>NC_137076.1:41139685-42577185 GCF_951640355.1 Cnephaeus nilssonii
TTGTAAATTCATGAATAATTTTTGGAAAGATGTGCAGGAAATAGTTATAGTAGCTACCCGTGAGTAATGTATTTTTAAAATTTTTTGCCTTGAGGAAAAATAATATAACATTTAAGATGAATTACCAGAGTAATTTGGTGGGAAAATAGTATCAGATATGCCACAATTTATTTACATATGTTCTTTTAGGAATCCATCTATCAAACAGATGTGCTGATTTTCAATGATTTCACATGTGCTTTTTCCACAGACACAAAATATTGGTTACTTAAGTACAAAATTACATTGAATTATAATGTGCTCAATCTTCCTTTAAGCAACAAGATGTGAATTCCAAAGACTATTTCCAAATTCATCACCTAAATAAAAGATAGCACAAGTGAAAGAAATTTGCATACAAGTTCAAGGTGAATAGGAATAGTATGATTTAAAGAATTATTAGACATTATTTTGAAGATCAAGTGGTTTGGTTATTTTTCAATCAATTCACTACCCTGGATTAAGCAGAGTTTTCTCTTCCTTCTACAACTTAGCTGAGTAAGGAGCAATGATTTCTCTTCCCCTTTAACAAATGAGTCAGTTTCTTTCAAGTTAGATAAGCAAGGGACAGCGATAATTATTATAATTGTAGCAAATAAGTCAATATATATATATATACTAGAGGCCCAGTGCATGATTTAATCATGCACCTGGTGTACCAGCTGTCTGTCTGTCCGCCGGTGCCCCAGGCCTTCCGAAAGCCTCCCGCGCGGCGGAGGCTTTCGGAAGGCCTTGCGCCGGCGCAGACAGACAGACAGCTCCCCCGCTTTGGCTTTTGATCGCGGGGGAGCCGGCTGTCTGTCTGTCCGTCCGCCGGTGCCCCAGGCCTTCCGAAAGCCTCCAGCTCCGCGGAGGCTTTCGGAAGGCCTTGCGCCGGCGCAGACAGACAGACAGCTCCCCCGCTTTGGCTTTTGATCGCGGGGGAGCCGGCTGTCTGTCTGTCCGCTGGTGCCCCAGGCCTTCCGAAAGCCTCCGGGGCAGCCATGACACAGACGCTGAGCTCGCGGTGCCACTGGCGCCGCGAGCTCAGCGTCCTGCTGGCCCAATCAGCTACCCCGGCCACCCTGAGTCCCGCCCCCTGCGCCTCCTGCTGGCCCAGTCGTGGGCGTAGCGGAGTGATGGTAATTTACATATTACCATTTTATTATGTAGGATACCTTAAAAAAGTTTAAATATTTCAGCAGCTATTTACTATGTGTAATTTAGTAGCATAAAAATACATATGGTATGGTCCCATTTAAAATATACATATTTATGCATTTTAAAAATTAACAGTGAATACCACTATAGAGGTAGGTTGCAGGAAATTTATAATTTCGAAACTCTTTGTACTTTTCAGTGTCTGAAAATTAATGTCTACATTCTATCTATAGGTAGATATTGTCATAAGAAACTTTTGTTTCTAAGAAATGAATGAATTTTACTGTATTTTGGCAATTAAGATAATGGCACTGCAAATATGTAGGTTCTAAACCAAAAAAAGAAAACCTTTTTTTCCTTTAAGCTTTTATTCCTTTAAATATAATTTAAATTTCCTCTAATGGCATTTTTATTCTCAGCAGTTTACCAGATAGTAGCTTTACCTTTTATATGGGTTGGGGATAAGGGGGTGAGGGTGGGGAGCACTTAGCCAAGCAAGCAAAAGGTTCCCTGTCTAGGGAAGCACACATTTAGAAGTGTATTATAAAAACTTAATAATAAAAGAGACTATTCTGGAACACACCCCACATTGCCTTAATTACAAGTGCCTGACTACTTTCTCTACTAGGGTAGTGACGAAGTAGGTGACTGTCTCCCTCTCCATAAACATAAGGTGGCCTTGTCTGTGTACAACTCTGATCTTGACACCCATAACAAGTGTCATTGGTTCTAATTTTATGACATTGAGCTGAAGAAAAATACAGCCAGATTGGGATCAGAAGGAAAGTTCCCTAACTCACTATGTTGAAAAATCCCACAAGAGATTTACCAAATTTGTGATTAATCTAGAGGGGAAATGTGCTCTGTAATTAGGAGGGTGTGAAGGTGGGGCGAGAGGGGTTAAATATAGCTCCCTCAGGAAAACAACAAAATAATCTGATTGCATCTAAGGCTGGAATTTGTGTGTTCAACTGTTAATTTGATCTCCAATTTTTTAAAAAATTAACTTTTTTCCTTGTGAGTGAACACAAGGAGTAGTAGTTGCCCCTTGCTATGGGCACGGGCCGTTCTATCTGCATCATTGCCACTTCCCCCAAGCCCGCTCTTCAAAGCAAAGCTGGGAATATAAATTTGAAATACCAATCCAATTTTCACAAATCTAGTTTATTTTGTTTAAGGTACCACGCTTTTCCATGGTGAAAGTGCCTCATGGTTTCTTGTGTATGAAGTTATTCCAAAGTAACGTTAATTCGGGATGATCTGATGAACTCCTTTATTAGGAATTTAACAATTTCCTGGAAAGGATGATGATGAATAGACAGACGAGTAGCTCTGTTTATCCTGTTGGATTGCCTGGGTGGTCCAAATATACCAAAAGTTTACATGAGTCACAAAGTTATTGCTACATACTATTTGGTAAAGAACATTAGAAGTCCAAGACAGGATTAGTGTGGTAAGATGCAGGCATTTCAAAACAAGCATACACTCATTCAGAAATATCTGAAAGGCATTTGATTTCTTCCCCCAGGTCCCCATCTCTTTTTGTCTTTTTCAAGATAAGTAATTTATCAGAGAGAGAAAAGTGTTCAAAAGCTTCACCGATTTGAACAGGTCAAAATCACAAGCAAAGTACCATCTCTTCTTAGATACATTTTTGTAAGGAAAGTGAAGACAACCCAAACTTATTTTAGTGAGCTTCTTGGGAAGTAAAGTTTTTTTTTTTTTTCCTTGATGCAACAGCCCTTGATTTTGCAGACCAGGGCAGGTATTTCTAATTAAGTCCGGGTTAACTGTGTTCGCTAGAGAAGGCTCATGCAAAACAAAATATACTTTAGCTAGAGAAGGCTCATGCAAAACAAAATATACTTTACTCCTTGGAGCCCAGCTTCACATGACCTGGAATTACGAGATGGGGAGAGTAAGATGTTTTCTATAACACATTTACTATTGCTATCAAAAGGTGAGTGGGTATCACCTGGCCTCAACTTGATCAAAGTGCATTTTTATGAAGAAATTCTGTGATGCCATTCTTGGCATATGAATATTCTGAAACTTCTCTTCAAGTACCAAATAGTATTGAATTAAAAAATATATACAGGAACCCTAACCGGTTTGGCTCAGTAGATAGAGCGTCGGCCCATGGACTGAAGGGTCCTGGGTTCGATTCCAGTCATGGGCACGTACCTTGGTTGCAAGTTCCCGGCCTTGGTTGAGGTGTGTGCAGGAGGCAACCAATCAGTGTGGCTCTCTCACATCAATGTTTCTCTCTGTCTCTCCCTCTCCCTTCCACTCTCTCTAAAAAATCAATGGAAAAATATCGTGGGGTGAAGATTAACAACAACAACAACAACGGCACACATACAGGAGATATGCCATTTGCAAACTCATCAGCCACCAGTGGCTTTCAAGTTGCAGATGGATTTTCTACTCACTCATGAATATTTATGGAGCAGAGCCTAGATGTGTCTAGCCTGGTGTATCTTGGTAACGTTAACAGTGCAAACTGTGTATGTGGAAGCAGCAGAATCAGTTAACACTTTCAAAAACTATCACAGGAGAAGGGAAACAACCAAACTGAATGCAGGACACGAGTGAACACTGACGGATGTTCTCCTTTGCTGGGCCCTGTGAGGAATCCATTAGAAAAGTAAAACTTGTTCTCTGCTCCTCCTGTTTTGGGGGGTACAATACTTAGTCTTAAGGAGCAATTAGGGGAAAACATTAGACAGTTATCTACAGTATTCACTGCAGAGGCCTATGGGGAACAAAATGCTCTATATTCCTTAGATTTCATCAACATACGAACTTATTTTAGTAAGACCACATTGATTCTCACACATTAATTATTATAGAAGAAAAACCTCATAAGCTATCCTACAGCTTGGTGGCTTTCACATTTTCTTGACTGCAACCAATACTAAATATATTTTAAATCACAACATATATATGTATACATATATACTATATACTATAGATATCTCTATAGACTGTATATATCTACATATATATATACTAGTACACATGAATATGGGTAAAACACTTATTTAAAAACAAGAATTTCACAAAATAACTGTTTTGAGAGATACTTCCTCAATTTTTCTATCCTCTACTCTTTGATTTCCCTTTAAAATTGCTGCTTGAGAACATTTGAGTTCACAACAGTGGCTATAAAAACAATACCACAGGCCACACTTCTCAAACTATGGTAAACCTATAGGGGCTAGACGAGATCATAAGAGATGACTGCTGCTAATAATAATGACAGCTTACATTTGTTGAGCATATACTATATGCTAAACACAGGTTTAAGTGTCTTCACATTTATTACAGTATGTTAAATGGTCTTTCAGCCTCAGTTTTTTAAAAATATGTTTTTATTTATTTCAGAGAGGAAAAGAGAGGGAGAGAGAGACATAGAAACAGCAATGATGAGAGAGAATCATTGATCAGCTGTCTCCTGCACACCCCCTACTGGAGATCGAGCCCACAACCGGGGCATGTGCCTTGGCTGGGATTCAAACCATGACCTTCTGGTTCATGGGTGGATGCTCAACCACTGAGCCACACTGGCCAGGCTCAGCCTCAGCTTTGACTGAAGCCTCAGAGGCTTTGAACAATAAAACATGCCAAATAGATGCCCCGCACCCTGAAGAAAAGTGCTAAACCACCCACCATGCCTAGAGTCCAACAGACAGACATACAGGGTATGTCCAGAGGTTGTAAAACCAGTTTGCTACCCTTAGCCACTAATTACCCCCTCCAGCTAATGAAAGAGGGAATGAGGCTGCCAAAGATGTGTACGTGTGTGTGTGTGTGTGTGTGTGTGTGTGTGTGTGTGTGTACACACGTGGGGGGTGGGGGAGAGTCTTCAGACTTCTGCCCAGGGAGAGGGAACAGTTGCATTTCCCTGCCTTCAAGGAAGTTCCGGCTGCCCAGGAGAGGGTCAAGCACTTATGAGTTCCCCCTCAGGCCAAGTGGGGCCTGGGAGGGAGCCTGCCTGGGTCATCCAGAGGACTGTCTGACTGAGTGAAGAGCTGACTGGGAAGGCAGCTGGGTGGAATGGGCCTCTAGAAGCCCCCGCTGCAAAGAGGCTGCAAAGAGGGGCCACCCACATCCAGAGGAGCTACAGCAGCTAGAACGTTGTGAAGGAGGTGAGGGAGGAGTCGGAGAGAGGAGGCCAGCCCTGCTCCTTGAGGCCTGCAAACGCCCCGGGCAGATCCAGGCCTTCCTAGGGATGTAAGGGTGGGGTGGGGATGGTTTCATGTAGGACTGGACTTGAGTGTGGATTGCTGTACCAGACAGGATTTTGATTACTCCCATGAAAATACTTTAGTTTCTGATGAGAAAACTTCTGTCCAAAGCTTCTTCAAAGCTAGCGGCTCTTCTGGGATTTCATCCAGTGGAAGAACAGAACAACAGAGCAAGAGTTTACCGATAAGGGAGGGCAAGGTTAGCCATGTCCTGGCTGTACGGAATCTCATTGTTTTCTTGAACATATTACACTTTTAATCCTCCCAACTCCATGACATACGTACTTTGCTACCCACTTTTTATGAATGGGCAAGCTGATGCTCAGAGAGAGGTTATGTAATCTCTAGCCATGTCCGTGAGTGGCAGAGCCAGGATTCAAACCCTGGCCATCTCACTTATATATTCCAGACTCTGATTGAGTTGGGTGGGAAGGAACAGGAAGAGGAAGTTAAATAACTTAGCTAGTATATAGTTAAAGCACTGGTCTCCATCTTATGTCTTTATTTTTACTTACTTATAACATACAAACACACACACACACACACACACACACACACACACACACACACACACACACACATATATATATATTAGTAGCCCGTTTGCACGAAGATTTGTGCAATAGACCTTCATTTACCTGGCTGCCTGCACCAGTTTTCTGCCGGCACCAGGGACCCAGGCCTTGGCTGTGGCCACCGCCTTCTGCCTTTTTCAGGGTTGGGGCTTGGCCCCGGGCGGTGGCCTTGGGCTCAGCGGCACCCAACATCCTTGCTAAGGATCGCAGGAGCCGACCCCCAGTGGTTTCCTTCGATCCGTGCAGGCTGCCCACTGGTGCCCAAGGCCGGGAAAGCCTCCGCCCCAGGCTTTCCTGGCCTTGGGTTCGCCGCACCCAGCGTCCCTGCTACCGATCACAGGAGCCTACCCCCAGTGGTTTCCTGCGATGGGTGCAGGCTCCCCGCTGGTGCCCAAGGCCCGGAAAGCCTCGGCCCCTGGGACCCCCGGGAGCGGCGGGAGGGGCCGGGCCACGCCCCCCCAGGTGGCCAATCGACCCCCGGACCCCCGGGAGGGGCGGGAGGGGCCAGGCCACGCCCCCCCTGGTGGCCGATTGCCTCCGGGACCCCCGGGAGGGGCGGGAGGGGCGGGAGGGGCCCGGTCACGCCCCCCCTAGGTGGCCGATCACCCCAGGCACCCCCGGGAGCTGCGGCATGGGCCCAGCCACGCCCCCCGGGGTGCCGATGGGCCCGGCCACGCCCCCCCGGGGTTCCGATCGCCCCAGGCACCCCGGGGAGCGGCGGCATGGGCCCAGCCTCTGGGCACCGCCATCTTGATCTTCTCAACGGCGGATATGCCACCCGGAGTCCCGCCCCCAGCCTCCTGTCGGCCCAATCGTGGGCATAGCAGAGGTGCGGTCAATTTGCATGTTTCTCTATTATAAGGTAAGATATTTCTGCACTAATATGTACCTTTAAAAATATGCCTCCTAGGATAAATTCTAGAATAATAAGATTAAGTGTATGTATGTATTTCTCTGCTGGAAACACACACTCGACATACTGAAACACTGACATACTGTGGAGAATTCTTTGACTAGGGTAGACCACTTTAAACTCTATCCCTAGAGTTCCTAGGGTATAAGGGCTCACTCCTTTCTTCTGTTTTATGAAACAATTTGATGATGGGAAGGTTTGAGTTGAAGGACAAAGGAAAGCTTCTTGGAGTGCAGAGGATTCAGGTGGGCCTGAAGGATACCAACATTTGAGCAAGGTGAGGGAAAGCAGAGGGACCATAGAGAGACTCAGAAATGGGGGAGGGGCTGTTGACTCCAGACAAATTTCTTTCACTTAGCAATATTGCTTGGCTAGTTCTAATAGTTTTCCTCAATTCATTAAGTATCATGTAAAGTTACACTATGATTTTTTTTTTAAGCAACCCCGATCTGAAGAAACTTTTATTCTAAAACAGGAGTGTGGTAATTTTGGGGAGTCAGGTCCTAAACAGTGGCCTCTGTGATATGATGTGACATCAAGTGTGACAAGGAAGCTGAGAGCATGAAAAACCTCCATAGGTACCTTAATTCAATCATAATCACCTTACTAGACACCAGTTATGCCCAGGCCCTAATCTCTGCTGGATTGCAGTGGCCCTGTATTCTCTGAAATTGTACACAAAATTGCATCTAAGTGTAAATGTGCATTTTCAGATGTAAGTGTCCATGGTCTTCATAAAATATTTGAAGAGTTCCTTAATCCCCAAAATAAGAATTATGTTTTGGGTATTTGTTTGAATAGTTCCTCCTTTAAAACTCTTCTTGGGAAAGAAAGGGCAAATTCTGTTTTTACCCTTAGACAGGAGCTGCCCATCCTATATAATAAAAGCCTAATATGCAAATCGACCAAACAGCGGAACGAACAGTTGCTATGATGTACACTGACCACCAGGGGGCAGACACTCAATGCAGGAGCTGACCCCAGACTGCAGGCCCCAGGCTGGCCAAGGCAGGTGCCAGTGGGCCCCCCCCTAGATCGCCCCACTGGTCATCCCACAAAGGGAGGCGACTGGCGGTGGTGGTGGGGGACGGGGCAGGTGAGTGGGCAGCGCCAGGCTGGCCAAGGCGGGTGCGAGCGGGGGGGGGGGGGTGTCCCAATCACCCCGCTGGTCACCCCACTGATCGGCCCTGATTGCCAGCCAGGCCTAGGGACCCTACCTGTGCACGAATTTCATGCACCGGGCCTCTAGTCAACAATAAGATATTTAAATACAATTTAAATATACATATTTTAAAAATCATGCCTCCTCAGGGGCAGATAGTGTTTTTACTTCATGGAAAGTAGTGCACTTTACATAACAATTAACAAAGTATACAAGTTAATTTTTAAAACCCTCAAAAAGGAAAATAAAAACCACCAGCAGTGAGAGTTCCTATTGCCACCTATCCTCGCCAGCATTTGGTGTTGTCAATGTTTGGGATTTTGGCCATTCTAATAGGTATGTAGTATGATTTCATTGTTTAGTTTTTGCAAACAATGATCTATGATGTTGAGCATGTTTTCATATGCTTATCTGCCATCTGTATATCTTGTTTGGTGAGGTAATCAAGCCTTTTTATTTTCTGAAATTCTGATTATTTGGCATCTGGGGCTTTCCCAGCCCTGGAGAGACTGCCTCTCCCAGGGCGAGCCAGTTCCTAGAGTTAGCAAATGATCATGCCTTTTATATGAAAACTAATCAGTCCAGAGCCACATCACCACCACCTCCTCTATGGGCTCTCACAAGCATGGCCATTAGTCCCCTGTCCTAATCACCCCAGAGCCAGATAGCAGAAAACCAAAGCAGCCCCTAAACCACAGAGCCTGATGGAATTGTTCAGATGAGCCAATACTAAGCCTGCTTACCTTGCCTTGCCTGTTCCCTCTCGCTGATCCACATTTCTCCCTCGCTCCCTCTGCCACCTGACCGTCCCTAATGCTTTCCCTGTGGCCCTGCATGGCATGTCCCTCCACTTGGGATCTGTTTGGAACAAACTGTCTTTCCAATAGCAGCATCTCCTGACCTGTTGGCTTCACCACACATCAATAATGGTAACACCTACTTTTAAAAAAGAATATGGATCTTCACTTCATAGTTATTTCTTAAACTAAACATTTGTATTCCCTACAACTTTGGGGGACAGTTTTTTCACATTAAACAGAAATAGTCAAATTTTCTGCATTTAAGCACAAATAAAGTAGAATAATAATTGTTATATATTCTGCTTTTTAAAGACATTTTCCTAAGGAAGAGCCAGCTCATTGTAAGGAAAATTCCTTACCATTTAAGAATTTGGAAACTTCCTGGGTTGTGATTTACCCTTCGGTTGCTACTTAAATGCAAAGTGGGAATTAGATGATTTCACCATCTATCTATGGGAATGAGCAATGTTTGCTGTTGAAAGTCAATAAAACTTTTGGGATTGTTTGCTACATAGCAAAACCCAGTGCAAGCTAGCTACCTAAGCCAGAGCAGTTACAACTTAACAGTTTAAAATTATTGAACATGTTTTAAATAAAGTTATGCAGACATTTCTCTTTTTTCTGGAAAATCTCAAATCTCATTTACAATCATTTAAAATTAATATTTAACCAAGTGTATATACACATATATAAATGTGTGAATGGATTGATTTGGCCTTTTGATGCCTGCTTTTTGAACCAAGTGCAAAGAAATATTGAAATTCTCAAAAATTTATTAGATGCTTCGAGTTAATAAAAAAGTAGTTAACTACCAATAAACATCTGTGTTCTTAATAAATTAAGAGGAAAATTGTGAGAAATGCCTCCTTATACACAAGTGCTCTCATCAACTAAGTTTAAACCAGTTCTGCCCAAGAGAACTTTGGGTGATGGTATGAATGTCCTAATATCTGCACCATCTAATATGGTAGCCATTAGCCAGATGTGGCTATTCAGTATTGGAAATGTGGCTAGAGTGACTGAAGAACTGATTTTTAAATTCAATTTAAATTAATTTAAATTTACATAGTCACATGTGGTTATAGGCTCCTGGATTAGCCCAAATTTTGACAGTTTCACCAATTTGGTGAAAATACTAAATTTGAAGGTAACTTCAATAGTACTTCTGGGGGAACTGCAATATTATAAGCCAAGCTTGTAGGTGTTCTCTCTTGACCTCTTAGACTCAAGAGGAACACATAAAAGTGATCCAAAAGAAAAGTTGAACAATGAAAAATATTCTAACCATTTACTGTTAGAAATCTACCATGCAGCATAATATTGAACTCATCATAGGGTCTTCATAAATATTTGTGAAAAAAAAGCTTATGAATGAATTGGCAGGCAACTTATTTCACTCTTTGGGGAAAAGAAAACCATGGGGCACAGGGTAAACAATTTTTTTAAAAAAAAATTAAAACCATTATCTCTCATCTTCTAAAAAAATGAGTGTAATGGGATATACATAATAGCGATTTGGATGGATGGAAATAAAGTTAGTCAGATAAATAGACTGATAGATAATTAGCCTGATATATGGACTTTAGGAAAACATTCTCAAATGTTAACTTCCCCGTGGGATGCCTCCAACTTGCTTTGAGACCCTATTAAAGGCTGTAAGACAATCCTTTCCATGTTCTTAACCTGTTAGTTTTTTTCCTGCTTCAAGAGAAAGTAGCCAATTTTATATTATAATTTTTAAATTATACAATTCTTAAAGTCTTCAAAAGGCAAATGAAAACTACTTGCAATATCACTACCCAGAGAAAAGTGGTTATAATTTTGTTGTCTACCCCTCCAGTCTTTCTTTTTCTTTTTTTTTTTGCTGACTATACATATGTGTGCATGCCATCTATATATTTAAAGGCTAAGCGACCGGCCGACCGGCTGACTGGTTGACTGGCCGGTAGGTCTGATGTGCACTGACCACCAGGAGACAGACACTCAACGCAGGAGCTGCCGAGCGACAGAAACTTTGCAGAGTGCCCTCTTGCACTCTGGGACCCTGTGGGGGATGTTGGACTGCCAGTTTTGGCCCGATCCCTGCAGGCCAGGCTGAGGGACCCTACCTGCCAGAGGGACCCAGCTCACTCCGCAGACACCTTCGAGCCCTGGCGCCGCCCCAGGTGTGGCCACTGGGGAGGGACCCTGAGAGGTTGGCTCCAGGGCGTGTCTGGCCCGTCTGGCCCAGTCCCGCCCCGCCAGCCACCTTCTAATTAATTTCCTTTCAACGTGTCCGAATCCGTGCACCAGGCCACTAGTGTTCTATAAAATCGGGTTGTACTTAATAATATAATCTGTTTTTCACATGTCCCAATATTGGTGACTATATTTCTGTGCCAATCAGCATGCTTCTACCATAGTATTTTAATCATTTTCATTGGCTACACGGTATTCTACTGTCCAAGATATTCATGTGAATCATGATCCTATTTCTCCTACTCCAGGCATTTTTCTGTGGTTTTCTGAAGCTAGTTCAACAACTCTGTTTAGTCAAACTGGTTTTAAAATTCAACCTAAGTTTCTACAATTTATTAGAACTGACTCTCCCCTCTTCCCGAAATCTCCCAGTCATGCTGCCCTCTCTGTTTTGAGATGAAAGGACTTTAGATTTGAGCCTGAAATTGTTTACAGGGTCTCCTCCCTACCAGTAAGGGGGGTGGTATGCTGTCAGACCCACAGCTGTCAGATCTCCCGAGCTAGAGGTGGGATTTGGGAATAAGGAGTGAAACGGGTTCATCCCTAAAGCAAATATGGGAATTGTTAGAAGACTCCTGCAGAATTTCCAACGAGTCACTGCTTCACAGAGTATAGGGAATCTCCAGATCAAAGAGTAATTGTTCAAAGCCCTCAGTATAGTTCAGGGCTCACTGTCTTGGCCTAACACTGAAAGTCTTTGAGTGCATCAGCATGAAAAATAAATGTGCACTGGATTTATCCGGTATGTAATCCAAGCATATTTGCAGAGAAGATAAGGGGCTGAGGATGCACAGCTTGTTCTCGCCAAGTCACCAACTTGGAACCAGAGGCAGAAGCAAGGACGGTGACTCACTTTCATCTTTTGGACGGCGTTCCTTAGACTGCACATTCACACGCATAGCTAGCATCTGAAAGCATACAGTGCTCCCCTCGTTAAAATGGAGTCCCACTGGCTAGCTAATTGATTCACAAGTAGGCTAACTAAGGCCATACTAGCAGCTTAAATGAAAACGAATGAAACACAGCCAGGGCTCCATTATGTTTCACTTGTGACAACCTTTCTTTAAAAAAAAGTAAAATGCAGACAAGCTGGGGCTTCATGAAAAGGAAAATGTCTGGGCCATCATCCTGGGCTAGAATGTACCCACAGCCAGAAGCATTCTCAGACCAGCCTTCCTGCCAAGTTCCGGGGAAGCCGCTTCTCCAAGGCAGGAAAGAAGTCCCACAGGTATCCCATGACCGGACTGACCAGAGCTCAGAAGGCTGCATTGTTTGCAGTTCTGCGGGGTCTGCTCAAGATGGAAAAATCTGTTCCTATAGACTCCTGTGCACGTCACAACTTTTCCCTCCGTCCTGCCATGGAACCCACACTCTACCTGCCCTCACAAGGAAGAGGAAGGCAGGGAATCCCTGTAGCCTCTGCCCCTTCCCCCTGAATTTGGGTTGGTAGCAGCAGCTTATTTCTTCCAAATAGATGAAGGTGTGTGTCAAGTTCAAGACTCAATGCCCTGATCTTCCCCTTGAGTCGGTTCCCTCCCCTCAACACTTAGGTGGGCACCTCTGTGCCAATGGTCCCCCAGCCTCCATCTTCAGTCCCTCCATCTTCAGGACCACTCTGCCTTCAGGCTGTCGTCATTTGTATGTTTTCATGAGTACCTCTTACCAACATGTGCAAAATCATTCCTCATTTTATCCCAGGAGATAACTCTCCTGCTTGGTTTCCTAACACCTTCAGTGACACCGGATGCCGGAACCTGTGAGCTACCTTTTACATTCATTCCTCACTTACTTATTGCTCATTAACGATCCAGGGACAATCACAGATACCCCCTGGAGGAGTCTGGCCATTGTCACGACAGGAGTGGACACGGCAGGTTCTTGACTATGAAATTACATGATTGTTTTTGGAAAATTATTCTGTCTTCAATCATACATCATCTTATCACACCTTCTCAACCAACCATCACCTCCACCTCCAGCATTTATTTATCTCACAAATACTTAGATAACGTGTATTGTTACAGGTGTTTTACAAGTATTAACTTTTTAAGTCTTCATAAAAAACAGTCCTATAAGGCAACAACTGTTATCCTTGTCTTATGGATGAAGGTTGAGAGGCACAGGCAGCGGGTCACCTTGCTCTCACTAGTCTGATTACCTTGCTTCACTTTAATTTGTTGTTGTTGTTTTTCTGAATGTATAGTGTTTGTTTATGCTCCTCCTGGTCTCAACACCTCTTGCCCAAAATGCTCTTTTCTCTCTCTCTCTCTCCCCTCCGGCCCCCCACTTTTACAAATACATGCTGGTCTCCAGGACACATCAGAGCCCCACCTCCCAGTGAAGACCCACTTGCTCCAGTTCACTTTAATCCTTTCCTTCTTCGAAAGTTTCCCTGACGTACTCTCCATGTGATGTCTCAGCTACTGCTTGCAAAATTACTTAACTGTCATGTTTCCCAACTATACTAGAAGCCCCTGGAGGTCAGTGGTCAGCAAAATACTCTTTTATCTTTCTCTAATCCTATCTAATAAAAGAGTAATATGCAAATTAACCACCACTTCACTACACTCACAAGCCACGCCCACCAGCCAATCAGGAGCGAGTATGCAAAATAACCCAACCAAGATGGCTACGAACAGGAGGCTTGGGTTGCCCCTGGCAATGGAGGAAGCCAAGCTTTCCACACACCCTGGCCAGCCCAGGCCTCCACTCAAGGCTACAAAGTTTCAATTATAGAAGATAAATAAATCCCAGATACCAGGGCCTCCTCTTGGGTCTCTGGGGGGCGTGGCTGGCCTGCAAACCACCACAGGCCCCTGGCCCAGGCCACCCTATGCCCCAAGGGAACCCCCACCTTGATCGGAGACACTCTTCAGGGCAAACCAGCTGGCCCCCAACTGTGCACCAGGCCTCTATCCTATCTAATAAAAGAGTGATATGCAAATTGACCATCACTCCAATACACAAGATGGCTGCCCCCAGGTGGTCAAAGATGGCTGCCCCCATGTGGACACAAGATGGCCACCACAAGATGGCCAGCAGTGGAGGGCAGTTGGGAGGGACCAGGTCTGCAAGGGAGGGCAATTGTGGGTGATCAGGCCAGCAGAGGAGGGCAGTTGGAAGGGACCAGGCCTGCAAGGAAGGGAAGTTGGGGCAATCAAGCCTGCAGGGGAGGGCAGTTAGGGGCAAACAGGCTGGCAGGGGAGCAGTTAGGCATTAATCAGGCTGGCAGGGGAGTGGTTAGGGGGTGATCAGGCTGGCAGGCAGAAGAAGTTAGGGGCAATCAGGAAGGTAGGCAGGCGAGCAGTTGGGAGCCAGCAGTCCTGGATTGTGAGAGGGGTCCCAGATTGGAGAGGGTGTAGGCTGCACTGAGGGACACATCCCCTGTGCACAAATTTTGTGCACTGGGCCTCTAGTACTAAATAAAAATATAGCCAGTACTCAGTGATAATTATTTAAGTAAACCAACATGATAAGTACTGCCATGATTCAAGAAAATAGAAGAATAAAAATTACCTAAAGGTGTCTTTTGCTTTTTTGCAGCTACAATGAATATACATGTTTCTCTGTTCCATGAGAACAGCATTATATATATAACTTTGTGGGTAGAAATGTTTTCATTACATCAGGGGTCAATAAACTGTGACCTGTGGTCCAAACTTTTCCCTTACCAGTTTTTGTAGATAAAGTTTTATGGAACAAAGTCATGCACATTTATTTATGTACTGTCTATTGTTGCTTTCACAACACAAGGAATGGGTTTAGTATTTGCCATTGACTAATTTTCTTGACATTATCTGTTTACTTTTCAAGTTAAGCATCTACCTATGGTTTGGGATAAAAATCAGAGTAAACACAATCTGCTCTGCATCACAACACAGTTGCAAGTAGTGGCCAAGGCAATGTGCATGGAAAAGCTTTCTGCTTTTTATAAAGTTTCTCTCTTGAGCCTCAGTGTCCCACTGCAATTCACATCTTTGAATGTTTCACACAGTGGTACGAAAACACTGAGTCTCAGTGACTGCTAGCAGTCTCCTTGTTTCCCAGGTTTTTCATGCTGAAGGAGGCAAGAAGAGACCTGAGTAATAAAATCAGATAATCCCCAAACATTTATACCTGGTCTCAGAAGGCAGGTAGAGACAGCATTTAGCTCTACTGGGTGCCAGGTTGGGATTTTTCTGTTTTTTGTGTTTTTTTTTTTTTTAAACATATTTTATTGATTTTTGACAGAGAGGAAGGGAGAGGGATAGAGAGTTAGAAACATTGATGAGAGAGAAACATTGATCAGCTGCCTCCTGCACACCCTCTACTGGGACCTACTGGGGATGCGCCCACAACCAAGGTACATGCCCTTCACCGGAATCAAATCTGGGACCCTTCAGTCTGCAGGCCAACTCTCTAACCACTGAGCCGAACTAGTTAGGGCTTTCTGTTTGTTTCTTAATCAAAGCAATGCCAGGGAGAGTAGGCCCTCTCATTAACCATTAACAATAATGCAAAGCAGTCAGGTGACGACATAAAATCACCTATTTTCAATATAGTGGGGAAATGACACTAAGTTTGTACTTGAATTTACTTTTGGTTCAGCTTCATTCTTGGCTTCTGGGAACCACAGCTGTAGGTCTGACTTGTCTGCCTTGCCCCTCATTCCTGAATCACTCTCCTAGGAACCTCCTAGGAACCAGTCCAGTCCTCCTATGGTGGTGTGATCCTAATAGTCCTCCGGAGTTCTGACTCTGATGACAGTCTGGGTCTCCACGACCTGCTGACAGGTTTCCTCAATGTTGACAGCCAGCTCAACTCCCTCAAAGCTCCAAATAGCATTTGCTCCCAGACTCCCTGTCATCATGTCACCACGGTGTGCTGTGCTGGGCCTCTGCCTTTGACCCTACACCACGTGGTGACTACCCTGGCGACTGCACCAGCCATGCTAATCCCTGCAATTGTAACAGCTCTGTGTGAGCACGGCCATTCCCCATCTGCCCCGTCCCAGCCACTGAACTGGGCTCCATGAAGTGTTGACTGGAGACGGGAAATGAAGGGAAGGACGCTAGTTCCAAACACTCACGAAATCTTCTTAAGCATCGCACTGCTCAATAATCACAAACCTGCTGCATTTACAGCCAAAGGCCAGTAATTCTCCTAATTTCTACTTCCCACTGAAGTTCCCTGAGGATAAGCTGCCTTTCTGCTCAGAAATCACATTCAACAACTGTGTCATCACAAAAACTAAAACAAGTCAACCAGTATCTGTGGCTCTTTTTCGCAGTTAAGTATCAGTATGTTAGTATTTAAAATAATGTTCATTTAACGTTGTCAAATGCAGACTCTTGTCTATGGCTCTTTTTAAACCATACATACATATATGTGTACATTACATATGTCATTGTTGGCACTAGCCTGTGGACCATTCTCACAGCTAACCACTGGGTTTGTCCATGGCCAATACTTTTATGATAACTGGCTACAGAAAGGGAAAAGGATGAGGGAGGGTAAGAGAGATTACTGGATAATTTTGTGTGAAGGAACAACTCCCAGAGCTATAAAACAGGATAATTATATTATGAGTAATATAAATCCTAAGAAATAGAAAAAAATATATATCTAGTGTCTAATATTTCATAAAGGTAAGTGAGTAGTAGGAAAGGTGGATTAAAACCATCCGAGAGCAAGACTGTATCAGTCAGAACTTACTGCCAGTGGTAACTTGGAGTGCCAGGGGGGTTTTGCATGAAAAGGTTCTGCTCTGTGCAAAAGATGGGAAAAGAGGATAGTTTGACAGATAAACTAACAAGAGTATATGAGGAATTTACAGTTTATTAGAAATGAAGAAAATGAGGCATAGCAAAATCTATACCAAACTAAAGAATTGTAGGAGAAATCTAAAAGAGGTAATAAATCTACTCAGAATCAAGACATTACATTACTTTTAGAATATTCTGGGGAAATATTTGGAGCCAAGCACTTGATTAAGAAAGTGGCAGCAGCTTTTACACAACTGTAGGCTCTGTTGAGTGGGTAGGACATAGAAAAATAAGACCGAGTAACAAGAATTTTACTATGTAGTGCATTAAAAACCAAATAAATCACAAAAATGAAAACAATTTATATCTAGTTGTACATGTTTATGGTTATTTCAGAATCCATTAGTTCAATGAAAAGAAGAATGTATATCTGATGTGCAGATTCAGTTAATACTTCTATACTTTAAAACGATACAATATTCCACTATCAAGATAAAAGAATGTTTTCTCCCAATGTGCTTTATATTGGAGAGTTTGAAATTAACAGTTCCTGAAGAAAAAGGAGAGATTTCAAACTTGTAATACAGGATACGAAAAGGGAACAACGGAATAGCTATCGGATTCTTTGATTTCCTTACTGTAAAAACAGCAATGATGCTCTTTCAGCTCAAAAGGTAATTAGGTATTAAGGGCTACACTTCAATAAATGTATGGATCCACCACAATGGAATCATTAATCAGCAGGTAATTTAGGGAGAAAATATATATTCTGAAGTTTGGTGCTTAACTCTTTTAGGTCAATGAAAACGTTACATGACCTCCATATTTCTTGTTGAATCATATCACAATCTCATAAACTTTGATAACATTAATGATTAAAAATTTAGGAGAAAAAAAGGGGACATATGTAATACTTGCAACAATAAAGATTTTAAAAATTCAGTATCAACATATTCTTAGAAAGTGTTAAGAGCCAGTCTGCTGCTCTAGTCACTGAAGGCCCCCAGGTTCGATTCCAGTCAAGAACACATGCTTGGGTTGTGGGCTCAATCCCCAGTAGGGGCTGTGCAGGAGGCAGCCAATCAGTGATTCTCTCTCATCATTGATGTTTCTATCTCTCTCTCCCTCTCCCTTCCTCTCTGAAAACAATAAACAATGTTTGAAAAAAAGGCTAGTCTGCTTGGGTTCAAATGCTAGCTGCTCCTTTACCAGTTGTGTGACCTTAGACAAGTTGTTCAGTCACTCTGGGCTCAGTTTTCTCATCTGTCAGTTGAAGATAATAATGGTATTGTCCTTATAGTGAATGAGAAGTAATGAATGAGGAACAGATGAACTTATCTTTTTGAGGTATTGAGGACAGTGCCTGGTACATAAACAGTACTATGTTAAGGTTTCCTGTGTAAATACTTATGAGTATGGACTACCCTGAAATTATTCATAGTTATGAGCCACACAAGCAAAGATACAAGCTTAAGCCTCTACTGATTTTTAAAATTTATATTCTAGGCCCCATAAATGGGCCAAATGCATCAGATACAGTGATTATATAAGGTACTTCATCTATCTGTTTTAAACTATGATCATATGAACAACTTGGATCACTTCCTCAGAGATTAGGATGTTCTTTTGCAGATCACTGGGTGATGTATGTCTGCTAAAGTGTCCAGCCTCCCACTGTCTTCCAGTACTAAGATTCTGTGAGTTAGAAACACAAAGATCCTACTAATCATTCTTTTTACAAGCAAAAACTGGAGCATTTGAAGACTTCTCTACAAAAAACCCACAGGAAAGATAAGAGGAAGGAAGAGTTCTCTTGACTTTGGCTTTCATACTCATTTCCTTTTCCTTGTTGATCCCTCACTGTGTCCTCCCCCAGACACATGAAGTTCATCATGAGGAAGAAGAGTGGAGACCAAAGGACAGTCTGAGGTGGTGGAGATTCTGGTACCCTCTCCTCCGAGTTCTTTGGGGCTGATTATAAAATAATCTGAGATTATTATAAATATTGGCAGAGGTATTTTCCCCAGGCCAGCTGGCTCCCTGAATTATAGTGCAGGACTGGTGATTCAAAGAATAGGTCCGGCCTCTAGAAGTGAGTGCTAATTAGACAGTGTTGAATGAGCAAGGTGGTGAGAGTCCCAGGCAGTGCATAGTCCCATTGTGTGTACTAACCAAGGTCTGAACATGTGTAATGGGGCATTGTTCTCCAAGGTAATAAATCTCTGCTAAACTTGGACAGGAGGAAGTATTTTCTGAATGTATCAAGAGGAGAAAAAAGCATGTTCTCAAATTAACAGCCTCAACGGTCTTGATTTTGATACCTGTAAACTGGGGTGGTGGTGGCCTTGAGGGTCTCCACAGTTTCTGTTACCATTGATATTCTCTGTGTCTATGCATAAAACCCACCCTGGAACCCACTGCGTTTGTCTCCTTGTTTCTGCCTTCTAACTTCTATCGTCACACAGGTGTCCTGTCATCACTGACCCCTTCCTACTTAAATTTAGAAGCCTTGAGTCCCGTTCTCTTACAGTCAGAATCTGTGTGATGCTGAAATATACTGATCTTTGCTGATATTGAAAATGAAGGAGGACAGAGGTTATCCCTCTAGTACAGGGGTGGGAAGGGCCTCAAACTCATCTAGCACAGGTTAGTCTGGCCCTGCCAAGGCATTAAGGGTGAGTTAATTAAATGTTTGACCAAATATAGCAGGTGAATTTTTAATCTGATAATTTTGTATGGCCCTCGAATGATGTTATAAATATCCAAATGGCCCTGCTCTAGTCCAAGGTAGCATCTGTGTATTTCTCCTGAACCTTGGTAGATTTTTTTTTTCTTTTTGGATGATTTTTTTAAAACATTTTACAAGTTTAATTGACATACAGTAAGTAGCACATATTTAATGGGTACATTTAGCTTGGGGTGGAGCCATAAATGGCAGGGAGCAGTACTTGCAGTACTTCCCCAACACACTGGGACAGTACTGACTGCTGTTCCTCAATATCCACCTTCCCTAGGCCACACTGAGACGCCCTGAGCAGTCTTCATCTTAGTCAACTCTACTATCAGCCTCTTGGCCTGTCTCTTGTCTCTCTCCTACTATTTTCTCGGGAAACCTTGATTAGGTCCTGTCTCCATGTGAGATTATATGTGTGTTTGTGTGTATGTTCCTTCTTGATTTTCAATGACCCTCGGCCACAGGCATATAAAAATTTAAAATGGAGAAAAGGATGTTACTCATGGTTATTAAATAAGCTGTGGCTGGCTTAGCTGAAGTTTAGTGCACAGAGAGTAACCTAAGATGCCAGATTGGGAGCCCAAATTATCAGTGTAACAAGAATAATTAAATATATATATATATATATATATATATATATATATATATATATACACACATACAAGCAAGATTTCAGCAAACCAAATCCAACTATATAGAAAGGATAATACATCATTTTTGAAGTGGGTGGTTCAACATTTGAAAATCAGTATAATTCACCATATTTTAGAAAAGTGTACGATCATCACAACAGAGGCTGAAAAAGCATTTTACAAAACCCAACATCCTGATACAAATTCTCAGTAACCAAGAAATAGGAGGAAATGTCCTCAACCAGATAAAGGGTTTCTATGAAAATACCTGCAGCTCACATACTTAATAAGTGTAAAGCTGAATGCCTTCCCTTTAATATCAGGAACAAGGCATGAATGTCTGCTCTCATCATTTCTAACATTTTTGGAAAGCTCTGCCACTACAATCTATATATATAAAAGGCTAATATGCTAAGTGTCTAAACATCCGACTGGTTGCTATGACGCGCACTGACCACTAGGGGCAGACACTCAATGCAGGAGCTGCCATGATGCGCACTGGCCATTTACAGGGAAACAGCACCACAGACCTGGTGTCAACAAAGCAACATTTGGCTTCCCCCAAGTGGGACACAGGCCCTGCCACACCTGGAGCGACAGCCCACCAAATCGAAGCCGATGCTACCAAGACCCCATGGCGCAAAATGCGGCCCATAGCCCAGCCTAGCCTGGAAACGGTGGCTGTGGGTGCCGGGTAATGATGTCAGGTAGCAATGCCTGGCTTCCTCTTCCTAGCAACTAGCCTCCTTGCAGTTTCTTCAGCCCAGGAACACAACTTGCTTTATAGCCAGGTGGAAACATTTTACACTTTAACCAAATGTTTATGAAGTGTTTTCCCGTGCCTCATCTCATTTGATCCTCACAGAAGTCCTGGAGTAGGCAGATAGGAGACTTGGTGGAATCCTATTTTCTTTTCATTAGCCGGAAAATGGAAATTTAGAAAGCTTAGAAACTTGACCTGACTAAAAAGAAGTAAGAAATGGACCTTGAAAATGATTTCAGGTTTTTTCACTACACAGAATATAGTCAAACACTGCTGTAGGTAAATATTTTACCCTTTGTTCTCCCTGCGTGATCTGCAATAATAATCTGCTTCGTGTTGATATTTACTGCTGTGTTGTTGACAATTACATGAAAGAGAAGTTGGGGTGCTTCACTGGGCTGGAAAAAGTTTAGCTAAATCAGAAAGCAGGTCTAATTAAGCAAGTTTATCTATATATATAAAGCTCTCACTGGCACCAATCGCACACGTGTGTTTTGATCTGTCATTGTTGATCATGAATTTGGTTGACACTTCTATCATAGAGAAAGGGCGAATAACAATATTAAAATATTTCTTCTAATTAGTTTCCTTTCAATGGGCATGAATTTGTGCACTGGACCACTAGTGTGGTAATAAAAAGAAAGAGCAGTCATGTAGTGTGGAAAGGAGAAGTAAAACTGTGTTTATTTGTAAACTATGCTATAGTCTATGAAGAAAATTTGATAGAATCTACAAAAAAAGCTGCTAGAATTAATAAATAAGTTTAGCAAGTTTGAAGATGACTGGATCAATATACAAAAATCAATTGCATTTTATACACCAGAAATGAACAATCAGAAACTGAAATTTAAAAACTCATTTACAATAGCATAAAAGCATAGGAATAAATCTAATAGAAGATGTGTATGACCTGTTCACTGAAAACTACAAGCAAAGCTCCAAGAAATTAAAGAAGACCTAGTAAGTAAAAAGATATTCTGCTCATGAATCAGGAGACTCAATGTTTTCAAGTTGTCTATTCTCCTCAAACTGACCTAAAGATTCAACACAATCTCAATTTAAATCCCACCAGGCTTTTTGATAGAATCTACAATCTGATTCTAAAATTCAGATGAAAATGCAAAGGACCTAGAATAGCCAAAACAACCATGAAATAGAATAAAAGTGAATGGCTAATAAGATCTGATTTCAGATTAACTATAAAGTTGCAGTAGTCAAAACAATATAGTATTGACATAAAGACAGACAAGTAGACTAATAGAATAAAGAGTCCAAAAATAGACCCACATACTTATGGACAGCCAAATTTTGACAAAGTTTCAAAGGCCATTTAGTGGATAAAGAATAATCTTTTCAAAAAATGATGCTGGGATACCTGGATAATCACATACACACAAAAACAAACACTTCAATCTACACCTCACACCATATACAAAAATTAATTCAAAATAGATCATCAGTGTAAACCCATAACATAAATCTATAATATGTATGCCTGGAAGGAAATACAGGGAAAAATCCTTTCTGAGCTTAGATTAGGCAAGAGTTTCTTAGCTATAACATCAAAAGCATGATCCATAAAAGATCATTTTGACTTTGTCAAAGTTAAAAACTTCAGTTGTCACTGTTGAGAGAATTCAAAGACAATCCACAGGCAAGCACATACCTGATAAAGAACTTGTATCCAGAAAATATAAATAATATAATAAACTCAGCAATAAGAAATAAGAAAACAATGCAATTAAAAATAGGCAAAAGATTTGAACAGATACCTCACTTAGGAAGACATACTGGTGGCAAATAAGCACATGAAAAGATGCTCCAATCACTGATCATCAGAGAAATACAAATAAAAACCACATGAATACCAGTACACATCTATTTAAAGAGTTAAAATTAAGAAAAACTGATAAAACCAAATACTGGCTAGGATGTGAAAGAACTGAAGTCTCATACACTAGTGCTGGGAAGGTAAAATGCTATACCATTTTGAAAAACAATTTGATAGTTTTTTAAAAAGTTAAACATTCACCTAGCATATAACCTAGGTCAGTGATGGCGAACCTATGACATGCGTGTCAGCACTGGCACGTGTAGCCATTTCTGATGACACACGGCCGCTGAGGTGGCCGCATGCCGAGGATGAAACATTTGCTGCTCCTGAGGATGAAACATTTGCGAAATAATGTTTTTTCCTCAAAGTGACACACTACCCGAGTTATGCTCAGTTTTTTGGCAAAGTTTGACACACCAAGCTCAAAAGGTTGCCCATCACTGACCTAGGTGTTCTACTCTTAGGATTTTATCCAAGAGAAAAGCATAAGTCCATCCAAACACTTGTACACAAGCAGCTTTGGTAACAATAAAAATTGAAAACAATTTAAATATCTATAAACAACTGAATGCATAAA
Source organism: Cnephaeus nilssonii (assembly GCF_951640355.1). Classification (NCBI taxonomy): domain Eukaryota; kingdom Metazoa; phylum Chordata; class Mammalia; order Chiroptera; family Vespertilionidae; genus Cnephaeus; species Cnephaeus nilssonii. The sequence goes on from NC_137076.1 coordinate 41,163,087, forward strand.
CAAATCATGATATGTATCACATGTATAGATAGATCATACATATCATATATAGTATGTACATATGTATAGACATATAATATACATAACATCTAATACTAATAAAGACAGACTATGCAAATTGACCGTAACTCCGCAACATAGATGGCAGCACCCACAGCCAATAAGGAGGGAATATGCAAATTGACACGACAAGGCGAGAGGCGGAAGGCAGCTCCGCTCTGGCTGGAGTGAAGGTGGAAGGCGGCGGCCAGAGTAAAGGCTCAGGTCCCGGGTGCCAGAGGGAAGCTGGTGCCAGCATCCATGGAAAGGAAGGCCTATTCTTGCACGAATCTTCATGCATTGGGCCTCTAGTCTACACTAATAAAAGAGAAAGATGCAAATTGACTGTACCTTCGTGATGCCCACCAGCCAATCAGGAGTATGCAAATTAACCCAACAAAGATGGTGGGTTAATTTGCATACACAGGTGCTGAGCAGCCAGGGGTGGGACGCAGGTGTTCTGCACCGCCCCAGCCGCTCCGGGCCTCTGGGCAGTGTGGGAAGGTGGAAAGGCGGCTACGGGGCCGGAGCAAAAGTGGTGCCAGCAGCCAGGGGAAGGAAGGCCTATTCTTGCATGAATCTTCATGCATCAGGCCTCTAGTATATATAGATATATATAAAATGGAATCTTATTTATCAATCAAGAGAATTAAACTACATACATGCAAAGCAACATGGATAAATTTGAAAATAATTATGATGAGTGAAAGAAGAGAGACAAGAAAAAGCATACAGACTGAATTATTCCATTTTTATACATCTGTAGAAAATACAAATGAATGTGTAGTGACAGAAAGAAGATCAGTGGTTACCTTTAGGCATCAGGTGGCCGGAGGAGGGGATTACCCAGAGGTAAGAAGAAACTTTTTTGAGAATGATGGACATATCTGCTCTCATGATTGTGGTAATGATTCTGAGGGTATATACATCTGTAAAAATGTATCAAATTGTACCCATAAAATATGGGCTACTTACTGTATGTTAAATGTAAAAAATGTTAAAAATAATCCAAAATGAAAAAAAATATATCTACCAGGCCGAAACCAGTTTGGCTCAGTGGATAGAGCATCAGCCTGCGGACTCAAAGGTCCCGGGTTCGATTCTGGTCAAGGGCATGTACCTTGGTTGCGGGCACATCCCCACTAGGGGGTGTGCAAGAGGCAGCTGATCGATGTTTCTCTCTCATCGATGTTTCTAACTCTCTATCCCTCTCTCTTCCTCTCTGTAGAAAATCAATAAAAAATATATTAAAAAAAAACAAAAACAAAACAAAAATATATCTACCAGGATGTCGATACTGTAAGTCAGAATAATGCAGTAACTTTGTGGGATGGCAGGGAATTGGGTGATCACGTGGTAGGAGCTCCTTGGGCAAGTGGCAAAGTTCTATTTGTTGATTTGGGTGGTGATACCTGGTGCTTGCTTTATATTTCTTCATTAAACATAAATCCAATACATATACAAATTAGAGAATAAACTATATTTTCTAATTATTAAGCCATATACTTGTTTTCTGTGGTTTTCTATATCTGTTTTATTTTACAATAAAAAGATATTTTTGAATCCTAAAAAAAAAAAATAGGTAAGAAAATAGTGGCTTGAGAGGAAGAGACACATAAAATGTGACTCAGCTTATGATAGGCACATTTCCAACTCTATTCCCAGGGCTATACAATACGGAGGAAAAGGAAATTGAAATGATACGCGGTTAAATTGAAAATGAAGTTAAATAGACTTGTTAAAGGGCTGGAGCATTTAATGAACATTTCCGAAATGCTAGAGGGGAAGCTAACTAAATGCTATCTGAAGTTGGGTGTGTACCTGTGACCTTTAAGACTTGAGTGGGAGACAGGCAGTGGGGTGGGTGGGGAGGCAGGGTGGGGCTCCACAGATGCCATTGAAACTGAGAAAGAAAGGCAGGGGGCAAAAGATCAGCAGGTCCTGGCTTCTCGTTGATGAAATTCATTACTGGGCAGTCGATGGGGGTGGTTAGCTTCTGTGGGTTCCTATGTTATTCTGCAAACACTTAGACTTATACTTGTCTGCTGCCTGCCTCAGTGTCCCCATTTTTAGATAGTGACTGACAATGGTGTGAAATGCTATGAGAATTAAATGAGACAATGCCTGACACTCAGTAATCATGCTACCTACTATTACAACTGAGTTGTAAAATTTATAAACTTCAAATCTTAATAGTTAACTAAAGGAACACAATTTTAAAAAGACTTTATTGTATCCCAGCCTATTTCTGGGGCTTGATATGATAAAAACTTGCTAGAAGCTCCTGCCAGGAAATCCATGGACAATATGTTTTCATTTTGGGGCTTCTTCAGATATTGGCACTCTGATAGACAATGGGCAGGGGCAGGTTTTCAAATCACGTATGGCTTTATAAACAATTCTTCACTTTAAGGCAACCATTTCTGGTACTTGGATCTTAAATGATACTAATTTTATCTGTTACTATTATTTAAAATATATATTTTTATTGATTTTAAAAAATAAGGGAGAGGGATGGAGGGAGAGAGAGAGATAGGAACATCAGTGATGAGAGAGAATCATTGATTGGATGCCTCCTGCATGCCCCACACTGGGGATCGAGCCCACAACCAGGCATGTGCCCTGACCGGGAATCAAACCTGGGACCTTTCAGTCCACAGGCCGACACTCTTACCACTAAACAAACCAGCTAGGGCAGTGGTTGGCAAACTGCGGCTCTCGAGCCGCAGTTTGCAGCTCTGTTGACTAATGAGTTTGCCGACCACTGAGCTAGGGCATCTGCTACAGCTATTTTCAAACGATCCTCTTATACTTGAAATTCTTAGGAGAATGTCATAGAGAGAAAGACTAGCCAGCATGGAGCCCTAAGAGACAGGATGTCTCATTGTGAACAATGACTGTTAAGGAATAATGTAAGTCCATTAAACATACCCAAGAGTACACTCTTCAAATACAGAGGCTTACCCACTACCTACCCCTCCTTCCTTCCTTTCATCATCATTTTCTTTTTGGCATGGCACTTCTTGTCTTTTATTAATTCTTTTTATTAATGCATGCAGTGCATTTATTGAGACCTGCTAGTGCTAAGTCCTGGAAATACACAGATGAAGGGAACGCATGTTTCCTGCGTTTAAGAAGCCTGCCTCGCCCGGCTAGCTGGTGTGCCTTAGTGGTTGAGCACTGACTCATGAACTAAGACAGTGGTCGGCAAACTCATTAGTCAACAGAGCCGCAGTTTGCCGACCACTGAACTAAGAGGTCACTGATTCAATTCCCAGTCAGGGCACATGCCCAGGTTGCAGGCTCGATCCCCAGTAAAGGGGGGTGGGGTCAGGGGGAGGAGGCAGCCAATCAATGATTCTATCTCCCTCTCTAAAAATTCAATAAAAAAGATATTTAAAAAAGAAGAAGAAGAAGAAGAAGAAGAAGAAGAAGAAGAAGAAGAAGAAGAAGAAGAAGAAGAAGCAGCAGCAGCAGCAGCAGCAGCAGCCTGCCTCCATTGGGCTGTTTGCACTATGGATGTGTGTTGTTCACAGACATAGGAACTCTCTAGTCATAGGCTTTCAACTGCTATAGACAAGAGCCAACCTCAGCCCCAGAACTTTGTGTTGCTGGCTAAGCGTGGTCATGTCAGTCTTGGGTATCATCAGCCTACTGCTGTTTGTGCTTTTTTGAGGATGTTCAGCAATTACCAGCCCCATTTTACAAAGTGAGAGGCTTGAAAAACACATAGAGGACCATTACAATAACAATAAGAGCAGAGAGAACACAAAGCCTGGCAGAGGGAGCAAATGGCCAATGCCTTGGTGGGGAAACCTCTGGCGCTAACTCCGCAGGGTGTCGGAGCCTAGATTTGAAGCCCCACAGCCTCGTTCTGTCACTGGCTCACCCTGTAACCCTAAGCGAGCTATTACCTCACTGTTTCCTTATCTGTATAGTGGGGATAAAAACAGGGCTGCCTCACAGGGCTTTTGTGAGTCTTGCTGGCTCAGCACACAATAAGTACAATTAATAATACTGTCCAGAAGAAGAGTCTATATGTCAACCGACCCCACGCTGACAGACTATGCCTGTGCTGGTATTTCTACTATCAGCAAAATGGTTGATCAATGGGAAATGGGTCTCTTTTACAAAAATAGAGACTGCTTGCCTTTCCACCCCCAATATATCCTAAAGGCCACTTCAGGGAGTCTCTCTTGATTAGCAAGCTGAGTGTCAGCGGCATGCCACGGCTGCCTTCCCAGCATCCAAGGGACAGGAAGTGGGTACTGGGGACTGACAAGTGAAACTTCAAAACAGCCAAGGACAGCATTCTCTACGGGCAGAGGCCACCCAAGCTACAACCAGGGGGAGTTGGTAGAGGGAAGGAGGGTGGCCCTGATGGAACCAGGTGGTAGAGAACCCAGTTGGGTATGTTTGGGTGGTGATGGCTGAGAACAAATGTAGACAGGGCCTCATGTGTGTGTATCCTGAGTAGGGAACAGTCAGTCTGCTGGAAAGAACTGAATGTACTATACTGTTTACAGGAGCCCAGTGCTGGGCCTGGTGATCTTTGGAGAAGGAAGCGGTATTCATCGTGTGTGAATGTACAGCTACATGCCTTCTATTTCTCCTGGGAGAGACAGTATTGAGCAGCTAGCAGGGAAGTAGGACCACACAGAAAGGAGATCTTCAAAAATATACGTTTTTGATGTTCAGGCAAGGAGAGTATAAGTGCATTATGTTCTAATGAGGCCTATAAAATATGTCATAAGTGCTATGCTTTGAGTATTAGGCTTGAGTATCTCTGCAGGGGTAGTCCCAAATTTTTGTTTTTATAGTACTTTACATACTTCTGTCTAGGGATTCATGCAAATGCATACCAAAGGGATATGGTTATCACGTAGTTTAAATGCAATTAACATTTGTGTCCCTGAGGTAAGAATTCTGAGACCTGTGCAGGAACATCTATTTGCATTACTGGTTTCAGAGACTGAGTTTTGATTTTTAGGAACTTGTTCACTGGTTCCTGCGGCTCTGGCTATAACTGAGTTTATAGAAAATGGGGTTTCGGTAGAACCTTGGAAATGCTCATGGAAAGTCATGGAGAAACACTTGATTTGGGAAATAGCAGAAAGATCCACTTCAATGGGAAAAGAAGGCAGAAAAGAATAGGAAAAACCCTTAGCGCTCTTGGTGAAAACCAGGGGCGCTTCCTTCCTTCGCCCAGGAAGGTGAGAGGCCAAGCCCAGTGCTCTGCCTTTCCGGGGCCCGCTAGGGGGCGCTCTGTCCCGGGCTCCTCCAGGGAACCAGCAGGCAGGGCCGGAGAGCCGCTGGGCTGTGCGGCTCAAAGACTCCTGATGGTGAGCCTCCTACTGCCCAGTGCTGGCCTCAGAGCTGAGGAGGGCTCACAAAAGCGCAGGGCATGGCCTCCTGAAGGGATCCAGACTTCTTTGTTCTAACTGGCAACTGAGCCTTTGAAATTGTCCCAAGTCCTTCACTGAGCCTGTGGGTGATGTGAATCCGAGTATTACCAGAAAGGGCCTACTTTCAAACAGCCGGTTCAGGAGTATTTGCCGAGGATGCACTGTGATAGAAAGAACCACTGTGATTGGCTTGCCAATTCGTTGATTTCTCGCTTTCGCTGGTCATCCTTGACCTCCATCTGGGACCCCTCTTCCCTGCCCTCTGCCCTCTGTCTCCCACAGAGGCAGTTCCGTTGAACTTCAAATAAAGCAAGAGCGAGTTTTGGACGCCTGCCTGTGCTTCATATAGACGCTGCCGAAAGCTTTGCACATAGAAGGAAGTCTGTGCGGGGCCTCATTTGGGACAGATGAAATATTTTAATAGCAGTGTTTATGTTCTCAGCCTGTAGATAACCAAAAACCAGCAAGCTTTTACATCAGGCTTTGAGATGAAAAATATCACCCGCTCAGTGGAAACACAAATTTCATCCCTGCTGCCCTCCGGCCCTGTTAGCGTTCCTCCAGATTTCCCTGCTCCCCTTGAGATTTCTGAGTCACCACGGAGGGAGACCCAAGGCAACGTCTGGCCAAGTTCTGCAGGTTTAGCGTTCTCGAGACAAGCAGACTTAAAAGGTTTCCTCTCCGAGTTCCCCAGGCTCCTCAGACAGTCTGGAGCAGAAACTGCCCTGGGACCCATGAGAGTCGACACCAGGACTGGAGCAGGCAGGCGGGGTGGGGGGTGGGGAGGCGATGGGGGGTTCAAAAGGGCAGCACCGGCCCACAGCTGAATTCTGGGCGGTGGCTTTGAAACCAGCCAGGCCTGGCCCCTCACAGACTGAGGGAGAGTCCCCAGACTCCACGCTCAGCTCAATCTCAACCTGATGTGTTTTGCCCTTTGAGGGATTCAAGCCTGCAATTCCCAATCCTTTTTTTCTCTCCAGAAAGATGGGAGCTTCCACAGACAAAGCACATCTGTCAAAGTCAGTGTGAGGGCAGTTTGAACGGATGTCTCCGGATCCGTGCTCGTGGGCAGACGTGCACACGCACACTCTTCCAAGATGAAGTGTGCCTGGAAGTCTGATTTATATAAGCCAGGAGAACAGCTCATTTTTCATAACTGACGGGGTTAAAAGAGACGGTCTTCGCTGGAAAAGTCACCAATGCACACTCAAACAAAACACAGACCCTTCAAACTGGCTGCCTTGGCTGGGACTTATTTTTATATGAATTGAGTCTGCGCTCTCCAAAAATTGAGTCTATGTTACACTTTCCTAATAAGAACAGTTTTAATAAGTAGACTGTATGCATGTGAATCATGAATACACAAGAACATACACTTTTAGTAAGAAACTTGTTTGAAACCTACTGCCTTGAGTCCATAAAATAGAATATATCTATCTTTCTTCTACTCTTAATTAACCTTGGCCTTTATTCCGATATCCAGTCTGCCATGTCTTAGAACTGAGTGTGCGTGGAGCCATCACAGATAGAAGAGCTGTCTCAGACCTTCCTGCTACGACACAGTTTTCAGATGCTACAGTTTGGACAAACTAAACGTTTGTCTATTGATATGCGGCTCCCAGGACAGGGCGTGATCAGGGCCAGGCACATTCAACAAGGTTCGTCCCCCACAATCCACTGGAGATGGGTTCTAAGACCCACAGTAAATGCCAGATACCGTAGATAGTACCAAACTCTATATATGTTTTTCCTACACATACATACCTAAGTTAAAGTTTAATTTAAAAATTAGGCACAGTAAAAGACTAACAACAATAACCAACAATAATGAAGAACTGTAACAGTATCTATAATAATAAAAGCATAATATGCTAATTAGACGGGGCGAAGCCAGGGCTGCAAGGGAAGCCCGGGTCCCAGGTGCCAGAGGGGAGCTGGTGCCGGCAGCCGGGGGAAGGAAGGCCTACTCTTGCACGGATTTCATGCATCGGGCCTCTAGTGCTGTAACCAAAGTCACATAAATGTGGTCTTTCTCTGCTTATGTCTTCCACCCACAAATTTAATGCCTTTTCCATCTTAACTAAGCTCTTACTGAGCACAGTGGCCATAATTATTGCAGTTTGAGATGCAACAGCAAAACGAGCACACGTTTCTTTTTCCTTCTTCACAATTTCAAGAATAGAAGATTCATTTTTTTACCACAGATTTTAGCCACCTCCGCATATCATTTTTTTTCCTGTCCTTATTAAGTTGAGAACGTTCGCCTTTTCACTTAAAGGAAGCACTTTATGGCTTCTCTTTGGCATATCCAAACGCCAGCATCACTACTCTGGCACTTTAGGGCCATTATTAAGTAAGATGAGGATGACTTAAACTCAAGCACGCTACCACGACAGTTGATCTGACAACTGCGATGGCTACTCGGTGACTAACAGGTGGGCAGCTTACACAGCATGGATAAGGTGAACCAAGGGATGAGTCACATCAGGGGTGGGAAGGGGTGGGACAGTGTGAGATTTCATCACGCTGTTCAGGATGACGTACACTTTAAAACTAGTAAATTCTTTCTATCTGGACTTTTCCACTTAATATTTTCAGACTGCAGCTGACCATGGGTAACTGGAACCAGGGAGTGAACCCGCGGATAAGAGGGGACTGCTGTATGTACGCGCATGTGCTGTAAAAGAGCTATGTCAAAGTTCAACAGAGATCCATTTAAGGGAACAGTGAAGGGGGATGGGAGAGGAAGAGGGATGGGAGAGGAAGTCAGGCAAACTTCATGGAGGAGGAAATATTTGAGCTGTGTCTTGAAGGATGAATAGGAGTTTTCCAAAAGAAAAGGTGGGGAAGGTTCTAGGAGATTGCAGCATGTGTGGAAGTCTGACCACGCTGGGTATGGTAATGCTGGGCAATGGTTGGAGACAAACCTGGAAAGATGGGTTGCTGTAGGGTGAAAATCAGTCTTGGACTAAGGTCTTCTGCTGTGCGTATGGGGATATTCAAAAGCAGAGTGATACGATAAAGTCAGAGACAAGGAGTGATACAAACATCAGCATATAAGGGAAACCATAAATGCCAATGTTTTTGTAAAAAATAAATTATATGAATGAACATAAGAAAAGTTAAGAATGTTATCTCTGGGAACTGCCACTTTGAAGGCTATTTTTCATTTTTTTACATTACTGTGAATATACACTGAATGGCCAGATTATTATGATCTCTGAACGCATAATAATCTGGCCACTCAGTGTATACCCTATATAATAAAATGCTAATATGCAAATTGTCCCCTCAACCAGGAGTTCGACCATGAGGCAGGCCAGACAACCGCCCATTTCCCCTCCCCCTGGCCAGGCTGGCTGGACCCCACCCATACACGAATTCATGCACCGGGTCATATATATACACACTGAGTGGCCAGATTATTATGTGTTCAGAGATCATAATAATCTGGCCACTCAGTGTATGTTACTTGTGTAATAAAAAGGGGAAGATGATTAAATGTGAGGTAAAGACCTGGGGAGAATGGACCCAAGAGGAGTTCACATGGAAAGAACCCAGTGGCTTTGGCTGACCACCAGCGGTCGTGCCAAGTGGCTGGAACCCCTAAAGTAAATGCAAACCTAACTAAACAAAGCACAGATCTAGATCAAGATAAGTGAGGTGGTGGTTAGAGTCCCAGTACTTCCAATGCTCATTAGATCAGTTCCAAAGTCGAGCATCCAGTTCGGGGGACCACAGTTTAAGAACTGAAATTGAGTTTATCTCAAAGAGGATTGTCAGAATGGGGAGGATGTCTGAAAGCCGAGTCATAAAAGAAAGATTTATGATACCTTGAGATGTTTACCTTGAAGAAGGGATAACTTATGGGGGGGTCACTGTATCTACCTTCAAATACTTGACGATCTGCCACGTCAATGAGAGATAAGACTTATCCTCTACGGTTCTCCAAGTCAAAAAGAATACCAATAGCTGGAAGTGACGGGGAGGGCAGTTTTGGCTGGACATAGCAAAAGCAAGTTGAAATCACAATGTTATGGCCAGAGGTGACTGAGATCATATCCAACAGCCTCATAGTGGACAAAAGGGGCGCAGTTTCAGGCCCAGAGACTTATCCCAAGACCCTCCAGTTGGTCAATGGAAGAACAGGGCCAAACCAATGCTCATGCCGGCCAGTCCAATACTCTCTTCCCCCAGGCACCCACCATCGTGCTGCCTCCTGGTCTCTACCGATGCCACCAAATGACTTGGCTTTCTCACGAAGTGGGCTCCTAGTCTCTGGATGTGTCCAAATTTAACCTGGATGGCCGCCTGCCCAGGGTGCTCCCAGGGGTTATCTGTGAGGGGCAGGATGTTGGAATGGATAATCTCTCAGACTGCTTTCAAGTCTATGCTGCTACAATTTGAATTTTAGAAATAACCTAAGGATTTTGGGTTCTGTTAAATTAGCACTCTAATACTCAGTAAAGAGATTAGGAACATAGGAATAGTGGCTGATTTGCGAAGAGGGTGGAGGAAACTTTCCCTGTTTCTTAACAGGCCCCATCGTGGTTATTATCAATATTATTACAGTGTACACCACTCCCACACCTCACATTGGGCAGGAGCCAGGGGTGTGTTGGGTGTGGAGAAAATTGTCTTTTTGCTTTGGTCCCTACCCTGCCAACTAGAAACTGCAATATTCCTAAAGAAAGGGATTGAGTCCACATGGGTGTGCCCTGAGTGATGGCAGAATGCCACCTGGAAATGGTCACAGAACAGATTACAAAAACACTCAAAGCATTTTCATTCATTTTGGCCTATGCCAAGAAAAGACTCACCCTCCTCTCAGCCTCACCCTCACCCTCACCCTCACCCACCACACTTAAAAAAAATCCACACACCCATTAGTAATTTGGCCATTTATTTGGCTCACAATCATAGGAAAAGGGCTGAATTGCTTACCTCACTAGTTGCATATCCAGACCCTGAATCTACATTGAAAAGAATGTACAGTACAGGATTTCCCTCATTACCAGCGCACTGTAGACGACAAATTCAGTAATTAAAAGCTATTTTCTGGCTCTTGGTATGTCTGTTCTTTGGGAAAGAGATTAAGATTTGTGGTACAGGGTCACTGACCTACAAAACCGGAACTCACTTTGGCAGTGTAAGCTGGCTCTAAACTTAATGTTCATGGGCAGGTGACCAAGTTAATCTGAGACAAAGTTGTTCAATTGGTGCTGTTGGGATAAGATATCTTCACTTTAAGGTCGTGCTATGCCCCCGAGTAACCATTCTTACTTGCATTACCTTGAGCTCTCTTTGGATGAAATTTCTAGTACATACCTATCCTTGCATTCCTTTTCTCTATTAAAATGTGGCCATTCCTAATCTCATGTTCTCATAGCCATGCTCAAGGTGGCTACTGGCTTTTTAAATCAACTACCTCCTCTATCTTTCTCATCATCATTGCTACTATTTATACTAATAAAAGGGTAATATGCTAATTAGACCGGCTGTCTTTCAGACATCCTTCTTGACAAAGCTGGGGGCTTGGCCGGCCTGCAAACCACCCTGGCCCCTCGTCCAGGCCGCCTGCCCCCCAGTGGGTACCCCCCACCCCAATCGGGGTTGAGGTCAGCCTGCAAACCACCTGTGGCCCCTCGCCCAGGCCAGCCCCGCCTCCAGTGGGGAACCCCACCAAGATCAGGGGTGTGGCCAGCCAGCAAACCACCCCAGGCCCCTCATCCAGGCCGGCCCCGCCCCCAGTGGGGACCCCCACTCCAATCCAGGACCCCCTTCAGGGCAGGCCAGCTGGCCACCACCCATGCACCATGTGTAGTAAAGACCTGGGGAGAATGGACCCAAGAGGAGTTCACATGGAAAGAACCCAGTGGCTTTGGCTGACCACCAGCGGTCGTGCCAAGTGGCTGAAACCCCTAAAGTAAATGCAAACCTAACTAAACAAAGCACAGATCTAGATTAAGATAAATGAGGTGGTGGTTAGAGTCCCAGTACTTCCCATGCTCATTAGATCAGTTCCAAAGTCAAGCATCCAGTTCTGGGGACCACAGTTTAAAAAGCTTTAATAAAAGGGTAATATGCAAATTGACCCTAACAGCAGAACAACCAGAACAAATACTGGACCAGTCACCATGAGGCGCACTGATCACCTCTTGGTTTCTTTCCCCCGGCCGGCAGGCTCCAATCGCCCGATGGCCACCCACTGTAGGGGCGGGGCTGGTGGGCAGGAACAGCCGACCTCTCAGTCCCTTCCCCTGGCTGTAAAGCACCAATCACCCAATGACAAACGGGGAACTAGGGGTGGGTGGTGGCGGGGGGTGGGGTTGGCTGCAGGCAGCTGGGAAGATGGCCCTGATTGGAGGCCAGGCCTAGGGACCGTACCCATGCACGAATTTTGTGCGCCGGGCCTCTAGTTTATTGAATATTTTCTTTTTTAAAATTTGTTTTATCTTTTTCAATACCAATTGACATTCAATCTTATTTTATACTAGAGGCCCAGTGCATGAAATCTTGCACGGGTAGGGTCCCTAGGTCTGGCTGGCAATCAGGGCCGATCAGGGCCTTCCAGCTGCTGGCTGGGGCCTCCCTCCTCCGGCTGCCAGCGGAGGCCTTCCTTAGTTCCACACCGCCCCCTGGTGGTCAGCACACGTCATAGCGAGCGATCAAACTCCTGGTCTCCCGGTCAGACTCCCAAGGGGACACTTTGCATATTAGCCTTTTATATATGTAGATTAGCTTTAGGTGTACAGTATAGTGGTTAGATAATCATATACTTTATGAAGTGATGCTCCTGATAATTCTAGCACTCACCTGACACCATACACAGTTACCACAATATTATTGACTGTTCCCCATACTGTACGTTACATCCCCGTGACTATTTTGTAACTACCACTGAATATTTTCTGTCTTTCAAACATTGTGCTGCGTGTTTTATATACAACATCTCATTTAGTCACCACTCTTTTTATCCTCATTTTTTAGATGATTGAAATAATTTGCCCAAGACATAGTTGTTACGTGTTGGAGATGGGCTTCAAACAAGCTTTTCTGACTCCCAAGCCTGTTAACCACCACACTATAACAGAGGACCTAGAGGGGAGCTTGTCTACTGTGAAGAATGATCTTATTTCTAATTCATATTGGAAATTGCATATTGGACAGTGTATGAACACCTGTGCCACATGAGGAAAAGTTATCAGGTGCAAAAGTGAGGTTTGATGTAAAGTAAACTCTGAGCCTGCTCTGACCAAGGGGAGGGCAATGAGAAGACACGATAGGGGTGGTATTAGATGCTCGAGGGCAGGAGAGATGTGGGAACCCAAGAAGCATGTTAGAAGAAGAATTTGGTTAGAGATGGCCTGGGAAGTCTGGAAGGAACCTTTTTGCCCGATGCATGGAGGTCAGTTAAAAAGGGCTGGGGGTGAAATAAATTTTAAAATATGTTTTTATTGATTTTAGAGACAGAGGAAGGGAGAGGGAGAGAGAATCCTTGATCAGCTGCCTCCTACACACCCCCTACTGGGGATCAAGCCTGCAACCTGGGAATGTGCCCTGACTGGGAATTGAACCAGCGAGCTCTTGGTTGAGCCACATTGGTCGGGTGTGAAGGAGATATTTTGATCCAGAGAAAAAAATTATAAAACATTTCTAAGGGCTAAGGTAGAGACAGAGGTTTCTAGTCTAGAGAACATATATTTATAAAGTATATTTCATATTAAGTGCCATGCAGAATATAGAAATAAATTGCCTATAGGAAAACAATGGAAAGAATTGGTCTTATATTAACTCACGTTGTTCTAGGCCTAGTAACAAGAGTTAGTCACTCTCTCCTCTAATAATTCATTCACAGGTACAGGGTGGGGCAAATGTAGGTTTACAGTTGTTAGTATGGAAAATAATACATTAATAAATAATAAAAGAATAAACTCTGTGCTTTGTGTGCTCACAACTGTAAACCTACTTCTGCTTCACTCTGTACTTACTGAGCACTTACTATTTACAAAATGCTATATTTATAAGAAGATGTATAGTAAATATATATTCCTTAAAGGGAAAATGTATGGTACCTTTTTCTTTCCCCCAGTAGGACTGCTGTCACCAATGTCTGTGAGTCTATCCAAGAATGTCATGGATGTGAATTTGGGCCAGAACACTGAGGCTCTGCGGCCAGTCTTCAGGGAGAGGGAGAGGCCTGATCTCCCCGGACCTGAAGGAAACTGAGGAGAGTTCATTTCTCCTCGGTTCTGTATTTCTGTATCTGGCGCTGACTTAAAACCAAAACCTCGTCGGGGCTGTAACAGCTCCAGGCACCAGTGTCCACCCTCATCTCTGTTCCAGGGCCGTCTCCACGGCCTTGACTCAAAGGAGAACAGGGCCTGTCCCAGCTCCTGAGGCCTGGCACCGGCACAGCACCTGGCTTCCCTCCACGGAACAGGACTTCCAGCTCATCTCCTGGTCTCTTCTCTGTAAGCGTGTTGATTGGACTTAAAAAATGAAAGGTCATCTACTTCATTTGTTTTCAAACCTTTTGAATGCACTCACTGTGGCCTACAAGAGTGAGCTGTGGCTTCAAATCTTACTCCATCCCTCACTCTAGGTGGAACCCGAGGCTCCGGGATGGCTCTCCACCTCAGTTTCCTCCTAAGTGAAAAGGAGAGATATCATCTACTTTACAGGGTTCTGGAGAGAATCAAATGACAAAATAATAGAGGATCCTGATCAGGGTACCTGGCACATAATGGGTGCTTCGCAGTATCTGAAGTACTCATCGATAGATATTGAAATAATTAATTCTACTTATTAAAACAATGTAATGGATTTCAAGCTGAGATTAAATATATATCAAAATCTTTGTGCAAAGAAGGGGATTTTATGTTTTAACTTCAATGATGTGTAAATGCTCAATAAATATTAGCGATATCTTGAAGCAATTTTAAGTAATCAATTTGTATGTTTATGCATTTGAGTCTCAAGTTATCACATAATGTTTAAGATGATTCTAAAATGAAGTTTTAATGAATCTTTAAAATTCAACCTGTTTTTCTCTTCTTCTCCTAGAAACAAAAATCATAGCAAAACAAGACTCTCAGAGGATGGAATGAAAGAGCCTTACGAAGTAATAAAGCCTGCACTTGCTTCCTTAGGAAAGAACGCCTGGCACGCCAACCCTTTGCAGGTCCAGGACGATGCCACTGCGCTGCCTCCAGGGCAGCTTCCAGCCACCTTCCAGGGACAAGTGATCCTGTAATTCAGGTAAATCAAGTGGATGTGATTTTAACCGGCGAGAACGAATCTCGAAGTTTGATGTGAGGATAAAGCAGGGACTCCAGAGTGTCCCTGCAGAGGAGCCCGGGAACCCGGGGCCTCATTGGTGAAACTTCCAGTTGGAGAAATGCTGTTGCTTGAATGCCAAAGCCTTTGGAAAGTGTTGTGGGAAAAATATATTCCATGGAAATGTGTGTCCTAAAAGTTTTCCATATGAAAAAAGAAAACATTTCTTTCTACCCAGCAGTGATCGAATGTACAAGTGCTTTAAAATTAGAGGAAAGAACTTCTGAGAGGTAGGTCTAGGTTCACGCTTAACCTCTGTGAACCCTTGGACTTCTAATTGATTCTTTGTTAAAAAGAATGACTGAAGCCTGGCCAGTGTGGCGCAGTGGTTGAGCATCGACCTATGACCCAGGAGGTCACGGTTTGATTCTCAGTCAGGGCACATGCATGGGTTGTGGGCTCGATCCCCAGTAGGGAGCATGCAGGAGGCAGCCAATCAATGATTCCCATCATTGATGTGTCTATCTCTCCCTCTCCCTTTCTCTCTGAAATAAAAATATATTTTTAAAAAAAGAATGACTGAAAATAAAAATGCATCAGATAATATTCTAAACATTATGTGGCACACTTTTCCTCCTTGGTAAGTCGTACTGAGCTTGAGCCACATCTCTCAGGAAGGGCAAAACTCAGTGGCTAAAACAAACAAAAATCATTACTCAATTCTGACTTTCAAAATAGATTTTTAAAGTTATAAGAAAAATAATAGGCATGAGTGTTCTGGATTTCAATTTTAAGAGCCAGGGCATCCGAGGGAGAAAATAGAAATATTTTCTTGGTCTCCCACAGCTGGGCAATGAATATCCAGACCCTATCTTGGGACACTGGTGCCAAAGAATTTTCCAGCGTGCTCATGAGTGAGGCAGATGTTAGACCTGGTGTAGGGGCTGGTTTTTTTTCCTCGGAGGGAGGTAGTAAAACTCCCTCCTGGCTGGGGGAAGATTTTTTCTGAAGAAATTTAGATTGGATAAGACTATGGTTAATTCACTGCTTGGGTCCCTTTTCAGGTACCCAGGACCCCCTACTCCCTAGGACTCATGAAGGTGGGGAAGAGGAGCATGGAAGACATGGAAACCTCAGATTGGTTGAGAGGGAATCCAAAATCAGAAAGGCCCATGTAACAATTTCGTACTTGGAAGTAGGTCACTGATGCTTAAGCCGAAAGGAGGAAGTCAGAGCGGAGCAGCAGAGGGGATCGGTGTGGGCAGCCCTCCCCTGGGTCCCCAGTGCCCATAGCTGAGCACGGCCCAAGGAACAGCCAGGTTTCCAGATGCTCTGGTGGATACGAGATGGGCCAGACATTCTGAAGACCCTGGAGTCGCGGCGAGGAGGACAAAAGGTGTGCAGGTTTGAGGCTAGAAGGCAGGGGAGGCTGGCCACAGGGACAGAGTCTGACCCCCAGGGAGCACACACAGAGGGAAGTCATCTCTATGGAATCCAGGTTAGACCAGACCTTACCCTGCAGCCACATGTTACATGGCCTGCATGCAGTTACAGTTTCCTCCTGCAATCCAGGAAGAAGGAAAGGATGGATGGGTGGGGTCCTTCGGGACTGAGTACCCCACAGAGATTGAGTGAATTTGGAAAAGCCTACCATTTACAATGGGAAGTGACTCACTACCTTGAATACGGTGAGTCGAGCACTACTTCCCTGCCCACCAAATACAGCTAGTTTCGTTCATTCCTTATAAATAAATACCTACCACCTACCAGTACTGAATGGATTACTAAACTGGAGAAATGGAGAGAGAACAAGACTGGGGGGATCAGTATAACACAGCACACAATGATTTTATACCTTTAATCTACGAAATACATTTCACAGGCCTACCCCACTGATCTGCAGTCTAGTATTTATTTATTTTTGGTGAGAGAAACTAGGGATTTAAACTATGCACAAGGAGGCATGTGGGAGGAAAAAAAACACATTTAAAACCTTTTAAATTTACTGTTCATGGTTACAAATTTCCTTAGGAGACATAATATTTTTTTTCTCTCATCTAAAAAAAAATAATTTGGACTAACCTCAAAAAAGCTGGGTTTAATGTTTCTCAGACAGTTTCCAAGCAGACTAAAATACCAACAACTTCATATCCACAGGGACAGGTTTATGGTTCACCAAGTTTGCATGATTCATGCTGAAGAGCTTACACGCCTGAGAAGCATGATGTGACTTCAGAACGCTGTGTATGGAACACACATACCTACGCGGGGGTCCTTTACAAAGGCTGCCTGACCCGGGGTCACTGTGGAGAAAGTGGGGTCACTGGAAGGAAGACAAGAGCAAGAGAACAGGTAATATTTCACATTCATTTTTGATCTGCATGGGAAAAGCATTCTGGTAGCAGCTTCAGAAATTCAAGTTAGATCCACCACTGAGCCAACAGTTTCAGATGCTTACTCAAACCCTCTTCAAAGCAACAGTTCCGAAGCCTGAAAGTATGAGTTGCAAATGTGTTTTTTTAAATAAGGTCAAGTCATGAAAAAGTCATCAGGATAGCCGAGCCATGCTCAATACTATCCGAGATAGGTAATTTAATATATGCGAGAAAGCATTTTTTAAAATTATTTTAAAAATATATTTTTATTGATTTCAGAGAGGGAGAGAGAGATAGAAACATCGATGATGAGAGAGAATCATTGATCGGCTGCCTCCTGCACCCCACCCACTGGGGATCAAGCCCGCAACCCAGGCATGTGCCCTGACCGGGAATCAAACCATGACTCCTGGTTCATAGGTTGACACTCAACCACAGAGCCACACCAGCCGGGCTGAAAAAGCATTTTAAATGGTCCATGTGCTTAAATTAAGTTTTGTGAAAAGGCTTTATAAATTCTAAAGCAGTATGATATGATCAGTTACTATTGCCATGGTTCTTACTTTCACCTTTAATCATCACTGCCACTACCAGCTACAACAGGCCAGAGGTAACTGGTCACACTCCTAGCTGCCGTGGTCCATCTGGCTGAGGGAGAATGAGGAGGCCCTGGGGTCTAATTCCCAGACAGACACAGATCTGTTCTGAGACTTCCTTCCTCCTATCAGAAAAAGATCACAATTCTATTTGAATGGCAACAAATGGCTACAAGTAAATGAATGGAACTTGTTCTCATAATAAAAGATTCATATAATTTCTTAAAGTTTCTATTCCAAATCATTAAATGGGTATCTGATGCAAATGATACTGATAAGACCCCCAAGCAATGATGACACCAAGTAGGCTATGAGCAATGTAGCTGATGATTCTTTTGGCAGGCTGGCTTTTCCGTTTTTTACCCCAAGTATTTCCTTGACTTGGAAAAAATGAGTTAATGTTGAGAAGTCACCTCAAGCCTCTCACCTTGCAGATGAGACATCTGAGGAAATCGGCATTGTCAGCTAAGTGTTCCATTATCTGCATGACTTTACTGGGTCTACTTTCTTTACCTGCCATTTCCTTTCCTCAACACACCTCACTCAAATTTTTGTCTCTACCATCCCATGGACACTTCTCTTGCTGAAGTCAACCAGGACCTCCATCATGCCAAACCCCCCCAAAATAATTCTCAGTCCTCATTCTTAAGACTACTCAGCAGCACTGACAGAACTGACCACTCATTTCTTCTTGAGACACCGTCCCCATTGGACACCCCCTTCTCCAGGGTTTCCTCTATCTGACTGGTGTTTCTGCTCATCCCCTCCCGGACCTCTCAGTGTTAGAGTTCTTCAAGGTCTAACTCCTAGGCCTCCTTTCCACTGACATTCACTCTCTCAAGAGATAACAAAATGTCTCCTGGCCTTAATAGTGTCTTTTGGGTGATGCCTCTCCAATTCACAGATGTAGTTCAACATCTTCGTGATTTGCATTTCCAACTGCCTACTCACATTGCCACGTAGAAATCTATAATAAACACCTCAAATTTAGTATGGCCAAAACAGAACTCTTAATTCCCTTCTACCATCCACACTGTTTCTCCCTTACTGTTCACCATATCCATAAATACCATCTTTTACCAGTTCTCAGACTCAAACCCAGGAGTCTTTCTTGGTTTTCTTTTCCTTACATCCCAAATAGTATCCATCAGAAAATCCCATCATGTATATCCTCAATCCCCATCACTTCTTATGCCCTCTACTAACTACCATCACCTCAGAGTCACCACAATTTTTTTGCCCAAACTACAATAACCTGCCAAGTGGTCTTGCCTTTTTTTTTTCTTCTTCCTATGTCCAGGCTAGTCTCCATGTAGCTGCCAGAGAGATATTTTAAAAACTAAATTTGATCATACAACTTCCTTGCTTAAAATTTTTCTGTAGTTTCCCAACATACATGGAATAAACACCAAATTCCTTATCCTGGCCCATACGTTTTTTGTTTATTTCTCCATCATCTTTCATCTCTATGTCTCTTTCCCATGATGCTGTACCCACTCAGATCATCTTTCTCTAATCTTTCTTACTCTAAGCTCCCACAGTTAAGATTCTTTGCACTCCAGGGCTTTTAAACTTGATCTTTCTCTGCTAAAAATGTTCTTCTTCCAGATCTTTGTAGGGTTTGCTCTTTTCATATCACTCAAATCAGATTTCAGTTTCCCGACCCTCTATCTAAAATAAATTTTTCTTTTTTAATGTCATTTTTTTCTCTATGCCTTTATTCTGTGTTTTTTTTTTTAAATTAATTTTTTACTGACAATGGTTCCAAAATGATCTTAAAATTCTGGGATTCAAATTTTTAAAAATTTTATATGATTTATTGGAGTGACATTAGTTAATAAAATCATATTTGCCCGAATGGGAGAAGATATTTGCAAATATCATCTCTGATAAGGGTTTAATATTTAAAACATATAAAGAACTCATACAACTCAACAATAAGAAAACAAACAATCCAATTAAAAAATGGGCAGAGGACCTACACAGACACATCTCCCAAGAAGACATACAAATGGCCAACGGATATATGAGAAGATGCTCAGCTTCACTAGCTATTAGGGAAATGCAAATCAAAAACTACAATGAGACACCACCTCACAGCTGTTAGAATGTGTGCTTTTTTATAGTATTCATCAATAGTCAGGATGTTCAGTATTTGTTTATCTGCCAACTGCCTCTCAGACTAAAATTTAAGCCTCGTGAGGGCAGAGCCTTTGTCTTGTTTATTGTTCTATCTTCTCTGCCTAGGAGAGCGCCCAGCACATTTGAGCAACGAGTCATGCACTGGAGGCACTCACCGAACATTTGCAGTGTATGTTGAGTGAAGGTTAAATGGCTGACAGCAAATATTAAATAGAATTATGGGAATGAGACAGGGAGGTGAGAATAAAACATTTTACTCTGAGATACTCTGTGGTATTTTGACTGAATCCTTATTTTTGATTCTATCTAAAGTCATACAAGTGTTTTTCTTCAGACTGTTCCCATATAAAAATCATCACCATGTAATGAGCTTAAGAAGCACCAGAATGGAAAATAATAGTCAGCATAATTTAACAGTATTTGGAAAGTGATACTCGTAAAGCCACAATTATGATCTTATCTCAGATTTGTTCTGAAAGTCATCAATAGTAATTTTACTGCATAGCACTGAGGAACTTGCATTCAGATCAACACATTTGAATGAACATAAATCCAATCATTACCTTAGGCTTATAAAATAAACCATATGACCAAAAAAGGAAACTAAAAAGTATATTCATATGTATTAATCTTAACTAAATAAGGATGACTAAAACCTAAAACTTTAAAAACACAGAATGGAATAGCACTGATAATTGGACAAAAAAAATAGTAGTGAATGAGGCTTCTCAAATATAGATTAGCAGTGATTTCTTATAGGATTTGGCATACATCTCCATTTCCTCTAAACAACAAAGTTAAACACTGATGCATCCTTCTTAAATTTATACACGGATAATTACTATAGGCTCCAAATATTCAAGGGGGATAGAATTCTTATTAAACAACAACAGCAAAAGCTCTGGACTTTTTAATTCTAAAGTTTCTGACCCTTTCTTTCTTTAAAGTGTTTGTATTATTCTTTACTATTGTATCTATCTATCTATATAAAAAGCCAGTGACTGGAACGCCAGAATGGCCAGAACCACCAGAACGACCAGAACAGCCAGTTGTTATGACACTCACTGCGGCTGGCCAACCTCCCATGGCCCCTCCCCCCAGCTGGCCCCGCCCCTGATCATCCCCGTCCCCGCCGCCGCCCCCCCCCCCCATCTGGGGCAGAGCCAGCCAGCCAACCTACTGCGTCCCCTCCCCCTTGCTGGCCCAGCCCCAATCGGCCCCCATTGGGGCGGGCCAGCTGGACCCCACCCATGCATGAATTTGTGCACCAGGCCTCTAGTATAGTATAATACATATTTGTTTTATAACACATTGCCCCAAAACTTACTGGCTTAAAACAACAATAAGTGGTGGTTATATGTCCTCCAAGGATAAGTGATGAGAATGTTCTTATTTTTAACTGAGATTTGTCAAAACTCTCTCGTTTGCTCAGTTTTCCCATTGTTGCATAAATACACTATTAATATATTTTAGGAAGTTTGATCCCCCAATGAAAGCTTTAATCACAAATCTCAGTTGCTTCCTCTTCCTCCTCCACTTCCTTTTCTTCTCACTTACTCTTTTCCCTCTCTAACCTTCTCCTCAAAAATATTTTGTAATTATTTACATCTTAAGTCTTAAAAAATAGTAGATACTGGAAGCAATAACAACCAATATACATTGGGAATTTAAGTTAGTTTGGTGGTCACTAAAAACTAGGTATGGAGGACCCAGTAGATATAAATGGCAAAAGAATTATTACCATATTTTCGAAGCATATAGATACTGATGCTAACGTATTCATTGAATAGTTATCAGGGATCACTTGAAAATGTCTACATAGGTCTATCATGTGAAAACAGAAAATTAAAAAAAATAGGGAAGGACTATCTCATCTAGTCTCAGAGCACAGAACGTATAACATCGTTTTAAAAGTTACACATTCAGAATCATCTTAGTACCTACACCCTCACATATGAACTTGGCCAAGAAAACCACCCTCCATCCTAGGGAAAGGCACAGTAACATTTGCCTTTTTATTAAGAAAGTTATGAGAACTGATTAGATTGCTGCAAGAAATGAAAATAATTCCAGCCTGGTATTATGACTTTTAAGTTTGAACCTGACCTTGTGAATTCCTACATTTGGCAGGATAACACAGTGGGACTTAGTGTTGCATGGAGCACTGACCCGTCCAACATTCCAGCCATGACTCACTGCAAGCAGCTTGTAATGTTCTGTGCAATCTTCAGAGCACTGTTTAGGAAAATTTGCTTATTTCACCTCCCTCAGTTCTGTGAGCATGACCAGCCTTGCCACGCTACCAATTAAAATAGAACTCCTATGTCCTATCACTCCACCCTCCCTTTTTTCTATTCTAACCACTAAACTCACCAGCAAAGATGGAGAGTACTTATAAATGACAGTAGGAATAACACAGTGTCTATTTAGTCTATGTATGACAGTAGGATTCTATCCACTCAAATGAACAGGATACACATGCATGCTCTCATTCCACAGTGGAGCTAAAATTCTGGAGTCCTTGCCTTTGTGTGAACTGTGCTGGTACTGTCAAAACATTTTAATGCTTCCGACTCGACATGAATAATGGCTTGATATTTATTAAGCAATGACTAAATTAAGAAAAGCAAGGTTTAGAGACAATAAGTATCGTGCCCAAAGCCACACACATTGACTGGAGAAGCCAGGACTGCAGTTCAGGGGTATCTGATTTCCAAGCTGCTACTACAGCAAGCATGTCAAACTCAAAGGTTAACAGAGGCCAAATAAACAAGGTTTAAATTGATGTGGGCTGCAAAAAACCAAAAGCTTCCATTTTCATAGAAACATAGGTTTATTTTGATAGAGACGTGGTGAATACAAAGGGCTGAAATAAATGAGTAATCGTTAACATAAAATAATAGAATATTTAAATAAAAATAATATTTTTTTCTTGAACATTAACTTACCAGATACTGAATAACTGTACAAATTAATAAGCGTAATGCAAATAAACCTATTTTTCTTGTTCTCCGAAAGCAAAATATTTCCTGTTTCACACACTAAACAAGTCAGTCCAAGACTAATGATGTGGCAATCAGCTGCCAAAATATTCATTGCTAGTATTAGTGGAGAGAAATGGTGCGTCTTCGCGTAAGGTGTGTAAGGGAAATGAATGCAACACGATTATAGTAATCAGTCATTATTGAATGTTGTATAGTTTGTTATTAATAATCTATAATAATAAAAGCATAATATGCTAATTACACCGGACGTCCTCCAGTATGTCCTTCCAGACGACCTTCTGGATGAAGCTGGGGCTGTGAGGGAAGCCCAGTCCCGGGTACCTGCTGGTGGCAGGAGGGAAGCCTGGGTCCCGGGTGCCAGAGGGAAGCCGGTGCCGGCAGTTGGGGGAAGGAAGGCCTACTCTTGCACGAATTTCATGCATCGGGCCTCTAGTTCAATTGTAAAAGTTCACTGTGAAAGTATCAGGATGAGAATGGAATGAAAATAGTAAGAAAGAACTCTTTCTAATACATGCTTCTTAACACATTACTAAATGTGTTTCTAAAAGGACATTAAAATATAAATATGGAAACATAATCTAAAATAAAATTTAGATTATTATATTATCCTGAGTCTCTCTTTCAGTGTTCCATCTTTTTTTTTTTTAAAGAATGCATCGTTATTTACCCAGTGTCTCTAGTCTCTAATGATATCACCACTGTTTGTACTTTAAAACAGAATGAGGTACCAAATGTGGTATTCATAATATATGGAGATAATTCAAAAGAAATGTTGAACCAGAAAACTTGGGTGCTGGACTCTGGCTTTGACAGTTATGATGATGATAATGATGATGATGAGAAATATGTGCTATCAGTTTTTAGTAACTTATTGAGTACCAGACATTATACTATGTACTTTCCATGAATTTTCTATAATGTAATGGTCTCAACAGTCCCATAAGTGCTATTATTATATCATTTTATATATGGTAAGTCTAAAGCTTAAAGAGGGCAAATAACTTATTCAAGATTACTGGCAGAATAATGAGGCAGAATCAGGATTCATGCTGATGCCCGACCCAAAGCCTCTACTGTCCTCTTTACTCCCACAAGACCAAGCCACTTAAATTCTGGTGTCATCTTGTTTCCTAGAAAAATGGAGGGGCTGGGAACAAGTGACCTCTGAGGGTCTCCTTGGCTTTAAAATTTATGAATCCTCTGGCCTACTGTTGGAAGACCATGAGATTGGAGTTCTGTTTTTCCCAAATGGTAGTTAATTTTGTTCATTAGATTCCACATATTAGTGAGATCATATGGTATTTGTCTTGCTCTGAATGGCTTATTTTGTTTAGCGTAATACTCTCCAGGTCCCTTCATACTGTCTCAAAGGGTAAGAGATTCTTCTTTACTACAGCTGCATAGTATTCCATTGTGGAAAGCACCTCACCTTTTTTATCCACTCATCTGCTGATGGGCACTTGGGCTGTTTCCAAAACATGGCCATTGTAAATGATGTTGCTATAAACATAGGGGTGCATATATTCTTTCTGATTGGTGTCTCAGGATTTTCCCAAGGCCTCATCTTGGTTTGTTCTGTTCTAACCCCGGAGAAATCAGGGGAGTCTGTCTGTAACCTTAAGACTGTGGCGGGCTGTTGTGCAGGTACCCTGTAGACTGACCATGGTACAGAGAAAAGCCATCTGCCAGTAACAGGGATACTTTCATCTCATTGGTCCATATTCCCAAACAATCTGACTCAATGCACAAAGGAAAGAGGGCCTCCAGGAGTCACTCCTTAGCATCCCCTTCCTGGAGATGCAGGATCTGGAACTTTAATTAGACACCATGCTCACTTGTGAGAGATTCGTCTTTCTCCTCAGTTATCTGGAAAGAGAACTGCCAATTGTCAGGAAACAGTCTATGACTGTGGTGACTGCCTGAGTGTGGTCCTCCGAGTTGAGAGCTTTCACAGGGGAGAGCTGGCTTCTGACATCTGGTTACTCTCCCCTCCCCCAACCCCATTCTCCAGGAAGAGCAAAGGCAGAGAACCCCATGGAGCTTTCAGACTTATTTTTTCCTCTGGGATTCCCCTCTATTTGGAGCAAAGACTTCTCAGACAAAGGAAGCAAGTTCCCATATGTTACAATTTGGAAATTTCCAAATTCCCCCAATTTATGTTGTGTTTGTTTTGGAAGATCCAGGAGATGTCCACAGATAAGTGAAGGTCTCCTGAAGAGTGTTTTGAAAAGATTGCAAAACTGAATCACAGTGAAAGTCAATCTGCCAGCAAGCTTTTATTTTTAGGCTCCATGCCAGACCTGAATAAACAAAACAAGCAGAAAATAAACAAGAACAGCAAGTTAAAAGGTCCAGTCAGCAACCTCATTCAAACTCTAACAGAGATTGGGGTGACCAGTTCCAATCAAAGTTCTAAGTTTATCTTTAAGCTACTAACAGACCTAAAATAATGGTACTGCTCATTTACTAGGAAATGAATAAAACCACAAAATCTATGGAATTCGGAATAAAGGAGTACCTTTTCACAGGACTGACTAAAGATAAGAAACATCCTCATTAAAGGCTTTACCCAACAAAGGAGGCAAGAGCATACAATGGAGTAAAGACAGTCTCTTCAATAAATGGTGTTAGAAAAATCGTACAGATACATGCAAAAAAATGGAACTAGACCACCAACTTACACCATACACAAAAATAAACTCAAAATGGATACAAAACTTAAATATAGAGCACGAAACCATAAAAATCTTAGAAGAAAACATAGGCAGTAAAATCTCAGATATCTCTAGCAGCAATAATTTTGCCCATATGTCTCTGAGAGCAAGGGAAAAATAAACAAATGGGACTAGATCAAGCTAAAAAAGCTTCTGCACAGCAAAAGAAACCATCAACAAAATGAAAAGAGAACCCACTCTATGGGAGAACATATTCATCAATAGTACATCTGATAAGGGGTTAATTTCCAAAATATATAAAGAACTTACACAACTCAACACCTGAAAACAAACAATCCAATTAAAAAATAGGCAAAGGACCTGAATAGACACGTTTTCCAAGAGGACATACAGATGGCCAATAGACATATGAACAAATTCTCAACATCACTCATCATCAGAGAGATGCAAATTAAAATGACAATGAGGTATAACACCTTACACCTGTCAGAATGGCTACCATCAAGGAATCAACAAACAACAAGTGCTGACAAGGATGTGAAGAAAAGGGAACCCTAGTACACTGCTGGTGGGAATGCAGACTGGTGCAGCCACTGGGGAAAACAGTATGGACTTTCCTCAAAAAATAAAAAATGGAACTGCGTTTTGACTCAGTGATCCCACTTCTGGGATTATATCCTAAGACTCCTGAAACACCAATCAGAAAGAATATATGCACCCCTATGTTTATAGCAACATCATTTACAATGGCCATGTTTTGGAAAGAGCCCAAGTGCCCATCAGCAGATGAGCGGATAAAAAAGGTGAGATACTTTACACAATGGAATACTATGCAGCTGTAGTAAAGAAGGATCTCTTACCTTTGAGACAGTATGAAGGGACCTGGGGAGTATTACGCTAAACAAAATAAGCCATTCAGAGCAAGACAAATACCATATGATCTCACTAATATGTGGAATCTAATGAACAAAATAAACTAGAGAATAAAACGGAAGCAGAAACATGGATACATGGAACAGACTGGTGTGGGGAAGTGACTGGATAAAGAAGGTGAAGGGATTAGCTAAAGAACATATATGCATACCCCATGGACAAGGACAACAGTGTGGTGAAGGCCAAGGGAGAAGGAGGCAGGGGTGGGTGTAGGTGGGCAAATGGGGGGGGGATGGGGGACAACAGCAATAATGTCAACATTAAAAAATTTTAATAAATAATAAAGTCTTTACCAAATTGCTGTAGTGTTCCCATTTTTAAAAATTTCAAATACATTTGAACTAAATTGAATATCTGTCCTAGCACTGTGCTTGTTGCTAGGGATTAAAAAATGATTGATATCTCCATAGATATGATATTCCTCCAGAACACGATAGCCTGGTGATGTAATAAAGCATTCAAATGGATACACTCCACTCAGTCTGACAATGAATATAATCCATCTATTAAACCCACAAGTATTTAGTGAGTGGTTGTTATGTGTCAGATACTTGGGGTAGGGGCTGGGGCAAGGTGAATAACAAGACAGATATAAGCCTGGTGTCAGAGAACCTATAATCTTGTAGGGAAACAGTGCTTATAGAGTAATTATATGAGGGTTATCACAGTTGGGAAGTCCTCAGTGTCTGGGGACGACACAAGGGCAACCCAACCTAGTCTGTGTCTCCTGAAGGCAGAGCATGGTGTTCCCATGGGAGAGCTGACAGGGCAGATGGATAAGAGCAGGTGGGAAAGCTGGAACTACAGAGAGGGAACCTGAACCACTGAACACAGAGAGGCGGGAATGAATTGTCAAGGCATTCTTTAGAGTTTAATGGAGCTCCAACTACATGCAATAAATTACTTAAACTGTTTCCTCATGCAGTGCTAACCAGGTACGACGGAACTACAGGTCACAGCATATGACCAGCCTGTGTTGGGTTACCATAGGAAATTAACATGACTGCGCTAAAAGCAAGTAAGCCAGTCATTTCAGTTTTCCTGTGCTAGATATTTTGAAATAATGAAACATTCAAAAACTCTATTATTGATTTTCTTAACCCATAGGTGGGACACACTGTCCTAATAAGTTAGTATCTGTGGCACCAAAATAACTTAAGAAAAAGAACTCTTGGGTCAGGTAGTTTCTTCGAGCAGAAACTGTGATTGTCCTCCAAATGTCATGCACTTGGCCTTCTAGGCAAACAAATTATTTATTAGATATTAAGAGAACATAGCACTACCACGATGCTTTAAACAAACCTGGCTTTAAAATACAAGTCTTGCCCTAACCGGTTTGGCTCAGTGGATAGAGCATCGGCCTGTGGACTGAGGGGTCCCAGGTTTGGTTCCGGTCAAGGGCATGTACCTTGGTTGCGGGCACATCCCCAGTAGGGGGTGTGCAGAAGGCAGCTGATCGATGTTTCTCTCTCATCGATGTTTCTAACTCTCTGTCCCTCTCCCTTCCTCTCTGTAAAAAAATCAATAAAATATATTAAAAAAGAAAAAAGATAAAACACAGTCTTCTCCTCCAAGTGACTTCTTTTGAATATATATTTTCCTTCTCCAGGACAGATTTGGCCTTAGTATTGAGCCACAGGTCAGACAGCTAAGGTCACCTTCTTTGACGGTTAAGCAAAAGCAGGAGCTGGGAGAGTGGAACCAGCCTAAGTCAGATAAGGAAGGCAGAGAAACTGGGTAGAGAACTCAACAAGGATGGAGGAACTGCAACAATTGCTCTGCTGAAGCAGAGAGGATGGAGGAACTGCAACAATTGCTCTGCTGAAGCAGAGAGGCCATGATCTCTATGGACAAGGACAACAATGCGGTGAAGGCCAAGGAAGAGGGAGGTGGGGCTGGGTGGGATCTTTACCAACATTCTATAGTGTTCCCATTTTTAAAAGTTTCAAATACATTGAAAAGTGGTTAAGACGCATTAATTACTTGGACTAGACAAATCAGGCCTAGCACCATCCACATTGCTTTCTCAGAAACCACAAAGAACAGCTGAGCATGTTTGCCTGCAGGGCAACAAGAGCAAAGGCAGCTGATTGGCAGCCAACGTCCACTCTGGAAAGCCATACACCCCCTAGTGGAGCCAGGGCACGTTGAAATGCGTTGAAATGCAGCCACTTGTCTTTGTGTCCTGATCTGGGGCACCCGCTTTTGTGTGCTTCACCAAACAGAAACAAAGTCAGCTGTTGACTGAGCCTGGCTCTCTCCACTCCTCCTCTGCTCCACAGTGTTCTTGTTTGCCCTCCAAGATTTGCCCAATATGAGCTTCCTAGGACCACTGGACCTCAGCAAAAGAGGTGCTTACATTCCAGGTATTCATAGGCTGCATTGCTCTTTTTCTCACTTTCTCCCTCAAGACAATTTTTCTTATCAAAAAAGATCACACACCCACGAGAACGGAATCTGTCTCTGAACTTGACTCCCTCATTAGCTCGGAAGCCAGCAACCTCAAATAATAGAGATGAAGACAAATAAGAATAGTTTTCTGCACTGTCACTATTCTCTTTAAAATTTCTTCCATTTTTGGTGTCTTAGTAATATGACAGTGCACCAACCGGATCATAGCTCTCCACCACCCAGAGTTCGGTCTGGTCGTACAGAAGTGAGCCGTACAGAGGAGTAAGATCTTGAAGCCAATGGAAAAATTTTAAACTTGGGATGAAGTTAATCAAGCCCATACTACACTTAACATTCTTCTGTATTAAATAAAGGTCACTTCCTTCAAGATACTATTTTGAGCAAATAAGATTTTTGCAATTCTGGAAGACTGACGTTAATTAAACAGAATAGCAAAATGGAAAACAGATGTCACAGAACGTTTTGAAAAGATTTTAATGACATTCAGCCTGTTTTCTTAAACTCATTTGCAGTTGCTATCATTCTCTGCTCATGAGCCGTTGGAATGGGAGAATTTATATCGGTTTCATATAAATGACAGTTGAAGAGCTAGCTATTCAGAGAGTACAGTTGGGGGAATCTTGCAGAGTTTTTTTTTTTTTCTTTTTTTTTTCCCCCTCCTCAACAACTTGACCAGCTCTTTTGGCTTAAACTCTTGAACTCTTTTAAATTAACATTTTCCATGTTTCAAAAGAACTTTACCTACCACCAACTCTGACTCTAGCTTTGAATGGTTCTTTCCTGTAGTCTCGTGATCAATTATCCCTGCTACGTTGACTAAGAAAGTTAGTATTTGTCAATTCCAGCTCAGAAAAAAAAAAATCAGAGCATGATGAAATTTGGGGAGATAAAAGTCATCATTAACTGAAGTACAGACATCCACAATTAGACACGAAGTGTATGTTTAAAATATGCTATCCAAAAGTCAAAATGGTAAGATTAGACTGAAGAGATGAAACAGGTTTACTTTTTTAAAAAGTGCGTTCACAAAGGGAAAATGTAGAGCTGTAAGAGTGAACAAACAGAGGTTACAGAGAATCGTCACTATTTTTCTTCTCTTATAATTTTTTACAAACATCTTTTGGAATGTTTCCCAGGGTTTGAGAGCATCTGATGATTACTGAGGTATGTCTTCAGTAGCATTATAAAATTTGCAAATAGTTTTTTTTTATATAATAAGCTCAGCCATCTTTTGAAAATGCCATGCACCATTGTTTTCAAGTTCCAATGGACATGGTAATGCAAAGGAAGCGATAAATTATTATGCTGTTGTTTATACATATAAGCATCCCCATGCAACCTACACATTAGGAGTTATTTTAAACGGAAACAATGATCTCTGCTGAATCAGGGACGAGATGACATAAATAAATGCCACAAGTCTCAAGCCAAGTGACAAAGGGAAGAATTCTAATTGCAGCAGTAATGAAGCAGATCTGAAGCAGAAATGCACACAGTAGGTGTATACTCATCTTGGGCAAAAGGCTTGATTTTGGTGATGCCTTTCATGTGTGTGGTGGGGAGACCTGAAGCTTATATATTAATTATCTTCAAAATGGGCCATTTTCCCTGTCTAGGACTTTATGCTTGAAAGTCTTCTACTTGTTTTCTAAGCAAGTATTATAATTTAAAATCTCTGCTCAATAACGATTATACTTATTAATGTTGTCATTTGCAACTTGTAATACTCTAAGTATTATGCACATATAAAAGTAAAATGATGGAAACTAAAGGAGCCCTAGCCAGTTTGGCTCAGTGGATAGAGTATCTGCCTGCGGACTGAAGGGCCCTGGGTTTGATTCTGGTCAAGGGCACATATCTTGGTTGCAGGCTCCTCCCTGGCCTAGTCCCCAGTCAGGGCTCATGTAGGAGGCAACCAATTGGTTTGTTTCTCTCACATCGATACTTCTCTCTGTCTTTCCCTCTCTCTTCAATTCTCTCTAAAAGTCAATGGAAAAATATCCTCAAGTGAGTATTAAAAAAAAAAAGAAAGAAACTAGAGGAATTGATTTGCTATTAGAGTAGGTGTGAACATGTGGGGTTAAGAAGGATTAACATGGGGAGAAACTGGAGAGAAAGGTCAGCTTGGATGTTGTGGTTCTACTTGGAAATGAGATACCCAGGCCTACCCCAGGGTGGGGGCAGTCTGAACGGAAAGCTAGCGAGAACTCCTATAAAAGAAACAAGATTAAAATGACTAAACATGTGGACTGTTCATGGTACGTCCACGTTCACGTTCCATGCCTGTACTCTGTCTTCCGCAGAGGCTCCCTCCGTCAGCTCGCATTCCTGAAGCATCACCCCTGCCCGGCCCAGGGTCATGTCATTGTTCTACGCGCGGGTCTTTTGAGATCTTCGTTACAGAAAATGACTCTGGAAGCATAATTGATTCCAAACCCTGACTAAGAACACACTTTAAGTTCTCCTTTTCCAAGTCCGTTTCTGGCCACAAATCAATGAAAAATGCAACGTGAAATGGCCTTGAACGTTGCGGAACAGGACAAAGGTAATGCGGTTTCAAAATGAAAAAGAGTGGTCAGATTCTTTCCATGCCTGGAATTCACTGACGCCACCCCTCCGAGTCGACTTCATAGCCCAGGAAATGCACTGGGCAACAGACGAGCCACACAGCTGCTGCTGTCTCTAGTTGGCGTGCTATGTTCAGCCTGAAACCACTGCCACAGCCTCTCAGAAAATCATGCAGTTCTTGCTCTTTGAAGCGAGACTACCCAACTTCCAAAAGCCTATGCTCTTTTGAAGGGTTAGGAGTATGTGCTGAGTTATCCCTTCTTTCTCTAACATGGTCTTCCTCTGTTTTATGACTGAGAGGTCATTACAGACACGGGGAACAAAGAGTTCTACCAAATAGGTTCTTTGTAAAGCTAGGTATATATTTAGGGATTGACAAAACTGTCCCACGTTAGTGGACACAACCAGAATCTCACTAAAGAATAAAGAAAAGAGTTGAGGGAAAACAAAGTCATGTGCTTTCATTTTACTGCGGGCACCTTGTTCACAAAGAAAATTGTCTTAGAAAAAAAAAATTGGCACCTTCCATTGTGTGATCCATTAAGTAAAGTGAACATGTACATAGAGAACATCTTTTCCAAACTCCTTGTTGCTCATACAGCCAACAATTTTCTTTTAATTTGCCTTAATCTCGCAAGTGTGTTTTCTTCAGTTTCTCACTCTACAGATGTCTTCTCCATCTGGCGCTCAAAAATATAGTTACTGCATACAAATCGTAAGAAAGGAAGACCCCAAAGAGGTTTAAATCAACAATCTCTGAGTTATCTTAGAGGTTTGAGCATCTTGTTAATTAGCCTCCGTTCCACTATTTTGAGGAATATTGATAAGCACACCCAGTGTTTTAGCCCCCTTCATTTTATAGGTCAGATTAAGCCTGGGTGTTTAAAAGAGAAGGTAACAAACACTAGCATTCTACTTTGCATGTATAAAATCTTATGGAGCTAATATGGCACACATGGTTATCACTTTGCATATTCCAGTTGTGCTCTAAAAGGTACCTAAAGTTGACTTTAAAAAAAAATCTTCACCTGAGGATATGTTTTTACTGATATATATTTTTTTATATATAGAGAGGAAGGGGTGGGGGCAGAGAGGGAGAGAGAGATATCAAAGTGAGAGAGAAACATTGATCAGTTGCCTCCCATATGCACCCCGACCAGGGATCAAATCTGAAACCTAGGTACGTGCCCTGACCTGGAATGGAACCTGCAACCTTTCAATGCATGGGATGATGTTCCAACCAACTGACCCACCTAGCCAGGGCCTAAAGTTGCCTTTTTTTAAAAAAAATATATTTTATTGATTTTTTACAGAGAGGAAGAGAGAGGGATAGAGAGTTAGAAACATCGATGAGAGAGAAACATCGATCAGCTGCCTCTTGCACACCACCTACTGGGGATGTGCCCGCAACCAAGGTACATGCCCTTGACCGGAATTGAACCTGGGACCCTTGAGTCTGCAGGCCGACGCTCTATCCACTGAGCCAAACCGGTTTCGGCTAAAGTTGCCTTTTGAAGAAATTAAGTTTTAGAAGAATACGCACAGACACATCCTCTTCACTGTTATACACAATCAGGTTAAGCTCATTCTTTTCTGTCTTGGAACATTTCCCACTTCATATTAGTAACCATTCACCTCCCCCCGCTGCTATTTCTTCTAATGGTCTGCTTTTCTCTCCCTGTCTCTTCATCACAATTTTCAGCACATCTTTGACACGGAGGTCACTAGTAATTGAAAGAATGAACTCGAGGGCCAATGTTTGTGAATACTTTAAAACATGTCTTGGCAGATGCTATTCTACGGTGTGTTAGTCTCCTAACAGCCATCCTGCTCCACCTAGGTTGGATTCTGACTTTTTTCCGGATAATGGATGGAGATCCCTTACACATTGGGCTCTCTGCAAGCCCCAAGAATGTTATGACTGGTTTCAGCCAGGCATGTGATCCCACTCCCTCTTGCCAGATACTCACTTTCCCATCCTTTCTTGGAACTAAAAATGGACCCAAGACACAGTTGTGGTCAATGACACTTAAGGGAAAGTCTGCTGGAAGCGATTTTCTTTAGAATAAAATAAACAGTGCCTCACAAAACCTTGCCTCTGCCCCTTCCTTCCTGTTCTGGAGACTGGCGTGAGGACTTGGTATGTGAGTGGCTGCAGTCCTTTTCTCACCATGAAGGGAAAGTCATGAGATTCCAAGAGATTCCAAATGCACCCTGATATCTCTGAGCTCCCGACACAGGCCTGGGCTGCCAACACACATAGCCTCTGTGTGTGTGCGCGCGCGCGCGTGCGCATGCGTGTATGTGTGTGTTTTGCCTAGGTATGTATATATAGCAAAATTAAGGGGTATGTTTATTAAGGCAAATATTTTGTACTCACAAATGATGCCATTTTTGAGAAGGGAAAAAATTGGGACAATGAAAGGAGTCGAATTAAAATGTGATTAGAGGCAAACTTTCCATAGCAGAACTCATTCCACTGGTACCATGTCATTAGAAAGTTTATAGGTCTTTCTTTGCTATCTGCATTTGGTCAAGTTTGGGTTAACCCATGGAATGTCAGTAGAATGTCCAGCTATTAGCAGAAGTAACTTTACTTTTCACATAGTGGTAACAAGAGCAATTTGTGAATGTGGGAGGTAGAGGAACAGGAAAAGAGAAAGTCAGAATCAAAAACGATGCATTTAATCCCCACTTTCCCAAAAGAGACACTTCCAGAAACCATAGGGACAGAGACCCAAAGCTGAAACCTATTGTTCCCATCCAAAAAACAAAAACCGAAATAAGGCTAAAGCACCCTTCACATGGTTTTCCCCAACATGATTCTTGATTGTATATACAATGAAGCAGTTTACTAGAAGAACCCAAAGCAACAGTACTCAATCTAGTCACAATATAAAAGAAATGAAAGGATTAGATGAAGAAAAGAGACAGACTTGGTCAACGTAACAATGCATTTTAATTTGACTATAATGGGTGGTTAATATGAGTAAGATCGAGGTCGTCTTTCCTATAGCTGTTCTCCCAGGAAAATGAAGAACCTCTTCTAAATACCCTCCCTCTTTCTATCTGGCAGCCTTGGGGGAAATAGGTCTGGGGGGAGTACTAAATGAACTGATGGAGTGAGCGGGGGGGGGGGGCAGGGAGCAAGGACAGTCAGGGAGGGGAGATGAGGGCAGGGTACAGGGACAGTCAGGGAGGGGAGAGGGGGGCAGGGAGCAAGGACAGTCAGGGAGGGGAGAGGAGGGCAGGGTACAGGGACAGTCAGGGAGGGGAGAAGGGGGCAGGGAGCAAGGACAGTCAGGGAGGGGAGAGGAGGGCAGGGTACAGGGACAGTCAGGGAGGGGAGAGGGGGGCAGGGAGCAAGGACAGTCAGGGAGGGGAGAGGGGGGCAGGGAGCAAGGACAGTCAGGGAGGGGAGAGGAAGGCAGGGTACAGGGACAGTCAGGGAGGGGAGAGGGGTGCAGGGAGCAAGGACAGTCAGGGAGGGGAGAGGAAGGCAGGGTACAAGGACAGTCAGGGAGGGGAGAGGGGTGCAGGGAGCAAGGACAGTCAGGGAGGGGAGAGGAAGGCAGGGTACAGGGACAGTCAGGGAGGGGAGAGGGGGGCAGGGAGCAAGGACAGTCAGGGAGGGGAGAGGAGGGCAGGGTACAGGGACAGTCAGGGAGGGGAGAGGGGGGCAGGGAGCAAGGACAGTCAGAAAGGGAACAGGAGGGCTTCTTGATGGCCTTTATGGAAAGGATGGTTTGTCTGTTACTGAGAAGAGTGCATAATTGTTTTGACCCATCTTTTGAACTCAGTGGGTATGCTGATTGTGTAGGAGTAAAATATTGTTTTCCTGTGTTTTTTTTTTTTTTTGTTACAGGAAAAGCTGTATATAGGCCCTGGGGAATTTAAAAACATCTCCCTAATGGCACCTCAGTTGGCTATTAAAACAAAATGCTTTGTGTGTTTTTTCAAAGCAAAAAATTAGACAAGTATGAATTTTTTCAGCCTTTAGCATCAGTGTATAACCCGTCTCAAAAATGCTCCCCTCACGGGTCTGTTAATAGTTTTCTGCATGATTACACATATAACCTTGCCCAAAAGAACACGCTATCTAACATTTTGTAGCCTAACATCTTAGCCCATCATCAGCACTACTCCCATTTCTGATACTCAACTCACAAGAGTTCCCATGTGTAATTTCCAGGAACAAGAGGGTGATTTGAATGAAAACAAAAGCTTCTCCCAAGTGGTCAGTGATTTTCTATAAATAATATATTTTTTCCTTACTACCTTTTTGAGGTAGAGAAAGAAAAAGAGAAGACGAACATGGGAAGAGTTCACTTGTATTTGGCAAGTTTTGCAAGTTGCTTATTTCAGAACCTTTCTGCATGGGTAGTCAAGCAGCTCAGGGTGTACTGTTAACATTCTCTTAATAATAACAAAAGCAACGCTAAGCAGCATCAGCTGAGCACTTGTCCTGAGGCATGCTCTGCGCTAGCACACTATTTCACGTGACCACAGTCCTGGGAGTAGATACTGTCATGATTCCCTTTTACTGAAGCAGCAGCTGAAACTTCGGGGTATTGAGGAGTGTATCCAAGTTCACCTCGATTGGGGCTAGCAGAGATTCCATCACTGTCCTCTTACGCTGGAAATCACCTTCCTTTAAAAACAAACTCTAAAGTCACAAATTAGTATTTACTTAAACATGGTGGATTGAATGGATACATTTATTCTTGCTCCTTCCTTAAGTCCTAAAAACAACAACAACAAAATGAGAGTAAAGGAGGGAAAACTGTATATGTGTTAGAATAAACAGTGAATGATGAGTTGTCACTGATGGCAGGAGAGGAAAGTGGAAACCCAAGTGCCTACCGGAGGTGAAGGCAGCAAGAAGGAAGCTAATTTGAGCAACTAAAAACTTGACCACTAGATTCCTCTGAACTTGGGGGAGAGGCATAAGGCTGAATAGGAGAGCACTGGTTGAAGGTTTGTAGGAGGTCAACCTTGGTAGCTAGCTAGTCAACCATTTCTCTTCTACCTCAGGGACAGGAAGCTTTTCTTTCTTTCTTTCTTTTTTTTTTTTTTAAAGATATTTTATTGATTTTCTTACAGAGAGGAAGGGAGAGGGAGAGAGAGCTAGAAACATCAATGAGAGAGAAACATCCATCAGCTGCCTCCTGCATGCCCCCACCTGGGGATGTGCCCGCAACTAAGGTACATGCCCTTGACCGGAATCGAACCCGGGACCCTGCAGTCCGCAGGCCGACACTCTATCCACTGAGCCAAACGGGTTAGGGCAGGAAGCTTTTCTTATGGAGATGTAGAGCCAGGAAAGTTTCAGATCCAGAAAGTCCTGGTACAGCAGAATGAAGGTGCAAGGGAAGAGGCTGAAAATGGGGATGAGGAATTAAATGAATGTATCTACTCAATGGTAAAAGCCAGCCCCTTCCCCCTGCTCAGCTCCCAAATGCTGTCTGCCCAGCTTGTATCTGCCCTGTCTACCCTCACCCAAGAATGCAGACTAAATATCTTTCATGAAAAAGGTAACCTGAAGAAACACCTGTAGATGCTAGCACTTGGGGGTCCTTGTTTAATCGTAGGGTGACACCTACTAGCTGACAAATCTCTTGTGTGTGTGTGACTTAAGTTTTCAGTCAAGTTTCTGGTGCCAGAGGTCATGAGAATTTTATAAAAGCAACTAAAACATAGTATTTAGCCCAAATAAATACAAAGAAAAAAAGGAACTTGAAAGAATAGAGAAAATGCAGGGAAAGGGGAAACAGAGCTAAATTAGAACAATAACAACCTCACTAAAAAAACCCTCCAATGATTAATATCTGTAAAGAGATAAAGGACATTACTGCATTCATGATACAGAATAGAATGCCATACAAATTTTGGGGAATGAGAAAGAAGCCTTGGAAAATGAAAAATATGACAGAAGAATGTTTGGAAGACAAAGGTGATGGGGTTTACAGAAAGCACAACAAAAATAGGCAAGAAAAGAAAATCAGAACATCAGGTAGGAGTTCCAACCTCATAACAACACAAATTTCAGACAGAGAGAACAGAGGCAATGGAGATAAATTTCCCAGAATATATACCCATGAGTTTTTAGATTGAAAGAGCCTACTAAATACCTATCTTCTACAATGTCTGAAAATAATACATATCATGCAATCTCAGAACACTGGGGATAAAGAAAATATTCTGCATATTTTCAGAATGAAAAAAAAAATTAGGTCATATGCAAAGGGCCAGAAACCAGATAGCCATTGGACTCCTTTACAATAACATTAGAAACCAGAAGAATCTGAAGCAATTCCTTCAAACTTCTTAGGACAAGCCTGTAATTCCAAATCCAGCCAAACTGTTGATTCAGTGTGAGGATAGAATAAAGACATTTTTTCAGACAAGTAGGGTCTAGAAACAGTCTATCCTGTGCTCCTTCTTTGAAAGGTACTGGAAGGCGTGCTTTTGGCAAATGAGAGAGTAAAACAAAAAAGCAAATACATGGCATTTAGAAATCAGGGGAACGAGGATAAAAAAAGTGAGAGGCACTTTTTGGATGGAGAAGGGAAGTCCTAGGGAAACAGCTGTGCACTAAGCCCAGAGAGCAGCCTGCTGAGAATGGAGCAGAATGTGGGGGACACAGCGAGGGAGGGCTCCTGCATTTTAGGGGCACTGCTTGCACAGCAGGAAAGTGTCATGAGAAAAACAATGTTTAAGAAAATTATGAAGATGCTGACTAGCTGCACTGCTGGCCCCAATGAAACCCGACAAAGATATACAGAGTTTAGTGTAACAGAAATTCATGAGTGGGAAAATAAGAGTCAATGTACCACGGCACCATTTTCTAAATAGTTCCATAATCAATACTGATTACTTATGCTTGTACAAAGTCTCTGAAATAACTTGTGTGTGTGTGTGTGGCTTAAGTAATTCCTTGTTTTAAAATGCCACACGGATGTGAAACATGTCTAAGTTATATAAACAGCAATAAAACTTTCAGAAGGAGAAAATGTCCATCCTGTCTACTTACGCTAAGTGCAAGATGACAATCACTACTCCCATTAGAATAAAACACCCAACCCATTCCTTGCCTTGGTCAGGCGGGAGTGCTGGAGCAAGGTGAGGGCTCTTGGCTTATGACTGTGTGTAGTGGTTTTTCAGTTTCTGTAAATTCCATGATAATCCTTTTTCACCTCTCAAGAATATACGGAAGTACATGCTAAATTCAACCTGAACCCAGAAATAAACAGTTTGTTTCCTAGAATAAGAGCCGCTGATACTTATAAATTTTATGTGAAAATAGACCCAGCGGGAAATTTGACACTAGGAGGGAAAAATGACCTATTGACCTGGGATTTATAGATGACAGATTGCTTATAACCACGTGGAATGCAGTTAGCAAGAAAAGCATGGTTATTCTCTCATATCATGTGAATTTAACTTATTCTAGACTACTCAGTGTGTACAATTCAGTCTGATAAGGATCTGGGAGAAAGGGATAATTCAAAATTTTAATTTATCCATCTCTACACATCCACAAAGTTGGCATAACTTTTGGTCACTTTTCAGAGTTCAAGCTCTTAAGAAAATGGCAATCTAACAGGCCAACCTCCTTCTCGGCCCCATGACATAGACTTGGCCTTGCAGGATGGCCTCCCAAGAGCACACCACATTGACAGATGTCTTTAATCCCTCCTGGCTGGCATGGACCCCTGGCATCCTCCTCATTTTACCCAAGTCCAGACTTACATGTTTGGGGCCCGAGCTGGATCCAGGCCGAGGCCTGCCCTGCATTTCATCTTCCAAGATGCTCCCGTAGGAGGAGAGAGCTGATTAGATGAAGCATCAGAGCCAAGCAAAAGCATGGTGTAGCACCAAGTGCAACTCTAGAATCCAGTTCAGCTTGTGTCCTCCTTTGTCCTGACTAAAAGGACCAAGAGCATAGACAACATGTACAATATGTCCCTTCCTCATTCCATTTTGCTTCCACTTTTAGTAAGAATTCCAGTTTACTTAGATTGCTTACTTCTAGCACCAAGAGTATAAAACAGAACTTCATTTCATAAAGGCAGTTTTTGTTCCCCTTGTTATAAAGCAAAACACAAAATGCAAACGGGGATGACGGTTCTCTGTGTAAATCAACTTTTCAAGTAACAGAACATTCAGGAGCCATCCAATTGCTTTTAGAAACCTCTCTGCCAATTTTTGGTAAAAACAAAAGTCTTTATTATAGTTCTTTCCAGTAAGGCAGCTGTTTAATATCAGAGAGTTTGAGTAATGACAAAACCAAATATAATTCTGCTTTTAGAGGTAGAATAATTAATTCCAACATGAAGTGAACTTTGCTGTGACTCTAATTTTTTTAAAAAAAATATATTTTTATTGATTTCAGAGAGGAAGGGAGAGGGAGGGAGGGAGGGAGGGAGGGAGGGAGGGAGGGAGAGAGAGAGAGAGAGAGAGACATCAATGATGAGAGAGAATCATTGATTGGTGGCCTCCTGCATGCCTCACAAACCCTCAAACTGGGCATATGCCCTGACTGGGAATCGAACCATGACCTCCTGGTTCATAGGCCAACGCTCAACCACTGAGCCACACTGGCCAGATTGCTGTGATTCTAGAATGCTGCATCAAGAACAGTCCTCGCCTATGTGTGGAGGCTAGCTTTGTGATGCAATACAAACAAATGTAAACACTTCCCATTTAAAAAAACCTCTGAAGAAAGCAAAGGCTATGAAGGCAAAGAGGGCACCAGACATGAAAACCACCACCTGGAGCAAGAAATTTACCTCCAACCTCCCCCTCCTCTAGCTAAACCTCATTGGAGGTCCAAGCTACAAGCTCTATTTTTGAAACTATGGAGAACAAGAGATATTTTTACATTGCTCTGCATTGCACTTAGGCCGTCTTTTATGGCTTCCCCCCTCCCCGCCCCCCCCTGCTACAGAAGACATTATTGCACATAATGATACATCCTTGAAACCAGATGGCGCATGAACTATTTCAACAAAAAAAGAAACAAGGACGGGAAAATATTTGTGGTCTTTCCAGAAATCTTTCACAACCTTCACATTTAATGGCAATTACTAGAAAAGCAGCAAGCTTGAAATTATAGCTGAGGCATATAATTACCTATATGTGACCTATTTATAAACTCCTTTGAGGAAAAGGAGTACCAGATAGCTGCACCTACTCTTTTTGGTTCCTGACAAATAAAGCGAAGTAAAAATATTTGGGTAGTATTGGAGTGATGCATTGGTTTTACTAGCTTCATTTCAGGAGCCTCACAGCTGGAGTCCCTCAAACGCTGCCTACTGTGGACACATACATCATTACATTCAAATTTAAAAAAAGAGAAACAGACCTAAAGAACATTGTGAAATGGAGCAGGGCACAGAGCAAATGCATTTTCAAGGTTTCTGAGTAGAGATGGGGTAGTGAACGCTAGCAAACAGAGGGAATACAGATATAGAAGTTAAATCAATGTACATATTTACTAGGGCATTACCTCTGAGCATTATCAAAAACCTTAGCAATCAATGTGTACTTTCACAATAGCCTTGCTAAACAGAGGAGCCAGGATTATCCTAGCAGGAACCACCAGTCAGAAAACATGAAACTGGTATAGCCAAGTTTGAGGCTCTGAGAGCAATGAATTTATAATGTCCTTTTGAATAATGGAGCAACTTGTGTGCTCAAATTGATATGTGATTTATTCAGCCATGGAAATGAAAATCTACATAGTTTCATAAAATCTACAAATCTTACTGAATTAACTTAATA
This sequence comes from Cnephaeus nilssonii, assembly GCF_951640355.1. NCBI lineage: Eukaryota > Metazoa > Chordata > Mammalia > Chiroptera > Vespertilionidae > Cnephaeus > Cnephaeus nilssonii. The sequence goes on from NC_137076.1 coordinate 41,204,302, forward strand.
TGCACATTATTCTTAAAACAAAAATGAAAGAATATCTAATTCCTTGGCACATATGGAAAAGATTTTTTAAAAAACGACATCAACTCCAATGTTATTCATAAGGTCTGTAATGACAACTTTAGCCAAGTAAGGAAACTGTCATTCTTAGGTTTGTTGAGAGAATGAACAGTCTGCTTTTACACATGTAATAGAAACCAACTAAAATAAACTTCCCTGCTACAAATGTTCTCACCATTAGGTGATGCATTAGTTTGAATGGAAAACTTACACATTCACAGGAAATAAAAAAATCAATGGTAGAAAATTGGCAACCTAATGTATTTCAGCCTGCAGTATACAGAAATAAATCCTCTAGTAGTGAAAGTTGTAGACATGAAGTGCCAGTCAACATATATGGATTACACATTCATTAGTTGAGAAGGATTGTTTCAAAACATACAAATATAGAAATAGCCTTGTTCAATAACACCCCAACTCAAGATCTTGCTTCAATAGGTTAGTAACTACAAAATGTGCCATGGTGCTGCAATATAACGGAAATAAAGAGGGACTAAGAAAGGAGTATGAGTTGTAGTGGAAATGGCTCTATCAGATTCCAACTATGAATAATCTTAGTGGCTCTTCATGAAATGATAGCAAGCGACCCCCAGGATGACATTCTTGTTCTCACACCTTATTGCCTCAGATGCAAACCTCTCCCCTCTTCCTGTTCTTCCTTCATCAATTGTCCCTTAGAGTCCCTTTTCTAGATCCCTTTCATCATCCATGGGGTTCCTTAACTGTTTCTAATCAATATTCCCACTTCCCCAAAGTCTCATTGGAAGTGCTTTTGTCCTTAACTGAAATCTGACTTTCCTTGATGAGGTTAGTAAACCCGTCATGATCTTCTCTGAGCAAGGAGGATTCTGTATGTTCTTTGTTTCCCAAAGCTACTCTTCGAAAACTTTTGCCATCATCACTCAATGTCTGCTTCTATTTGAAGTCAGTGTGCTCCACCTATAATTACTCTTCCCTGCTGGTCACCAACAACCTTGGTATGTCCTCATTTTTCTCAATGACTTGATCGTAACTAGCATTTGCTTTCCTCCCATTAACTTTGGCCACCATCCATGGTAATGTTCCCTTTAATGTCTTGACTTGATGGATCCTTGACCACTTCCTCTACTCCTGTGACCTCAGCTTTCACCTAAACTGCCAACCCAAACAGATATCTTAAGTTCCTTCATCACTTGTAAGGAGTTCTGTCTTTAGATCTTGAATTTTAAGAATCCTCACTTTGATCACCTACTGTTCCCCTTTCACATTTTCCTATCCCACACTCCCTCTGAGTCATTTACATTGTTGGTATAACTTCCATTTTCTTGAGTCCTATCTCTTTTCTCCTTAAATCCTAATCTGGCTTACTCTGCTTTCCTCTCTGACCCTACACACTGCTAGGATGCTGATTTCAGCGATACTTCTCACCATCAACAAATTAAATATTATGTAGCATTTCCATCTTGCCAATACCACCAACTATATAGGCCCTTTATGTCTCTCTTCAGAGTGCTGATCGTGGCTAAAATAAAGTCCTGAACCTATGCTCATTCACTGAATCGAATATGAATTTTCACTCTAATTTCAAATGGGTTCTCACTATTGCTAGGAAATACATTCCTTTCTGGGTATTTTTAAAAAAATAATTTCTCACAGTTTCTCTTCAGCCTTTTTCACTGTTCTTAACCTCACAGTTACAACTATCCTTCCTCCTCAGGTCGATGCCTTCATCACACAATTTACGGATAATATTATTTAAATCAGAACTTCAATTTTCCTTCACCACATCTTTTCTCCTTCACCACAGTTCCTAAGGGAAAGCTGTCATCCTTTCTGTGGAAGGCCTTGGACAGATTATACATTAAATATTGCCCTTGTAAATATCTAGTTTATTTCTGGCTTTAAAATGAAAAATTACCTTACCAATATCACTTTCATCCTAACACCTGAGATGTGAAAGTGAAGAAATGGGAGTTTTGGTTGGTGGGGGTGGAGGAATGTTAAAAGAGAATATTTGTGTTGAAACACCGTCATTTTGAAGTACAGGGCATTTTTCTGGGGAGGGCTTTCTAGCAGGGTTCTAAAAACCCAGATGGAGTCCTGAAGACATTGGCTTCCGGGATAAGAGAGGAGCTCTGAGAGAGAAGGCGAGAGCACTCTGCATCCAACTATGTTTAAAATGGAGCTTGGAGGCTATTATTTTGAGCAGGGAGCATCCATGATGAAGAGCAGAGTGAGCTGAGATTCTACAGAGGAGGGGGAAGAAAGAGAGAGGATCAAAAGTATTTATTTCTTTTAAAATAATACTTTGTAATCATAACGCTGATCATCATTATTAATGAAAATCAGAACTGGTTAACAAGAAAATATAATCTGCCCAACATTCTGCCACTCAGAGACTACAGGTAACATTTTGGTCTTTTTCCTTCTAAATGTCTAATACTCATTTTAGTTGGTTAAAGTGTTTTATTGCTTTTTTCCCCATAAAATTAGTATTAAGCTGCATATATCATTTTGTCTCAAGCATATTTTTTTTTGCTTGACACTAAACTGTTTATGTTTTGACATCCTATTAATAGCATTACCTCTGGGTACATTATTCAAATGTGGCTCCATTTTATTTCTGAGCTGAGCCCCTTCTCCATTAAAAATAAAAAGGTTCCCAGCAGAGATTACTCTTTTCAACTTACTTTGTAATCACCATAGTATCTCTCATACTTATTTAGGCAAAATGAGATGGAAATGTGGAAGAAATATTGAATCATCACATATACTTTCATGGACCGCACCAAGTATTTGAGATGTACCTATGGCATTTCTTATGGGTGGCAGAGTACTACTTTGACTATACACAGGGTATCTGCAAATATTTCCAACTATACTTTAGACACCACATGAAACTATTAACCATAAACATAAGGACTTGACTTTCTTCTGGAAATGTAATTAAAACATTATATTCACCAAGAGACCAGCATAGCAAAGCACTGTTATCCTAATAACTAAGAATGTGACACTGTGACAAAGCCAATATTTACATGAAAAAAGCATGAGGAAAAATACATCAAAATGTTATTTCTTAGTTAAAAGTTTCATACTTCAGGAAGTGCCTTGATTGGACTTTCCAGTTCAGAGAGGGGTGGTGTTCAAAGTGATCCAACACCAACACTGTTAATGCAAAGCCATCATTGTATTATATTTATGAAGAGCCCATCTCCACACAGCCAGGTGCTTCAGAATGAAGTCCATGATTGTGCCCACATTCCTCTGGCTCCACAGTTTACACGTTCACTGCTACTTTATTGCTTTGTTATTTGACTAGACTCAGCAGATAACAAAAATCATTTAATGAGAAATGGGAGTTGGTGCCTAAGTTTTTTTGCATCAAAAGCAAAATGGCGTATCTTCCAAACATTAAATTGGGAAGACAAGACAATTGGATTGCACTGAATCTAATTTAGGAATTGGTCGTTCTTCTACAAAATCGGCGTGAGGTTAAAATGCGTGCAGAATTTTATGTGTATAGTGCTGCCACAATGATCTTAGAGGACGCTGGATTATAAATTATTCCAAGATAATGCTTTTGTCTTGTTCACCTCTGTGTCTCCAGAACCCTGCATTACCCAACACTTGTGGATGCTCAATTAACAGTGAGGGAATAAAAAGCGTGCTAGATTTTTAAATACGTTTACATACATTTAAAGACCTCTTTACAATTGCTTAAGGATGACATCTCTTTGACCTTTGTTACTTATTTTGCTCCAAATAGTTTGACTTATCATCTTTTTGCCCTTGTGTTTGTGCGTATGTGTGTTTAAATCTACCAGGTAAGGTTTTTACTAGAATAGAACCCAGGAAACCATTTATATTCTAATGTCAAACAGTAATATAGTGAAGTCTTGAACCCTTACTAGCAGAGGTTAAAGGACGGAAAAATGTTCCACTTTCTAAGTTACACTGACCAAGCCACACACTGGAGCGTGAGCCGCCGTCCAACATAAACAGGACAGGAAGGGAGTAGCACAGAAGCTCTCAGCCCTTCATCAAAAGCCTGGCCTCTGAGGGGGGTGTTAACATGTCAAGTACACACACCTTGAAACAGTTTGATTGTACTGTGGCCAACTGACATTGCAAGTACATACTAGAGAGTGAAAACGTCCTCCTAGACCTTCCAAATGTCTCATTTTCTCCATCATGTTTTCACACAAGATGTTAATCAAATGGGAACAGAGGAGCAATGAGGAAGGAGCTGAAAGGGTTCCCACAGTAAGTAACTTGGTTGGACAAACTTTTCCACTGTAATCCTATCCCAAGGGATTCTTTTTTCCTCCCTTCTTTTTAAAAGTTAATTTTATTGGGGGTGACATTGAGTAATAGGGTCATATAAGTTTCAGGTGTGGGTTTCTATGTCACAGGGTCTCTATATTGCACTATGCCCACCACCCAAAGTCAAATCTGCTTCCATCTCCATATATTAGGCCCTCGTCACCCCCCACACTCTCATGGGATTCTTATTTAATTCTTTCATATTCGTTTTGTTTATGAGATAAATAATGTCGGTTTTACAAGTATTGTAAAGTGGGAAAACGGTGGGATTGGTGGGGTATGTGAAGGTTTGAAGTTAAGCAGAACAAATGGGGTTGCTCTAAATGTGGGAGGTCTTTCTCTTCCTCCTTCTCGATCTGCTCTTGCTTCATTCATTCCAAAATGTTTTGAGCGTTCCTTCCGTCAGGCCCTGATCTAGGTTCTGGTGAAAGGGCAGTGAAAAAAACAGCCACGGTCCCCACTCTCAAAAAGCTTTCATTATAATAATGGGGAAAAACAATACACAAACAGACAAGCAGGTAATAAGAAACTATGAAAAAGAATGACATGCCATGTGGTAATTAAAGAGGCTGATTTATTGGAGAATGGTGGGTGGCTGCTTTAGATTGGGTGGTCAGGGATGATGGTGCCATTAAGCTGAGCATTGAAAGCAAGGAGGAGGCAGCCATTAGTAGTAGAACATTCCTACGAGTAGAACATTCCCAGCAAGGGAACAACTTGTGCTTCAATGTGTGTCGAGGAGCGTGGAGGAAACCATAAAGAACTTCCAAATATAGCAAGCCTGGCCCAGCTAAGTCACTGATACAGAGAGTGATACAGGCTGCTATTTCCTTCCCTTCTGTCTCTTAAACACATCATCTCTCACTCCCCCAAGTGCAGGGCAAGAACATGTCTCTGATTTTGCACAAGGAATTATTATTGTGCTTATGATCGTTTATTACAATGAAGATGTAGCTTTACTTTGTCAGTCCAGAACTGGACTGAGTGATATATAAAATCCCTAATACCTTAGTATGGATGAGTTGATAGGAATTAAGAAAAGCAGGGATTTTGTTTCCTATTCATACACTGAGCCCTAAAAAGAAAAAAAAAAATTATTTGGAACCTTCAGGTATGATTTGTAGAGAGTGGGAGGCACCAGACTTACTTGGGGCACTCCAAACAAGGAAAATAATATAATAGATAGTTCACAAGTTGGGTTTATGTGTGTTCCGTTCTCTTTTTCCCTGATGAGAAATCTGATTGAAGTACCTGTTGCTTCTTTTCTCTGTACTGTAATAGGAGATTATGAGTGTCAGTCACATACATAACCCTTACTTATGAATTTTTTTTTCTGTGCAGTGTATAAGGGCACTTCTGGTCCCACAGCAAGTGGTAAGGCATTCCACACACACCATGATAATAAAGAAGGGAGTGGAAGACCTCAGACCAAAGCAGTCAAGTTGGTTACCCATAGAGGGTGGCTTGAAAGAGGAGAAGCAGCAAGAGTTAACTTTTTCTTTAGTTACTCCTGTATTTTTTAAATTGTTACGTCAAGATGCATTTTACTTTGTAATGAAAATAAAAGCCAACAAAGTACTATAGTTCATAAGAAAAATTTAAAATTAATATACTAACACTTATCAAATGGCCCCCATGTCCTCATGTTTGACTATACTTGAGGGGCAGCATCAGGGACAAAGACACTTGGAGATGCAGGAACCAAAGTAGATGCCTCCTTGATACTGAGCCAGGAACTCAGCCTCAGGACAGGCATGACAGACCCCGATGGAGTCTGGGAGGGTTACAGGCCACTGGTGAAGATTTTCATTGGATAACAGAAGATCAGGGCTAGACCTTGTTAGAAGAATTCATGACATTTCTATCTTTTCATTTTAGTCTTTGATTTTTTTCTTTTTCTTTTCTTTTCTTTTCTTTTTGGTATTGGAGCTATTTGAGAGAAAAAAATGCAAAATATTTTCTTTCTAAAAATGATCTTTTTTGCCCAGCCAGCATGGCTCTGTGGTTGAGGGTTGACCTATGAACCAGGAGGTAACAGTTCAATTCCTGGTTGGGGCACATGTCCGGGTTGTGGGCTCGATCCCCAGTGTGGGGCATGCAGGAGGCAGCAAATCAATGATTCTCTCTCATCATTGATGTTTCTATCTCTCTTCCTTTTCTTTCCTCTCTGAAATCAATAAAAATAAATTTTAAAAATATGTAAAAAATGATCTATTTTCAGAAATCCGAGAAATCAAACCCATTTTCAGGTTAAGTTATTGTGAGAATATTTTAATACCTATTATTTGCCCCCTCCTCATTGTTTCCTATTTGTCTGATTACAGCTGATTCAGATGAGTAAAATGTCATACATTCTCCTTTTAGGAAGAGGAATAAAATCATAGGCTATTTAGAAAAGATTAGAGCAACCTAAAGTTTTTCATTGCCAACCATAAGAAGCCAAATCTAATTTCCCCCCAATGTATAAAAAGAAAGAAAAAGATGTGTGATTATCAATAACTCAGATGCTATTCTAAATAAATGGCAGATGTCATTCAACAATATTCCTCTATCAATGGATACAACTGTTAAAACAATGAACAAAACTTTTCAGAAAAGACCGTGATAATAGAGAAAGGAGTGGAAGACTTCAGACTAAAGCAATAAAGTCAGTTACTCAAAGAGGGTGGCTTGGAAGAGGAAAAGCCGAGAGAGTGAGTTATTCTGTATTATTTAAATTGTCACATCAAGATGCATTTACTTTGTACTGAAAACAAAAGCCAATAAAGTACTATAATTCATAAGAAAAATTTTAATTAAAATAAATATATATTTTCAAGTGTCATCACCTATGATTTTCTATCAAGTAAATGGCAGTCATACAATATGCAAATCGCTAAGCGGTGCTCCCAGGATATACTTAAACGCCTAAAGATTTGGAAAAACAAGAAAACAGTGGTAAAAACTGGTACCAGTAATTGTTATTTCTAAGCTACCAGGTTTGTGATTAGGTGCCCTGCTTTTCTCTACATTTCCTCGTGAAGGGGAGAGTAAGTAACCCCTTTACACAGATCTTAAAACACTAAAGTCTGTTCTTCCTGTATCTTATTTTATATTGAAAATCTAATAGGCAAATCATGATGTCACTCTTCAAACTTGTGCTTAAGCTACTCATCCTCTTAATAACCACAGAATTGTTGTCTGTGTTTTGCAGACATGCCCCCGCCCCCCACCAGGCGTACTAACATCACCATAAAGCAGAGCTAAAAGCTGAGCAGCTGTTGAAACTCCTGAGATAAGAAGGGCTGAAATGCCTGTTAACAGCTCCTCCACTGCTCTCCTGTGATTCACATCTAATTTATGACAGCCATTACCATGGACACAGGTCACTTAATCAAGAGTCCAGGCAAGTCCCAGCCATTAAGCAACATCCACCCTTTCCTTCCCCCCACCCCCCGCCCAACCCCCCACTTTTGGGAGAGCAGGTCCCTTGTTTCATTAAAAGCACGAGAAATACATATTCAAAACGCAAAGATAAAAGGGGTCAGCCGTGGCAATTAATTTTATGGGTTGAAGCTACAGAGTGTATATCTCTTTTAAGGCGGCCGCATTTGACCTCGTTTTACCTGTTCAGCGTCTCAGCAGAGTTGGAGCACAGGTATTAAATGTTCGCCTGGCACCTTTCACACGACTGTATACAAATGTAGTAGCCCCACTGCCTGAAAACCGAGCCTGGACGGCATACAGGCTTAAGGGCAGGGTGGTCATAGACCGATTTTTGAAACTGCAACACAAGATTGCCCAGAAGTTCATTTTTATAAAATCGTCTGCCCATTTGTTAGCTTAAGGTATTCATTTGGCTGATTTATTTCATTAGTCTAATAATCATGAGATCACTTGGTAAACAATAACGCAATGTACCAATGTATAGGATATTCCAACATATGAGCCAATGACAGAGAAAAGAGAGTCGACTACAGAGAAACAATTCCTATCCCTAAAGTCATCTTTCCTGCCCCAAATCAAAAACATCAGACATCATGGGGAAATCTAAGGGGCTTTCCTCGATCCTGGCGCATTCATTCCCGAGGAAATGTGACCTCGTCGAGTATGTACACATTTTATATGACGCTGACATTTCCACTGACCTCTATCAGGGCAGTAATTCAAGGTCTGTTATGCTACGACAGAACCTTTGGAGGTAATTGATTTCTGTCTCTCTCTGACACTGGAAGGGCTCCATTCATGACAACTCTCTGCTGTGGAGTGCCCATGGAAACAGCTCCTGCAAGGTTTATCATCCTAAGAAAATAGTGGAAATCAAATGTGGAGCTGGTATTCATGGAATTCCAAAGCCTCAGAGGTCGCCTTGTGAAGGGCGCTCTTCTTCCTGACAAGCCCGGCTATCCCTGCTGTCATTCCCCTCCCGGGTTCTGTACAATGCATTTCCATCCTCAGCCCCTCGTCTTCCTGTGCTTATCTAGAGCAGATTTCCTTACCAATTCTTACATTGAAAAACATTTGGAAATGCCGTTCATAGAGAGCTCAAAGCAGGTCCCCTTGCCCATCACCTCTGGGGAGCGGCTACGTCCTTGCTGTACAATGGAAGGCCACACGGAGCACAGATATTTTTACAGCTGGAACCAGTTATAGCTTTTTAGCAAAGGGCAGAGGTCACCGAGCTCCTCATATACCTTCTTTATTTTTAGGTATCTTTTGTATTTTTTTCAAAGACCCCCACTTGGCAGCAAGGCCCCATCAGCCAGAGACAGCTGGCCTGCAGAAGGGGGCAACGTGCCACAAAGCTGAGTCCGGGCAAAGCGTTTTCGCTGACCAGAGAGGCGATTTAGCGGCGGTACGGAAAGTGTTGCGAAACATGCAGAAATACTCACAGTTTCGGCTTGGCAAGCAGAGGTGGAGGCTCCTTCGTGGGTGAAAGCAGGACAGCTGGTGTTGGGGGAGATTTATTACCGTTCGCTTTGCCGTTAATCAGCCCGTTGACTCCGTGGCTGGGGTGCACTCCGTTCGTTTCCCTCTCGGCGGAACTGAATTGCATTTGAAGGGCTGCCATGCCGCGGCCTAACTCGGGGCTGTTCACCTGCTGGATCTCGGCTGGTTTCTTTGGAGCCAACTCAAAGGGACTGGTCTCCAAGATCGGCGGGGGAGGCGGAAAGTGCTGGAAGTGATCGCTGTTGGAGTCACCCGTGGAGTCATAGCTACAGTCCTCAGCGTTGGCTGAGGAAGGGGAAAGAGAGAGAACAAATAATACGATGCTACTAACTCAACAGTTATGTTCACACTGTTTTGGATGGTCTGAGGATCCCTCGGACCCTGGTGTTACAGAAGAGGTAGCTGTGCTGCTTGCCTCTGAGGCAGAAGCGAAGCCAGCTGGAGGGCTTGGTTCGTCCAAGCTTGTCTGGGTGGCTGCTAGTGTTTCATTTCCTGAATGGGCCCACAGCTGGGGAAAGCGGCTACCTGTTCATTTCAAGCCAGAGCTAAAGACGGAACTTAGTTTAAAAATGACAGCAGAAACAGCATCAACTAATAATGCTTTGTCTTCTCACATTTCAGCCACAGATCCGACTGAACATCCTATCGGAGCTTTACGAATATTAGCTCAAGCCCTAAGGTTTTATGGGATAAGCAATGAATAGGGAGGGATTCATTCTATTGAAAGCTAGGTAAAGCGCTGAGTCTAAGGGAAATGTCTTATGACCTCACAGATCACTTTTTTTTTCCATTTTAAATGAATGCCACAGCCATACCTCACCTTCCACCCCCATTTTTTTTCTTCTTTACTCTCAATAAACTGAATGTGTCTTGAGGTAAGATCATGTCTTCGTTGGATTTCTCACTTTGCCCTGAGCCCAGCAGAGCTCCTGGAATGTACTCAAAAGTGCTTCCCGAGGTGAACGGAGGAGGGCTCAGCAGTATTTGTTTATTATGCTTGGCCTCTCTACCCCGGATAAAAATGCCAAGTTTTACCACACAGACTTTGAGAGTCTGGAGTTTGGGCCATCCTGTGGGAGCACCGCACCATGGCCGTGGCCATCTGATGGGACAGTCCTCAAGCCACCAGAATCGAAACACTGGGCTCTTCCCCACTCTGTAGCTCCGACCATGCACGTTGAAAGCACTCATTCAATCAACTGTTCTCCCACTAAGGTGAGCCTTTTCCTTCCTTTCCTTCTTTTTCTCCCTTCTTCCCTCTCTTCCTTTCTTTTTTCTTTATTTATGCCATTTTATTAAAACATTACTGTATCTTTTTAAAAAAAAACTTTATTGTTGAGAGTATTACATATGTCCCCTCATTTTTTCTTTTTTAGCTTTCAATTCCCTCTCAGGAGCCTTCATTGTAAAGATGATGCTCAACTGTAGTTGACAGAACTGGGTGCCAAAACTCAGGGCAGAGAGGGGATTTTCGGCACTCTAGGGAAGCGATCTTCAGGCACATCAGCTCTGCCCCAGCATCCGCAGTTCTTTTCTTAAGATGAAGAGGAATAACAATTCCCACGCTAAGCTCCCTGACCCAGTCTTGGTTGTGCCTCTGCTGCCCCCTAGCACCAAGTTCCCACGCTTCCGAAGAAATCAAAGTGCCATTCCATTGCTCTCTCCATGTCTCTCTCATCCAGCCACCAACCCATTTACTGACTCCCTGTTATGTGCACTTTGTGTCAGGCCTGGTCAAGGATATATTTTAACATTTTCTGTAAAATAAATAATAGAGATGAGGCAATAAAAATAAACTATGGTATAGCTATCAATAATAGCAGAAAAGAGCAAGCTCAAGTTACAGGAAAAGCTGTTTCATGTTGCCTTTGCTAGTGGTAAATTTCAGAGTTTAAAAAATACCCAGGCATTTTTGAATATTGGTTTTAATAGTATATTGCTGTAGTTTTTCATATCATAGGTGTATTTCACTGTCAGTGAAATTTGACAACTGAGATCTTACAGTTTCTCCAAATTCCATCAGGTGTATTTTGTACTACTTTTTCAGAAGTTTCAATCGTGGGTTCAACCCTAATTTTTCTGAACATTTATCTCCTCTCCTTGTTGATGCTGCTCAAAACAGTGATAGCATCTCCCATTCCCAGGTGGCCTTCTGATGTGAGCATGGTTTGGGGTTAGCATGAGCATGTTAGGAGGCCAGCTCCATCGCTTCCAAGACCAAGACCGCATGGGTGATTTGCAAAAATAGCTCCACGGGTGTTCCGTTGCTCCATTATCATTATCTTTTTGTTTTTCATCTCCACTTTCACTCCCCCTCCCCCAAAGCCTTTTGTTTGCTGATGAAACACTGACCTTCAGGATAACTCCGGGAGTGGCAGCGCCCATTCCCAATGGCTGAGCACTGCTCCTGGGACAGTTCTCTCCCCCGTGGCAAACCACACTGAGGGCTGGGGGCAGAACCCTGCCATTGCTTACTCCTCACGTACCTGCGGTGACCACCAGCTGGGCCGTGCTGGTTACTGAGCCGTAGTCATTTCTTGCCGAGCAGGTAAAGACCCCTGCGTCTTCGGGGAAAGTCTCAGCGATGACGAGGGTACAGATCTCCTCTGGAAGGGAACAAGAGGGCAGAACACACCTCATCAGAGTGACACTGTGAAGTCACTTGGAAGAAGCCAGGCTCTCTGCCTTTCATGAACAAGCCAATTAGATAATGATTATGGAAGAAGTGCTTGACAAAAGAGTTCACAAGAGACTCTCATTACACTCCATTTCTCAGTTTAGCCTAGTGGCAAAAGCCTTGGGAGTCAGACCCATTCTTTGTGATTTCAGACAAGATCAGCTTTGGTTTCCTCATCTATAAAATGGGGATAAGATATACGCAATGGGGTATCTGTTCAGGTGAAACGAGATGTTTGCGAAGTGTGAGCCTCTGCACTTCACACGTGGAAGATGCTCAGGAGCTGCCAGCTCCATCGTCCTCCTCCCTAGTCATTTGTATGTGGGAGGTCTTCCTACTAGGGTGTAGCTGACTCTGACTTTTGCTCAAAGGAAAAGCAATTGGGCGGGGCGGTGGAATCAAGCTTCTTTGACATGATGACAAGGGAGGGGGGGAGAACATAATATGTAAATGACCTGCAGACAATTATTCTGGAAGCTACTGGTACACAGTGCGGCCGTGTTATGCAGCGTGAAAAGCCCAGACTCTGGAACCAGTTGCCAGGGCTCGAGTAAGGGACCTGGTACACATCTTGCCTTTGTGGTTTTAGTCAACCTCCCCAAATGTCAATGTTCTACCTACCTTGTAGGTTTTATAATTAGTCCTGACTCATAAAATTAACTATCACAGGGTTACTGTGAGGGTTGATGATGATGACTGTGATAATAGCTCACAGCTATGTAGCCCTCATTAGGCACTAAGTATTGTCACCACTTTAAACACAGATTAATTTGACTTTAATTCTCATGTCAACCTTATGAGTTATATTTATTATTAGCCCGTTTTATAGACTGGAAAATGAAGCACAATTAGGCGAATTTGCCCAGTGTCATATAGGTAATGTGGTAAAATCAGAATTTGAACCAAGTGAGGCTCCAGACTCCACACTCCTAACAACTACCTACCTATTCTTGTGATATGAAATACATTGTGCCTACAATACTGCCCAGACATAGCAAATGCTTTGTAGCCAGTAAATGTGAGCTGTTACCATTAAAAACCCAGACCTAGAATTTATTAACTATTTTAAATTGAATTTTTATCTATATCTATATATATAAAAGGCTAAATGACTGACCATACGTCTGTCCAACCATCTGACCGACCAACCGGCTGGTACATTTGATGCGCACTGGCCATTTAAAAATAAATGTTGACTTGCGCATGCGCGATACATATAAAGCTTTTACTGGTGCCAATTGCACACGTGTTTTGATCTGTCATTGTCAATCATGAATTATATCTATTTATAATATTAAAAATATATCTAAACGTGTGATTCTTTGTCCTAAAAATGAGCACAATTCATAAATTAAGTAAAAAACTTTTGGATATACTCGATGGAGATTTTCACACCTATTTGAGTGATGATTCCATCGTTTCAACGGGTGATGCCGAAAAAGAAAATTTTCCCATCAAATTTCTTAATAGTATTACTCCTTCAGGAATGCCATGTCATAAATTAAAATTGAAAGTAGGTACAATCATCATGCTACTGAGAAATCTTAATAGTAAATGGCATCTTTGTAATGGTACTAGATTTATTATCACAAGATTGAGACCTAACATAATCAAAGCTCAAGTATCAACAGGATCTGCAAAAGGAGAGGTTGTTCTGATTCCAAGAATTGATTTGTCTCTGTCTGACACTGGCCTTCCATTTAAATTAATTTAAAGACAGTTTCCCATGATGCCAGCATTTGTGATGGCTATTAATAAATCACAAGGACAAACTCTAGACAGAGTAGGAATAGTCCTACCTGAACCCGTTTTTGGACATGGTCAGTTATATGTTGCTTTCTCTCGAGTTTGAAGAGTGTGTGATGTTAAAGTTAAAGTTGTAAATACTTCATCACAAGGGAAATGAGTCAAGCACTCTGAAAGTGTTTTTACTATTAATGTGGGTACAGGGAGATATTAGAATAAGTTTAATCAATTTATTAGTCATTGTTTTTATATCATGTTTTTGTTGTTTCTATATCATGTTTTTGTTGTTTTTATATCATATCTTTACTTTTGTTATATCATGTTGTTATTGTTTATTAATCAATTTATATATTATTTTCATATACATTTTACTAATTTTCTGTTATCTCTGACACTTCTATTATAGAGAAAGGGCGAATAGTGATATTAAAATATTTCTTCTAAAAAATTTCCTTTCGATGTGCACGAATCTGTGCACCAGGCCACTAGCAGTAAAATAAAAATTATTATGCTGGTAAATTTCCTCATTTAACATCATCTAAAGGTGGAGATTTTAAGTGAAAAAATGCGTAATGAAACCGATTTTACCATAGGCTAACTGATATAAATAAGAGTTAAGTTTTTATGGCATATTTCTAAATACAAAAACATCACCAAGCTTCTAAATCAAGACCCCAAACACTTCTAATATTAAACATTAAAATAAATGGGAGCTATACATACATTTAACCCTTTGCACTCGCTTGCTTTTTTCTCGATTCCTTTATTCTAATGCTAACCGTGTCAAGTCACACTCGACATCCGAGTGCAAAAGGTTAAGAAAGATGAAGAAAAACAAGATCATTATTTTCTAATCCACTTACTCCAGTGCGGGGTCATTGGCAGGCAGAGCCTCTCCCAGCAACTCAGGGAACCAGATAAGAGCCCAGCCTGGACAGGATGCCCATCCATCACAGGGCACTCACACCCACACACACACTCAGTGAGACTGGGACCGGCCAATTCATGTCACATTCACATTTTTGGGATGTGGGGAAAAACCAGAGTCCCCAGAAAACCCCCACAAAACAATAAATTTCTTATATAAAGTGTATGGTATTATTTTGTATTCTACTTTATTTTACTTCAAAATAATGGTGCTTACCATCCACTTGCATGAGTCCCTATAGGACCAAGCACAGACCCAGGCTCAGTAGATATCAGTAAATCTAGGTACTTGGCATATTAAGAAAAGGGTTTTTCCAAAAAATATGAAAATACTAATTCATGAAGATATCTGCATCCCTATGTTCATTGTAGCACTATTTCCAATAGCCAAGACACAGAAACAACTTAAATGTCCATAGGCGAATGAATGGACAATGAAGATATGGTACATATACACAATGGAATATGACTCAGTCATAAAAAAGATGAAATACTGCCATTTGCAGTAACATGGATCTTGAGAGAATGTATGCTAAGTGAAATAAGTCAGACAGAAAAAGAACAAAAGCCATATAATTTTACTTATGTGGAATATAAAACCAAAAAAGCAACAAATGAACTAACAAAACAAACAAGAAACTCATAGGTACAGAAAACAGAATGGTAGTTAACAGAGAGAAAGAGGGGTGGGGGGAAGGGTGGAGAAGAGGAGTGAGGGGAGGGTAATGGGGTTCAAACATATGTTGACAGAAGGAATCTAGTCTTTGGGGGTTGAGCATGCAATTAGAATTCACAAATTTTGAATTAAAATACCACACACCTGAAATTTATAAAATGTTATTAACCAATATTACCTTAGTAAATTTAATTTTAAAAAAGGAAAAAAAGGGTTTTCAGGTAAACATTTGGCAGGTGCTAATACATTTAAAATACACAATTATTTGATTTAAAGGTTACTAAAAAGAAGGAAAACAAAGGAATTACAGAGCATGAGGTAATATATATATATTTTTAACTATGCTATACACAGTTCTTGGCTTTCCAATTGAAAAAGAAGATAGAAAGTGTGAAAATAATTCAAGTTGGACCTTCACATAAGATTAATCATTTGGAAAGTGAGATGTATCTGGAAAGTTACAAGAGAGAAGAAAATTTTAAATTGAATGCCTAAGGTTACAGAATGAGTTAAAAGTGTACTTAGCTAGAGAAGGGTATATAAAACTTAGATTAGTAAAGGATGTTAGAGATTGACTCGCCCAAATCCCTCATTTCCTCAGGTGATGTCAAAGTAATTCTCACAAGGTCTTGGCTAATTAACGTCAAAGCCAAAATGCTGAGGTAGGCATCCAGCCTCCCACAAGTATGCTCTTTTGCTTCCTTGTCTAGGACACAGGAACCCAATGTGAAATGAGGTAATGAGAAATTTATCATGGGAAACAAGGAGTTTCCTGAATCTGAACGTTTAATTACTCTCACTATCCAAATAATTCACTAGAAATTCATCTGTACAAGGAGATGATGGGCTCTGTGTCCTCCAAGGTACAAGACACATCGGCATAGGATATAAGCCAAAGTGCATTGGAAAGTAGACATGCTAATATCTGAAGAAACGAACAGCCCAATCTTATTAGAATTTTTTTGGGGGTGGGGAACCCTCACATATTCACAGGCCTCTGAAAGATGGGCTTCAGGCAGAGGTAGGTCACCTTTGTTTCCTCTTAGCAGATGATGCTGGGAGCCATGAAGCCTCCCAGCTTTCAGCATCACCTCCGAGCTTCCTGCCCAGGCAGCCGCTGCCTCCGGCCCCACTCCATCCATCTTCCCAGGGCTTGGTGCCCTCAGGAAGGTCTTCTCTCACCTATTTACCTCAAAAGGCAGAGTTTCTGGAGACACTGAGCAAAATGCCTATTGCCAGTTCAATGCCTGCGAATGCTTTCATTGTAAAGACAGACATGCTTGTGTGTCTTGAAACCTATGTTTAAAAAGACAAACTCTTCAGGGATAATATAAAGCAGTTTTGGAGTGAGGATCTTGACAACACGTAGAGTTCTTTCTCATATTTTCCATAAATTTGTGATATTTTTTTTTAGTTATGCTGTTTCAAGAAAACCTGAATTTGTATATACACTGAGTGGCCTGATTATTATGATCTCTGAACGCATACTAATCTGGCCACTCAGTGTATATCCTATATAATAAGAGGCTAATATGCAAATTGTCCCCTTGACCAGGAGTTCGACCTGGTCAGGCCAGCCAACCGCCCACGTCCCCTCCCCCTGGCCAGGCTGGCCAGGCCCCACCCATGCACGAATTCATGCACCGGGCCTCTAATATATATATTTATACACTGAGTGGCCAGATTATTATGCATTCAGAGATCATAATAATCTGGCCACTCAGTGTATAGTTCCCCTTCTAATCCAGAGGACTCCTCTGAGAATGAAATTTTATGACCCTCCCCATTTGTCCATGACTTTGAAGATAAATGAAAAACCCTTAATGTGACCATAAAGCCCTAAATGATCAGGCCCTGTCTCATGCTAGGTTCCTTCTGTACTGCTCACCATCTTTTGTTCGGAGCTTTGGACTCACTGGGCCAACCCTGGAGAAGCCACATTCCTTTGAGTTTTGTTTTTTAAAGTTTCTTTGTATTGTTACAAGTTTTATAGATGTCCCCTCCCCCCTCATCTCCCATTGACCCCCTCCTCCCCGGTCCCACTCTCTCACCAGGCCTTCATCCCACTATTGTCTGTGTCCATGGGTTATGCATATATGCATATAAGTTCTTTGTTTAATCTCTTTCAGCCCCCTCCCTCTGAGATGGTCAGTTTGTTGGTGCTTACATGTCTCTGGACCTATTTTGTTTGTCAGTTTATTTTGTTCATTAGATTCCACAAATGAGTGAGATCATGTGATAGTTGTCTTTCTCTGGTTGGCTTATTTCACTTAGCATTGTACTCTCTAGGTCCATCCACGCTGTCTCAAAGAGCAAGAGAGCCTTCTTTTCACAGCTGCATAGTATTCCATGGTGTAAATGTACCACTTTTTTTTATCCACTCATAAGCTCTCCTCCCAAAGCAGTTAGCACTCTCTTACTCAGCCTCACACTTCCACCTAAACATTACTTTCTCAGGGAATTCTTTTTTGGTTAGACTTGGTCACATCCACCAAGGATGGCAAAGTTTCCTTGGAGACATCTATCACAACTATAACTAAATAATTTGTTGTGTAATAGTTCCTGATTCCTTGACTAGAGTGTAACCGCTATGAAAGCAAAAGCATTTGTTTTGTTTCTGGATATACTCTCAGCTCCCCATAAATATTTTTTTAATAACGAATGGATAAAACTTAGATTGGGGTGGGGGTGGGGAGCTGAATAAACATTTGCTTTACAAAATATGTTTTCTAAAGACATTCTCAATAAGACTGATTTTCCTACAAGCTTCCTTTGTGTTTCAAATGTGATTAAACAAATTTCACTTCATATAAATTTTTAGGCAATTGGAGAAACCAAGATGGCAGCATAGGTAAACACCTAAGCTGCCTCACACAACAATTTCAAAACAACTAAAAGATAAAACGGACATTATCCAGAACCACAGGAAGGCTGGCTGAGTGGAGATTCTACAACTAGAAGGAAAGAGAAAAGCACACTGAGACTCAGAGAAACTGCGGAAGGCAGAAGTACCGAGGCGCGTGCGCGGAGAGGGCAGACAACTGAGTACATGGCTGGCTTTCTCAAGTGGGAGGGAGACAAAAGCTCCCGACTGCACTGAACTCCAGTTCCAGGCGAGACTCTGGGGACCCAGACTCATTCAGGGAGAAACTGGACTGTCTGGCAGCAGGTGGAACTCGAGGGTGGCTTTCTCTCAGAGGTGCTTGCAGCGATTACCATGGGACACTGAGACACAGGGGCCTATTAGGGCAGGGCTGACAGGAAACCAATGCTCTCTGCTCTGCCCTGAGACTCTGCCCCATCCAAGCTGAGCACAGAGGCTTTTGCAATTTTGCAAGTCTTATCTCATAAGGATGTCTCCAGCGCAGAAGTTCTCCCAGCGTAGACACAGCTGATCCTCACAGCCAATTGGCCTGGAGGTCAATTCCTCCCAGTGATAACCAACAACAATCAAGGCTTAACTACAACAAGACTGTGTACACAGCCCACAAAGGGGTGCACCAAGAGTGTCCACCTCAGGTAACTGGGGAGGCTGAGCCACTGGGCCCTATAGGACACCTAGCACACAAAGCCATCTACCAACTCAGGGAAGCATCCAAAATGTGGAGACAAAGAAACAGGTCACAAATGAAAGAAATGGAGGAAAGCAAATGACTGGATATAGAGTTCAAAACCACGGTTATAAGGTTTTTCAAGAATTTTCTAGAAAAGGCCAATAAATTTAATGAGATCCTTGAGGATATAAAAAAGGACCAACTAGAAATTAAACATACACTGACTGAAATAAAAAATATTATACAGATATCTAACAGCAGACTAGAGGATCGCAAGAATCAAGTCAAAGATTTGAATTACAAAGAAGCAAAAAACACTCAACTGGAAAAGCAAAAAGAAAAAAGAATCCAAAAATATGAAGATAGTGTAAGAAGCCTCTGGGACAACTTCAAGTGTACCAACATCAGAATTATGGGGGTGCCAGAAGAAGACAGAGAGCAAGATACTGAAAACCTATTTGAAGAAATAATGACTGAAAACTTCCCCCACCTGGTGAAAGAAATAGACTTACAAGTCCAGGAAGTGCAGAGAACCCCAAACAAAAGGAACCCAAAGAGGACCACACCAAGACACATCATAATTAAAATGCCAAGAGCAAAAGACAAAGAGAGAATATTAAAAGCAGCAAGAGAAAAACAGTTAGTTACCTACAAGGGAGCACCCATATGACTGTCAGCTGATTTCTTAACAGAAACTATGCAGGTCAGACAGGAGTGGCAAGAAATATTCAAAGTGATGAATAGCAAGAACCTACAACCACGATTACTCTACCCAGCAAAGCTATCATTCAGAATTGAAGGTCAGATAAAGAGCTTCACAGATAAGAAAAAGCTAAAGGAGTTCATCACCACCAAACCAGTATTATATGAAATGTTGAAAGGTATTCTTTAAGAAGAAGAAGAAGAAGAAGAAGAAGAAGAAGAAGAAGAAGAAGAAGAAGAAGAAGAAGAAGAAGAAGAAGAAGAAGAAGGTTAAGATAAAAATTATGAACAACAAATACATATCTATCAACAAGTGAATCTAAAAACCAAGGGAATAAAAAAATCTGATGAACAGAATAAACTGGTGAATATAATAGAATCAGGGGCATAGAAAGGGAGTGGACTGACAATTCTCGGGGGGAAAGGGATGTGGGGGGTGCGGGAAGAGACTGGACAAAAATCATACACCTACGGATGAGGACAGTGCGGGGGGTGGGGGGGGGTAAGGGCAGAGGGTGGGAGGGAACCGAGTGGAGGGGAGCTATGGGGGGGAAAAGAGGAACAACTGTAATAATCTGAACAATAAAGATTTATTAAATTAAAAAAAATTTAGGGAATTGCATAAGAGAAGGTGTGCACAAGAATAAAATTAATGACCAACTGAATATCTAGAGGTTACAAACTTACAGAACAAAATAGGGAAAAATTAAAAAGCACTGAGATTTCTTTGTATGATCTCCACGCACTGCTATGTCTAAATAATGTTTACCAGAAAAAGTTTTAATCCAATGTCCCCAAAGGTTGTTTAGCTTTTCTTCTTTTGGAAAATGTCCTCCAAAAGTGACAATAGGCTCACATTTTGTTGCTAGAAAGCAGCATCATAGCTTGTATGGTTCTGACATTATGAACATGAAGAAAGCCAGAAGGAAATGAGATGAGCCAGGTTGTAATATTGTATTTTCATCTGGTAGCATCTTACTTAGACAAAGACCCCCACCACATCTGTAAAATACATTTTGGTGAGGAATGGAAATCAGGAAATGACTGCTTATATCAAATAAAGGGAGTTAGAAGCTTACGTATTTGTACTAAAAGAACTGCCTCTAGTTTAAATGGAAACTTTAAAATTATTAATGATGGTAATGATGATCCATTTTAATTCAATTTTCCCAAGTGAAAGATTTTTATCTGCGGGGATATAATAAATTACTAAGTTGGAAACTATTGTTGCTGGTGATAAATTCTGTTTGTTCATAGTTACCTAAAAATTACTTAATCACATCAATATCTCCCAGAAGTCAACCCTGAATTTCATTCAAGTCCTTGGGCAGACTAAACACTTGGTTAAATACTACAAAACTATTTTGCTTGCAGACACTCATAAAAAGATGAGGCAGCAAGGACATTACTAGGTCCCCTGGGTAATAAAGGGACATTTTCATAAATCCCTTCCTTCACAGCTTTTCTGTGGGGTGGAGGGACCAGCCTCACGAAAGAGAAACCCAGCTTTTACTTCTAAATCACATGGTGTGGCTAACACCACTGATAACAAAGGACTCTGAGCTAAAATCAATAAGATGAAATTCCATGTGATTAAATGCAAGACTTGTATAAAGTTTTATAAAGGGTTTTTAAAAAGTTGTGAACTGTATCATATATAGAGAAACATATTGAAAATATACAGTTTAAGGAATAGCCATGAAATGAGTCCCTGTGGACTCATCAAGGCTAAGAAATAAGATATTACCAATACTTTAGGAATTCCCTATATGCCTCCCCAAGTACATCTTTCTTCTTTTTTATTTTTAAATCCTCACCCGAAGATAAGGAGAAAGGGAGGGAGGGAGGGAAGAAGGGTGAGAAAGAGAAAGAGAAAGAGAGAAATCAATGTCAGAAACATTGATTGGTTGTCTCCCATATGCAACCCAACTAGGGATTGAACCTGCAACCTAAGTATGTACCCTGACTAGGAATCAAACCAGAAACCTTTCGGCTTATGTGACAACGCTCCAACCAAGTCACACTGGCCAGGGCCCTTCTCCTTTTGAGATCATCATTCCTTTGATTTTCTTTATGTGTTTACCACATATGTATATATCCTTCAAAAATGTGTTTTAAAAAATGAAATAATATTTTAATTCCATAAACTTAAAAAAAATTGAGTAACAGGCACAAATCTTGTTGTATAAAGAAAAGGCAAACTTTTTCCTGTTAGAAAAAAGCCCCCAGGAACTATCTGGGGGCATAAACTGGCTTCAACTTCCCTGTGAGTTTACAAAAGCCCCATAGAGGTCGTCACTGGGAAATATTAGGGCTCGGTGGGGACATCTGGCAGGGCTAAGTGTGGGCAGGAGTTGGTGGAGTGGGTGTCTCCATACTTTGTTTTTAAGTTCAACATGGCTAACTTCCAGACCTCAGCACCATTCAAATCAGAACACTTGTGGGGCAGGGTTGTTCTCAGCTGATCCAGGAGGCAGTGTATGGAGGGGAAAGCAGGGCAGGACAAGTAGAGGCAAGAATTTGGGTCAGGGTTACCACCCTCCCATTCTGTCACCAGGGCCAAAGATGGAGCAGTGGCAATGAGCTCTTAGTAATGAAAGCCTTCATGTATCAGTCTCATGAGTCACACTGATCCAATCTGGACTTGTCCCCCATTCCTGACATACAGCTATTAGCCTCTGGGGTTTGCCTTTGACCTGTACTTGAGTTCCTGCTTCCTATCCCCACACCTTGCTCTTTCTGGATGAATTCTCTTGCTGTGGTGAAGTACATCCTACGGGTTGTGGATGAAAATCTCAGAGACCTTGCAAGGTTGAAAAATCGTGACTACATCTTCATATTAAATTAAAAGTTTGGTTGGGTACAGAATTCTCAGAGGTAATTTTACTTCATAATTTGAAAGGCTTGGCTTAATTGTCTCTTTGTGTTTAGTATAACTGCTGAGAAGTCCAAAGTCATTCTGATCTTGTTCGTTTATATGTGACTCGATATTTATCCCTGGACACTAGTAGAATCATCTCCTTGTCGCTGAATTTCACAACAATGCACACTGCTGTGGATTTATTTTCATACATCCTGCACTCAGTGGGTCCTTTCAACCTGGAAACTGATATCCTTCAGTTTGTGAAAGTAAAAAAAACAAAAATGTCATCGACATCTCTCCCCCTTTGTTCTCTCCTCCTGGAATCTCAATGATGCATGTCTAGTCTACCCGGCAGGTTCTCTAGTATCTCTAACGTTCTCACCTTTTCTCTTACATCACTTCTCTTGATCTTCCTGGTTTACTCTGTGGAACATCTCCTCTACTTTTATGTCTGCTACCAACTTTTTCATTCCAAGAAATTTTTGTTTTTCCGAACGTTCCTTCCTCCTTCCTTTTTATTTTTACATCTTGGATGCACTGATTTTCTTATCTCTCTGAGGAGAGTGTTCATTTGTTTTTACATTTTCTTCTCTTTGAAAGTGTGTTTTCTCCAAGTTTCTATTTAGGGGAGTTGCTTGTTTCTTCTGTAGCATCTACAATAGAGATTCCTCCAGACGTCTTTCATCTTTTCTGATCTGAAATGGCTGTGAGTTGCTTAGAAGCTCTGAGCACTAGAGAGGAACTTTGGCCTTCCCATTAGCATAATCGGGTCTCTTTGCAGGAGAAACTCCCATACTATTATGTATAGATCTTTTTCCTCTTGGGATGTTCAGATTGCCCAGAAAAGAGTCCTTCACTCTGCCAGGAGAGGAGGAGTTCACAGGCCAGCCAGCCTTCTAGAAGGGTATGTAGGAGGAAGACGGGAAGTAGGAGCATTTAAAATTCTAAGTGTTTCTCCATTTTCTGTTGGTATATACTCACATGGGCCTTTCTTGTCTCTCCCCAGAGATTTAACCAAAATTTCTTGGTCCATGGAATGCTAAGTATCTTGGTAACGTTTTTAGGTGCTCCAAAGCAAGTGATATACCTAACAGCTTCATTTGTTAAGAAGTTATCTCCAAAAAAATTAAAGTATTTAGGTCTTAAGAAAAAAAGTACACATAAATGTAAAGAAATGGTTATTGTCTTATTCCTAAATAACCACAAGTACTTACTAATGGATGTGTGCATCTGTTGGATTCTGCACAACCCTTCTCAGAATCAGAATGAACACAGCAGCCTCATTTCATGTTCCACGTTGATTTTCATGTGGTACTTACTTGTTACCACATACACATAAACTGTTACCTCAGCTTCACATAGTTATGATGTCACAGAAAAGAATGGAGAATGATCTAACGTTGAAACTCTGAACTATTTTAAACTAGTAGTTATATCTATCAAAAGTTGAGTATAACAACATTAAGGCACCTCCATCAGTTCCATGTGGCACCCTGGGGTACCTTGTCACACAGTTTGGGAAACAGAGTTTTTATACAGCCCACTGTTGTTTTACCCACCATCAGAACCTGGATTTGAATTACGTTCTTCACTATGTACAATCCACCGGAATCTCAACAAACATCCTCACCACTGCACTCCTGCAACTCAGCACCTTAACACATTTAACAAATGTAATCTGCTTCACATTCTGAATCATAGAATCAAACATGGGCTTGACGGCACTGGAGCCAGGATGATGGGTGGCACTAGTAGCAGAGATTCATATTGAAAGTAGGAGACACCATACTTTTATATGTATAATTCCCCAACCAGTAAGACACTTTTTTGTGTTTTCAATTTGCTTGGTATTACACAATGCTATAAAAGTAACTCAATACAGTTTGTGGTTGTTTTCAGACAGCTGAGTAAGGGCCTGAGTATTAACAGCTGTCAAATGAGTCTCCTCTGCTCTCCGCCCACCCCACCCCCATTCCCACCAGACTAGTCTTTGAAGGATCCAATCAGTGAAAAGTCAGAATGTCAAAGAAGAAGCCCAGAGCAGGTAATATGACAAACGGATGTTGGTCTTAAGGAAGCTGACTTAGCTATTAATGCACAAAACAGTCTGAAAAGATTTCGTGATGCAAGCTGACTTCTGTCTAGACAGAGAAGGGGGTGTAAAACATATGAGACAGATACAACACAGTAGTGACAAGAAAAACCTGTTTCAGTTGCACAAATGCATAGGGAGGCAATTTGCTAGTTCCTTCTTTATCTAAATATCTAATCCCTAGTGGCGCTATATCTAGGTACTAGTGAATTTCAGTTTTATTTCTAGAGCTTTAAAACATCTTACACATAAATAGGAAATGGAAGGATAGTGAAGAGAAGGAAAAAAGAGATAAAAAGAATGAGGGACATACAGAAAGAGAGGGAGGGAAGGATGAAGGGAGTGGGGAGATGAGAGGGAGAGAGGGTAAGAGGGAAAGTGAGAGGGAGGGAGAGAGGGAAGGGAGGAAGGAAGGGAAGGAGGGAGGGAGGGGGAGGGAGGGGGAGAGAGGGGGAGAGAGGGGAAGAGAGAGAGAGAGAGAGAGAGAGAGAGAGAGAGAGAGAGAGAGAGAGAGAGAGAGAGATTGAATGCAAGCCAGCAAGGAGAGAGCAAGAGAGAATATGTGAGAGGAAGAGAAAAGAGGGTAATAAAATCC
Source organism: Cnephaeus nilssonii (assembly GCF_951640355.1). NCBI lineage: Eukaryota > Metazoa > Chordata > Mammalia > Chiroptera > Vespertilionidae > Cnephaeus > Cnephaeus nilssonii. The sequence goes on from NC_137076.1 coordinate 41,229,425, forward strand.
GAATGCTTAAATATGTTCCTGAATTTCAAAGGCTATTCATGTTTTAGCATTTGGAAAACATCACTGACCTAGTCCTATAAAATTTATCTCTTGTCTCAGATGGAGTGTAGTCACGTCTGTTTTTCTCCTTTCCACGTAACAGTGGCTAAAAACCCAGCTATCAGGGAAGCCAGTTCCTACATATATTTTACATAGTTGAATAGTTCAGTGGTCTACTGGATATCACAGTCCATCAGGTGATTTAAGGAAAGTAAACGGTTCAATCTGTATTTTGTTTTTCCCTGACAAAGCTGAGAGTCAACTTCAAGGTCAAGGTAAGGAAAACATTTGGCTACTAGTCTAAGAATCATGATCTTACCTAGTTGTGTCAGGCATGCCAAAACATTGTTTAAAGACAAATATGTTTCAACATTCGCTTGTTCTGAGGTTCTTACTCATGACAACTCACATAAATAGTGGCTGGGACAGTCCATCATGTGTTTAAAGTATTTTTGCTGTTGTTTAAAAAATATGATCATGGATTGAGCGCTACATGCCAGTTTCAGATTTCCTGAAGCAGAGCATTTCAATGCTCCACTATAAAAAGGAAAGGAGCGATTCTAATAGTGTGTGGTAAACACAACGGTGGCGAAATTATCTAAGGTCAGGGAAAAGTAGTTCTTATAATATATAGTTTTTACTGTATGGACAGGTTTGCTTAAAATATTTTCCTACCAAGAAACATTGGTTTTAAGCAAATGCTGTTATTGTGGTTGGAAGGGAGGGGTCTGTTTTCTTAAATGCTTTCCGATAGAACAAAAGGGAAAAGAAAAATAAGAAAATTCCATTAACCGGGGGAGGAGACACTGCTTTATACATCACGAGGACATGCAGTTTAAAAGGAAGGTCTTCCATAGCCTTGTTCAAGCTGTTGTCACGTTTCACCAAAAGGCATTTCAGTAAGTTCTAGAGGTCATATTATTCTGGGAAGCGAATGACGACTAATTTCATTACATAATTCATGATCAAAACTATATTTTAGAAGCAAAACGGCAATCCACAACTGAAACAGGAGTATATGCGGTATGAGGAAAGGGAGAACAGGATGGAGGGGAAGGGGGTGGTAGGGGATGCTTCTATCCCTCTCCTCGCCCAAATTTATTCCTCCTTAGCCAGTATATTGAGTGTCTTCAACTTTTAAACATGAACATACTCAAAAACTAAACCATGCAGTTTCTAACAAGTATTTTGAATTTTTGGATGATGGTTAGTTTATGATTTCCAAACACACATCATGAAAGACATTTCATAAATCGCCACCACCGCTGTAGGTGAGGACAATGGATAACATGATGAGACGAGTTGCATGAATTCACTCAGAATCCAAAACTGCAACTTCAAAACCAGTCCTAATGTGTTCCAGTAACGTTTTCAGAATTTTTGTCCCAAGATTCTAGTTTTATTTGTACATAAAGCATCAGAAGACATAAATTGCTCCATATGACTCCATAGATTTGTTCATATAAACTTTCTTGCAGATAAAAGAGGTATTTGGTGCCTACTCGCTCTCTCTCTCTCTCTCTCTCTCTCTCTCTCTCTCTCTCTCCCTCAGTAGTAAATGCAAAAGGTATGCCCTAACTCCCAATAGGATTTCCATCTTAGCTCATTCAGTAGATTGAGTCTCAGCAGTGTCATGGATCAGGGAACCGACATTATGCCCTTCTACACAAAGACGTATCACAGACAACACACAAAGCTGTGTATTTCCATGGTTTGGAAGGGGACTACAGTATTTGATGTGGTGACGACACATTTAAGTGGAGTGACGTGCTCTAATTGTAATGCATGACAAGAAAGCAGCAGATCAACTCCAACTGTTGCCCAAGGATGCTACTCAGCATCCCTTAAACTATGGATACTCACAGGATCACATTCTGCTTTCAATGACCCAACACTCAGAAGTGAGAGGTTCAGGGCTGAGCACAGTGATCTGAAATGCGGTAGCCCACAGAAAACCTCCGAGCTCTCAAAGAAGAGGCAACCTCAGGTCAGGGATCCTGAGGGAGGAAGCAGAGGCACACGTGTGATTGTCTACCCCCGTGGTCGGCAAACTGCGGCTCGCGAGCCACATGCGGCTCTTTGGCCCCTTGAGTGTGGCTCTTCCACAAAATAACCATGGCCTGGGCGAGTCTATTTTGAAGAAGTGGTGTTAGAAGAAGTTTAAGTTTAACAAATTTGGCTCTCAAAATAAATTTCAATCGTTGTACTGTTGATATTTGGCTCTGTTGACTAATGAGTTTGCCGACCACTGGTCTACCCTATGACAAGGGGTAAGAGCAGTGACTTTGCCGATGGGAAAAATACCAAAGAAAGGGGTCCCAAGGAGGCTGCCCTATGAAACACCTCGGCAAACATTTCTGTTCCCTTTACAAAGATCATGTTAGCCCATGAGGAGTCAAAAATATATAAAAAGTCTGAGGCCAGAGAAAAGTTGGACCCGATGCTTCTGGGTAACATAGCACTCAGATGAGGTCAAATGACCCGGTAATTAAGCGAGATGCTAGGGCAAGATGACTTTCTTCATGCTTGTAGGATAGTAAAATTTTATGGCTTGGGGCACATAAATGAGAAATGCCTGGCGGTCCACGCTGCTTCTATCTCGGGGCTGCTCTCATGCGAGACTCACTTCTACGCCGGGGAGTCTGGCTGCTGGCGGGTTTGGTCAGCAGAAGTATGCAGCAGGCCGGTCTTGTCTACTGGAGTCTTAGGAGGATGTTTTTTCAACATTAGCTTAGTGGGCTTTTGGAGTCTAAAAGACTATATTTTAAAAAGCCTTAAGTCACTGAGCTTGACCTTCTTGTCTGAATGGAACTTAATGTTTTACTAATAAAGAAGTTGATGTAAAATGCAGTGTACAGACCCCATGATAAAGAAGATATTGTCTTTAAGGGGGTTTCACATTTCCAGGGAACTGCAAAAACATTGTTCTGCTTATGGCTTTGAAACAGACACAAAGAACTATTGAAACCCCAAAGATACATTACCAAAGGGGAAAAAATAGAAAAAGCTTCTTACCAGGTTCAGCGGTAGATCGAGGTTCTGTTTGCCACACGAGAAAAAAATAAATAAAAATGTTTTATTAGAATAGGGTTCCATTAATAATAAACCTACCTCTCTTTTCCTATTACCTAGTCTAGGGCATGTCTGCAGAAATGTTATAGACAAACTCCATATCAGCAGAGCAATAAAGTGATAGATCAATTTATATTTCTACAAATACAAAAACTCAAATTCCAGTAACAGCTTACACTAGGGAGTTATTTAAACTGCAGTTCATAGAAGGTCTTATAGGAGCTTGTAAGCCTTTTAAAATTATTTGCCCAACTTTGAGCTCAAACGTATGTCATTTTTTTTTTAAAGAAAGAACATACAACTTTCATTGGAGTTTCAAAAGGGTCCGTCAGTGAGCACTTTAGCTTTAATTTACTGGACCCCTCACATTTGCAGAGTATCTGATCTCACTGTCTTTGAAAACAGAAGTCAGTTCATCTAAATGACTAAACCCTTGCCCTAGCCAGTTTGGCTCATTGAGTAGAGCGTTGCCCTACGGACTGAAGGGTCTCAGGTTCGGTTTCGGTCAAGGGCACGTTCCTCGGTTGCAGGATCCCGGCCCTGATCGGGGGCAAGCGGAAGGCAACTAATTTAATTGATGCGTCTCTCTCACAGAGGTGTTTCTCTCTGTCTCTCCCTCTCCCTTCCACTCTCTCTAAAAATTAATGGAAAAAATATCCTTGAGTGAGGATTAAAAATAAATAAATAAAAGGACTAAGCCCTTGCTCTTTCTGAAGCTTGAGGGAAGACGGCAGTGGGATTTGGCAGATGGGGCACCTCTCCTTACTTTTCTGTAGAATGCGGAAGTCTGGAGAGTCCTGGATCTCACTCCCTTGTCGGAACCACTTGACCTGCAGAGGGGGTGCTCCTCGCACCCGGCACTCCAGCACCACCACCTGGCCCTCGGAGGCCGCTATGTTTTGCAGTTCCTGAAATTCGAGAACAACACTGACCATCAACTTTGGTGCATTTTTACACAAGCTCACAGTAGAATACAACTTCCAAATCGCAGAGAGGGAAAAACAAAACAAAACAAAACAAAATTTGCAGCATAAAAGAATTTTCATTGACTCAGATGGAGTCAATGGATGGATTTAAACAGCTTTAAATCCATTCATGATCATCAGCTTTTCCTAAACTCCATACAATGAAATTAGCATGGTTTACCCCTGGGCCTGTTTTAGAAATGTTGGACTGGTCTGCAAATGGATGGACTCTTTTGGACTTAGGGAATTTTACGGTGACAACTGTTACCTTTCTCTATCTACATGTAAGAGTAAGCTGGTAGGAATGCATACTTCTTAAAACAATCACACACCCTATGAATGTAGATTCCTATGAAAACCAGACAGGATGAGAAAAAAGAGACACACATTCATTTTCCCATGCTCCAACCTTTTCATGTACTCCCCCGCCATCTCTGCCCAACTGGTTCCCTACGTCAGGTTGATTAAGATGAGGGGCTTTGGTATTTTCTCATTTTGACGTGCTGAGCAAAATGTTTAAAAATGCAGCCTTTTTCTCTTCTTGACCTTCAATTCCACCCCCTTACTATTACGCTTGCGGCCCCCCACCCACTCCAACTCCAGACCAATAAATTTTTGCAACTCAACAGATAAGAGATTAATTTGGCTTCATAGAGACAAAGAGGTAAAGCTTTTATATACTTGTTATTAAATATCAAAAGATTAATATTTCCCTTACGTATGTCCTCTCTCGACCTTCCTCCTCCTGGATCACTTACATTTTGACTATTTAAACTTCTGACTAAAGAGCATTGGCTCTGATACAGAGTCTGTAGAACCCTTAATATAATTTAAATACAATAAAGTAGTTCACCTATATATAGACCAAAAGCAAACACATTCACATGAAGAAGTGGGCATGTGTGTCTTTTTTGTTAGTTTGTTTTGTTAGTTTAGGTTTTGAATTATTTGAAAACACAACAAATCCCGTGCTGGGAAAAACATATCCTGTAGCAAATGGCCTTCGGTGCTAAAGTGCTATGGACATCCTCAAAGTCATGCTGTTGGCAAAAGTACTGAAAAAGTCTACAGTGAAGTCTGAGAAGGCATTTGATAAGCATGTTGGTGGTTAAGAATGTCTTCAAGTGAAAATGTTAAGATTAGCAGCTATTTCTGACCGCATTCTTTCTTCCACCTGATTTTTACTTGTAGAAAATTTTTGGTTTTAGATTTGACTGTTACTTTCTGGTTGGGTCCAGAAACAGCTAACTGAGTGCACCATCGCGGGAAAGTGTGGCTCTCAGGGCTCAGCTGGTGTGGATTAATCACCCCCGCCCCCCTCCCCCAGGCTTGTCCAGGAAGCCATTCATAGGAGATTACAAGCGGTACCCAAATATTTTTCATGTGTGAGCTTACGGACACCAAAGGAGACTCTGATTTATCCCTAGGACTGTGTGTTTTGTTTGAACGTTAGAAAGTCAGAGATGTAGGAAACGGGATGGGTGGATGCCAAGGACCTTAAGCAGTCAAAATGCCATCGTTATTCCAAGATTACAATTTGGCTCCTCCTGGAGCAAACGTTTTTATCTTGGCAAAAGCCCCAGCTAAACACAGTTAGCCATTAGGAGAACTCGGAGGAGCATAAAGCAGAGCCCTGAGGGAGACGAGAGCCAACCTTTAAGGTTGCACTTGGCAATCTGGATCATCCATTCAGGGTAGAATTTGGGACCCCTGGTGTTTTAGGGTCCATATAGGGCATCTCTGGACATACATCAATCACGTGATACTGTGATTCCTCTGAGGTATCTATGTGGGAAGAAATGCCACGCGGAGCTAGTTGCTCTCCTGGCCTCATGTGTGTCCCTGCTACTCAGTCCCACAGCCGCACCAGTTCTGCAGCTCCAGCGAAGCATGGTGGCCCAAAGGCAGAGGTGCTGGCTGCGAACCCAGGGGCTGTTTCCCAGGGCAGTAAGAGAATATAGAAGGAGGCCCGCCATTGGACTGGCAAAGCCCACCTGCTGTCCGCTGTCAACCATCACGCCCAAGAGGAAGCTGAAGAAGATGCTACTGTCAACAAAGCAAAGGCTGGCTTGAGTTCTAGAGATGGGCAGATTTAGTTTCTAAACCTGCCTCTCCAATAATCACAGCCCAGGCCCACAAGGAACCCTGCAAAGCAGGGAGAGACATTGCACAAAGGGCAAAGGGCAAGAAAAGCAGATACAAACAAGGAACGAAACAACAGTGTGGAAAACAGATGGTCCCCAGTCCAGACACAGGACGTGGAGTCCCTGGAGATGCCCAGCGAGGTGTGCTCTCAGCTTCCCGTTACTCTATAGTTTGAGATTTAAAAAAAAAAAAGAATCAACCTCAGTAAAAATGTAGAATTTTGTTTTTCTTTTCACGAAGCTGACATAGAATGCTGCATGGTTCTCTTTTTGGAAAGAGGGAAACAATACTAATAGGATTTCTATGTCTCAGGGGCTGGATAGCACAGAACCGTGTTGTGTCTAGTGTTTGAGGATTTCCTCCAGGGCCCAGGAGGAATTCGGTAACATCTCCACATGCCAGGCCTCTGTGGCGAAGGAAAGCAAAATATTCTAGTCTCCTTTCTTCCCCTGAGGCCACCAGCATGGACTTTATTTGCTTAAACCAAGAGGTGTGTTGAGCCCTGATACTCCCAAATCAACCATGTCCCAGGCAAGAATCCATCAGGAAACATGGACTTTCTGGGGATGGTCTCGTAAAGCTGCTTGTGGAAAGCTCTTAAACGGCATATAAATGTGGATGTCCACCCTCCGCAAACCTTTCTTGTTCTAAGCATCAAAGGACGACTTCACTGGCTGTTTACAGTGACACTGGTTTACATGACACCCGCCCCCCCCCCCCCCTTTTTTGGTAGTTTATCCAGGAGGGGACTTTCAAAGTTGTTGCCAGCTATTATCATTTGTTGTCTGTGTTCTACAGTAAATGGTCTGTTTATGAAAAGATCCTTAATAAAGCTGGATGTGGGCTGGCTTAGGAGGAAAAAAAAATCATTCCCTGCTTAAGGAAAATGAGAATGCTCTGCTTTGCTGCCTCACAGAAGTTTTCTAGATTTGCTTGTCACATTTGTCTTCAGTTTACTTGGAACTGAGTTTTGTGAAAAGTGTGAGGTAGAAATCGAGTTTAATATTTTTCACCTCTGCTGAAGAATTCATTCTTTACCTGGTGGTCTGCAGGTTTCTACAGGTATTGGAGTGGGCTCTATTCTGACTTGTCAATTTGTCTAGCCTTGTGCCAGCTCCATACTATCCCAGTGGTCTACATTGAGGAAGTTGTGTTGCCCCCAAGGGCAAATCTCACCCCCTTCCATAACACCACCTTATTTTTCTTCTTCAGGAGTGTGTCTTGGCTAGTCTTAGTCATTTTCTCTTCCATCAAACTTTTAGAATCAAATTGCCAAATTCAGTATTAAACAAATAAATACAAGAAACCCACTGGAATTTTAGTAGATTTGCATTACATTTATAGATTAATTTGGGAGCCATGACTTCTTTAGCCTACCAGTCCACAGGCCTGGCATTATCTCTCCATTTAAGGTGGGGGAGAGGGAGAGGAAGAAGAAATGCTTGGAACCATTTCTGAGTTGAGCAGTTGTCCAATGAAATGGATGTCATTCACCTTGGCAATGCAAAACACCAACTTAGAACAAACTGAAAGTCATTAAAATTTTTTTTATAAAGCTAGCTGGTTTTCCCAAGCAATATCCTAGATGGAATTTTGTCTAATTTTTTTCTGTCTTGGCTTTCCCACTCTACTTTGACCTCTATCAGGCCCCTGACCATGCCCACATTTCTCAGACCCTTTATAAGATTATAGTCACATAGCCCTCATTCAGTAAATATCTACTGAGTCCCAAAAGGTAACCATGATAATCAGTCTACTGATCTATTCCTTTACTTTTTAAAGATGCTGCACAAAGCCACATGTGAGTGAAATTTGAGCACCAAAGCAAATACAGAGAATGAGACTTGCAGATGTCAGACCTTTGTAAAAACAGGAGGAAAGTAGGCAGAAGTGGTTCCATCAGGTCTGCAGAGATACGAGGTTGGACTGTGAACCTGAAAAAGCAGAGACACATGGATCAAATTCTAAAAACATAAATTGCTGAAAAGATGGACTCACTATGAAGGTCGCTCCATATGAATGAAACGAGTGAATGCAAGTCTCTCCATATATCATTTTGCGGATCTATTCTTACAGCACAGACACTGTCTGCTTCCTCGTTGCACATCTGTTACTCTTCTCTATTCAAAAGGACATTCAAGGCAAGAGTGCCCCGGTTCCGTAGGGATCCATGCACTTTAAAATGCTATTACCAAATGGATTTCTGTGTGTGGGACTTCCACAGGGGTCTTTTTACAAGCTCTTACAGACATTATATACATTTTAATATAGTCTGGATTCATTGAATCAAAAGCACAAGTTACTGGAATTGGAAGATAAACAACCACACATCTACCTCTCTTATTTTTAACTTGTATTCCTTTTTGGTATAGATAAGGATTATAGGAAATGAAGAAAAAATATATCCTTTTTTTCTTGATGTTCAAAAAACAAAGGTGCTGAAACAATTACTGAATGGTGCTCATCTCTGGAAAAATAAAAAGATTTCAGGGTAGTGGATGGAAAATATTTCTTTGTGCCCAGTCATGTATTTTCAAACACTCTGGATTCATTCACTCCTGTATAAGTGGTTCATAGTTTTTTAACCGAAGATAATGGTGATCTGGTATTATATGTCCAAGTATGCCACTGGACATCATGGAGAATGCTGGCAGAGTGGTAGAGATGCTAGGATGGTGGTAATGAGCCTTACTCATTATCCTTGTAAGACTGTTATAGGCTTGTTATTCAGGAGATCTAAGTCTCACTTTTCACTGTCTTTTTATGTGCAAAGAATATATGAACACTCATATAGTATTTAGTCTGTGCCAGGCATTGTTCTAAGAGTTATATGGAAATTAACTCAATGAATCCTCATGACCATCCTTTGAGATATTACCTTTAATTTGTGGGTAAAAAAAAATAGGTAAAGAAAGGTTATACTACTTGTGCAAGATATCTTAGCTAGTAAGTGTTAGAACTGGGATTCAAACCCAGGCAGTATGAATTCAGGGCATTAACCTTTACGTCACTTTGCCTATAATAAAGCAATGGAGTTTCTCTGAGCACTTCATTCTCCCAACTGTACAAGTGGGATATATTACCTCCCATTCAGTGTTCCTGTAAAATTTAAACCATTTAAATGTACGGCTTACATTATGATGATACCTACTCATTTAGATGCCTGTGTGACTTTCTGCTTTTAGGCTTCCCTGTTACACCTTAGTACAGCCTATCATCTCTGAGAAGTGTTTCATGTGTCTATTTCCCGTTTCCCATGCACAGTGTATAAACTGGGAATGGAGCTGATGATATGTATTTTTTTCTGTTGTGAAATGCCTAGCACAGTGCAAAGAATTCATTAAATACGTAAACGTCAAACATTAAAAAAAACACACCTCACTGATTTAATCAGAAATATTTCTATAAATTCCATTCTAGTTTAGGGGTTTAAAGGAAATACCTACTATATATGCCACTTCCAAGTAACTTATATTGATGGGTTCTTTTCAACTCAAAGGTCTTTTCTCTAGTGCCTGCATATTCTACATATCACAGAGTATATGTCACACACCTGTAATTACTAAAATACCTCTGAGTGCACGGTAATCCTCACAAAATATACTTAACAGACGTGCAAGGAATGAGCTTACAGTTCAGGGTATTGGGGGAAGCTTTTATGAGTGTTGTATTTAAAGGTGATCATCATAGCACAAAGGCAAAGTAACATACATTTGGTTTAGAGACGTTTAGATTTTAATATTGTTACTTAAAAAATTCATGTTGTTTGTGTTTGCAAAATAAACTCATTACAGTTTCTTTCCAGTCATTAGTATTGTTATTCTTTTCTGGATAAAGCAGTCCGACAACAAAATAAAGATAAAAATGCATGGTAAAGTCAAATTTGAATTTTTTTTCTTATTATCTGTTCAGTGCTTAGAGGATGACAATGAATACCTGTGTTGGTATGTAGACTTCTCTTGTCTACTCATTTGTTTAAATGAAATAATAAATTTAGCTGAAAGGAAGAGAGCACATATGAGAGGGAATAATCAAATAGTCGTAGATAAAACAGGTATCATTTTAGCAGATTATTGGCTACTAAAAAGGGAAGTTCTAATGGAAATGCAGATGCTGACTGACTGCTGGTGTGGCTTTGGTATTATTTTTAGTGGATTAAAAGGAAGACCTTTACCTAGCATTTTCTTTTCACCCCGTTGTATTTCCACTTAGAAACTATTTCAAGGCGCAGACTAGTAAAATGAAAGCTATATTCTTTAAACCAAGAAGTGTGCCAATGAGTTCCACTCCCTGAGGGCCCTGGTCCTAGGCACACTGACCTGCTGAACAGGGACAGATAGCGGCTGAATCACAGCTGTGGTCACTCCTGTCTTTGGAGATGACGATCCTATTGTCAGGGACACGGACGTTGTTTTCTTCTGAGCCCTGGAAAACAGGGAGGCAAGTGTTCAGCTGGAATTTTTTTTAAAAAAGCAGGAATTACTCTTTAAAACATTTCCACAGAATAGCCCAGTTTCTTTTTGTGTACTTAATCCACTTCAACTGTTAAGTGCTTCAGAAATGGGAAGGGCGACAATAGCTGTGGCCAGTACATGCAGAGAATGAACCTTATAGATATTAGCAAAATAAACACACGGATAGAAGAAGAGTAGCTGTACGTAACACAGCTATTATCGGTGAACCTAAGGTGTTGAACTTGAGAATCTGAAAAGACAATGCTTAGAAAAAATCTAATCTCCAGGAGTAGGAAGATATTTGGAATCTTTACGGTTAGGGTTCTATATTTAATTCAAAGTTCTGGTTGTCTGTTTTAAGCCTAGCAGCTGTTCTTTGTTCTGGTTCTAATTTTGTGAAGTTGAGAGTGTCTTGAAATTTTTGTCTTTTCTTAGTGCATACAAGTTAGTGAGGTGTAGACAAAGGTTAAGAAGAATTGGTTCCTACACCAAGTTTTGTTAGGTTCCTGGGTGTGGAATCCCAAGCGAGCCATGTGACTTCACTCAACTTGATCCTTCTCTGAAATGAGAGGTGGTAGAGTACATAAAGGATCTTATTAAGGCCCCTTTAGCATTAGTATTTGATACCGAATGGATATAATTGTTATGTATATACCAGCAGATCAAAAGAATTTAATATTGTCTCAATATTCATAGAGTTTTCTACAAAACGGTTGCAGATTTTATTTGATTTTTTGAGAAATAATTAAGATATTAACATTTTACTAAGAATCCATGTCTTTGTAGGAAGAACTAAATAAATTTTAAGATTTTCATGACAAGATCTAGCTAGAAATAGACTTTGTTTAAATGGAAACACATTGCGGGCCTAATGAGATATTTTCCAATTTATATAAATACATTGATCCTCATTTATTTTTAATAGTGATTTAATACATTGTCTCTCAACATGACTGCTCTTGTCATAAATTTATAACTGGCTAGTTGTCTCTGAAACTAACATTATCTATGGTTAGATTTTGGCATATCGATGATGAAATGCAGACTTCAAAGTTCAAATTCATAAGTTAAAAATGACATTCCAAGTTCAAGTAGTTGATCTTTGATTGACATCAGTTGACCTTTTTCTTAAAAACACAACCGGTGGCTTCCTACCCCAATTCTGCTGCCGTTCTTTGCTATATAATTGAATAAATTGTAAGCACTTACTGTGGCATTGCTCCAGGTTTTGATATGAAAGCTAAACTTTCACTGTCAGAATCTGTTGAACTGGTACCTAGGAGAGTTACAAATAATAATAAAGTTAAGATGTAAGTAGTATCTACAATTGCTTCAAAGAGTAATGTTTTTTATTTTTAAACAATATCATAGTCTTATTTTGAAGTAGAGAATGGTTCACACCATCTTTACTTGGACTGCCTCTTCAGAAAATCATTTAAAAAAACAACAACTATGAAAATCTTCAAAGCAACATGTTTTTTATGCCAGATTTATTATTAATTTAATTTTTATCTCTTTGGCCATCACAACCATACTTTTAAATGGCTTATAAACTATGAAATAAATTTGAGTGTGACTGTGAGCAAAAGAGTCATGGTTTTAAACTTTAACCCTCTCCCAAGAGATTTCATGGCATGAATTATTAATGTCTTCCTTACTCATTAATTAGGAAATGCTTTCTGACTCTTAAACTGGAGTGCGACAGTGGCTTTATTCTTGAATAAAAGGGTCTCTGACTCTGGATCATGCCTTCCCAAATTCATTTGTGTCGTTACTGTTTTTGAGTTAAGGGTCAGATTTTTAGTCAAAATGCATACATTTTCATGCACGTATTTTGTGACAAGAGATTTTAGGTGACATTTAAAATAGCTGTGATAGTTTAGAAGTATATTATTGATTATTTCCTTTATATAGCCCAAGTCACTTAAATTATTTATTTTAAACTATTTTAATGTAAAATAATACATGCTTACAGAAAATTAACCAAATATCACAGAATTGTGTGATATTGTAGTGAAAACCTGTTGGTACCTTCCCTAATGCCATTCTGTATATGTTAAGAGTCTGGTGTGTGCTTTTCAGATAAATTTAATGTGTCAACACACATATATTTACATACATATTTATATAAATGGAATCATACTATATGTACTTTTTGCAATTGGTTATTTTTGCTTATCAATACATTCAGAACAGATACATTTACTTACTTCTCTTGGATGGCTGCCTAAAGTGTTCCTTCCTGTGACTAAGATATGTTTTCCAGCCTTTGATTGATGTTGAAACAATCACGTTTAGGTAACTCTGCTGGAATGTTTGCTGTCCCTTCCTATTTATTTCTATAACTACCACCCAGCAGAGGCTTTCTTCACCTACCTAGACTCTGGACTACTGCAATAGTCTTATCTGGTTCCCCATCTCTCTCCCTCTCAAATCTGTCTTCAACCTGTATGAGATTAGTGTTCCTATCTTCCAGAACTTCCTGGACTTCCACATCACATAACCCTGATCCAGAGAGTGGAACATGATCCCTGGTGGATAGCCCACTAGGTAATGGGAAAACCACAGTGAAGAGAAAACACACACACACACACACACACACACACACACACACACACACACACACACCTGCCTTTGCAGAGATTCCATTCTTTTGAGAACATACACAATGGACAAGGTAAATAAATACATGGTATGGTGGTGAGTGATATAAGAAACATGTTGCAGGGTGGGGCGTTGGGAGCAATGGGGATGCAGTGGGAGCAATATTAAGCAGAGTGGCCAGGACAGTGCCACCGAGGTGGGGACTTTAAAGAGATGAACATCCAGTGTTGGTAAGGGCTTTCCCTTCTTGGCCTTTCTGTATGACTGTACCTTTAGTTATACTACTCATTCCTAAAGGAAAGTCCTACCCAGTCATTTCTGGGTAGTCTATCTTTTAAGATCAGCCTACTCATTTTTCTGTGCTCTGTCTTCTCTGGACTCCTAGTGTTCTTGTTTACATTACTCTCACCACTTATGACATCGCATCTGCTGGAAAGTTTTAAGTTCTCTGGGAAATGAAGTGGTGTTCGGAAGGGAACTACCACTTCTTCAGTACTTATTATTTGCCTGGCTGTCTGCTAGACACCTCATAGCATTTCGTTATTATAATAACGGACTTCACTATGAGGAGAGTGAGATTACAGATTACAGATAAGGAAACCGAGGAGCCAGGAGCTTAGGTAATCTGCATAGGGTCACATAACTAGGAAGCAGAGGTGGCATGGCCCGTTCCATCTGACCTCCATGTACGGAGCATGTCTGCATTCCTCGGAGGGCTCAGCTGCATGTCTTGCTCATGGCAGGCCTTTAACTTCTGATGGAATGAATGGAATTAAGGAACTGCAAGGTGTGTGTAGGGAGGGGCAGTAGACTTTGCAACCAGAGAAGAGCAGCATCTTGGGGTGGTGGGTGGCAATGGTGGGAGGCAAGTCTAGAAACGCAGGGTGGAATACCAGGGCCGAAGTGTTCGGACTGTCCATCTGGGCACTGAGTGGTGACTGGGAAAATTAACTGCAGGATGAACTGAGGGAGAAGGGAAGAGGGGGGAAGCAGAGCAAAGCAGACAGCAAACCATGTAAGGAGGTGATAGACAAGGAGAAAGTCTGATGAGGAGGTACTAGTAGAAGCTGAGCAGGGAAACGGAGAAAAAACCCAGTAGGCTTGGCTGTCAGAAAGTCATGGGAACCTGACAGAGATCAACTGTACCGGAGTCATGAGAGTGTTCAGAGAGGCCTAGCAAAAGCCCTACGGGAGCGATCACCGACACTCTAAGTGGCCTGAGATTGGGGAGAGAAATGGCTATTTCTCATATAATTCTGAATATTTATATCATTTAAAAAAATCCCATCTGCTAACCTCTATTTAGAAAAACATTCTTATTCTCATTCTTTTTTTTTTTTTTACTAACTTTTTCTAGCTGATTTTCAGAGAAACATAAAGGACCAAAAAGGGTAGTGTCCCCTGGTAATACATTCGCTAGTTTTCGCACACCTGTCCAACCCTTGTGAAATCTCAATGTCACCTTCTGTCTCAGGTGTCAGAGCAGCTCTTGCAGATGGTAGCAGATCAGATCTCCTGATCTGCGCCAGCCATTCCCTCCTCTCCCCCAGGGCACCTTCCCTCCCTCCCTCTCCTGTCTCCTGCCTGAGTCATCTGCTTTGCACCTGCTGGTCGGGAAACACCACTCCTGTCTCAGGCTAACATTTTTCTCTGTATTTATCAAACCATCACGCCCAGTGTTTTCTGCAGGCTCCAATCTGAAGGAGGCACACGTTCCAGCCCTTGCTATTACTATCTATCTGTGTATCAGATATTTACCTGCTTAAATGCTAACTGTTCCTGTATTGCCTCCCACACAGAGCAAAGGAATCAAACACTGTGTTCTCCACTCCACTCTAGGGATAAAGGGCAGGTGGAAGTGTCACCAAAAATGAGCCTCTTCCCTTCACTTTAAAAGGTGTTACCTTTCCACCCTGCCAGCATGGCTCAGTGGTTGAGCATTGACCTATGAACCAGGAGGAGGTTCATAGGTCAGGGCACATGCCTGGGTTGCAGGAGGCAGCCAGCCGATCAATGATTTTCTCTCATCATTGATGTTCTCTCTCTCCATCCCTCGCCCTTCCTCCCTGAAATCAATAAATATATATTAAAAAAAGGTATTACCTTTTCATTTTTAAAACTTCAGCAATTTAATACTTCCTTGTAGGAAAAAACGCATAAAATATACAATAGTGAAAATTAAAGAAAAAAATCATTTGAAATACCACTAACCAGATACTTTGGACCACATCCTTCTAAAGTTTAAGCCTATGGACATAGAAAAATAATTAAATATATTTTAAAAAGTAAGATGACAATACTATTATACTGCTCAATTATTGTTTTTCCCACATTTAATACATGTCAATAAATAAATATGTACCTTTGTAATTTTCTAGTGGCTGCTTCAAACTCATTCGTGTGGATTCACTATAATTTTATTATTCCATTTTTAATGGATATATGTATTATTTCCATTTAAAAACATTTCACCAGAAAGGTGTATAAAATTGCAATATAACAAAATGCCCATATTCACGAAATTACTACTTTTATATTTTTGTCAATCTGGTATATTCCATGATTTTTAAAAAAATGTGTACTTCTGAGTGAAAACAAATTAGATGGAAATCACATAGCTTCAGGAAATAAGAATTCTTCTTAAAAGCAGATACCAACCATTAAAATATATATATACATACACACACACATGCGTGTGTGTATATTTTAAATCCTGAGTTTAGTGAATCTTTTCATGAAGTTCATCCTTTTGTACATGTTTTGCCTTTCAAAATTTAAGGACTAACTATACTCTGGCCCCATTACTCATTTTTCTCCTCCCTTCTTTCTCAGTTGCTCTAATTACCAGCACAGCAATAATCACTCAACAAGCTCAAAAAATCTGAGTGTAAATTCTGTTGCCACTGCTTTCTATTTTATGACCTCATGCAAATTATTTAACCTCTTAGTTACTCAATAATATTTTAAATAAAAGTAGGTTAAATTTTAAAAACCAGGTACAAAAGAGTACACAGTAAAATATACAAATATAGAACATAGGATAGTGAAATTCTATGTGATTTTTATATTTTCTTTTTTTATGCATATGTTTTAGATTTTTAAAAATGAAAATATGCTGGTTTTTTTTTAATAATAATGATAGCTCACACTATGTGCCAGGCACAACTCTAGGCAATTAACTCATTCAATCCTTACAACAATCTAATTTTCTCCATCCACAGACAGAGAAATTGAATTCAGAGCCAGTGGGTGACTGTTCAAGGTCATGGTGGCTAGGAACTAAGCTAGTCAGAAAACATTGTGAAAGAAGGGCCCAACTGGGCTTAGACTCCTTCAGCTTCTCTGAACACGTTTCCAAAAGCCAGCAGAAGAATCCTTAGGTTCAACGAGGCTTTTTCTTGCTGGGATCAACAGGAGCAGTCACTCATATAACGTCTTAGGATGCGTCAAAATGTCACTTAAAAGGGGCACATGTTTTATTTGATCATTCAAAAAAGATTGAGAACTTAGAAAAAAGTATCAACTAGAATCTGTCAATATGCACCAAGCTTGAATATTACTACCCTCTCCCTACCTTTTTAAAATTTATCTTATTGTATTTTCCCCATCACTATTTATGCCCTCTATGCCCTCTTTCACCTCTATCCCCGTCCCCCACAATCACCATACTGTTGCCCATGTCTATGAGTCCTTTTTTTAAAAAATTTTTTGCTCAATTCCCCCTCCCCCCTCACAGACTCCCCTTGCCCCCACCTGAGCTGTCTGCCTGCTTTCTATCTATGAGTCTGTCTCTATTTTGCTTGGTAGTTCAGGATGTTCATTAAATTCTACTTATGAGTGAAACCATATGGCACTCGTTTTTCTCTGACTGGCCTATTTTCCTTATCATAATACTCTCCAGGTCCACCCAAGGTGTCACAAAGGCTAACATTTTCCTCCTTTTTATGGCAGAGTAGTTTTCCACTGTAAAGGTACCACAGCTTTTTTATCCATTCATCTACTGATGGGCACTTGGCCACGCCCTACCTTTTTAAAGGTGCCCTGCTCTCCCCTCTATCAGACCCAACTCCTTATCCACAAGGTCCAGTTTAATCTACATTCCTTCTTCCCACATTTCAGAGCCACCATCCTGTCCTGTTTGGTGCTCCTAAATCTATAATGACCTGTGTAATCCTTTTTGCAATCAGGAAGGGTGGGGTGGCGGAAACTTGACATGTCTGTATTTATTTTGTGTGTTTCCCTTTCCTACTTACATCGTGAAATTCTTGAGAATATCTCGTTGCCATCTAGTCTTTGAGAGTACTTTGCTCACCATCCAGCACCTATACAGGCCAGATTCAGTTTCCTTTCTCCTTTGCAAAGACTTTGCTCTAGCTTATTCTCCCTCCATTCTGCAAAATCCACATTGTGTGTTTTTTTTTCTCTTGGATTATTTTCATTAGCATATAAACAAACTATTAATTCTGGTATGAAAACAAACAAACTAACTGCAAAAATCCATCTTTCTTATCCAACAATTCCACATCTGGGTATTTATCCAAAGGAAACAAAAACACTAACTCGAAAAGATATCTGCACCCTCATGCTCATTGCAGCCTTATTTACAATAGCCATGATATGGAAACAACCTAAGCTTCCATCGATGGATGGATCGATAAGAAAATGTGAGATAGACAGACATACAGACAGACTCTCTCTCTCTCTCTCTCTCTGTAATATTATGTATCTATAAAAAGAAGGAAATCCTGAAATTTGCAACCAAATGGATGAACTTTGAAGGCTTTATGCTAAGTTAAATAAATCAGACAGAGAAAGGCAAACACCATAAGATGCCACTTACAGGTGGAATCTTAAAAACAAAAAAAGCACACACCCAAAGTCATAGATACAGAGAACAAAATGGTGGCTGCCAGAGGTGGGAGGTTAGAGGGGTGATGAAATGGTTGAAGGGAGTCAAAAGGTACAAACTTCCATTTATAAGATTAAGTCCTGGATATGCAATGTCTGGCATGACAACTATAGTTAATAATACTGTATTATATATTCAAAAGTAGATCTTAAAAATCCTATCACAAGAAGAAAAAACTATAGCTATGTATAGTAATAGATGTATGGACTTTAAATAGACTCATGCTGGTGATCACTTCATAATATATACAGATAATGAATCATATTGTACACCTGAAACTATTATTATCTGTCAATTACACCTCAATTAAAAATCTTTTTTGATCGCACACTTTTCGAATCTGCTCGCGTTTGAACAAAATGTCCTCAACACAATCTATTATTTGTTGCTTCTCTTTCCATATTTTGCAAGCTTTTCTCAACTCACTGCATTGGATGGTTGGTCCTGTCCAGGTTGCCCAAATCCCTCCTGTTAAACATCCACAGCTGCCAAACCCTGCGGTTTCCTCCTGCCCTCATCTGGGTGGACCCTCAGCAGGAATGGACAGAGATGGACAGAGCTGGCATCACCTTCCTTCCTGCAACGCCCCCTCCTGCCTCCTGCACACACTCTGCCTGGCTCCTCTCCTTCCCTGGCATCTCCCCTCTGGGAACTTGCACACCCAGGAAGGATTATCCAGGCTCCAACCTGGTTCCCTTTCTACCTCTCACTCCCTTTCTACCTGGCAGGTATGTCCAGTCCCAGAGCCTTCGTTACTATTGACGTCCTGACGCTCCCAGCTGTTTTACTCAGCCCTGTGGGCTAGACTGTAGGCGTGTGTCCAATTACTGACATGACACACCCACTTGCCTACCTAAGTAGGAATTTCAAACTTAGCATGTTCAAAACAGCACACGCCCTTCGCTGTCCCCTAACCCTGCTCCTCCCCAGTCCCACTCCCCCCCCCCTTTACAGAGGTTGGCAGCACGGCCCACACACCTGGAAAAGCTGAAAGCGGTGGAGCTGCCTGGTTCCTTTCAGCCCCTCAGCCCCTCATCCAGTCCACCGAGTGCTCAGCTTTTGGAGCCTACCTCTGAATTCTTAACCCAATTCCGACTCTCCCCCCACCTCCTTTTACACCATCTCCTCCTGAAGTCCCTCGTTTCTCCTCTGTGCTGCTGCAACGGGCTTCTAACTGGTCTCCCATTAGAAGCTAAAGCAATAATTTTTAAAAATATAGGGTGTGGCCAAAGTAGGTTTACAGTTGTTCCTATGGCAACAATACAATAACTAATAAAAATGCAAGAATAAACGGTTTTGTGTTCTCACAAGTGTAAGCCTGCTTTTGTCCCATCCTGTATACATCAGCTAATGTGACTTTTCAGTTTAAACCCTCCATGATTTGTGATGTTATTGAGAATCAAGGCCACACTGCTAACAGTGACCACAAGGCCCTAGGTCCCACATGAACTGGCCCCTGCCCCACCCTCCCAGCTGTCTCTTCTCTATGATGCTCCAGCCACCCCGGACTTCCTTCTGCTCCTCGGACACATCTGGTCCTCCCCTCTCAGGGCCTTGTGTTTGAGCCCGCTGTGTGGAGCACTTTCCCCCAGTCTTCCCGGGGGTTTCTTCTCGGGGTCCAGGTCGTAGATCAAATGTCATCTCTTCAGAGAGGCCTTCCTGATCCCCGGACCCCAGCAGCCACCTTTACTTTCTTCCCAGCACTGGCTGGTGTTGGGATGACTGATGAGCGCACTGCTCTATTCTCCCTCCTCTTCGGGAGCGTCAGGGAAGTCAGAGCACAGGCCCATCCTATGCGCCTGCGTGCCCGCCGTGTCTACATCACTGCCTGCCTACGGTAATTCCTCAGTAAATGCTCCACACAGTGCTCCACAGTGCCCTGAATGGCCTGAGGTGATTACAGCGGCCTCAGTAATGAGTTCATCTACATTTTATTCTGGAGTGAGTGGTGAAGAAGGCAGATTCAGGGGTCAGACTGCCTGGTTGTGAATTCTGGAATGCTATGTGTGCGTGGGTGTGTGTGGGGGTGAGCGCCTGTGCACATGTGTGCATGTGTGCACGTGTGTGCATGTATGTGTGTTGTATGAGATCTTGGCACTACTTAGCCTCTATAACAGGCGTCCTCAAACTACGGCCCGCGGGCCACATGCGGCCCGCCAAGGACATTTATCCGGCCCGCCGGGTGTTTTTGCCGTTTTGTTTTTTTACTTCAAAATAAGATTATGTGCAGTGTACATAGGAATTTGTTCATAGTTTTTTTTTAAACTATAGTCCGGCCCTCCAACGGTCTGAGGGACAGTGAACTGGCCCCCTGTTTAAAAAGTTTGAGGACCCCTGCTCTATAAGCTTCAATTTCCTCAACCAGAAAATGGAGGTAATTTTTCATATAAAAATGAAGTGCTGGTTCCTAGCTAACACGAAATTAAACAGTAGCTAGTTCTTAAGCTATAATTTCTTTTGTATCGCTCTAAAACTTGCCCCATAAGACAGTGAAATTTAGACGGTTTCCAACCAGCAGGTTGTTAAACTTTTAGGAAAGGCTTTGTTTGGATTTCTAAATTCTACAGAAAACTTCCTACACTCTGATAGACCCTTGGTGACTACATGCTGACCTATTAATAACATGCTTTAGGATACAATTCAGTGGAGAGATGGCTGTGTCTAATTTAGTGCTGGCTAAGTAAAATAGGAAGATTTCTTACTTTCAGTCATAATAGCCTAAGGATTTATCTAAAGTTCTTGTTCTCAGGGATAAAAGTATACTGAAGTCTCTCAGGTATTTTTTAAAATTATTATCCATATTTTACAAGGCCAGTGAGCTAGTTTTTTATATTAGGCATAGGAGACTGAATCGTAATAGCTCTGTATTCTAACTCTGTCCAGCTTCCTTATTCTCCTCTTCACACACAGTCTATCTGAAGTCACAGACACCTAATGGCGGGTTGGCTAAGTGAGTTCAGTGTTATCATGTGGGAAACTGTGCATTGGCCAAAATAATCCACTGTCTTTGCTGAAGACCAGGGCGTGAAACATACATGCACATAGAACTAGGGGTGCATTTCCCCACACTGAGTAGCTCTTGCAGGTGATTTCAAAGGCGGAAGAGGACTGGTGGTTCAGGAGCTTCTACATGGAAGACCACATTTAATTAAAGTCAAGTCCATGCTGTGGATGTTTTGGGTCTACCAGAGTTAGATACTGAAACCAGTTGCACAGATAGAGACATTTTTCCTTTTTTCATATAGAAAGTGAGTGTATCTTATAGATACTGCAGTTAATTTTTAAAATTCATTTGTAACCATATAATACTTCATATATTTCTATTATATCACTTATTATAATATCCTTTATCATTTTATATTCTTTTTTAAATATGTCCATCTCTGCTGTTAGATATCAAGAACTGGTCTTAATCATATTTGTACCCGCACTGTCTCACACACAGAAGGGCCTTAAAAAGTGCTGGCTGAATTGAGTCCATAGGCTATAACTTAAACTGATGTGAATTCATTGAGCATCTGCAGCATAGAAGCAATACACACTAAAATTCACCCCAGTCCTACCAGTGCTGAAAGCAAGCAAAGTATTTAATTTTAAGGTGCTCTATCTGAACTTGGATTTGGGTGACGAACCTGATCATTCTTAACAAACAGGTTTTTAATGGAAGCTTTAAGTTCCTTTTATTACATTCTAAAATAGTCCAAGGAGTTTCTACACAGTCTGCCCAACACTAATACTTATTGCTAACCTATTAAATGCTAAAAACCGTTGTCATTCTTTTTCTCTTACTATAGCACTTTGATGTGTGTATGACACAGTGGTTACGAATATGGGCCCTGGGGAGAGACTGCCTGGGTTTACATGCTTGTGTACCTTTGAATGAGTCCCTCTAACCTCTCTGGGTCTCAGTTCACTCATTTGTAAAAAGGGACTACTAATAGAACCTCATAGGCTTTCAGTGACGTTTAAATGGTTACGTATGTGTGTTATGGGTGCATTTATAAGTCCCATGTAAGCATTAGTTACTACTTGAAACAGAATGTTTGCTTTTATTAACAGGGAAAGGTCCTCCGAGGAGCTCACAGATGTTTGCTTTCAAAGATAATGCAGAGGAAGCTTTTAGCAGAAGTCAAGGTGCGCACTTTTATGAGTGATAACAGTTACTTCTAAAACCAAACTGTCAGTTCTTGAAGGAGCTCACATCCTGCTTTCTTCTACTTTAATGAAGAAATGTGGCTGTATTAGACATTGAAAAGGAGTTAAAAGATGAAGATTAATGTGGTGGAGACCTCAGGAATTTTAACTTTCTTTCTGTATTTTAATTAGTATTTGAAAAGCAGCCAATTAATAAGATGCATATTGATTTATGGATTTGGAGATGATATAACACTGCGGTGCTTAAAACACTTCCAACTTAAATTATTGGCATTGATCACAATGCAAGGATAATGTCAAACTATATATACTCTGATATCAAGTTTTCTAGTTCCCTACAGGCTGAGTTTTGTCCAAAGCGAATTGATAGAAATAAAAATATTCTATTCTCTGCCTGCCCCATCTTTAAGTCTTAGTTAGCAGGAATAGCAGAATCTTAAAAGAGGGAAAATTCTAGAATTTAATACAAATGAGAATCCTTAAAAATATTCCCTTATTCTCACGATTTCCTAAATAATTTAGAGTTTAACTTTGGTTGGTAGATACAGTATTTCAATATGTTTCCATTCTTTTTTTCCCTAGAGAAAGCAAAAGTGAACTGGGTACTTTACATTTTAAATAAATTAATGTAACTGAAATGTTTCAAATGAAAAGGAACACATGCTGACATTAGACGCGGTTGCTGCATGCCTAAGTGTTGGAACTGTTCCGTTTAGTTACACAGTTTTCGGGAGAAACAAGTTCTGCATCACAACACCATTGTGCTGTTTGCACTGGGGAAGCGTATTCACAATGAAGCCCTGTGATGCTGAAGCTGTTAGACCATTCACACCGCTGACCGCTGCAGCACACCTCCTCACCTTCGATGAACACCTCGGCAGACGTTGTGTCTGAGCCGCTGGGGTTCGTAGCCAGACAGGTGTAGCGACCCGTGTCTTCCTCAAAGGCTTCTGCGATGACCAGGGTATGCAGGTCCCCACCCGCACAGTGGATCTGAATGTCAGGAGTATTGTGCAGCTCCTTCCCCTCACAGAACCATCTGCAGGCCAAACGGAGGCCAAAGGAAAGGAGAGAAAGAAAGGAAACGGTGGTGGTTAAAATAATAAAGCAGAAGTGGAAGGCTGGATGCTCTATAATCAGATGCTTGTTTGATCAAAAAAGACCCAGTGATCCCACTTCTAGGAATATATCCCAAGAAAACAGAAACACCAATCAGAAAGGATATATGCACCCCTATGTTCATAGCAGCACAATTTACAATAGCTAAGATTTGAAAACAGCCTAAGTGCCCATCAGCAGATGAGTGGATTAGAAAACGGTGGTACATCTACACAATGGAATACTACGCTGCTGTAAAAAAGAAGAAATTCTTACCATTTGCAACAGCATGGATGGAACCTGAGAGCATTATGCTAAGTGAAATAAGCCAGTCAGAGAAAGATAAATATCACATGATCTCACTCATTTGTGAAATATAATGGACATAAACTGATGAACAAAAATAGAACCAGAGACATAGAAGCACCGAACAGACTGTCCAACCAATGAGGGAAGGCAGGGGGTGAGGGGGAAAGAGATCAACCAAAGGACTTGTATGCATGCATATGAGCATAACGAATGGACACACTAGGGGGGTGAGGACATGTGCTGGGGGGTGGGGGCAGCCAGGGAGAGGTCAATGGGGGAAAAAGAAGACTCATGCAATACTTTAAACAATTGTGGGAAGCCACCTATTGTCTTCACTAGCAGAGAGGTGTGGACAAGGATCCCGGAATGCTGGTGATCCTTGAGCCCTAGCAAAGGTCAGAGCTATGTACCCACTGTTTAGTTGAGACAATGGTAGCTGAAGCAACTTCCCGACCAAATAGTCATGTAAATCCTTACTGATAAGATAGTCTGTCTGTTACTGGAAATTGCCTGCCTAAGGGCTATAGGTGTATCCCAAACTGAATAAAAGGATGGCAAAGCCAGAGTACAAGTGGAGTCCTCCCTCTTGCGCTGGGCTCCCGCCTGGCCCCCCAAATTTCCAAATTATTATTTCTTGTCTCATCACTTTCATTTGTGCACAGCCCTTCTTCCAGTGCCCGAACCCTGAACCATGCGGGAGGTGGGTCATACACAAACAATAAAGAATTTAAATTAAAAAAAAAAAGAGCTGTGTCCACGTTACTGATGGGAACTCTACATTTTAGACCGTGAGATGAATGACTGGACAATTCCCACAGCTTTTGTTTGTAAAGCATTCTGTATGTTTTATCAACCTGGAAATAAGCGACATTGTCCAACTTTGTGAGACCATTCCAGTGCAGAAAAAAAGGAACAGAAATTCAGAGTGTCTTATAAAATGTTTTATAATAAATGATTTTTAGATTTATTCCAATTTTATCTATTATTCTTATCTAAAGAAAAATATGAAAGTAATACAAACGTTATGCTCAAAATATCTATTGTACCAAGGGAAACTAATCATCGCGTTAAAAATATCAGAGGCAGCAATATTTTCATTGACCCTAAGACTTCTGATCAACTGAGCAATAACAGATTTAATGTCTTCCACATTTCTGATATTTACAAACGTTTCTAGCAGACCGCTTGGCTTCCACAGCTAGAGAAATGGAGCAGTTGTAATTCATTTTTGCTGGTCAGCACTTTTCCATCCCCAAACAACTAGGACCTTCATGTGGGAGGCTGCAAGCTGCCAGACTATTTTAACACACGTTCTCTCTCACACTCTTTCCTTTATTCCCCCAGCACCTCAAACTCTCTCCACAGGAGTTTTATAAAAACTATGAAGCTGCCCCAACCTCCTCCCCGCCACCTCCCGCCGAATGTGATTTATTTTTAAAGAAATATGTAGGAATGTGCCACTTACAATGGAAAGGATTGAAGTCGCTTGGACTGTATTGTCCATTGAGCTCTTAATTAGCACTTGGAGATTTCCTCTGAGTCTAATCTTCTAGAAAATTCTTTGGCCTTGGTACCCTTTTTGTAAAAATATGGCATGGAAGGCTTTTTTTTTTTCTGTATTTATATAGCATAAAATAGGTATGTGTCTATATTTAATCTGAAAATGTTAATAAAGCAAATCTGTTTGCTAACACTCCAGATTGTCAATGCTCCAGTATTATCTCCAGAAACTGTATTAAAAATAAATATGGGATACTCACAAAACATATATGATTTGGGGAATTAAGATACCTTAAACACACACACACACACACACACACACACACACACACACAAAAACCCAGTCAATGGAGCAGCCTATACAATGCATGCAGGTTACTTTTGAGGCAATTGAGAAGAGCAGTATTTCTTGCTTCCGGGGTATTTTGTGGTTTCCTTTGTTTTCTAAAGTCTTGGAGAGCATTCCAGCCTGGAGCCATCATTCAGTTCGTTCTTCTCTGTTCTCCTTCCAGGGTCATAGTCCAGGTCTTCACCCATGAGAACTATGGCTTACATTTTAATTAATCTTAAATCTTTTCATTGATCTCTTCATCTCCAGTAAGTTATGGATCTTTTCTATATCCTGTAGCAGATTAAAGTTCTTGAAACTGTTCCCTACATACATCATCCCCTAAACTTCAGATCTGTGTTGAGGCATTCCATATAACTTGGCCCTGATTTTATTTTCTATCGTTTTCCTATACTAATCTGCTGTTTCTGTCAAATATTTGCATGGATTTATTGTCCCTGACACGGCCCTCATGTATTACTTGCCCACGTTCCCCTTCTTGGAATTCTCTCCTTACACTCTACATAAATCCCACCCAGGAGCTCCTCCTCCTTACAGCCACGTGAAAGGCTCCTTTGACAGATTAAATGCAATCAAACACCTGCTTGCTTGGCATCTTCTATGTGGAAGGCGTTGCATTACATACTACAGGAAACAGAAAGAATATCTGGTAAACTCTGAAACTAGTTGAGGTGTTTGTCTGTACTGCCAGTTAGAATTTTTTTTTTATCTTTCATATAAAATCCATAAACCATTAGAGGAAAAAAGAAGCATGAACACATTGTAATAAAGGTTTAAAAAAGAGAAAGATTTGAGCATCGACCTATAAACCAGGAGGTCATGGTTTGATTCCTAGACATAGCAAATGCCTGGGTTATGGGCTCGATCCCCACTAGGGGGAGAGGGGGGCGTGCAGGAGGCAGAGGATCAATGATTCTCTCTCATCATTGATGTTTCTATCTCTCCCTTCTCTCTGAAATAAATAACAATATATATTAAAATAAAAGATTAGTAGCTTTGGTTAGATGTGCTTCATAGGGAAACCTCTACCGACTCTCCACGGGAGCGTCTATCTTGACCTCTAACTCACAGTTCAGCAAATGTACGGCCTGCTGCAGGCCCACTGCTTTTTCTCTATTTCCCATGAGCTAAGAAATGGTTTTTATATTTTTTAATGGAATTTTTTAAAAAAGTATAATATTTTTAAAGGATTATATAAAGTTCAAATTTCGTGATCTATAAATTTTTTGGGAACACAACCGTGTTCATTCATTTACCTACTGTCTATGGCTGCTTTTGCTTTAGGATGACAAAGTTGAGTAGTTGCAAAAGACTGTATGGCTCACAAATCCTAAAATATTTACTATGTGGACTTTATAGAAATAGTTGGCCAACTCCTGCCCTAACTTCTTGCTCCTCAAAGTGTGATCCTTGGACCAGCAGCATCAGCATCGTTTAGGAGCTTGTTAAGGATGCAGAATCTTTAGTCTCACCCCAAATCTAGACTCAGTGCTGATCCCCCTGGTAATGCATGTGCATGCAAAGGTTAAGACGCTCTGGTCTATTATGTTTGGATCACACTACCTTGCTTCACAGAGTCCTGGCTCTCTATCTAGGTTATTCACTTCTTTAACATAGCAATCATATGTTGTGTGTTTTGTACCTCTGGTCCCTTGCACATAGGTGTATGGAAAATTGTGTTCTGTTTGTTTGTTCATCCCACCTCTCTACTAAAAAAATTAGCATTATTCATTTGACAATTGATGATATAGCACTTCAGAATATTTTTTGTGTTGTTTCTTCACACCATTATATGAAGTCTATTGCATTTATGCCTTATTTTCCCATCTAAAAAATTGACTCTTACATTGCAGAAAAATGCATTTTTAAAACTTTTTTTTATTGATCCATAGTGTATTGCATGTAGTTGATGCTTTTTAAATACTGTCTGCCACTCATTCCTTTAGAATATGCTTTCTATGAAAAAACAAATAGTGAAGATCTGTGGCCTACTAGATTTGGAAGATGCTACATATTATATATCAGTCCATCAATGTGAACTGATGTTTGCAATTCACATTTTCTTATGAAAGGCCCTGAGAAATCCTGCAGAATAGAATTTGTTTAACATTGTCTAATCTAGCATTTACTTATTTGGCCATGATGTTCTTTCTCATTTAGCATCTACTAATATCCCATGTGTAGTTGCCAGATGCTTTGCTAGCATGTTTATCCCATGGAAACTGTAGTTCAAAAAATGAATTAAGATCAATTGTAATCTGAGCAATAAGGTAAGTGTAAGGCTGAAGAAAATAATCAGTAAGCACAATAAAATACTTGAAATATATTTTAATACTGGCAGAAAAGATTAAGGCAACAAATGCACTTTCTGCAACAGTCTAACACATATATTTAGTTTCCTGAAATGGTTCATTATGCCTTTAGCACTTGCTTAGGGTGAAATGGTTGGTGCTTACAAACTTCTTGAGTGACCTGTGTTTTGTTTTTTAAACACTCATGCTTTTTATTCTCCAACTCTGTGAATAAAATTTAAAAAGCATCTCAGATTGTAACCCATAGAAGATATAGTGCACATAAAAGACTATAAATTTGTCCAAATCAGGTAGTAAGCCTAATAATTAACATGAGTCATTATATTGCTTTGACACTGTCAGGGAAAGTCAAGCTATTACTGATGTAAGTACCTGTCAAGTGATCAGTTCCATGTTGTTAAACTTAGGAAGATAGGGTGTGACTCAAGGGGAGGAGAAGAAAACACCCCTGCAAATATTTAGATGGTAGACTCCCTTTAGCAACAAAAAGGGAAGCATGGTTCCCGGCCAATATTTAGATAAATGTGTGTTTAGTTTACGATTGGAACCATTTGCACATTGGAGCTAGTAATGGCCTAGCAAAAGGGCCCTTCCCAGGAATGGCCAGTTCTTAGCTATAGTAAATGACTCTCCTTCAAGCACTCCTTTCAAGTGAAAACTAACCAGTCCAGAGCCACATCACCACCACCTCCTCTATGGGCTCTCAAACTCAGGGCCATGAACCCCCTGTCCTAGTCACCCCAGAGCCAGGTAGCAACTAGAGACAACTTCTATGCTCCAGAGCCCGCTGCAATTATTCAGACTGGCCAACCCTAAATCTGGCTACATTGCTTTCATCCATTCCTTCTCATGGAAACCGCAATAAAGGCTCTTGCCCATGTTTCAGTTTGCTCCCTCTGCCTCCTGACCAACTCTGAAGCTTCCTTATGTGCCCCCACCCCCACCCCCACCTTCACCTTCACCCTTACCCCCAACCCCACTCTCACCAGTATAGTATGCTTCCTACTCATGGGAACCATAACAATCTTCCAATGGTAATCATCTCATGATATACTGGCCTCACCATACCTGAATAATAATAAAGCCTACATTTAAAATTTTAAGTATATGATTGTCTAACCACTATGTTGTACATCTGAAACTAATAAATATTGAATGTGAACTATAATTGAAAAAAATATGGAAAATTGTATGTTTTATGTTTCTCATCACAATAAAAAAATTTAGACTGATTGGTTAAATTTTATAGGTTTCAACTGTACAATTCTATGGTACATCATCTGTATATTGCATTGTGTTCACTACCCAAAGTCAAATCTTCTGATACCATATATTTGAATCCCTTTACCCTTCACTACCTCTCCCCTATCTCCCTTTCCCTCTGGTAACCACCATACTGTTTTCTTTTTTTAAAAAATATATTTTATTGATTTTTTACAGAGAGGAAGGGAGAGGGATAGAGAGTTAGAAACACTGATGAGAGAGAAACATGGATCAGCTGCCTCCTGCACACCCCCTACTGGGGATGTGCCCGCAACCAAGGTACATGCCCCTGACTGGAATCGAACCTGGGACCCTTCAGTCCGCAGGCCGACACTCTATCCACTGAGCCAAACTGGTCAGGGCCACCATACTGTTTTCTGTATTTATGAGTTTTTGTTTGTTTGTTCATCTGTTGCTTGCAGTTTTCTATCCCACATAGGAATGAAATCATACAGTTCTTGACTTTTTCTATTTGACTTATTTTGCTTAGCATGCTATTTTCAAGATCTGTCGCCATACAAAAAATTAACTCAAAACCTAGTAGTATTAAAACATTGAACAAATCAAAGAAGAATAAGCTTACAAACAAAGGACTGAATAAACAGTTTAATAATAGCTATCATAGTTTCTGCCGTAAGATATATATGGAGAGAAGTTTATCTACTCTCACCTACTCAAAATGAACTGCACTTAAAAAGCATAAAATGAAACTCTAATCAATTTAATGCACATATCAGAAGAGAAAAATCAGCCTTGTCCACTGTATATGTAGCAGATCAAAACCAAATCACCTTCTTATCTAAGAGAATCCTAGAATTTTGAAGTTTTGACACCACAAAGTAGATGGATGAGATGTGCTACAATCATGTTTGTTTTCTAAAAATCTCTTAAAGGTCATTATTCAATTGGCTTTCTGGCAAAGGCCTCAAAATACTTAATATTTTTGAAAGAAGACATAAAAAAGTCAGATCTGCTGATTACATTCTGACCTCCTGAAGTTTTCCTCAATTCTTGTTGCTAGTGCAACTTAGAAAAAGCAATACTGGCGTGGCAAGCTGAAATGTAAAAGCACACAAAATAGGACTAAGCACAGGTTTGGTAAATGCATGGCACAGGTAATATCCCCTCTCCTTGGCCTGTGGCAGACATCACTAATTAATCAGAATGCTTTTCCTGGTGAGAGGGAATGTCTTCAATGAAACACATTAGCCATCTTCAACTTGATCTTTCTAGAAAACTCCTTGTGTCTTCCCTCCATATCCTGAAATCTGTTTCTACTTATTATGAGGTAAGAATGCAAAAGAGGGTTTGGTTTAGAGGGAGCATGTGCAAGCATGTAATATAGCTAAGAGGGAGTCTCCTTAGGTAAAATTCCACTTGAAGACACCCCAGACATTTTTTTTTTTTTACATTCCATTTGTAATACCTGGAAGCCATTTATCTAGAGGATAGGACATTGGATAACATATTGGAAAATCAAAATCTATTTCTCTACATTTCCATTTTGTACCTTGGATAAATTTCAACTTCAATTATACTTCAAATTTGCTACTATAAAATGGTCAAAATATATAATTATAATTTCATAGAATGAGAAGATGACACAAAATTTAGGAACAATGATAGTTCTTAAAGACTGATATAAATTCAAGTTAAGGAAAAGAGAATTAATATTTATTGAATGCCTATCATAGGATATGCACTTTGTAAAGATGGCCTTGCTTTATTTCTCAACAACCTTGTAAAGGAGTTTTCATTATATTTTTCAATACAGGCAACTCTAATTTATTTATAGAAATGAAACAGAAGAATATGGACAATTCAGTCCAGATAATCTTCAAAATTTCACTTTCCTCAATACTTGTTGCTTCACTTTCCACTCAGCTTTTTACTATGGAGACAAACACGTTTTAACAATGTTTATCGATTCTTCCTCTCTAATCTCTGGTGGAGCTACTCATTAGTGACATAATTGCCACACAACGGGTTGCTGAGAAGGAAACTTTAAAAAAAATTAGTGTGTGCAGTAAATCCCCATTCAAAAGTATTAAGAGTTAGACTGATTGTCAAACTTTAAGGCCATAAATAGCTTATGAAAACAATCTTACATTAATTGGGTAATAAAATGTCTAATTCATTCATTCAATCAATCAAACATTTATTTATTTATCAAGAGGCTTATTGCTCTTCAATTCTAAACCAAGGAACTGATTGGGGGTACAGATGACAGCTAGATTGGGTTTCTTCCTTCATGAGACTACCGGTGAGGACAAAGAGAGATGAAAACTCAATCACAGACACAAGGAGATGCTGAATACACTTCATCTACTGAAGTTCCTCCATCACATGGAAGCACGTACTGCTTAAAGAAACTCTTTAAAAGTTGGTTATTGCTTTATACTTATTAAGTTTGCTTTGGATAAAATACTTAGGTTAAGATCAATTTATTAAAGAGGGAATAATGTAATGGACATCACGAGTCTTGAATTCACAAAAGATTCTAACACAGAGAGAAAAAGTATAGTATTTAAAGCTCTGTAAGATGGCACATTTCTTTCTATTTCTGTGCTGGGATATTGAAATCAACATTGTTTAAAATATATACTTAATTCATAATGCCTCCCGCCCCTCCCCCCCCCCCCCCCCCCCCCCCCCGGATTTTTCAAACCTTCTAGCCTAAAGATGAGATGCTATTGAAAATTGAAGGATCACATTATGGCACCAGCAGGATTTGGTAGGATTGAAATTCAATGTTTTACATAGAAAAGTTCACTACAGAGTGGGGCAAAAGTAGGTTTACAATTATTTGTATGGAAATAATACAATACTTAATAAATAATAATACAAGAATAAACTCTTGTGTTTTGCGCACTCACCACTGTAAACCTACTTTTGCCCCACCCTGTCTTTCATTGTTCACATTCTACATTTCAAGGTGAGGTTAAATGTAACCTCTGACTTGGTCTGAGGCCAACTGTTGGGGGCGAAGTGCTGTATCGACTTATGGATCAGAAGAGGGCGAAGGATAACTATAATCAGGGGCCCCAGCTGCTTCTGAGCAAGTGGCTGTCTTTGAAAATCACCAATCATGTCCTTTGTGAGCAATAAGAAAACTGTCCTCCCTGATGTGGCCTTGCTTTTTTTTTTCTCCTATGACCCTGGCAACTAGCAGCAGGGGCTCAGCACTGTATCCTGGCGTCGGGAAGTACATCTGGGGGAGCTCAGGACACTCAGGTTCTCTGAGATAGGGCAATGGTGCTGATTTTTATGAGAATAAACTCAACTGCTTCAATGACAGGAACTAACTAATCCACTGGTAAAGTATACTATATACCGTCCAGTATACTAAACTAATAGTTTATGTTAAAAGATCACATATGGCATCGCTTGGCTTACGTTGACTAATACGATCCATTCTGATTCTACCACTTAAAAGGAAATATAGATTTCATGACTGACAGCTTCTTTTGGTATCTTTTTTTTTTTTCTTTTCTGAACCACAACTATGTATCGTGGAAATTCTCTGTGCCCTGCATCTTAAACATGTGGCTTTTAAAATGAACAAATCCGACTTATAAACGTTATAAAGCTTCGTCAATCAATCTTGGCCGATAAGTCTCCAACTCTGCTAGGGAAATGGTAAATCTGAGAAGTCACTTAATAGAAACAATGAGGTGCTTTAAAATAAAAACCTTGAAAAACAGTTGAGTTTTGTATTTTCTGCTATAGGCCAGTTCTCTTATGCTCGGGGGGGGGGGGGGGGGGGGAAACAAAGTGAAGTTGAAAGATGTCTGTCTATTTTTGCTCCATAACTCCACTGATGTGTACTTCCTAGAAACATTTATCTTCAAAAGGATGTCAGTGAGTGCGGGATGGCAAATTTAGCCTGCAGCTGCCCCTTCTCCCAGAGCGCAAGCAGCCACATGGTTTCATGGAAGTGCATGCTTGACAAAAACTGAAGGAACCAGTTCTTTAATGTTATTATAACAAAAATAAAGGGGAGGGGAAAAAACCCAGAGACATCAATGGCTTCGCAATGGTTATATTTTCCAGGTGTTCCTTTCTCCCAAGGGAATGGCAGTGCCCTGCCATGGGCTGGAGAACCACCAAAGCACAACTGGCAACTTAAGCCCAAGATGAATTTTGTTTGTGCCGAACTCAAAGGCAGGCCGTCTGTAAATATCGTGTTTCATACGTCCGCAATTAAACACCAATTCATTTTCATGGAGCAGCTTTTGTCTTGTCACCAAAGATTTCTTAATTTTTTACACATGTTCATATTAACCACAAGGCACACCATGTTTATTCTGCCATGTGGATTAATAGGCAGACCAAAGTGAAATTAAGTCCTTGTCTAAATTTACTGTGGCTATAATTTCATGACTGCTCAACCCAAAGACCAATAGCTAAATCTGTGTGGATGACTGATGTACTTTAACCTCATGGTCCAAAAGAGACCAATAAATAGATAAGACTTTTTGAAATTCAAAGCCCAGGAAATGATAAAATAGATTTTGATTCCAAGCAAGACTCATGTCTAGCAATTCTTTCATCTATAGTCATTTTATCTCCTAAGAAATAAAGATAAAACAGGAATGGGGGGAACACATGGCCACCAGTGTGGTGTGGTGGTTGAACATCGACACATGAACCAGGCTGTCACGGTTTGATTCCCAGTCAGGGCACATGCCAGGGTTTCAGACTCAAACCCCAATAGGGGGCGTGCAGGAGGCAACTGATTAAGATTCTCTCTCCCTCTCCCTTCCTCTCTCTAAAATAGATAAAAACATATATTTTAAAAAGAGAAGGGGGTGGGGGCAGCCTAGATAAAACTAAACTTCATAAATAATTTCATCTTGTTTTATATAGACCATGAGAGGTAGCTTTATGTTTGGACACTATGAGCATGCAGATATTCAATCACTATCCCTAAAAAACAACCAGAAAAACAGGCAACAGAAGTCTACACTATTTGTGTTGCCAGAAGCTGTTGAACCATTAGATTGCTCCTAATATTTCCCACATCGGTGATGTAGGAGAGAGGATCTAGGACTGGGAGTCGGCAGTCCAGGGTTCTGGTTTTGCCTGGCATAGACCAGCTAAAGCTGAATGTGATCTCGTTGTTCTCTTTTGAGGCTTGAGTTTCCTTCGTTGAGTATTTTGAGGAATGAGCTAGACCAGTGTCATCTCATTAAGTGTCTCAAGAAAGTAGTCCTGCAGCAAGTGGACAGATACCATTGAAGAAGGGTTCTGTGGCCAATTAGGTTTATGGAGCACTCACTGGGTTAAACAAAATTAAACATGGGTCTTGACCTCAGAACTTTCTAGAACTTTGTACTGAGTTTCTAAGAGAGAACAATGGCAGGCATCATTCTCTATCTTACTTGACCGAGGAACTGATGTTTTGAGAATCATGTTGAAGGACTAGTGTTCTAGGGAACATGGTGTGGGAAACACTGGGTTGAATTATATCACTAACATCCCATCTAACTCGACAACAGTAACATTTAATGCCTGGCCTACATTTTACAACTGCCTCTTCCAGTGCAAAGTACTCATTCCCACTTGCCTCAGATTTGGTTTCAGAGCCATTCTCAGATGGTGCTCTGGGCAGCCCTTGTCTGTTGGCTAGAGTTGGCATCTGAGTTGAAACATATATGCCAGGCCTATGTTTAAATAGTATTCACTTATGCCTAGCCAGTGTGGCTCAGCGGTTGAGCATTGACCAATGAACCAGGACGTCATGGTTCCATTCTAGCTGGGGCACATCCAGAGGTTGTGGGCGTGCAGGAGGCAGCTGATCATGATTCTCTCTCATCATTGATGTTTCTATCTATCTCTCCCTCTCCCTTCCTCTTTGAAATCAAAGTATATTAAAAAAATTTTTTTAGACAGGAATCAATGTGAAATGCTGATTGCTAACATCCCATCTATCCTTGACTGTTAACTCTAAGAAATATTTCTTTGGGGTGGGGAATGGGGGAGAGAAGCTGCCATTTGCCATGGCACATGAATTTACTGATTTTTTAAATTCTCCTTTTGGAAAATGCTTTGGGTAACCATATATTATATGGTCCATATATTAAATGTCCAAGTCAGGACATTTCTGACAGTGAAATAGGCTACCATTAATAATTACGGGAACAAATGGGGATTGTTCCGGGCATACCAGGATGTACAGTTGTCCTACTTATACTTCACTGCAACTTGAAATTGTGATTTTGGTTTTAGTGGATATTTTCACTCTCTGCAAATGCGATTCATTCCCATGAGTAGACAAAAGTAAATTTCACAGTATAGGAGGGGAAAAAGGGGTTCCCAAACCTCCTGTCACTCATTCACAAATTCTCAAGTTACACCTGTTAGTTAAAAAAAAAAATAGATTCATCCTCACCAATCCTCTATGCAAACACACGAACAAGCCAGCATGACCCGACAAGTCACACTTCAAAGTTACCTGCATTGTGAAAATGTGCATTGAACGTTTCCAAGCCTTCAAAGCGCTGGGGGAAAGCACGGATTATACGGAGAGCCCGAGAGTGAGAGACTGCACACATGAAACAGCTCGAGGTGCACATTCAGCTGTTTTGTTGCTACAGTTCGGGAAGGTAATTACTAGCCATTGTTGTGACTTGGATTACATTCCAACGGGGATAAAACGGGAGATGTTTTATTAGACACCGCTGTCAGACTCCTATGCTTTTAGAACCTGTCCACTGAAATGCCATAATTACTTCGGAATTATGAAACCCCAAACGACCACAACCAAAGCGGGGCATGGGGCAACAGGTCCTCCTGGTATCGTCAAGTCTATGGAATGGCAGAAACCCACGTAAATTGGTTCGCACACGGACTCCTAGCAAGCCTGCTGGTTAGTTCCTTGCATTGGACGGAGCAACCACACTGAATGCAACCTTTTCCTCCGCAGTGGAAGAACATCCTTCCCCGAAATTAAGGAAAATATTCCATCTATGATTTTCCCTAGTGTATTAGCCCCTCAAGGTCTGGCCTTCATCGTGCTCCCAGCTGATCATGAGTAGAGTAGGGAGGAGGAAACACAATGAAGTGAGGATAGAGGATGCGGGGGAATACCTCTCTTTCCGAGAGAGCTGAAACTTTAGAAGTCAAAGGGCTTTGCTCCTCTATCTTTCATCTCATCTCCAAAGAAGCCCTCAGCAAGCACTGCGCTGGTGGAGGCCCCAGCCGTCCAGCCACACTCACCTGCTCCAGGCAAGGAAGGCAGCATCCACCTCTCCAGCCTGATGGATATTCTGGGAGGGCTCAGTGGCCTCCGCGCGCAGTGTTCTGGCCCTAGTCTTATCTAATGAGGAGCGTCATTAGATCACATGTGGCCAGTGCGACCCCAAGACAACTGCCAACAACAGAGCGTGAGTGCACGCAGTTAAATTGTAAACCTGGCTAGCTCATGTTGTTAAAGCCGCTCCCTTTCCCGAATGCATTTCCCTCTTTTTATTTTGAATTCCTTCTGGAAGTCTACCTTGAGAGGTCAGTTTTTTTCAAGGGGAGCTATAATAAATAAAGTATCCCCTGTGTGTGCAGGGAGGGGGGATCTCTCTTCATTAGACAATGAAAAGGGAGGTGCAGCAGGAATTACATTGTTAGCAGGTAGCACTCAGGAGCCCGCCATGCACCAACTATCCTATCCATTAAATAGCGAATGCCTTCATAAAAAATGTTGAGCAATATTTTATACACACACACACACACACACACACACACATCACCACACCGCATACCTATATATACACGTACCTGGATTTAACTTCTGACATGCTCCTTGGATCAATTTTCTCAAAGAGTCTCAAACATTCTGCAAGCGCTGCTTTGCAACTGCCTCTCTGATTCTAGCCACACGGGCAATTCTCTAAATCGCACCTGTCCTCTTCCTCCAACAATTCGGATCAAGCACATACTTTTGAATCTGCAGAAAAGCGAGCCATTTCCCAAGAAAGCTGCCTCTACTGCTTTCCCTCAGATCCTGGGTGTGTGGAGCTGCGGCTGGGGCAGGGAGGGGCCTCAGGTGTATGAGCAAGAGCAGGAAGTCAGGACTAATTATACCTTGTCGTATTTGGCAATCTGAGTAACAAATAGAAAGGCACGTCTCATTTCAGTTGGTTTTTTTCAGAGCAAAGTACCTCAGGCTGATATTTCATTCCAGTGGACTAGATTATTCCTTAAGTGTTAAAATTAATGTTATGATTAGATACAGACTTAAATCTTTTTCTTTGAAAAATATGCTTTTCTTCATGATGAAGAATCTCTCCTTATTCATCATGAAAATCCATGTTTGCCAAAGGAAAAAAAAACACCGTATTTTCCAAAGGGAAAGAGCACCTTCCACCTGGCTACATTCCATCATTCCATATATCTTGCATGCATCTAAGATCACACCAGGCACAAGTTTTAAAAACTGGCTTTAGAGACACATAAAAACTCTGCAAAAGACAAAACGAAAAAAAAAAACACACCCCTAAAACTATTACGTGGGTGCAGATAATAGGGGCAAAGGCTCTAGCATATGCAATTTACTAGGTACAGGAAGTTATAATTGTTTCTTTGCTTACATAAAAATATATGGGTGTTGTTGTTTTTTTTGTATTTAAAAAATGTCACTGAGGATAATGGCTACATGTGTTTGCTGTGCAGCAAAACTTTCAACATTTGTCTTGTGGAGAGGATTCTGATTCTGAGCCCAAGATGTGCATATCAGGACTTCTGGAGCCCATGGTCTCTGCCTCAGCCACACCTCTCTTTGGCGTTCCTAAGAACTGCTGTGACAAGGAAGAGTGCCAACAGCTCACTTTATCCTTTCAAGTCTGTGTACGTGGTGAGAAAGCCTTTCACCACTACCTTCTCCTTCTGGCAATTCATGAATGTAAGGGAAATAAATCACACCGTGATAGAAAAAGGTGGAGGAATCCATGCTATCTGTCAAAGGCTATCTCACACTCATCAAACTCTCAGTTTGGGGGCGGGGGGCAAGAATGATCATACTCTCTCTCCCTCCAAATGTAATGTTCCATTGGTTCACAGTTTTTCCAGGTGATAGCCTGGGTTTAAAAGTATAGGTTGTCCCACCCTAGCTCCCTAGCTGGTTTGGCTCAGTGGACAGAGCATCAGCCTGTGGACTGAAGGGTCCCTGGTTTGATTCTGGTCAAGGGCATATGCCCTGGTTGCGGGCTCAATCCCCAGTAGGGGGCGTGCAGGAGGTAGCCATTCAATGATTCTCTGTAGTCATTGATGTTTCTATCTCTCTCTCCCTCTCCCTTGCTCTCTGAAATCAATAAAAATATACTTTTTAAAAAGAAATAATTAAAAAATATAGGGTGTCCCAAAAATGTGTACACACTTTGAATAATTACAAAGCCAGTGTTTATTAAAATACATTTCATTTCGCCCTAACCGGTTTGGCTCAATGGCTAGAGCATCGGCCTGAGGACTCAAGGGTCCCGGGTGCGATTCCAGTCAAGGGCATGTACCTTGGTTGTAGGCACATACCCAGCGGGGAGTGTGCAGGAGGCAGCTGATCGATGTTTCTCTCTCATTGATGTTTCTTACTCTCTGTCCCTCTCCCTTCCTCTCTGTAAAAAATCAATAAAATATATTTTTAAAAATACATTTCATTTCCAAAATGTAATAGAATCTACAGACATTGTGTGTATACATTTTGGGGGGATACCCTGTATTTGTCTGAGTACTATGTTAGGTCAATTTTGGAGGATCTTCTTATGGCTAAAATTATTCCATATGCCCAAAGATGAAATAGATTGGAATGAAGTAATGGGTTCCTTGTCACTAGATATATTGAAGATGTAGGATCAGTTGGCAGAGATCTTGTAAAGAGAATTCAAGAACTAGATGGTTAATTGAGAGACTATGATAACTGGTGCTATAATCTTTCTTTTAGCAAACAATGACAGCTGACGTATGCAAGTGGGACAAAACACCTAAGTGCCTGGTGTGCCAAATACTAAAGAATGGCATAATCCTCTTAATTAGGACCCATTCACTAGAGCAGCCTAATTCAATCAAATAACTAGAGATTTCCAGTGGCTTTTTAATTAGGATAGTTTACTGGGGATGCATTAACTGTTAAATGAAGCTCATATTCAGCACACAAAAGTGCTACAATGTTTGCATGTGTGCAGACAGTTTGCATTACAAAATATACTTTAAAAATATTTCCTACTTTACACAAAAACGTGGGTCAATATGTGACAGAGTATTTCCTCTAGAAGAAAAGGGGTGTTAGGGGGGAAGGGATTGAGCAAAAAATAAATAAATAAATAAATAAATAAATAAATAAATAATAAATAAAGAGAGAGAGAGAGAGAGAGAGAGAGGGAGAGAGAGAGAGAACTCATGGACATGGACAACAGTGTGGTGATTGCAGGGGGAAGGGGAGGTGGGTAGAGGTGGAAGAGAACATAGAGGGAATAAATGGTGATGGGTAAATAAACAGAAAAAAGAAAAGCTCTCTTAAATTTATTATTATTTATTAGAGGCCCGGTGCACGAAATTCGTACACAGATAGGGTCCCTAGCGGCTGCCAGCTGCCGGCCGGGGCCTCCCTTTCCCTGGTTGGCTGGCCGGCCCTGCCTCCTGGTCGAACTCACAGTTGAATTTCTGGTCAGACTCCTGGTGGAGGGGACAATTTTCATATTAGCCGTTTATTATATAGGATTATTTACTTGCTTTGTACTAAAGTTTCCAATTTTTTTTTGCCAAGTTTCATGTTTTGGTCTTCTTTCATTAATGTAGAACCTCTCTAACTTTGAAAATGCTTGTGTTAGGAAACCCCATGCTACAATTCAAATCCAATGAAGTGTAATTTGAATTTTCAAAAGCACATTTGAGACCTTTAAAAAGATTGAAAGGTTTTTCTATCGTTTAACTAAAGAATAATTTTTATGAAAATTATTTTATACGTGTATTTTGATAGTTTCCTGAATTCCCTACTCTTTCCACAATTTTTTACGTCCCTTCTTATTTTTCAACATTTTTTTCTTGGAGAAGCATCACATACCACCTAAGGAGTAAAAGAAAACCATGATTCCTGCTTGGGGTTGGCTCACCCATAAAAGTATCTGTTGGGACAAAGCAGCTCTTTTCTGTGCAGAGGGAACTCCCTGCCCCCGTCACGCTGTGTGTGTGAGTCTACACAAGCTACAGCTGCTCCCTCAGCATTTCACCCTTCAGAGCCAAGCCTCTGGAGAAGGTTCTAGCCTTCCAGGTTCTGTGCAGCATTTCATCTGTTTCTACCCTGTCAGGTATTGTCTAATCCCAGCACTGAGGGGGGAAAACAAATAAATGCCCCGGCCTGGTGGATCAGTTGGTTGGAGCATCATCTCGGGCACCAAAAGGTTGTGGATTCAATCCCTAGTCATGGCACAACCCATCGATGTTTCTCTCTCTTTCTCTCTCTTCTTTCCCCTCTCTCTAAAATAAATCAACAAGTAGATCATTGGGTGAAGATAAAAAGAAAATAACAATGAAAAACAAGCCTTTCAGCTAGTTGTACAGAAACACTATTTTTAGCTATTCACGTTTGTTCAAAAGTAAGTCTCCTGAATAAGATGAAAAATAGGTATTTCTGATCAATATAGATAAATTTAGGTATCATAATCTTGACCTCACACATTTTTTTTTGTCCTCATGGCACTGGGAGGAAGAGTACAAACCTCTCCCTCTTCCCCTACCTCTTCTTCCTGTAAAGTATCCTTATGATTTCTAAGTGACTAAAAATTATAGTACTCAATAGCTCTAAAATGCTGGTAAGATTAGAAAGAGAGTTTCTGGCCAGTGGCTAAAGAGTTAACCTTAGACATTACACAGAAAATGTTAAATCTCTTGCCAGGTCATTTACTGCAATGTTTAAAAGATGAAAGAATGAGTTTGCCCAACACCCTAGAGCCCAATAATGTAATTGTAACTAGTATACTGACGAGACAGAACAGTCTTCTAACACTATTTTAGAAGTGATTTATTGATCCCTGCACAATAATTTTTCAGTGATTAATACAACCAGAATTTATAGATTTATTCCTAACTTCAGGAAAAATTGACTTCACTCTGGTTCCCTTTGCCTTCTCACATTAATCTTTAAATTGCAATTAGCTAAGTTAAATCATGATCTTGACAAGGCATCCCCTCCACCCCCTTGGGGGACAGGATCTGGTTGTGCAAAGTTTGGATTGTATTACTTCATCTTTAAAAGACCATTTGTGTAAGCACATTTTTATTATTAGCAAATAGTATCATTAGAATGTACGTATTTTCCATGAAGGAGAAAGAGAGAAATATGCAGGAAGCATGGTTGTACTTTGCAATATTATCCCACACATATGACATGTGTAAGGTATGTAGGCTTCTTAGCTGAGGCAGTGGGGGATGATGAGTGCAGGACTTTTCCAATTGGGAGCTATATAAACATCTAAAAGGGAAATGAAAACATTTAAAATGTAAGCCAACACTCCCACATACTGAAATTTGTT
Source organism: Cnephaeus nilssonii (assembly GCF_951640355.1). Classification (NCBI taxonomy): domain Eukaryota; kingdom Metazoa; phylum Chordata; class Mammalia; order Chiroptera; family Vespertilionidae; genus Cnephaeus; species Cnephaeus nilssonii. Next base: position 41,271,114 of record NC_137076.1, read on the forward strand.
GCAACTAAGATGGGAACATGAATCGGTGTAACCTCTCAAGAAGAGAATTTGGCAACAATTACATTTAGAATGTACATGCCTTTGACCCAGCAGTTTCACTTCTAGGAAGTTACACTTCAATATGCTTGCCCAAGGGCACAAGACATATGACACATATGTACAAGGATGTTCATGTTAACACTTTTTTTTAAAATAGGAAAACACTCATCTTGCCCTAAAGGTCCATAAATGGCAAATTAATTACATTATCAAACAATTATCTAATAAAGAGGGAATATGCTAATTGACCCTCATGCCATCACAAAGGTCCCACAGCCAATGAGGAGGGACTATGCTAATAGACTGCCACGCCCTCAAAGATGGCAGTGCCCACAGCCAATAAGAAGGGAATATGCTAATTGACTGCCACATCCTCAAAGATGGCAGTGCCCACAGCCAATAAGAAGGGAATATGCTAATTGACTGCCACATCCTCAAAGATGGCGGCACCCACAGCCACAAGATGGCGGTGCCCAGTCCCCTCAGCCCTGCCACTCTGCGTGCTTGCCTCCGGTGTCCCTCAGTCCCCTCACTCTGCCCCTCAGCCACACAGGGCTACCCGAGGCTCAGGTAACCAGGGCCGGCCGAGGCTTGCGCTGCTGGCAGTGTGATGGGTGTCGCCTTCCCCGATCACCAGGTCGCCTCCCGCCCCTGAGGGCTCCCGGACTGTGAGAGGGGGCAGGCCGGGCTGAGGGACCCACCCTCCAGTGCATGAATTTTCATGCACTGGGCCTCTAGTAGTGTTATATAAAGCTATTAAAAATATATAATCCAGTGAAACCACAACAGTATAGAATGGAACAGGAGACTTCTGGAGGGGTATACAAGAAATGTGTCACTTTTAAGTTATGCGGAGAGGAGGGGTTGACGCTGAGGGAAGAGAGAGAACTTTCCCCTTTTCAGTTTGGAGCTCTCTGTATATATATTTACCACAAGCATTACTTCATACATGTTAAATTTATTAAAATGTACAAAGAGGAAGCCTAGAGGAAAACATGACAATATTAGCACACCCATTCTATTGCAGCATTTTAAAAGTTGAAAGGAAACATATAGTTTTTGGAGCAATTACGTCCTATTAAAAGAGACTTGCATTATTATTTCATTATCCATTAACTACTGGGGTCTTCCAACCCATATTTTATTTGTACTACCCTCATGAGGTTATTAGTAGGATTAAACAAGGTGATGCATGTCTAACCTTTGGTTTGGGGCTTGATGTATTTTACTCAAAAAGGTTCGCCGGTTGTTATAATTTCTTACAAAAGCCAAGGGAAGAGTCCACTGGAGGGGCACACGAAGCAATTCAGAAAAGCCTCTGACTTTGGATGTTACTCCAAATCCATCTTCTACTTTGTCTCCTCTTTGAGAGCCAATCCACTGGTTATAAATGAATGGATTTGTAATATTTGCCTTTATTCTTTTATGTATCTATGAAGCTTCCCACTGCTAGGAGGACCACTGCATACTTTCCCAAATCATGGTCACAATGAGAACGAAGTGGACTCAATTAAATAAAACAAATGTTAGCATATTGTCTTATACACTGAGGTATTTAGTCCTAAAACTAGATGTGTTGATGCAAATATGCTTTAAAAAAATTCACACCAGCCATGGATTATCTCATCTTGCTTCAGGTAATGGGTGGAAAATGCCACAGTGTATCACCAATGAGGATCTGTAGAACGTGACACGCTAGGGTTGTATTCTGTTGTGTTTCCTTAGCGACCAAGCAACAGCTTATAGGACAGTTCCTGGCTCTGCTCAGTCCATGTCCCAAGAACAGAATGGCTTCTAACATGAGAGTGATTCTTGCCGAGTTCAGAGGAATCTGAGCTCTAGCCTCCAAGCACCCTTTTGGTTGGATCTTGAAAATCTTGCTGGGAGAAGGGAGAAGCTAATTAAGAAGCCAAATGAAGACCCGGCCATGGAGGAGAAGACAACTCACATGTGGCTTTCACTCCAGTGGGGGTGAGAGTGGGGAGAGAGATAATAAGTACTTAAACTACCACATAAAAGAAATTATTTCAGATAGGGCAATGCCATAAAGAAAACAAAACACAGTATGAGTGATCAGCGCTCCATTAGATAGGGTGGTTGTGGAAGAGTGAGGTCATTTCATGCTATGAGAGTGCAGAGAGTGTGCGTGTGAGAGAGAGAGAGTGTGTGTGTGTGTGTGTGTGTGTTTACCAAGATTGTGTAAGAATAAAGATATCCTATCTAATAAAGAGGGAATATGCTAATTGACCCTCATGCCATCACAAAGATGGTGGCGCCCACAGCCAATAAGGAGGGATATGCTAATTGACTGTCACACCCTCAAAGAAGGTGGTGCCCACAGCCACAAGATGGCGGCGTCCAGTACCCTCAGCCCCACCGGCACGCCTGCCTCTGGAGTCCCCCAGTCCCCTCAGCCCCCCAGCCACCCAGAACCAGCTTAAGGCACAGGCAAGCCTCGGCTGTCGGCTGCCCAGCCGCCCAGGGCCGCCCGAGGCTCAGGTAACCAGGGCCACTAAGGCTTGCGCTGCCAGCAGTGGCAGCAGCAGAGGTGTGATGGGGGTGTTGCCTTCCCCTGATCGCCGGATCGCCTCCTGCCCCTGAGGGCTCCCGGACTGTGAGAGGGGGGCAGGCCGAACTGAGGGATCCCCCCCGCTTCAGTGCATGAATTTTCATGCACTGGGCCTCTAGTCAGAAAATAAAAAGAGCCTGAAAGCAGATGCCTGATGCAGAAGTATTGATGCCTGGAGATACTCTAACAATGAGCTTCATATCACCCACCTCCAAAGAGTCTCCTCTTCCTCCTTGGAGTTACTAGGACTAACTAGCAAATGTCTCGCCTTCTAGGCAAATAGAATTCACACCTTCTTTCCTGAGTGCATTCTCTCATGTTAATTTATACCCATAAGGACCAAAAATATGTTCACTTATGACTTCATACAGAATTCAGGTCTACCTCTACAGTGAAATGGCCCATTTTCTGCCATCCATGATGTCACAGATGTCTGATTCTTCTCTCTCAAGCTATAAAACAGCTGTTGCTAATGCATACAGACAGATTTCAAAAGTGAGGCAACTATCTATAATAATAAAAGCATAATATGCTAATTAGACCAGACATCCTTCCGGACGTCCTTCCGGATGACCTTCTGGACGAAGCTGGGGCTGTGAGGGAAGCCTAGGTCCTGGATGATAGAGGGAAGCTGGTGCCGGCAGCTGGGGGAAGCAAGGCCTACTCTTGCATGAATTTCGTGCGTCGGGCCTCTAGTTACATTATAAGCATTTCTCTAGTAGCCATTGCAAACTGTCCTGCCTTCTCTTTGTCTGAAAAGCCAGTGAATAGGGAAAGCAGAAGAAAAAGAGCTTGTGGGGTTGTTGGGTAAGACTTGCTTGTGCCGCTCCCTGGAGCACTTTTGTTCCTTATAAGCAGCAGAAAAACTAACAACCAGGAGAGAGTTTATGTCACCTTCAGAAGCTGTCAACAACCGCAAGGGAATGAATGACCTCGGTGCGTTGAAAGGGGGTGGGGGGAAAAAAGGGACAAATGATGTAGTCTTGTTCTAAGTATGTAATTTGGATAAATAAGGAAAATAAATTCCTTCCTTAAAAAACAAGTGTTAAATACATGGGAGTGCTCACACTTGAGGGGTGCACTGGAATACAGTGATTACATGGAGGGGGTTCTGAAAACCTGCCTGGCTTCCCCCCCTCCCCCCCAACTGCTTTTGCAGGCACACGCCCCCATCCCTGCTCAAGAGGTTGTCTCACACCCAGACTTATTCTGATTGGGATCTACTATTATGATCTGTCTTCCTAGCAGCCTGGGGAGCACATTTTTTTTCCCCTGTAAATATTTTAATAAATAATCCTGAACTCTGGAGGGGGAAAACGCATGAATAAGAAAACGATATTCCATTGTAACAAATGGTCCAGAGAATCTATTTTGCATGGCAGTCAATAGTCAGCCAAACCTTCCTGAAGGATTTAGCTAAGCTCACCAGACCCCTCCAAAACGTTACGTGTCAGGGGAAATAGTTTAATTCTAATTCTTTACCTTTTGCAGGACTTCTAGGTTTAAAGGGCTACTGAAACGTTTAATTCTTTTCATCTATGATGATTAGGGCAGCACTTTTGAAGCTGGTTGAAGAAAGGAGGGTAAGCAAGAGAGAGGTAATACTGTTTTGTTTTGTTTTTTCTTTTGAGTGGTGGGCTTTTTAATTTTGTTAGTTCTTTCCCAAACTATTTTTGCTATGCAAACTGAGAGGGCAGACTATGTCTTCATAATAGTCTATGCCAAAGTATTGTTTTAGGTGCTATTAACATAAATACCTTAAATTGTTTAATAGTTTTGAGGCCTGAGATTCTCTCATGTATATGTGGAAAAACGATCTGTACTTTTTTCCTTGTACTGTTACCAGAAAAGTATACATAAAGGTTCCATGCCATAAAGTGCTATGTTCTCGAATGATGAGACTTACACAGCTATCATCTTTGCCTTCTGAGACTTTCTAACATAAGACATCACCGTTAACATACTATTTATTTTGAGGCAAAGAGCAATGGACTGTTTCTATGCTCATTACTCAGAGCCATGGAAATTCATCTTATGCCACGGATATCCCGGGGAAACCAGAGGCCTGAAGCTCTGTGGTGGCCGTGGGCCAGACCTTGATTCATTCTTGGAAGCCTCATCTACACCCTTTCACAAGTGATACCTGGAGACCACTTTCAATATATTTCATGTTGGTGTGAGGATTGTTCTGGAGAGAAGAATGTTTCAGGGGTGGGTGGTAAAGTTGTAAAGAGGGACTGATGGACGGCTATCTCCAAAATTACACAGCCGTGTGCTCTCCACACACTTGTCAAAGCTTGGCAGCCCAGCCCTGGGCTGGGCCCGAGCAGGACTGGAGTCCTGCTGTGGTGGAAGCAGCTGGCTGGTGGGCCCGGAGTCTGGTGTCAGAGAGACTTCAGCATCAGCATTCTGCTGGGTGGGTTCTAACTTCCAGGACCACCTCCCGGCTCTCCTGAAGGGAGCCCCTGGGCAATGTGATCGGGAGGAGGAGGGGCAGGCGCAGCATCTGGCACGGGGCCCTGGCCCTGCTCCTCCTCCCGAAGTCTGTGTGGGAAAGGGGAGCTGCCTGCAGTCAGGAAGAGGTGGCGGATGGCCTGGGACCCACGGAGGTGAGGCTGCACGTCGCCGGCCTTTGAACGGCGGCCAGGAGACCACTTTGCCACCTGGTGATGGAGTTGGCTTCCTGCCCCAGTTTCTTCTTAGAATAGCAAGCAGCATACAAGGCTCAGCATCCCTGTGAGGTCGTCTCCTAGTTTTTAATAATTCCTTGTATTTATTTAGTGCCTTTTTCCTTTCCCAAGAGCTAAGTAGGAGAGTTTTCCATATGTGACTTCAATAATCCTCATTACGGCCCTGTGCCTGGGCTGGTTAGAGAATGGTGCTAATGGGGCCAAGGTCAGCACTCAGCCCCTCACGAGCCCCCTGTGAGCAGCCCCATTTGCACTGAGAAAATCTGTTTCATGGTCTCACTCTGCACAGCTAACCATGCCAATTATTTCAAAATAGCTTACAAGAGGCCGCAGTGATAACAGGTGGTAATAATAATAATAATGGCAGCTTACATTTAATGAGGGCTCACTCTGTGCCAGGTATTTTCTAAGTGCTTTTCTTTTGTTAACTAATTCAGCTCTCCCAAAAACTCCATGAGAGAGGTACTATTATTGGACCCATTTTAAAGAAGAGGAAACAGGCCCAGGGAGGTTAAGGTCACACAGGAAATGGCAGAGCAGGGATTTCAGCTCCACCAATCAGCTTCAAGGGATCCAACTTTCTTTTTTTTTTTTTACATTTTTTTTAAATTGATTTCAGAGAGGAAGGAAAAGGGAGAGACAGAAACATCGATAATGAGAATCATTGATTGGTTATCTCCTCATGCCCCCACTGGGGATCGAGCCCGCAACACAGGCATGTGACCTTTACCAGAATTGAACCTGGGACCCCTCAGTCCACAGGCTGATGCTCTATCCACTGAGCCAAACCGGCCAGGGAGGATCCAACTCTTAATACCGCCCCCCACCAATAAGCAACGTTGAGAATGGAATCAGTACAAAAATTCCTTATCATGCCTAGATATTAAAGCAAAACTTACAAATACAGAGTAAGATGTAGAGAGTAGACAAGATGGACTCAGTTAACATATAAAGGACACTACTAACAATACATGTCAGGGGCTATGCTACACACACCACAGGCTCCATCTCATTTAATCTTTACAGCAGCATATTGATGTCGGCACTACTGCCTCCATGCTATAGCTCAGGTTACTGAGGGTCAGAGAGAGCAACTAATTTGAATTCTGGTGCTCAACATTAGAGTCAGAATTAGGAAAGAAATCTTCCTAATGCATTTGCTATTTCATGAAATTTCAGAGACGTTCTCAATTCGGTTAAAGAAAATATGTGAAAAGGAAATAGAGGTTTCGAGATGAAGAGACATACCGTGAGCAATGGTATCCAGGACCAGAAGCACACTTTTGGACTTCCATCACTGTGTCCTCTTTCCTACAACTACCAAATGGCTATTTCTTCTTGCCTGCTCCATACGTCATCGTCAAAGAGAAAATAAACACCTTGAACAGTGGTCGGCAAACTCATTAGTCAACGGAGCCAAATATCAATAGTACAACGATTGAAATTTCTTTTGAGAGCCAAATTTTTTAAACTTAAACTTCTTCTAACGCCACTTCTTCAAAATAGACTCGCCCAGGCTGTGGTATTTTGTGGAAAAGCCACACTCAAGGGGCCAAAGAGCCGCATGTGGCTCGCGAGCCGCAGTTTGCTGACCACGGACCTTGAACCACAGGGACGGTGCTGGGCGACAGGAGAGCAGGAGGTTACTCACTAGGAAAATAGGGCCACTCGAATCTATAGTATTTGTTTATTGGGAGAATGCAGTGATACAGCCCATTTAAACTGTTTGGACAAAGTCAATGCTCAACAAATGTTTAAAACACATTCACATCCAAAGAGCTCCTGTCTGTCATGTGAAACAAATGGGAGTAATTACTTAACCATTTCCCTCTCTGGACGCACCAAATGGTTTTGAAAGAAGAATGGCCTCCAGAATGCATGGCCTCTTGCATCAGACACATTTAGGTGAGAACCCTGGCTCCATCATTCCCTCCAGGAACTTCGGCGAGTTACTTAGCCTCTCTGAGCTTCAGTTTCCTCATCTCTAAAACGTAATCATGCTTCCTATGTCATGGGCTTATTACATTAAAGGGTAAAATGAATATAAAGTGGCTCCCAATCAGAGCTAACTATTATTATTGAGGCGGACATCTTCATGGGAAACTAAAACGTAGAACTCTGCTTATAGTTCCCGGTTTTTGTGGGAACCTCATGATCTATAAATGGTGTTCACTTGTATGTCACTCCGTGGCTTCAGACGCTCTCGACCAGTCTGCTTTCCTCCAAGTGTTCATTTGCGGAGGGGAATTCTGCTTTTTCAGCAGATAGAGTTTCCGTGCACTGGCAGGGTGTGCTGGGTGCCTTGATTAATGGCTCAGCAGATATTCATATTGGTAGTAATAACTAGCACATGTGTATTAGAAACCATACACAGCATATTGTGCACTCATATTTGATAAACAGCAGCAAGATGTTAAACAGGGATGGTTTGGCTAGCGAGCTGTGATAACTGTTAACACTACAAATGCCAGCTTCTGGATTGCAAGTTCCTCGCAGCTTAAATATCAAAACCCAAGGAAAGAAAAGCCCCAAATTGTTTCCTGTGTATTATCCTCAAGTCAGACAATGCAATCTGGATAGGAATTCCACCCGAAAGCAATACTTCCACTGTGGTTAGCAAACCAGACTGCGTTTCCTTTTTAGTTTAACTTGACCTAATTAAGGCTCGGGCGTAGAATCTTGACATAATGCTCCGAGATCCTTTGACAAGTCATTTAACATTAGTATTATTCCATAACTTGCCAAGTTACAACATAAAAGGTAAGTGCTTATTTCAGAAAAACCTAAGCTTTCTTGTACGGGTGATATTTTAAGGCTTGCACCAATGGGCTCCAGACAGCCCTTTCCCTCGAGGCCCAAATATTCTGCTGCCTTCTCAAAGAGCTCTCCCATCTGCTGAAGATAAGGCAAGGTATACAGCTGACAATCACTCAGGAGGCTTATGCTGGGAAATTTCTCTTCGGAGTGTCACAAGATAGCAGAGGCCAAGGTGTGTGTGTGTGTGGGGGGGGGCGGGGGGAGTGGTGGGGGGGTTTGGCATGGTTTCTTCACACTGTATTATTTGCTATCAAAATATGCTATCACAATCTGGTTATGTTTCTTTAAAAAATTTTTTAATCCTCATCTGAGGATATTTTTTTCCATTGGTTTTTAGAGAGAGTGGAAGGGAGGGAGGAGGGGGGAGAAAGAAACATTGATGAGAGAGATGCATCGATTGGCTGCCTACCACCCGTGCCCCAACCAAGGCTGGGGATTAAACCTGCAACTGGGATACATGCCCTTGACAGGGAATTGAACCTGTGACCCTTCGGTCCATTGACTAGTGCTCTAACCACTGAGAAAACTGACCAGGGCTGGATATGTTTCTTAAGAAGTGCAGAAGCATCAAGTCTATCATGTAGAAGACGCTTGCACTTGAAAAAAGAATAGAAAAGAGGCAGCGAGTGAAACAGGTCTACCAAGACTGGGGTCCAATTGGGATCCATGTAAAATTTTCAACCACTCAATTAATCTGCACCGACCCCAGAAACTATTTTCTTCAAGACTGTACTTCCTCCTTGACAAAATGTGCATAAAGGAACCTAGCCAGAGACCTTTTGCGTATTTGTTGAGTCTGGAAAGACTTAAGTGACTTCTCTGTAGAATTCTTCCTTCAGTGAACACATAATCTCCAAGTGCCCTGAGACTGGGGAAAGGGTACCACGTGTAACCCTCCTGGGCGAGCTTATCAATGAAAGGGTAACTTGACACAAGTCATGGGAAGGAGCCAGCATGGTGCCTGTGCGTGGGCGGGGGCGGGGGTGTGTGTGCCCAACTAATGCTGACTGCACTGCGCCTTCTCCAGTCATCTCCTGGTCTCGTGGAGAAGATAGGTTTTCAAATTTCACTTGTGAGCTTTGTTGAATGGTTGACATTGTGGTTCACGTCTCTCTTTGAGGGGGTGAGCTGTGAACCTTTCTCTCGGAGAAGTTACTAAGCGGTACCCAGCTGGAGTGCATGTGACTCGAAGGCTTCCCAGATAAAGACCTCCTGGGGGAGTCGCCAGATTCCCTCTCGATTCATGGTTTACCGATCACATCTGGAAAGGCCTGGGGGAGACAGGCTTTTGATCTAGAGTTAGAGAGACAAAATCAGGGACCAGAGCTTATCCAAGAGGTGAGGGGAAGCTGAGACAGAGTATTCAAAGGAAGCAGTGGAACAAGTTGGCAAAGTGAAGGGGCCCACAGCAGGAGTGGACCAGGGCTGAGTGGCAAGTTCTGAGAGTCACGGCCATGGGCCCAGGGTAAGCAGGGAAACTTCAAACAACTAACTGGCTCAGGTGTCTGTGGCTGGTTTTTATGGGCCAGCTTTGGCATGGGGCAGAGGCAGACCTGCTGCATTTAAAGAGTCTGTTCTAGAATGGATAGTGTAAAAGAGGGTTTCTTCAAGTATGATCTGCTGACGCCTCAGAACCCTCTGAGGCACTTATTAAATGCCGGTTCCAAGGTTCCACTCGGGCTTAATGGATCAATAGGATTTGGAGCCAGGGCCTCAGAATCTGTATTTCTGACAAGCACCCGACCCCACCATGGGATTTTTCGAAAATGCAAAGTTTTAAAACTACTGCAATATGGTAAAGTGCAAGGAATTAAAAGACAGAAAACTTGAGTTCTCTTCTTGGCCATGTGATCTTGGCAGTTACTTGAGCTCACTGAATCTCAGTTTCTTCATCTGTAAAATGGGGATAATGTACTTGTTCATAAGGGTTGGTTAAGTTAATGAAGATCCAAGTGGTGAGCAAATGCACATGTTTGTAATTATCACGTTTTTGAGCCAGAGTGAAATCTTGGAGACTACCACCATGGTAGCTCCGACAGATCTGGGCTTGGTTAGTTATCTCAGAACTGCCCAGTGTGACAGCCCTCAGCTACGTGTCTCCTGGAAGGTCCTCCAATGGTCTCGCACTTTATCCAGCACTTGTAACGCCGATGGCCAGTTTGAGTGCCGGCCCCGGGAGTTGGACTGCTTGCTTTTCAAATCCTGGAGTCATGAGGCAGAAGAGCTTTGAGGGGCCAGAAATCTCAGGGGTCTGCTCCTCTACGGGCGAATTCCAGAGACTTTTAACGTGCTAAGCTACTGGGGACAGTAGCCGGGGTTAAGAATTAAGAAGAGGAAGAATAGGATTAGAGTCCCAAGTGAGTTGATGAATTGGAGAAGTAGTCAGGAACAAAAAACAGCTCAATAGGAAACGTTCTGGATGATACATGGAGGAAATGATTGTTATCACAAACGCGGGCTAAGCAATGTCCAGCCAAATGAGGATAATAAACTGAAAACAATCCAATGAGGTCCAGAGGTCACTTAAAACATGAGCGTGAAAGTTGGCTGCACTAACTGAATGAAGCCCAGCGTGAAGGAACTGTGAGGTAATCGCCACTTTATCATACCTTTATGAGACTTCTTTGTCCAGCTCTGGACTTCACAGTTTGAGAGGCATGGAGTACTTGGACATAGTTCAACGATAGAAATAAAGATGATGAAATTGTTGGAGAACATGAACTATGAGAAAAAGCAAAAAAAAATCTGGTATTATTTAACCTAGAGAAAAGAAAGCTGAGGGGAGACTTAACTCTTCCAGTTCATGAATTAGGGTTGAGCGTGACCATTTTTGTTTGCATTATGTTGAGGGGTAAATAGGCTGATGTTCAGTAAAAGGGATGTATGTTAAGGAAAGAAAAATACTTTTTTTTGTGTGTGTGATGAATGTTAAGAGCTTAAACAGGCTCTGGTGGCAAGAGAAATGCTCCTTTCCAAACACTGACTCAGGGGCCACACCAGACTGAGAGATGTGACAAAGTGCTGCTTTACCCTATTTTGAAAGTTGGAAGGAGAGACAATATTGTCTGAATTTGGAATCAGCCCCACTTCTGGCCCAGAGCTGTGATTTGGGACAGGCAATTAACCTCTCTGGTCCTTAGTTTCTGCATCTTAAAAATAAAGGAATAGATCAGATGATCCCCAAGGTCTTTCTCAGCTCTAAAAAGTCACATTCTGTCATCTTCCAGAGTAATAAGGTGGCTGTATTTAACATGTGAAAGTTTTCCTTCCAATAAAGCAACAACTGTAAACATGCTGGGGCCGGGAGGGGCGGGGGGAGGGGGGGAGGGTTGCGCGGGAGGTGGCATTTGATCTGGGCTTGACGGGCTGATGCCATGGGTTGGGGTGGAACAAATTGTGGAGAGCTATTCCCTCTGGCTCTGAGAGACAGGTGGGGCAGAGAATGCAGGGTACTCCTGAGAAGGGGTATACCCGGAGTGGAAGGGGAGGATGAGCGGAACCAATAGGCTACCTAGGAACGAGGACAGGGAAAGGAGAGAAGACTGTGGGGTGTGAAGCAGGACAAGCTGATGAAGATGAAGCCTTAGCTAAGGACCCAGCCAAACCCTAGGACCAGGTCTAGACTCAACAGCCAAGGAGGCCACTCAAGGGACTGCCGGAAGATGAACTGCAACCCCAAACCAAGAGCATGGGTCTGTATTCAGGTAGGAGGGGCCCCAACTCTTCAGAGACCTAAAGATCTGAAAGCACATAGGCTTTGAAGCGAGACAGACTTGGTTTCCATTCTGCCTCTGCTACTCATTACCCACGTGATCTTGGGCAAGATGCTTCTCCTTGTTAGACACAAGTTCCAGATAGTAACAAGAGGAAATAGATCTACCTCGTGATATTTTAAAGAGAATTAAACATGATTATGGGCTTGACAATAGTGAGTCAAGACTGCTGTAATTCTGATTTGGGCCTGGGAATGGAATTAAGGCAGAAAAACAAACAAACAAAAAACAAACTTCCACGACTCTATGGTTTCTAGAAAGGTCCTGAAACTGGATGACTACTAATACTACTACTACTACCTAATATTCCAAACTACGTTTTCATAACATGTTCTCCCGTGTTCCTCCATCTGAGCCTCACGGATATTTAACTTTGAAGTAGGCATTATTATTACTGTCCCATTTCAAATGATGAGGCGTTGAGGCTGAGCGGGGATAACGCCTTGTCCAGCCTCAGGGAGTAAGTGGTAGAGGTGTGGTAGGGACTTAAGTCTTCTGGCTTCAGTCATTGCTTTTTCCTTAACATCTATTCCAGGGGGAGAGAAACAGAGGAGCTCGGGAGCAGGACTGACATTTTAACCAACTTATCTGAATAACCTGAGACTGAAGTGTGACTGCTGGTAGTTGTCCAGGAACAGTTCCTTGACCTTGAAAGGTTGCTAGACCCTAAGCCTCTCCTCCCAACCCCCGTGTGCCGCCAATCCTGCCAATACAAGCACAGTCAGCACCGGATTAGCACAGCTCTCTGTTTGTCACACTTACTGAATGAAGAGGCTTCTTCTGTTTGTGTCTTTAAATAGAATCATTACCCGGGCTCTGCAGTCGTAACTCTCTCCAGGAGCCCTTAATAAACATTAAGGCTGTGACTGAGTCACTTAGCTCTTTTCCCCCCTCACAGCCAAGTAACCATCTCTCTGATCTCCCCTCACAGAATTCCTTTCCAACCAGCAAGGCACGCCTGTGATTCTTCTCTCCTCCTTTGGATATTGATCCCAGGACCAGACACTCTTAATGAGGCAAGACTCACTGCTTCTGAGCCTAGAGAATGGGTCTCCTTGCCAAGCACAAACACTGTAGCTCCTCTTTTCTTTCTCATGCGCTCAGACCCTCTCTGGGACCCTTTCCTGCTCTGGGATTATTAAAAAAAATTTAAAGGGCTGACATTTTCTTTTCAAAATAGTTTGCATCGAGTCCTGCTAGAAGCAAGGAATACGACTAAGTAATTTCTTAAAGCCCCTTCCAACCAGTGATTCATCAGACATAGACTTTTAAACTGGAATGGATTGACCGATTCTAGGCCAAATGTCTCATTTTTTTGCAAATTGGGAGAGTAGTCCATAGAGGTGAAGAGCTGTAGAGGCTGCTTGCTACGGGGGGGGGGGGGGGGGGGGGGGGGGGGGCATGGGGTTTGAAGTTCGAAGTTCTGGATGTGAGGCCAAACTCAACCAGCCACATGCTGAGTGACCTTGAGGAAGTCATTAACCTCCAGAGCTTTGGTTTGCATACTTGTGAAATGGAAATAATACCACATACCCTACCTGCTTCCTAGTGTGGTTCTGAGGGTAATAGGGTATCATATTTCTGAAAGGCAAGCAAAATATAATCGTTTACCAACAATATTGCACACTTAAGTAGCTTGTGCAGAGTCACCCTGTGGCAAAACCAGGATCCCCAATTCCAGGGTAATTCAATTTCCATCCTACAATGCTGCCTTCTTGACATTTTTCCAATTCTGTAGTTATAAGCTTTTCCCATAAGGCAGCACACTAATTTGATCTCCACATGCTTTCCTTTAAACCCTTGGATATACACAGACTCACACTGTGGGACTCCAGACTGGCTCAGATGGATTAGAGAACAGCATCTTTGAGGACTTGTTGGGGATCTCTCAAGCAGCCTTCCACTACGTCAGGGTTATGGCCCTCAGACCTCGGATTGATAGCTTCCGAGGGACTAGGTACACGTGTGAGCTAGCGTTCCCTGTAGCTTCTCTAACCAGATTCATAATACCAAACTGGGCACTGGAGACGGCGATTTGATAGCCTGTAACGAAATATTAGTCTACAGCATGTACATTGAAGACTGACATAGGATGAGAGTGAACCACAAAGTAAAGTGATAATAGACAGTTGAAGTTCATGCTGGACAGAGATTTGGGAACAGGCTTAGTGGTTTACTGTGCCAATTTGTGGTAGTCCACATAGAAGAGGCAGAAGATGGCAGCTGAGTCTCACAAAGTGTGGGCCCAAGGGACCATCAGCATTAATGCATTGGGAAATATCTGCCATGTTTCATCTGGCCTCATTGTTAATCACGGTGTATAATGGTCCTCAGGAGATAGACCAAAATCACGTCTCCATTCATCAAGAGACGTGCATATACTGCTGTGTGCATACTCTCTGACCCTCTGGTACAATGGGGTATCTCTTTCATAACTAATGCCTCCCAAAGTTTGGCGTGGGACAGCCTTCTTTCAGTCATTGGAGAGAGCTGAGTCCATTCTCTGACAATATTCTTTGGCCCTCAAAGAGCACAACAGAGAAATCCTACTTTTCTCTGTTTTCTTAAGCATAAAAAATGTTTCAAATTTCAGAAATAATGGTGAGGTCAAGCCTACCATAAATAGAGAATATAGCTGTTCTCTCTAAGCAATGAAAAGAAGTAAAAGGGTGGGGGGTGGGGTGGGGGGGGGGAGACACTGTAAGCCAGCTCAGCCAACAATTTCCATGTTAAAAAAAAAAAAGTTCAAGCTGGAGCCATGTGGTCTCAATAAAGTAGTAAAATATATTTTCTTTACCCTACACTTCATGTGCCCATAACCTTCCTTTTAAATCATCGCTAACCAGCCCCAAATCACTGACCGCAAATCATTTGGTGGCTTTGGTCTCCAGGCAATGGAATGTGCTGGAGCAGACGGGGAGTCGCTACCAAGAGTGCTCAGAGGGAGCTTCCCCTGCCCCCGCACAGGCACACAGACCCCGGCAAAGGCCCGAAAGGGTTCCGCACGGAGATAGCACATGACATCATAGCTCAATCATTCAGGAAAAAACTGCAATGGCTGCAGAATAGCACCACATGCCACAAACCACAGTGGGCAGATAAAGCCGGAGAACAGCTTTTCTTATGAAAACATTCACGAATACCACAGGCAGCTGGCAGAGACACGTTTAATTACATTCACAGAAACCCATTGTATCCATCAGACCCACCATCTTTGGAGGTGATCAGCAAGTGGGGCGGTCAGTGAAGCCCATCTTAGCAATAGGAAAGCCGGAAGCGCTCGAAGCTCACTCGCTGCGTTTTATAAGGTGTGCTAGGATGAGATTTGACCCAGCTGTAAAGTCACTTGATAGGCTCTGAGAGGACTTCCAAGGGAACTGGACCTCCAAGGGAACAACCTATCTTTAAATGTGTAGCTGGAGATTAAGGGCAGCTGAAGGTGTGAGGAATCAATTATTCAATTCATGATTAATTGAAGAGACACCGAGGTTGTCCTGGGCATACACAAAGCTCATGCGACTGCCATCTGCCATCGCATCAGAGGACCTAGTCTTGTATTTTGCAAGTGCCTTTGGAACTTTTGCTTATTTTTCTAAAAGAACTGTTCAAAGAGTTAAGTATATACACTGAGAAGGGATGGCCAATGTATTGGGAGTGTCTTTGGGCTCCTCAGAGAAACAAAGTTCAACGTGCACTGGTAAAGTATGATTAAAGCTCAAGGGGAAAAAAATTGTCCAAAGAAAAATGCTATCTTAAAGGGGTACTTAAGCGCCAGCTTACAACCTTTGCTAAAGTGGAAGTTTGAAAGGCGTCTGCAGAACCTTCTTTGAGACAACAAGGATATGCCTGAAAAGCCCTGTGGACTCTTCTAATTTTAGCCCCAGCCAACGATCATTGCTGCTAATTCCAGTCTGTGATTTCACCTGCGTGAAGGGAGGGTTTTCCAAAGGAAAACAACCACAACAAAATAACAAACCAGCAAAACCACACAACGAACAAACAACAAATGGAAAACCTTGTGGTGATTAAAGTAGGTCCCATCCCTAAAGGAACAATGAAAAATTGCATAGTCTGCTAGAGGCACTCATGTCTAGTAGCTATAATCTTTTCGGAAACATGCTATTTTATAGCTCGGTAATGGATCTGGCAATAATCTTTTTCATCAGACACCCCAGGATAACTTTCCATTTCAGTTGGGGTGAGGGGAAAGCTCAAATGCATGCTCATAATATCTCCATGTAACCTCTAAGGCAACGGTCGGAGAAAAATGCAAGACTCTTGGGTTACTGGAAATAACCTGTTTGCCATTATGTGGGCAATTATAAGCTAGGACTTGCTTTTTCAAATTGCTGGGTTCAGCTGAGATTTCCCATGGATTTATCAGCAACAGAAATAAACAAGCATTCCACCGGATCCACTTGGAAGTGTGAGAAGGGCTATTGAAAGTCGTTTTCATCATGTGGACAGGAATTCAACTTAACCTGCTGGGATGTTAAGGTACATCCCAGGATCCTGATGATGTTCTTCATCATCAGAAAGTTGAAAACAAACTTCAGCCCCCTTCTCAGGTGGTCCGCCCCTTTGGCCCTTGCCACACACCACATAACCCCTCTCCCTTCATCAACAGGCCATCTGCTGTCAGGTGAGAGGTGACAAGCATCCTTGGGGAGCTCAGGTGTCGGGGTCTTTATGCTTGTTGTGCAGGTAAATTAGGGAGAAAAAAAAAAACCCTCTCTTGGAAATTCCTGCTGGTTACCTCCGGATTAGCTCATTTCAAGAACTGACTCTTTATGAAACAGTGACGGCATGCCTTCCAGAAAACCGAATGGAGAATGTCAGTTGTTCAGTATAGTCTTCCCATGGTAGGCAAGTCATCAGGAATGCACTCTCCCCTATTGTACTCTGCCTGCCACTTGTTCCCTGAGAACCGCAGCCAACTGAATGCTAAGGAAGACAGGGACCCCATCCAAAGGGTTTCAGGAGAACAAGAGAGGGAGAATGGAGCAATTGAATTTGTTAGACAAAGGACTGCAGTCAAGTAAAACCCAACAAAACACACACACACACACACACACACACACACACACACACACACACACACACCTTTCAGGTGCAGAAGAGCAACAGGTGTGAAAACGCCCAGAATTGTCTTGGGGGGGGGGGGCGGGGAGGGGGGAAGAATCACCAAAACCTGCCATTAAAGGGTTTCCAGCTGAAGTTCATTCAGCGACTCAGAGCAATCAGGCTGTGAGAGACGGCTTGCTCCGTGCAAGTTTCCTTCCACGCCAACAGGGGACGGAGCGGATGACAAAGGCTTTAGAAAGAGTACAAACCAACCTGGTGCAAACCGCTCCAGACTTATCAACGCCCGAAAGAAAAGTTTCTCCCAAAGTATCTTATGTTTTCAAATGGGAAAATAGGGGGAAGAAATTCAACCTCGCGCCCCTCCTCCACCCCAACTCTAACAACGGAGAAGTCGCGCGGAGCAGGACCCACCACCCGCCCCCCTGCGAGCGAGCGGTCCGGGGGGAAGGATTCGGGAAACCGTGGCTGCAGATGGTCTTCTGAGCCTCCTCCCAGTAAAACCCCCAGAACCGAGCGTTTCTCAGTAGTACCTGCCTGCCACTGCCCAGAAACGCCGCAAAGCATTCTTTCCTGCACCGCTACCTTCACTTGATGCCCTCACTTACCGGCTGAGCAGGAAACAGCCTCTGCCCCTCAAGAAGCTCCTCTGGGGGAGGGGGGGGGCGCTTCAGATCTCAGCTACTCCCAGCGTGCAGCTTCAGAGCTCTGCATCAGGCTCCTTTGCAGAATGCAACAGAGAATCTGCAGCGGCAGCCAGCCTAGCGGCCGCAAGCCCAGCCCCTCGCAGGCTGCGATGAAGACGTCTTCGCGTCCTCGGGCTCCCGGGAAGCCTCCTGGCGGCGAGGCAGCGGCGAGCAGGCTCGCGGAGGCGCCGTCTGCAGCCCGGGCCGCCTGTGCACCGGGGTGTCAGCGAGGGGGCTGCCCGGGAGGGGAGAGGGTGTGTCCTCGCGAGGAATGCTGCTCACTTCCAGAAATAACACTGCGAGGGGACGGAGGGAGATCCACCTCCCCTCGCGCCAAGCTCTTATCACTCTTAGAGAGGCTTTTGCTGCTGGGGATTGCAATCACCCGTGGAGAAGGTAATAAGCAAGTTCCACCCACGCTTTCTAAAGCCCGTTCAGCTGGGGTGGGAAGCGTTTCTCAAAGGCCTCTGTTCATTTAGTCAACCAGGACCCCTTTGGGGGGGAATTCAGGTGGTGACTAAGTAGTGACTTTGTTTTAGTTATAAAAGAAATCAATTTCCATCTTGATCTTCCTTATATGCCCTTCCAGGCGGGGGCATCTTTCAATTACACTCTTCACCTGCATTACTTCTTGTGCATTGCATGGCCTCTCTGGTGCTGCCTTACTGCAAAGCTATAAATTAATTACTACATTACACACGAAGCCCGTAGGAAAAGGAATGCCAAGCATAAATCTAGTTTTTGTTCTTTTTTTTTTTTTTTTTAATGTCGAACAAGTTTGCCATTAATCAAGTCTTTCCACTAACATCTAGGAACAGACCCAAGATTGCGACGCATTGAGAGATGAACATGTGTATCTGTCTGGTCGTCCTACGGTCTTTTTTTTTGCAGCATTATGTCATAGTGACTCAGTGACCACACAGATATTATGGAGAAACAGTCTGAGAAACAAAACCAACCATTTAATAAAGACAGGCCTACTTGGTAACTATAACCAATTACCAGACAGGACCCAATATTTAAGCATTTTTAAAAGATTATCCCACACCTTCCATTGTTCTCTGCCTTGGAGTCACACAATTGCTTGCCATTGGTCAGCCTGGGAAATAGAAACCCAGGATTGTATTTGGAAAGTTAAAGAAGAGACTCAGAAGGGACCCAAGGAAGCTATTAATTTTTGTATAGCATATAAAATGTCAAAGGCGTGACACATTCTTGAAGTTGATCAGAAAACATATCAGAAAGTGTTTTCCAGAAATAGAATTATGTTGAGAGGTCCAAAATAGAGATAGTGTAGAACATTTTTTTTGGAATGAAAATGAAATGTTGAGAGTTTACTATGTATCTTTACTCCATTTTTTTTTTTAAATCCTGAAGAGAAGTGGTGGATTGTGAAATGTTGACAGTTCTTCCATGATTAAATCTGCCCCACCCCTCTTCTTCAGGGAATCAATGTACAGTTAGTAAGGATGAGTTTGGTTTTTAAACTAAAAATAGTCTGAGTTTGGCAGGTGCAGTCTCGCTTGTATGCCGTCAGTTCCTTTTTTTATTTTGTAACTCTGCACTTCATTTGTAGAGTTTTACTAGACTCACTGGGTAACAGAGTCAAGCGCTTTTGTTCATCTGAAAAATATCCCAGTGAAGCAGGGTGGCCTGGTTGGGTGGGTCTCCCTAAGATACATTTCAGATCCTTACCACTGTTTCCCATAGGTAGTCCACTCATCTCCTCTTAGGTAACCACCGATAATAGTGTTTTCTGAAGACTTCCAGGTTAGTGTATACAGAAATAAATTCTTACTCTTCTTCCTTTATTAAAAAATACTATATGCAGAACTATACCCATTCTCTTGGATAAATGCACCACAATTTATTGAATCAGAACTCCACTGACACTTTTCTTTCCAATATTTTGCTGTTCATGTTGCAAACTCCCACATAGAACATGTTACACTTGTGCAAGTATATCTATGGCATTAATTCCACAGTGGGATTCCTGGAGTCTGCTTTTCTAATTTTGCTAGGTATAGCCAAATTGCCCTTCAAAAGGCTAAAACCATTGACACTCCCACTAACAATGTTGACTAGTGCTTCCTTTCCCACCGACTTGCCAACAGAGTGTGCAATCAAATTTCTGGGTGTTTGCCAATCTGATAGGTGAAAAATAATGTCTCAAGATAGTCTGACTTGCATTTCTCTGATATTGAGTCGGGTGGAGCAACTTTTAATATGTTTAAGAGCCAATTCTATTTCCTTTGTTGTGGCCTCTCTGTTTATATACTTTCCCCATATTCTACTGGGTTCTTGACCTTTTTCTTTATAGATTTCTTGGAACTCCACATATATTAATAAATTATCCTTTTGTGTTATGAGTTACAGGTTGTTTTCTCATCTTGTTATTTGGCTTTTGACTGGGCTTAGGGTATTTTGTGGGTGTGCGAAAGTTTCTGAGTTTTATGTAGTCCGAAAAAGTATGTAGAAATGCCTTTCCTATACCATATGCTCTTGTGACTTTATTTCTTTTTACACTTAAGTAGTTGATCCATTTGTATTTTACCTTGTTTAATTTATAAAGTATTAAGGTATGGGTACTGTTTCATTTTGTCCCAATTAATGATCCAGTTGCCCCACTAACACTTTAAAAAATAATTGTTTTTAAAAATACATAACATAAAATTTATCATCAAGGTTCATCCATCTTGTGGCACCTGACAGGATTTCCTTCCGAATAATACTCCACTGAATATATATTCCACATTTTCTTCATCCCTTCTTCTGTGGATGGACATCTGAATTGCTTTGATTTGAATTTCTTTAATAATTAATAATGCTGAACTTATTTTCATATGCTTGAATATCATCTTTGGGGACATGTCTATTCCATGGCCCATTTTCTATTGGATTATTTTGTTGTTGTTGAGTTGTAATTATGTATATAATATGTTATTAATCCCTTACCAGATACGTGATTTGCAAATATTTTCTCCAATTCCTTAGCTTGGCTTTCTTCTCTGGATTTGATACACAGACATTTTGCTTCTGTTGCCTGTGCTTTGCCGTACCACCCCATAATAGTAGTCTTTTACCGACTTCTTTGAGATGCCATTTTTAACATGTATTAAATTCCTGTATATAGTCGGGTCTATTTCTAGACATTTTATTCTGTTTCCTTGGTTGATCTCTTAATTCAAGTGCCACTACCGCACTGTTTAATTATTGAGGCTTTTAATTTTAATAACTCGTGGGCCTAATTCTCTCATTGCTCTTCTCTCTCAGAATTTCCTGTTGTTCCTTATGAACATTAGAGTAAACAATAATAACAATAGAAATATCTATTACTATTTTTAAAATTAGAATTAAATTTAGATAATTAACATAGAATCAATATCTTTATATTGTCAAGATTTACTAGCCAAGAAAAAGGTAGATCTTTTCATTTATTTAAATCTTATATTGTGGCCTTCAGGGATGTTTTACAGTTTTCCTCATGTCTTGCACATTTATTGTTACATTTATTCCTAGCTATTTTATGTTTGTATTGCTATTGTAAATGGGATCCATTTAAATATTTCTCTCATTACATCTTACTGTATATAATCATCTCATTACAGGGTATTCATTTTGTACCATTTTATCTTGCTAATTACCTTATTGTGTATTTCTCAATTCTCTTTTATTTCTAACCATATAATAATATTTGAAAATGAAAATTAACTTTCTGCTCTTTTATTTTTAAACTCCCCCCCCCCATTTCATTATCTAGTACAATGTTAGGTCTAGTACAACGTTAAATGACGGTAATGATAGTGGATGTTCTTATCTTATGTTTGATTTTAGTGGAAATGCCTACAGTGTTTCCCCAATAGACATGGTATGGATTTTAGCCCGGAAGTGATGTATTTTATTATGCAAAGAAAGTTATTGTATTAAGGACTTTTTTGGGAGGTCGAGTATGACTATTGGCTTTTGTCCAAATGCTTTTTTAAAGTATCTTTAGAAATTATCACATAATTTTTCTCCTTAGATCTGTTAATTTGATGGAATATGATAAATTCCTTAGCAATGAACTATCCTTGCATTCCTGAAAAGAGTTCTATTGAATCATGGCAATTTAAAAAAGATGTGCTGGTAGATGATATTTGCTAATATTTTATTTAGAATGTTTGCCTTTATATTCATAGTTGAGATTTTGATTAACATTTTTTGTTTTATTGCATTGTGATCAAATATTATCTGTAATATTTCTATCTTTTGGAATTGATTGACTTTTTCCTTGTGGCTTAGTTTATAGTCAATTTTCATGTATGTTTCTTGGTCATTTGAAAATAATGGTGGTTCTATATTATCAGGGTACAGAGTTGAATAACATGTATCATATTAATTATGTTATTTATGCTTTACATTTCAGGTATTTTATTTTGATTTATCATGAACTGAGAGTTTTCATTGCTTTATAGTACTCTGTAATTTCTGCTTTATAAGGCAACTATATGTTCTTTGGTGACTATATATTCATAAATGTTACAGCTTCATTGTGAGTCTTACTGTTTAGCATTACAAATTGCTCTTTTTCTAATTTATTTGTTGGTTTAAATTCCTCCTTATTGGATAATAATGTCATAACCTTACTTTATTTTCAGTTCCCTTTGCCTGGTATGTCTTTTCTTACTCTTTTAACTCAAACCTTCTGAATCACTTTGACCTACACATGTCTCCAAGTATAGGGTTTCATTCTGTGATGTATTCCACTGCTTCCATCCTTGCTCACCTGGTTCCTGCACCAGGTGTTGTTGCAAAACAATGGCTATCGCTTTCTGATATTGCTCTTCAAGTGAGTCCTTCATCTTTAGAGAGAGAATACTTTTTCTGGTGCTTTGTGAGGTCCCAACACCTAGTTTGCTTACATTCGAGTTCCTGAACAAAATGTTTGTATCTGTCACTTAGGCTTATATTTGCAGTATTTTATTTTTCAGGAGTCCCTGTTATTTCTATGATGGACTAAGTGTGACCACTATTTCCAGATTCAGCTTTAAAGTGATTATTTTGGTAGTGATACTATTGATACTCAGGCATTATGACACATGATCTCTTTTGATGCTCCCAATAATACCAACTTTGGCAGAGCAGGTACCCCCATAAACAGCTGGGAGAGATTGGGGTAAAGCTTCTCAAAAAATTATTTCCTCATGATTTCTTACACAAGTAGACAATTCAGCTTTCTGGTATACTGTGGAAAGACTTTGATGTCAGGAGAAATGTTTTCTAGGGCCCAAAGGACAGAGTTTCAAAATAATAATAATAATAATAATAATAAGTAAAGTGATAGTAGGTTTAACTCTCTTCTGAAAATGCTTGTTACCCTGGAGAGTTTACTTAGGGAAGTCATGGAATCTGCTTTTCTGGGGGAAACATTAATAAAGGAGATCCCCATCTCTTCCAAACAGTTTGAGTGTGGTCCTGCCCCAAGGCACAGCTGACCAGATAAGCCTCCTGTGTCAAAAAGAACATTTCAGGAATCCGGATGATCAAACTTAGGCCCCAGAAGTATGATCTGTCAGGAGATTGTTATCAATGATATTCAGATTTAAAAGCATAAAGTGGTTATGTAACAAGATGCTACCTAATGGGGAAATTCAAGTCAGGATCTAGTTTCAGCATGATAATGCTGCTTCTCTCTTGGGGTTAGGGACAGGGTCATTACAATCAACTTCAAATCGCCTCAAGTTAAAGGAAACATTAGAACGTCCACATTTCTTTTTCTGGGCTGAGAGAAAGAAGGCCAAGGGGGCAATACATGAAAATCTTTCATATCGAGACACCTCAGGATTATGTTTTCTTCCAACCAGAAATTCCCAAGTTGTCCCAAGATTCAACATCTGAATCACGCCGACAAGCAAGATATTGTTTGAATAAGACTGAAATTCTGAACATTCTTAGAGGCTTCATAAAAATCCCCAAATGATGGACAAATGCTTATGTTGTGGTCATGCAAAGAAAAGCCCCCTCGCGATTTGGGATTGCGTTTGTTCATTTTATATTTATAGTATCTACACCAAAGGAATGCCGAATTTGGCATGGGGAGAGGATGGGGAAGCAGGGAGAAAGGAAGGAATGGGGACCAGCTTGTGTGTGTGTATGTGTGTGTTTGTGTGTGTCTCTGTGTGTGTTAACCTAGTGCCTGTGGAGTATGAGGAGAGGGAGTGTGTGATAGTTTTTGCTTTTAAAGCAGAATCTTCTGCAGGTCTCTAGTGTGGGAGAGTGACTGGAAGGATTTTTAACTTTTTTCCTTGTTAGCAGCACCATCTGTTTACAATGAAAGCTTGGCTTCCACTCTTTGGCTCAAATAAAAGCCCTAGGGTGCCCATATAAGTCAAATGGATGAAGCATGGGTTTGCAGACCTGAAGAATCGCCCTCTTCTGCCTGCACAGGGCTTTCATGGTAGATTTACACAGCCTCTTATCCCTACATAAAATCAGGATGATAAGCTCCTAAGAAGCTAAGGTGGGTCACAGGTCACTGGAATTCACAGCCCAGGCAGCTCATCTGCCACTTAATGAAATGATGGACCCCTGGGGTCACACTTGCCAAGAGAGAGGTTGGCAAGTGGGAAAAGAACCCTATCTTTCACCACTTGTCATGGGATTCTTAGACATTTGGGAGAGGGATTTACACACCCAAACAAGAAAATATGGAAATGCAGTCTTTGCATCCATGCTAGAACTGGACTGGAGTTCCAGATAAAAAGGCACGTTTCCATACACCGTAAAGCATAAAGTGAGTCAACAAGAGAAACGTTTCTTGTACCAAAATATCAGGCCTGGAGGGTGGGGGGTGGGGGCGGGAGGTAGAAGCGAAGGAGTTGAAGATAGAAGCCAGGCGTCCTGCCTTTCCCATTCTGGTCGTGGTGGGTCATTGCTCCCAGGTGTGGCCCCACCGCTCTCTACCTGGAGGCTGGGGCTTTCCTCCCTCTCCTCAGAAATAAATCTCAGACAAGGATTTGGAGGACGATGACAGCAGTGAATACGCTGTAAGTCTTGACAATTTTTATTAATGATGAGAGAAGTTTCATGTAACCATGTTATTTGCATGCCATTCGATCAATCAAGTGTTTATTCATTGTTTATTAAACCCAGCCTCTGCTGGATTATGTGATGGAAGGCCCAGGCCTAAACTTTCAGAGGTTGATCAATGGCTGGGGAAGAGAAGCAAAACAAAACAAACCCATATGCGTTTGAAACAGCTGCAGAATAATTACGTTGTATCGGCCTGGCTGCAATGTGGTCCTCAAGTTGTGTGCGTCAGAATGGAGTGGATCTTGAGAAAATGCAGATTCCCGGGCACCGCCCCTTGTATTCAGAAGATCAGGGCAGGGACCGGGGATTTGCATATGAAAGCAATATCCTCAGTGGTTTGAGGGAAATGAACCTCAAAGCCCATTTTGAGAATCACTGGTCTGCAATATTATTTTACTTTTATTTAAAAAGAGGTGGGAGGGAAACAATATTCATTGAGTTTTTATTACTTAGAACTTTTGCACATACTGTGTCATTTAATTATGGCCAAAAATTCTGTACCCACAATTTAGTCAGGGTCTGCCCCTAAAGTCTGGACTCCTCTCTTCACAAGGGTCCTGCCTCTTCCTGAAATGGGAGACAGTCGTGGTGTGCAGGGAGGCTGCACGGCCTGGGTTTGGCGTGTGCTTGTCCCAGGCTGTGTCTCCCGAGCCAGCCTCTGCATGGCCCCGGGGTTTCTAGCAAATGCAGATCTGACCATGGCATTGGTTGTACTATCTTTATTACTCTGTGGCTTGCTTTTTTCATCGAGCAGTACAATTCAGACATCTTTTTGGTTGGGTTCCCTGGTTTTTTGCCCATTGGAGGACGATTTTTTTTTTGGAACAGCCATGAATGCAAAAAAAAAAATTAAGTATCATTAATCAAGCCTGTTGACTGCATTGTTAACTTGGAGCGAGGGTGGTTTGTGGCTCGGATTCAGTGAATGTCTCTCTGTTCCATGGCAGCAGGCTGTGTGTTGTATCTACTAGTCTTCAACATTTATGCTGTGAGTCAAGAAAATGTGTGGACGGATTTGCACAAACTCATCA
The DNA here is from genome assembly GCF_951640355.1 of Cnephaeus nilssonii. NCBI lineage: Eukaryota > Metazoa > Chordata > Mammalia > Chiroptera > Vespertilionidae > Cnephaeus > Cnephaeus nilssonii. The sequence continues at coordinate 41,296,872 of NC_137076.1, forward strand.
CTATCACTGGAAAAGCTTAAAGAGCACATTCTACTGATCGTTGGTTAGGAGAACTGTATTTTTCATTATGGAGCAACATGTTTTTGTTTAAGACTGAGTTTGGTTATAGTTATAGCTGGTGTTTTTGAATGTTTACAGAAGACTAGGCCTGGGGTGAACCCAGACTCCTGGATTCTGTTCTTTTAAGGAATCCATTAGCAATAAGATTCAGACGTGTCTGTTCCATCCTAATTAGACCCCTCAAACATTGTGTATGTGTGAGATAACCCCAGAGCTTGTTATAAATTATGCAGATTCCTTCGTCATTCTCATCCCCCACTGTGAGGCACCATAGACCTGAAGTGGTTTTATTGATGAGCCCTACCACAGTGTGAGAAATAGCAGACCCCCAAACTTCTCCAACCCTACTGTTGTCAGCCCAATCTGAGCCATGATCCTTTCTAGCCCAGACAACAGAAGAGCCTCCTGACTGCTTCCCCCACAACAGCAGGTGTCATCACCCTAACATGCAGATGGAGTTAGGTCATTCCCGTTTAAAACAACTCCCTGGCTGCCCATTGAGATTGGATTGAAAACAAAAGTCATTAAAATGCTCTATGGGACATGCCTGATGTGGCTGCTGCTTACTTCTCCAACTCCACCGGCTTCTTCTGCATTCCCATTTTTCTTTGTTTTGTAAATTTTTTTGTTGCCTCTGTCTTTTTTATTTGAGGACAGAAAGAGGGAGAGAGAGAAGCATTGAGTTGTTGTTCCACTTATTTATGCATTCATTGGTTGATTCTTGTAGTATGTGCCCTAACCGGGGATGAAACCCACAACCTGGGAGTGTTGGGTCGATGCTCTAGCCAACTGAGCTATCTGGTCAGAGCCTGCTTTTTTTCTTTCAGCTCCTGGTCCATATAACACCTTTCCCATCTAGGGCCTTTGCATCTGTTTCTACCGATCCTCCAAGTCTTAGCTCTTGAGTCATCTATCCCCTCAGAAAGTCATCTTGCATTATTACACTCTGCTTTCCCACCACCTATCAGAGATAGTCTGTGTCTTTGCGCCCAGTGACTCTCATGCAGAAGGGTGGGCTCCATGAGCAAGTTCATATCTGTAGGTCAGCATCCAATGCAGACCTGGCACACAGTAGCTGCTCAACATGAAAGGAGCAGCCAGGGCCTGGTCATGGCTGGGCATCCACCTCATAAAAAAAACTGGATATAGTGTACTCAGCACCCACATATGTTGATGTTGTATTGAGATTATGATAAAAATTATTGTCACCTTCCAGAAATCTGAAAATGAACCTGAAGCATACCCAAGAGAAGAAATATGTTCAAGGATTTATAAAAACCTAACAGATGAGGCAGCTGAGGAATCAAGCAGGAGTGAAGCTCATGAATAAACAAATACATAGTTCACAGTAGCCAGTATTTACCTTGGAGGAAAGAACTCATCCTCATGGCTGGGCAGAGGTGACAGGTAGCGTGTTTGATCCCTTACGTTATCTAAGAGCTTCAAACCATAAGGAAGTGAGTACAGGCCCCTGCCATGTACGTTCACCACATTTAGAAGGGATTTATGCATCTCCTAATATTTGAATACTAGAGGCCCGGTGCACGAAATTCGTGCACTGGGGGGGGGGGTGCCCCTCAGCCCAATCTGCACCCTCTTCAATCTGGGACCCCTCAGGGGATGTCCAACTTCCAGCAGTTGGACATACCTCTCGCAATCCGGAACCACTGGCTCCTAACCACTCACCTGCCTGCCTGCCTGATTGCCCCTAACCCCACTGCCTGCCTGCCTGCTCACCCCTACCTTGATCTCCTGCCAGCCTGATTGCCCCTACCTTGCCCTCCCCTATCAGCCTGATCACCCCACACTGCCTGTGCCTTGGCCCCCAGTCTGGCCTCCCTCTGGAGGCACCACCCCCATAACCCCAATGCTGCTGCCACTGCTGGCCTGAGCCTCAGCGCTTCGCAGCTGATAATGGCTGCCTGAGCCTCGGCCCTTGTAGGCACTGCGGCTTTGTCTGGAAGGATGTCTGGAAGACAACCACTCTAATTAGCATATTACCCTTTTATTAGTATAGATGACTGGTCTTTCAAAATTCTTTCTTTTTGCACAACAAGAGGAGTAAAATAGTGTCTGAGATGGGTGTATAACTGAAATATTCTTGATGTGCATTGACATATTGTGCTTGCAGATTGCCTGTAATACCTGAACGAGTATGGCATGCACAGGTTTGGTAACAATCATAATAGTTATCCTTTATTGAGAGAAATTATTATTGATATGCCAGACTTTATATGTATATCATTTAATTCCCACAAGAACCTTGTGAGGTTGGTTATATAAGTGCCCTCAGTTTACAGTGCAAGAAACTAAAGTTTGAAGAAGAACTGGGTAACTTGCTGAAAAGCACAAAATAAGTGAGAGGCCATGATTCAGACCCAGGGAGTCTGACTCTTTCCCTAGTCTTTGCTCTGAGTCATCTCATGATACTCTTTCTTGAACTCTGGCAGATTGCACAAGGGTGCAGATCCCCCACACCTGGATCAGCCTGGTTCCTGCTCTGGTGACTCAGGAGCTGCTCAAACTCTGAATCCAAAAATGAGGAAGCTTGTCTCCAAACCCCAGTTACCCACAGTGGACTACCTGCTTAAGAAATCAGCTTACCTACCCTACTGGTAGTTAATAACCAGGTTCTAGGATTATGGAAGGGAGAGCAAACTTTTTCTTGGTGTCTGTATCATGTAGGATTAGGTCAGCTGCAAATAATGTCTATCCCACCCACCTCCCAACTAAAAGCCAAACAAAAGCCAAAAAGGAGTGACTTACAAATTAAACTAGACAGACATTTATTTATCATATAAAAGAGATCATATATTGTTAGGATGTTTATTTCTGTTACAGCATCATCATGAGCCACAGGATTCAAGGTTTCTACTACCTGCTCTTCTGCCCTTGTTCACATGTGATCTCATTTCTAAAGTGCCTGCTTGAGTGCCAGTCGTAACGTCCCTCTTCCAACCAGGAAGAAGGAAGAAGCAGGTAAGAAAGGCAAAGAGCACGTGTCAGCTGTCTTTTAAGGTGCCCACTGCATCTCCGCTTGTATCTATCTCCATGGTGGTCTGGACTTGGTACAATGGGCACAGCTAGTGGTTGTGAGCCCTGCACCTGGCTAAACTCAGGGGTTCTGCTACCTGAGGAATGAGGTGAGACCCACAGGTTGTGAACGCTAGCAGGGTTGCCTAAGACCATCGGAAAGCACAGATATTTACATTACGATTCATAACAGTAGCAAAATTACAGTTATGAAGTAGCAACGAAAATAATTTTATGATTGGGGGGTCACCACAACAGGAGGAACTGTATTAAAGGGTCGCGGCATTAGAAAGGTTGAGAACCACTGGCTTAGGGACTCGCCAGCCTCCTGAGAAATACTATATGAGGTTCCACTTAGAAGGCACGAGAAGCGAATAGAGGGTATGATGAAATCTGTAAAGTTTTATACAGTAACTAACCTGCTTCTCTGGCAGCCACAGCGGAGTTTCCCGACTAAAAGAAATGCAAGTAAATTCTCTTTTGTATTAAGAGGATGAAATAAAAAAATATTATTTCAATTCTGTGAACCACTCTACTCTGAATTAATTTCGGATATTTTTTGAATTTAGGATTCATTCTTTAAAAATTATCTAATGTAGATGTTTTTTTAAATCTTGAAGGCCTGAAATAAAAATAGTTTTAACCATCTCAAAACATGCACGCAGCAATTAGAATCCATTCTTCACATGATTTAAAAATAAAACAAATTAGAGAGGACAATACAAAATGGATATTCATGGTTACAGATTCCTTGGTCACAAAAATTAAGGTTGACGCCTTACAATATAACCCAGTTTAAATTCACAGCCCAAGGAGCACATGAAGAATAGGCAAAACATAAAAACATGCTATAGCAGTCTTCCAAACCCAAGGAATTTTGAGAGAGAGCGGGAGTGAGAGAGAGGGGGGTGGGGTGGGGGGGGGGGGGGAGAAATGGTGATGTTTCTTTAACAATCACATCATAAATAACCTTCCCCAGCTAGCAACAAACTCCTTTCATCCATAACTTGAAGGCAGAGACCTCATAAATTGACTGGGATAGTCTTCCCCTGTTTTACCACAAGGCAGCGATTATTTCAAACTGTTGATATGTTTTTCAGAGTGAGTCACTGGTGGGATTCAGAACAACTGACATTCACTGCTTTGGTGACGGACACCTCAGAGGTAACACGAGAGGAATCACAAGCACCCCCTTTGCTTGGGGTGGGTGCAGCCACTTGGTCTTTCAGTTGTCATCTCAGACATCTCTGATTTCGTCCTGAGGATCACTAATATCGCTGCACATCCCATCTACCTGTAGAGCTGCTTTTGATTATCTAAAGAGAATGAATATAAAAAACAAAGCCTAATCCAAGAAGAAATGTAAATCCAGTCTCTTTGTGCCCTGTTGAAATGTCATGTCAAAACTCAAGAATTCCTGTTGCCACTAAAGGGACTCAGGCCAGATACTGACACTCAGCCCCCAAGTTCTGTTATTTTCCTCATGAAACTGTAAGGAGAATGTCTTCATGATTACCAAGAGTATGTGTGAATAGATGGTAATGAAGATAAATCATTTTTTTCCTTTCCTGATATCTGAGCCCTTTGTGGTATAAGCCACGATGGAGCTTTAAAAAAAATAGTCTTTTTATTTTCGTGATGTTTGGATCGACAGTTTGTGAAACTGAAGCAGGATTATTATTTTTATTCTTAATGTCTTTTATATAAATTTTAAAAGTAATGTTTCATGAAAGTTACTTTTTAACCTAGCATTTCCCTAGAAATTAGGGCAAAAGTACTCAAAGGATGGATGCATTGCAAGAAATAAGAACCAAACCCTATATATAGCAGTTTATTTCATTCTCTTAGCCTGTTTCTTTAATCATGTTGCCCTAATTAATCAACCTCTTCATATCCATGCACTAATGATTATTGGCTCCAGCTCTCCCTCACATTTGAAGAATCTTGCTGCTGTCATGTTTTAAATACCGACAGCCTATGGACAGTATCACTGCTGTTGCTTTTTATTCATGTATTCTGTTTTGGACAATTCAAATAGCTCATTGAAACGGCACTGTCCCACGCCCATGTGGTTTACCCTGCAGGGCTGTGGAGAAACCCATGCTTTTGGAAAGAAGAGAGGCCTTTGTTATCAGGACTGATTTCATTTCATTGTATTTTTGGCTCCTTTTTCAGCATTAGGTTCTTTACTTATGATCCTTTTTTTAAAAAAAAAAATAATAGTGAAAGATATACCCAAGTTAGTGGACAGAATAGGGACCCAACCACATCTGGAAGTGTAGATGAGCAATGAGAGTTCACTACACATAAGCAAAGGCACAATGAGACCATTTAATACACAATTGTAAAAGCATGCATGATACTTCTAAAGGGGTTTTCACCAGAGTTCCATTTGTTTATTGCTGCTTTATGGTTTTCCAATTGGAGAAAGCTATTTCAAACATGTATGATACACATATGAGCAATTTCCAGAGAAGAAGAAATCTTTGGCAAAACCCATCTAGCAGCCAGCCAGAGGAGCTGCTCGCTCCCTCTCTGGGTCTGGGGGGCTGTTGTTTTGGGCTTCGGGGCTCTCCCCAGGGCAGCACTGTCACGATCGTGGGCCTCCCATTAATTTATTGCTATTATTACTTTTTAAATATGAGCAACAGAGTCCACAGCGTCTTTTTTTAATAATCGGAAAGTCCAGGACATTTAAGAAAAAAACACACGATTAAGACCAATGCAATGCTTCCATGATAGAAAAATAAAAAAATAAAAAGACAACGCGAGGCAGAAACCCAGCCAAGAGGTACAGAGACTTTTCATTTTCTTCATTAGACTGGAGATTCTCTGCTCCAGTCAAGGCGCCATCCACACAGACAGATTTACATCTGATGGACATTACTTATGACATTACTTAAGCCGAGAAAGAACAGCCGAAACCAAATTCTCCAGCCTTTAAATAAATTCCCAGCTACAAACCAGAAGAACAACACTATTAGGTCTTCAGGGCAGCTGGACCGGAGCTCTATGAATCAAGTTTCTTTTCACAATGTTGGCATGGCCTTTTTTGGATCCGTGTATTAATTTATGTGGCATCACTACCATGTTTTTAAATGATCTTTGGACACGTGCCCATGAATTAGCTTAATCTAATTCTCCCACTTTTATCCCTAATGAGTTCTGGTCTTCGTAGCCAGCATGACTTGGGGCATACATACTCTATATCTCCTAGAAGACTTGGGGTAATCCCAGGGGCTCATTATTTCTAATTACTTTAAATCCGAATGTGTAGTACTGAGCTCACTCCACAAACTAGCCAAAGGAGGTAGGATTCTTCTCTCTACCACTTTCCTCTCGAATATAAATATGTACGTTTCACAACCAGACCCTTGCAGCCAAAATCTAAAACCTGCATCGATTTCTGGCAATGTTATCTGGAATACAGGATGTAGCACAATTAACTGTAGAGAGTGTTGACACACATCCAAAAGATGAGCAAGAGATGATGTGGGTAGGTAACGAGGGCTGGGGCAGGATATAGGGCTGGGGGAGTTCTGAAAAGAATTATGGTGTATGCTCTTTAATTCAGCACAGCCATCAAAAACATCTGGTGCCTCAGTTAAGACATTTCCTTAGTGACACTTCAGGGTCTCTATTCATACTGGGCATGGAACAAGGGTGACCCACTCATCTGGGGTTGCCCTGAACCTTCTTGCTTTCATCATTAGGTGTCCTGTGTCCTAAGAACCACCCCCCCCCCCGCCACATCCTAATCAAAACCAGGATAATTGGTCACCCGAAAAGGACACAGACACAGACACAGATAAGTGTTTGAGAGATGTACCCGCAGGCAAGGCATTTCAGAGGGCCATTAGAAATTAGTTTTTCTGTCATGCCATCTCTCAGAATATTTTCATTATTCTCCACTTGTTACCAAAGGAAGATGGCAAGGAAAAGGCATTCAAGAAGCAGAACTTTCAGCCATTATGTTAGCAAGATGGAGTTCTTTAAGACATAAGCCTGGTAGTTCTGAATACTATATGGGGATAATAAAGAAAAACTTTTAAATTCCATGGCTTCAGAGATACAAATCCTAAAGTATACGCGTTCATCTTTTTTCCACACCCCCTTCTTCTGAGGGAAATTCTGTGCTGTGCTGTTTGGCTCTGAGGCCCTAGGAGGAGTTTTCAGAAAGTTCAGCTCAGCTCTGCGAAGCACTGTGCAAACCCCTCCACTCTTCCCCTTAAGAGCTCCTAATAAGACACAAGAAACATTTTTTCATGAAGATATTTTGGGTGACACATCTCTGTTTCTCTTGGGTGAGCCACCATGTTGAGACTGACTTCGAAGCAGGTGCCAGGCAATCTAGTTGATGAATTCAGCTTGCATGTGAGGCAAATGCCTTGGCTATTGGACCCAAAGAACAATGTGCAGCTGCACCTTGGATAAAACCATGACACCAGAATGCAGCCAAGAAATACTTTCTCCATTGCTCAGCTGTTGAAAATATGGAGGAAAAGAGTGTGTGTGTGTGGGGGGGGGTGTCAATATGACACAGGCCATATGGTTCTTGGAGTGTCATCCCCAAATCAGATAAAACTGTGGAGATTTCTCTGGGATGAGAGTTACCACTGTGGGAGAAATTGTGTGCCAAGGATGATGGACCCTGGGAACCACCACATGTAGATGGTGGCATATGAGTTCCCTTAATTAGAAGAGATGATCTTAAAAATCATAGGTTGAGCACTTTTTAAACTAACATTTTAAAGACACTGCTGTGGGAATGTCTCTGTCCCTCTAAACTTCATATACTGAGCCCCTAATCCCCAATGTGATGGTATTTGAAGATGGGGCCTTTGGGAGGAAATTATACCATAAAGGTGCAACCTTCATGATGGGATTAGTGTCCTTATAAGAAGAGGAAAGAGAGAGCTTTCCTCCTCTCTTTTATGTTCTCTGCTCCATGGGAGGACACAGCTAAAAGGCACCTGTCTGCAAACTAGGAAGAGGTTCTTGCCAGGAAGTAACCACACTTGAATCCTGATCTGGAACTTCCAACCTTTAAAACTGTAAGAAGTAAAGGTCTGTTGTTTAAGCCTCCCAGTCCATGGTTATTTGTTATAGCAGCCTGCACTGACTAAGACAGACACCTTATTTCTTTACAAAACTGAGCCATTTCAGGCCGTGGAGAAGAAGTGGGTGGTGAACATGTTTGGGCTGGTGTATCTGATTTCATTAATGGGGACTGCATCTTCTGAACGCTTCTGGTAGGACAAGGAATCAAGCAGCCTTTGACACCTCTGGTGAAGGCCACATGCCACCAGAAACTAAAAAAATTTGTAAATAGTGTTAGATCATATTCCAGGTAATTGTGCATTAAAATGGTACTGGAAAAACAAAACCTCAAAATAGATAAAAGACAGAAGCTAAAGGTAGCCTGCAGAATTTGTCATTTGTACTAGATCATAGAATAGGACTCCACAGGTCTCAGTTTTGGTGACAGGTCATCTGACAGTCCTGCAAAATATAAATGTGAAGTTGAGAGTTGATGTGATTTTGACGTTGAGGGGTTTTTGTTTCTGTGCTTTGTTGTTTTGTCATATATTCGCAGGAAAGGGAAAGGTCCCACTTCTGTGTTTGGGCGTCAGGGACTCTGGCAGCTGGCCCCCTGGCAAGATATGATGGGACACAGTTTATAGGATCAGAGGCAACCAATTCAGGTCAGTGGGGAGTGATTTATAGCCGAGAGTTCTTGAACAAGCTTAGACTTCACCCACAGATGGGTGGAATGACCTGAATTTTCATTGTTGGTGGAGCTCATTAGAGAAAAGAAAGAGAAAGAGGCAACTGTGGCAATCCCCGGGAAACAAGATCAAATGGCAGAGTTTGGCTAAGGCTCTTAGAGTAAACTTGAGAACTAGAAAATACTCAGTTGATGTTATCAGATCCAGACCAGCAAGGGCCTGGTCACTGATGACCAAGGGTCCAGCCAGAGTCATCTGACACTTAGTCAGAGACAGCTTCCAGGATTGGTCACAAACTGGTCAAAGATTAAACCCTAGGTATTAGCAAGTGGGAGACCGATTTGACATTCCTGCTGCTGAATATTTAACTTCAGGGATTATTCTAGATTCCCCAGCTTTGCTCTCAGCTTGCCTTGGAAAGAATTTTACTCAGCTCAGCAGAAGGCAGGAAGGAACTGGGTGTTGAGGCACGAACCGGAAGAAAGCCTGGGTGCCTGGTGGGGATGGCTCCTTCTTTGTAGAGAAATGCAATGATTTCAGTGAGACAAAACTTGGTAAGGCACTTTCAGCTTTCCCCTTCCTCATCTTCTACTCGCCTATGACTATTGTACTGACCAGAGTAATGGTTGGAGAAAAATGAAAGATACCAAATATAAATAAATAAATAAATAAATAAATAAATAAAAATGCCAGGGATTCATTTAAGTTGGGGCACAGAAAAAAAAAACACCCAAAATTAATATAACCAAAACAATAACAACAACCAAACAGTTCTGGATATGGGAGAAGGGCTAAGAGAACAAAGAGACTGGAGTGGGGTTGGGGGAGAAGAAGAGACATATCTAATGAAGATTTTAAAATAAATTTTGATGGGTATTAAACTATGTAATTCCTCCTCAAGACACTTCAGGAAGCACTCACATGATATTTCAAGGATTTCAGATATGAATCTGTGTTACTTTGGGAAGCAATACCATGCTGCTGTAAGTCAGGAAGTCTCAGTCTCAGGAAGACTAACACTATAATACTTCATGAACGGCAGAGCATTTTTGAGGAGAAGATGAAACCATCTTGAGATGCAGATGTGGGCTCATTAAGTGAGTGACAGGGCTTACTACAAGCATGCTTCTGATTCATGCCTCTGAAAAATTGTGCAATATTTGTTATAAGTTTAGTTATAAAGCATGTAGTTACTCACAGGAATGAACCTCTAGTTGTCTGCTCAAGGATCTCTCCTTCCAGACTATGTATGGATAGATGTAATGGGATCTTGCTCTATGGCCACAGCTAGTTAGTTACATTAAGGATGGGCATGTGGCCAGATGGACCTCATCGTCTCTACTGTGGAATTGTGGAGGAGACACCTATGGAGGAGGAGCCAACTCTTTTTAATATATATCTACTGATTTCAGAGAGGAAGGGAGAAGGATAGAGAAAAACATTAATGATGAGAGAGAATCATTGATCAGCTGCCTCCTGCATACCCTCTACTGGGGATCAAGCTTGCAACCTGGGCATGTGCCCTGACCAGGAATCAAACTGTGACCTCCTGGTTCATAGGTCAATGGTCAACCACTGAGCCACCATAGCTGGGCATGGAGACAACTCTTTAAATGGTGGTGGGAGGCCATATTTTCAACCTCATGGACTGGGAAACAGAGAAAAATATCAGCAAAGCAAGGGAGACAGAGCAGCAGGATCCTGAGGGTGTTGGATTCTTCGTTGTCATTTGTTTCTAAGGCCCAGTAACATCCCTATCCTTGGGTTCTCTTACCCTAATAAAAATGTTTTACTTTTGCTTATGCTACCATAGGTTGATTCTTTGTTTCTAGAAACCAAAATAGTTCTTTTATAAGACTCACAAATCATTAGTATTATAAAGAAATTGGTGACAGCTTGACCCAGCCTCTCGACTGGATTACGTTAGATTTGTCACCCTGGACAAGTTACTTAAGCTTCATGTTTTCTCAGCTGTAACATGGAGAGGATAATTTTATCAGCCTTATACATCTGTCATAATTAAATGTGCCAGTAATATATGTAAAGCACTGAGAACAGTGCCTGACCCTCAGTCAATATTATCTATTGTCACTTTTACTGAGACTCTAATTATTAAAACTTTAGAATATAAGGACATGCCATAGTTGATTATTTAATTTTTACAGAAAAAAACTCATATAGAGTATGAGCAAACTTTCAAAAATGTACAAAAACCTACATGTATAGTTGTACAGCAAAAAAATCTGAAAACCAAAAATATGAACAGTAAATTCCTCTGGTGGCAGGATTTTTTAAAATATATATTTATACTATCTAAATTTTTTATATGAGAAGAAAGCAATTTTATTTTATTTTGGGGGGTAATGGTAGTACTGAGAGTGTAGGTGGAGAGACCAGGTGGGGAAAAACAATGCTCATTGCAGGCCCCCAGATGTACCTAGCCAAGCTCCAAAAAGTTCTGCATTGCTCATCCTTGGTTTAGGCTCCCTTGCCTAGTCTGTGGGTGATTTTCTTGGATTGTCCTCACGAACATTTATTACAGCACTCAGGGTCCCTTGCCTCAAACATTGGCCCATTTTCCTAGTGTCCCATGTGCTGGTTCTCAAGCAACTGACTATATGCTGACTGTTGGCTGGGAATATTTCCTTCATGCTTAATTCTTTGAATTTTCGAATCACTCATTAGAGACTAGACAGCCTACTCAGTCACTTGTCATGAATGTAACAATAGTGTTTGGAGGCTTTTGACTTTCATTTTGAATCACCTAGCAAACTTTAAAAATATGGATTCCCTTCCCAGAGATTCTATCCTGACTAGCCCAGGATGGGGGATGGGCATGGGGATTTGTTAAAGCTCCCAAATGAATCTAATGGGCAGCAGGCTTAAGAATCTCTGCTACAGGGGCTGAACACAGGGTCCAAGTCAGAGCAAAGGTAAGATTATTCTGAATGCTGTGGAGTGACCACCATACACATTCCATGTAAGATAGTGGATTACCTACTTGATCGTGCTCCTGAATGGGAGGAGCTCCTTTCAACAAAAACAAATTCAGTTTCAGAAGGCATGCACATGCAAGGATTTTAATTAAAAGCCGAACAATAGAGCATTGCAGAAAACTGTATCAGTTGAGAACTTTGGTTTTTTATCCTCTATTTGCAATCCTATCTAATAAAGAGGGAATATGCAAATTGACTATCACACCGTAACAAAATGGATGCACCCACAGCGGAGGCAGGTCCGTAACACAAGATAGCTGCATCCACAGTGGAGGCCGAGTTCTCAAAACGAGCCTTAACGAGCAATCAGCAGGGACCTGAGACTGTGGTCCCCCAGCCTGGTGGGGCTTGACAGGGGACCTCAGGCAGCGTCCCCTGCCCCAGCACTGGGCCAGGGGACCTGAGGCTGCGCCCCATGCCCTGACGCTGGGCAGGAGGACCTGAGGCCGTGTCCCCTGCCATGTGGGGCTTGATGGGGGACCTCAGGCCACACCCCCTGCCCACGGGCTTGACGGGGGACCTCAAGGCATGCCCCCTGCCCCAGCCCGGACAGGGGGACTCAGGCCACGCCCCCTGACCTGGTGACAGGCCTGGGGACATGAGGCCGCCCCCCCCCCCCCCGCCAAGCGGGGCTTGATGGGGACCTCAGGCCACGTCCCCTGGCCCAGGCTAGGGGACCTCAAGGCATGCCTCCCCACCCAGGCCGGGGGACCTGAGGCCGAACCTTCCACCCGGTGGGGCTTGACGGGGGTGGGGCCAGCCGGGTCTGGATCTAGCCCAATGTGAGTGGGACCAGCCAGGTATGGGTCTTGCGTGATTTCAAGGTGCACGTGGGTGGGTGGGGCCTTGACTCTGGGTCCCGTGGCACACCCCAGACTGTGACAGGAGGAAGATTTTCATATATATATTTACTAATTTTCTTTCATCTCTGACACTTCTATTATAGAGAAAGGGCAATATTAAAATATTTCCTCTAATTAATTCCCTTTTAATGTGCACGAATTTTGTGCACCAGGTCACTAGTAATGAATAAGATTGAGTCTGCCAGGCATTCTCTCAGAGCCTCATTAGGACTATGTCTGAATTTCAGATGAATCACCAATGACATTGTTAGGTAGCAAGCATTTCCATAGTAAAGTTCTTTCCAGTCCTTCATGACAGGAATTCTCAGAGACATGCATTTTATTCAACCTGTTCATTATTAAATCACATGCAAGTTTAATATTCCTATTGCAACATAATAAACTTACACTTTATACAAATATGCTCTTTGTTCTTCCAATTTCTCTGTGCCTTAAACAAGCATTGTTAGTCTGCTAATGTAACTATTCTTTTTTGTTATGTCTAGGGATGTTCAAATTCAGACACTATTATATCATTTTTTTCATATTGTTGGACTTATTATTAAACTGGCCACGTTACGTTTTCCATTTATAAGATTTTATGAGATTTCTCTGGAAGTTGGTTGTTCTTTCTTTTTTAAATTGATTTTTAGAGAGAATAAAAGGGAGAGGGAGAGAGAGAGAGAGAAGCATTGATGCGAGAGAAAACATCGACCAGGGATTGAGCCCATAACCCGGGCCTGTGCCCTGACTGGGAATCAAATCAGTGACCTTTTGGTGCACAGGCTGATGTCCAAACAACTGAGCCACACTGGCCAGGGCAAGTTGATTGTTTCTTATGGTAAATTGAGATACCTCCTTTGATTGGATTCCTAACTGGTCTAAATTAAATTAGAACTCAACAAAATAAAGATCATGGATGGATGGTTTGCTCTCCGTCCTTATGACTATCCTTGATTGAGAGAGAAGTTTACTTGTGACTTTCAGGTGTCTTTTTGTCCCTGTTGGTTTATGTAACCTTCCTGAAGTTATTGTCTAACCCTCTACTACTATAGCACTAGTCAGGCTTGTTTGTTTTTTCCTCTTCTTATTTCTCATCACAACTCTCATAAACTAGATTCTTAAGGGAGGGTTTTCAGAGTTACTGTAAGACAAGGAGTCTAATGTAGGTTAGAATTTACCAGGTTATGTTTCATAGTTAATCCCATAGATACTTTTGGATATATAAGATTTCATTTTCAAGTATGTTTAGAAAATGCTGCAGACTCTTATTTCTCTTGTTAGAGATTTACAAAGATCATTAGCATATATTTATTCTCTGAAATGTCTGCAATAAAAAAACTGCTTAGCTTGCTTATTTCAACATTTCCCAAGCTATCTTAACTACAGAACTGCTCCCCTGCCCCCCCCTTTTTTTTTTCATTCTGTGGACATTTTGAGAAGGGTTGAATTTATCAGCTACACAATTTGGGCATGTCACTTAACTTTTTAAAACTTACTTGCCTCATTTTAAAAAAGGAATAATACCTGCCCCTACATGAAGTGAAAATCCTTTGTAAACTGAGGGTTACTATAAAAATAATAAGAAACACCCTGAGCAAAACATGAACAAACTTAGAGTTATGATGTAGATGTCTTATATTTTAAAAAATAGTTCTTTTTATAATGATTGATAGGATATGATAAAAGTTTATTGACAAATTATACATTCATATTTACTGGAAATATTTTTTTTGTATTTTTAGAAATAGTTCTTTCTGTACTTATTGATAAGGTGTAATAAAATGTTATTGTTAATATTATACCTTCATCATTAATTGGACACATTTTCATTTAAAGGAGGTTTGATTTCTCTTCTTCAAGTCTACTCAGGAACAAATCAATAGCCTTTAAAATACTTTAGTATATAAAGTCTTCTATATAAATAGTCTTATATAAAGAAAAAAACTCCTGTAATTTTTTTATCAGGAAAATAAATCCTGAGAAATTTTGAATTGCAACTTAGCCAGGCCAAGAATGCTTAATTGGGTTATTAAAATGTTGATAAACAGTGGATGTTTCCAGATGGTACTGGGTTGTACAGGCTCTTTCAAAGATTCTCCACAGTCAAGCCAAAGTTAGAAATAAATGTGGACTTGATAGGAATAGAATTTCTATTTAGAGTAGTTAATCCATGCCTGGGATATCACTGCATAATTTTAATACCTTTGGGTACATTTCTCCCCAAAGCGGGCCTCCAGGAACCATATTTTTCTGCAGTCCCACAGATAATAATAGTCCCTTACTTTTCAAGGTGACTTGTATTTTCATTTCCCTTGCAGCATCTGAAATGGCTGAAAAGGAGTCTGAACACACAGTACACTAAAGATAGGTGAGGCTAGGCTGAGCAACATCAGTGGAATTCAGGCAACACTGGGGTAAATCCATGCGTGCCTGCACACCTGGCGGTACTTCCCTGTGGGTTCCCTTCACACTTTACCTCGCCTGACTGGTGGAACTTAGCTCAAAGTTCACACCCTCCAGAAAGTTGTCTGGAGGCCCTGTCCTCTGGGTTCCCATGGGCCTGAACACATGTCTCTTACAGCAGCGGTCACCCTGGGTGGTACTTGTTTACTTACCTGTTTATCACCCTCACTAGACTCTAAGCTCCTTGAGGTCAGAGGCTCTGTGTTAGTAAAGATTCAACAAATGGTTGAATGGCTGAGTAAATGAGTGGTCTGCAAGTGCTCTCCAGGCAAGTACATTGACCGCTTTTGACAAATATCTGTCCTTTCAAAACCTCATTTCGAAGGGTTTTCAAAGTTTAGTTGCATGCTTTGTACCTTATGACTCTGCCAGTGTGGCCCTACCTGGCTAGACCAGCTGCCGATTCAAACATTGACATCTACAGGCTCTATTCTGGATTGTGGTTGTCCTATCTGGTCGTCCCATCCTGTCTTGTTTGAAGTTTGGTTCAGTGGGAGGCACACAGTTACAGAGTAAAGAGGGCAAATGGGGCATAGAAGGAGAGAGGCTCTGAAAGATGGTCGGAAAGCAGAAGTTGCACATGAAACACAAAGCAGAGAGCTACTGCTGGGCTCTGGACCCTGATGTCTTCTTTTCCAGCAAAGAGTGGATTCCCACGTCTCCAAACCAGGCTGTGCAGCTGCTGCAGCTCTGCTTTCTTTTATAGCCCCTGTGTCCATGCATTAAACTTCTATTACTTAACCTAACCTAGAGTTTTAGTTCTATTTAACAGATCAGGAAGCAGAAGGTTGGACTTGGTTAAGGAGAGGAATAGGAGACAAGGTTTTGTACCTATAGCCTTTCTCCTGAGTAGACCTCAGCAATAAGGCAGGTTTCTCAGTGTAGTCCTGCATCACATGGTGATGGTGGTTGGTTCTTTTTAACTAGCTCTTTATGGTGTTCGTATGTATATAAAGTTTAAGAAACATTGCTCTTGGCCCGGCCAGTGTGGCTCAGTGGTTGAACATTGACCTAGGAACCAAGAAGTCACCATTTGAGTCCCGGTCAGGGCACATGCTCGATCCCCAATGTGGGGTGTGCAGGAGGCAGCCAATCAGTAATTCTCTCTCATCATTGATGTTTCTATCTCTCTCTACCTCTCTTTTCCTTTCTGAAATCCATAAAACATATATAAAAAGAATCATTGCTCTTTAATGACATATGGATTGAGCAAATGCCCTAGAAGTTTTCTGGACTAAAGTGACTAACAACTAGTCTTGTTCACCTGGAGGCCATTCATTCCCAAAGAGCAAATACCATATGATTTCACTTATATGTAGACTCTAAGAGACTAAACAAATGAACAAACAAAACAAAACAAAAACAGACTCAGACATAGAGGATACACTGATGGTTGCCGGAAGGGAGAGGTGTGAAGGAATGGGTGAAAAAGGTAAATTGGAATAAAAGATAAAAATCTCCAGTTATAAATTAAATAAGTCACAGGATGTAATATGCAGCACAGGGAATAGAGTCAATAGTATCATAATGACTTTGTATGGTGATAGACGATTACTAGAGTTACTGCGGTGATCACTTTGTAAGGTCTATAAATGTTGAATAACTAGATTATACTCTGAAACTCATATAACATTGTATGTCAACTGTACTTTAATGGTAAAAAAACAGTTTTGCCTTGAAACAAGCCACTCAATCTCTTTGAATCTGTCAGACTACATACACATTATTTTAAAATAAATAATTTGTCAAAAGCAGATATTTTTGTACCTATGTTGTAACTAGCTAGGATTATTTTTTAAAAGATCTATGGCAAATCCAAACTTGCAGAGGATAAAACATTGAGACACAAGGAAATAGCAATAAATCACTGATTTCTTAATACCTTTGCATCATTTAGTAAAGTATGCTAATGACAGCTCACAAGCAAGCCTGAGAGTTCCCCTCTCTCCCCAGGCAAAGCTGACATTGCATCATATATATTATATTCTTTATGAGTTACTTTTTCCTTTTTAAGGCAGACTTGCAAATGTTCTAGAACAATGGTCGGCAAACTCATTAGTCAACAGAGCCAAATATCAACAGTACAACGATTGAAATTTCTTTTGAGAGCCGAAAACTGACTTCTGCGCATGGGCCACGAAGTTTCAATCGCACTGTACATGCACGCCCACACATGGTATTTTGTGGAAGAGCCACACTCAAGGGGCCAAAGAGCTGCATGTGGCTTGCGAGCTGCAGTTTGCCGACCACTGTTCTAGAATATACCCATCTCTCTCTCCTAAGATGACTACAAGTCTTCTGGTCTCTTATAACGTATTGGAACCACTTAAAGGCTAGAATTTCTTTATATCCCCTATTGGATCACAATGCCCACTTCTCAAAATAATAGCTATTCAGGTTTCAGAACAAAATTCCTCAAATAGTTTTAATCACCCAGTCATCGTAATATTTTATTCTACTAAGGCATTATTCAAGAAATCCTGAAAAGCTTTGGGTTTACTTTTGAACTAAAGTTCTGGTCACAAGATTGGGATTAATACAGAATAACCGGAAACAACTCCAAATAAAAGACAATAGTTGAGAATGGTGTAGGCTCTTTGCAGGCAAGGGTTCTCTAGGGAATACCCTTTAATCTAACTTAATCTTTGTTTTACAAAGATGAGTCTAAAGAGAGAAAGTAGTCATTTATGCATGAGAAGTCTCAGAAATAGTTTTGAGCAGCAGTTTTAATATTTTTATTATAAAAATAAAACATTTTGTTTTAAAAAAGAGGGAATAGTATTAAAATAAACAAATATTTATAAGTAGAAGTCCAATCCTTAGAAGTAGCAACTGTAAATAGTATTATTTGTGCCTGCCCACAAATTTTCTACATAAATATAATTATGTATAAATTAAATTGTGGCTGGACTATATATACTATTTACAATTTATATTTTTATTTAAAATAGAATTTGAATATCATATATATGTATATAACTTATTTTTAATAGCCACATAGCATATTATACATAGTATGGATATCCATAACTAACTTTACTAGTCCTCTATTAATAGAGTGTTTCCATGTTTTCCTTTGTTACAAACAATGCTTCAAGAAACATTCTTATACATAAAGTTTTGTTAATTTGTGAAAGCCTATCTTTAGAGTGAATTACTACAAGTGAAAGGGTTGGGTCAAACAATATGTGATTCTAAATTTTGGTTGATACTGCCAACTTGTCCCCCAAATATATATATGATTAGCATTTCTACTTTCACCATTGGGTGTGCTGAAGAGTATGTACAATGAGCTAATTAATCTTTAATAGAAGTTATTTTTACATAAAGAAGTGAGTTGTTTAAGAAGTTCAAGTCACTCCAAAAGCAGCAATTTATTAAAATAACACAATACATTTTTAAGTAGAAGTAGTGAACAGGCTCTTGGCTTATTTGATAATCAAATTTATGAAGAAGAGTGAATCATGTTAAGACATTGAAAATGATTCAATTCCTGTTGATTTGACAGGAAATACTGGCATGGAAAACAATAGCATGAAGCTCATAGTACACCACCACAACAAGGCCTCAACTACTAAGGGGAGTACCATCAGTTCAGAGAGTTTTTAAGATTAATTAGTCACTATGTAACATTTGACATGCCCTGAAATATTACAAATCAAGTGAAAGAAACTTTTTAACTGTTTTCCAAATTTGATAGTTATTTAAAAAATATTCATATTTCCAATAAGTTGTGAATCCCCTTTTCTGAACTATCAAACATTTAAAAATTTGATCAACTATATCTTATATTTCTATTCTCTCTCTATATAAAATATTGTAAAATTTTTACATGACATGATAATCAGAAAGTATGTAATAAAAATGCAGGTATAGCCCTGGCCGGTGTGACTCAGTTGGTTCAGCATCGTCCAGTGCATCGAATGGTTGCCGGTTTGATACCTGGTCACAGCACATGCCCTGGTTGTGGGTTTGTTTCCTGTTTGGGGTGTGTGAGGGAGGCAACCGATAAATTTGTCTCTCTTACATCAATGTTTTTCTCTCTCTTCTTTTCCCTTCTTCTCTAAAATCAATAAAAACATATATATATTTTAAATGCAGATATTATAGAGGTATGCAGGGCAGTAAATTAAAACAAATATTTTTCTGGATTTTTCAATGTTTGTGGTATTTGTTATGTTTTAAACATTTATAATTAACTAGAGGCCTGGTGCATGAAAATTCATGCACTGGAGGGAGGTCCCTCAGCCCAGCCTATCCCCTCAGGGGTGGGAGGTGACCTGATGATCAGGGGAAGGCGATGCCCCCATCACACCTCTACTGCTGCCACTGCCAGCAGCGCAAGCCTTGGCCAGCCCTGGTTACCTGAGCCTCGGGCGGCCCTGGGTGGCTGGGCAGCTGCCATCCGAGGCTTGCCTGTGCCTCGGGCCAGCCCTGGTCAACAGGGGGCTCAGGGAGGTCCGGCTGTACCGTGTGCCTGCTTCCCCCCTGTCTAGGCTGAAAGGACTGGGGGACTCCGGCGGGGCTGAGGGGACTGGGCGCTGCCATCTTGTGGCTATGGGTGCCACAATCTTTGTGATGGTGTGACAAGTCAATTTGCATATTCCCTCTTTATTAGATAGGATTAGAATTTTTCTCATTCTAAGTGAAATTCAAGGTCATACTTGTTTTTCTTAAAAGTCTTCCAAAATTGTATGAGCTTTAGGCATAAACATTGGGTCCACCCCTGAGTTTATGAGACAGCCTGTTTCCCCAGACTCTTGCCAATACTAGGTAATATTAATTTTTTTGTAATTGCTAATCTGATAAGTAATATATGGTGTTTCATTATTGTTTTAATTTATATTTCTATAATTATGAGTTAAGTTGAGCATTTTTTGTATGATTATTTTCTACAGAATTCCCCATTTATTATCTTTGCCTATCAATTGCCTGTCCTTTATTTTTTTTTAATGCATCAGTGAGAACTCTGGGTATAACACAGTTCTTCTCTGTCAGTCATGCTGCAAATCCTTTTCTCAGTTGATTTTGGTCCTTTAACTTTCCTTATAGTAGAATTTTAAAAACCATATTCAAAAGCGTTTAATTTTTCATTGGACTTATCAATTGATAGCAGCATTTTGAAAAGAGTAAAAGTGCTACGTAGATTCTATATATTGAGGCTCAGATATGGGTTGACTCAATGCAATACCTTTAATGTTAAATAAGTATTTTATTTTTATTTTTTTAAAATATATTTTATTGATTTTTTACAGAGAGGAAGGGAGAGGGATAGAGAGTTAGAAACATCGATCAGCTGCCTCCTGCACACACCCCCACTGGGGATGTGCCTGCAACCAAGGTACATGCCCTTGACCGGAATTGAACCTGGGACCTTTCAGTCCGCAGGCCCACGCTCTATCCACTGAGCCAAACCGGTTTCAGTGTTAAATAAGTATATTTTAAGAAATATCAGAAACCAAGATACTTTGGCTTACTTTTGTAGGCAGAGAGGTGGTTAAGTGTTTTTTCTTAGAAATCAAGGATTCTAGGTACTCGCTCCCCTTTCCTTTCTCTACAAGCTAACTGGAGTTGGAGAGAGAATAGGTCCAACCTGTAGAACTTGCATTTTCATTGCCAAGAGGCGACTCTGAAAGCACAACCCTAAGCTACCCATGCTGCTGTGCTCCAGATGGAGGGCTGGCCTTTATTCTCACTGGACTGAAATGTCAAAGGTCATCCCCACAGGCTCTTAGCTCTGTATGGATTTTGATAAGTGAGCAATGCCAATCCTATACAAAAGACAAGCGTGCTCTACCTGGAAACATATTCTGTTCATTCAAAAGCCTCCCCTGGGATAACAAACCTTAGTTGCTCACCTGCCTGACAAGCTACTTCTCATCTTTTAGGCCCACTTCAAATGCCGCCTCAATAAAACTTTCCTGGATTCCCCAGGAGTGATTAATCACTCTCTCACTGATGCTTCCACAGCATCTGTTTCACAGTATTCCTGTAGCACTTCAGATGTATTACAATGTAATGTATATTGTGCATATTTCTACTCCATGGGACCGGGAGTTTTGTGGGTAGGAGTATGTCTCATTCATCTTTAAATCCACAAAACCCAGCATAGAATTTGGCACATAATAGGTACTTAAGACATTTTTATGGAATGTGCTTAAAATCTGTAAATATGATTTAAGTGGAGGATGAAATAGTATACCCAAACCACCAAAAATAAATGTATTACAGGTACATTTATAACAACAGATGTGTGGTATGGGTTGTTTCTGTGATAGTGGGAAGTATAACACTCTGTGAGTAGGCAAAAACAATGCACCACGGACAGATTTTATTCTTAGGTTTCTCATATCTTTCCCTGTCATGACTGAGTGCATATCCATACTCATTCTCAGGCTCCAAAGACATTGCCACAGGAATCTTCAGACACTGTCTTGCTCACTATAAATGGGTCAACACGTTTACTGTAATACAACCACACTTGCCATTAAGTGAAGACTGCTAACATCTATAGAGAGGCATGATTTTGCCCCCAAAATGACAATAATCATACTTTAATAAATACTCATTTATATAATTACACACAATAAATGTCTTGAGCCAAGGCCCTTTAAACATTTATAGCAAATGGTGGGATATGGGAGAGGTCAGGAAATCCCTGGGGGACCGCCATACCATGTGCTTCAGGCATCATCCCATCTGCTTGTTATGTAGCACAGATCTTCTCAATAAATCACTGTGTTTGGAAGTGTAAGTTTCGCACTCATTCTTCCACACTTGCCAAAGTACAGCAGAGTTGGGAAAGTTAAAATAGCCTGGTATTTAATTGGTTCTAGACATGTACACTGACAGATACTGTTAAACGAACCGAATTATTGATTCAATGAAGAGGGCCGATAACCTCAGGACCCACCACCATTCATCTTCATGGAGGTCAGGGACAGAAAAATACTCCTTTGGGGTCTTTATTGACATCTAGTCAATTTATCTAACCCAAGGCCTTTTGATGGTTTATCATTCACTTGGGAAAAACGCGTCCCACAACGACTAGTTCAAATGCATGTGACCTTTAGCTGTAGAAGAGATAATTCATTTACTTGGAATAGATAACTCTGTAAGAAGATTCTATTAATTGGGATTCCTTTCAAAAGCCATAAGCCCAGAAAAGTTTCTATAGCAACTCTGACAATCCAACATAGAGTTAGTTATGTTTATTCTGCTCTTGATTTACTATCTATTGGAATACACCACAGATTAAAAATAT
This sequence comes from Cnephaeus nilssonii, assembly GCF_951640355.1. Classification (NCBI taxonomy): domain Eukaryota; kingdom Metazoa; phylum Chordata; class Mammalia; order Chiroptera; family Vespertilionidae; genus Cnephaeus; species Cnephaeus nilssonii. The sequence continues at coordinate 41,319,262 of NC_137076.1, forward strand.
CTACTGAATATGGTACAGGTTGGAACATCATGGGTATATCACTGGACCTATAAGGCATCCCTGGCAGATTTCAAAAGCCCAATAAGTGTCAGGTATTGAATGTCTAGTCAACATCAGCTGTACAAAAATCCTCACAATAACACACTGTGGGCTCATCTGTACTATATCCCAACTGAGGGCCAGAGAGGTTAGTTAGACCAGTGGTCAGCAAACTCATTAGTCAACAGAGCCAAATATCAACAGTACAACGATTGAAATTTCTTTTGAGAGCCAAATTTTTTAAACTTAAAGTTCTTCTAACACCACTTCTTCAAAATAGACTTGCCCAGGCCGTGGTATTTTGTGGAAGAGCCACACTCAAGGAGCCAAAGAGCCACATGTGGCTCGCGAGCCGCAGTTTGCCAACCACGGGGTTAGACCATTTGTCCAAGATCACATAACAGAGCCAGAATTCAAATTCAACTTGCTTTCATTACCAATGCATGCCATTTCCATTATGCTGGTTTCATTAAGTCCTATACAAGCTTATCAAAAATGTTCACATCCTGTGTTATGAACATCCGATGTGTGAGTATTTTTTAGGACACTGCCTCTCCTTACACACCTCTGCTTTGCGTAATTAAACAGCCAGGAATGATGGTGTCACCTGGGGACCAGGATAAGAAACTGCCCTTTTCTTTTGCTAAGTTTTCACACACTTTGCCTATACCCATGTGCTCTTCTTCAGCCTTTCACTAGTAACTTATAGGTGAATTCCACCTCAGAGTCTTTTTCACTTCTACTTAATCGTCATTAAGCATCTCCTTCCCTTCCCTTTCTTTTACAAAGCTTGCTCAGTTTTTTAAAACAAACAACCCCTTTTCCTATCTACTTCTTATTATTTAATTTGTCATTCCAAGAGTTTCCTAATAGTGACTGACAAATGTAAGAGAGCCACTAACAATACACTTAAAACCAACGGGCCATTGACGTCCAACACTGGGAATCTACACTGATGGCCCCTTCTTACAAGCCTCCAAAAAACTAATCTTACTCCATGTCTTTCCACAAGCACATTTCTGAAAAATAATAATGAAAAACAACAACAACACTTTTATATATCTTAAAAATGTTTAGTGACTATAATTGCAACAGCATTGTTTCCCTTTCAAATGAAATGATATAAGATGAGATGAGATGTACATGGAGTACACACACAACAAATTAGTTGGGATTTTGCGGTGTGCCTGTTTTGCAACAATATTTCTAATGGAAAATATATTCCGATTCCTAACAACTGACAAGTAAACTGCAGTATACTACTTCTAAAAATCACTCCTTGTATTCTGTTTCAGGAGAGACGCATATTTCCATTTTAATTACTTGTGGATAACCAACTTGCTTTTGGGAACCTCCTGCTTCCTGGCCTCCTCCACTTCCCCCTGTTTCCGGGTAGATGAGAACTTGCCCAAAGAGACCCAGCTGTGACAAGCTGCACATGGAAGAAGGCATGTGCATTTGGTGTGAATTTCAAATCTAAACTTTTGATTATCCATGGTTTCATCTGTACCACTTCCCTTTCCTTTTGCCTGTTGACTAGTAATCTCTTTATTAAACAAAGTACTTTTCTTGGCTGAGTAGGAAGGGTAACCTGAGGGGTTTCTCCTTAATTAGAAAAGACTCAGCAGAGGGAAGGTGGTGTGAATAGCCCACTATGTTTGAAAGAATCCAAACACTTTTAACTGTCATTGAAAAAAAGTTTAGTAAAAGAGATGAGAATTTTCAGAGCGAAGACGGAAAAGCTTATGAGGGGATTAGATTTAATTAAACATAAACATTTAAAAACCATATATCATGATTTAAAAAAACAAGGGAATCTACAAAATAAAATTTATAGAAAACATTATTCAGGAATCGTGGTTTTACTATGTGTCATGCTTCATTGTCTCGTGTAGTAATTTTTGCCTAGTTGACTATTTCTTCAACTGTAAATCTCAGAAGTAAAACCTTGATTCATGTCACTATGTGGTGTGGCTCTAGAGATGTAGGTGTCTTGTAAATTTTAAAGCTCAAATCTGTCAGGACAGTGACCTAAATTCCTCTTCAAGTTGGGTCCTGCAGGGCTCATTGCCTCACACAGTACAATAGCACTATTCTTCACACCTTGGCTTCCAAACAGATCAGACTAAGTTAGAAAAGGCACATGATATAGAAAAAGATAAGCTTTTTTGTAATACCTCAAATTGCTACCTCTGCCATAGTGATTTGGTATCTAAGGAATAAGCCACAATAGAAGAAGACTTAGTATCAAATAGTAAAATCAAGTAAAAAAAAATATATATATATTTACATATATATATGTTATATATATATATATATATATATATATATATATATATATATATATATATATGTTTTTTAATCCTCACTGATGATATTTTTCCATTGATTTTTTAGATAGAGTGAAAGAGAGAGGGAAAGACAGAGAGAAACATCCATGTGAGAGAAAAACATCGATTGCCTCCTGCATGTGCCCTAACCTGGGCCCCAGCCGGGGAGGAGTCTGCAACTGAGGTACATGCCCTTGACCAGAATCGAACCCAGGACCTTTCAGTCCACAGGCTGATGCTCTATCCACTGAGCCAAACCAGCCAGGGATCAAGTAAAATATTTTAACTTGTTTTTTGTTTTTTGTTTTTTTACTTCAATGTGGTGGTCTTTGTGTAGTAGATCTTAGGAACAGATCAACTCATTAAATTGTGTGCTCCTTTTCTAACAATTGGCTTTTGAGGCACACCTTAGCATGACACAACCAGTTTTTGAGACATAACCAGTTTTTGAGACACACCAATATTATATAGAAATAGAAGTAATCCTACATAAATGTAGAGTTGATATTATTGAGTGAATTTCTCAGGTTATACTCAGGGTTGGAGGTAAGGTTTTTGTGAAAGATTGTACTTGTGATGAGAAAGAATCTACAGTAGTAAAAATTGTGACTACCTTTTACTGAATATCTGCTATACCCCAGGCTATGCTATACATCTACATCTCTAATTCCACATCAGTGTTGTAGGGAGATGTTATAATCTCATCATAAACTGGTAAATCCGGTGGTTGAGAAGATAAGGACCCAGCTAGAATGAAATGGTGAGTATTTGGCTTGCTGGGATTTGAACCTGCCACCTATGCTATAAAACCCCATGCTTTGGGTATCTTGATGCAGACTCACAGTATTGTTAAATCTCTCTAATGCCATTGTGTGGGAGGAGACGTTGCAGCAACTCTATTAGAAAGAAGCTGGGATTTGCTTAGAGGGAAAGTATCAACTTTTTGGATCCTCAGTGAAGAGAAAATGCTCTTCCTCACCTATTTCACCCCACTCTTCGCTTCATGATGTCTTCCCTTCTGCACTGCAGTGTAGGTTTGGTATCAATTAGAGATCGGTGTGCTACAAGCATCTAAACCCCAGCCAGCCACTTGCACATCCTTAGCTAGTGGTTTAGTCACCCGGAATCATTCCTTACTCCTACCAGAAAAATAAAATTCAAAACCTTATGTCCTGATACTTAGAAAGCATCTACTATTTGATTGTTAAATAGATGATACGAAGTTGCATTGTACCACTAGTGTGTAGAAACCCAGTGTTATCCTTGGGAATTCCTAATATCGCAACAGCGTGGTACTGACTAGTGTCAGAATTTCTCTGAGGAAGAGAACTATTTGTTGGAAAAATTCAAGATAGACACCAGAGGTCAGCTGACATTAAAACTTGTTTGGAGGAGTTAAGACTTCTGGCCAAGCTGGGAGAAAAACTTTGAGCTAAGTTTGCCAGCCCCAGAGGCTTCAGAAAATGTTACCGCCCTGTGACATTGGGTGCAAGTGGACTTCCTTGTAGAAACAGGCGAGGGGCTGGGTTTTACACTCAGGTTGACATGGGGCCCAACAGAGGCATCACACGTGTACAAGGAACAGAAGCAAAAGAGGATCCGGAGAGCAAAAGTCCGAAATTTTAAGAAATCGGCAAGGCTGCTTCAGTGTTTCTCGGGCATGGCGTCCTGCAAAAGAGCCCATTAGGCTCGATTCTCTGAGTTGCAAGAAGGCTCAGCGCATATCTGGATTACAATATAACTTAGCAACTAAGCTTCTCATCCTTAATAACTCCCAAAACTTCCCTTTCCTGTCTTTGATATAGAATGTCAGTTCTGAAGAGAAATGTCAACTTGTTACCTTTCCTCTTGCATTTTCAAATGTGAAGAGCTTGGCTCAGCAATATAATTTTGGTGATGGGGATACTGGGGGCGGGGGGGGGGGCGCCGTGGCCTGGGTTAGCCAGCACAGGTGGTCTCATGGCTTAACAGCAGGGGTAGTCACAGGAGGAAATGAATAGGGAATCGCCTTTAAAACAATGACTCAGAATTCTGACTCAGAGGGATCTGGGCCAACTCCTGATCTCATCCTGTGGCTTCCTTAGAACACCTGGGCTGTCCCTGGCGGTCTCCTACCTAGGCTGGGGCTTGGGCCACACCTGTTTGGCCCCCAGGGAATGAGCTGACAAGAACCCTGCCTGCAGTGGGATGACGCAGCTGATCCCATTAGATCAGGCATGGATCCGAGCGATAGCTTTTCTAGAAGCATCATTTTTCCTGTATTTCAATCAGGAACAACAAATTATGACAATTCAAGCTCTCTAAAAAGGACACAAACTCTCCCTGCCCAGGGAGCCCGTTCTGAGAACCAGTATGCTCGTGTTTGACAATAGCTGGTTTTACTCTAGAAGTGTTGCCCTGTTATGTAGAGTTTCACACAAACCCTTCCTTAAAGTTGTGATCCTAATATGAAAATTCAGTCAAATTGAGAACTGAATTTCACGTAAGGTTGAAAATTGAGTGTTTTACAGAAGGGAATACTTGAAAAAAGAAATAGATTGAAGGAAAATTTTACTTGAAGTTGTGTGTTGTTTTTTTTTTAATAGAGATTGAAACGTCTTGTTCATCCTACATTTAAAAAATTAAGTTAGTGAAGTAACCTGAGAGGAATTATTAACCAGAGTCTGCTAAAAAAAAAAATAACCAAATACACACTATAGAAAACTATTTTCTTTTCACCATAAATATCTGCAGACAACCCACCTGGGGTTGACGAGGTAGGCACAGAAGCTCCTGTCTTTCCTCAACCGATATTTCTTTGCCTTTGAAGATTTTTGGAATAACGAGCCAGTTTATAGCTTAAGGGGTTTGGCTCCAGGCATTTCTCACAAATCTAAACTCCCAAGGATACCAGTGATCTTGGTAGGAAACTGGGAATGGATCACGGAGAAGAAAGCAAATCAGTGAGTCAGAACTGCACAAATGTATGAGCTCACCCGCAGGAGGAATGTGGACACCCCACAGCATTCTCAGACCACACTGCCCTGACCCAAATTCAGCAGGGCCAGTCAGCACCACACTCATCTGAAGAATGCCGCAGCCAAGTTCCTGACTAAGTGAATTGGGTTCTGGAGCAAGGCAGCAGGACACTCACTTCCCATGACAATCCTCACAGCCCTTCCCTCCTTCCCTCCTGTCTCTCCCCTTGTAGTCTCATTTTGCCTTTAAAATAAAAAAAAAGTATATATTTTATTGATTTCCCAGAGGAAGGGAGAAGAAGAGAGAGAGAAAAATATTAATGATGAGAGAGAATCATTGATCATCTGCTTCCTGCACACCCCACGCTGGGGGTTTGGAGCCCGCAACCCGGGCATGTGCCCTGACTGGGAATAGAACCGTGACCTCCTGGTTCATAGGTCAACACTCAACCACTGAGCCATGCTGGCCCGGCTCACCTTGCCTTTTGAATCTCTCCTCACAGACCCTTTATGTGCTTTTCATTGCCTTCTAATGAGTCATCTGGGCCAGAAATGACCTCTGTTCTTTGGTGATTGAGACCCACAGGAGAGTTCCCCCAACTCAGTATCCATAGTAGATTCCTGTGTGGTGGGCAGTGAGGGGAGGCAGGGCAATGCGCAGCCCTCAGGACTGCTGGTTAGGAACGGGGGCACCAGAGGGCAAGCAGACCAGGACAGAAAGCAGCTGGCAAGGGTTAACCTTAGCCACGCACAGGGCAATCTGAGGTTTGAGGACAAATGGAAAAGTTGGGAGGACTTGACTAACCCGCCCCTGGCCATGGCCTTCACATCCACTTTCCTCAGCGCCGCAGCCTCCCTGCACTTAGAAGTCCCTGGCAGAGCCTGTGCTGGGCAGTCCTTCCTGGCAAATCTGGTGAGCTGTCTGCTGCTTCAGCCAAGCAGGCCTGCTACTGAATGATGTAAGCGGTTCCTGTTCTACAAGGGCAAAAGGGTGTGTTCTAGCGAACTCAGTAAAAGGTAAAAACCATTTCAAACTTGATGCAATGATTTGACCAGATGCCGCCTACATGGCCTGCAGAAACTTTCTTTGTGATGTAGCATCATGACACCAGAATTTTCCAAATTCCAACTCTTTATTTTTTTAATCTTTATTGTTGTAAGTATTACTAGTACATATGTCCCCTTTTTACCCTCCATTGACCTCCTCCAGCCCGCCTCCACCCCGACCCCAGGCCTTCACCACCCTATTGTCTGTGTCCATGGGTTATGCCTATATGCATACAAGTTCTTTGGTTGCTCTCACCCACCCAACCTCCCCTGTCTTCCCTCTGAGATTCCAGTCTGTTCCATGCTTCTATGTCTCTGGATCTATTTTGTTCATCAGTTTATTTTGTCCATTAGATTCCACATAGGAGTGAGATCATACCAAATTCTGACTCTTGAAGACCTTTCCAGCTGCCATCCTTTGAAAGATTAGCAGATATTTGTTTGTGTCTACACACCAGGGCTTCTCAAACTCATCACTATTAACATTTTGGGCTGGATGATTCTTCATTGGGGGTGAGGGGCTTTCCACTACATCACAGGAGGTCTAAGCAGCATCTCCAGCCTCTGCCTTCTAGATGACAAAGCACATCCCACACACCCCAGTTGTAACAGCCCAAAATGTCTCCTAGGGGGCCAAACCCCCTCGCATGGAGAAACACTGCTCTACACAGATACCGCCCGGGATGCTACACTTGTGCATTTCACTCACCCTCTTGTCACAAGGTGCTCCTGGTCATATCACTTTGCCCTAAGGAAACATTTATTTTTTTACAAGGAAATCCAGGAGAAAATATTCTTAAAGTCTGCAAAAGCTTCAACGGAGAATTGCAAGAAGGAGCTGATGATTTGGTATATTAGGGTTTGAAAGATCCCTAGTATTTCAATCAGGCCTGTTCCACAGATACCCAAATTGCCCTCGGAAGCATGACCCCTCTGAGTCCAGGAAACAATAAACTCAGTTGCAAGGAGCACTGGGCTGGCTGATGACCAGAAACTGGGCTTATAACTAGAATCTAATGCTGGATTCTCACCCATACTTGGAAATTGATTCAACTTACATTTTAGCCTGACTAGTCCCTAAATGTCTAGCTACCTCAGTTTTACCAGTTCTAAAGTAAAGGTAGAGATTTTTCCTCCTTCCCCCGATTCCTAAATTAATGATGAGCTGGGACAAAGGTAATTGGGGCCAGCATCTAAGCCAGTGATGGCGAACCTATGACACGCGTGTCAGCACTGACACACGTAGCCATTTCTGATGACACGCGGCCACATGCCGAGGATGAAACATTTGCTGCTCCTGAGGATGAAACATTTGCGACTAGAGTCTTGGAGTTAGTTTTTTCCTCAAAGTGACACACTACCCGAGTTACACTTAGTTTTTTGGCGAAGTTTGACACACCAAGCTCAAAAGGTTGCCCATCACTGATCTAAGCAATGGTCAATTCTGGGTTGGGCTGGTGATGAAACCTTGAGTTGAGGCTCAATTATGAGGTCTTATTAGGTGTGTTAAAAATGTGCTCTGTATTCTTTTTGTTTGTTTGTTTGTTTGTTAATCCTCAGTCAATGATATTTTTTCCATTGATTTTTAGAGAGAGTGGGAGGGGAGGAAGAGAGAGAGATAGAGAGAGAGATAAACATGATACATTTATTGGTTGTTCCCCATATGCCCCCGACTGGGCAGGGGATTGAACCTGCAACCCAGGTACGTGCCCTTGACCGGAAATTGAAACCATGACCCTGTGGTGTGTGGGCTGACTCTGACCGATGCTCTAACCACTGAGAAACATTGGCCAGGGCTGCTCTGTATTCTTCAAAAGAGAGTTGCTATGTACATTTGGGACATCTCCAGTCCCTAGTGGATTGCCATGAGTTTGGGGACCACTGGAATGAAGAGGGTAGAAGCTCAGCTTTCTTTTTGGTGGGGCTGGAAATAGCACCCTGGTAGTTATTGCTTGGATAGAACGCCATTCTTTTGTTTTCGGGTCTCTTGAAGACCAGAAGAGATGTAGTTTATTATAGTACTATAGCTATCTTAAGGTGCTCCTAACTTGGGCTAAACCAAAAATTTTCAAAGACATTTCTTCCCAATTTCAAACAAAATTACCAGAGTATAAGCCAATTAGTAACATTGAAACGCAGCTTTAGTGTGGCTAGACCTACGATAGTTCACAGCATTACTCTATTGGGTTTCAGGGAAAGCAGTTTATCTAGCCAATGCTATTTCCCCAATATTCTGCTATGTAAATGACCTTAGAGCCAATATTTAAAAATAGTATGTCAATTGTGTGAAAACCACAACTCTGGTCTCCTAAGAGGATGCTGCGAGTCAACTCTTACATTGTTCTGAAAACTTGGCTCCTGTGAATAGGGGGTAGTAGGCTGCTTGGCTCTACCCCCTGCCAGGGAGATTCTCATCAGTTAGGTGTCCACATGCTCCCTCAGCTGGTGTCTCAGAAAACAACAGGCTGCACATCAGACTGGCCCTGTGCTCTCAGAATTAAAATGTGCAGGCCAGGCCACACAGGACGCCTGCCCACTGGGAACCGGATTCCCAGTCTTTCTCCCTTTTCTCTTCTATGGAAGAATGCTTTCATGTGTAGTCATCATTGTGGCTGATGGGATCATTCTAATCCTTCAGTGGAGAGAAGTGGGAGTAAAAGCACAAGGCTGTTTTCAACTCTTTTTCTGGGACCTACCAGCACAACAGAAGTCCCACCGTTAGTCACACCTCTAATGTCCTCATCCATAAAATGGGTTGATAAAGTCTTGTTCTGCCTTCCTTTTCTTACACTGACATACACACATGCACCTTAACTCATTCTCACACGTTCACATACACTCACATGTTCTACTTATACTCACATGCAAACCACTCACAAGCTTGTTGTGAGGACTGAACAAGATAATAGTTATGAAACCACTCGTAAAAGTGCAATGTACTATCAACTTGAAAGTATTTTTCATTATGCATCACAGGCAGTATATCTTGTGGGCCTTACATCTTTAAGAGGCTTCTCAGTACATTAGAGACGTTGTTACCTCTGTTACCAAATAGAATTTTTTCCTAAAACAAACATGTATTCTTGTCAATTAGAATTTCTATTATATTAGCTAATTTGAATTTTCATAATAATAAAACTTTTCAGTTATTTGGAGCTGGTATAAAATAGCTAATAGACAGGGAAAAACTCCAGTGGAAAATGTGTATTTTCTGTGTGTGTGTGTGTGTGTGTGTGTGTGTGTGTGTGTGTGTGTGTTTCCTTGCTGAGAGAGTATTTTGCTCACCATCATACTCCTAGTACCTGGATGAGAATAAATGTTTGTTAAATGAATGAATGAAAATACACAATAACTTTCCATCAAACAGTCCCCATCAAGTATATCCATATTCTTAGCCATTGAGGATTTTCCATCACACATGGTTCACATTTGAATGTCCATATTCAGAAACACAGCTGGGTGTTCCTAAAATTTACTCATTTTTGGATGGCAGAAACAAGCCAAAGATTAAAATGTTTCTGACATGCTTGGTGATTAAGATAGAAAACAATTCTTTAGGTCCTTTAAAAGTGACATTTATTTCATATAGCCCAATTTTCATTAAGCAAATCATACAAAGTAAGAGTGTTAACACATATTATAATGAAGGCTTAAGTTGAAATCTGAATGAAAAGATAAAAATAAAAAAAAATTATTTTTTGTTGGGAGCCAGGAAAGATCTTTGATGAACATGTCTCTTTAAAATTATATTTGTTTGATGTGAGAGACTAAGCAAAGGCAGGTAGGGGTTCCAAATCAACCTAGAACAATAATGTTCTACCAGTTCAGCCGAGGGATGCTTATGAGGTGTGGAAATCAGAATTTATTAATAGTTACTGCTATACATTAAACTCAAGAAAATAGGTGAAAAAACTTGAAGGTCTTAAGACACTCCATAATTTAGGGCTAATTTCTTCATAATGTCCACATGTAATGGTTTCAGATTACGCATACCCACATTGGAGTGGGACAAGATAAGTAGAGGTGACATCTGATCTTTACTTGGTATGTCCTTTTTAGATAGCTATACGTGATACCTCCCTTTACACATAGAAAACCACTAGGATTTAGTTAAAACTTGAAATTGAAATATACAGGGGGTAACAATTGGAATTCTACAGGACAGTCTTTCACCAAATGTTAATGGGTGTGCCTCAAATAGTTTTTCTATTCAAATGAGTTTGGGAAATCCTGAGTTTAAAAATATAAACAGTTGTGTGTGTTTTTTTAAATCATAGTTTCCCCACCCCATAACCTTAGGAATCCATCTATCTATCTGTCAACCATCTATTATCTATGTATGTTCTTTTTCTTCCTCCATATCCATAAACATTTTCTATACTTATTTACTAGAATACTAATTTTGGAAATGAGTTTGTAAAAGCTATTTAATTCAGATTACACTTTTTGAAGCCTTACATTAATGGAGGGTATATGTCCAGGGTATATGTCTAGGCTTCTTTCCTACCCAAGAAGATAATGTAGAGCAAACAAATGTTATTTTTAAATGTCAAATTAACAAGTTGTTCCTGAATAGCCCAAATCACCTTATCTCAGTATGTGCTGTATCTAAAGGAAGCACTCTTGAAGTTCAAAGAACTTTGAAAAGTAGTTGGGTCTTTATAAAAATTCCTCTAGGAAGTAACTGTGCCTTGCACACATTGCTAAACTTCCTCATTCATGTCTCCCCTCTTCCCAAAGTTCCACTTCTCAGGCTGCTGCTCAGCTCTTTGCTTTCTCTTCTACTGTCCATCTCCTCACGCTGCCTTTCTCCTTTTACTTCCCTTCTCTTCCTCTCTCCTCTATTGTCCTTCAAGAGTCCCTGGAACTGAATGTCTTTTATAAAGATCAACATTGCCTCTCTTTCATATATATATATGAAATTGATTTCAGGAAGAGAGAGGGAGATAGAAAGATCAATGATGAGAGAGAATCACTGATTGGCTGCTTCCTTCATGCCCCTTACTGGGGATTGAGCCTGCAACCCAGGCATGTGCTCTGACCAGGAATCGAACCCTCCTGGTTCATAGGTCGATGCTCAACCACTGAAACATGGTGGCCAGGCCCTCTCTTTCTTTGTGCAAATTGCCTCTCTACTCTTCACTCCTGTCTCTAGCACAACAAACACCATTTTCTGTAGAAAGGGAAGGAAACTTTCAAATACTTTTGATGTATTTTAAAACCTCCTCATTTAAGAAAAATCTGAATTAAATTATACTAAAAAGTGTTGATGTATAAGGCCAGTTTATTTGTTTTTCAAATAATTTAAAATTAATATACTGAATTTCATCAAAAGTAAGACCCTCCATATTTTATTTAAAAATATTTTTATTAATTTCTTACCACGAGAGAAAGGAAGAGGGAGAGAGAAACATCAATGTGAGAGCAGAACATCAATCAGCTGCCTCCTGCATGCCCCCTACTGGGGATTGAACCCAAAATCTGGGCTAGTGCCCTGACTGGAATCGAACCAGCAACCTTTCATCGCATGGGACCATGCCCAACCAACTGAGCCACACCAGGCAGGGCCCTCCATCTTTTATACCAATTATTTATGTACTCAGGGAAATAGAATGCTGCTGATTTTTACTGCAAGCACATTTCCTCCAAATATGGACCACAGATCACCAGTAATAGAATCACCTGGGGCTGCTCATTAAAAATATCGATTTCTGGGCTCCAGTGTCAGTTTGTTGGAACAGCATATTGTGGCAGGATCTGGGCAGCAGTAGTTTTTAAGCTTTTTAGATGGTTCTAACCAGCAGCCAGAGAAGAGAACTTCTCAAAAGCGGTGGCAGACCAATAGCAATGGCATCAATTGGGTGCTTTGCAGAAATGCAGAGTCTCAAACCCTATCCCAGAACCAATGAAGCAGAATCTGTATATTAACTGCATGCCCGGGGGGGTGGGGGGTGGGAGGGATTCATAGGTACATTAAAGTTAGAGAAGCACCGTACACCAGGGTGGTTAAAGGATGGGTTCTGGACCACCACCAGCAGCAGCATCACTTAGGAACTGGTTAGAAATGCCAATTCTTAAGCCTCAATCCAAACCTAGTCAATCAGAAACTTGGGGGAGGGGGGAGGGTGGAGCCCTGATGATCAGTGTTTCAATAAGCCTCTAGGTGATTCTGATGCATGCTAAAGTGGGGGATCCACTGCCATAGCCTATCTTTTTTTTAAACCCACCTAATGACAAGTGCCCATTAGGTCAACTCAAGGCAGATGGTCCGCTGAGGGCAGATACCTATTTTGCAGTCATGGTGATTAAGAGGCATTAACTAGCATCTCAAGGGCTAAGCAAATCTTCAATCCCAAATATTAAAATAATAGATCTAACAATTGGGAAAAGACAGGTAATAAAATACTGATGAATGTGTGGTCTCCATTTATGAGTCAGAGAGTGATAAGGACATTCTGCACCTGAGTCCTTTGTCTAGCTTTAATCTTTTACTTTAGCTCCCTCCCCCCTCGCGTCTTCAGAGCAAACATTGTCCAAGCCATCATATGAGTTCTCTGTAGTATCTAATGAGTTCTGTTTTGAAACACTGCCAACCTCCAACTGAAAGTCAGGACAAAGGAGTGGGTACTGAATATTTCTTTTCCCTGTTTACATAAAGGGGGGAGCTAATGAGGTGAACATTTTGGGGAATGCTTCATCATTTGACCGATGACTGAGTGCCTACAGTGAGTCAGATGGTGTCGTATACTAAGAATTCAAAGACAAAAAGGCAGTTTCTCCCCTCAAGGAGCATGCCCTCTATTAGAGAGACAACCAGAACAGCTAAATAGCTTCACTACAATATGATGCGTTGTATAATGGAGGCATGAAATGATCGTGATAACCGCTGGCCTGAAAGAGTTTGAGGACAGTTAAGGATAACAAGTAGAAAGACCAGGAAGAAGCTACTGTAAGAGTTTAAGCAGGAGGCTGAGCAGCAGCAAAATGTAGAAGGGACATCCATATAAGCGTCTTCTAAAACAGAATTATTTACCATCAGCTATCGATCCGCTGTTCTCGCTAGAAGTAAAAAGTGACTCAGGTGATTCAAAATAAAATTTCAAAAAAATCCCTGACTTGGGAGGGTTCTGTAAAAATCATATTTTAAATGATCCAATAAATGTCTGATTCTTCTCAACATACCCTTTTTATTATCTCCAGCATTCCATGACTATATTGTTTATGCCAGTACTATGCTTAATTAAGCGCCGTGACAATACCAATAAGAGTCAGAAAGCAAGATGTGCCACAGAGCATCCAAAAATGCAGCACTCCTGGCAAGCCAAGGATAAACCATGCAAAAAGGAGAGATGTTTCCCAGAAACTGTTTCTCTTTTCACTGAAAGATCCAAAAAGTAAGAGGTTATATTCCAAGGACAAATGAGCATAGTGATCATGGTTATGTTAGTAGTCTCAGCACTTAGAGACAAGGTATCAGGGTGTGTGTTCCACACCAATGATGTGATGCTGCTTCATACATTTTAAGAAGGGTGCCCTTATGCTTTCTTATTACAGAGTCAACAGAGGTTAGGAAAGGGTCTCCTGATAAGCAGGACTTTTTCCAGGGAGCCCTGTCCAACATGGTTCCTCTCCAACTTCCCATGTTCTCTTAGAATTCTTTGCATTCTTCCATCATAGCACTCATCCTTCCATTGTCCTTTTCCCTGCTGAGCAAAGCCAGAAGGGTGTTTGGGCTATATTTACATGACCATCCGCCTTCTTAGCCATTCACTCATTCATACTCTGCTTTAGGTGCTGTTGTAGGCACAGGGGACATAGCAGTGGAAAAGGCAGACAGATTCTCAGTTACTAAGGAGCTAAAGGTCTAGTGGAGGGAGGTGAATAGTTAAACACATACACGGGAAATAAAGAAATAATCTCAGATAGCACTGAATGATACACAATTAACAAAAGAAGGCAAAGGGATGAGAAGAAATGGGGTAGGAAAGGGAATCTTTAGCTAAAGTGTTCAGAGCTGGCCTTCCTGAGATGGTGACCTTTGAGCTGGGACCTGTGACCATGAGTAGATATGGGCTTTAAAAAGCATTCAGGCAGAAGGAACTGTAAATGCACAGGCCCCGTGATTTCCTATGCTTGGAAATCTTGGGAAATAGAAATTAAATTTACTCAGATCCTAGCTATAGGAGTCAGGGAAGGAAAAGGGTGCTAGATGAGGCTGGAGAGGTGGGTCGGCTCTAGCTTTGCTTGCAGACCATATTGAGGATAGTAACTTGTTCTAAATGCAATAAAAAGACTCTGGTGCATTACAAGCAAACTAATGTCATAATCAGCTTTATATTTTGAAAAGATCACTCTGACCATCATATGGAAGACAAGAGAAGGGTTATTCCTCAGAGGGCAGCTGCTGATGTCCAAGGAAAAAGATGGTGACTTGGACCGGTTGAGCAGTGGAGTATTTAGATTTGGAGGTTATGCCAATAGGCATTGGTGATGAAGTCGGCTGTGAAGGAACGAGAGTTTGACTGCTAGGCTTGTGCTAAGCATCTGGGTAGATGGTGGTGCCATTTACTGAGAAAGTATGAGGAAGATACTGGGAAGTGAGATGTCAAGTCAAGTGTTCATTTTTGGACAAATTGACTTTGAAAGGACTATTAGACATCCATATGTTCTGGAAGGGTTCAGGAAACCAAGGCACATCAAATGGTGGATAGTCCTCTTACTATTTTTCTACCACTCTAGAAAAGTAGTTAAGATCCTGGCCTTTGGAAGGAGACAGACCTGAGTCAGTACCTCCACTTTCCTAATTAAACATGCCATCTTGGATAATTATCCTCCTTGAGTCTTAGTTTTAAAAGCTGGCAAATATCTACTTCACCGGACTTCTGGAAGATTAAATTAGAGTGTGTATGTGAAATTCTTCATGGAGTGCTTGTTTGGATCATAGTTAATGCTCAACAGTGATGCCCTGCATTGGTGATTCTAATGGTGGTGATGATAAACTGGTTAAAGGCACAAATGCAGTGGGGGACTTCACTGGCAAGCAGAGAGAGAGAGAGAGATAGAGAGAGAGAGAGAGAGAGAGAGAGAGAGAGAGAGAGAGAGAGTTGTGTCCAATGCACTGAAAATCACATCAAGTTTATTTCTCAGTAAGCAGTGTCTTTCCCCCCCATGCTTAGGTTTCTATTATGTCAGTTCTCAGGAGGGCTAACCCCATTTCCCAAGTTAGCATACTGTATGTATAATTTGTTCTCCTGATCATGAATAAAATATTTCTTTTGGTATATAAGGTTTTTAAAATGTTTACTAAAATATACAGTTGACCCTTGAATAGCATGGTTTGAGTTGCATGGGCCCACTTACTATTATTATACATGCATTTTTAAAATAAATATTATAAATGTATTTTCTCTTCCCTACTATTTTCTTAATAACATTTTCTCCAGCTTATCTTATTGTAAGAATACATTATCCTATATAATAAAGAGGGAATATGAAAATTGACCATCACTCCAACACACAAGATGGCTGCCCCCATGTGGTCAAAAATGGCCACCCCCATGTGGACACAAGATGGCCACCACAAGATGGCTGGCAGGGGAGGGAAGTTGGGGGGACCAGGCCTGCAGGGGAGGGCAGTTGGGAGGGACCAGGCCGGCAAGGGAGGGCAGTTGGGGGGGGGACCAGACCTGTAGGGGAGACCAGGCCTGCAGGGGAGGGCAGTTGTGGGGGACCAGGCCTGCAGGAGAGGGCAGTTGGGGGCAACCAGGCCTGCAGGGGAGGGCAGTTGGGGGCAATCAGGCCTGCAGGGGAGCAGTTAGGTATCGATCAGGCTGGCAGGCAGAAGCGGTTAGAGGCAATCAGGCAGGCAGGCAGGTGAGCAGTTGGGAACCAGCAGTCCTGGATTGTGAGAGGGATGTCCCAGATTGGAGAGGGTGCAGGCTGGGCTGAGGGACACCCCCCCCCCTCGTGCACAAATTTCGTGCACCGGGCCTCTAGTATAATATATGTATATTACATACAAAATATGTGTTAAATGACTGAATTGTCAGGCTTTTACTAGTTAAGTTTTGGGGGAATTAAAAGTTATGTGTAGCCCTAGCCGGTTTGGCTCTGTGGATAGAGCATCGCCTGCGAATTGAAGGGTTCCAGGTTTGATTCTGGTCAAGGGCATGTACCTGGGTTGCAGGCTCGATCCCCGGCCCTTGTGGGGGAATGTGCAGGAGGCAACCAAATGGATGTGTCTCTCACAGAGATGTTTCTCTCTCTGTGTCTCTCCACCTCCCTTCCACTCTCTCTAAAAATCAATGGGAAAATATCCTCGGTTGAGGATTAACAAAACAAAACAAACAAAATAAAAGATGCCTCTGCCTCCAAAAAAAAAAAAAAAGAGTTATGTGTGGATTTTGACTGTGCAGGGCAAATAGGTAGGCACCCTCAACCCTCACATTATTCAAATGTAAGTTGTACATGACAAAAAAATTTCCCATTTTTACTATATTTAAGTGTAATTTTCAGTGGCACTAAGTATATACAGATTGTTATGCAACTGTCACCACTCGCTCCAGAACATTTCATCTCCCCAAACTGAAACTCTGTAGCCATTTAACAATACCTCCCCAATCTTCCCTTCCCCAGGTTCAGCAACCATTATTCTATTTTCTGTTCCTATGAACTGGCTGCTCTGGGTACCTCATGTAGGTAGAATTATACAGTATTTGTCCTTTTGCAACCAGCTTACATCACTTAGCATAATATCTTCAAGGTTCATCCATGTTGCAGTATGTGTCAGAATTTCCCTTTTTTATGGCTGAATAATATTCCATTGTGTGTATATACCACATTTTGTTTATCCATTCACTTGTCAATGGATACTTGGGCTGCTTCAACCTTTTGGTTATTTTGAGTCATGCTCTTATGAACATGGATATACTATATAGGAGGTTTTATGCGGCAGTATACATATTCAGTTGCTTATTAATTTATTTACTTATTTTTCTCCCTCAACAAATATTTTCCCGAGTAATTATTCAGGCTGGAGTTGATGATGCATATATGCAAAAATTCTATAATTCAGCAAGTTGTTTGCAATATTCTCAAGAGGCAATAGAATTATTCAGAACATCCACTTCTATCCGGGTTTAAAATGTGCAGAGGAAACTTTAAGACCCTTTGGTTTAGCAATTCACGCAGCAAGCAATTTTTGAAGAATGATGTTATACATGGCACAAAACTTGCCTCTAAGACTCTCATTCTGCCCCCACAAAACCAGACTTATAAAGAATGATAAAAATTGTCAGTAGATAACAAGGAGAATAAAGAAAACGGAACGGCATGTTCTGTATAGTTTTCAAAATTCTGGATCTATAAAATGTATCTTACATTTTAGGAGTCACTGAAATTTAGATGGAAGTCAAGAATTTTTATGAAATGTTTTCCTTAGACATACCTTAAAACTACTGCTTGGTTGATAAGTTATATATATATATATATATATATATATATATATATATATATATATTAACCTTATGTTTATTGTAGCAAGTCATCTCTTGAAGTGGATGAAATTGATTAACTTGAAGATTATGCTCAAATTTAGAAACAGAATAAAGTTCTCTTGGTTATAAAACGGATCCAGTTAGAATCTTTTACTTCGAGAGTTCACAGATTCATACATACAATAAACAAGCAAATTGGCTGGTAAGTGCTTAGAGCATGTGCTCTAGAGTAAATGAAGTAGAAGAAGAAGAGTCAGCCATGGTAATAAATGGAAGAAAGGAGACATGAGAAATGAATGGTAGGGAAGGCAAGGATGGAGAGGTTGAAGTGCCAAGTAAAGTCACAATCCCAAAGGTTTTAAGATGTGTATGCTTCTTTCTGCAAATGAGAACCCTGCCATCATTTTAAAGGAACAGAGCCAAAAAACTAAGATCCAGAGAGTAAAAATTAAGATTACAAAACGGAGTCAGGCATAAAGCCTAAATGCATTTATATTCACCTCTTTGTTATCCCTAAAATGTGAGTTGAGAAGAAATGCACATGGGAGAAAACTTTTCCAATTTTAGGTATGTTGGAGGGTAAGAACGGATCAATATTCAGAAATTCACCAAGAGTGTCAATCCAGGACAAAAAAAAAAAATGAATGTGAAGAGCTGTGTTCCACAACCTGACCTCAGGACATTGGATCTTTAGTATTTCCATAATATGACTGTAAAAAATATGTCCCTCTAGCCTTATTTGCTTCCCTTAATGGATAATGCTTCTGGCTTGGATCTTTGTGTGGAAAAAAAGGATCTTTTGTCTCATAAAATGTTACAGATGCTGCTATGGTAACACACTTTAATTTTATTCCTATCTCAGAAGATAAACATGGAAAAATGCAATTGGCAATTTAATCTAATATTTCACATTAGCTTTAGGTCCACAGAGCATTTTGGTTTTTGTTTTTAAGGAACACTGGCACTTTTGTTAACCTGCTGTACTCAATTAAGCAGAATCCTAAAGCCCTGACTAAAAGGTATTCCTCTGCCAACTTAAAAATACCATGTGGCCAAGATTTAAAACCCACAGGGGAAAGAAAGCATGCTGCGTCTATGACAAAATTCTTAGGTGGCCAGAATGAGTTTGCATTTGTGGGAATTTTCTTTTGGGCTAAAGACAAAAAAAAACAAACAACACCCCAAAACATCTCAGCATTTATAAAGACAGTGTTAAGTTGGTTTGAAATAAAACCCATCAGTTGAACAGAGAGACAATTATTGAACACCTATTTTCTAGTCATAAACCCTGCAACACACTGCTTTAAAACCTTTGACATTAAAGCCAGTTGTTTACTTTGCACTCAGTAAACAACCAAGGTTATTGTGCGGAGAGGAGGTAATTCGAAGCCCTAATCCTCTATTGAATTACAGCAATATACATTTACACAGGAGGCAGAGGGTCCCACGCTCACCCGCATCACACTACAAGACAAAGAGCACAAGGAGAAGGAAAGACACAGGAAACGTGGTCAATACTGCACTGTCTGGGTCCAAGTCTTGTGACATGCACCCAGACCTTTAGAACTGCAGAGAGAAACCAGGCTCCAACCATGTTTTTAAAAAGCTCGTCTCTACAGTTACTCTCACTTCACAATTTTTATGACATTTTCTCTCTTGTCCTAGAACAGCTTGG
Source organism: Cnephaeus nilssonii (assembly GCF_951640355.1). NCBI lineage: Eukaryota > Metazoa > Chordata > Mammalia > Chiroptera > Vespertilionidae > Cnephaeus > Cnephaeus nilssonii. The sequence continues at coordinate 41,338,805 of NC_137076.1, forward strand.
CAGCAGATGAGTTAATGGAAGGTGTGGTCAATTTACACAAAGTTTCAGTTACCAGGCAGTGGGGGTCAGGTCTGACTTTGATTTCACCATATGCCACGCTAACTGGTTCCAGAGTGTCCATTCTGCTAGCGTCTCAGAACCCGGCTGCCTGGTTCATTCATTCATTGATTCGAAAACACGCAGTCTGCTACATTTTAGTCAGTTTACAACTTTCTACTGCAATAAAAACTACCACTGTCACTGATTTATACCCTGACATTTAAAAATATGGACAACGAATATGCTAACACTACAGTACTTTCCAAATACCATAACATATACAAGTTGCCAATAATTAAACGGCAGTGCCTACCTAAGTTGTTCTTGAAGCAAACTTCAGCGCTTTGTAATATTTTCCCTTCATAAAAGTCCCCAAGTATTTACAGTTGGTAGATGAGATCACACTGTCGCAATGCTAAAGATTCAATGAGAGGAGAACGAGAGTGAAAGAGAGGCTGTTCACACTAACACTACTTGTATTGAAAAGATTCGACAGCACTATCTTGGTTCTCATTGGTCACTCCGCGGGCTGGAACAATATTTGCCTAGTTGCTATGTAGAGAGGGGTGGCTGCCAATTCACTTCACTAATAAGCCTGAACCTGGCCTTTGCAGATAAGCGTGGCTATTGTTTGAGTGAATGTGTTTGCTGATAAGATGCTCACCAACGAAGGTAAAAGAGATATTTTTTTTCTTTTGGGACAAAATGTAGGACGGCTATGGACATTTTTCTGCCACTCTCCAAATTCTAACAGCTGTTGCAAAAAGTAAACCAAGAGATGATTTCTGTTTTCGTTTTTTAGATTTTCCCTTTTCAGGAATCCACATCTAAAAAGACTACACTTAAATATTTATTTTTTAAAAAGGACACTAGCCCTGAAATATAAAAGAATAATTCATCCACCCTAACTTTGAGAACCCATTAAAATATAATTAAAACAGTACATGGTGCTCTTCACACACACACACACACACACACACACACACACACACAATTAAATTTTTTTTTTCTTAGTGGAGGTTTACATTAGGAGAATTTCCCCAAATTTCAAGTGAAGCAGTTTGGAGATTTCATGTATATATATAAAATATACACATTCTCTGTCACCAAACTGTGTGAGCATACATAATGCACACATATGTATGCACGTTTGAACAATACAGAGCTAATGTAAAGCACATGCCAATTTAGGCAGGATTTAAAAGAAATTCAAAGGCAGATGTTTCTCTTTTTGTAGTTAGAGAAATACCCTTCTATTTTTTTCAACTTATACTGAGTGTGAGTGCATTTTTGTGGGATTGTGTGAAGACTGTTTAGACCCTGAATTTAACTTCATGTAATGAACAGAGGCACATGAAAACAAACATATTAGATGTGCCTTTAACAAATCATTTTTAGTAATGGACTTAGTGTGCCAAATACTAAGAGAAAAGTAGAATAAATTATTTATCTTAACAAGTAGGATGCTTTTCAGTTCTCTATGTACCTCTAATTTGCTCTTTATTGCTGGTTAAGTAAAGCACAATAGATTTTTTAGCTATATATTTGCTTATTGGTTGCTAATAGAAAGAAAAACTATAATAAAATAAATTCATAATAATAGATTAACTACATTTCTTCTAGAACCAGAAGGGACCATGGTGCTTTAAATTCTGCACTGGGACTGTGGAATTTCAGCTTTCATCTTGAGTATTTTTCAAAATTAAAATTTTTAGATAATTGAAAAGCATGTCCACGGACAACCCAACAGGTGATGTTTCTGGCACCTAAAAAATTCCTTGAACTCAAACATATGAGGACCATGTGATACTACTAGACTTTGGCTACTTCTAAAATAGACAGCTGACAAGTGAGGGAGTCATGGTCTTAGCTAGAAAGAGTGCTGCACAATGATGTGCCAGTTGTTTCTCTGTGTTGGCTTCCCAATTAAGACAAGGTGTTTCTAAGGAAGAATCTGGTGAATCTCCAGCCTCAGTGCATTTATTAATCTCTGCTGAGCCAGGCAGTCTAAGGTGCTTTGTGTGTGTGTGTGTTTCATGTGTATCTTTATTGATTTCAGAGAAGAAGGGAGAGGGAGAGATAGAAACATCAGTGATGACAGAGAATCATTGATTAGCTGCCTCCTGCATGCCCCCCACTTGCGATTGAGCCCGCAACCTGGGCATGTGCCCTGACCGAGAATCGAACTGTGACCTCCTGGTTCATATGTTGACACTTAACCTCCAAGCCACACTGGTCAGGCCAGTCTAAGGTTTGTGGAGACCCTTCATTTTGTGCTTTTGAAAAACACATGCATAAATGATCCCTCTATATCCCATTATATCAATATGCAGATTTTTTTGCATAGCACTTTAATGCAATATCTATCTTCATTAAAACTAAGGCTAGAGGAAAAGAATGAGATTGATATCCCTTATGGCTCTGTGAGAAGAAACATTCTAAGAAGCAATATTTTTATTGAACAGACACATGGAATCAATACAATTCCCAAAATGTAAGCACTTAGAATTGGTAATTATAAGTAAGTGTTTCCCCATAAAAAGTTCTTTATAACAAGGTCTACATCTAGAAAAGAGTGTGAGCTGAAGTTGGTGTTTCTAAAAATATATTACTTTTTAGTAACTGATACTCCAAGCACTCCCAAAGAAAATTTTCTGTTGGATGATGGCCAAAGAGATTAGCTAAATGCTAAGAGGCCATATCCTTTCTCTTACGTTATCTCTGATCTATTTCACACTATTATAATCAAAATAGTCCCTTTGTGTTTAGAGTTTGGTCATAGGACAGGTCAAAAATTCTATGGGTATTTTAAGGAAGAAAAAAAAAGGCACTATATGACCCATAACACACTAATTGTTCAACAGACACCAGCATTATTTGGTGAGAATTAGAAGACAACATTTTCTCAAGGCTATAAAATTTCATGGAGCATACAAAAATACAAAAAGGAATCAGCTTTTTTATTATTGACAGCTTCCCCCAACCCCCAATTCAAAACAGATTCTCTTCTATGAGCTTTTCTTTTTCCCCCCATGAAGTGGGGTGACTATGACAAGGAAAAATACATGATTCAACAACAAACTAGAAATGCTATGAAACAACAAACTCTTGTGTCTACGAGTGGTCTTTTCAGAGCATAAATCTGACCATGTGCTTTCCTGCATGAGGTCGTCTCAGCTTTTCCTTGCTGTCCGGATGACATTAGAACGGGCCACCGGTCCCTCTGGAGCTCACCCTGCTTCAGTCAAGTTGGATTGGTTTTAGATGAATGAATGCATGGTATTCTCTCTCACTCCAGCTTTCACACAGATGCTACTCTTGGTCCCTCCTTGCTTCTTCTCCTGACTTGTCCCTAAGCCTCATCCAGGTCCCAGCTTTGGCGATGCATTGCTCCCTTGCTCTATATTGCCATAGCACTCAGGTGTTCCTTTTTGTAGCACATGTGTAAATACTTGTGTGCCAAGGGCAGGAACTGGCTCTAAATATCCCCTGCCATATCCGCAGAGCCCACCACAATATCTAGCTAGCATATAGTCAACAATAAATATCTGTTTCACGACTTTGAGCTGGAATAGATGCTTATGTTGGTGGCAGCATTGATCAGAAAAAAAAGTAAAGGACTAAAGATTTCTCAAGGGTCATGTAATATTAACTTTAGGAAAATAAATGGCTTCTTTTTTGGAGCAACAATAATGAGGATGGTTCTGCTTTTGATCAACCTAGAGACCTATGACTTAATTTTATTCTGCAGGGATTTTCTCTCAAAACATGAAGATACACACATAAAGTTAATAATTACATAAACCATATTGGAATCTTGGAGAGATTAATTTTGAATGTGTGTAGTACATATCATTATCTATGCGGTTGTTTTCATTTATTTCCATTTCTAGTTTCAGCCCCCAAACTTTGAATTTCTGTCATTAGTCTCAGGCAAGAATTTTAAGAGTTATTGTATATTGCCCCCTTGGCCTTAAACAGATAATATCTTATTGCCCCTACCCACAATTTTATTTATTTATTGATTGATTATTGTTTTAATATATATATATATATATATATATATATATATATATATATATATATATTTGTTGATTTCAGAGAGGAATGGAGAGGGAGAGAGCTATAGAAACATAAATTATGAGAGAGAATCTTTGATTGTCTGCCTCCTGCACACCCACTACTGGAGATCAAGCCCACAATCTGGGCATGTGCCCTGACAGGCAATAGAACCATGACCTCCTGGTTCATAGGTCGATGCTCAACCACTGGACTCTAGCCACGATTTTAGATTTTATCTTTTCTAATAAGCTCTTGAAGAGCAGTGTATTACATTTTTATTTCTATTTGTGCCTAATAAAGTTTTACGATATAGAACCCTAGGTTCTTCTATGAATACAGACAAATTAATAGAATGATATGCAGTTATATTTTTACAGAAAGAATTATAAAGAGATTAAATGTGAAAACTTACAGTAGATCAAGGGAGAACAAGTCACCTCACTTGTAACACTGGTTATGTTGGAATTTACATGGCCTTATCTAATCTCACCTTAATAAGAAATACTGGCTTTTTTACCATTTAAACAGGAGACTTGGAAATGCTAATTCAGGTATCTCACTAATGTGGAGAGAATTCCCTGTGAGTCACATTTGAATAGTGTGAACTATGATATGTCATAGCAAAGGACAGCTAGGCTCAGAATGGAGCTTTCATCCTCCCCAACCTAGTGACAAGTTTTCTCTCATAGCACTTCTAGAATTTCTTCCCAATTCCTTGGCTTCCATGGAACACAGACTGAAAATCAGCACCTTGGGAAAGAGAGGCTATCAAGGAGAGCCTAGTGCCTGGAAGATCTTACTTTGTCATTGACATCACATTAGGCAAAACTCTTACAATGTATGATATCTATAAATGGGGAACCCCACCACTTCCTTACATGCGCTTTATCTGAGGGTGAATAGTTTTTCTTGCTAAAACTTCAGACCTCAAAATCTACATTCGTTTAAAAGGCATATTAAAATAACCAACCTAAAAGCTGAGGGGGAAAATGAATAGTTTCATATGTGATATTTTTTGGGGGGTTTCTCAGTGTGCTCAGTTGTAGTGAGACTTGGCTTTTACCATTGAGATAGGTGATGAAAGGTATCTGAGTGATAACATGATGCCTCAGATTATAATCTATGAGTCCTTTAATTAATGGAGACTGTGGACCAAAAAAGACTGCTGTAATAGATCATGAATTCCTAACTGGGCAGGTCATGGTGGGTAGTCACGCCTCAGGAACATAAAGGTTGTTAGTGAAAGGTTGTTAAGCAAACCCTGTCCATTGTTCTTGTGCATCTAGGCTAACACCTTGGAGATGGGCAGAAGTAATACCTTTGGGAGGTTTAATCACCCCTAAGAAAGCAGATACTCCCAGCTATCCTATAATCTGATTCCAGCCTTGCTTTCTACCACCTTTATGTAATCTTCCTTATGTTCCCTCCTTAATTTCAAATAAAGAAAAGTAGCTGCAAAAGCGTTCCTCTTTGGAACATTTGAGATCTTGCTCCCCTGGTATACGTTGTCAGTTAGGCTCAAATAAACTCATAAAAATTCTCTACAGGTTTGGAAATCTCTTATGTCAGTAAGACCCTCAGGTGCTACTTAGTTTTGTTTTCTAGCAGATCAGATCCATGTGGCTCCATGGCTTTAACTGTCTCTATATATGCCACTTTCCAACCTTTCGTCTCTAGCTCCGTCTTTTCCCACGGAGCTCCATATTCTTACATCCAACTGCCCTGAGATCAGAAATCAGATAACTGATAGGATCTCCAAGTTAACACATCTCAAACAGAAATCTTGATTCCAACTCTCTTCTCAGTCACCTACCTGTGAAACCTGTCCATCCACCAGTTGTTCCCCTTTCCGTTAATAGACCCACTGTCCCCTCAACTGAGCAGTTCTCAGGTTATCTTTCATTCTTCCATTTCTCAATTCCCACAACCAACCTGTCGGAAAGTTTTTCTAGCTCTACCTCCAAAATTAGATTGTAAATTCTACTTCTTTTCACCATTTTCATGACTACAACAAGCCACTCCTCTATTTTCCTGTTGAACCCAGCCCTCTCCTTTCACATACTCTCCAAGGTTCATTGTGCACAAAGAGTAGGGAGCCACAGATGCCTTCTGAAAACACAACGTAGGTTATTTCCCCCTCTTACAATCCTCTAATGGCAGCTCATTGTGATTAAAACAAGAGCCAACTCCTTTCCGTGACGCAGAGCCCCCGCATGGTTTGGTTCTCTCCACGCTCTCGCCATGCTGGCCTTTCTACTATTCACACAGCCCGCTCTCATGTCCATCTCAGGCCCTTTCTCCAATGGTTTTCTCTCCCAGGAAAACTGCTGAACTGTTGTTCTCAAGGAGATCTTCCCTGATCACACCATCTCAAAAATCCTGAATCCCTGGTTATTCTCCAGCCTACATCCTTATCTTCCTTAAGCACTGAACACCATGTGAAGTTATATTACTTAGTTGTTTATGTATTTGCTCTCTTGTTCCTCTTGCCAGAACATAAGTCTCTTGAAGACAGGAACTTAACCTATGTTGTTCACACACACACACACACACACACACACACACACACACACACACACTGAGTGGCCAGATTATTATGACCACCTGATGTTTGTAGGGAAATTAGGCGTACATTGCATCGTATGGGATATGGAAGCCGAAGGCCTGTTCGAACACCTTTGCTGTCTGCAGTTACCAAGATAAAACATCTCCAATTCGCACAGGAACACAAGGATTGGACAGTCGAGCATTGGAAAAAAGTCATGAGGTCCGATGAATCACGTTTCCAGTTGCATCATGCAGATGGCAGAGTGAGAATTTCGTGGAAACAGCATGAAAGCATGCACCCCACATGCATGAGTACAACCATTCAAGCTGGTGGGGGCAGTGTTATGGTTTTGGGCATGTTTTCCTGGCATGATTTGGGCTCTTTAACCCTTTGCACTAGCTTGCTTTTTTCTCGAGCTGCTACCAATGCTAACGGTGTCGAGTCACACTCGACATCCGAGTGCAAAAGGTTAATTCGTGTGGAACAACGTCTAAAAAGCACAACATACCTAAGTATCATTGCTGATCAAGTTTACCTATCATGTTGATGGCGTATCCCAATGGAGATAGCTTCTTCTAACAAGACAAAGTGCCATGCCATGGTGCTCGTATTGTGCAGGAGTGGTTTCAAGAACATGAGGGAGACTTTACCGTGCTTAGGTGGCCCCCACAATCACCAGATCTCAATCCAATTGAGCATTTGTGGAACGAAGTTAAAAGAGCCATCAGGCAGCTGGTTCCACAACCATCAAATCTCACAGAACTGGACAGTGCTATTCATCAGGCATGGTGTCAGATTCCTCGCATCACCTTTCAACATCTCGTGGAGTCAATGCCAAGAAGAATCGCCGCAGTATTGAAGGCAAAAGGTGGCCCAACGAAGTACTGATGGGGTGGTCATAATAATCTGGCCACTAAATCTATATCTATATCTATATCTATATCTATATCTATATCTATATCTGTATCTGTATCTGTATCTGTATCTGTATCTGTATCTGTATCTGTATCTATATCTATATCTATCTATATCCCTAATGCCTAGAACACTGATGTAACCCTAAGCACCCTTTAATGATGGATGAATGGTTAAATGAATGAATGAATCCCAAGCATTGCTTAAACTTCTGGCCTCTGTTTCCTACTTTAAGTTTTGTGAGGTTTAGAGCACATGCATGTCAATCACTTAGTACAGCATCAGAAACAGGAAACACACTGAACAGATATTTAGTGAGTGTAGGATGTTCTTAGCACATACTGAGAGGTAATCTGAGAGTGAAAAAGATACTTGGAGTTAGAAGTACTGGGTTTGAGTTCTTGTTTATTTTATTATCTATATAACCCTTGAGCAAATCTTTCAACTGTTCTAAGTCTTAGTTTTTTCATCTATAAAATAACAAATCAGTTGTTGGGAGGATAAGTGCTTAGGCAATGTCTGCAAAAGTGGTATGTAAAGTCTAAAGTGCTGATCAAAGACATGTAATTTAAATATTATCATTATGTGGAAATGTCTCTTGATTAATGGAGGGAAGGAGTTATGGTAGCTTTTATTCTTTGCACTAACATTTCTCCTGAAATAGCTAAGTGTATACATGTTAAATCTCAACACTGATTCCATTTCCGGTGGACTAGTCCAACCAAAAACCAAAGGATGGGATCTCCTCTAATTCAAATAAAGGCAAACTTTGGAAAAAATAAATAAAAGTTTGCATAATCTGTGAATTGTAAGCACGAATGAAACTTTTTCATAAGAAAGAAGTTTACGAGTATGTTTTGAACTTCCTTTCCCCAACTAAAAGGAGTTTTGCTTATCAGCCTTACCAGGTGGCCTGTCAAGGCTTATTTATGAGAAGCCTTGTCCAGCATCAGTCCGTGGCAACTTTGGGAAAAAGGGTCCCAGAGGTGATATGGGCTTCACTGGCTCATCTCGGGCTGTCTCCTGGGAGCCGAGGAGCACAGGGCCCAGCGGGACTGGGTCCTCAGCAGGGTCTGCCTGGGTCTCACCGCCACCTTCCTGGCTCCAGGGCAGAGTAACAGGCACGGGAAATGCCTCCCCCTCAACTGCAGATGTGTTTTCTTTCCCCGCTGACAGTGCTTCCTCTGTTCTTACAGGTAACTCTGCTTTGCAAAGCCAATGAATCACAACTGTCTTAGGCAGTTCGGGCTGTTATAGCAAAACACTACAGACTGGGCAGATAATAAACAACAGAAATCTATTTCTCACAGTTCTGGAGACTGGACGTCCAAGATCAGGGCGCCAGCATGGCGGGTTCTGGTGAGAGCCCTCTTCCCCTTTGCAGACTGCAGATTTCTCTCTGTGTCTTTACATGATGGACAGGCCACAGATCCCTCTGGGACCCTTTAATAGAGACACTAATCCCATGCATGAGAGTTTTGCCCTCATGACTTAATCAAGTCCTCAAACACCACCCGCCCCCGCTCCTAATACCTTGGCCAAGTTTACAGCATATGAATTTTGGGGGAACACAAACATACAGACTATAGCATTATATATATATGGTAGTCAGAGTTCTCCAGAGAAAAAGAATGAATAGAAAAAATATATATATATACAAATTTATTATGGGAATTGGCTCATGTGATTATTGATGCTGAGATATGTCACAGCATGCCGATATATACTATCTGGAGAACAAGGAAAGTTGGTGGTGTGATTCAACCCAAGAATGAAGGTCTGAGAACCAGGGGAGCCTGTGGTATAACTCCCCATCCGAGGCGGAAGGCCTAAGAATGGGTGGAGTGATACGTTGGTGCAGTACTGGAGGCAAGGCTTGGGGACCAAGAGTTCTGTCCTGGGGCAGGAGAAGATGACGGTCCCAGCTCAGGAACAGAGAGTGAGAATTCACCCTTCCTCCACATATTTGTTCTGTTCAGGCTCTGAGCCCATTGGATGTTTTTCACTCAGTCTGCTGATTCAAATGCTAATCTCTTCTGGAAACAACCTCACAGACACATCCAGAAATAATGTTTTACCCAGTCTCTGGGCCCCCCTTAGCCCAATCATTTGATAAAAATAATTAACATGCACAATGATCAACAACCTAGTTATGCTAAAATGTTTTTGTGTTACTGTTTCTCCACAGAATAAAATCTGTGCAAAACAGCTTCCTGTGAAATGTATTCAAGGCTTAACGGTCCATGAGGATAGGATTGAATCTGCTTTCCATAATGTTAACACGCCTAGTTTTTAATATAGTACCTGGCACTTGTTAGATACTCAATATATGGTGGTTAAATGGATGTCTGAGTGGCTTGATGAGATTCTTCTCTGGTCCCTTGATGGCTAGATGACAGAAACAGGTAAGTTGGGAACAGATACTAGGGTACTTGGGAAGGTCCTAGGAATCACTTCAATCATTTTACTGTCATTTAATTCATTTGGATTACTCAGAGTAATTTCTTTCCTGATAGTTGTCCTCTTTGTCCTCCAGTTCAAGTAAAACTTTTAGAGAATGTTTCAAAAGAAATCTGTCTGTTTCAAATTATGTGTGAACCTGATGCTAGAAATTGCTGAGTGGTTTCAGATTACACTGTCAACATTGTGTGCAGATCTAGTATGTTCTACTGTCTGCCTCCTTTCCAGCTGCAGTTTTCCTAGATGAGAAGGACTTCATTCTTAAAGGGTTGTGTAAGGGGATGGGTGTCATTGAGGAGAGCGAGTGAATGGCTTTATAGAGGGGAGGGGCATTGTCTTCTAGGTCATGTGTTTCATTTAGGATACATTAACTACTTAGTTTCAAAGCAGGCTATACATCTAGTTATGGGTCCTCAGAAAGAATATTCTATAACCTGTTTCAGTTCATGCCTGTCATGAAGTTGCTGTATGATAATCACAACCCTTCATTTTCCACCTGAAACTGTATTTTGAGGATACCTTTTATAGATGCACTAAATGTTGAAGTTTGTAAAAGTTGTACAAATGTGTAAAAATCATTATAAAAATATATTGCCATTTAAATTTCATATGGACTCAATTTTTTTAAAAAATAAGTAGGCAATATCCACTGGCTTATATATTGCTTTACTTAAGAGACTCAATGTTCTCTAAGAGTGGCTGTTATCACTACAATAATGTTGGCTCATTAGAAACATGCATATTTGGACATGTTATCTTAAAATATTTCAACTATGTTTGAATTTTGATATATTTCTATTTTCTACTAATCAAAATCCATGTCAAGGGTTAGGCCATACTTTACCCAGTTCAAAATAAAACCATTTTTGAATAATTTATCAGAAAGGTTGGGTCAACATCCCATGCCCTATACTCTGAATGACCCCTCTTTTCAGCAAAACTGTCCCAAACTTCTCTATTTTTTGTAGTCCTGCTATGGCATTGGTTGGCTAACTTGTTAAACTAATTTGAGCTTTTAGAGATGAAAGACTTCCTGTGAAAATTATCTCAAGGCAGATATTTTATGGTCAAATATAAAGTGTTGTGAAAAAAAACTTGTTATGGCTAAAAATCCAGGGTTCCTTTTGCACTTTACTGCATTCTTCTAGAGAAAATGTTTCTTCTCTTGTGGCCAAAGGCATTTGTGATTCAGGGTAAGTTAAAGAGGGAATTTCTAGCATCATGTCAGAACTCTAAGGAGCTATTTTAGAATAAATCAAATCATATGGATAGTCCCACCATTCTAACCTAGTCCTGTAGGAACCTCAGCCTGTGATTTCAATTGCTATGTGGAAAATTACATTACAATGTTAACCTTGTCATTTTGTAAACACAGAAAGTAGACACACCTAGGTCATGCTTTACAATGAATGGCAGATCATTATTACTTCCTTTGGTATTTCCCTTGTTCTACTGATTATGATGAACTCCTGGCACTGTGACAATAAATACCATTCCAAAGAAATTCCATTTTCACTTATGTAATAGGATGTTAGAATGGGGCTCTTCCGGCCTCTGCTTCCACTAGAGATCAAGTGTGGAAGACGTCAGGTCCCCATGTGTGTAAGAAACAAATCCACACATATGGGTTTTCAAAGAAAATAATTAAGAACCAGTTTCCAGAGTCTTGAGTCCTTGGGGTTATGAAGGATAGACACAGTGGTCAGAGTTTAGAGAGAGAGGAAAACCTGGTCAGGACATTCATTTGGAGACTGCTATTGCCCTGCTTTGTGAGGGGGTGGAGAGAGGGTGCTATTCCCAAACCAGGAGTCTAGTGATGGGGAAAGGGCCAGCCCTGGACCTCTGAAATGTGCTCCTTGCCTTTGGGATATACAGAGGATAGATGCTTAACTGTGTCCAAGGAAGCTGAGGTGCACCGTGGACTTCACAGTGTATTCTGTCCTGAGAAATTTTATGGGGAGAGAAGCTGTGAGTCCCTGTGTATGGAGGAGCCAAGGAAGTATTGATATGTTTTCACTCCCAGTTTGTGGAGCCAGGGATACGGGACATGTCCGTGTGGGACGTGGAGAACGGAGCTGTGGTAGGTCCAGTAGGGCTTCTTGGAGTCATGAGAGGACACCTCATATGAAAGGGGATGGAGAGGAAGCACTGCTTTTCAGGTGACAAGGAAGGAGTTGCAAATGGCCATTGGGAGTGAGAATGTATCTGCTAGGTCACTGGAACTCACACAAGTACCCAAGGAGAAAAAGAGCTGACTTTAATCATCACAAGTCCTGAGAGAGCACAGCTACCTAGCCAACTGGGGACTATCATGGCCCCTTATCTCTCCCGGGGTTAGGCCTTTTTTATTACTGACGGCAGCTGTGCTTGAGAGTTCAAGTGAATGGAGGCAGTCTTATCTAAGGTCAGACAGTTCACATGCAGGGAAAAGAGAAAACTCCGTCCAATGGAACACACTTAAAGGCACAGTGGAAGAAAAGAATACGTTGAGATTTGTTTACATTCTATGTCGTGCTGGTTTAACATATTGGTTGTGTCCAGAATGAATTCATGTATAAGCTTAATGGCTACAGGTTTCAAAGTTAGCACTCATATAGAGAAACACAACAAAGAGAGAGTTCAACAATATTTCTGTTATGGAATGGACTCAGATCTATTGGAACATACTCAATGTGTGGAACTCTACAGGGCAACACACAGTGAAAAAACAGCAAGGGGGAATAGGAGTTGAGAGCCTACTCAATATTGATGCTTCCTGGACAGGATGACTTGTAATCTGTGCAAGGCAATAAAGCAGGGCTGCAAACTACAGCCTGAAGTGGCTCCCTTCTTTTAGACTTTGCACTGTAGTCACAGAAGAGTATGGAACACCCTATACTTTAGAGGCAGAGAACATCACGGAAGTGCCCCAAACTTTCAAACTTTTCCAATCATACCTTTCTCTCCAGCACAAATTTCTGTACTTTCCTGAATCTTTTTTGTTAAGCTACTTTCCATTAGGATGTGAAGTCTGATATTAGCAATGATCTTCCTCTTATCTAAATGACTAAAGGAAGAACAGAGGGTAAGGGTTTCAAGCTTGTGCATGGGATGGATATTTTTGGCTTTTTAAATTCATGCTACCAAGAGATTAATTTGCACATGTTGGAAGCATCCGACTGTGCTCTGCTTACTCTCATCCGGGAATTCTACATCCAGAAAGCCCATTTTTAAGAAATGGAAAATGTATGTGAACAGAAAATGGAAAATACTTCACTTTCTTGGAAGTTCCGTACTTTAAGAAGTACTAACAATATGAATCACTGTTTATGAGCACAGAATATGTATTAGGAACTTTGCTAAGGGGTTTTCTAAGTATTTTCTCTTGAAGCTACAGTACTGACTTTTTAAACCAATATGTATTTTTATTGATTTCAAAGGGGAAGGGAGAGGAAGAGAGACATAAAAAACAACGATGAGAGAGAATCATTGATTGGCTGTCTCCTGCATGACCCCCACTAGGGATTGAGCCCACAACCTGGGCCTGTGCCCTGACTGGGAATCGAACCTGACCTCCTTCCTGGTTCATAGGTTTACGTTCAACTACTGAGCCATGCCGGTTGGGCTACAGTACTGACCTTCAAGACTGTTCTATCTACATTTTACAAAAAAGGAAATGGAGGTTTGAGAGGGTTAAATAACCTGTCTTAAGTCACAGAACCAGTTTGCATCCCAGCCTGGAACGGATCCTGTCTTTTTGACTGGGTTTCTTAACACGTAGCTCTTAACAACTATATTGTACAGAGCTACAGCTTTTGAATCAATTATTAATAAGGTGTCAAGACAGGCCATGATGCTGAATACATCGATGGATAATGAAGGATTAAATCAACTGCCTTGGAATGAACTGCATTTGTTTCCAAATATGTTATACTTGGCAGGTCTATTCAGAAATGGAACAGCTGGACTACTTGCTCTTGTGGTGATCTTCCTCGCCCTCTGATTTAATTGTATAACAGAAAGCAGAGAAAGGGATGATTGATCTGCTGATATTGAATCCTTCCTTCTTATAGTCACATCCAGACTTCTAAAAAAAAAAAAAAATTGAACATGGCCTTATGGTTGCTCTGGAAGAAACCCAGGGAGAAGCAGGTTTTCCCAGCAAGCAGTCACAGGGGGCGGGCAGCAATGCACAGGTCTGAGTATAGCATGGCCCCCTCCTCACTAAGCAGATCCAGGTTATCTCCCTCCTTCTTGGTTATGGAAAGGCTGCAACGTGCTGTGGGCTTTTCTCAGGCTTCAACCCTCTGGAGCAGCTGGTGGTCTTCACATTCTGTGGTTCCTTTCTCCATGCTCTGCTCCTAACCAGCATCAACGTATATCCACTTAGCAATTATTGCAGGCATTTAGAATGTGACAAGTTCAATTCATTGAATTAAAAGGAAATGGGGGAGCCCTGGCCAGTGTTGCTCAGTGGTTAGAGTGTCGGCCTGTGCACAGGAGGGTCTCGGGTTCAAGTCCAGTCAAGGGCATTTACCTGGGTTGCAGGTTTGATGCCTGCCCTCACTACGGACATGTGCAGGAGGCTACCAATCCATGTGTATCTCTCACATCTATGTTTATCTCCTCCCCTCCTCTCTGTCTCTGCCCCTCTCCTCCCTCCTTGCCACTCACTCTAAAAATCAATGGAAAAAATATCCACACTCCTAGGGTGAGGATTAAAAAAGTGTTTTTAAATAAAAAGAAGTGGGGGAAACCCTAAATAATGACAGAGCTGTATGCTTTCTTTTTCTGCCGTATCTTTCACAACTCACTAGAAGACTGGGTGGACTCCAGAAAAATAAATGAAGCATTTCCATTGCTTATGTTTCTCTCATCATAAATGTATCTCATTGCATGTAATTAAAAACTACAGAAACATATACAAAAAAATCACTCAAAATCATGCTACCTAGAGGCAAGCACTGCTTTCACTTACATTAACAACTCTCATAAAGGAATTCCTTGTTTTAGAGTTAGTGCACTCTATTTGCCTTAACTTTATCCGCCTGTACTTTTTGCAGATTTTTTATGAGCCCTATGTGACTTTTCTTTCCATACTGACTTGTCTCTGCACAGTCCCTTAAAGTCCCTTTATGGAAATGGTTCTTCCTTTTATTACATATGTGGAAGTAAAGCATAGACTCTTAGACTGGTTTCAATTCCAAACTCTCACTTACTGCTGGGTAAGCTTGAGTGTTATCACCTAATATCGCTGAGACTCAGTGTTCACATCTTTAAAGTGGGCCAATGATACTAGAGACTGACCTCATAAGGATGTTGTGTGGCTTTAATTATTCCTCACAACATGCAAGGTATTAGTATGATTCCTAACATGTATTAAATACATAATGATTACTAGCTTTTAACATTTTCCTCAAGATTTCCACAGCTTTCTAGATGTGTTGTGATTCTCTACTAGCAAGGATAATGTTTGTCATTGAGTTTCCAAACAGGAAAACTTAGGTAATGAACTGGATGAATTTTTTTTTTAATCCTCATCTGAGGATATGCTTATTGATTTGAGAGAGAGAGAGGAAGAGAGAAAGATGAGAAACATTGATCGGTTGCCTCTCATATGCACTCTGACTGGGGATCGAGTCCAAAACCTAGGTATGTGCCCTAACTGGGAATTGAACCTACAACCTTTTGGTGTACTGGACAATGCTCCAACCAACTGAGCCACCCTACCAGAGCTGGATGGATTTTTTTGCTAGCAAGTTTGTATTCAGAGTTCATGTACCGAATGGGTGCTGTAAGATATCGAGTAGGTCCCAGGGATTCCTTATTTTACCGTATTAAACTTCCTTAAACATAATCTTGCACTTGCCCACATTTAAATCAACTTGCCTCTTTTCTGCCAACTCAAAAGACAAACAGACCAACTTAGCTCCTCCCCACTCAGAAAGAAAACTCATAGGAGCTTAGTGTTATCTGCAAATTGGAAATGTCACTACATTACTTCCTCTTCCCAATCATTATTACAATATTAAAAGCATACATTTTCAGCATTGGTCATAAGAGGACATTACTGTTTAATTCTATTTCATTTAATGTAGACTTGTTCTTAGTTTCCTGTCTCCAGTCCGTTCACTATCTATGGTTAGGCTGCTTTAAATCTATGATTCACTTGCCGTTTTTTTGTTTTGTTTTGCTTTGTTTTTTGGCAAGTTATAATGTGTCTCACAGCTTCCTGATTCAATTAAAAGAAAAGAAAACAGCAATGCAAAACAAAACTATTCTTTTTTAAAAATTATATTTATTTATTTACGTTAATCCTCACCCGAGGATATTTTTCCATTGATTTTTAGAAAGAATGGAAGGGCCCTAGCTGGGTTGGCTCAGTGGATAGAGCGTCAGCCTGCAGATTGAAGGGTCCCAGGTTCGATTCTGGTCAAGGGCACATGCCCATGTTGTGGGCTCCATCCCCAGTAGGGGGCTTGCAGGTGGCAGTCAATCAGTGATTCTCTTTCATCATTGATGTTTCTCTCTCTCTCTCTCTCTCTCTCTCTCTCTCTCTCTCTCTCTCTCTAATCAATAAAAACATTTAAAAAAAAAAAAGAGTGGAAGGGAGGGGGAGAGACAGGGAGAGAGAAAACATTGATGTGAGAGAGACACATCAACTGGTTGCCTCCTGCACATGCCCCAACCAGAGCCAGGGATCTAGTGTGCAACCGAGGTACACCATTGAGCCAAACTGGCTAAGGCAAAACTATTCTTATTCTGAACCCTTTGAAAATCTTAACAAGCTTGTCTTCAGTTTTACTTTCTTCCTCCAAAGAGTAGACAACAGTCAGCCATAGTTACTATTTTTGAAATTTTACTGCATTTCTTTTAACTAATGTACAAAGTACTCAGATTCTCCTGCTTGCACACAAGAAGGTGTGACTCCCACGTTTGCAGTTATGAGGTACACTCATGGAAGGAATCCTTCTCAGTAATGAGGTCACATTGCCAATTCTTAAGCAAGTTAAAAAAATATAGCTAATAGTTTCCTGAAGTTTCTTTCAATTACTGAAATGATAGGCAAAGAACCTGAGCAAACAATTTACAAAAGAAAAAAATCAAAAGATGATAAACATTTTAAAATGTAACTAATATTCAAAGAATGCAAATAAAAATAGATTTATGCTTATCATTAAATTAATAGAGATAAAAAAATAAGTTATCCAATTCAGGCAAGAATGCAATGATTGACTTTCTCCTATACAGGCTGGTGTAAGACTATATATGAATAACCTTTTGGAAAACATGTTTGCAATGTCTATAAGAGGTACAAAAATTTGTAATATGTAACAAAGACACAAGTTATAGTGCATGGAGAACTCTAAACTTTAAAAAAAAATCTTTATTGTTAAAAGTATTACATATGTCCCCTTTCTCCAACTTTTATCACCAGATTTATGTAAAAACATCCTCAAGTTTGTAGCAACTATATACCAGTGCTGGCAAATTCTCCATTAATTAAAAATGTAAAAATTAGCATTTAGCATTGATAACAAGATACATTGTTAGAAATCATTTATTCCACAAAACAATGGTGACTTGTAGGTTAAACATTACAGTTCCATGAAAGAACATGTATTTGGGATGAAATACCCAACTGAAAATCGAAGCCAAATGAATACATGAAGTATTCATGACATGTGCCTTTAAGCAGACAAAAATACTGATCTATAAATGAGAATAATTTGCTTGCAGAGCAAAAATGTGATTTGGAGAGCCCAGTGTGATTAGTAACGTTACAAAAGAGTGTGCTCACATGGTGAGTGATAAATGGGAAGCCAGAGCCCAGTTGAGTGTCTGGCACAAGCGGGCCGACTAGTGGCTCTTTAGAAGCTCATAAATATCTCCAGCTTGAAGTCCGCGTTGGTTCTGGAGACTTACTGTGTTTTGTCATTTTGCCAAAGACGCCAGTTTTGCTGCAGTTCCACATTTGCCTTTCCCCGTGATTGTATCTATTTTATCCCAGAAGAACACAGAACTACAATAACTAAAATATTTGTACGTCTGTGGGAGCTCAGGCGGCTTGGAGAAGGTAAATCTCCCCATTAAATGGTGGGATTGAAGTACGGATCCTACGTGTTTCCTTGTTTTCATTTTCCATTTTGATGAAGCTTTTATAGTTTCACTAGAGGCCTGGTGCATGAAATTCATGCACGGGTGCAGTCCCTAGGCCTGGCTGGTGATCGAAGTGCGAGCGTCTGGCGTGGAAGGGCAGGTCCGAGCTGACCTCTGGGCCCTGGGCAGCACCTGGGCCCCCAGGTCCCTGCGCGTCCCCCTCTGCCTGAGTCACGGCGCCCGAGTCCCCATGCGGAGATGTGGTGAGCGTGGCCTGACGCTGCAGGCCGGGGCCCAGCGTGGGCCTCTGAGCCACCCAGTGGCACTGCACGGAAGCCAGGCAGGCAGCGTGCTTTCTCCCAGCCGGCCTCGGCAGACTGGCTCCTGTGCAAACCCACGGTGACCCCGACTGGCCCCTGTGATCCCGGCAGCTGCAGTCCTGCTCACCCAGAAGTCCATTGGGGACAGCAGTGCCTCTATTGCTGCCCGCTGCCCGTGCCTTGTCGCCGACACCCGCCATGTTCTGTGCCGCCCCCTAGTGGTCAGTGCACATCGTAGCAAGAGGTCAACCCCCCAGTGGAACTCCTGGTCGAGGGGACAATTTGCATATTAGGCTTTTATTGTATAGGATATCTTCCAGTGATTTCAGAGAGGAAGGGAGAGGGAGAGAGATAGAAACATCAATGATGGCCGAAACCGGTGTGGCTCAGTGGATAGAGCGTCGGCCTGCGGACTCAAGGGTCCCAGGTTCGATTCCGGTCAAGGAAATGTACCTTGGTTGCGGGCACATCCCCAGCAGGGGGTGTGCAGGAGGCAGCTGATCGATGTTTCTCTCTCATCGATGTTTCTAACTCTCTCTTCCTCTCTGTAAAAAATCAATAAAATATATTAAAAAAAAAAAAAAAAAGGAAACATCAATGATGAGAGAGAATCATGGATCGGCTGCCTCCTGTATGCCCCACACTGGGGATTGAGACCACAACCCGGGCATGTGCCCTGACAGGGAATCAAACCTTGACTTCCTGAATCATAGGTCCACGTTCAACTACTGAGCCACGCCCACCGGGCTCTTGTTCTAATTTTAAAGGAGAGAGAATTAACACTCCAGAGGTTGACTCACCCAAAACAGCCAAGTTAGGCAGTGGCAGAGTCGGGGGGCGGGAGGGGGGCCGGTTCTAAACTGGCATTCATGAGGCCTCTGTGTTAATGGGTTCAGCCAGGGGGGGCAGGTGGACAGACACGGCACTTCCTCGAGGCCCTCAGATTCCCCACATGACCCCCCACCCTCCCTACCTGCCATCGGAGTGAGGAGGGCGGAGGATGGGAAGGGCCACCTGCGGTTCACCGGGGAGGGGATGTGGGAGAGGGAGGGAGCGGCAGAGCTGGGAGCACCACAGACCCAGCGTGGGAGTTAGAGGCAGCGATCTGGATGCTGATGGCTCTGTCCCAGTGTCTCAGGATTTTCTTTCTCCGGAAGCACTGCAAGCATTGCCTTAGGCCGTGGACTTGGGGCTGGTCTCGGCCATTCTGTTCTGTGGTGCGGAATCCTCTCTGTCCTGGAAACTGGAGTCGGGGATTGGAGTCGGACCACCTGGGCAAGCCCTTTGCATTGGACCCAGAGCCCTTTGGTGTCACGTGTCACCCGGTTCCGGGCACAGCTGATCTGTGTGTCCACAAGTGGCTTCATTTCCCTAGTTTTCAACGTTTGCTTTCCATGATACTGTACATTCTGTTTTGTTGTTTTGTTGTACCAAAAATAAAGCCATTTGCTTGTTTCCAATAAGTACTTGTCATCATTGAAGAGAGCTTGGGGGAGGGGGGGATGCGTGGAGGGATTAGGGCAGCCAGACGGGAATGGCCCGCCTCCTGGACGCCAGGGTGGGGGGCTGGCTGTGAACATTCCACATCCCTCGTGTGGAGCTCAAACTAAGGTCTGGGTTTTACAGTCAGACCCTCAAAACAGACGGGATCTGACCCCAGGCTCCCTGCCAGCAGCTGCCGGAGACCCTGCCTTTCCAGGGGCCTCCTCACCCCTCACCCCCACATCCTTCCTCATGCTCTGGCTTCCCTCCAGCACACCCCAAAGCCGCCACCTCGGCTGCCACAGTTCCCAAGGTCTCCCCATCACCCTCAGGGAGGGTGCTGTCGCCTCCTGCTGTCTCCCTGCTTCCTCTTCCCCCTCAGTCTGCTCCTGACACAGAAGCCAGAGGGTCTGTCCCCACTGCGTCAGCCCAGTGGGTCCTCACCTACAGCCCCGGCGCCTTGCCCTGCATTCAGGGGATGCCAGGTTCTCACGGGCCCTCGATCCCTGCAGGATGTGCCCCCTCACCCACCCTTGACCCCCTTCCACTCAGCCTCTTGCTCATCCTGCTGCCACCCTGTGGGCTGTCCCCTCTGCCTGATGCCCTTCTCCAGGCGTCCTCCTGGCTCTCCTCCATCCGTCCAGTTCCCCCCAGGGAGCCTCCCTTTGCCCCTCCCTCGCGGAGCCCCTATGCGGCTTCATTCCCATGTTTTCATGGTGCCCGTGCCCCCTGACAGCTGCACCTCACATCTGTCCGAGGCTGTTTCCTCCCTGCACCCCCGTCCTCTCCTGGCAGAATGCACACTCAGTAGGACAGGGGGTCTGGCTCCCTGCTGCTCTGCGAGCACCCGGGCATCGCCTGGGACACGGTGGGTGCTCAGTCAGTGATACGGGCTGAGTAAGATGCTCAGGCGGTGGTGTTAGGTGTAAAGGCCTAACACCTAACACAGATCACAGCCTCACTCAGAGCAGAGGGCGGGTGAGCTCTCGGCACAGCGCTCAGGGCCGGGCTGTGGGAGCCAGTTGTTCCTTTTCTCGCAAGAAAGCGGGATGAAACGACTGAAAAAGGAGCAGTGTGTGTTTTCTCTCAACTACTTAAAAGCTGATGATCTCATCCCATTCTTAAAGCTATGAATAGAAACCCTTGGATCCACCCTGTGAGGCAGGTTCTGGGATTATCTGAGATTCCATGGAGAGTACGTGGCCTTCCCCGGCCACAAGGATGGTGCTTAGTAATCGCCAGCTTTTAGTGCTGTGATTCATGCACTGGTGGGGGGCGGCCTGCGGGGATCAGCCCACTGTGGGGGCGCTGTTCATCCCCGTCAGCCAAGAGGCTGTGGACCTGCCCTCTGAGCGGCTGCTCCCGCTGTGGGAGTGCCACGCACTGACCACCAGGGGGCAGCTCCTGCGTTGAGCGTCTGGTCCATTGGTCATTCTGGTCATTCTGCCGTTCACTCGCTGGGCTTTTATTATATAGGATACTGACTTGGACAGAAGAAAGCAACCCCTTTTAAGTTAGGATTATCCCTGTGGATGTTCTCTTTCCCTTTCATCATCTATGCCCTCTTCCCCACTGCTCTTGAATCCCAGGCCCACATTTTTCCTAGGCCTTTAATAAGATGTCTTGACAGGAGAACTGGCACTGAGCTTCCAGAGAAATGAAACTGGGTTTGGCTTGGCATTCTCTATGGTTAACAGATAAGTTCTTAAATTATTCAGATTTATATTCTCTATTTATGTAGTGATTACACACGGATATTGGCAGGAATACATGTATGAAAGTATTTTGTAAAAAATATATAATTTTACATAAAGGGCTAATTATCAGCAGCATCATCAACTTCATTTTGGGGATAGAATTTCATTGTCTTTTGCCAGCTGCTACTTAAAAATAAGTTACTTAAAAAATCTCTTGGTTTTCTGAGTGTTATAAAGTTGTTTTTAAAATCCCAACTTGCATATTTTTCCTTGAATGAATGGCCACAAATGTCTAATAGTTACCTTCTCTGAAACCCAATAACCATTAGATGGATATCTTTGGTTTTGCATCTCTCACCAAAATACTGAAATAAATTGTGAGATATATTTTCCCTAGAAATGGAATACTACCCTCCTTTTTTGGAAGAAGTTGGGTAAAGTCTTTACTAAGAGGGAGAATTTGTGTTAAAAATGTCAAGATCTGTGGTAATAGATGTTTACTAGTAAAAAATCCACAGGAATAGCCCTGGCCAGTGTGGCTCGGTTGCCTGGGCAGCATCCTGTGCACCGAAAGGTTGCCGGTTCCCCTCCTGGTCAGGGCACGTGCCCGGGTTGCAGGTTCCATCTCAGGTTTGGGGTGTGCAGGAGGCAGCCAATTGGTGATTTGCTATCCCATCGATGTTTCTCTCCCTCCTTCTCCCTTTCTTTCTATAAAAATCAATTAAAAATCTTTAAAAAATAAAAAAAGAAAGTAATATCTATTGAGTGGTACTTACCACACATACACATCACACAGTTTAAAAGAAAATCCATGGGACTAAATGATGGAAAAGATCAAATAATCAATTGGTTGATTTTAACAATATGTTGTTTACCTAATTAACATCATCCTATCAAACAGGTGAGCATTTAAATATATAAACTGTTGGCTTGAGTCTGTGTTTTGAAACTGTACAAGCACTTATACAGAGACATCGAATTTTAAAAAAATGGTTTTGAACACCCACCAGGATGAACATCTGTTTTCCATTGACCGCTCTTACGCTTTCGGTTTAGAGGCTGCAACACTGACTTTTTATTTTAAAGGTGTGACATCACAACCACTTGGCAATTTTAATTATTACAGTCAGACCTTCGTAAAAGGAGAAAATTCCTCACGCAAAAGGGATATGACATGGCAGCTTAATTAAACACACAGAAGGTGACATTCACGGGGCTTAAATCATCAGGTGGGTGTTTTTCCTGAGGTGGTTATTTTCTCCTCAACTTGGATAGAAACGTTCATTTATTTGCCACCCTCCCCAAGTTGTATTTAAAAGGCTAACTGCATCCCTGGCTGGTGTTGCTCAGTGGTTGGAGCGTCGGCCCCCAAACCAAAGACTCACAGGTTCGATTCCCCAAGCAGTTGAGGTGTCTCTCTCACACTGATGTTTTTCTCACTATCTCCCTTACTCTCCTCCCCTCCCTTCCACTCTCTCTAGAAAATGAATGGAAAATATATCCTGGGGTGAGGATTAACAACAACAAAAAAACCCCTGCAAGAATAAAATTATTTAAGGTAGCCATTTAAAGAGCCTTTAAAACAAACCAACATGTAAGATAGTTTTATAAGAAATTTCTTATATCTTATTATCATTTATTATTTCATAGGACCCTCCTCCATAGAGCTTTCCACTTAAACTTTTGCTGGGCTTTCTGTCTCAGACAGTGATTCTAACTGGGACTACACTTTAGATTTCCCCGATGGTGCCCAGGCCTCCCCCCAGACCATTTCACTAAGAACCTCTGGGGGATGGAATCGCTTATCAGTATTTTATCGGCCATTTCTGAGACTCACTCTCAGGGAATCTCTTTAGGTCAAACTGACCACTGGAAAGCGCTTGGTCTTGAAAGATCGTCCCCAGTGATTGCTTCTCTCTGTGTGTACACCAGAAGACAGATTCATAAAGATCGCTTAGAGGCAATAAGATCTGCTGAGAGCATTAGAGCTTGTTCATTTTTTTTTTCTTTTTCCTGAGTCAGAAGGAAATGACCCCTTTCCCTTCTTTTTAAACAAATCTGATAAGAGCAGAGAAACAGCCCTTTCCCTCTTCAAAGTAGAGCAATAATTATATGTATTAGCTCTTAGGGGCTGAACTCTCCCTTCCCCTTTCATCTTTTACAATTTCTTATCAGTGGCTTGAGATAAGATACCTGTTGTATCTCTTTAATTTTTGTATGTTAAGCACCTGGTGCATTTGGTCTGGTATATAGCAGGTGCTCACAAAGCAAATGCTGGATAATTGTATGTATCAGGTGTTCACCGGGAAAGAAATATTCCTGGGTATCCTAGAGGGGGCTACACCCTCCAAGGCCTTATTTAAAGGCTTATCTTGTCCTCACAGAACACAGGGATTCTAACTAAGCATGTTAATAATACACACATTTACATAACAAACAATAATTTTAATTTAAAAAGCTGATTTTGCAAGTGTGTACACACACACACACACACACACACACACACACACACACACACACACCCCTACCTCTTGATTTTCCTAATAATATGAGGTAAATTTGCCAGAGACAGGTTTTTCTATTTTATAAGTGGGGAAACTGAGGTTCAGAAAGGTTAAGTAGCTGGCCCAGTTCGTGGGATACCCAGCTAGTGGTAAATATGGGTGGACAACCCAGGGCATGAGACTCCTAGTCCTTTTCCTTTTCCTTTTCCACAACACCTTCCGACTCCTTGCAGGGTGAAGGCATATGGATCAAATCTGCAGCTGACTCGAGGGACAATGGAATTAGAACTCTAAAATATTTCAACAGGTGGGAATGCTGGCCAAGGAAACCCCAAAGATGAAATGTAATAGGGGAAAATATAAGGTCTTAAATTTAGATTATAAAATAAAATTCTTTAGTGCAGGTTTGGGAGAAGACGAGGGGGCCACGCTTGTTCGCGTGAAATAGAATCTCTAACTATGAGAAGCCATAGACTGAAACACATGATGTAAGTGCAGGTTGCTTTTATAGCCTCGATCGAAATATGGTATGTTTCAGGAAGTGAGAAGAATCCGATGTTCTTCTCTGTGCTGGGAAGAAACCATTTGGGATTTCATGCTACCTCTTAGCCAGCACATGTTAAATGGGACAGGGACACACTGGTGCTGGTTTGGAGCAGGGTGACCACTGTCATCCACGTACCAGCTGGCATTCTCAAACCCCAGGTCACACCGGACCACCTCCTCCCATCCCGGGACCTATGGGAAGTTGAATGACCTCAAGAAACCACTATGAGTTCGCCAGGGTTTAAATTCTCCAGGTAATGTCCGGCTCTAAGCTCCTGCTCCTTTGACTTAACTTACAGTGTCCTGCCTGGATTATACGAACTCATTGTACTCTTTATGGGCCAGCTAGCTGGGCGTCTTCTTCTGGTTTCCACAGAATTCCATTCCCACAAGGCTTTTGGGTGCTAAGAGTTTTACTGATAATTTGGGAAGACAAGGAAGGTTACTGGAACAGGGACAATACACATTTTAAATTGAAAAGCAGACATCCCCCTTCTTAAAACTTTTTTTGCCATCCTGCTCCTGGGAATTTCTTACTGTCTGCTGATATGGTCTCAGCACCCTGCCCTTACTGGCTGCTCTACCCTCTCACTTTTGTTCTGCATTCACTTCCTCTCAGATTTCCTGCAGGAATTCCACATGTTTTTTAGATTACCACCTACAGGAATCCACCTTCCTCCATTTCTTGCTCTCCAGCTTGGTTTCAGCCAACCTGCACATACAAC
This sequence comes from Cnephaeus nilssonii, assembly GCF_951640355.1. Taxonomy (NCBI): domain Eukaryota; kingdom Metazoa; phylum Chordata; class Mammalia; order Chiroptera; family Vespertilionidae; genus Cnephaeus; species Cnephaeus nilssonii. The sequence goes on from NC_137076.1 coordinate 41,364,182, forward strand.
TATTGAGATGCTCAGTTAGTGAAAGGGCCACTTTAAGTTTTCTTCCCTCACAGAAGCCATCATTCCTAGGACAAGCATTCTATTCCTTTGTTAAATCAGGAAAATGATGGGTTTGAAATAAGTGCATCTTCATAGCACTTATTTTAACTAATTTGAAATAATTAGCTCATGTAAAATTGCTGTGTGAAGGATTATTCCATCTTCCCCTCCATAATCACATATGAGTAGAAACTATTCTTCTTGATTGTAGAAAATGCATATTACATAACCTTGTTTTGCCATTATAAATGAATACTGGTCATTACAACAATATCATCTTTGAGATAGGGAGAGAATAGTGCAACCTAGTATGTATGGAATGGACCTAGGCAGATGTGGAAACAGGATTAACAGAAGGCTCAGACTAAAACAGTGAGAAAGCTGAGCATTAGTTTGTGTATAACGTGCTACGCATTAGCTGAACGAAGCAAAAGAGAAAAAGAAATGGAATAATCTTGAGTTCAGGTAAAAGAAAGTAAGGGAATTAGTCATGGATAGCTGGGGACTCAGGCTTCAGAGGGAGGCTAGGTAAGGAATTTGAATTTTGGAAACTAGAGAGGATGGGGGGAATAAAGCTCATGGGGAAAATAGTTTCAGCCCGAACTTGGGTTGTTTCTGGAAACCACTATTTACTTTCTTCTCATGGGCTGAGAGGATCTGCCTAATTGTCCAAGGACTGGAGTAGTGGAATCTCAGAAATCAGACTTGTTTTTATGCAGATAATGCTGGCCTCTACCCAAGCTGAGGGATGGTCATTTAAAGGCATATGCATGCCCTCACAGCCCCCCCCCCCCAGGTGTGAAGTCACTCGTGCCCTCCACCCCCTGGGGATGACTCAGATGAGAAGATTAGCTGGATGAGCAAGGTTAGTCAGGCTAACAGTGTCCTGGTGTAAGGATGAGAGCCTTTTTTCTTTTAGGGTGTGCTGACTGATGAGATTACCTACAAAATCCGTGAACTTTTCCAGGGAATTTTCTGAATAAACTAGGAAATAATAAAGAATGTGACATTTTCCACAAATGCCAATAATAGAAATAAGCATAAAACTTACTCTTTTTGGTTGTTGTCAGTATTACAGATGACCCCAAATTCCCCCTTTTTGCTCCCTCCACTCAACCCCCTTCCCACCCCAGGGCTTCCTCACACTATTGCGTCCATGGGTTATCCATATATGTATACATGATCTTTGGTTAAACTCTTCCTGTCCCCTCCTCCTCCCTCCACACAGAGATCTTTTATTCTGTTCCTTGTAGCCATGCTTCTAGACCTATTTTGTTCATTAGATTCCACATATAAGTGAGATCATGTGATAGCACAACATGTACCATACATAAGAATAAACTCAAAATGGATAAAAGACTTAAATGTAAGTGACAAAACCATAAAAATCCTAGAAGTAAACATAGGCAGTAAAATCTCAGACATCTCACGTAGCAGTATTTTCATCAATACATCTCCTAGGGCCGTGGTTGGCAAACTGCGGTTCCCGAGCCACATGCGGCTCTTTGGCCCCTTGAGTGTGGCTCTTCCACAAAATACCACGGCCTGGGTGAGTCTATTTTGAAGAAGTGGCGTTAGAAGAAGTTTAAGTTTAAAAAATTTGGCTCTCAAAAGAAATTTCAATCGTTGTACTGTTGATATTTGGCTCTGTTGACTAATGAGTTTGCCGACCACTGTCCTAGGGCAAGGGAAACAAAGGAAAAATAAACAAGTGGGACTACATCAAGCTAAAAAGCTTCTGCACAGCAAAAGACTATCAATAAAATGAAAAGAGAGCCTATGGTATGGGATAACTTATTCACCAATGATACATCTAATAAGGGGTTCATTTCCAAAATATACAAAGAACTCATACAATTCCACATCTGGAAGATAATCCAATTAAAAAATGGGCAAAGGTCCAAAATAGACACTTTTCCAAAGAGGACATACAGATGGCCAATAGAAATATGAAAAAGTGCTCAACATCACCAATTATCAGGGAGATACAAATTAAAACTACAATGAGGTGTCACCGCACATATGTCAGAATGGCTACCATCAATAAATCAACAAACAAGTGCTGGCAAGAATATGGATAAAAGGGAACCCTAGTACACTGATGGTGGGAATGTGGACTGGGGTAACCATTGTAGAAAACAGTAGGAAATTTCCTCAAACAATTAAAAATGGAACTGCCTTTTGACCCAGTGATTCTACTTCTGAGAATATATCCTACGAATCCTGAAACACCAATCAGAAAGAATATATGCCCCCCTGTGTTCATAGCAGTGCTATTTACAATAGATAAGATTTGGAAACAGCCCAAGTGCCCATCAGTAGACGAGTGGATAGAAAAAGCTGTGGTATATTTACACAGTGGAATACTATGTGGATGTCAGAAAAGAAGAATCTATTACCCTTTTCGAACAGCATAGATGGACCTGGAGACTACTATGCTAAGCGAAATAAGCTAGTTAGAAAAAAACGTACTCTTTTGATTTCACAATTCATTAAGAAATTTTACTACTTTTAGATGATTTTGAAAGTCATATGATCATCATTTATATTTTAAATTAGAATAAGAAATTAAAGCAAATATTTCTTTGTCTTATTTTATTTAGAAAGACATGCTCACTGTCTCATCCTCAAACATCCTGCAAGTAGGCCCGGGGCAGTTTCCCATTAAAGGATGCACCTATGGACGTGTGATTAGCATTCATATTAACCTCAACCTCATTAGTACCCTGTGCTACTCTGCATATTATACTACCCAAGGCAGGGGCTGCATTTATTTCTGTTGATATCCATAGGGTCTAGCATGATACTGGGCACACAGCAATACTGAAACTGTTTGTTGAGATGGATGAATAAAGCATGTTCATATTTTGATAACGTTGCAGGATAGCAATAACATAGACATAGAACTAAACTTCTAATAGTCTTATAATCAGTATATATTAATGAGAAAAAAATAATGTGGAAAATATCCTTCAGCTTCTGATTTATAAAATTAAAACATATGCATATATATATATATATATACATATGGTTAACCAAAGATATTTGGAATAGCATATTTTGTGATATTTTCCTTGTTATAGAAATAAATCAAGAAATTTGTTTCTGGTACTCAGGCAGTAAAAATTGAAAGGTTATACATATAGCAATGATGGTTGCTGTACAGTAGTCTCCCCTTATACATGGGGGATGCATTCCAAGACTCCCAGTGGATGTCCGAAATCACAGATATACTGAACCCTATATATACTGTTTTTTCCATTACATACATATCTATGATAAATTTTAATTTATAAATTAGGCACAGTAGGAGATTAGCAACAATAACTAATGATAAAATAGAACAACTATAATAATATACCTTAATAAAAATTATTCACATACACATAATAATGTGGTCTCTCTCAAAATCTCTCATTGTACTGGCAGTCACCCTTCTTGTGATGGTGTGAGATGATAAAATGCCAAACCTATTCCTGATTCTGTGTAACCATCTCTGACTTGCAGAAAACGGCTTGGTGTCATCTTGCTGACATCTTCTCATAGGCTCATTGATCTTGGCCATCAACCGAGTCTCCCACCCACACAGTTAATGCTTTTTCTATGTTAGCTAAACATTTATCACATACCTTGACCCTAACTTTTGCAATTTGAGGTTCCACAGCAAAACTAGCATGAATATTTTTTTCCTTCTTTACAATTTCATGGATAGAAGATTTGTTCTTATCAGAGATCTTAGCAACCTCAGCATACAATTCTTTCCTTTCCATATGAAGTTGAGGACTTTCACCTTTTCACTTAAAGCAGGGGTGGGGAAACTTTTTTCTGTCAAGGGTCATTTGGATATTTATAACATCATTCGAGGGCCATACAGGATTATCAGCTTAAAAATTATCCTGCTGTATTTGGTCAAACATTTAATTAACTCACCCGCTAATGCCTTGGCAGGACCAGACCAAATTATTTTGTGGGCCATATATGGCCCAAGGCCTGGCGTTCACCATCCCTGACTTAAAGGATGCTCTTTCTGGCTCTTCTCTGGCGTATCTGAATTGCCAGCATCACTACTCTTGCACTTTGGGATGATTATTCAGGAAATGAAGGGTGACCTGAACACAAGCACTATGATATCTCAAGAGTCTATTTGATAATCAATATAGCTACTAGGTTCCTAAAGTGTGGAGACACTGGACAAAGGGGTGAGTCACTTCCGGGGCTGCATCATCACACTACTCAGAATGGTGCACAGTTTAAATATATGAATTGTTTATTTCTAAAACTTTCCATTTAATATTTTCAGACTGAGGTTGACGTGGGGAATTAACTAAAACCATGAAAAGTGAAATTGTGGACAAGGGAGGACTACTGTGAATAGATACTGAATTCATTAATTTATTCAATAAAATTTTAGTGGGTAAACAAGACTGGAATAATTCCTTCCCTTATGGAGCTTGCCTTCTCTCTATAAGAGGGTGGAGTTTTCCCAAAGACACTAACATGCCTGACTGGAACTCCGAATTTGAGACTTCAGCAGTGAAATACTATCTGCCTATTTTCTATTTGTCAAGGCTGCTTGAGAGGTGGGAGGGGCCAGTGGTGTCCGTCTGGAAGGTGGGTACCCTTCCCAAGCTAGGCTGGATGTTGGGAAGGCATCTTTCCAATAATGACTCAGGCTCGTGGGACAGGGTGTAGTTGATTCCATATATAACGATTAATAAAATTAATGCTTTAGTTCACTCACTGAGCTCATTAGGGTTGTAGAAATGTCTATTTCTCGTAACAGCAGCAGAGGAGAGTAAGGAAACTTCTGAAATCATGGTTGCTACATTAAACTAGATGTTCCATTTGGTAGCACATCTTGCCTAATTAGTTCAGCTAAACTCAACTATAGCCCCTGGACAATGGAGAGAAAGCGATGTAGAGAAGGAAGATCTTATTAAAAAAAAAGAAGAAAAAGATTTGCATAGTCCCTACTGGGAATCAGGTGTCATCTGATCACTTTTTCTTTTTCTGATATGTTTTTATTGATTTGAGAGAGAGAAAGGGAGAGGGAGAGGGAGAGAGAGATAGAAACATCAATGATGAGAGAGAATCATTGATTCGCTGCCTTCTGAACGTCTTCTACTGGGGATCGAGCCCACAACCCCAGGCATGTGCCCTGACTGGGAATGAAACTGTGACCTCCTGGTTCATAGGTTGACACTCAGCCCCTGAGCCACACTGGCCAGGCTTGCTCACTTTTTCATCTATTAATGTATGTAATCCTCTCAGCAATACTATCGTCTCTATTTTACAAATGAGGACGATGAGGCACAGCAGAGCAAGTGACTTTCTCTGTGTCACATGGCTGGCAAATGGTGGAGCTGGGAGCTGAGTCCTAGCTGACAGCCTCAGAGGCTCTTTAGTACTAGGCTTCTGCAGGTAGGGCCGGCTCACCAGGATTTAGACTCTATTTCAGTAGATGCAGCACAAAATCTTAGTAGAACAAAATACTGTGTCATTACATGATGTGGAAATGGTAGGTATAAGAGGTCCAAGGGGGCAGGTGACTGCAGGGGGCAGGTGACTGCAGGGGGCAGGTGGAGGCTTTCTGGACAGGGTCCTGGCGCTGCTGGGTCCTGAAGGCAGGAGGAACAGTGGAGCTGCTTTTGCCCGTCTGACTTCGTGCATGTGTTCAGGATGCGTTGAAGGCATGTACCTCCCCTTGTGCAGAGTACGAAGTTCTTTTGCTTTCCTATTTGATTAAAACCTATGAAATCTTATTTGACATGGAAAAGAACCCCCAAAGGTATTATTATCTCTGTATTTTCCAGATGAGAAAAAATGACCACCCTGTATTGCTAATAAATTCCAAGGCTGTAGCCAGAGTCCCGGTCAGGCCACGTCTGGGGTAATGATGCAAGTTAGGAGGCTGTTATAGAAGTCCAGACTTTTCTGAGATGTGAACATTTCTTACCCAAGGCTGGTTTCTGCCTAAGTTTTCCGTCTATAAAGTAAATAAAAAGAATTAGCTTTACACAGTCATGGGTTTATTTTCCTTTATTTATAGAAACTGCTGGATTATGTCCCATGCGAAGTGTTGAGTTAGGTAACACACTAGTTTCTCAGGTGAGAGCACTGAATAAACTGCTTCAGAATTCTGTGTCACTAAAAACCTGACACAGTGGTGGTTCACCAGAAAATGACAGCTTTATTCAGTATAAGAGCACAGACTCCAGAGCCGAAGCGCCTGGATAGAATCCTGGCCTTGTCATGGACAACCTGTGTGATGTTGGCCACAATATTCATTCTCTCTGTGCCTCTGTTTTCTCATTTGTAAGATATGGATAATAACGGTAAAATCTTAAAGGTGTGTATATCTGTGTACACATGAGTGAGTGTGATAGTTTTATGAGCTTAAGAATTTGAGCATATTGTATATCCACCACCATTTCCCCCTCACCCCTATAATTAAAATGTCAGCTCCAGAGAGCAGACATTTTTGTGTTTTGTTCACTGCTGTATTCCAGGCACCCTGAGGAGTGTCTACACATAGTAGTTGCTCAATAAAATCTGCTGATTAAAGAGCCACGTTGTAACAATTTGTAGCAAATGAGTTGGGTCATCAAATAGCTTCTATTTCTTGAAAGACAATATATACTATAAAATGTGTGTGAGAATAAAATACACAAAAATTAAATCCCCAGATTTTTTAGTTTACAACAAAATTTGTATCACAACTAACAAGACAATGAAAAGAGGACATTTTTCTAAGATAGGAGTCTGCATTTTGTTGCTAAATAGCTGTTGTTTAAATAATTTACATATGAGGGAAGAGCCAAAATAAAGGAAAAAAAATAATAACCTAAATAGTATACAAGTGGATGAAGAAGGAATGCAGTTGCCTCCCTGGGTGTTTATCTCCTTCTTAAGTCCTGCTGAGTTAAGGAATGAACTGCTCAGTTTATTGAGTCCTAAGTTACAATGAGTCAATATATCTGCATAAACACTGCAGCATGTTTGTACCACAATTTCCATTGTGTTTTCTGTTGTTGTTGTTTTAAGTATAAATTTCATTGAAACAAACTGTACTCATTATCAGTAAGGCTGTGCAAGCAACTTTGCCACTGGGGAATTCTGAGACACACTACGGTTTCCAAGATAAGTCAACCAATTTAAAGTATATCTAGATTCCTTTCACAAAAATGTAATGGGAGACGAAGGCTAGGGTGGAGTGAGAAGCAATGCCAGATTTTAAAAAAAACTCCTTAATTCAATAATGCTATGGTGCAAAATGGCCCTTTATCATTCCAGCAACAAGTAATTTTCTCTTCCCACCTCCTGGAAACTCTTTCTGTTCAGGGAGAGGCTCAGAGGGTCATTGGAGATATAGTAAAATGTGCAATACTGTGAACCCCGAAGAAATATATCTGTTGGAATAGACCTCTTGTGGTTAATTGGGCCCAAAGTCAGAACTAGAGTCGAGTGGCTGGTGCTGACTGAGGCCTCTCATGCACTCGGCATGATGGGAAAAGCCACACACTAAGCTTCCCACCTCCTGTACTATGCTTCTGCTGCTTGAGTTAACCACTCTAAGTAAGTTCCTGGTTTTTTCTTTAGACCAATGGACCTGTCCTGTCCAATCAGAACTGCACAATTATATCCTATTTGCATCTATACAAACCAATCAGAACTGCATGATTTGGAAACCTCATTTGCATAAAATGGACCCAATTGGATCCTTGGGTGGAAACTTTATAAAAGAGCCTCCCCTTTGTCTCGGTGGAGCACACTTTGTTTCTACCGGAGGCTGCATCTCCCTGGTTTGCAAACTGCGTGTCTCAATAGAGTTTCTTCTTTCCACACCTTTTCAGGAAGTTTTGTTAACAATACCCACATTGTTTCTTGGCTAGGGAGGAATTTGTCTGTCATCTTTCAATGCTAATGAGTCATTAAAATGTAAATCAGGAAGACAAAAAGAGAAGGAAGAATGTAAACACAAACATACCTTCTGTTGTTTGTAAAAACTGGACAAACTAGAGAAGGACTGAAACTCATTTTTAATAGCTCTGGTTACTTTAGCCAGAACTCAGGCTCCTGTCTAGCTGAAATAGAACAGTCATCCTTTAGCATGGCCCTTTACTCCAAAAGCCATCTCAGGACAAAAACCTCATTAGGGCAAATCTCTAAGCACATGAAGAGTGTGAGGTGCTTTCTGCAGTTTTGTGTATCAGAAACAGAGAAGGAAGCCTGGAGAAAGGCAAAATTACTGTAACAGACATAAATCAAACTTAATTACCCACTCTTCTAATGTGAAAGCCTTTCTGATCTTTTAAGCTTGCCTGTAATTTATCTTTGGAGACTCCGCCTGTGAAAGTGAAAAGTTGAGAAGAAACCTGATAGTGGCAGCCTATTATCCTCAGTAATTGTGCGAAGGCTTCATGGAAACCAGTTAAAGTATCTGCTAAGGAGAAAATCATAAGGGCTCATGTTCCAGCACAGAGATTGGAATGACCTGGTCATGACACAGTGTCACAACTTATGTTCTTTTAAAGCTTCAGGTACCATTAAGATTCTTGGAGTACAATATGGTTTCTTTCATAAAAAGTATGACAAATCTGAGTATTGCAGCTGTGTTTCCATTCAGAAGAATCAACAGGGAATCAATAAGGATGACAAAGGTAATTTCGAGCCACTTGGTGATGAGACTGAATGCTGCATTTCATGTAAATTAATGATGAAAGAAATTGTGAGAGTCCTTTGCAGAACCTTAGGTTTTCCAATGAATCCTAGTTTAAACAGCAACAGTGAAACATGACTTGGAATCTGAAAACTTAGGTTTGAACTTAGATTTTATAAATTTCTAGCTGATAAACTGTGGAAAAGTTATTTAATTTCTCCCAGCCTCAGTTTTCCTCATCTGTAAAATGGGATAGCACAGCTGCTATGAAGATTGAGTAAAATTAGGTATGCCATTAAAATGTTTAAAAACTAAATCTCAAATTATTATTCTGGAAGCTAGCTCTATTACACATTATAAACTTATCTAAATCTGTGGGATATGTCTGTTATATTACCAGTATATAGAAGCATAGACTAGACTGTAAATCTCAGAGGGAAGGCTTTGGTGGGTGGGTGGGAAGAGATCAACCAAAGAACTTGTATGCATATCCTATATCATTGATGGCGAACCTATGACAAGCGTGTCAGCACTGACACGCGTAGCCATTTCTGATGACACGCGGCCGCTGAGGTGGCCGCATGCCAAGGATGAAACATTTGCTGCTCCTGAGGATGAAACATTTGCGAAATAATGTTTTTTCCTCAAAGTGCCACACTACCCGAGTTATGCTCAGTTTTTTGGTGAAGTTTGACACAGCAAGCTCAAAAGGTTGCCCATCACTGTCCTATATAATAAAGATATAATATGCAAATTAACCCTCATGCCCTCACAAGATGGTTGTCTACACCAGGCCAGCAGGGGGGCCGTGAGGGGCTACCAGGACAGCAGGGCGGGGCAGTTGGAGATGCCCAGGCCAGCAGGGGGGCAGTTTGGAGTGATCAGGCCAGCAGAGGGGGCAGTTGGGGGCAACCAGGCCAGCAGGGGGGGCAGTTGGGGGTGACCAGGCCGGCAGGGGGGGGGGAGTAAGGGGTTACCAGGCTGGCGGGGGTGTGGCAATTAGGAGCAACCAGGCCAGCAGGGAGGGGGCAGTTGGGGCTGACCTGGCCAGCAGGGGGGCAGTTAGGGGCCATGGACACAGTATGGTAGTGAAGGTCTGGGATGAGGATGGAAGTGGACTAGAAGGAGTCAATGGGGGAAAAAAGGGGACATATGTAATACTTTCAATACTAAAGATTTTTTCAAAAAGATTAATCTTTTTTATTCTGGGGGTGGAGGTAGTATTAAGTTCTCAACAATAGGAGCATGAAATCATAGCTTCCAAAAACTGGGAGATTGTTGCAAAGACAGAAGAGAGATTTTAAAGTTGGGAAATTTTTCTTTTTCCTCTCCAAAGATCTGGAATTATTCCCAAAAATATTCCCAGTGTAATTTGCAAGTTCATTGAAAACAAGATTTACTTTATATTCAACTTTGTATGATGGCCTCTTTTCTGGAGAGTGAGAACAAGCTAAACAGAATGAGTATAGGTCAGTGATGGGCAACCTTTTGAGCTTGGTGTGTCAAACTTCGCCAAAAAACTGAGCATAACTCGGGTAGTGTGTCACTTTGAGGAAAAAACATTATTTCGTGATATTTATAGTTTAAATAACATAAATGTATAATTGTTATATGTAATTGTATTTAATAAACCAAAAACTAAATATTTAACTTACCTGCTTAGTGACTTCTTTGTTCATCCGTCAGTTGGTTTCTTTTGTTGGTCTTGATATTATTTAGCTTGTGTGGGGTACCATGAACTATGATAAGTGAGGGGGAGGGGGAATTCTTTAACTAACCTGCCTATTAGTGACTTTTTTGTTGCTGAATTTCATTGGCTAAATCTTCAATTGAAGGTTGGTATTTTGTACACTTCAGGCCCAAGCAAGCGCTACTAACTTCATCTGTCAATCTGTTTCTTTTGTTGGTTTTGATATTATTTAACGCTGAGAATAAGGCCTCACAAAAGTATGTAGAGGGAAAAATTGTGAGTAAAGCCATTGCTATATTTTTCAGGGTGCTAAAAGTATCTGGTAGTCGGTTCCAGGCACTCCAAATTTCCTGTTCGTAGTGGCACTCCTCTTGATTCTCCAAGCGGCACCTTTCCAGATTCTCAAGCTTTGACCTCAAGTCGACAAACAACTGAGCCCAGATACTGTCTTGAAATTCTGCAAGTTGCATCTCCAAATCATCAATTTGCATCCATTGGAAACCATTTAATTCCAAACTACTGTAGACAACTACATCAGGATACTTAATTATTTTCATGGTCTGTTCTAGACTTCTAAATTGACTAAATCTATCACTAAACTGGTCAAGTAACGAGTCTAAAACATGCTGGTACTTCATATGCAAGAGTTCCATTTCATTTTGTACAGCTGCATTGGCCTTCTCAAAATACTTTGTTACTCGAGGAAAATACTTAAAAGTTTTAGTTTCTACATCTCGCTTGAAAATGTTAACTTTACTTTCAAAAGCTTTTATGTGTCCAAACATAACGTCAATACTTTTGCCAAAACCTTGTAACTTTAAGTTCAGTTCATTAATATGAACAGAGAGATCTGTAAGAAACATCAGGGTGTTGACCCACTTATCATCATTAAGCTGAGGAAAGTTTCCCAGATCCTTATCGTCAAGAAATACCTTAATTTCTTCAAAGCACTCCACAAAGCGCTCTAGAACTTTGCCTCGGCTCAGCCATCTTACATTATTGTACATCAGCAGTCCACTGTAGGTGGAATCAACCTCCAGTAAAAGTGCTGAAAATTCTCGCTTGTGAAGGGGGCGAGCAGCTATTAAATTAACTATTTTTGTAACAACTGACATTAAGTTGTTTAAGTCGGTGAATCCTGCCTTGGCACATAAAGCCTCCTGATGGATAATACAATGAAAAGGCACAATCGGATGTCCAATAGCTTCTGTAAACAATTTGACAAATCCGACTTTTTCCCCCACCATATTTGGTGCCCCATCTGTCATCACTGACACAACTTTAGAGATATCAATGCTTAGGTCACGAAATGTTTGTATAACAACCTTACATATTTCGCTTCCTGATTTACTTGTTGACACTGATACTAACTTTATCAACTCTTCTCTCATTGTGAGACCATCAGAATATCGACCAATAATGGCCAACTGAGCATGTGATGTGACATCAGTAGTTTCATCAAGAGAGATCGAAAAATATTTACACTTCCTTATGTCTCTCTTTAATTGATGTTGTATGTTTGTGTTCAGTCTCATTATTCGGTATTTTATGATATTTCTACTGAGTGGTAACTCAGATATTCTCTTAATACTTGCATCTTTATTCTGCATATTGTGAAATAGAACTGGTGCACATCTTAGGAGAGTTTTTTTAATAAATTCTCCCTCACTGAGCGCTTTTCCATGCTGAGCTATAGAGTGAGCAATGCTCAAACTTGCAGATGTTAAATTTGTAGAGCCTTTCATAAATTTAAGGATGGAATTAGATTGGCTCTTATAAAGGTGTAGCTGCCTGGAAATGTATTCCTTCCTTTCATCCTCACTTTCTTCCAAGAGCTGGGAATGATTAGTTTCAAAATGTCTATTTATATTCCACGTTCTGCTTACTACTGTTTCAGTACATAGAACGCAAAATGATCTGCCATTTTTTTCTATAAAGCCATACATCTCAGTCCATGTCTCTTGAAAGGGTCGGCCACTGCTACTACCACTTCCTTTACTTAACCTTAGTTTTTTATTTTTTGGGTTCTCCATCAGGGGGGCAGTGACAGAAGATAGAATTATAGATAGCTTGTTAGGCCTGCAGGCAATTAGGGGTTAACTAGCCTAACTAACCACAAAATGGTGCATATAACTGTCTTTTAGGAAAGGGCAGGGTTAATAAGCAGAAATAGGGATTAATAAGGCTGCACAACAGTAATAGTGGTGAAATGGAGTCTGCACTATAGAGCAAGATGTTGTTCCTTATGTGAATTAAAATGGCTGCCACTATTTCTAATGGCGGGAAACAGCACCCATAGCACACCACAAACCCTCGCCTCTCCCAGCCTCCCCCTCACTTATCTCAGTAATGATGGATTAGAAATCCATGACACCCCAGAACAGTAGATAATAGTTGCTGTGGTTAACTGTTATTTGGTTACTGGTAATGGCAGGGCCCCCAGAGATGCGTCCATCCCTCGCTGCGTTCCGCTGCTCCCTGCTCTGCTGGCGGAAGTGAGGGCAAAGATCCCAGCTTAACCGGAAGTCCCAGAACTAGACGCTCTGTGCCAGACTTCTGTTGTTTTGGCCTACAGACCTCCGGCACAGAGTGTCTAATAGGGGAGGATGAAACATTTGCGACTAGAGTCTTGGAGTTAGACTCTAACTCCAAGACTCTAGTCGCAAATGTTTCATCCTCAGGAGCAGCAAATGTTTCATCCTCGGCATGCGGCCACGTGTCATCAGAAATGGCTACGCATGTCAGTGCTGACACGCGTGTCATAGGTTCGCCATCACTGGTATAGGTAGAGCTGTAACATAAGCTAATCTGAAAAAAAATTGTCTAGGGCTAATTAGTTAAATTAATTTTATAATTTTATTTAAATTTAAAACAAATCTGGCCTGAACTTGGGATGTCATGACTTTAGCAATTTCACATTCTATTACATCTTTAGATTCTCTTTTTATGCTTACCTTCTCATTTCAAAAGCAAGGGCTTTAAAATATTTGACTGTATTCCAGATAGAGAAAAAGGGAGTGGATTGTGGACTTACTCAGAATAATTGACTGGTTCTTATTCTTTCAATCATGAGGTACAATTTATAATTATATACATTACCCAAAATAACTGCCATTTTGTTTCAACTCACATTTTTTTCTTTATCTTACTTAATACACTACTTGCTTAAGTAAATACCTTCCTAAGTGTTTACTTAAAATGTCTATATATTAGAACAATTCAAATAAAAACACAGCTTGTTTTTGTATTGCCATTCTTGTGTGTTAAAATGGGGAAAGGATCCAAGAATATAAAATATCTCACAGAAGGTTTCTTGAATGGTTATTCTCACTTTAAGTGGGAGAGAGTCCAATTTATGACATTAGTAACAGGTTCAACATGAATGTAGCAATAGGTATAAATTATGTTGAACGGGTTTTAAAGAAAATAAACTTTTCCTTCCCATGAATCTTCACCCATTTTTAAGCTTTCAAATATTTAGATAAAATTTTCTCTCTCATTTTCATCTGCCTTTGGAGTCTGACTTTGAGCCAGGACTTACAGCAGACATACTGGGCTTTTGGAAAAAAACAAAACACAAAAACCCAAAAAAACCAAAATGCTTGTTCCCACAAGATTGCCAGCCAAATTTTGCAGACTCAAGATGTTTGGAGAGTTTGGATAATCATCACAATTTTTGGACGCCTATCTGAGGTAAACATAAATGCCAAACCTTAAGGGTCTCATTATTACTGTAAGTATGATTCAATATGAGGTATTTCTATCCTTGGCTGCTTGGTCTGAGATAATTATAAGGTTTCTTAATTGAGATTTAATTGGAAATACAAAGTAATTCATGTTAGTTTATAAAATATCACAGATAAACAATTTGCTCCAGTATACCAGTTGAACAGAAAACAAATGAACACATTCTTAGAATTGCTAAGTGACAATTAGGCTAAGAATTGCTTCAATATTTGAAAAGATTTTATTACTTACTTATGGTTTAAAACATTTGTCTGTCGTCATAGTTAAAACACTATAGGTGAGGACTCTTGTTTTTGTTCCTGAAACATTCCCTCAGTTTTATATTCCCCACCTAAACAACATAACAAATACCCCAAAGGCATATGATTTTAAGAAACATGCCTCCAGGAAAGACAATTTGTAAATGCTAAAGTCTAGGGAATTTTTTTCAATGCTAAGTGTTTTCAAAGGTAATAAGGGAAAGGTAAGGGAGAGAATAGGATGGGTGGCTCATTAATACCTACAATGCCAACAGAGCTTTGTGCCTGTTACAGAGCTTGGGGCAAAGCTTGTTACGGAGTTTGTTGTAATCTGAGAAAAAGAATGTTCCTTAGCAGGTCATTTTCTTTCATTTTGTGTTGCTGAAAGGTCAAAGGGAATTCATTTGGGCTAAAGGACGAACAGAAGAGGGGCATCAGAACCTGGGGTCTTTGGTGGAAGCCCTGAGAAGCAGAAGAGAGTCCTAGCTCTGGGGTGATTCCATGATTAAAGCTAATACTTGAAGGAACAGGAGCAGAAAGCTTGAACTTTAAGAAAAGATTCAGGACACTTCTACTTAACTCTCCTTTGAATTAAGACAAGTAAAGAGTGACTGAAAAATTACAGTTGATTAAGTGAAGTTCCAATAGGCACTTGAGAGCTTGGAGTTCTTTAAATCTTGTTGTACATTACACACCATGTTGCTTATGTGATTTTTTTAAAATACAATGATATAATAGCTGTATTTTTATGTAGGAAGAACATGAGCCCGGATTTCTGCTTTTGCTCAGTTACGTCCTAAGACTAATTTTTGGACACTTGCCATTCATATGTTTTCTTTCTTTCATTTTAAGAGTAATGGCAAAAACAAAACAAAACACCAAAACAAGAATAATGGCAAAAGGTTTTAAATTATTTATTTTGTAGATTATCGATATAGATATCATAATGGAAGATTATTTATTAGTTATTTGAAGAGGTGACTATAATACCCTTAGTTTGTCTAAATTTGCTGAGTTTCCCAATTGGTGGTCAATTGGTATTCAGACAGGTTAATTCTCATTGTGCTGTATCTAATATTGCAATATGTTTAACACTAAATGCCACAAACATAATTTTCTATCCATTGTGATACCCACAATGTGATAACCCTGCACATTTTCAACCATTTCCTGGAGAATGGTATATTCATACACACTCCAGTACTGTTCCTCACCCCTCTCCCTGTCACCACCGCATGCAAAACGCTGGCCTGGGATATGTAGGTTTACTTCTCTGAATCTCAATTGTTACGGAAAATAAACTGCAGTTCTGAAAGTAGAAGGAGAACCCAGATAAGAATAAAGAAATCTGGATTCTAGCTGTAATACTGAATCTTTTGGAAAATAATTGAATTTCTTGAACCTCAGCTTACCTATCTATTAATTGTAATAAACTCTTCTATTTAAGAAAAGTTTAAAAAAAAATCAAAAGATCTTATGTACATTAAAATGCTTTTAAAAGTATAAAAAATCTCTATAAAGATGTAATATTATGAATAATCCTCAGTAGTCATTATCTTTGGGTAATTTATTAAATGACAATTAATGAGCATGAATGGAACTATTAATATTTTAGGCATGCAGAGGATTAAAAGGAGACTAAGGCATGAATGGTGTGAGTGGATCTTATACTACAGAGGGAAGATAAACTGTATATGGTTGAAAGATGACAACACAGAGGTAGTAAATGATTAGAACCAGACATCTGAAGTTAGCAATATGTACTGGGGAAGTTTAGAAGAGAAAATGTATTCAATGGAAGATGTAAAGAGCTAAAAACTCTGAGGAAACCACCTCCCCTATTACACCATTTGAGATGCTGGTTCTCTTTCATCATAATGCACATTAGAAAAGTATCAGTCTTCTCTATATGGATTTTTTTAATAAGTCATAGATCTTGGGAGTATAAATGATTCAAACTTTCTTCTTGGGAAATACTATCAGATGACAACCCACTGGCCTGTCGACTTTAATAAGACAGAGAAGGAATGGATAAAGAATGGAAATTATTTTGCAACACATGTGGCAGCAGTTGAAATGTCCTCTGACTGACACCTTTGTTCCCTGTGTCCTCAGAGTCTCTGTTCTCTCTCGGGCTCTGGTCTTACTCCTGTTGGCTCTGGTCGCTGTACTCTGGCATCAGTCCCACTCTTCTCCTAGGACTTGGCATTCCTGAATATGTAGTTTGACCTCAGCTTGGGACCCTGGAAACCCATTCTGACTCTCTGACATCAGATTTCCTCCAGAAATCTAGTTAATGGGTCATTTTAAAAGAAATTTCTCCCCTGGTCTTTCTTAAGATGTTAAAAGACCTCAGTAATGAAAAGATTAGAACAACCTGATGAGTATGCATGCATATTAGCATAGCCAATGGACACAGACACTGGGGCGGTGGGGGCTTGCCTGGGGTAGGAATGGCTGGGAGGGGGGTCAATGAGAAAAAAGGAGTCATATGTAAAACTTCAGGCAATAAAAGAGAGAAAGAAAGGAAGAACAAAAGAAAGGAAGAAAGAAGAATAAAAGAAAAAAGAACCTGATGAGCCATTTAATATATTATGTAAAATTATTCGACCATTCAAATATTTATGAACCTCAAATTTCTCAAAGACAATGACATTGTCAGTGGCCAAAACTTGCATTTCTTTTTATAAATTTTATTTTTTTTAAATTTATTTACTTGTTTTTAAATCTTTATTGTTGAAAGTATTACATATGTCCCCCTTTCCTCCCCATTGACCCTACTCTTCTTTCTTGTGTCCTTTGATGTGGCAAACCCTTCTCCTCTTTATTGAAAATGTCCTTCTTTAGCTATGACATTGAACTCTCCAGATTCTTTTTCTGCTCTGAACACACCTTGTCAGGTGACTCTGGCTTCTCTCAGCTGCCCTGAATGCAGGGCTTCCCACAAGGCTCAGCCATCAATCTTTGTTTCTTGTCCACTCATCCCATGGCCCAGCTGTGTCTATACCTGACGTCCCTCCCAGGCTCCAGCCTCTATTTCAGCTCACAGTCAAGACCTTTTATGTGTATTCTTTATCTGCAGCTCAGAATAGAGATATTATCTATCACCTTTTCCCTAACATCCAAAATAAATCTATTCCTCTTTTGGTCTTTCCTATCTGAATGATATAATCATATACCTAGTCATTCAGACTAGGGGTTTTAGAAATCTCCTTTATCATTTTTTCTCTTAAGTCTTAATTTCCATAATTCACCAAATCATCAAAAGTATTATCAAAATGTTCCTTGAGTCTGGCCCCTCATTTCTATTGCTATAGCTTTTTTCTCCCTCAGTTTCTGGAGACTATTGTAATAACCTTCTAATTGAATTATCAGCCTCTAGTCTCTTTTCCTGGAAATAATTTCTATTCACTGTTGCCAGACTTGATGTTTTCTTTTCAAATAATTTAATTATAAAGGTAATAAAAGATTATTTAAAAATTAAAACAATAGCAGGGTAGAAAGGAAAAAGTGAGTCTTCCCTTCTACTTCCCTAAAGGTTGATGTATATCACCCAGACATTATTCTAAAACATAGGCACACAAATATGATTTGCATTATTGTCCTCACGGGTTGAATACTTCTGTTGAGATGTCAGATGTTCGTCTGCTTCTTGATTTAGGTAACCTATTTTGAATCTTGGAAGCTTTTAGAATTTTCTCTTCATCTTGAGGTTTAATGAAGAGCTCTATAAATCCTTTAACATGTATTCTGCCCAAATTATGTCTGTCTGAGGATGCCTGTATTTCTTCAGCAAAGATGAACTTTCTCCTACTATTTCCTTCAATGATTTCCTTCCCCTCCATTATCTTTGTTTTCCCCTTAGGGAATTCTACTGGATGAAGAGCCTTGGCCTCATGAATCTCCCTTAGGCCTTTATCTTTTCCCCATATTTATCATCTCTTTTTCTTTGTGATCTACATTCTAAGAAACTTTCCCTTCCATCAGGAGATAATTACCCCTCTCATTTGATTATTCAGACTATCCACTAAAATTTTTATGTTCATAATTCTATTTTAAATGTCACTGTGTCCTGTTCTTCCTTAAGATATCTTGGCTTCCTTGTGGGATCAGTTCTGTTTGTTCATCTCAATGAAAAGAGAGAGAGGCAAAGTTCTTTCATGCTATTTATTTTCCTAGAATACCTGGTGAGTCTTGGTGGTTAGATCCGATTTATGAAGCAAGACCTAAGATGGCTGGTGTAAGTAATGTGCTATATTTCTTCTGCTTTAGTCACGATCTTATTTCCTTGTGTGTGTTTTTTTTTTTTTTTTGTAATAGGAGTAGGGCCTCTGGATAGGAAGGCTCCCCCATGAGACACCCTATCCTCACCCCATATTGTCCAGGCAGGAAAGGCTTTACTCCAGGGATAGAGTAATTTTCTGTCTAACATGCCTGCAGTGGGGCGGCTGTTTCTGTCAGCCTGATCGCCGTCATCTTCGTGAAGACAGCGTTTGCATCTGCCCTGTATCAGCATTGCATTAGCATCGGTCTGAAGGAGGGTTTTCCAAGAGGATTCACAGTTTTTGGTGAGTATTCCTTACGTGTGGTCTGACCCCTTTGGTTTATTTATAGCCTTTACAGCCTGAGTTTCTTAGACCAAGTTTATTAGAACTGAGGCAGAAGATACATGACGGGCATAACCCAGTGTTGCATCAGTCATCCACTCTTTCTGACTTTGCAGCTTTGTTCCAGATTGAAACATTGGTACTTTATCATTCCTCTGCTTTAAGACAAATGACATCCCTACCTGGGGTATTCTCACCAAGATTTTGAGGCAGCTGTTAGTCCCTGTAATTTGTTTAAGCAAAGTTATTATAAGATTCTGGGTCTAACCATTGATTTGAGATTCATCACCATCAGTTTAAAAATTATATTAGTCTTTTTAAGCAATACTGTTTGTTACTCTAAAATGGCTTCATTACCAAATAGTATTAAAAAAATCATCATATGTCCTACAATTATACATATTCATATATTCATATACATATATAATCAATAAATCTTGCTACTGTTAGCAATCACTAATAATAGAATATATTATTTCCCTTTTTATTCATGCCTTGAATTAGGGATATGTGATAAGAGGGAGAATATTTTTAAAATATTATTTATAGTTTGCACAAGAATTTCTTTCAGGGAGAGAATTCTCTGTTGGAAATATCTTGGTGTCAGATGATTCCAAGACTTCAGAGGAGGGAAATGCTGCCCTGTCTATTAGAAGAAAAATAATTCAGAGCTTCTATTGCTCTGCAAGAAGTGGAGGTGAGTTGGGGAGAGATGTGAGAGCAAGGTGGGAAGAGGCAAGGACTAGGCAAATCTGATGCAATTCCATAATGGTGTGGTGGCCCTTAATGGTTACTGGTACACATGCCTGTCTCCCTGGGTTATTTGACCTCTTAGCTCATATATATTGTGGGCATTCCTGATCTCTCATCTCTTTCTATTCACACCATTTTCTGTGAAGTTTACTAGGCTCACGTATGTGAATATGAAATTTTAAATGTGAGCTTAAAGAGATGCTGCATTTACATCTGAGTCCACTCAGTGCAGCACAGAAGCAGCACGTGCAGGACCAGGAGGCCAGAAGGTGAGGAGGAAATGGAAGAAATCCCACGGTATGTTTTCAACTTCCACAAGCCATAAAATTGGCAAGAGTAGGCAACAATTACATCTCTATCTTGAGATGCAGGGAATTCCAATTACAAATAACTATGTTGTCTGTCTCCCTCCTGCAGTTCCAGGTTCACCAAAGTGATGGACCCAATTGTTGTACCCTCTGACATCTGACAGAGCTTTGCCTTCAAAAAGTGCTCTATAAATGTTCATTATATGAATAACATATTCTAAATCCATGCAATAGACATTCAAAAACATGAAAGTAACAGGGCAGAGGACCCACTTGCAATGAACTATTTAGTTTAGTGAGAAGATTGAGATTATCAGGTAATAATAAGTACTTCCAGTCTTAATGAACTATCTTCCTCTGTTGCCGGTTGCAGTGGGTAAATTAGAGTTAGCTATTGTTATTCCATTTCTGTCAATTATATACACTCACTATTCTGGAATGTAAATTGTCCTGAAGGACTTATTCCATCTATTTAAATATGTAATCATTCCTACATAGGACCTGAGGAACACAGCAGGTTGATGAAATAAAATATTTTTAAGATATGTACCATCTAGAGTGGGGGGAAACCTGGTTGAGAAACATGAAACTAGTTTGAAATTTACACATACAGTAAATGAATATATGTATTTGAACCAAGATTTTAGATGAAGAAGGTATATATTTTGCTTTAATGTCCTAAAACATGCATTTTCATTAATTTAATCTGGTTTTCATTGTGAAATACAAAAATGTCAATGCTGAATACTTTTGTTTGTAATTATGTGATTTAAAATCACTCCTGCTTTGTTTGAGTTTGTAATACTCTTCTACTGTCCTTTGAGACCTCCTATTGGAGAAGCTGTTGTTGAATTAGATCTTAGTTTTTAAAAATGAAACGTCTCAAAAACTTCTTTTCATAAATGATTATTCCCTATTTTTAATAAAACAGACACAAGTTGAATGTAGCCTGCTATCCATTTAATGTTATGGAGGGGAAAAGTGGCCATGGCTTTTCCATCTGCAACTTGAACATACAGCTCATTGAGGGTCTGAGGAGACCATGCCTTTCTCAACGGTGTGATGTCCTGTTCTCCTTCTCCTGGCCCCCACCCCTGTGCTCATACTATGCTGTAGGTTACATGACTGAGGAAAGGCGTCCAGTTTTGAAGAGCGGAGCACAATTCTTTATTTTTGTCTTTTCCTTTTTAAAATTTTAATAATTTTTCAATTATAGCTGTACAATATTATATTAATTTCAAATGTACAACAGTGATTAGGCATTTATACAACCTATGAAGTGATCACCCCAATAAATCTAGTACCAATCTGACACCATACATAATTATTAGAGTATTATTGACTATATTCCCTATCCTGTTCTTTACATCCCCATGACTATTCTGTAACTACCAATTTGTACTTCTTAATTCCTTCATGTTTTTATCTACCTCCCCAACCCCTTTTCATCTAGCAACTGCCCAAATGTTCTCTGTATCTATGGGTCTGTTTTTGGTCAGCTTGTTCATTTATTTTGTTTTTTAGATTCCATATATAAGTGAAATCATATGGCATTTGTCTTTCCGTGTCTGACTTATTTCACTCAGCACAATATTCACTAGGCCCAACCATATTGTTGCAGATGGGGAGATTTCTTTCATTTTTTATGGCTGAGTCATATTTCATTGTACATATGCACCACTTCTTCTTTCTTTATTCATCTATATTGATGGACACTTAAGTTGCTTCCGTATCTTAACTATTGTAAATACTGCTGCAATGAACACATGGGTGTATACATCTTTTTAAATTAGTGTTTTGGTTTTCTTCAAATAAATAACCAGAAGTAGAACTGCTGGACCCTTTGTTGTCTTTTGTTATAGTCTTTGTTTTAAAGTCTATTTTGTCAGGTATACCCAGTGCTATCTTGGCTTTATTTTGGTTTCCATTTTCATAAAATATCTTTTTCCATCCCTTTATTTTCATTCTGTGTGCAGAGCACAATTCTCCTGATTCATATGCTGGGCATTTCCTCCTTACCGTTAATCTGGACCTCTCTGCCTACCTCCATTTTTACTTCTTCTAATTCAAACTATGACCCTCTTGAACCACCCCCCTCACCCTCACTGTGTGGTATTCTCTGTTCTGGATTCTCATTAGAGTCTGCTCAGTCTAGCATAATAGACATGAAAAAAAAAAAGTCTGAGAATACACATGAGGTATCTAGTCTTCAAACAGAAGTGGAAGAAGCTAATAAAAAATTATTGTTTTAAGTCACTAAGTTCTGGACTGTTTTTTTATGCATCATTTTTTTTTAAAATGCAAAGCACACTTAAAATGAATAATGTATCAATAATCCTTAATATACCACTAACCAACAGTGTGTCTTTGGGTAATTTACTCACCTCTTTGAGCCTCAGTTTCCTCCTGTGTAAAATGGTGATACTGTACAGTAATAATAGAGCCTACCTTGTAGATCTCTCATGATGATTGGACGAGAGGATGGATATAAAGTACTTAGAAAAATGCCAGGCATATATCATGCTCAATTAAGTGTTATTCATTATTTTTCTCACTGACAGAGGATGTATAAATAAGAAAATTCCACTAATGACATAAAACATGTTTTCCATCTTCACATCAATGTGATTTTTTTTACCAAATATCAGAACTGAAGTTTACTTAAAAAGCCTAAAAGCAAACAATGAGAAGTAAAAGGGAACGTAGAGCTGGAAAAATAATTTCCAAGCTTGATAACTTGCCTGTGAGTAATCCAGAATTTATCTTAATGATTTCAGGGTAAGCATTTTAGGAATTTTGTCATGATGCCACATGTGGATTATAAGGATGTTGGGTCATCTTTCTACATAGATATGGGCAATCAGAAAAAGGATGCTGTGGTCTCAGCTAGAAAGAAAGGATGCAATAAATATCAGATAATACAAGGATGGTTCCATGACAGGAGTAGATCCAAAGTTAGTATCAGGTTATAAGGAAACCACAGGGATTATGTATTATCTGTGGCTATAAAGCAGATTGTTACCACCCTAAGCCTGAAGGACGAAAGGAGAAAGCAGCTTCCTGAACATAGAAGAGAGTATTATGTTGGGAGAATAAGTTCTTTTGTTTTAATATATTTTTATTGATTTCAGAGAGGAAGGGAGAAGGAGAGAGAGATAGAAACATCAATGATGAGAGGGAATCATTGATCGGCTGCCTCCTGCATGCCCCCTACTGAGGATTGAGCCCGAAACCTGGACATGTGCCCTTGGCCGGAATCAACCTGGGACCCTTCAGTCCATAGGCCAATGCTCTATCCACTGAGCAAAACCAGCTAGGGAAGAAGAAGTTCTTGATGGTTGAACACAGGACAAACCTATGAGAATGAAGGTAGGGAACTAAGTATCTTGAATTCCTCTCCTCCTTTTTTCTGACCTACCAGGGTTCCCTGGGGGCTAAACCCAACCAGAGTCTGAAGATATCTGTTGTGGTCCAGATAGGTCAGCTTCCATGGACAAGAGAGGTGGGTGGAGAAGGAGAGAGGATCCATTGGGGCCCATGAAAGATTCAGAGGATATGGGGGGGAGGGGGGGCAAAAGTTGCAAGAGCAGACTCATATTTAAATACTTATATTTCATAGCCTTAATACAATTTTGTGTCAGCTTGGAATACTTGCACGTTTCTTTTTTTTTAAAGTTTATTTTTAAAATATTTATTAATTCCAGAGAGAAAGGGAGAGAGATAGAAATATCAATGATGAGAAAGAATTATTGATTGGCTGCCTCCTGTACACCCCCTACTGGAGATCAAGCCCACAACCCTGGCATGTGCCTTGACTGGGAATTGAACCATGACTTTCTGGTTCCAAGGTAGATGCTCAACCACTGAGCCACTCCAGCTGGGCTGCACATTTCTTTTCTGATCCATTAAGAAAGACTTTGTGAAGGCATAGGGAACCCAAAGGACGTATTGTCTTCATTTCCTCCCATGCCTATACTGTTAAGTCATAAGAAAGCAACCCATGAACATTAGCCTTTTCAGCAATGACTCAAGTCACTTTAGGATTGTTGTCACATAAATGTGGTGAGTAAACAACTATTTCCTCACAAACAGCTGAGACAAATTCCATAACTGGTCAGCAAAGCAGGAGACTCTTGCATGTTAACTTATTTCCCCTGGAAGTCTAATCTGGAAATATTTGGTGTATGGCTGTGGTGATGGTCTCTAGCACTCAACTATCTCCAGCTCTGCCTTTTCTCATTTCTTCTTGGAACAGTTTCTGAGGCCATCTGCTTCTAATCCTTCACCTGGCTTCTTTCTGATTCTCTGTTTTGAGCCTTCATTTGCCTCTCTATAATTTTTTAACCCCTGACTTCAAGCTTGCTTACTGCTTTGATAATCTAAGATCTGTTGACTATATTTGGTTGACTAAACATAGCCATACAGGTGAGGGTTTGAGAAAATACTCTATATGCCAAGAGCCTCAGATAATATCTAATACTCGTCACTCGTCATCTCATGGGCATTAAACAGTGGTGATTAGTGCAGGTATGGCATTATGTTGGAATGCTACAAGGCAAACTAAGTTGTGTTTCTATAAATTTACTTGAGGGGTAAGCAGTCTTCCTCGATGAACTGAGGCAAGAGGGCACCCAGTGCAGTGAGTAAAAAAGAACGGATCTGCAATGTGGATATGAGTGAGAGAGATGAACCCAACTCATCTTTCCGTTTGGATCATAATTTACTCTTAATCCATGGATGTGAGAAAATTTAACATTTCAACCATAGCAAACTTTAATGAAAGACAGGTTTTGGCTGGGTTTGATCTTTTCATGATTTGTCAAAATGTGAAAGCCAGACAACCATCAAAAGAAGAAGAGAAGAAACACATGTGTGACAGTTGAGAACTTGAGGAAGACCCCATGGAGTCAAGAAACTGCTGCGACCAATAGTACATTCTGAATTGCAGGTACCTAAGAGTTAGTCTGGTATTCTGAGGAAAACATGGCTTTGTGAGCTTGGAAGGTGTGTGTGGGAAGCTGAACTCTGTGCTAGAAGGCAACTGGTTTTCGCTAGTTCTTGTTAGAAGACACACCTTAAAATTCTAAAGAGTTAAAGCCATTTTACAGAGCACCCTGGATGAATAAATATTAAGATTTTAAGATGAACACATGAAAGGGACTAGGTAAATATGAAATTTTAAATCACTCAAAGCAATATAGAGATTTAATGCAATCCCCATCAAAATCCCCATGTCATTTTTAAAGTAATAGAACAACAACAACAACAAAAAATCATCAGATTTGTATGGAGCCACAAAAGACCACAAATACCCAAAACAATCCTAAGGAAAAAAAAAAAAAAGAATGAAGCTGGCGGTATTACACTACCTGACTTCAAATTATACTACAGAGCTATGATAATGAAAACAGCATGATATTGGCTCGAAAACAGATATACAGACCAATGAAACAGAACTGAAAGCCCAGAAATAAAACCACATGTCTATGGGCAAATAATTTTTGACAAAGGAGCCAAAAACACACAATGGAGAAAAGAAAGCCTCCTCAATAAATGTGCTTGGAAAATTGGAAATCCACATGCAAAAGAATGAAACTAGGTTACAGTTTGTCCTCATGTACAAAAATTAACTCAACATGGATCAGAGACCTAAATGTAAGATCTGAAACAATAAATTGCATAGAAGAAAACATAGGTACTAAACTTGTGGACCTTGATCTTAGAGAACATTTTATGAATTTGACCCCAAAGGCGAAAATAATTGAATGGGACTATATTAAACTAAAAAGCTGCACAGCAAAGGAAACTGCCAACGAAACAAAAAAGCAATAAATCAAATGGGAGATATTTGCAAACAACAGCACTGGTAAGTCATTAATATCCAAAATAGATAAAGAACTCATACAACTCAACAGCAAACAAACAAACAATTTAATTAAAAAACGGGCAGAGGACATTTACAGACACTTCTCCCAAGAAGACATACTAGTGGCCAACAGATATATGAAAAGATGCTCAACTTCACTAGCTATTAGGCAAATGCAAATCAAAACTACACTGAGATACCACCTCACACCTGTTAGAAAGGCTATTATTAACAATACAAGTAATAACAAGTGTTGGAGAGGTTGTAGAGAAAAAGGAACCCTCATTCACTACTGGTGGGAATGTAAACTGGTACAGCCATTATGAAAAACAGTATGTGGTTCTTCAAAAATTAATTATAGAGTTACCATATGACCCAGCAATCCGTCTTCTAGGTATCTACCTGAAAAACTCAAAAACATTTATTTGCAAAGATAAATGCACCCCTATGTTCATTGTAGCATTATTCCTGATAGCCAAGACAATAGAAGCAATCAAAGTGTCCTTTGATAGATGATTGGGTAAAGAAGATGCAGTACAAAAACATACAATGGAATACTCCTCAGCCATAAAAAGATGAAATGCTGAAATACTGTCATTTCCAACAACATGGATGGACCTTGAGACTAGTATACCAAGGGGAATAAGTTAGCCAGAAAAAGCTAAAGACCATATATTTTCACCATATATGGGATATAAAACAAACTCATAGACACAGACAACAGTATGGTGGTTACCAGAGGGAAGAGGGTAGGGGGAGGTAGTAAAGGGTAAAGGGGAACAAAGATATGGTGATGGAAGATTATTTGACTTGGGGTGGTGGGCACACAATGCATTATACAGATCATGTATCATAGAAATGTATACGTGAAACCTATATAATCCTATTAACCAATGTCACTTTAATAAATTTAAAAAAGAGAAAAAAATAAATTGCCAATGTAAGTATTACAGGTATCTATAATAATAAAAAGGTAATGTGCTAATTAGACCAGACGTTATTCCGGACGTCATTCTGGACATCCTTCCAGATGAAGCTGGTGCCAGAGCGAAGCCTGGGTCCCGTGTGCCAGAGGGAAGCCGGAAGCCGGAGGCCTACTCTTGCATGAATTTCGTACATTGGGCCTCTAGTATATTATGTATTGTACAGTGGTAGTAAAGTTACTTTGATTTGGGGTAGAATAGTCACACTTTGTTAATCATTCTACCTGCATTGGTAGAAAGTGAAAAAAAAAATGCAATCCAAACAATAGTTCTTGTACTCAAGTGATTCTACTGGTTGTTTTTCTGTGGAATTTCAGTTGTTTAAACTAAAAATGATGGCATCACTAATTTGAGGTAGCACATTGACATGTTGCATCAACAAATAGTAAAAACAAATGTGGTCTTTCAAGCATCTGCTCTGGAGACCTCCAATTAAATTGTTTTCTCAGATATCAAAACCTGAGATAGAAATGAGCCGATCCATGTATTTGTAGAAATGAGCATTTACTATTGGATAGCACCTATTTCCTGTAATGGAACTGACCCAAACCTGAGGTAAGTGACATTTTCCTTGATCACTCTCCCCCACTGACTACACATGTAACACCCGTCCCCTCCCCCCCATCTTCGTCACAGGGCATGCCCCTGAGGAATATCTGCCATTTTCATGTGCACATGGCTTTTTAATGGTATAATGACACTCATCCTATATATGGTCCAAAAGTCAATTTGATTTCATCACTATTGAAACTTCCCGCTTAATAGCTGCTTGTTCAAAGTTAAAATAATCCCATACAATAAAAGCCTAATATGCAAATCGACCGAATGGCAGAATGACTGGTCGCTATGATGCGCACTGAACACCAGGGGGAAACGCTCAACACAGAAGCTGCCCCCTGGTGGTCAGTGTGTTCCCACAGGGGAAGCGCCGCTCAGCCAGAAGCCAGGCTCATGGCTGGCAAGCTCAGCAGTGGTGGCAGAAACCTCTCCTGCCTCTGCGGCAGAGGCAGAAAAGGAGCAGCAAGCTAAGTGGTAAGGAGCAGCGAGCAGGCAGGCAGTAAGGAGCAAGGAATCCTGGACTACAAGAGGGCGAGGCCAGGCTGAAGGACACCCCTCACCATTGCATGAATTTCATGCACCGGGCCTCTAGTATCCTATATAATAAAGAGGTAATATGCAAATTGACCCTCACACCGTAACACCGTCACAAGATGGCGGCGCACACAGCGGAGGCTGGGTTCCTGTAATGAGCTGTAACAAGCAATCAACAGGGACCTGATGATGCGTGGTGCCAGGGTGGGGGACCTGAGGCCCAGCCCCCCACCTGGAGGGGCTTGATGGGGGACCTGAGGCTGCGTCTCCCGCCCGGTGCCGGGCCGGGGGACCCGAGGCTGCGCTCCCCGCCTGGTGGGGCTTGACGGGGGTGGGGCCGGCCAGGTATGGATCTCGCCCAATGGGGTTGGGGCCAGCTGGGTCTCACGTGATATCAAGGCACAGGTGGATGGGGACTTGACTCTGGGTCCTGTGACACACCCCAGATTCTGACAGGAGGAAGGTTTTCATATACATTTTACTAATTTTATTTCATCTCTGACACTTCTATTATAGAGAAAGGGCAAATAGCAATATTAAAATATTTCCTCTAATTAATTCCCTCTTAATGTGCACAAATTTCATGCACCAGGCCACTAGTATTCTATGAAACCCAATTTACCATATTGTATTTTATAATGGCCTTTTGTAGAAAACGTCTTTCAGAAATCAACTGAACTAACATGTTGTAGGTGTTGCTGGGGCCTGTTCCCCCTTTATTTCAGGCAGCGCTGATTTGTCCTTGTTCTTAGAGTAAGAAATGATTCCATATATCAGGACTCTGGCCAATGTATGGCAACACATTCTTAATTAAAATGCTGGCCACTAAACGTAAGAACTAAATGATTACAAATCGTAACTGTTATGTTGAGCTTGGTATTACAGCTCTGTGTACGAGAGAAATAGAGAGACCTGACTAAATGGCTTTGATAGTGGAAGTTACAGCCTATGCCCTCACAAGCTACATCAAAGGAGGTTGTTCCTACTAATAAAGATGCTGGCTCTCCCTCATGTCAACACTGCAGAGTGGGCTGAGAGTGTGCACAGTGTAAGGTTTTCTCATAAGGGCCAGTAAATCATTGAGCATGGCTCTTTTCTTTTCCTTGTTTTCCTAACATTGTGTGGGGCAATGGAAGGAAGCCATTCATAGGCATTTTGCTTTTTGAAAAATACAAGGACTCTCTTAGGTGTTTCTGAGGGTAAGCTGGGGATCATCCTAATTTTCTGTTGGAGCACCGTTCTGTAAGAAAGGCTGTGCACCCCACTTGATTTTGTTTGGCAGTATAGTACAGAGGACAACTGGGCAATTTTCCTGAACAATTCATCCTTTAGTTCCTTTAAAAAAAAATGGAGCTAATAGTACTGCATTCATGGTCTCCATTTATATATGACACCATTTTTTAATGATCCATTAAGAAAGAAAAAATAGTATGTAGTACTAACAGAGCAAATAACTCAACTAAAATGACAAAATAAACAGTTCTGACAAAATCTGCATATGTACAGGCAATGACAACCACATCATGACTGTGGCCTGACAGTGATTGTAAAATGCTTTTTACTGAAGGGTGAATTCTTAGAATCCAAGAAATATGATAGTATCTACCTCTAGGAATAAGTGTGTCTATGAATGGAAAGATCTTAGAAGAATGTCTGTGGCACATGCTAAGTATTCAAGGTATGTCGGCTATTAATATTATTATATCTACTAGAGCCCCGGTGCATGCACTGGAGGGGGGTTCCCTCAGCCCAGCCTGCCCCCTCTCACAGTCTGGGAGCCCTCAGGGGCAGGAGGCGACCCAGCGATCAGGGGAAGGCGATGCCCCATCATACCTCTGCTGCTGCCACTGCTGGCAGCGCAAGCCTTGGCCGGCCCTGGTTACCTGAGCCTTGGGCAGCCCTGGGCGGATGGCAGCTGCCATCTGAGGCTTGTCTGCACCTCGGGCCAGCCCTGGGCAGCTGGGGGGCTGAGGGGACTGGGGGACTCTGGAGGCAGGCGCACAGAGCGGCCAGGCTTGCCTAGGGGTGGGCCCAGCCTTGCCGCACCTGCCACCATCTTGTGACTGTGGGCACCACCATCTTGGAGGGCAGGGCGGTAATTAGCATATTCCTTGCTTATTGGCTGTGGGCGCTGCCATCTTTGTGATGACATGAGGGTCAATTAGCATATTCCCTCCTTATTAGATAGGATTATTATTACTAGGAGAATGATATTAACTTTCCCTAGGTTTTAATTTCAGTAGCTATGTAAGAAAATTAAAGAGGAGTAATTTTAACCTATGACTTTAGAATAATCAGCAAAGGATTGAGAAGAAAGACAATGACATTTTAGCATAAACTTCCTACAGGTTAGTTATATGTATAATTCTGCACAATGACTGCACAGACATACTGCTAAAGTTAAGTTTCTGGTGTTGCCTGTCAAGCTCTCTTCATTAGGGGATGACAAAGCCCCTAGAGAGGTGTGACTAGGCCTAGCTAAGCTCTTACGCTTGATCAAATCCTCTTATTTGTGTCTAATACCTCCTCAGCAGTAGTATTACAAACTTTCTTGGCCCCTTCATCCAAACCAAGTTCATATAATGATGTGGAAAATTCTTATTCTCTGTCTGTGGTGGTTCAATATCCAAAACTGAAACAATACATTTCTATTGCATTGTCCTAGACTTCACCAACTACACATCTATTGACCTCTCAATGCATAAACACAATTGGGACATTCTCTGTTAATGCAATTGGTCTGTGATAGCTTCTATGATGGTAAAAATTATGAAGACTCCTGGCTTTTAAAGGAAGAACCAGCCCAACTAGTGTGGCTCAGTGGTTGAGCATCAACCTATGAACCAGGAGGTCAAGGTTTGATTCCTGGTCAGGGCACATGCTGGGGTTGTGGGCTTGGTCCCCAGTGTGGGGCATGCAGGAGGCAACCTATCAATGATTCTTTCATCATTAATGTTTCTATCCCTCCCTCTCTCTTCCTCTCTGAAATCAATAATATATATTTATACGCCAATAAAAATCTCTATTTATAAAAAGCTAATATGCTAAGTGTCCCTCCTACCTCCGACCAATCACTATGATGCACACTCACCACCAGGGGGCAGATGCTCGACACAGGAGCTGCCAAGCTGCAGTGACTTGGCAGCAGTGGTTCTCGGGTGATGCACCCCGAAATAAGAGAGGTAGGAGCCTGATTCCTTGTGGGGCTGTGCGATTCCATCTTTGGCTGTGGGTTATGTTGTAGCTGGGGCACGGTTGGCCCCGAATCTGGTTTACTGTACACTTGCATTTGCGTTCCACACCAAAGGTGTACGACAGCAACTTTGCAGAGTGCCCTTTTGCAGTCCGGGACCCCTCGGGGGATGTTGAAGAGACAATTTCAGCCCAATCCCTGCAGGCCAGGCTGAGGGATCCCACCTACCAGAGGGACCCCACTAACTCTGCAGATGCTGGGGAGGTTGGCTCCAGGGCATGTCCGGCCCATCTAACCCAGTCCTGCCCCGCCGGCCACCTTCTAATTAATTTCCTTTCAATGTGCATGAATTCGTGCACTGGGTCACTAGTATATACTGTATATATAAACATATCCTATGTAATAAAAGGGTAATATGCAAATCGACCAAATGGCAGAATGACCCATTGCTATGATGCACACTGACCACCAGAGGGCAGATGCTTAATGCAGGAGCTGCTCCCTAGTGGTCAGTGTGCTCCCACAGGGGGAGCTCCGCTCAGCCACAAGCAAGGATGACAGCTGGGGAGTGCAGTGGCCTGCCTCCACGGCAGCACTAAGGATGTCCAACTGACGCGTTAAGCCCGCTCCCTGTAGGCAGCAGGCCTAAACCGTCAGTTGGACATCCCCCAAGGGCTCCTGGACTGCAAAAGGGCACATGCTGGGCTGAGGGACCCCCCATCCTGAGTGCACGAATGTTTTGCATCAGGCCTCTAGTATAAATACATATATATTTACATATATATACATATATATGTATATGTGTGTGTGTGTGTGTGTGTGTGTGTGTATACTTAAAGGAAGAACTAGTTATCTTCAAATGTGAATTTTCTTCTCCTTCCCTCACTCCTTTCCTCCCATCCTTCCTTCCCCTTTACTTTTCTTCCCTTTCTCTTTCACCTTCTCTTCTCCCCACCTTCTCCTTCTTCTTTGAAGATTCTCCTCCACTATTTGGAAATCCTTTTCCCCAGACTTGTTTTCTATTTCTTTTTTATTAGAAAATACTTCTCCAATTCCAGCAACCAAGGCTAAAAGCTGTCACCTTAGGAAAAAAATCCTTATTCCTTAGGGTACTTTTATTCCTGGCCCACATGTGGATTGTATAACAAGTGATTGGAAACCGTTTCTGTGGCCTAATTCACCATATGCTGTTATACAGATGCAGACTTCACTGTTAGAACTCATAACCAAGAGAACAAAGTTTCCACTTGCAATTAGTAATCTTTCTTCCAGGAAAGACTTCTGATTGGGTTTCCTCCATCAGAGCTCAGGTGACTAGCAGCTTACTCCTATTCCAGCAGATATTAAATATAACACTGTTTCTTGCCTCAAATTAAAATTAAATAGGAAAAATAATTTCTATTGCTACACGTCATTTGAATACACCAACTCATAGGAAATTTTTGCATCGTGGACAGCTTGGTAAGCGGTGTCAAATTTCAGATTTATAATTGTACTTGCTACAGAGGTATTATAAAATAACTCCTTGAAACCGTCAAAAGAATGCAATGTCTAAGCGCAGTTCTTAAATTGTTGTAATTATGCGTAAACAGATTCAGTGATCCGTGATGCGGTACTGCCCCAAGGCAAATGAAGAAACATGTCAAAAAGTACTTAAAGTAACTAACTCTACAGAAAAGTTTGGAGTGTGAAAGTATCTGAAACTTCAATTTCTTTCCAAACAACCGTTTCACAGTAGTTTGCATAACAAATTAAACTTCCAACAAGCCATTCTTTTTCTTCTGAGAAGTTGGCTGTATGGTATAATACTTAGTAGGAAGAAAATACAAAATCAAAGCCAGTTTAATCTAGCTGGGGGAAAAGCCTGCATTTGTTACTTAAATTATTTTTTCATTTTCTTCCTGCTGAAATTATTGGAGTACAAAACCAGGGAGTGGCTAAAGTGTTCGGGAACCACTTTCAATTGGCTTTAGCAAATATTTGACAAGGAACCATGAAATAAACTCAGGAAAATTGCTAAACCATTTAAAAAGCAGCAAGAAAACAATGGTCAACGAGATTTGGGTTTTTGGAAGGCTTTTCCTTTTTTGTTCTCTTTTGGTTGACTGTAAACCACAATTAGGATGACCTTCACAGCTTTGAGGATTAGAAAGAAAGGGTGGGGAGATAATTAGTTGTAGGTGGGAGGGGCCGAGTTTGAGAGAAATGACTTTTCTTTGGCTTTGATCCCATCCCTTGCAGTGAAGGGACAGAGGGCCAAGTGAGGTAAAAGTTTCTAGAAAATGACAATAGACAGAAACCAGGGGAAAGTATCTCACTGTTTTCCATGGAAGCCATGATTCTGACCTTGAGATACAAATGTAGGGCTCACTGTCCAAACAGGGTCAGAAACGCTTTTCAAGATATATTGTATTCCTTAAACATTTTTTTTTTTAGCCCATAATGTTGAAGTGTGCCCTTTCCTTAAGCTCTATACCATTGTGAATAATAGTTAGCAATACACAAGAGAATTGTAGGATGAAGATTTTAAAGAAAGGAAGCAGATTCAAAGGTTTTTGAGAAGGTAGGGTCTAGGGAGTTTATACCAAATTGATGACAATAAATAACAAAGTGGCCACTTAATAATTAATAATCTATATATATAAAAGCCTAAGCAACTGAACAACTGAACGACTGAACAACCCGTCGACTGGTGGCTATGATGCACACTGACTACCAGGGGGCAGCCACTCAATGCAGGAGTGCCCCCTGGTGGTCAGTGCGCTTCCATAGCCAACCTCCCATGGCCCTGATCAGCCCCAATCACCAGCCAGGTCAAGGGACCCCACCTGTGCACGAATTCGTGCACCAGGCCTCTAGTAATAAATAACTTTATAATAATAATCTTAATATTTATTAAGATATTACTATGTGCCTGGCACAGTTCTAAACTCTTTCCCTGTGGTAATTGACTTAACACTCATGGTAACACTAGAGGTATGTACTCTTATTATTCCCATTTTCCCAACAAGGAAACTGAGGCACAGAAAGGTTAAATAACTTGCAAAGGTAACCCAAATTTCTATAGTGTACTATTACTATATGCCTAACACTGAAATAGTCCTGCTTTGCCATTTTAACTTCATATAGATAAATGTATTCAAGCTTAGCATTTTTACAGCTTTTTTATATTGCTATTGTTTGTGAGTTTCAGACATCCTGATTCATGAAACTGTAGTTCATTTATTATATGAATATACATCACAATTCATCCATTTTCTTTTTTTCTAGCTTTATTGAGATATACTTGACATAGAACAATGGTTGGCAAACTCATTAGTCAACAGAGCCAAATATCAACAGTACAATGACTGAAATTTCTTTTGAGAGCCAAATTTTTTAAACTTAAACTTCTTCTAATGCCACTTCTTCAAAATAGACTCGCCCAGGCCGTGGTATTTTGTGGAAGAGCCACACTCAAGGGGCCAAAGAGCCGCATGTGGCTCACGAGCTGCAGTTTGCCGACTACGGATATAGAACATTGTGTAAGTTAAAGGTATACAGTGTGATGATGTTCCTGTTACCACAACACATCCTTTATCTCACATAATTACAAGGGGTTTTTTGTGTGTATGTAGTGAGAACATTTAAGATCTACTCTCTTAGCAATTTCTAAGTATATAATACAGTATTGTTAACTATAGTACCATGCTATACAGTAGATCCCCAGACTTTTTCATCTTATAATTGGAAGTTTCTACCCTTTGACCAACATCTCTTCATTTACCCCTTCCCCAAGCCCTGGCAACCGCCATGCCACTCTCTGTTTCTATGAGTTTGGCTTTTTAAAGGTTCCACATATAAATGAGACCATAAGGTATTTGTCTTTTTCTGTCTGGCTTATCTTTCTAAGGATAATGCCCTTGAGGTTCATCCACATTGTCATAGATGGCAGGATTTCCTTCCTGTTTATGGTTGAATAATATTCCATTGAGTGTGTGTGTGTGTGTCTCGAATTTTTTCGTGTATAAGATGTCCCCATGTATATAATGCCCCCCACCCCCACTTTTCCAACCTAAAATTAAGAAATCAATATTTTAAACATACAACATAACACATTTTTATTTAGTAATTACCACAGGTAATGTTTACATACCAGTACTATGATATTATGCAGCATATCACTTTATTCAGCCTCTGTTGCATTGCTGCTCTCTTCATCACTATTAGTTCCAGACATATCAATTTCTTCAACTTCTTTTGTATCAGAAGAGAGCAAGACACTGTCTGCTGAGACACTGTCTATATATGTGAGATCATCCTCAGAAACTGGTGGCATTTTCTGAGCTAATTTTGTTCGTGTTCTCATGGCCAACCCTTCTCTCCTCATGAAACTGAAGCACCATTTTGCCTTTCCTGTAAAGTCAACAATGTTCATTTCGCTTGCAAACATTCTTGCCTGACAGTGAATAAGCTTGGTTGACACACATAAGCCACTCTGGCGCTGCTCCATAATCCAAGTCTTAAGCCCCTCTGCTCCAAGTTTGCCCATTTTGCTGCTTTTCCTCTTAAGGCCTTCTTCTTTTTTGGCATCTTATGGAGTTGTTCTTCCTGTTTTCTCCACTGTCTGATCATACACTCAGTGGGAGGAGGTCCAAATTGTCTCTCTGCAGCTCTATTTCCATGCTCTTTTGCATAGCTGATTACATTCAGTTTGCATTTTGAAGAGTAAGACAATTGCTTACCGGTATTTATCTTTTTATTTTTTTACTTCTTTATGGGCTCAGAACGCTTCAGTTCCTGTTGCATCTGCACACTCTCCACCTCCACCTCCAATTACGGCATCAGCTGATGTCAGTAACAATAAGGCTCCTGATTGGAGGAAGCCTGTTTGACAAGGTATGGGCAGCTACGCACCCACACGGCTCCCTCTTAGGGTGACTTCCATATATAAGAGGCCCCTCAATTTTCAGTCTAATGATTTTAGAAAAAAATAGCATCTTACACATGGAAAAATACAGTATGTGCCACATTTTCTTTCTTTTTTTAAAAAAAATACATTTTATTGAATTTTTACAGAGAGGAAGGGAGGGATAGAGAGTTAGAAACATCGATGAGAGAGAAACATCGATCAGCTGCCTCCTGCACACTCCCTACTGGGTATGTGCCCTCAACCAAGGTACATGCCCTTGACTGGAATCAAACCTGGGACCCTTGAGTCCGCAGGCCGACACTCTATCCACTGAGCCAAACCAGTTAGGGCATGTGCCACATTTTCATTATCCATTCATCCAACAACAGACCCTTAGGTTGCTTTAGAATTATAAAAGCGACAAGACATAACAAGCACTGGTGAGAAGGTGGAGAAAGAACACTGGGCACTGTTGGTAAAAAGGTAAACTGGTGCAGCCACTGTGGAGAGCAGTATGGAGGTTCCTCAAAAAATTAAAAACAGAACTACCCTCTGATCTAGCAATCCCACTTCCAGGTGTATGTCCAAAGGAAATGAAATCACTATCTCAAAGAGATATCCATTTTCTTTTTGATGAATATTTAGGTTCTTTCCAGTTTCTTTTTGAAACAATGCTATGAAGTACCCTTGTACACATGAACAAAAGTTTCTTCCAGGTATACACTTAGGAGTGGCATTTATTCATCTATTTATTCAACACACATTTCTTGAGCACCTATTACATTCCTGGCACCATTCTAGGCCTAGGGGACACAGCAGTAAGAATCACATGGAAGTCCCTATACTCAAGGAATTTATATTCTACCAAGGGAGACAGACAAAACAAACAAACAAACAAAGTGAAACAAGTAAATGTAGAGCACATCAGGTAAGTTCTATGGAGAAAAATAAATAAAATAGAGAGTGCGGTGGGCAGGACCTGTTCTTTTACATCGGGTAGTCATAGAAGGCTATGTACTCTGAAGGTGATACTTAAGGAGAGGTATGAAGGAGATGAAGAATCCAACCCTGCATATATCTGGGGGAAGACATTCCGAGGAGAGGGAACAGCCGCTAGAGCACAGCCCCTGAGACAGGAGCATGCCTGGCATGTTGGAGTACAGCCAGGACACCGCTGTGGCTGGAGTGGACTAACACGGTGAATGAGTGGTAGGAGATGAAGTCAGAGAGATGGGGCCTTATTGATGCTTCTAAGTACTATAGATTCTATTCTGACTGAAATGAGAAGGCACTGGATATTTTTGCACTGTGTTGTGATCACAGTTTCATTAAAAGAACCATGCCAGCCCAGCCGGTGTGGCTCAGTGGTTGAGCATTGACCTATGAACCAGGAGGTCATGGTTCAATACCCGGTCAGGGCACATGCCCAGGTTGTAATCTCAATCCCCAGTAGGGGGCGTGCAGGAGGTAGCCAATCAATGATTCTCTCTCATCATTGATGTTTCTATCTCTCCCTCCCTCTCCTTTTCTCTCTGAAATCAATTAAAAAAAAAAAAAAGAACCATGCCAGGTGCTATATAGACTGTGATGAACAAGGATGGAAACAAGGAGGCAGGTTAGGAAGGAGTGCAAATATCCAAGAGAAACATGATGGTGGCTTGAACCAGAGCCTCACTAGTGGTAGTGATGTGGAATGGTCATACTCTGGATATTTTAGGGGTAGAGCCACTTGGATTTGCTGGATGGATTGGATAATGTGAGGTGAGATAAAAAGAGGAAATGAAGACGACTTCAAGGTTATTTTCTTGGACAGCTGGAAGCTAGGAGGAGGACTGCCATTTGTTGACATGGAGAAGATTTAGAAAGAGAAGGTTTTTGGAGAAAAGGACAATCAGAAGTTCAGTCTTAGATATTTTAAATTTGGTATACCTGTTATATATTCAAGTACAGATATCAAGTAGGCAAATGGATACTACATGACAGATTAGGATATGTACATCTTTAACGTTATTGTGCATCACACAATTGTTCCCCAGATTATTTGTACCTATTTAAATTTCATGTGTAGCAACAACACTTTTGGCAGTTTTTCATATTGGTAATTTAATAGAACTATCTGGTATCTCACTGACAATATTGTTGAACAAAACAAAACTCTTGGGCTAATCCACCTGGCTCTTAATTTTATAAGCACTACATACATATTCATAACCTACTAGCTGGTGAGGCTGTTGACCCACCTTCCCAAAGTGGAAAAGAAATGGAATATACCACATGCCATTAGTAAGAAAAGCGAATTGGCAGCCTGTATATATTTCTATTTCCTTTTGGGGAGATGGAAATTTCTACAGAGAGCACTGCAGTTTTGATATGGCTAATCTTGCTCTGGCCTTTGATGATGATCAAAGTCTCGCTAATGTAAACTAATTGGAGACATTGGACATGCTGAGTTTTGATTATAAAATGAAATAATTTAATTGCTTTTATGTATACATTAATTGAATCTTTCCTGGGCTAATAATGACAACCTAATAGGCATGTTATGATTAGCTATGAGTAATTATACTTAGAATATTAAACATGGTTGAACTATTGCTGGATCCCATTTTTACTGCAAAGAGTGGGTGTTTCAAAGAGAATTTTTTTTTATTATGAGTATGTTCATATTTACCTTACAATGTAATTTGAATATAAGGATGGTTTGGACTACTATTCATGAATTAGAAATGATTTTTTTTTGCAGTTACCGGTAGTTATATGAGTGATTGAATTGTTTTATAGTATTAACTTATTGGAGAAAGAGAAATTATAAATGGCTATGTTCTTTAAATATAGAATATCGTGAAATTATTAGGACACCATTTCTTTAAAGATATTCAGAATATGAATTCCAATCCAAAGAGGTTTTTTAACATATTAATTCCACTTATCTCTATTTCTGGAACTTGTCAGTAAGCCTTGCACAAGCAGCAAAACAGCAGTGACAGTAGCTAAATCTTCTTGGAATCACTACAGTACATGATCAGGAATCAGAAAACTTGAGCTGTATTCCAGTCTCTACGACTAATAATTATTTTCTGTTACTAGGCAAATAATTTATATCTTAGTTTCCTTTCATTTACACGCTTTAAAATATATGGTTGCCAGAATAAAATATTAAGTATAAACTGAAAACATAAGGCCTTATTTTTATAAATTACTATAGGTAATTTTAAACGAAAATCCTTTATGAATTTTCCCCCAACTAACTAAAGTTGAGGACAGGAAAGGTGAGTGATGTAGGGAAATTCTGATTTTTAAAAATTTAATGTAATAATTAAAATTGTCAACAAATAATTTGCCTATAATTTGAGTAGTGTCTAAATGTATATAACTGAGTATTATCTAAATTGTAAATAACTTCAATTTATTACACATAAGCTTTTCTTCCATCAGCTTTCCTCTCTTTTGTTGAGTTTTTAGTTGAAACTATGCAAGAACAGAGGAGGAAAAGAGAATTTTTTCAGTCCTATTTATGATGATAACTGGTATCTTGTGCCAGTTATATTTCTGGGAAGGTGAAGTGATTGTACATAAAGTAGAAATGTCTTGAGATGACTGGCCTGGCTTTGATCCTACTGTTCCCATCAATCTTTCCTTTAGCTGGGGCTACTTCATCTGCATCTGCGAGTTTCATCATGTCCAGGTTCCCAGACCAAATGCTTTCTATTTAGGCAAAATTTAAGAAACTCCAGACCAGCAGCATAGTAGCCCTGCCTTGTCAGTCTAGCAATTTATTTCCCTATTCTGGACCCAGCACAAGTTTAGTCACTAAAGTCCTGCCTCATTTAATCATGTCTAAGTCTCTCCTTCCTGCTCTGTCCTTTTGAATCAGTAAGTAGCCTTGCCCTTTACAGATCTAAATGCTTAAAGGGCAGAATTTTCTCCCTGTGCTTCAGTCCCCTTCCTGTATCTGGAACCTGATACCTGCTTCCATATTTTCCTGTGGTGCGTTACTTTTAAGTAAGTCTGGATTTTACCAATGACAACTGCACCACACCTCACTCACCTCCCGTACAGCTGCCAACTTCTCAACACTGAATGTCTCTACACTTACCAGCCAGGGTCTATGGGGCCTCTGCTTATGGAGGCCTTTCCCCACAAGTTCTGTCACCTGCCTCTGGGACCTTCGGAGATGGCCTACTAATCAATAGGTCCACCTAGTCTCTCCTTCAGAGTCCCCTGGACTAGTCAGTATGAGTCAGGTTCTAAAATGCCCCAGCGCAGCAACTCATTCTTAAAGGTCTTCTTGACACAAAATTTCCTTCGAAGATGATTTTCTCTTTAGACTGCCATGTCTCATGCGTAAAAGGAGCTCAGTGAATGTTCTTAGGCATTTGGTGCACTTACACATCCATGGCAGAGAGGACCAGTATCTTTAGAACAGAAATTAAGAGGATCCAATGCTCATTTACTTTGCCCCTCAAAAACCAACCAACCAACCATCCAACCAACCAACCGAACAAAGAAACAAACGAAAACCATCCAAACTGCCCCAACACCCCAAAACTCAGAAGGGTATAAAAATGATCAGCAAACTATGGTCATTTAAACAATGGAGCATTCTCATCAAAGACTTAATTACTCAAGAAGGGCACAACTTGTTATGACTAATGAACATTGGTCCTGGGCTTTGGTGGACAGAGAGTTGACCAGAGAAAACTAGTTAATAGTTATGTAACTACAAATTAAATTAATGCCTCCCTGTTTCCATAAAGAAAAAAGAGGCAGATGCATGCATTTGGTGGCCCCTCAACTTACCAAATGGTTACGTGAACTTTGGTACAATTGAATTAATCCTTTGATATTAAATGGGTTGATTTTTGTCATTTTAGAAAGGGAGTGGTATACTTGCTTGCCATGGTAATATATTACGGAAGGGGCCTATTTTGGAGGTAAATGTAAATGGAGTCATATGTAATATGAAAACCTGTGGAATTGTTTAAGTGACATGTGACTATATTTCTAATGAAGAATGATTTGTTCCCAAAATTAGTGGGTTTTAAAAAATTTTAAATAGAATCCAAAAGAAATACTCAATTTTATTTCTGTCTTAGACAAAACTAAAAGGCATATTTTAATGAAAAAGGTAAGTATTAACAGAATTTAGGATGTCATATTTAATTGAATGAACCCATTAAGAAGTTTATTACTGCCCCCTGCTGTCAGTTTCTAAAAGAAATATAGTAAAATTGCTGTAAAAATTCACTTAGGGTGAATTAGTTGAACAACTTGGTTGGGGAAAAAAATTCCCTGCCTCTAATTACACCACTTTTTAGCCAGTTACGCTAATGCTTACACCATGTTTGTGAGCAATGATTCGTAAAAACAAACAAACAAAAAAACAACTCTAGCAAAGTATGTATTAGTGGATATAGGATGAGGAATAAAGTTTGTGTTTTGTGAAATGCTATATTAATTAAAAGTACCAGTGCACTTTAGACAATGATGTCCTTTATAATTTCTCCAAATTTCATAATTTTTAATTTACTTTTTAATATTTATGTAATTTCGTTAAAACACGTCTCATTAATAAAAGCAAAACTTTGAAAATAAGTGGCTTATTTTTGTTTACAGTGTACGTAATCCTAACTTGAAATGTTACTTTTATTTTGGCACATGAAATTAAGAAATGAGAAATAATAAAAAGAATAGGTGATGCCAATGTAGAGCCACTAGGTGCAAGGCCTTGTTTTACTCTCTCACATATTATTGTATTTAGTCATCATAAAATAGAATGCGGTAGGTGTTATTAGGATTTCCATTTCACAGATGAAGAAACTGGGTCTCAGAGTATAACTTGCCTAGTTGGCCAGAAGGTGGAGCCATGACTGGAAACCCTGCAGTCTGACTCCAGAGTCCCTCCTCTTAACCTTTTGCACAGAAGGTATAAACTCTGCAAGGAAGGAGGAGGAATTTATAGAAATAATGGACATGGTGATGTGTTTATGGGTGCCAACTAACGGCACGATCATGTAACTGTTACTCTTTTCTGGGCCCTGGGCTCTAGTGGGTGTAGCCTGGGAGTGAATAACAGACCTGTAGCGCTCCCATTTGGTTTAATTTTGTTAGGAAAGTTCTGCCCTCTTTGCTTGCACTGTTATGCCCAGTGCTCAGAATCCCCAAAAACACACCAGGAAGGAGCCCAGGCCCGCTGTAAATGCAAGAGAACCTTTATTCGTGCTAGCACGAGCCCTCGTCCCCCAGCAATCACGGAGAGAGAGAGCTTTTCTTGGGAGAACAAAGGCTTGAAAGAGGGTCCAAAGCAGTGGGCAGGGGGAGCGTTTGTGGCCCCCGGCGATTGGTCAGGGGGCAGGATGAGGGGTCGAGTTACACAGGGGCACTGGGCAGTTTGCCTCAAGCGGACTGTGTCCACTTCTCTACATTCCTATTGGCAGGTATGAGCAACTGTTACAAAATTTTCGCGGCTTATAGGGAGGGGCAGCACGGCGGGTACAGAACAAAAGTAACAAAAAAGGACTTCACGGAATCAATGTAGTTTGGCCCTATCCGCACAACAAGGAAGGCGTGTAGGAATGGTTATCTTAAGTGAAAATGTGCCAGCTGAGCCCGGGCTTAGGCCAGATTACATCCTCAGTGGCTATTCTTGGGGTTGGCCTCGGTGCACCTGTGCCTTTCGTCTGTGTACCCCCGGACAACTTCTAGCTTTAGCCACGCCGTCAGCCAGCTTCAGCGACTCCTTAAAATTAGGCACGCGCTTTTCACAGGACGTTGAATAACTCGGTTGCGCATTTTAAGTTTCCCTGGCTGCTACGAATTCCAGAGTCCAACATGACAAACTGTTTGTACTCTCTATGCCCGTCCGGTCCTTGGCCTTCCCCAGGTGTTGGGTGGTGCATGACAACAAACACTAGTATACCCCACCCCCCAGGGACACGGGGGTCCACAGTTATTCGCAATGCTGGGAGGCTTTCGCCCTGCAGGTACTTGAAAACAACACCTCAGGCTCCAGAGGGCTCACCAGACAGGAACCCGCTTCTCCTCCCCCATGAAAAGCAAAATCAAAACCCAGCACAACTCCTTTTGACAATCCAGCATCAAAACATTCTTACCTGACCCGGGGAGTTGGGTTTCCCGCGACTCGACACTCCAAATAAACCCGGCTTCCTTCTGCCACCTCTTGGCTCCGCAGCTTCTGGATGAAGCGAGGGGCCGAGGAGAAGCGGGGTGCGCTCTGGGGCTGGGGCTGGGGGATGCTGCTGCCCGGCCGCGCCTCGTCCTGGTCTGCCGGGTGGCGGTGCCTGGCTTCGGGTAACTTGACCTCCGCTTCCATGTCTTGCTGGTCTTCGGTGGGGCTCTGGCTGGCGGAGGCACCCCTCAGGGCGGACGGCTGATTTCTGGGAGACAGGTACCCACTGTCTGGGGACGAGGACTCCCCGTTGGGGCTCCTGTTTCTCGGCTTGGCCGCTTCTCTAAATATGGATGTCAGCTCCTCGATGAAATGGGCCGCCTTGTCACACAGCTGGCCCTGGGGGCCGGGCTCCCTGGGACCAGCCGGCGGCGTGGGCTTCCCACCTGGGCCAGGGGCGCTGGCTCCTCCGCCGGCACCGCGTTTTTCAGCCTTTCGGAGGCTCCGGATGTAGCTGGGCCTGGCGAGCAGGGGCGAGAGGGCAGGTTTCCTCTTGGAGCCCTGGGAGGAGAGCCCCTCGGTCTGCTCCGGCCTGTGATCGGGAGGCCTCTCCGAGGAGGTGGGCTCCCCCGATTGGGGGTCCTTGCGGGAAGGGTGTTCGCAGAGGCTTACAGGGGAGCTGTG
The DNA here is from genome assembly GCF_951640355.1 of Cnephaeus nilssonii. Taxonomy (NCBI): domain Eukaryota; kingdom Metazoa; phylum Chordata; class Mammalia; order Chiroptera; family Vespertilionidae; genus Cnephaeus; species Cnephaeus nilssonii. The sequence continues at coordinate 41,408,062 of NC_137076.1, forward strand.
GAAAATCTGCGAGATCTCCTTTTCCGAGTCCACATCTTCGGTCTCCGAGTCGGCTATGGCTCTCCGGGCCAGGTCAAGGCTCTTGTGGATCTCTTCCTGGCTGAGGAAAGCAGAGAGCCCAGGGAAGAAGTCAGCATTCTGGCTTTCTTCCTGCACGTCTGATAGGGAGTCATAGAAGGAGTCATGGGAGGAAGTCTCGGACATATTTGAACAGTCTTCATGCACCCTGTCTGCTCTCAACGGGAAGGCTAGAGCCACTGGGAGTCCGTTTACTCCTGTTCGGAAAGACAACATGCACAGAATGGCTGTGAGCAGTCATGTTTTGTGCGCGTTATCCTAATACTACTAATTTACAAATTGGGAGAAACTTTAAGGTAAACAAATATGGGGTGTCCCCCAAAAATGTATACCCACACTTTGAATAATTATAAAGGCCGAGTTTTTTAAAAAAAATATATTTCCTTTTCAAAATTGAGTTCTCAGCTATTCTCAGTTTGGCATTTGCAGATTGAACAAACCTGTGGTGGAAAACAGCTTTTTCTCATTCCCAACTGTAGATGATTCCCAACCGCAGACTGGAAAAGACTGTTTACTATCCATGGTTGGTTGAGTCCCCTGATGCAAAGGTCCAACTGGAGTTAAGTTTGAGGGAAGTCAAAACTTATATATGAATTTTCAACTCCAAAAGAGGAGAGGTGTTGGCTTCCATAACCCCCATGTTGTTCAAGAGTCAACTGTACTGTTTGAAAATAATCTGTTCTATTAACTAAGAAACATTAAGTATACTTGTATTTACCATCTTAATTTAATATTTGCCCTGTGAGTGAATATTAAGTATGTTACTAACCAGCATTGAATAATTCAAGAAGATGGTATTTGCAGTAGGCGCTATGAGTGACTATGAGTGTAGTAGGGCATTCTCAGAGCCTCCTTCCCTTCCCACCACTCTATAGACCTTATGAAAGCTCTAATTATGTTAATGTTATGAGATTAGTAACTTACTGATATTTTAAGTAAATTTGACCCTGTTTATAAAATAACCACAAAATACATTTTGATTCCAATCTTCATTTATTTTAAGCTTTCAATGAAATATTTGAAACATTATTGTTTCATCCTTTTCTTTGTTCAGCCATGTGCTTTCATATTCACTAATTCAACAGTTAATTTAACACATAGTTAATAATCACTTATAAAGTTTCAGGCGCTAGAGGTGTAGTCATGCTCTATCTGGGATTGGCAAACTGTAAGGACCAGATAGTAAATACTTTTGACTCTGCACTGGACAGTCTCTATTGTAACTACTTAAAGTTGACATTGGAATATCAAAGCGGCCATAGGAATACATAAGTAAATAAGCATGGCTGTGTGCCAATAAAACTTTATTTATGGATACTGATATTTGAATTTTATGTTTTACATGTCAAACACATTATTTTTCTTTTGAATTTTATGTTTTACAACAGTTTATAAATGTAAAATATTCTTAGTTTGCAGGCCATGCAAATCCAGATGGTAGGATGGCTTTGGCACCGCAGCTGAAGTTTGCTGACCCTTGATCCAGATTGTTAACACAATGAGAGGTAAAAGTCATGTGGTATGGTAAAGATGGGGGAATTGGAGAATACATTAAACAAATGATATATAAATAACCTCGAATTTGGTTAGGGTGTCAAAGGAGAGGGAAAGAGCTTGGTTGCTATGCGAGCCTTATCTAACCTTCAAAACATGTGAGAGAACCATGTGCCCTAAGTAGGACATTTATATGGGAATGTTACCAGCATTAAATAAAAGGTGTTTCGACACCTGTCAAATAATTGGGCAGCAATTTAACTTCCACTGCATTTTGAACTAAATTTTGTGAGACAATGACTCTCTCATTACTCTAAGTGTACTGCTCTTTTTCTACACATTGTTCATAGAATGATAGAGGGAAGACCTAGAAAACTTGCCCTGGCTGGTGTGGCTCAGTTGGTTGGGCATCATCCCATGCACTAAGAAGTTGCTAGTTCGATTCCAGGTCAGGGCACATGCCTGGATTGTGGGGTTGATCCACGGTAGAGGGCATGCCCGGAGGCATCCGATTGATGTTGCATCGATGTTGCTCTCTTCTCCCTTCCTCTCTCTAAAAATCAATAAACTAGTCTTTAAAAAAAAAAATCTAGAAAACTTCCTAAGTACTTTTGCCTCACAATTGAGTCTGGAAGTCAATAAAAGGAGGCTTGCTGGGTGTGGTGAAGCTCAACTTTGTAAGTTGTGTGGGAGTGAACTTGGTGAGACATTCGTTCTCCAGAAGGTAAGCATGCCTTGTGAGGCTAGAATGGAGCTGCTTGTTTAGAAGAAATTTCCCATCTAGGGATTCTGCCTTGAGTGATGAGATTTTCTTTTATCAAGTGTAATGTTATTTTCTCTCATATGACCCAAGAGAGCTAGCTTGCATTTTTTGACCCCTGAAAATCTCTAATCTCAAAAAACATTATGTAGGAGGTCCCAGAAATGCACCTCAAGGACCTGCTGCCACACAGGATGATTCACGGAATCTACTAATTCAACAGAAGGTTGTAACCAGAGATCCTGAAGCTCATTAGGAACCCACCATATCTCCTTTAGTTGAATGTTACACTTGTGTCTTAGATGTCCACTTAGAAAGATTATTCCCTTGGTTGAGCCTGAATTATGAGATTCTCTACATTCTAGTCCTACTCTACCCACTGAAGCATATTTCCCACTATTGTCCAAGTAAATCTTACAAATCCGTTCGAGTGGTCTCATCATTGCCCCCCTCTTTATCAGCCCAAACATTACCCTGATGCCTTTGTTCAGTCTGTGTTCCCTGATGGAACCACTCTGATTCCTCAATAATTTGTGAAATATAGCCCATATATGGAGAATAGCTATATCCAATGTATTTTGAATATTTGAATATGTCTTATTTTAATTCACTTTTTGTACTGAACTCAGTACGGATAGAGATTGGGGAACATTTTATTACTGAACTCAAGGGGTTCACCATTTGGGGTGCTCTATTAAAAATCAAGACGTGGCTGTCACAAGGTAGTTTAACTTTCTTGCAGCAAGGAGACAAGGGATTCATATCCACATCTCTGTCTCCCAGAGGAGGCTTAGCCATTGCTGGTATACACTATTTGGTCAATTACATGTTGATTTCTTCTTTTTTGAAGTTGGCTACACATATCAGGTTGTGTTCCTGTCAAGCTTATCCTGTTTATAGCTGGTCTGCAAAATACCATGTTACCGTTTCCCATTTAGCAAAAATAGCCTTTAGTAAGAATGGTCCAAACCTTGAGACCCTTGTCCTATCTTAACAATTTTGTGTCAACCGCATCTGGAGCTAAGCTGAAAGTCCAGGTAAATATTGGAAACAAAACCTTTGACTCTGAAGTGATTAACTTTTGAAACAGACTCTGGAATAGATATACCACACAGGAGAGAATTCCCCATTCAAGATCTATTTAGGGAGTATCTCAGGACATGCCCCGCAGTGTGCTAGGCACTCAGATGTAATTTGGAGAAGACAAGGTTTCTGCCCTCATTGAACTTAACAGTCTCTAAAGGATACAAATAAGTAATAAACATGCACGTTTTAGTGTGTCCAGTGCTGTGGTGAGAGAACAAAGTGCTATGTTAGCATCTAGAAGGGACAACGGGGCACAGGCACACCCCTGGCAGAGCACAATCGCATTTTTATTCTCCTGTCCCACCGTGGACAGGCATCACAAGCGCCGGTAGAGAGCTGACACCTCCCGTCTGAGGTCTCCAAGGGCAACTTTTTTCTTCCGAGGCTTTTTCTTCCCAACCGCCACATCGCTTGTTGCTGGCGTTTGCCAGAGAGTAGAGGCCAGCCTCCAACAGCCGCCTCCCCTGCCGCAGCTCTGCAACCCTCAGCTCCTCCGGAAGGGCCAAGATGGTATTAAGAGGGGAGCCGGTTTCCCTTTTTGCTTCTCCCTGTGCAATATGCCACAGTAACCTCTCCGTGGAAAGCGGCTTAGCTAGAAGGCGGGGCTTCATTTCCTTGCCCATCTGGAGGCGCATACTTGTCCACCCCGGGTGGCCACCTGCGCAGTCTCAGAGGCGCTGTAGCTGCAGCCCGCCTGGGGCGCAAAGGATCCTGGGAAGCCGGCGAGGAACCGGTGGCTCAGCCGCAGAGTCCTGTGCACCTCGATGCCCTCTTTGCACGGCCTGTCGGGGGAGACCATGACTTTGCTCCCCAGCATCTGCAGCTGTGGGGTCCCCTTGGCTTGCGGCAGGGTGTGGACCACGTCCTGGAGCTTTGTCTCTTCCTCGGCGGGAATGCAATCCCAAGTGCAGTCCGCACCAGTGTGTAAGTAGTAAACCTAGGGAAGGTGGTTTTGGTTTTGAGTCCAGCAGGAGGCACAAAAGACCATGTCGATACAGGATGTCCCATAAATGTATCCACACTTTGAACGATTATAAAGTCCGTGTTATTAGCATACAGTACATTTTCAAAATTTGAAAGCATTTACAGAAATGAATAATTTTATTTTATTTATTTTTTGGTCAAGGCACTGATGATAAAGCGAAGCAATGGAATCACAAACATCAAGAATAATTTTGTTCATTATGTGTGCGCCCTCAATTCATTGCCGGTTTTGTGCCATAAACTTTATCTTTTATGTGTCCCCATAAAAAATAGTCTGGTGGCACTTTAGGATACATTTTCTTTGTTCAAAGCTTAGTCTGGCTTTACCCATTATTTCAAATTAGTTAAACCTGAAGAGGATTGAAAGGTAAGTGAGTTATCAGCTGTTAAAGAGTGTATACATTTTTGTCACTCCAGGCACAGCACCGAGGTGACCCTGTGTCATCGGGGATGACCTTGGCGATCGTTCTGGTTTTCCCACTGAGAACCTAGTGTGATGTGTGTTGACGTCCACCATGCCTCACAGGACACTGTCACGTGGCAGGCCTTCTTGTCTACGAACCTCCAGTTTTATTTAATTTCAGCTGGTGTGGGCTCCTTAATGAGGCACATGTTCGTGATGTTTCTTGCTGTTCCATATAAAGTTCTTAAAGAAACAGACCTTCCCATATACATATATATATATATATATACTTGTGGAAGTTGCTGAGGACGCCTTTGTCCTCAAAGAGGCATCTTTCTCTGAGAGGCATCTGCTTCAACCAAGGCTATCTGGAATAAACAACAGCCACAGGACTAGATAAAGAGCCAGGTGCCTCCTCCTGTGACTGAGGCGCCTTTGTTTTAGATGTTGGCCGAATTCGATAACAGACCATTTGGGTTGCTTGTTTGTTTGTTATTTTTTTTCTTCCGATGTTTTAAATTCTTGCTCTTATGTTTTAAAGTCACCAATGAAGAGTGAGTGCTCTAAACCCTAGGCACCCACCCACAAAGCACCCCCACCCCCCAGCCCTCTATATAAGACCTGGCTTTGTGCCCCTGTAAGTCATAAACTCTTTTTTTTCTTCTTCTAAGTTTCTTAATAGTTATCACAGAAGGGTGTCTTGAAATCGTAGTAAGAACCACGGGGGTCCTAGCCGGTTTTGTTCAGTGGATAGAGCCTTGGCCCACAGACTGAAGGGTCCTGGGTTTCATTCCCAGTCAAGGGTATGTACTTGGGTTGCAGACTTGATCCCCTGGTCCGGGTGCATGCAGGAGGCAATCAATTGATGTGTCTTTTTCACATTGATGTTTCTCTCTCTGTCTCTTCCCCTCCCTTCAACTCTCTCTAAAAATCAATGGAAAAATATCCTCAGGCGAGGATTAAAAAAATATATAAATAAATGTCTTGAAACCCCCACTCCCCCCAAAACACACACACACACCACCACCCACCCCCCAAAACACCCCACAGGTGTTTTGTGGGCCAGGTGTAATGTGCTTGGAAAGAAGAGATGTCTGTGGGAAGCTTATGGGGCCCAGGTGAGTGCCCCAGGCATTTCTAGCCAATTACTACTGATTGACTGAGATCCTGGGAAAAACAGTAATGCCTTAAGCTACAACACTAGGACTTTATGACAGCTTTCCTCATCACTAGGCCATAGAAAATTTTCAGCTCCATTATAGTCCTATGGGACCACTACGGCGTCTGTCATGGACCAAAATGTCCTTATCCAGGGCCTGAATGTACAGTCTTGCATCCCCGAGAAAGTATGGCAGACTCAGGTAACTCAGAGAGGTTCTGTTAAACAGAAATCCACCTGGAGATGGGGAATAATAGCCAAAGGTAAGGTTCAAAAGCAGGAGTGGGTCAGAGAGGTCCTGAATGCGAAGAGCTTGAATTTTATCTTATGCACAGTTAGGAGACAAAAGAAGACTGTGAAAAACATCCCAGAGTTGCAATTAAGAAATAATATTGATTGCAGCCTGGGTCGGGGACAGAGTCAGGGGAAGAGGAGGCAAGGTGAAAGAAGACAGTCAGTGAGAAAGAAGGCGTCTGTAGTAGTTAGGGGTTGTGTGTGTTTCTCATTGTTTCATTTTTGGTTGCCCACCACCTGAACCTCCTTGTTAGCTTTGGATAATTCCTCATATTATGAGCCTCAGTGAAAAACTGAGTTTATGTATCGGAATGGGATGTAAAATCTCGAAATATTGGCTTCCCCAGCACCTGAGAACCTGGGCATAAGTCTTGGCACAAGGCCTGGACTTGGCAATTAACTGCATCCATCTCTTGGACTTGGAAGCGGGGTCCCTGGTGAAACCTTTCTGACAGCTGGACACACCTAGTGACAGCAGAGGCAGCACCGTGGAGCGTTCAGGGCAGCAGTGGCAGCTGTGCAGGGGGGTACCCGGGGTTGGAGATGGACGATGTGGTGTGAATTCGGCAGCTTTGGCAGCAGGGATAGCCACACAGGAGCCCTTTTGTGGCACAGTTCTGTGGTCTTGCCTCCTGCATAGATTCCTAGCTTCACTCTGTGAGTTGCCACAGCTCCTATTAATAAATCTCTTTGCACTCAAGTTGACCAAAGAATATTTCTGTTGCTTGCAACTAAGAAACACAATTGATAGTAGATAAAAAAAGATGATGAAAGTGTGAACAGGTGATTCCACCGTTCGGTCGATTTGCAAACTAGGGTTTTATTGTATAGGATAGGATATGTGGCACCATAAGCCATGGGGGTGGATAAAGTCATCAACACTGAGGCGGAAAACAGTGGACTCAACCAATTCATAGACAATAGAAAGGACAGAAGTTGACGATTGATTGAATGAAGAGATGATGCAGAGGCAGGATTATAGATTTCTTACTCAGACAGTGGGGTGGACGGTGCCATTAACTCACTTAATACAGGTTGGGGAGCAAGTTTTGAAAAAAAAAAAGAAGCTTAATTTTGACTTGCACTTTTCACATCTGGGGGAACTCAGGAACTCTGGTGCTGATACTGGAAGGCAATTTGAGATAGTGGTCCAGAGCCCTGAGAAGGGAAAACAGAGCTGGATTGGGAATTATTAGCCCACTAGAGGCCTGGTGCATGACATTAGTGCACTGGGTGGGGGGGGGTGTCCCTCAGCCCAGCCTGCTCCCTCTCATAGTCCAGGACCCCTCGGGGGAAGTCCCACTCCCCCTGGTAGGGCAGGACTGGGCTAAGACAGTCTGGACCCACCCTGGAGCCAACCTCCTGTGGTCCCTCCCCGGCTGGCCGCACATGGGGTGGCACTATGGCTCGAAGAGCATCTGCGGAGTGAGCGGGGTCCCTCTGGCAGGTGGGGTCCCTCGGCCTGGCCTGCAGGGATCAGGCCTAAGCCGGCAGTCGGACATCCCCGAGGGGTCCTTAGCGCTGCCGTGGAGGTGGGAGAGGCTCCCTCCACCACTGCTGAGCTTGCCAGCTGTGAGCCCAGCTTCTGGTTGAGTGGTGCTCCCCCTGTGGAAGCGCACTGACCACCAGGGGGCAGCTCCTGCATTGAACATCTGACCCCTGGTGGTCAGTGTGCATCATAGTGACTGGTTGTTCCATGGGAACATCTGACCCCTAGTGGTCAGTGTGCATCATAGTGACTGGTTGTTCCACCGTTCGGTCGATTTGCAAACTAGGGTTTTATTGTATAGGATAGGATATGTGGCACCATAAGCCATGGGAGTGGATAAAGTCATCTAGAGAGAAAAGGGAAAAATCCTCCAGGGAGTTGGGGGGAAACCAGGAGAATGAGGTATCATGGAAACATCCCATGAAGGAGGGTGGGCATTTTTGATGTAGCAACTGGGAAATTTAGCACAATTGGCAATCGCAGGTTCAGTGTATGTGACAGAGATATAAACCAGATGCCAGATATGTTAAGAAATTATGGAAGGAAAGGAACTATAGATTGCAGGTGTGGTTGACTCTTTGGAGAAATTCATAGAAAGGAGGAGAAATAATGCAGCTGGGCAAAAGTCTGGGATCTAGTGAGGTTATTTATTAGGATGGGGCCTAGGGACATGTTTCAGTGTGAATGGGATTATTCAATAGAGAGGGAGAAGCAGAAGATCTATGTAAGAAAGTGGGGGTGATCTATAGAGCAGAGGTCTCCCAGGATGTGAGATGAAAGGGGTTATTATAGTACAAACTAGTGACCCAGTACATGGATTCATGCACATTGAAAGGAAATTAATTAGAAGGTGGCCAGTGGGGCGGGACTGGGCTAGATGGGGTGGACACGCCCTGGAACCAACCTCCCTGGGCCCCTCCCCAGCCAGTTGCACCTGGGGTGGTGCCGTGGCTCGAAGGGTGTCTGCGGAGTGAGTGGGGTCCCTCTGGCAGGTAGGGTCCTTCAGCCTGGCCTGCGGGGATCAGGTCGAAACCGGCTGGCTCTCCAACATCCCCCGAGGGGTCCCGGAATGCAAGAGGGCACTCTGCAGAATTGCTGTCGTACAGGGTGTGGAACACAACGCAAATGTGCTGTAAACCAGATTCGGGGCTGACAGTGCCCCAGCAACAGGAGGAATCGTGTGGCCCTGTGAGGAATTGGGTTCCCTCCTCTCTGGTTCCCGGGTGCATCACCCAAGAACTGCTGCTGCCAAGTCATTGCAGTTTGGCTGCTCCTGCATTGAGCATCTGCCCCCTGGTGGTCAGTGTGCATCATAGCTAATGTTCGGATTGACACTTAGCATATTAGTCTTTTATATATATAGATGGCTTCAGGTTGGAAGGGGACAGTTCTTCCATTGTCAAAGAAGAGAAGTAATAAAGCATGTGGGGTATGTGTGCGTGTGCGTGTGCGTGTGCGTGAGAGAGAGAGAGAGAGAGAGAGAGAGAGAGAGAGAGAAAGGGAGCTCCTATCTTGAGGCTTCTGTGCATTTGGAAATTTATAGGGACAGGAGGCAATTTGAAATAATTGTTATAGAGAGGGAGAAATTTCCTTAAGGATATAAGTGAGGGCTTCGTTGAAATTAGGTGTAATGTATTTGTAGTGTCACTAATCTGTGTGATCAGGCACTTCCCTCCACCAGAGCTCAGCAGTCCAGTGCGGACATGGAGGTAGATCACCCAGGTGTTGGCACACAGATAGAAAGGAAATGGGCAAGGCTGTTGGAAATATTGCAAGACAGGGATGGGTTCTAAAATCTATGCTGGATTGGAATTCATAGGTAGGAGTTTGAATATAAAAAGATTAAGGGACTAAAGACATAGTGAAAACAACAACAAAAAAAGGCATAATGAAAATGATTGATCTGGAAGGATGTATTAAGATAGTGAAATATCTGAATGGATCATTTTAGAGGCAGAGCCTTTTGACTTCTGACTGAATTTAGAGTGCGGCTGTCTTTGACTCTTTTTGTGGAACAATGTCAGAGTTGAGTAGTTGCTACAGAGACTGTATGATCGACGAAGCCTAAAATATTTATCCAGACTTTTACAGAAAAAGTTTGCCAACCCCTGCTGTAGAACATCAGCTTCTTAATGAATTCATATAACATCCATAAGCACTAATAATGATGATCATGACAATGATAATGGCTAACAATGAACAGCTCACCATGAGTCAGGCATTGTGTCAAGAACCACTACATAGATTGTTTCATTTCAAATTCTCACAACACGCTCCAGTTTAGAAAGAAGGAGGCTGAGGCAGAAAATGTGAAAGAGCCATGATTCACCTCCAGACAGTGACTCCAGAGCTCATTACCTTAACCACACAGTTTACTACCATTGAATTACAGTTTTAACAACCAAGCAGTCTAAGCAATATATCAGACTAATCAAGTTGTGGGTCAGAAATCAGAGTTCTGCTATTAATTATATTTCATGTGAAGTGAACATAATCTGATACGTTTTAAAACTTCATGAAAAACATTATATGAGGAAGCTTAGCAAACTTCTGAATGATGAAACAATTTCCAGTTCTTCTTCTAAATAGGGAGTGTTTGCCGGAGGCAGATTCAATCACCTGCTTATTAACTTACATTTTGGGTTTAAAGAGGTGCCATCTGATGGGATCCAGTTGTCAGGATTAGGTGTAGCTTAAAAACTGCTTGCACAGTGAAAAAAAATAATAGCTCTATGGCATATATGGTTCTGGTTTAATTTACAACACAGCTATTGCTGCTAGAACATGCATGCCATCTAGGGAAAATGCTCATTCAATGTGGATGGACAAGGGAGGTTTCCAGGTGGCCCAGACTCACTGGAAAATTGTGTGTCAGAGATTTCCGTGTCAGTCAACACCCCCCCCCCCCCAAAAAAAAAATAAAAATAAAAAAGGTCATTATCAAAAGAAATACAACTGCAAACATCATCGTTTCCCTGAGATTTCATGTTTTATTTCAAACAGTCCTTTGGGCAATTCTAGGCTGGTGTGTTAGATGCAGAAATGAAATACATTAAAAAGAACTAATTATGCAGTCTTTAATGAGTAAAGAGGAAGGGCGGTAAATGCCAAAAACATTAAAGTGTTCCATTTTAGCAAGTGGAATTGTAAGATTTTGAAATTTCGAGGAGGAATATTTTCCAACACCTTTAAAACTTTTCTGCCCCTTCCCTCTACCCTCTTCTCCTAAGGCCGTGGTCGGCAAACTGCGGCTCGCGAGCCACATGCGGCTCTTTGGCCCCTTGAGTGCGGCTCTTCCACAAAACACCGCGGCCTGGGCGAGTCTATTTTGAAGAAGTGGCGTTAGAAGAAGTTTAAGTTTAAACAATTTGGCTCTCAAAAGAAATTTCAATCGTTGTACTGTTGATACTCGGCTCTGTTGACTAATGAGTTTGCCGATCACTGTCCTAAGGAATTTGAAACGCCTGGAAACTCATTTCTTAGTCGTCTTCTCCTTCAGGTCTTCATCATCTTCATCATTAATAATTTAGCCCAATTGTCACTTCCCCTAAAACCCTCATAAACAGCAACTATTTTCTAATTTCTTGAAATGTGTGTAGTTCTAGCTTCTTCACTAGGGGAGAAATGGCTCTTATTTGGCTCTGCTCATTTTAGAGTCATTCTTTCTTTCTGCCACTTGCCTTCTCTGGAATGATAAGTGGAACATGAACTCTGTTGAACCCCTGTTTTATCATTTACGAGGTGCAAGGGAAGTGTCAAGGAGGGCAGAGATGAGCCAGGCATAGTGTGTCTCCTTCAATGATGTTATTATCCAGTAGGAGAGATTAGAGGGATTAGACAAGGGTAAAAATGACTTAAACACAAGGAGGAACATGATAATTGCTATTAAAATAGTTTAAACAGATAACTGTAGATCTAAGATGGTAGGAATGATCATATTTACAAATTTGGTCAAGTCACTCCTTTAATATTTTTCCCCCAGTGGTACCCCTGGGCTGATGAGAGAAGGTCTAAAGCAGCATATGCGGGTCATTTGCATGCCTCTGGGCGATCTGCTCTGATGTAAGCTCTCCAGCCTCATGCTCCATTGTCATTCTGACCCATGTTGCAGTCATGCCTCACTGGCCTACTTGTCAGTCAGTCCTTGAACATGCCATGTTCTTTCAGGTCTGCATGCTTTGTACATACTGTTTCTTTTGTCCTTCCCTTCCGTTTCTGTGTTTCAAATCCCAGTTCATCCTTGGAAACTTTATTTAATTTCACTTCTTTTGGGTGCTTTCTACGATTCCCAAGCCAGTATTAATTAGCTCCTTCTTCTGAACACCGCACGGTATTTATTCTAACAGTCATCTGACTGAATTATAAATATGGGTTTGGGAGCCCTTTTTTCCATTAGACTGTGAACACCTCGAAAGCAGGAGCTGCAACTGGCAGTCTCTGTATGGCTAGTCCTTAGCAAAGTGTCTGAATCATGGCCGATGATGGAGAAAGATAGAACTGGCGTTTGATATTTGATATTGAGAGTTATACCTGCTTTAGGTTCTTGGGTGGTAACATGGAGGCAGTTGCAGGTGTCCTCATGGTGTTAGGAAGGGGAATTATTGCAGGTGAATTTTGACATTTATGCATAATGCCAAGCTCAATTTTTTTAAAAATTAAAGTACAGTTGACACACAATATTATAATCATTTCAGGTGTATAAAATAGTGATTTCCCATCTCTATACCTTACAGCGTGATCACCACAAGTCTGATAACCATCTGTTGCTGTATAAAGTTATTATGATATTATTGACTATGTTCCCTGCAAACATGCGGCGAAGCAAAGGTTTGGGAGGGCCGGCAAGTACTGTGAGGCAGTTCAGATTCCCTTCCACCTTGAACTTCCACAGGCAGCTTATCAGCATCGTGGCTTATCCCAAGCAAATATTGCTTTCAAATGTAAAATTTCATGGTCACCTATTTGTTTAAACATTGTGCAAATTTTACTAATTCTTAAGGAATTTTATGCCACTTAATTTATAGATTATTTCTAATTGTATATAATCTGAATTTTGTTGGACTCATGTTCTACTATGGAATATAGAACATGTAAGTTTTCAATGAATATTTTATATTCAGTATGGTATATCACACATTGTGACATAAACATTTTTATCAAACATTGTCTTGGCATTGTTATCCTGGTAGTTGGGAAAACATTTATTTTTGAGTTCCTGAATATGTAATATGTCATATAAAATTCACATACATATGTAAATATACAAACAATAGAAAAGATAGAGAGGCATATTTAGAAATGATGAATAGCATTTGCTTTTAGAGTTGCTGACTTTTGAGGATGATTATAAAAACCAGATCTACGATATCCAGGATAATCCTCTCTTTTGTCAGTAAAAATATACCGTGGGTCATGCCCTCTGTGGTCCCTATGAGGCAGGGCACTACAGGCTGTTGAAATGTACAGTATTTCCCTGACTTGGGAGGAACTTGGGGAAGACAAGGCACATGCACAAGAAATAGTCTTGTAGAAAGAACTCAATTACAAACAATAAATGCTAGCCTCCCTGAGGACTTACCTATGCAACAGCTGCTAAATTATGAATTGCCTGGCTTACCATAGTAAATTATTTGATTCTCAGAACAATTGATGGGGTAGACATTATTTTCATTTTATTATTCCTATTTCCCAAACTATAGCATAAAAATGTTCAGTGATCTGGACAAAGTTGAACTGCCAGGGAATGGTAGAATTAGGGTTGAAACCTACATTTAACCACAAAGTTGTTTTTTCAAAACCATTGGAAATATGAAGGGTATTTACTTAAGAAGTTAGATAATGGGGGCAGTTTTGCCATTTGTTTATGAACTACATTGTAGAGATGTTGAAAAGTTTGAAAGAAAAAGTGTTTGATGTTACTGAAAGGCTGACAGACACCAAATATCACACAATATCCCATACCCCATGGACCAGGCACTTAAGAGAGTCCAGATAGTACCATTTCAATAGGCATTTAAAAATGTATATATGGTTAGGAATAAATAAATGAAAAAGGTTGGAAAAACATGCACCAACCAATTAATGCTTATTACTTCTGTGATGGGGCTTAAGCAGGGGCAGTGTTGACGGGTGGGACATTTAGGAGAAACTTTTGTTGCTTATTTCCCATTTTTTTTGGGGGGGGAAAAGCTAAAATTATGAGTGATTTTAAATTTAGTCTTTTTATTTGTTTATTTTCATGTTCAAACAACTACTAAAATAGCAGTAAAAACTGTTGGTACAATGATTCAATGTTAAGACTATTTAAAAATAAACCCTAAACTATGAAAACCAAAGTTGAAAAGTTTTAAAACGTTTTTTCCTCTTGTTTTAGAATCACAGGCAGTCTCTAGACTAAATTTCTTCCTTCTGTTGGAATAACCTTCTAGACCCAGGATGGAGCTACCCTGGCCCATGAACTTAGAGATAATTCTCATGTCCGTGTTAGTGCTCTGCTTGACCAGAATCATCCAGTCCCTGAACGCCAAGCCAACTGGCCTTTATACTGCCTCCTTGTTCCTTCTCACCCCAAATGAGGTGGCCCAAGCCAATCAGATATTTTCCCATTTTCTTTTTCTCGTCCTTTATTTTTTATCCTATAAAAGCTTTCTGCCTTTTGCCCTATTTGACAGTTCTCTGAAAAGATATTGCTTCATGAAGTGTTAAATAGCTTGTTTGTATCACTTAAATTGTCTTTATTCCTTCCCTCCTCCCTCCCTTCCTCTTTCCTTTCTTTCTTCCTTCCTCTTTTATTTATGATGTTCTTTTTCACTAAGGGCCCCATAGAGCAAAAGTCAAACATAAAACATTTCTAAAATCATATTTGATGTAGAAATGCACATTTTTATCATTTATTTCTTATTAACACATGTGGATTTCTTTTTTCATTAATCTTTTAAGTAAATTGTTATTACAGGAAGATATATCATATTTATTCTACTGTTTTCAATACCCTTCAAACAGTATATTTTATCTCAGTTTCAGGAGCATAATATAATAACTCATTTAATGCCCCATAACAGCCATATAGAGTATTTTACAGAGAGAGAGTATTTGGAATTATTCCTGGGAGCCTCTTCATGTTATTATCTTTGTCCACCATATTGAATCAGTTGCAAACATCTAGATTTTTACTTCTAAATCATCCATTTCCACTGTCATTGTCTTCATTCAGGGCTTAATTCCTGCCACCTAAATGCAAAACCTATTTACTAAATTTTTTCTCTATTCTCTAATATGATTTAACAGTTACAAATTACAATCAGAGTTGTTTCCTCAATCTTTGTTTTCTTTGCTGGAATTTAACAGGACACAACCGTGAACTTTAGATGACCTAAATTTCTGACTGCAACTTAGTTATCTTGATACCCTTTGATATCCTCCACACACATTTTATTAATGAAGTGGAGACTCTTGTCTTGGAAGTAGATTTCAGTCGGTATATCTTTTAAGAACGTGCCAGATTTATTTTGAAACCTGACTAATGTTTCCTGTCTACATTTTAAAAAAACGAGATAAAGATATCTAAGTGATTATAATTGTCCAGTGTAATCTAGATACTTACTCTGTTGCTATAGGACCTTTTCAACTCTCAGTTTTAGCAAAAAACAAGAGAAGCTCAAACAGAGAACTGACGATAGAGTCGCCAGGATATAGATCCTAATCCATATCGGACACTAGAACACGAGAAGACTAATTTGTTTTCTAGGAATATGTAATCATGCATTTACGGAGCAATGGTTAGCTTGGGAAATCTCTTAGGTCTTGTCTACTGTTAGCAATAATTTGTCAAAGAGACGCAGATTTTAAAAATCTGAATAATTACGGTGAACATTTACGTTCTTTCTTTGAGGAGAAAATATTGAAAGCATATTTATCAGGCAATAAGAAGTGAATTTCTGCACATACATGACTAAATAGATTTTGAATAATATTCTATTGTCAGGCACAAGACTACATTATTCATAATAAAAGGAAATTAGTATTTTTAGCAAATCTGAAAAAGTAGTATGAACCTGAAATCATTTTGTATTAACCTCATGTATTGGATTCAAGATAATTTCATGTGTAATTTAAAACAACGTGATATAAATTACACTGTGATATTTACATTTTACTGGATTATAGTTTCCTTTAGTAAGCTTTATCTTTCCAGAAAAATATGTAAGCTTTATGCATAGACATAATTTAAAATGTCTGCTATTACTCTGTCAACTGATTTTTTTAAAAAACCCCTTGAAAGTGTAATTAACAACTTAAAATGTTACTAAAAGCTAAAGTGTATCATTTAAGCCATCGGTATTTAGCTTAAGTATGGGTGAGGTTCAAATGAACTGCATTCTTATATTCTGTAAACAAAACACATACACAATCTTGACAAATGTTAATTCCATAACTACATTTAATCCTCTTGGTATTGGTGTCAGCAATTTCGCATGCTTAAGGTTCTAATAGAGAATGCAATTATTTGACAGCATAGGTAGAAATAAAGCATGCAGATAAATCTTTTATATTCTGTTTTTGAAAAGGTGACAAAATTCCCATTACTTTCCCTCTCCAAATGGAAGAAAAATCAAGAGAGCTTCTAAGTAGTATTACATCTTCAGGCAAACTGCTATTATATTTTCAGCTTTTTTTTTTTATTAAATTAACAAATGTTGCCCTACTAGTTAGTATATTAGGGTACATCTTACAGACCTGTTCAATCCTGGTTACTTTGACGACTCCGAAAAGGTGATGTAGTTCAGATGAGCATTTCCTCTTTTCTCGGGGAGCAGAGGTTGGCCTTGCCTATTCATGACAGACTGCTTGGTCCGTGGTCACTTTGAGGCAACTGTGGCCTCGGAATCGCATCTGTCCTCTTACTCCACTCAACTATATTTGGTAACTGAACTCATGTTTCCTCAGACTGCCACCATCAGGAATTCCAGCAGTGAGCTGGGAGGCAGCCCCAGGTCTGCGGGATGGGTTCTTAGAAGTTGAAGGTGCTTAGCGTAGAAAGAATTTTTTTTTTTTATGGATCTAATAAACACAGGATTTACGCTTATTGCTCTACACCCTGACTTTGTGTCTGAAATTCATCACCTTTCTTTTTAACATATTCTTAATCAATTAGAAGTACAGTAAGCGGTTCTCAGGAGAAAGTGTGACACTCATAAGGAATGCTCTTCTTACTATAATCTTCAGCTCAGTGCATTTAACTTTGAGTCATATGGTAGATTCTCCTAAAATAGTAATTCCAGCAACTATTAACTAATTTAGCCACTTGTCAAACTGAGTGAAGAGTCCACTGTTTTTTTACTTCAAGTTATTAATTAAAAGTTATTATATGACTGTGATGTGTATTAAAGACATAGTTCATAATAGGATTACATAGACAAACACACAGGGAATGAATTTTACACACATTGCAGCATTGAGTTCTTAGCCCAATGCCTATCCCATCATGAGCATCCAACAAATATTTGTTGAATAAATAAATAAATGGTGAATGAGTATTTTTCAGGACCAGTATGGACCCTCTTACAATTGTGAAAAATTGTTCACAACCCCTTTATTATTCTGTAGAATCTCATTGTAACATACTCTCACATTTTGAACTTCCAAGTAACAAGTAGCTGTGACAAGAACAGGCCAGGTAGCAGAGCCAAATCTAAGGGGCAGAAAATAATCACACGAAAACCTCCCTGGTAAGTTCACTTGGAAACGAAGTGTTGCATCTTCCTTCGTCTAGATAATACCATTAGAGTTGACCCAGAGTCTAATCTAAAGAGCACAGAAGATGAAAAAGACGAGGCACTGGGAGAAATTTCTGGGACCTGGATCAGGCAAGGGAGCAGAGGCTTCAACTGGTATCTAGTGCTGGTTTTCTAAAAAATGATAATGATAGGAATATGGAAATATAGTAACATCTGCTACATCTTGGTATTGATGTGAATGTCTGTTACATTGATATCTGTACCTATTATATTTTAAAATGTCATAGTAAAAACTTAAGCAAGACATACGTTTCATCCTAAGTCAAAATGAATGTGGAAGAGATTCTAGGAATAAGTAACCTCTCCATGATATTAACTTAGTTATGGAAAGCATTGCTGAGACTAATTAGGCAAGTGGTTAAAAATACCATAGATACTATGAATATATTAATATAATTATTATTACATTTAAGATAAATGGGTGCTAAGCATATGACTCAACTTTCATCTGTTCTAACAGGTTTTATTGTTATATTAATGGAAAATTATGTAGGAGCCATCAGGTTTTGTTGTTGTTGTTTTTTTTCCCCCCCCTTTTTTGGACCAGACTGCATCCAGGCAGTAACTTGTAAATCCCAGGTTCATTTTACAACCTCACCTACATTGTGGGCTGAGGACACGCACACTCATGCTGCAATTTCTCTCTTAGTAAAACATACCCAGGAAGATACATATTCTAGAAATTAGTAACTCACCTTTTCTTGTTTTTGTGTAGTCATTCACAAATGAATGTAAATACGTTTCCCTTTCTCTTTCCAGGAAGTATAGCCCAGTTTTATTATGTTTAGTGCTCCTTTGTTACAGGAGAAAATGGACACCTTTTGTAGAAATGAAAAATTGAAAGCAGCATGTGCCATTGATTTGTATGTATGATTGAAATCATATTATTGGATTGTCTGCTGGAGATGGGGGCTGGTGCTTCTACAGGATGATGCTGGTCCAGCTTGGGAAAGCATAGGATTATTGGAACCAGGAAGGACAGAGGAGTGGTGGGTTTGGTAACTGGCTGTGACACTGAGCAGGGTCTGGGCACAGATGCCTGCTGCTGAGCATTAAGCATCATGGCCTTGGGAGCTGCAGTGAAAGAGGTGGACACCTCTCCTTTTTAGCAGGCCATGGGGTCAGAACAGGAAACCTCACCATGAATCTTAGGGTGCTTATGTTGGCCTGTCCAGAAGGAGGCCTCTTCCACATTTCTCTCGAATGCCTAGTTCCTAAATCTTGCTATGATATCAGGAAAGTGATAAAGTTGTAAGAAGAAAAAAAAAAAAAAAAAAAAAAAAGGATGGCCTGTGGTCCTCAGAAAGACCTTAAAGCTAGATATAATTTTATTCAAAAAGATAAAGAAATGTGACTTTTCTGGTATATTGTGAGTAGTGCAGCAAACCATGCTTGTTTTAAAAACATTATAAGACTCTGAAAAACAAAAGTTCTTTTCCTTATAAAAGTTTCTTGGCCAAGGCTCTTAAGTTGTTATAACAAATTTTCAATTGATATTAAAGATGTGATTAACGCAGCATTATAGTTTGTTATGCACTTTCATACCTACCCCTAGAAACCATTGTTGTGCATCCAAGATTAAGAAGTAAGGTCAGTGACCCCTTCACTGGGTCTCAGTTCATTTTCCAAATGATTATTTCTTCTTAGGAAAATTTCTACTCCTCTGACGTGCTTACCTCTCAGCTGCCCATCCTCCATTCACTCTTTTTCAATTAAGACTTTGGATCTAGTGGGGTTCTTGATTCTCTTCACTCCAAGTACTTCCAGTATCCTGGGTGATATCAGAATCTATTTGTCCATTTACTCCACACACTGGCATATTGGTTCTTTGAGCTGCTTATTTGTAGTGATCTTCATCTCCGTTCTTCTTCTGACAGATGACATAAATAGGCCTGCGCCACCTCTCAACTCAGGTGTCAGTTACCTGTTGTTTTATAACAAATTATTTTAAAAGTTAGTGTCTTGAAACAGTAAGTACTATTTCACACGGTTTCTGTGTGTCAGGAATCCAGTGGGGTCTTAGCTGGGTGATTCTGGATCAGGGTATCATGAGATTGCAGTCAAGATGTTGCCCGCAGCTTCTTTCATCTGAAAGCATGACTGGGGCTGGAGGATCGACTTTCAAGGTGGCTCACTCATGTGCTTGGAAATGTAGTGCTGTTGTTGGTAGGAGCCTTAAGGACTTCTCCATATCACTGCTTGAGTCTCCTCACATCATGGCAGCTGGATTTTTTCCAGAGGGAGTGAGTGACTCAAAAAGGAGAAAGGCACAAGCCACAATGTCTTTTATGCAATATTCAATTTTTCTGCAATATTCCTTGGTTACTTAGGTCAGCACTATTCAACCTGGGAAGGGATTCCACAGGGGCATGAGTACTAGTTGGTAAGATCATTGGTGGTGATGTTGGAGGCTATTTACCACACGTTTATTCCATTAGCCACTTAGACATGCTCCTATAGCCGTGCTCCACTTTCAGAATTGCAAACTCAAACATCTCATTACCCTGTGACCACACTGATTTTTCTTTTTCATTGAGACTTCCCAGCTGTAGATCACTCTATTTTCATATTATCTATTAGTCTGCCTTATAGTGTATTTTATTAAAGACAGTGTGTATATTTTGGTGCACTGGCTTACAAACTTCCTTTTAGATTATGAGGATTCTGGTTGTTCAGAAAAATAATAGGTACAAGTCACCAATGCTTCTTTGATCAAAGCGGTGTAAAAAGGAGTGCGCAGACTTGCTCATTTGTCCTTTTAAAAATCTTTTCTCCCTCTGGTGACCCAGGAAGCTCTAAATATACTCTGAATCTCAAGGAGCTGAACCCCCTTTCTGAACATTTTTGCTTTTCCCTCTCTTCCTGGCAAGGTCGACCAGCAAACAGGGATCATGGGGCAGTAAATAAAATAGTAACTGAAAAATCTGATCAAGAAAAACATATATACATAACACATAGACACAGACAACAATGTGGTGATAGCCAGAGGGAAAGGGGGTGAGGAAGAGGTAGAGGTAGGAAAAGTGGGAGAAGGGGATAGAGAGAGACTTTGCTTGGGGTGAAGGATGCATGATGCACTGTGCAGATGATATTTTATTGAGTTCTGCACTTGAAACCTCTGTAGGTTTGCAAACCAATGTCACCCCAATAAATTCAATTTTAAAAAAATAAAAGAAGAAGATAGGCCCGGTTAGCATGACTCAGTGGTTGAGCTTTGACCTATGAACCAGCAGGTCATGGTTCAATTCCAAGCCAGGGCAGAGGCCCAGGTTGTGGTCTCGATCCCCCATATGGGATGTGTAGGAGGCAGCCAATCAATGATTCTCTCTCATCATTGATGTTTCTATCTCTCCCTCCCTCTCCCTTCCTCTCTGAAATCAATAAACATATATTTTAAAAGATGGCACATTCTTTATAGAAAGAAAAAAAAAGAAGAAAGAAAAGAAAACTAAAAATGGAGGCACAAATGCTTGTAGATTTGTCCTAATGGGCCACTTATTGGCCCATCTGGGAATAAGTGTCCTTCAAATCATGGCCAGTCTTCCTACTTTTTCTTCTTACTTTATTTCTGGCTTGGAGACATGTCACAGAATTAGATATGTGCCAAAAGCTTGTTTGATTAAACTGGTGATATCCAATTGTATATAACAGTAAACTTCAGATTTGTCCCTCTTGAGCTGTATTTTATGAACTGTGGTCAAATCTGTTGCATATGTGTAGCCCAAGCTAGTGGTGGCCTCTGGATCATATGTTTCTGCTGCTTGAGAAATGTGCCAATTTGTGTAAAAATGATTTTACCACATAGTAATAAAAGTAGAGTTGAAGTTTTCTGAGAATAGACTCCGTAATCTATATATATATGGGTATTTGAGCACAGTTAGGTATTATGACCCTTAATCAGAAATCATCTCATTTTCAATTTGGCCTGTAGGGCCCAATTGTAGAGAAGTTTTATTCCTCTGAGCTTAAGAGCCAATAACATTAATATCAAAAGCAGGTTTTATTGAATTTACGCAAAATAAAATTAACCTTTCTCTACAAAGACAGAATCACATGGATATCAAATTGAATAAAGAGAGGAAAGTACCAATTGCTGTTTTGAATAGTAATATGAAATCTGGAAAAATTATTAGTAAATAGAAGAATATATTAAAAGAAGAATACATCATGAACAATTGAGTTGCATCCAAGTAATAAAGGTTGGTTTAATTAACATCAAAGTTCTAATACTTAATTTGCCATATTAATCAGTCAAAAGAGAAAAAGCTATGTGGCTTTCTCCATAGATTATAAATGAGTCTTTGGAAAAAAATTTAATTATCTACTCTCAATTTTCCATCTTAGTGGGATGGGAAGAGAATGGTTCCACTTTACCATGATATTAAGATATATTAAGGTGTATGTGTTTGTGTGTGCATGCATATACACATGCAT
Source organism: Cnephaeus nilssonii (assembly GCF_951640355.1). Lineage (NCBI taxonomy): Eukaryota > Metazoa > Chordata > Mammalia > Chiroptera > Vespertilionidae > Cnephaeus > Cnephaeus nilssonii. Next base: position 41,430,040 of record NC_137076.1, read on the forward strand.
CTTTATTCACACAATTATTACTGGAGGAGAAGTAGCCCTTTAAGACTGCTGAACAATTACTTATGGAGTAAAAACAAGGAATGGAATAATGAAATAAATGAAATTATATCCTTTGCTTGTATAGGAAGGACATTACATTGAAATGGCACCATATGTTAAATAAACTACATATATTTTGGTCTATTTCTTGCCTCATTAAATTCTACTGACTTAAAAAAACTGGATCTCTATTTTACTCCATTCACTTTATTCAGCAAAAAAAAAAAAAAATTCTTTAGGCTCACACAAATTGGGGGGCAAAGGATGTGGAATGAGTAAGTAAGTATGCAGTTATGAGACTATAGTGAAGATTAGGATAAAAGTATTATACATAACTGTGTGTGGCATCATCATATGTAGGTATGTATAATTATATGTATATTCTATATAATAAAAAGCTAATATGTAAACCGACTGAACAGCAGAATGACCGGTCACTATGATGCACACTGACCACCAGGGGGCACACAATCAATGCAGGAGCTGCCCCCTGGTGGTCAGTGCGCTCCCATAGGAGGAGCGCTGCTCAGCTAGAAGCCGGGCTAAGGGCTGGCGGTGGTGGGAGCCGCTCTCGCCTCCAAGGCAGCGCTAAGGACCCCTCAGTGGAGCAGGCCTAAGCCGGCAGGCAGACATCCCCCAAGGGGTCCCGGACTGCAAGAGGGTGCAGGCCGGGCTGAGGGACCCCCCTTCTCCCAGTGCACAAATGTCGTGCACCAGGCCTCTAGTCTATGTATAATTATATGTATATCTATATATTATTTTCTATGTCTATAAATTCTCTCTTTTTCCTAGAATATAAATTTAAAGTTTTCCTGGAAGGTAACAGTGGCTAATCTGGGAGAGCAAATGCACTCTTATTGGGGTTGTGAATAGGGTTGGGTGGAGGGCTTTACTCCAGTATGGATGTTGCACTGCTACTTTGAAAAATGGCAACAGAAGGAAAAAAATGGCATTTTGACTATTACTCTTTTTTTAAACTTTATCCTCACCTGAAGATATTGTTTTTATTGAATTTAGAGAGAGAGGAAGGGAAAGAGAGAAACACTGATGTAGGAGATAAAACCAATCTGTTGCCTCCCATATGTGCCCCAACTGGGATTGAACACACAACCTTTTGGTATATGGGATGACACTCCAACCAACTGAGCCACCCAGCCAGGAAATGCTTGTTACTCTTTCTACTTCTTATACTTGTCTTTATTAATATTAATAACTTTTAAAATGTACTTTCTAATATAGTATCATAAGAAGTGTTATGGAAAACATACCCTAAGTATATTGTTAAGTGAAATAAACACATTGTATATGAGTTATTATATCTGTAAGATTAAAGGAAACTTTCAATTATTTTTTCTTTTTTGTATTTGAAATTTATTGTGCTTGTATTTCCCTACTGTAAAAATATGAACCTGGCCAACAAATTACCACACAATGAACCTAAAGTCATCTTAATCTTTTAAAATATTTTATTGACTGACAAACTTACTAGAGAGTAACACTTTTTGAAATCTTTTGGGTATAACATGGAGAATAATAAATTAAGGAAATTTTGAATTCAGTATGTTTCAATTCAGAGAATTGAAATAAATTTTATTGATTTTAACGTATTAAACAGGGTTTCCACTACTGTGGGTCAGCTGTTGCCTGCTGATTTGAAAATCATAAGACCCATTTACAGGTGAACATATTCTGCATTTGAGTATTCATCTTCATCTGGCTAACCTTAAAATGTCATACCTTTGACCTATTCCACCCTAGATCTGCTCTGAGGACATAATCCTTATTACAGGAAAAGCTTTGTGTAACAACACATTCAATTCCACATCATTTGTAATAGCAAAAAAAATTGAAGCAACTTAAATACAAGTTATGGAATGACTTAGTGAATGCATAGAATTTTGAAGTAGTCACAAAAAGTGTTTTCCTGGTGTTTATATTAGCATAGAAAAAAAGCTATATTATGCTAAGGGAAACAGGGAGGAAACCAATAGTTTTACAATTCAAATTTAGCAATAAAACAGTCTTTGCATGGCTGAAAGCTTTCATGGTTTAAATGGAGTTGGTTTGATATCTCAAAAAAATATGAAGACATCACTAAACTGTATGAAGCCATTTGTTGCTGTTTTTCCTCCATTAGAAGGGTAAGGCAAATCTTCCGAATTAATTTGGATATTTAAAAATGTCTTTGAGACTTATTTGACTTAAATCAAAACTCATAGCCTTTGGTTTCTCTTAGAGTCTGCATTTTCCATGCCTCATGGAGATACTTAGTGAGGGAAGATCAAACCTGCAAGTGCAGTGGTCACTGCCAGACAACTAGGGACAGCTGTATAATAATTTCAGAAGCTGCTGACCAAAGAAAGTCCAGTGTGGAAGGATGTGGATGTCACGCCCTGGGAAAACAGAAATGAAAGAAGAATATGGTAAAGGAGGAAATCAGCTGTTGGACCAAAGAAGGATTTAAACATTGAAAAAATGCCAACCATGGAAGACAGTTGCTCTGTGGCACAAAGTCCCGAGGTCAGTCCATCGTCTACTTCTGTTGGCCTAGCAATTTGCTCAGCTATTGCTATTTTGGGAAGGAATTTTCACCGAGCTGGCATATCTTCAGCCCTGGAGGTTTCCTCTGATTGACTGATCAACAGGTGTTGAAAAAGCCTGTGACAGAAATATTGCAGGCCCAGTGCTCTCATCTGACTTCTGTAACTGTGACTGCAGTTTCCCTGGAGTGTATCTTTCTGAATCAAGAGCCTTTTTGTAGGAGAAAGGCTACGAAGATTATTTACAACATTTATAGGTAATTGCTTCTCCATAGATAGAGCATATGCATTTGTTAATACCATGCTTACTTATGATTTAAAAATTGGATATTGTACAAATGATTACACAACTGAAACCTAAATGAATATGATATAGAATGAACTTTTCAAAGAAACGTTGTTGACATAAATCCTCAAATGTATTAAAGTATCTTGACTTAATTTTTTTTTTCCAAAAGCAAATTGTGACAAAAGCTATGAGAACAATGGTCATATCATTATAGGGAAAAACAAAACAAACAAAAAGCATATATAAACTGTTAGATTGTCAAACACTTAAGGAATATAATTTGTTATACTCTTTTTATATTAAATTTTATTTCTTGATTTAAAAAAAAGTATTCAAAGCAAAAGAAACATGTGTATGTGAATTATTCAAAATTTCATTACAAATTTAAATAAGGCTGAAATTATCAACATATTTATCATGCCATACATTCCTGTTATATTCAGAGTAAAAGCCAAAGTCCTTATTAGGTCTCTGGGGTCATACATAAACCGCCTCCTCACTTTAATCTTTGTGATGTAATGTTCTCCCACTCTCACTCTTGTCCTTCAGCTTCAGCCAAACAGAGATTTCTCCTGTCCTTTGAACCCCTGAGGTTCACTCTACTTCAGGGCTTTGCCATCTCTTAGTCACACAGGGGCTCTCCCAGAGAACAGAATGGCAGCACCCATCACTTCCCTCAGATCATTAGTCAAAAACTTGCCTTGTTGGTGAGGCTTTCCCTGTTCATCCTATCTAAAACTTAACTTTCTCTTTCCTGCAGTACTGTATTTTATATTCCCTCTTCCTTGTGTATTTTTTTCTTATGGCTTACCTTTAACACAATGTTCTTTTTACTTCTTTTACTATTATTTACGTTCTCCTCTAGAATGCAAGCTCTGAAGAAGGATTTTTGTATTTTGTTTACTTTTCCATCCTCAGTGTATGTATGAAAAGTACCTGGGACATAATAGATCCTTGATAAATATATGTTTAGTAAAGGATTAGAAAGGAATGACTAGAAAATATGGTATTTGAGTAATTTGGTTTGATACAACTTTATCACTCAACACACGGCTTTTAAGACTTTCATGTGCTTTGTAACTGAGGGAAGGACATGTTTTCTAGTGGTCCATTCAGGGTTCCCAGCATTTCCCAATGCTGCTGCTGATGATGATGATGATAATGATAATACCTGTATCCTATTGCTTTGTACTTGGCCTCTTTACACAAACTAATTCATTTAATCTCTTCACAATGCTATGAGTTAGGTCATATTATTCGAATATTGTGGGTGAAAAATTGAGGCTAATTAACTAACTTATCTAGTGTATTGAAGCTAATATGTGGTGAGATTGTTATTAGATAGATCATCTGAATTAAAATACTTATTTGTCATCATGAAGCTATGGTGTTTGGGAGATCTAAAAAGAGATGAAATATGAATAGGCAGATCTAATCTGAAAGCCATGAAGAAATGTTAATGGACTTTAAACCGGGGAGTGACATGATTAGGTTTACATATTAGAGAAATTACTCTGGCAGTAGAGTGGAAAACGAAACAGAGAGAACAAGCTGGAGCCAGGAAGGAAATAGGTTGTTGTAATAAACCAGATGGCAAAACATGGAGCTCATTCTAGTCAGTGGAAGAGATGACATAAAAAATTTTTTTAGTTGTCATGAGTTAGAACTTACTGAAGGTGAGGGAAATGAGGAATCAACAATGGCTTCCAGGTTTCTTACCTGGGCAGTTAGAAACATATGATGGTGCTGTTAATCCTGGATTAGGAATGTAAGAGGAAAAGTAGATTTGGAAGAGAATAGTGGAGCTGAAATCAAGAGAGAAGAAGCCCTTTCAAAAGGAGGGACTGATATAAAATCTCAAATATTGTCAAGAGATCAATAGTCAAGGACTAAATAGTTTTGTTTGGATTAGACAATCAATAGATCATCATCGGTGATATTTGGCAGATGAGCTGTAGGGCAGATTCTGGTCTAAAGGTAGACCAGATCAATCATTTTTAGGAGTTTGAGGAAGAAGAAAAGATACCATATTGAAAAGGAAGAGATGAAATAGGGCAGAAGCTCACTCTTTTAATTGTTTTAAAGATGGAAGTGACTGGAATATTTTAATGGAGTAGATGTTAAATGCCAATTGTATTGGATTTCTGTTGCTTTTGTAATAAATTACCACAAACTTAGTGGCTCAAAACACTCACATTTGTTCCCCTACAATTTTGGAAGTCAAAACTCTAAAGTCAAGGTGTTAGCAGGGTTGCATTACCTTTAGGGGGGAAATATGTTTTCTGGCCTTTTCCAGATTCTAGGGGATGCCTGCATTACTTGGCTTGCAGCTCCCTGTTCCATCTATAAGCTTAACACCCTCTCTCCTTCCAGACCTCCTGCTTTTCTCTCATAAGGATTCTTGAGATTACATAGGGCCCAGCCTGGATAATCAAGAATGATCTCCAATCTCAAAATCTTTAAATTAATCACATATGGAAAATTTCTTTTGCCATGAAAAGTGGTATTCATAGGTTCTGGGGATTAAAATATGGGCATTATTGGGGACCATTTATTTGTCTACCACAATCCACTCTGTGTCCCTAAAGATCCACATTTATTTTACATGAGATATATATTTATCCCATTCCCAAGTCCCTAAAAGCCCCAAACCATTACAGTACCAACTCAGATTTAGATGGAGGTCTAAACTTCCATATAAATCTCATCATCTAAATTATTTAGATTGGGTATGGTTGAGACTTTGGATATGCATCATCCAGAGGCCAAATTCCTCTCCATCTGTCTGTATGTTTTAAAGTTAGAAAACAAGTTATCTGCTCCTAACATACAATTGTGGGGCATATCAGTTATAGACGTTCCTGTTCAGAATGGAAGTAGAAGAAAGAAAGCATCACTGGTCCCAAGAAATTTTAAAATCTAGCAAAGCAAACTGCATTAGACTTCAAGGCTTGGGAGGAAGCCTTTGTGGCTCTGGGGAAAGGTAGTACATGTTTGCAGCTGAGTAGTTTAACAGACTATTTCTTGCCCGTAGAATTTTGAGAGTCCTAGAGCCTTCTTTCATTTAGCTTTGTCCCTTTCAGTTTAAGGTGGAAGTGTTTCTGCTGATAACTTGTGGATCTCCTATGTAATCACAGGGATCCATTCCATTGAAAATCCTGTTTATATTCTTGACTTTTGCCAAGAAGGTTGAACTACATTCCTAATCTCTTCATGGGAACTCTGAGTGATTACTTACTCTTATCTTTTTATTTTATTCTCTTAGAATATAGTTTTAGTGATTTCAGAGAGGGAGGGAAGGGGAGAGAGAGATAGAATTATCAATGATGAGAGAGAACCATTGATTGGCTGCCTCCTGCATGCCCACACTGGGGATTGAGACTGCAATCGGGCATGTGCCCTGATAGGGAATAGAACTGTAACCTCCTGGTTCATAGGTCAAAGCTCAACCACTGAGCCATGCAGTCAGGGCTACCCTTATCTTTTGAACTTTTTGAGGAAGTAGCAGAAGGTTGTCCAGCCATACTCTTGGCTTTTTTTGGCAGAATAATTTCCTGCCAGTGAATCTTCTAATTTTAGTATCTTTTGAAAACTGGATATACTGACAGTATCCCAAATCATCAAGTCCTGGTTCCTTTTGCTTAACAGTTCTTCCCTCTTAATAGGACCCTTGTGATTAAACAGTTCCACACAGATAATCCAAGGTACCCCCCACCTCCACCCTGCCCAATCTCAAGATTATTAGCTTAATCAGAGGTGTAAAGTTCTTTTTGCTGTATAAGTTGACATATTCACAGGTCTGAGAATTAGGACATGGACATATTTGGGAGAGCGTTATTTGGCCTACCACACTGCTAGCCAGGAAGAGGTTAATAGTTTAGGGAATTAAAGAAAAAATGGAGTGAGCTAAAGGCAATCAAATCCAAATCTAAGGGGGTTAGTTGTGTTGTTTATGGAGCATCCTGGGTTGTGATGACTGGGCTGTGATGATCAAGGGTCTGTAAAACCCAGCTGAAGTTATTCTGTGTCCAAGTTTTCAAACAGAATTTTATTTGACTTTGACAAACTTTTCATTTGCTCTGTACTGACCCAAACCAAATGCTATAGAACACATTCCTGCCCCTCGTGCCTCTCTATTCACTAACTCTAAGCCTAGAGAACACATATATGATAAATATGCATAATTTTCAAATGATTTTTTGACATTTCATTATAGAAGTCCCAGTCATTTTCTAATTGCATAGTATTTTCTACTTTTTTTTTTATGGTTTACTCTGCTTAGGATGGTTCAAGACAGGCTGTCTTTAATCAGCTATGAGTATAGTGGCTAGGAGTACTTGGCGAGATTATCATTTGGGCCACGTATCTTCCTCTGTTCTCGGTAGCTATTAATGGAGTAACTGGAAAGCAACATAACCACTACGGTGTGCTCTGACCCCATATGACTTCTGCATGGCTATGCTGTTGTAGGAATCTCCTTAAATTTGGACTCTTTTAGATCATGTCTGGGGATAGACACAGAGATGTACACTTACAAAAATGTTTGCACAACTGTGACTAAGTTTCTGGGGTGTGCATTTACACAAGATTAAACTGAAAATGCTCAATTATGAGGGAAAGCAGATTAAATTGAGGCGACAAGAGAAGAATGAAAGGGAACATCCGACCGTGGTCCTCTGCTCTGTTTTTCTCTCATGGGCTCCAACCCAGAAAGGAAGGGTTGGAGCAGGATGTGTGAGCTGTCCTTAATCCAGCTGTGGGGAGGGGTTGCCTACATCCACATGTGGTTTGTTCCTGGGCAAAGAGAAGAGCTTTACAGTCTTCACCACAAATTATTCTGCCATAAAAGAACAGCTGCTCGGTTCCCTGCAAGACTGTGAGCACCAGGCAGTCGGGAGAGAACTGCTCTCAGTCTCCCCCCACTTGTTGCAGATAAATGCTTACCAGCGCCTATGGCTTTAGATTCATTATTTATTTATCTTATTTTATCCCATTTTTATTTTTGCAAAATGAAGTAAGAGCAGTGTGGAATTATGATTGTTTATGAATGAAGATGTAGAAATCAATGATCTTTTCTCTTATATATCATTTTCCTATATCATCTTTTATATCACCTAGGTCAGTGACTTTCAACCTTTTTTCATCTCCTGGCACATATAAACTAATTACTAAAATTCTGCAGCACGCTAATATATATATTGCTGATCTGACAAAAAATAGGCATACTTTTGATTCATTCACACAGGAAAGCTATTGTTGTGCTGGTTGTTGTCATTTTTTAATTTGACAATCTAAAGGAAAAAGTGGTCAGTGCCCTGACTGAAGTCAGGTATTGCATATTTTTAAAATTCTTGTGGCACCCTGGTTGAAAATTGCTAACCTAAGTTGTTTTAAGGTATACCAGCTAATTACAGGTGTAGAAGAGAACAAGTGCGTTTACTATAGCCTTTTAGTGATACATAGAGTTGATAAGCTGAAGAAGAATATCTGTAAGTTTGTAATCAGCTTTACAGAGGGATATTAATAAAGCACCAGCCATTTTAATAGTGAGTTATATGTAAACATTATCTCATTTAATCCTCACAACAAACCTGTGACATAGAGATAGTTATTTCTATTTTAGGGATGAGGAAACTAAAGCATTTATAAAAGAACTAGAGGCCCAGTGCACGAATTCGTGCATGGGTGGGGTCTGGCTGGCTTGCCCCGATTAGGCCCAATTGGGGCTGGGCTGGCAGGGGGTGGAAAGGGTCCTGCGGGAGGTCAGCTGCCCCTGCCCCTGATGGGGAGACTTATTGGGGTGGGGCTGGCCAGGGGAAGGGGCCACAGGAGATTGGCAGGCTGGCCTCACCCCCCAATTGTGCCCATTGGCTGGCTGCAGTGTGCGTCATAGCAACCCATTGTTCCTGTCATTCTGGTCATTCTGGTTGCTTGGCTTTTATATATATAGATAAGAGACACTTTATAAATTGCATCACTATTATTCTTTAAACACAAATAGAAGCATATTGTCAGTAAGAACCTGATAATTCTTAGAAAACTAATTCCTTAAGTATAGGCTACTCTCACTCATAGAAAACCAATGTAGCCACCTGTAATAAGTAACTTATGAGATACAAAATCCTCACCTTCCAAGACAATATGCACATTTACTGGCACAATACAGTGCTGTTAGAATACAGTGCTTACTATCTATCTGGCTTCATAGATCCAAGCTGAAAGTTGTTAAAGGATGGTTCTTTATGTTTATGTTGCATAGCATAATCCTATCTAATAAAGAGGGAATATGCTAATTGACCCCAACGCCATCTCAAAGATGGCGGCGCCTACAGCCAATAAGGAGGGAATATGCTAATTGACTGCCTCACCTTCAAAGATGGCAGCACCCACAGCCAATAAGGAGGAGATATGCTAATTGACTGCCCTGGCCTCAAAGATGGTGGCGCCCACAGCCAATAAGGAGGGAATATGCTAATTGACTGCCACATCCTAAAAGATGGCGGCACCCACAGCCACAAGATGGCGGCACCCAGTCCCCTCAGCCCCGCCAGGGTGGCAGGCATGCAGCAAGGCCGGGCCTGCCCCAGGTGGGCCTAGCCACTCGGCGCACCTGCCTTTGGAGTCCCCCAGTCCCCTCAGCCCCCCAGCCCCCCAGGGCCGGCCTGAGGAGCAAGCAAGCCTCGGATGGTGGCTGCCCAGCAGCCCAGGGCCAGCCTGAGTCATAGGCAAGCCTCGGATGTAACCAGGGCTGGCTGAGGCTTGCGCTGCTGGCAGTGGTAGCAGCAGAGGTGTGATGGGGCGTCGCCTTCCCCTGATAGCCAGGTTGCCTCCCGCCCCTGAGAGCTCCCGGACTGTGAGAGAGGGCAGGCCAGGCTGAGGGACGCCCCCCCTGTAGTGCATGAGTTTTCATGCACCGGGCCTCTAGTATAAAAAGAAAATCCCAATATATTTAACTTCTATCAACTCTATGTATCACTAAAAGGCTATAGTAAATTCACTTGTTCTCTTCTACACCTGTAATTAGCTGATATACCTTAAAATGACTGAAAGAAAAGAGTGCAAGCACTGTCATTCTCATATTCTAGTTGAACAAAACACAAATCTAGGGAGTTAGTATTTAGAGCTGTGATTAGAACTCCAACTATGCTACACTTTTCAATGCATCAATTCTTCCAAAGTGTATCTCCTTTAGGTCAGCATTTCTAATCTATGAACCAGTAATAGGTATTTTGTAAAACAAACAACTTGGGGAGAATTGTAATGCTGTATTCATAAGGACTCACAGTGCACATTAATATAATAGAAGGCTTGAAGTAAAGATGCATTGTGTTTAAAAGGGCAATTCCCATAGATTATCTACTCTTAATTTTTTTTTTCAAAGATCATAGTTTGAGAAATGTTATTCTAGTCCTTTTGCACACAAGGGATAGGAATATTGGTGTTTGAAATCAAAGGAGTCTACAATATAAGCTTTATGACAGTAGGCTTTTTTCCCCCCTGTGCCTGAAATAGTGCCTGGAACATAAGTAAGACTAAAAGCATCTGTGAGAGGAATAATTAGAATATATTTTCTTGATAAAGTCAATTTTCCTTGTTACACAATATTTGGGGGGATAGAGGGTAGGAAGTTCTTTGGTTTCCAGTTTTTTCGTGGTTAACAGCTAATGGAACTAACATTCTGACTGTGCCAAAAAGGTAGGCTAAAATATTTGAAGCAGTATTTCTTGACATCATTCAATCTTTGCTTATTTATTATATTTTACCATTGCAGTTAAAAGGACAAATAAACATGGTGTACAGTTAGCATAATAGAATAAAAAATCCACCAATCTTAATGCTCATGGATATTTCTGATTCTCACAGTAGCCACTTAATAGTCTGTCACTGAAAATTTGCCTGAGCCTCTTTCAAATATATTTATATTTCCTGCTGTATCATCATTTACATGAATTTCAGAAATGGTTTATATGTATATCCTCTACTAACTAATTATCATTACTCTGGAGTCAGTTCTTTTTCTGTGAAAGCAACATCAGCAATATTGATTCTCCTACTAACAGGTTCTCTATTTTTAGATATTCTAATAATCTGAAAGAACCAAAGTGTTAAGTGCACATGTTTTAGTGGATACTGGGCTAAGAATTTCCTTCTTTTTTTTTTCTTTCCTACTTCAGTCTCACAGGATAACTTGTTTAAATGAAATTTCTAAAATGAAAAGTAGAATAGAAAATGATATTGGCTAAGTTATATAACTCCAAACAGTTAAAAAGAGAAACTTTGCCCCCAAAATATGAAAATTATCTTCTTTACCATTTTAAAAAATATATATATTTTATTGATTTTTTACCAAGAGGAAGAAAGAGAGATAGAGAGTTAGAAACATCGATCGGCTGCCTCTTGCACAACCCCTACTGGGAATGCCCACAACCAAGGTACATGCCCTTGACTGGAATCTAACCTGGGACCTTTCAGTCCACAGGCCGACGCTCTATCCACTGAGCCAAAACCAGTTTCGGCCTTCTTTACCATTTTAATACAATTTGTTCTATCTTTGAATCGTCCTTATATTTTCTAGCATGTAAATTTTAAATTCCTTTTTATTGAATTTATTGGGGCAGCTTGAAACATTTTAATGACTATTTTATTCTTAGGAAGAATGACTTCTTCTGTGTATATATATATATATATATATATATATATATATATATATATTGGAAAATTACTAAAAAATTAAATTTATGTAATCTTCATTAATTCTAGGCCAAAAGCATACTGAAGAATCATAGTCTTAATTTGTTCTCTAGTTTAGAAGACATGGTAAAAACATTTCCCCTTTTCATTGAAAAATTAGGACAAATGGATAAGTTGCCTGCACTATATTTTTGGTAAGTTATTGAAGCTTAATTTTTTTATGAGTTAGAATTTTTTTGTTGTTTTTTATTTGTTTCATTCATATAAAGTGGGTAGAAGTAAACAAACATTTACTATTTTGGTGTATATAAAAATATAGCGGATTTTATTTTATTTTATTTATAATAAATCTTTATTGTTCAGACTATTACAGGTGTTCCTCTTTTTCCCCCCCCCATAGCTCCCCTCCACCTGATTCCCCACCCCACCCCATGCCCTTACCCCCCGCCACTGTCTTCATCCATAGGTGTAAGATTTTTGTCCAATCTCTTCCCGCACCCCTCAGACCCACTTCCCCCTGAGAATTGTCAGTCCATTCCCTTTCTATGTCCCTGATTCTATTATATTCACCAATCCATTCTGTTCTTCAGATTTTTTATTCACTTGATTTTTAGATTCACTTGTTGGTGGTATGTATTTATGTCTTTTTGTTGATCATAATTTTTACCTTTACCTTTTTCTTCTTCTTCCTCTTCTTAACCCTTTGCACTCGCTTGCTTTTTTCTCAATTCCTTTATTCTACTCGGGATTTAATTTTTTAAATACCCCAGATTTTACAAAGCACTGCAGTAGAATAAAAAACTGGAGTTTCTTTTCATACAAAATTATTTATATGGATTTTTTTATATTTCAAATTATTGATACATTCAAAAAGTATAAAAAGAGCTGCTACCGATGCTAACCGTGTCAAGTCACACTCGACATCCGAGTGCAAAAGGTTAAAGAATACCCTTCAGCATTTCATGTAATCCTGGTTTGGTGGTGATGAACTCCTTTAGCTTTTTCTTGTCTGTGAAGCTCTTTATCTGGCCTTCAATTCTGAATGATAGCTTTGCTGGGTAGAGTAATTTTGGTTGTAGGTTCTTGCTGTTCATCACTTTGAATATTTCTTGCCACTTCCTTCTGGCCTGCATAGTTTCTGTTGAGAAATCAGCTGACAGTCGTATGGGTACTCCCTTGTAGGTAACTAACTGTTTTTCTCTTGCTGCTTTCAAGACTCTCTCTTTGTCTTTTGCCCTTGGCATTTTAATTATGATGTGTCTTGGTGTGGTCCTCTTTGGATTCCTCTTGTTTAGGGTTCTGTGTGCTTCCTAAACTTGTAAGTCTATTTCTTTCACCAGGTAGGGAAAGTTTTCTATCATTATTTCTTCCAATAGGCCTTCAATATCCTGCTCTCTCTCTTTTTCTGGCACCCCAAAAATCTGGATATTGGTACGCTTAAAGCCGTCCCAGAGGCTCCTTACACTATCCTCACACTTTTGGATTCTTCTTTCTTTCTGCCTCTCTGGTTGGGTGTTTTTTGCTTCCTCATATTCCAGATCTTCGGTTTGACTCTTGGGGTACGTTGATCTACAGTTGAGTTTCTGTATATTCTTTATTTCAGACAGTGTATGCTTAATTTCTGACTGTTCCTTTTCCATTTTTTTTGGCATTCTCATTCAGGTCCTTGAAGGTCTCTTCAAGTTTCTCAGTGGTTTTTAGAAGATTCTTGAGTAACCTTATAAATGTAGTTCTGAACACTGTGTCATCCAGTAGTTTACTTTCCTCCATCTCTCCCATTCGTGACATGCTTCTGTGTTTCCGCATTTTGGCTGCCTCCCTGTGTTGATGGAGTGGCTTTGTGCGGTAGGTGACCTATAGGGGTCAGTAGCTCAGCTTCCCCAATCACCCGAGGTGGTTCCTCTTGGTACACCCCTTTGTGGGCTGAGTGCAAAGTCTTGGTGTAGTTAAGCCTTGATTGCTGTTGGTACACTGGGAGGAATTGACCTCCAGGCCAATTGGCTGTGAGGACCCGCTATGTCTATAATGGAAGAACTGCTGCGCTGGAGACACGCTTATGGTGCAGGTCTTGTTTCAGTGGGGCTTTGGTGCTCATTGAGTCCGCCTCCTGAATGTGTCACTTATGGATGTGAGGAGTTGAAATCTGGTGTCTCACACTGACCACTAGGTACACACTGGCTCCTGGATCTCCAATGGGGTGCAGTTCAGCTACTGTCTGAGACCATCCTGCAGGAGCTACAGTGAGAACCACAGTCCTCTCCTCCCTGCTTGGAGCTTGGAGGCTTTGGAGCTGTCTACACCGGGTTGCAAGTTTGCTAGGTTAAACTGCAATAGAGAACGCCATTCATATGCAAAAGCCGCTGCTTGGAGCTTGGGTGTGTTTGTAGGTTGTGCGGGGCGTAGTCTCATGGCGTCACTAGGCTAGGGCGTGGCAAACAGCGATGGCTGGCAGTGAGACGTCTCTGCCTCTCCAACCGCGTCCCCGAATCTCGCGCCCAGGACAGCAAACAATTATTCTTGCGTGCAGCTCTGCAAGCAAGCCACCCTCACTTTTCGACCCAATGGCAGACAGTCCAGCTTCTCCACAGAAACTGTATTTCAGAGAGATCGGGAGCTTGTCTGTCTTCACGTTGAAGAAAGCAACTCCCGCCACCAGCCGGGATCTGCCGCCAGCCCGGATCCCGCGCCTCTGTTAACTCAGTTTTCAGTGCTTGTGCCCTGAATGCTCTTTTTTCTTTCCGTCTAGTTGTAGAACTTCCACTCAGCCAGCTTTCCTGTGGTTCTGGGTGATAGACGTTTTGTCTTTTAGTTGTAGTTTTGAAATTGTTTTGCACGGCAGCAGTTTAGATGTTTTCCTACGCCGCCATCTTGGATCTCCCATTTGACGGATTTTAATTGTAAAGCAATAGATACATGTCTCTAGTTTAACCCTTATAAAATTATTTGTGCTTATTACCCTTTTATTTCCTTGACTTCTGATTTCTCAACATTTTTAAGCCTTGTTAATTTCTTATAGATAACCATCATTACTTGAATATGTGCCTTTGAAAAGATCCTTTAGCAATCAAATTGTGTATTCATACACATATGTAAAAGCACATAAAATGCTCACAATTTATTGATATGTTGATTTTACACTTATAGATAGGAAAACTACAGAGCCATTCCTGAACACTATGTGCTATAACACCAAAAGCTGGAGTAGATTTAAACATCTAGCTTTGATAAGGAGAACTGAATTGGAACGCATTAAGTAGGTAACACTTTGTATCCTAGATTAGCTCTGGTAATAACTTTGGCATGAGAGCAGAAAAAAATATTTTAGCCAAGATAACTTTTAATTATGGAAGCATTGTATAAGATAAATTTCCAGCACCTTAATCCAATGGTAATGTTAAATTATATACATAGACAAACACATTTGCATGTAGATATTGTAAATATCTTATATAATAAAGAGGTAATATGCAAATTGACCCTCACACCCTCACAAGATGTCTGTCTACAAGCAGGCTGTGTGGGGTGACCAGGCTGGCAGGGGGTTAGTGAGGAATGACCAAACGACTGAATAAGCAGGCTGCGTGGGACGACAAGGCCGGCGGGGGGGTTAGTGAGGGACGACCAAATGACTGAATAAGCAGGCTGCATGGGGTGACCAGGCCTACAGGGTGGCCAGTTGGGGGCAACCAGGCCAGCGGGGGATGGGGGCAGTTGGGGGTGACCAGGCTGGCAGGGGGGACTGTAGGAGGCGACCAGGTCAGCAGGGGGGGCAGTTAGGGGCAACCAGGCTGGTGAGGGGGGTGCAGTTGGGGGTGACCAGGCTGTCAGGGGGGGCAGTTGGGGGCGATTAGGCTGGCAGGGGGTACAGTTAGGGGTGATCAGGCAGGCAGGTAGGTGAGCAATTAGGAGCCAGCAGTCCAGGATTGTGAGAAGGATCATGCCTAAACTGGCAGTCGGATATCTCTCTAGAGGTCCTGGATGCAGGCTGGGCAGAGGGGAGCCCCCCGTGCACAAATTTCGTGCACTGGGCCTTTAGTGTTCAATAATAGCACTAAAGCCAAAGATGTATTTGTTACACATTCAAATGTCCATCCATGTTCCTGGGAGGGAAGTAAAACCAAATGATGATAGACATAAAATGATAGTATGACAGAGAATACAAATTTTGGGAAGTGTAAGAAAATTTCTCCTTCTTCTTTTGTGATCTGGACAAAGTAAATAAATGAGGTATTCTGCCAATCCATGACAATATTTACCTCCATCACTTTCTAATCACTTTATAGTGTGGCTTTCAGTTTTAGTTAGAAACAGATGTACTCCTATAGCTCTGGAATAGCTGAAACTATAACTTTGAGACCAGAATCTAAAGAGGAACCAGATTCATTATTCATAATCTCATACAAATTTATAATTTTTAAGTAAAATTGCTAAATATTTTAAGTATCTGGGAATGAGATCTTGGCAAGTGACAATGGAAATTTTGGTTGTTGTTTTTAAAATATACCATAGGAATCTTAGTTCTTACTTACTGGTTCTCTGTAGCTTGGCAGCACTGGAACATTGAGCTCTGTGTGCGACAGTTGGTCTAGGGTCAAGTTGGGTCAGCCAGAACTTCCCTAATCTGGACTCTGGAAGAAATACACGCTGCTGGCACAGTACATGTTTAGTGTCTAGCGCCCATGTAAAGCATTTTGTAGTAGTTTGCTGTTATTAGTTTTGCCTTGCTTACATACCAAATTTCTTACTATGTACATTAGACTGTGATTCTCATTTCTTTTTTAAGTTGAGATATAATTAACATATGACTTTCCTAGTCTTTATTTCTCCAATGTGTTGATTTAATCTTCATCAGCTAAACACACCTTGGGCCAAGCCTCAGCTTAAATCTCAGCTCTGTCCTACTTTAGTTATCTGATGTCTGGAAAATTACTTAATGTCTTTGAGCATCATCTGAAAAATGGAGATAATAGTAACTAATTCATTAGGATGTGGTGTGAATTAAGTGAAATAATTTCTGTAAAACACTTAACTCAGTAATAGAAAATATGATTGGTTCAGGCCCCACTACTAGACCTTCTTTTACATTGAACTTGGGCACCGATAATCAGAGTGATTGAGAAAGGGAAATTATTTTTAGACTAGAGGACTGGTGCACGAATTCATGCACCAGTGGGGTCCCTCTGCCTGGCCTGTGGTTTGGGCTGAAACCAGCTCTCGGCTTTCCACAAGGGGTCACAGATTGTGAGAGGGCACAGGCCAGGCCAAGGGACTCCACTGGTGCACGATCTGGGCTGGGAAGGGATGCAGGAGGTTGGCCAGCTGAAGAGGGACCACGAGAAGGCTCCAGGGCATGTCTGGCTATGGTGGGGTCTCCCTTTTCCACATCCAGCATGGAAAGAGTGATGAACCGGTTCTGAGTGGAGGCGGCAGGGGATTGAGAAATAAAAGAAAGAGACCAGACACGAAGATAGAAGGAAAAAGCTGAGAGCTGGGTGGGACCACCGTCCTCTCTGATGGAGGGATGGGGACCCAGAGCTGACGCAGCTTGTTTATTTATATTTCAAATACCAGGGGGTTTCACCAAAAACTTAGGATCAAAGGAGCTTGGGTGGGCCCAGGTCCTATTCATTCCCTCATTCCTGATGCTAGACTGGATTTACATATCAAAGCACACTGTCCGATACCTGGGCTGAAATGAAGGCCAAGCTGAGAACACTCTTGCCTTTTTGGCAAAGTGTGTTCCCAGGGCGTGGCTTTGCCTGTTGCCTTGATTTCAGCTGACAATAACTTAAAGAATGCCCATGTGCCTTCCCAGGTGCAGTCTACATCTGGCCTGTCTCACTCAGTCCCAATCAGCCAGACCCCAAAAGCAAGCTAACCTACCAGTCGGAGTGTCTGCCCCCTGGTGGTCAGTGCACATCATAGTGAGCAGTTGAGCGGCCTTAGCATATCATTAGCATATTATGATTTGATTGGTTGAATGACTGACCCGACAACCAGACATTTAGCATATTAGGCTTTTATTATATAAGATGACCTAAGTTGGTTTGTTTGTTGCTTTAAGTTGGTAGGATAAAAACATTTAATGCCATCATGTAAGATATAATTCGAAATCAGCAATACATTAACTTGTATTGCCATGAACAGGGGGGCAAATTTAGCATGGTGATGAAAAACAAACAAACAAACATGGGCTCTGGAGTGAGTTACCTGGATTCTAATCCCAAACCAATCATTCACTAGGCTGTGTGACCCTGGATAAGTTTTTAAATTTCCTCTGGAATCTATTTCCTCATCTGCAAAACAGAGATAATAATAGTACTTTCCTTGTAAGATAAGAGTGGGGATTAAATGAGTTAATACAGTTCAGCGACATAGAACAGTGCCTGGAACTTGGTAAGCATTTTGTAATAGTTTGCTGTTACTATTTTTGCCTTGCTTACATTCCAAATTTTCTTACCATGTATATTAGACTGTAACTATACTCTCTTCTTTAAATTGAGATGTAATTAACATATGACTTTACTAGTCTTTATTTCTCCAATATGCTGATTTAATCTTAATCAACTAAAAAAACATTCTTTTTCAAAGCCTGATTTCTGAACATGGTAGTAAATCCATGTTCTTACAAGTAATCTATAATATTAAAAGCATAATATGCTAATTAGACTGGACAGCTGAACAACCTTCCAGATATCATCCCAGACATTCTTCCGGATGAAACCACAGTGGCGGGGGCCGAGGCAGAGGTGGTTAGGGGCAATCAGGCAGGCAGGCGAGCAGTTAGGGGCAATCAGGCAGACAGAGCGGTTAGGGGCAATCAGGCAGGCAGGTGAGCGGTTAGGAACAATCATGCAGGCAGGTGAGCAGTTAGGGGCAAGCAGGCAGGCAGGCACGTGGTTAGGGGCAATGAGGCAGGCAGGCAGAGTGGTTAGGGGCAATCAAGCAGGCAGTCAGGCAGGCGGTTAGGAGCCAGTAGTTCCAGATTGCAAAAAGGATGTCCAACTGCCAGTTTAGGCCCGATCCCACAGTGGGACATCTCCCAAGGGGTCCCAGATTGTGAGAGGGTGTAGGCCCGACAGAGGGATCTTTCCCCCTGATGCACGAAATTCATGCACCAGTCCTCTAGTGTAGTATAAAAATTCCTTGGTGGACCCATCATATAATAAGTGCAGTATAACTTAAAGCAACATGATATATTATACTGTAATGTTTTAATTTAACTGGAAGCCAGAGACCATATGTAGTTTTCTGTAGTAAGCTTTAATGTTTTGAAACACAAATATATAAATTTTATGAGTTAATATAAATTTTATGAGTTAATAGAACTTAAAATTAGTGTCTCAATTGAGTTATTACATCTAGTGAGTTATATTTTTAAGAAATATTTTGAAAGTATAATCCACAATTTCTAATCTTTACAAAAGTTGGCTCCTTTTGTGGTTCTTAACACCAATCTAGTATGCTTTCAATTATTCATTTTTTGTGTTATCTAATTTGGAAAGACTATAATATTTCTATCACTTTTCTGAATGAAAGAAAAATTGAGGCATCTTCTAAATTACATTATAACTTCAGGCAAACTGATGTTATATTTTTAGCTTTAAGAAAAAGTCCTTCCAGTGCTGCACTGTTTTGTTATTAAGATACACATTACACTCTTTTTGTTTTAAACATTTGTTCAGTTTGAAAAGTTGGTGATTTTCAGATGAGTGTTTCTTCTTTTCTAGGGGAGTGGCGGTTGGCCTTGCCTATTCATTAAACATTGCTTGGTCCGTGCTTGCTTTGAGGCCTCAGACTTGCATCTCCTCTTAGTCCATTCAACTAACTGAACTTGTGTTTCCTCAGACTGCCATGATCAGGAATTCCATCAATGAACTGGGAAGCAATCCAAGCTCTGAGGACCAGGTGCTTATAAATTAAAGACACTTAGTGTAGAAAGAACTACCCTTACAGAACTAATAATTACAGAGCTTAAACATTTCTCCAAACTCTGACCTTGTAGCTATCAATCACCACCATCTCTTTTAACATGTCCTTAATCAATTAAAAGTACAGTATGAGATTCCAAGTAGAAAAAGTATCATTCATAAGGACTGCTCTTCTTACTATAATCTGCTATATGCATATGAATTTTACTCAAGTGGTAGATGATCTTAAAATAGTAATTCAATAGCTATTTAAAAAATAGCTACCTGTTTTACCCATATGGTTAGATAAAAATCATAAAATGATAACTCACATTATAAGCATAGTTTATAACAAGAAGTTTACATAGTCAGGAAGCTCAGATCACTGAGGTTAAACCATTTTATGACATTGAGTTCAGTGCCTGGCACATAAAGAGCATCCAAATAATGTTCGTTGAAAGAATCAATAATTGAATGAGTATTAACTCAACTCACTTATTTTTATAGAAAATCACTTACCCTTTCAATTGATGCTTTCTAAGATTGTGTCCAGATAAAAATTCCCAAGCAATTATCTGTCTATATTGACTTAATTCAGTTTATAACAACTCAACATTCCATTTTATTTCATTTATTAACTAGAGGCCCGATGCATGAAGATTCGTGCAAGAATGGGCCTTCCTTCCCCTGGTTGCTGGCACTGCCTTCGCTCTGGCCAGAGCCACCTTTCCGCCTTCCCACGCTGCCCAGAGGCCTGGAGTGGCTGGGGCAGTGCGTAATGCCTGCGTTGTCGCCATCTTTGTTGGGTTAATTTGCATACTCACTCCTAATTGGCTGGTGGGTATTGCAAAGGTATGGTCAATTTGCATCTTACTCTTTTGTTAGTGTAGATAGTGTCTTTTTTTTTTTTAACTGATAACTAATTTTATTAACTTTTTTCTTTATATTTATTGTTGGCACTATTATAGATCCCATTTTCCATGCCCCACCCCTTTGCCCACCTCTTCTCTACCTCCCCTCCTCCTTTCCTCTGGCCATCATCACACTGATGTCTGTGTCTATGGGCTATGCATATATGTTCTTTGACTAATCCCCTCACCTTTTCTCATCCAGTCCCCCTCCCCACTCTCCTCTGACAGCTGTCTATTCCATGTATCAATGCCTCTGGTTCTATTTTGTTCATCAGTTTATTTTGTTCATTAGATTTCATATATAAGTGTGATCATATGGTATTTGTCTTTTACTGACTAGCTTATTTCACTTAGCATAATAATCTCCAGATCTATCCATGCTAACGCAAAAGGTAAGAGCTCCTTCTCTTTTACAGCCACATACTATTCCTTGGTGCAAATGTACCACAGCTTTTTTAATCCACTTATCTATTGATGGACACTTGGCTTGTTTCCAAATTTTGGCTATTGTATTAATGCCATCTTAAATGGGATTATTAATACTTTCAAATAACATACTTTTAAAAATACTGATTTCTTTATATTGCTAATAAACATGAGACTTTAAGCCACCAGAGGGTGTCAGAATATAATAGGTTAAGACACTTGTTCACAATACGTATAGGTCTTCCTGTACTTGTAAAAATGCTCTACAACCAGTATCTCACATATCCTATAGCATCTCTTTAGGATTAGTCTAATACTTTAATCTTCCAAGTAGAAAATATAGGTGATACAAACAAAAAGCATTTCTGTCCCAACATGTGGTAGCAGAAACCTAAGAGGCAAAAATAAAATTTAAATTTTTTTTTGGTTAATTTAGAATTGAATACCGAGTCTTCTTTTATTTAGATAATGCCTCATCATTACATGTGATCCAGTTTCTTATCTAAAGGAGTTTCTTGGTGAGCTTGGTGGATTGAACATAGGTTTCCCCCTCTCTAAAACCCTCAAATACAAGTAGTACAAACCAAAAAGGACAAAGATTGGGGTAGGAGATGGTAAAAGGTGCCAGAAATCAGCAAAATTGTTGGAAAATGGCAAACAGTTGAAGCAGTGGTCTACCTAGAGAGCAGAGAAGGTCAAAACTTAGACCCCTGCAGAAAGAGATGCTGCTAAGGAGCAAGGCTTGTCTCACAGAGTGCCAGAGAAATGCAGGAATTGAAGGCACCACCAGCTGCTTTTTTTTGCAGATACTTTTAATTGCCAAACTCTGGGTGCATTTGGGGGTGAGATAGGAGTTGGACATAAGGTGAAAAGTTTCCCTAAGGAACAGTTAGACTCTACTTTCCAATTCCCCCCTTTTTTTTTTTTCTTCAGAAAAACTACTAGTAAACCAGCAGGGCTTCAGACCTAAGGCACCAAGCATAGAGGCCAGGAGGTGAATCACAGGAAGAATTCTAGGGGAACTGGGTTGGAGAGGGGAGAATATGAATGTCAGCCATACCTGTGATTTTATTTCTTCAAATAAAATATGATGCAAATATACAAAAATGTTAACATCTGAAAAATTGTGGTGGTGGTGTGTTAGGGAATGGAATATCTGGATTATTTAGGTCAATGGTGAATAAAGTTTGTAAGGTGTTATTAAGTTTCAAATAATATAGGTGCTCATTTTTAATAGAACTATAACTATATAAATCCACCACCACACCAATGTTTATAAATGTTTTGTTGAATTAACAGTACCTTGTGCAGAGCCCCGCCATCACACCCTGCCCCATTCCAGACTATGCACTGGGGCAGTAACTTTTGGAAATCCCAGGTAAACTTTACAACCCCATCTCAATGTGTGCGCTGGGAAATGTGCATTTAGTTTAATCTTTCCTTTTATAAAATGTTACTCAGTTCCCTTCTTGAGCAGCCCCTTAAGTTTATACCCCTAACCATCTCCTATAGTGGGCCCTCACACTCCAGGCTACTAAACACTCATGCTCATTGCCCCAGGGCTAGGTATCTGACAACCAGGGGCAGTCCTGTGCCGCAAAGCCCACTTAAATTAGACAAATTAGCCAATTATAAACCTGCTTGCCCTCCCTCACAATTCCTTTCTAGAGAAACCAAAATAAGGGCTCAACCCCACAGTTCTCTTTCTCCTGCTTTGAAAAAGAAATGTATAAATATATTGATTCCAGAGAGGAAGGGAGAGGGAGAGCGAGATAGAAACATCAATGATGAGAGAGAATCATTGATTGGCTGCCTCCTGCATGCCCCCTGGCATGTGCCTTCACTGGGAATCGAACCATGACCTCCTGCTTCTTAGGTCAATGCTCAACCACTGAGCCATGCCGGCTGGGCTCTCCTTCTGCTTTTTTTCACAGACCTTGGTGCTTCCTCTGAGTGGCCCTCCCCAGGGAACTGTGAATAGCAACTGTCAAACTCTTTCTGGTCTCTCTCCCTCTTGATCTGCACTTGTCTTCATCATACCTCACCCAAGGTATGGTGAAAGCAGTTTACCGGGCACTTTCACACGTACCAAAAGAACCCATTTCCAGGAGCAGCTGAGGTTGAATCACGGTATCAGTGGTCTTTCACTGCGTCCCTGTCCAGCTCCCAAATAATTATTTCTACTTCTTATAAAAAGTTCTGCTCTTTTGAAGCTCTTGACATTCGAGTTGACCATCCTCTATCCTACCTCTTTAATCAGTACTTTGGATCCAGTTGGACTCTTGGTTCTCTTCTTTACCCCAAGTCGTGCCATTATCCTGGGCGACCACAGCACGCATTTGTCTATTTATTCCACACGGAGGCATATTGCTTCATATGCGTTGTTTGGCCTCCTTATATATATGCATCTTCACTTCTATTCGTCTCCAACTCCCTGGTTCTACAGCTACACTTGGATGAGCTACACTCACAAAATCCTAAATTAAAATGTGAATCAGTTATGCATTGTTAGATAGCAAATCACTCCAGAACTTGGAGGCTTAAAGCAATACACACACACATAGTATGATTTTATTCAGACCATCATTGATTTTGAAGCCCTGAAACAAAGTGTCTTCTACTCCAGATCAGCTCTTGTCTGTGAATTTCCAAATCTTTAGATCTGTTTATCAGTGGTTTAACTTCTCCACACTTTAAATGTTCATGCTTTACAATGTTCATATCCTTTGATCTGTCCTCACCTACTCTTCTTTGTGGACATATATGATATCATGTTTACCCCAACATTATTTACAATAGCAAAAATTTGGTAACAATCTAAATCTCCAAAGGTTAAGTGAACACATGTAATGTTAAAGTGGTCATAGAAAGTGATGTTTATGAAATGTTTATAATAGCGTAGAAAAACTCACTATAAAGTGATAGTGGAAAGAAGAAGAAACCGTTTGTATTTATAATATGAATGAATTATTAAAAATGTAAGCATCCTTTTTATGGCTGAAGATTTTAAAGTTTTAAATTGAGTTAATATAAAGTGAAATAAAGGCTTGACTGAATGAGACAGTTTATTTTTTTAAATATTTGGTTACTAGAGGAGAAAGACCAATATACCACAATGATTGGATATCTAAAAATGGCTTTGAGCCCAGCTGGTGTTACTCAGTGGTTGAGCCTCAACCTATGAACCAGGAGGTCAAGGTTCCATTCCTGGTCAGGACACATGCCCGGGTTGTGGGCTCGATCCCCAACATGCGGCATGCAGGAGGCAGCCCATCAATGATTCTCTCTCATCATGGATGTTTCTATCTCTCTCTCCCTCTCCCTTCCTCTCTGAAATCAATAAAAAAAAAAGAAGTAAAAATTAAAATGAAAATGGCTTTGAGACTTATTTGAACGAACTCAAAACTCCTGGCCTTTCATTTCTTTTAAAGTTTGTATTTTACATTGCATGCTTCATAAAGATACTTAGCGAGGGAATGTTAAAGTTGCAAGTGGAGTGGTCACTGCCAGACAAGTAGGAGCAGCTGTATAACAATTTCAGAAGCTGCTTATCAGAGGAAAAAGGAACTCTAATGCGAAGGGTGTGCTGTCACTCCCTGGGAAAACAAAGGAGGGAAGAGTATGGTAAGGGAGGAAATCAGCTGTTGGACCAAAGTGGGATTTAAGTATTTTTAAAACGTCAGCCATTGAAGACAGTTGCTCTGCTGGAGACACAAAATCTGAGGTCTGGTCACTGTCTACTTCTGTTGGACTAACAATTTGCTCGGCACTATTTTGAGAAAGAATTTTCACAGAACTGGCATATCTTCAGCCCCCTACATTTCCTCTCATTGACTAATCAACAGGTGTTGAAAAGCCCATGGCAGAAATATCACAGACCCAGTGTGCTCATTTTAACTTTATACCTGCATCTTTGAAATTTTTTATTGTCACTTTGGTTGATGAGTAATTAGGTATTATTTCATTAAGTGTTGTCCCACAATGACATTTCATTAAATATTCTTAATGTTGATGTTATTGCAGGTACTCCCATATTTCCTCCTTTTGCCCATCTCCACCTACCTCTGCCTCCCCCTCCCTTGTGCATCTGTGATTTTTGTTTGAATGCTTTATATGTTTCTGCAGGAGGAAGAGATAAGTAAATTATTGCTGACATAATTACTTTTTCATGGGTATTCATATAAATGTATTACCACATGTTTACTTAGGATTTGTAAATTTAATATTGTGGTTATGATCATAGAACTCAAACCTAAGCAAATTTAGTAGAGAATGAACTCTTTTTGCAATGAAAGATGTTGGTATTATATTTTTTAGAAAGCATGCAGCAATCTTGGCTTTAAAAAAAAGTCTATTATGTCTGGAAAAAATAAGTCATATTGAAATTCCTTACAAAGCTACATGTCGAGTAAGCTTCTGAAACAACAGTCACAATGAAAACAATATAGCATTAGATTGTTACACTCTTGACAAATAATTTTCAGGAATTTAACCATAAGGCCTAATTAGATATGACCTAATGCATTAAGGGGTGACTATCCTTACTGCTTCCTTATTTAACAGTCCAATTCGGCATGTTCCCAAACCTGAAATGAGTGAATGACTTTGCACAGTACATTATCACAACCTTAATACTGTGGGGCCCATGAAGGCCCTTCTATCCAATACTCAATGTTGTTAAAATTATTGGCTCCATCCTATTGGCTAAGTAATTTGCTATTATATAAATGGCTAGTACAGTAGTCTCCCCTTTTCTGCGCTTTCACTTCCTGTGATTTTAGTTACCCATGGTCAACTGTGGTCCAAAAATTAAAAAGAGAATTCCAGAAATAAACAATTCATGAATTTTCAGTTGTGCACCATCCTAAATACGGTGATGAAATCTGTAGTCATCCTGCACAGTCCCGGAGTCACCCCACCTTCTAGTTATTACAGAGTCTGCCTCCCACAGTTCCACCTTGTTCACTTGGCTCCTGAGGTAAAGCCCTGCGTGGTCCTACATGGTGTTTGGGCTCCTCCTGCCCTGGGCTGTGAGTGTATGTGACTAATAAAGTGCTGTAAATCACCTCTGTCCAGCATCAGGTGTCATGTGTTTGGCCGTCTCCATAACTATAGGGCAGGAATCACTCCTTCTGCAATGGGGTGTAAGGAGGCATATCAGGTAGTTAGAGGGTTCTAAAAAGAGAGGAAATGCTAATAGGTGAATTAGAGGAAATGTCGAAGTGTCTTTCAACAGAGACTTGATGTGCTCAGTTTTATATGCTAAAAGGTAACTCTAACAGCAGAGTGGACAATGACATAGAGGGACAGGCTGGAGTCCGGAAGGGAACAGGCTGCTTCCGTACTCTAGATGGGAAATGGTGACACTTGCTCCAGCCTTGAAATAATGGGAGGGAGAAGAGATTCTAGATTCCATAAGTGTTAGGCATTCAAGTTCAATTGGGATTTAAGGGAGATGAACAATGGTTACCAGGTTTCTAATTTACCAGTTGTTATGTGATGGTTCCATTAATGTGGATAGAGGAGGTAGGGAGGGAAATAGATTTAAAGAAGAAAACCAAGGGAGAAGAGGCTGGTTGGAAAAGAGAGATTGGTTAAAAATATTTCAAATGTTTCAGAGAAAGAAGTAAATCATTGGCCAAACAAGCATTGCTTGGTGATATCAATCCCTGGGCCATCATTGGTGATCTTTGACAGAACAGTTTCAGAGCAGATCTGGACTAAAGGGGCCTGAGGGTTTGGAGTAGGGTGAAGCAGCATAGACCACTAAAGGGTACTGTGCCCAAAAGAGAAGGGATGAAATAGAGCAGGGGATCATATTTGTTAGTGTTTTAAAGTGGAAGTGACAGGTCTTTCAGTGGAATGAACAATACATTCTAGTTGACAGGGTGAAGTTGAAGATAAAACATACTAAAGAATAACGGACTGAGATGCTTGAGGAGGAGCCAAATCCAGATTATAGGGTGTTAGTTATGTTGGGTGTGGGTGGCCCCTGGTGTATTCTTCCCAGACTCTGTGTAAGGATGTTATATGGAGTTATCATAAAATTAAGAGAGAATTGAAAAAGAGATCTTCTATTAGAAATAACTTGAGGCAAATATAAAGTTCTGTAGGGTTGTAACCATTATTGGAAAATGTTCCTAAAGCTTGGGGGAAAACAAAAAAAGGCATGAGATGTATTTGTAAATAGTTTGATAGGACACAAACTGGGTCATTTCTCTGTGTTGAGAGGCAAAAAAAAAAAAAAAAAAAAAGAGAAAAAGAAAAAGATAGAGGACAGTCTAAGGCTCAAGCAGTTGAACAGGTTAATTAGGGAAAGGTTGAATTGTTGACTCATGGCTGTCATTCTGATAAGAAAAACATTCAGGAGTCCCAAGAGGCTGAAGTGCAGGAAGTAAAAGGGAGGAGTCTGAAAAGTAGAAATAGAGTTTGTGATGATAAAAATTTGGACAAACTCCAGGGTGTGCTCAGGGGGGTTAATTTGTTGAAATGGAAAAGAAAATCTAGACTAGAGATTTTGTGTGTTGGTTAAATATACTGGGGTCAGCAATTGAAAAGATTGAGTCACTGTTCATTGTTTTCACTTCTCAGTAAAAACTGAAACAAACATATAAGCATTAGGTACATTTAAAAATTAACATCTCAATAATTAAAAAAGAAAGCAAAAAAAAATATGTGTCCTTTTTGTTGTTCATCCTTACCCAATATTATTATTTTCATTGATTTTTAGAGAAAGCAGAAGGGCAGAGACAGACAGACAGAAACATCGATGTGAGAAAGACACATCGCTTGGTTGTGTTGCCTCCTGCACGCACCCAGGTTGGTTTGGGGTTTGAGCCTGCACCCGAGGTACGTGAGCTTGACTGGAAATGAACCCTCAACCATTCCGTCAGTGGGCCGATGCTCTAACCTCTGAGCCAAATCAGCTAGGGCTATTTGTCCATTTGTGAAAGACTTTCAGTTATAGAATATGAAACATTTGTCTGAGGTCATGTAATATAAAAGATCATAGATAGACCTTTGGGTTAGATCAGGTTTTGAATCTTGGCAGCATTCATTAATTATGTCATCCCCCTAAGCCTTCTTTGTCTCATCCATAAACTGACAAAAATAATAGCATACCCATCATGAAATTGCTACTTTTTATTATCTGCTGCTAGCAAATATGTTATCAGTTTGCTTTATTAATTCACAATAGTGCATTTGTTTCCTATTGCTACACTTAACAACAAACTCTGGCTTAAAACAGCACAAACTTATTCTCTTACAATTCTGAAGGTCAGACGTCCAAAATCAGTCTCACTGCACTGAAGTCAAGGTGTCCACAGGGCTGGCTCCTTCCGGAGGCTCTACAAGAGAATCCGCTTCCTTGCCGCTGCCGGCTTCAAGAGGCCCCCGAATTCTTACATTGTGTCCCCTGCCTCCATCTTCAAAGCCATCGCATTCCGTCACTGACTCTTTCCGTCATCACACTGCCTTCCCTGACCCTTTGCTCCCACCTCCCTCTTTTAAGGACCCTTTGAGTCCACTTGGGCAGCCCATCCTCATTTCTTCATCTCAAATCTTGAATTTGGTTTATTCTGCAAAGTACCTTTCGCTATGAAAGCTAACATGTTCACAGATTCCAGGAATTAGGACACTGACGTCTTGCCTGGAGGGGGCGAGAGGGCATTATTCAGCTTACCACAGGCAAGTGCATTAGAGAAGTGCGTGAGGGATGGATATGAATATAGTGTAACTTTAGTCCAGCCCTGTGTCAAGTTCTAAGTTCCTTCCTTTTCTTTCTCAAAGTCATCATCAACAAACACCCCAAGTTTGCAAATGGATAAATGAAAGCCTGATAGATGTGAAAAATGGCCACCCTCTCCAACCCCACCTTTTTATTGTAACAACTTGACTCTCTGCCCTGGCCGGTGTTGTTCAGTGGTTAGAACACCAGCCACCTCACCGAAGGGCCATGGGTTCCATTCCTGGGCAAGGGCACGTACCTGAGGTTCCGTCTCAGACTGGTTGGAGGTTCCAGTGCATATAGGAGACAACCAATCCGTGTCTCTCTCTCACATTGATGTCTCTGTCTCTCCCTCCCCCTCCCCAAATCAATGGGAAAAAATCCTCCAGTGAGGATTAACAACAACAACAAGACCAACAACAACCAAGCATCATGGCTCACCAATTTAGAACCAGAAAGTTGCCATTCACTGAGCTCTCTTCTGTTTTCCCTGTGGAACAGTGCCTATACCTCTGCGCTTACCATTTCTGCAGACAAAGCAGCTGTGGCTTCCCACTGTTGCTAAAATACTCAAAACTCACTGCTGTCCCCACCTCGCACTTGCTGGAATTCTCATGTATTTGTACATTTATAGCATTCATGAAATTTAGGACACTAGAAAGAGAGGCTAGTGTTGAAACGCAAATTGCAACCATCAACAGGCAGACATAAAGTGAAAATTACATTAAGACAGAAATAAAAGTAAGCATGTTGCATTTTCAATTTATTTTTTAATGGTGTTTCTTGGCCCATGGAAGTTCCCAATATAGTCCACACAGAACAGTAATCATCAGCTTCTCATAATAGGTGCTTCAAGTTCATGTATTCTTATGCACTGTTTTTGTTTTTCTTTTTGGGTCAAGGTGGAGCAGCAAGATCCCACATCTGACGGTGGAATTTCAGATTCCGGTGTCTTAGAATTCATCTTTTCCAAATTCCACCGTTACTTAATTTTACCTTGCTTAGATGTCCCAGCGTTGTCTGTGTCCTTTCCCTGTATTCATGTATGAATTCCGAAGAATGCATTTTGCCTCTGCTATCTTCCACACGGCTCAGATTGAAGGGAAAGACGCTAAAACCCACTCTCCCTAAACCTACCTCCCAGATTCCTGATGCTGAGAAACGAAACTTGAATGCCTCTGAAGCGAGAAAGGAAAGCGAAACTCACTCCACAGTAGTTAAAGGAGTGGCTTAGGTGGCTCCGCTCAGCTCAAAGCCCTGAGCTTCTTTGGGGCTCTGCCTATGGTCCCCTCTCCCTCACTCCCTTTCCGCGGGACTCGCCAACCAGCGGCTCCTTGGACGCAGCAGGTCCCGGGTTTCCGAGTCCTGAGTCCGGGGTGAGGAATGGGTGGTACCGGGGGTGGGGGTGGAGGTGGGGGCCACCACGTAGGGCTGGAGGGGGTGTGTGTTTCAAGGGGGGTCCCTGGGAAGGGACCTGGAGCAGAGACGTCCCACGGAGGTCCTAGGTCTCCGATGAAAGGGGGAGGTGGTCTGAGAGCGGGCGGGCGCGCGCACTGGCGCGGGTGCGGGGAGGTGTTGGCGCCACTGGGCTCCCCAAGGGGATGCAAGGCGTGGGAGAAAAGCAGAGGAAAGGATGAGGGGCGCGGAGGTCTAAAGTCTGAAGGAGAGGGGAGAGAATCAGGCATTTAAAGGGTTCTCTTCTAAGACACTGTGCTGGGATGGAGGTATTTGAGGACACCATGTGATGTCACATCTTAGCACAGCCCAAAACAAAAAACAAAACCCTTGGCCTTGACAGCAGCAAGCAGCCTGGTCCTCTGTGCAGAATCTCAGGCAGGCCCAACTCCAAACTTGCAGAATTAGAATCTACATTTTAATAAAATCTCCCAGGTGACGCCTGTGCACCCTTAAATTTCAGTGGCTTCACATAAAAACTATTTTTTTTATATAAAATTTAAAAGGATGTATGGGCATGTATTAGTTTTCTATTGCTGCATTACAAATGATCACAAATTTAGTGGTTGAAATCAATAGAAATTTATTATTTTATAGTTTCCATGGATTAGAAGTCCTGGCATGGGGTACCTGAGTCTTTTTTTCTTAATATATACGTTTTTACTTATTTCAGAGAGGAAGGAAGAGGGAGGGAGAGATAGAAACATCAGTGATGAGAGAGAATGGGCTGCCTCCTACACACCCCGCCCTGGGGACTGAGCTCCAACGGGCATGTGCCCTGACCAGGAATTGAATGGTGACCTCCTGGTTCATAGGTCGATGCTCAACCACTGAGCCACACAGGCTGGGCTTAACTGAATCTTTTACCCAGCATCTCACCAGGTTGAAATGGAGGTGTCTGCTGGGGCTGCCATCTCATCAAGGCTCTGGGTGCTCATTCAGGTTGTTGGAAGAATCCAAGTCCTTACAGCTGTGGGATCGGGGTTCCCTGTTTTCTTGCAAGCTGTTAGCTGGGGATTACTCTCAACCTTTAGATTCCGCCCTCGGGTCCTAGCTACGTGGCCCTCTCACAGTATGGTGGTTTATCTCTTCCAAGCCAGCAGGAGAGTCTCTCCCCTGTTTGCTCTGATAAGAGTCTTAGGTAATGTAAGCTAATCCTGAGAGGCTAGCCCATTAAATTCACAGGTCCTGCCCACACTCAGGAGAGGGTACTATATGGGCATGTAGACCGGGATAGCTGGAGTCATGGAGCCCATCTTAAAACTTGGCCAGTTGCTGGTCAGCTCTTCTCCAGACAGTATTTCAAGAACTTGACCCCTTCCATCAGATGGCTTCACCATTTCCCACGCCTTCTTGTCCAGATTGGGCCATCCCCCCACCCCCAATGCATAATGTACAATTTCACTCTCTTTTTTCTCTCTTGCCTTCTCTGTTTTTAAGATTCTTTAAATCAGAATTCAGATAAGGTGCTGACACTGCTGTGACTGGATAAGTCTCTAAGTTTGTTATAATCTCTTTCATCCTCTTGTAATTTATTTGTTAATAAGTGGGTTCCTCCCTCAACCAGTCTTATAGAGAGTCTTTTAGATATCATTTAACATGCTCTGTATTCTAAATGTTTTGTGGTTGCTACTAGAGCTTTGATCAAATTCAGGTTTGTTTATGTATGTATGTATGTATTTATTTTCTAGAATATTTCAATAATGGTGCAGTTGTTCTTTATGGAAGCAGATATTTGCCTCTATATTTTTCTGCTATCACCTGAAAATACTAAGATCTATTAATTCATTATGAGTTGTAAAATTATGATATTCCATCATTCCATCTCTGTATTTTCTGGGTTACCTCCAGCTACTGAAAATGAAACTTCCCACTTATATTAGTTGGTAACCCAATGGTGTGATACTTATATGAAAGGCAGGTTAGCTTCTTGATATCAGAAATCCTTATTTTTTGATATATTAACTTAGGATGCTGTTTACATATATTTTGCAATAAAAATGAGGAATTTAGTATTTATTCTTCTTTTTCTACTATTCATCCCTTTCATAACGTCTTGTGATTTGTTTCTATGTTGAATCAAATATGGAAAACCAGTAAATAGTAGTTACAAAATTATGATTATGTACACATTAATCATCGTAGAAACAGTCTATATGTTTGGCTGGGAAATATGGTACTAGATCATTAAGACAACCATTTGAAATAGATGTTGTTAACCTAAAGATATTGTTCCGAAGTGTGAGGAAATAAGCATTTATTTGAGATCAATAAGAAGAGCTATTTGGGAAGAATTGATATTCCCAAATTATGTTCTGATTAGGAAACAAAGGCAAAGGTATTAATGAGAAAGGTAAGAGGAACAATTACATCAGTAGAATAGTGGCATTTCTATTGGTGCAGATGACATACCACTAATAGAATAGTGGCATTTCTATTGGTGCAGAATAGCAGCTCAAATTTCAAACCATCTTTAGAAATTTTAGTCTGATAGTCATAATATCTGTTTGATATCTTTGCAAAAAGTTCTTTGGGACACAGTAGGGCTTTAGGTCCAGTCTAAAGCTTTTTTTTTGCCCTGATTTAACATTCCAAAGGTTTGAGGTATAAGATGTGCAAAGCAGTTATTCTGGCATGGAAGCTCCAGCTCCATTTATTATTCTTTTACATCCCCCACTCCCCCTTTGATTAAGATATTTCCTTCAAAATATCACTGATTTCCTTCAAAGTAACAGCTTCGATCGGTTATTTAAAGCATCATTGGTTCTTTGTTGTAAGATGGCTCATTTTGAGTATGTCATGTCATTGTTGGTTCCTCATCATTAGGAAGGCTCTCCTGGAATGGCATGTCTCATGTAGCAGAGAAGTGGTTTTCTTTTTCTTTGGAACCTTAGGTCACATTTGAGCAGTAAGAGTGCCAGAGAAAAAGGAAGGCTTTTCCATCATATTTCTTTAAGGGCAAACATTTTCTGTAGTTCCTTGAAGTTTCTCATCTGAAGTCTCATAGGACTGAGGAGTCATTTCAAAACACTAAGCAACCCTTATCTGAGTGTGCCTGCCCTATACCATCAAGCTATATGCAAACAAAGTTTTATAATAGCAAACATTTCTATAATTCCTGGTCAAGGGCAGGTTCCTGGGTGGTGGTTCACTCCCCACCCCTGGTTGGAGCGTGTTCAGAAGGCAACCAGTCAATGTATCTCTCTCACATTGATGTTTCTCTCTCCACCCCACTCCCTTTCTTCCACTCTCTCTCAAAACCAATGGAAAAAATATCCTCAGGTGAGGATTAACAACAACAACAACAACAAAAAGATGATGTCCAATGTTGAGTTACTTTCCTAGTCAAAAATTAAGGCGAAAACAATAATTCTTAAAGTGTGTGCTTGTCCTCATATTATTTATCAGATATGAAGGAGTTAAAGTAAGGTAATATGAGAAATATGAAGATATACGTGATACAGGTCTAGTCTGGAATCTTGAGTTAGTTGTTCACAACAGCTGCCATCTGCTTCCTTTCCAAGTAATTTTAAAATTTCAAATCCTATATTGGTTGAGCAGTCAAATTAGGTGTAAGCAATTTCTTTAAATTGGGAAACATGCCCTAGCTGGTTTAGCTCAGTGGTTAGAGTCTCAGCCTGAGGACTTAAGGGTCCCAGGTTCTATTTTGGTCAAGGGCATGTACCTGGGTTGCAGGCTCAATCTCCAGCCCTGGGCCTGGTGTGCAGAAGGCAACCAATTGATGTGTCTCTCTCACATCAATGTTTTTCTCACATCAATGTTTCTCTCTCTGTGTGTGTCTCTCTCCCTCCCTTCCACTCTCTCTAAAAATTAATGGAAAAATATCCTCAGGTCAGGATTAAAAAAATAATAAATTGGGAAACATGAATCAAAGAGTCAACCTCTCTAAATTTGTTCACACATTAAGATTACCTGAAATTTTAGAGGTATCAGGTAGGAAGAAAAAAATATTTTTAAAATAAATGTTTTAATTTTATTTGCAAATGTCTAATTTACCAAATTGCTGTAGGTCACAGGTATCTTAGGATAGATAAGACAAAGATAAAAAAATAGTAATATTTCATATAAAAATAATAAAATTATTATAATTCTTATCAGTTCATTTAGTCCCATGTTATTAATTCTTATTGATCTTTATCTTTTTGTTAGCAGTTTTATGCATCCAGTTTTTCCTTAGAGTTGTGTAACTCTTTATCCATTTCAGTGCTAACATTTTTAAAGTTATTAGAAACCTGCATTTTACAGTTTGTCAGGGTTTTTCTTTTTTTAATGAATCTTTGAAGATGAAACATATTTGTAGGAGTACTTTTCCCTACAGCATAGCTGAGTAAAATAACCATTTTCTATAAATGATAAAAGACTTACAATGGCTACAATTAAAAATCTGGTGAGAGTTCATATTCATACATATTTAAATGATGCAATTGACTTAGTTATCCATTCAAAACTTAGTTTAATCATATATTAATTATTTGTTTAAAATCCTGTCTCCATGAACCTTCTACAACTTCCACCAACCTTCTGGAACATACATATACCTTTCACTTTTTGACCTATCTTTTTTTAATTTTATTTATTTATTTTTGTTTCTTATTTTGAAACAAACATTTTACGTTAGAACAACATTACTTCCCTTTTTCTTGCTTCACACACACACAAAAAACCCCAACAAAAGCCAACAGACAAATAACAAAACAAAACCCCAGATACCTAAAATAACCCCCCAAATATCTTTGTAACTTCCTTATCTCAAAAGAACATTTTCTTTTTTTTTCTCTCAACAAAAGGGAATCTTCATGCTTCCTATTTTCTTCTATTAAAAACATACATCTTATATTTTATATGCAGTCATTTCATTTTATCATTATTGTTTTTAGTAGTTTTGTAAAAACATAGCTCTTTTACAAACCAGTTTTGGTAAGGGAAGTTATGTAGCAGTTTGTATTTTTTTAAAAAACACTATTTTTTCCCATTCTGTCTCTGTGAGCAATGATTTGCTCAGTTCCTTGGTATTTACATTTCAAAGGCATGATAAAATTTATAACTTCCAGAGACAGAAATACTGTAAGTTAGTTGGCATTAGTTACTTGACTATGCTTCCTGTGTGTTTAACATACCAAATAAACCTGATTAGCTTATTTTTCCCTTTTTATGAGGAGAGATAAATTTTCTTTAAAATGTTTCAGGAGCCTCTGGAACATCCCAAAGTTATTATTTAGAACATTTGATCTTGGAAAGTTGTCAAAAACATCAAAGTTTTAAAACATTTGGTCAAATACAGTCATATGTCCTTGTGGAACAACACATAATGAAATAATACTTAATTATTCATTATTCAAAATGACAATAAAAAATTTCAAAGACAAATACAGAAGGTTGCATAGTTGTGAGCAAAATTTAGCTCTTTTAATATTAAGAATACTTGGTTAAGTTAATAAAAGACCTGATTATAAAAAAATACAGAAAATTATTTATATAAAACATAAAATCTTTGTTTTCTTTATCTTTTTAAAGAACATATCCATAGTACAGGAATGTTGTTTTTTTGTGTGTGGTGTGTTTAGCAGAGAAATGTAGTTTTAGCTTTACATAAACACACCATTGTTATTAAAAAGCCTAATTTTTAAAAATAACCCTTATTAAAGGAAATTCAATTTTAGCCAGCTTAATTTTGAGGAAAATTTTTGAAATAACTAGGATGGTTTCTATTTCTTATTTATATAAGAGCTTAATTTATTTAAGCCTATTAAGTAGAGCTCTTTATAAACCAATTGATACATTCTCTGGAAGTAGACAACATATATATATATATATATATATATATATATATATATATATATATATACACACACACACACACACACACACACACACACACACACACACATACACACACACACACACACACACACATATATATATATAGACAACTAGAGCCCTGATAGTTTTAATTAAACATTTTTTAGCCATGAGACAAGTAAAATAAGGAAAAATCCATTAACTTACAATAGTTGTAACAAGTTAAATATATTCATTCAGGTGGCTCAGATTTGCATTCATCCTTGATAAACCATTTTTTAAGGAGACTGAGGGGAGTGCTGCTCAGACATCGGAACTTTTCCAGACACTTGTACTTCTTTCCCTTTGGTTTATTTAGTCTCGGGCAGTTGTGGCCTGTGTTTACATTTCTGGTTATCTAATATCAGAAAGACCTTGAAAGCTACTAAGGCTTAAAACATTTTACTTGACTTCTAAGCTTGCCAAGTTTCTGATCTTAAGTTAATAAATTGTTTGAAATATCTTGTCAGGTTTCAGGTAGGACAAATAGTAAGAAAAGCATCTGCTCAATTACCAAAGTTTATTTTAGGATTTTCTTAGAGAAATTATTTTGTCTTTTAAAAACTTCTGATTAGTAACCTAAGAATACATTCCATGGTCTCAGAGAGATTTGGATTTCTCTCTTTATAAAATCTTTTTTTTTTTTTAAATGACAACCTAACAGACATAGAGGAGAGAAGGAAACAAAAGAGTGCAATTAATGAGTACTCATGGGACGCTCCCTTTCCCCCTCGAGGCACTTACAAACAGGAGCCATGAAAAGTTCCTCCCGAGGGGGGGGAAAAAAAAGATTTTTTCCTGCTGGCCCGTGTGGCTCAGTGGTTGAGCATTGACCTGTGAACCAGGAGGTCATGGTTTGATTCCGTGGTCAGGGCACATGCCCTGGTTGTTGGCTTGATCCCCAATGTGGGAAGTGCAGAAGAGAGCCAATCAGTGATTCTATCTCATCATTGATGTTTCTATCTCTTTCTCCCTCTCCCTTCCTCTCTGAAATAAACATACATATTTTTTAAAATTATGAGAGAGAATCATTGATCGGCTGTCTCCTGCATACCCCACACTGGGTATCGAGCCTGCAACCCTGGCATGTGCCCTGACCATGGAATTGAACCGTGACCTCCTAGTTCATAGGTCTATGCTCAACCACTGAGCCATGCCAGCTGAGCATAATTCTAATTTTTAATGCATATTCATTCAGAGGTTATTATGGAGGTAGTTGGCTTTATTTTTCTTATCATGCCGCTTCCTTAAATAAGAGCGAGCTGGGCATATGATTGTAAATTCTGTGTAAAAGTTAAGCCAGGTATAAGTTTGGGGTAAAATTTACTAGGGAAAGTTTTCTGTAGGTTATATGAGAAGAGGGTAGGCAGGAGGCCTTAATTGTTAAATTAAGGAGAGTTTTATTCTGCCATTATGGCCATTGTTGAAAAGTTGCACAGTGTCCAACAGGCACACACGTTTCACTAGTAATTGTTATTTAGTTGTAAAAACTATTATTTCTCTCAATTTATGTGTATTATATATTTTCAGAGGAGGTTGTTAGGACTTACTAATTTGTTTGGAGCTAACTACTTAACAAATGAACTATTAGATATTTATTTTGTCCTAGGAGTACCATAAAAAATTCCTGAGACATTAAGGACAATGTGAATATCTGGGACTTATTTCATCTTGTAGAATCGGACACTATCTTTCCTGAAGTTTCCCCTTTGTAACATATTTGTGGTTAAGTTTCTCTTGTCTACTTGGTTCTCACTGACTCATCTTTTCCGTTTGAGCGCATATCACTTGCAGAACTGAAGAAAGACAGTATGGCAAATGTGCAATTAGTGAGGTTGAGGATTGCATGAAATGGATGGCAGAGAGTTTTGGGAAAATGCCTAAACTTCTTCCCTGGGCAAAAGATCTTATCATCTGGTCCATACCTTATTTTCATCTACAATCAGATTACCCTCTGTTATGCCATGTATAGTGACTGTGGAAACTCAAACTTGTCATGTTTCACATCTCTGTACATTAAACCCGTGCTGCTTTGCTACATAGAATGTGATCTTCTATATCTCTTACCTTCCCCAACATGCTAAAATTTTTCATCTTTTCAATATGTGCTTGAAATCTCAGAACACAGAACCCTGATCACTCCAGTTGATTAAAGAACTCCTTTTCAGTTCTCTAATGGCTTCTTATGCCATTTCTGCTCGATCACACATTACATTATACTGTTTGATTTAATTCTCTTTAAACCCTTACCAGATGGTAACCAGAGGGGACCATATTTCATGCATATTTCCATATATTGCAGCAAATACAGTGCTTAGTGATCAGTAGATGCTCTAAATGTCTTTGAAAAAGGATGGGATAACTGGATGAGTGAGAAAACATGCTTCTGCCCCTGTCTCTGTTGTCTCGTAAACTTTCCAGCCCATAGTAATTTCTTCTTTCTTCAAATGTACTCATTTTTTATAGCCACATCTTCACTGCATTATTAATTTAATATCAATATGTATCTCACCATTATATATTCCTTAATGTCATATAATATCTATCTATCTATCTATCTATCTATCTATCTATCATCAATCATCTGAGTTTCATAGCCCTAACACACTGTATGCATGTTTGAGAAATGCCTCAATATTTGTTTACTGTGACAAAATGCTCAAGTGCATTTTCTTCTACCATTGTTATAGTGTTTTTCTCAGTTACCTTTGCAGATGTTTCCTCCTCTCTCGACATTTATTAAATACTAGAGGCCCGGTGCATGAAATTTGTGCACGGGGTGGGGGGCGGTGGTTGTCCCTCAGCCCAGCCTGCACCCTCTACACCAGGGGTCCTCAAACTTTTTAAACAGGGGGCCAGTTCACTGTCCCTCAGACCGTTGGAGGGCCAGACTATAGTTTTAAAAAAACTATGAACAAATTCCTATGCACACTGCACATATATTATTTTGAAGTAAAAAAACAAAACGGCAAAAACACCCGCATGTGGCCCACGGGCCGTAGTTTGAGGACGCCTGCTCTACACTCTGGGACCCCTCGGGGGATGTCCAACTGCTGGTTTAGACCTGATCCCTGGATGGGGCCTAAACCGGCAGTTGGACATCTCCTTCGCAATCCGGGCCTGGTAGCTCCCAACTGCTCGCCTGCCTGCTAGCCTGAACACCCCCTAACCACTCCTCTGCCAGTCTGACCGATGCCTAACTGCTCCCTTGCTGGCCCGATTGCCCCCAACTGCCCTCCCCTTCTGGCCCGGTCACCCCCAACTGCCCTCTCCTGCTGGCCTGGTAACCCCCAACTGCCCTCCCCTGCCGACCTGGTCCCCCCCCAACTGCCCTCCCCTGCAGGCCTGGTTGCCCCCAACTGCCCTCCCCTGCAGGCCTTGTCCCTCCCAACTGTCCTTCCCTGCAGGCCTGGTCGCCCCCCAACTGCCCTCCCCTGCCAGCCCGGTCACCCCTAACTGCCCTCTCCTGCTGGCCTGGTCGCCCTGAACTGCTCTCCCCTGTAGGCCTGGTCGCCCCCAACTGCCCTCCCCTGCAGGCCTTGTCCCATGCTGGACTTGTCCCCCCCCTGCAACTGCCCTCCACTGCAGGCCTGGGTTCCCCCCCCCAACTGTCCTCCCCTGAAGGCCTGATCCCCCCAACTGCCCTCCCCTGCAGGCCTGATTGCCCCCAACTGCCCTCCCTTGCAGGCCTGGTCCCTCCCAACTGCCCTCCCCTGCCAGCCATCTTGTGGTGGCCATCTTGTGTCCACATAGGGGCGGCCATCTTGTGTGTTGGAGTGATGGTCAATTGCATATTACCTCTTTATTACATAGGATTAGTGGTCTGCAAAACTGGATTTTCAGTCATTTTCTTTTCTTGAATGATGATGTATCTTTCTGTTCAGCACTGACCTTACGTATCGTAATACTCAAATTACTCACATATTCAGGTCTAGCCTAGACCTTGTATTTGACTTCTTGTACTGTATATTTTTTTACATGACATTTCTGTGGTTAAGTCTCAAAAGCAAGTCAAACTCTCATTGACCACAAATGATATTTCCCTGAAATGTGACCTATTTCCAGGGTTTATTGCCTAGGGAATGGCCTACTTATTCATGCTGTTGCATTAGGTAGAATCCTAGGGAGTTATTCTTGCCAACGCTCACTATCTCCTCTTCTCTGTTCACACCTGATTCTTTACCAGATCTTGTCAAACTCACCTGCTAAATATTTACTATCAGTATGTGCTTCAAACAACCATCAAGCTCTATTAGATCAAACTACTGTCATGACTCGTCTAACAATGGCTTTCTCTCTACTCTACTAACTGGATCTTTGCTTTCATCCTGTCTGTTCTCTGTACTGTAGCCAGTGTAATCTTTCAATAGGTAAATCCAATTATAATACTATCTGCTTAAAATCTGTCAGTGGATTTTAGGATCAGAAACATGCCCTCAAAGGCTTTGAGTGCCCTTATATTTCTATAGTCCTCCCTAGCACAGCTAGCTCTTCCCTCACTTTCTCCACTCCATTCTGGCTGGCTTCTTTTCAGTATCTAGTTCCATCCACACTTTTTTCATGGTACAGGGCTTTTGCACATGGTATTCAGGTATTCTCTTTGCCTGGAATGCTACAGTCCTTGCATCTTTTTTGATC
Source organism: Cnephaeus nilssonii (assembly GCF_951640355.1). Classification (NCBI taxonomy): domain Eukaryota; kingdom Metazoa; phylum Chordata; class Mammalia; order Chiroptera; family Vespertilionidae; genus Cnephaeus; species Cnephaeus nilssonii. The sequence continues at coordinate 41,470,527 of NC_137076.1, forward strand.
CCTCAGAAGTCAGCCTAAGCATTACTTCTTTGGGATAGCTTCCTCCAACTTCTTTGATTTTGTCACATTTTTAATTTTCCACTCTTTATATGATTCTCTGATTAATATTTGTCTTTCCTGAGAGATGTTAAGCTTCATGAGAATTGGCAGCATGTTGACTTTGGTCTGTTCTTGTATTCCCAGTGTCCTATGTTTTGTTTAACACACAGTAGTCATTCAATACTATTTGTTAATGGAATAAATAAATTTCTAATTTTCTTCTCTTTTTTGTAGGTCTGCCATTTTCATTAATAACTGCCACTTAGAGGTACCCAAGTAAAGGATTTTTACTATATTTAATATTTTCCCGTTCAGGTTGGAGGTGCAGGTAGCAGCAAGGATGGGTAATTTTCAATTTAAAATATTCATAATTTTTAAAATAATTTCTAAAACTGTATGTTGTACAGTTTTATTAGATTTTAAAAGTTTTATTTCTGTTTCTTTTTTCTTTAAAAAAAAAGACTGATTGAAAATAACCCATTTTCTTTTTTTTTTTAGGTTTAGAAAAATATAGGATGTTTTTAGAGGAAATTTCAGAGTTAATTTTGAGTGAAATGCCAAAAGCTGAGTGAGTAATAAATATAAAATTTTATGTCCTACTTATATATATCTATTTGACCTTAAAGTGATCTCTATTTATCTATCTTATCATCTATCTTAGTATATATTATAGTGCATTAAATATGTATATAGTTGTATATATGATTATTTAACACAGAACTTTTAGAGCTGTTTGATGGTGAATAAGAACATTTTTGTCTTGCATTCTTTGACTACAGCTGCAATGAACCCATCTATACTAATCATTTTTTTAAAAAAAATATATTTTATTGACTTTTTACAGAGAGGAAAGGAGAGGGACAGAGAGCTAGAAACATCGATGAGAGAGAAACATCGACCAGCTGCCTCCTGCACACCCCCTACCGGGGATGTGCCTGCAACCAATGTACATGCCCTTGACCGGAATCGAACCTGGGACCCTTCAGTCCACAGACCGACACTCTATCCACTGAGCCAAACCGGTTTCGGCAACATCTATACTAATCTTACTAATAAAAGGGTAATATGCTAATTAGACTGGGTCGGCCGGACATCTTCCGGATGTCCGACTTCCTTCCGGACAGTTAGGGGGTGACTAGGTCAGCAGGGGGACAGTTAGGGGGCAACCAGGCTGGCACGGGGGCAGTTAGGGGACAACCAGGCCAGCAGGGGGGCAGTCAGGAAGCGACCAAGCCAGCAGGGGAGCAGTTAGGGGGTGATCAGGCCGGCAAGCAGAGGCAGTTAGGGGCAATCAGGTAGGCAGGCAGGCGAGTGGTTAGGAGCCAGCAGTCCTGGATTGCGAGAGGGTGCAGGTCGGACTGAGGGACCCCCCTCCCATGCACAAATTTCGTGCACTGGGCCTCTAGTTATTTTATAAAAGAATGAGATTGATTAAGCAGGAAGAAAATATGATACAGGTCCATATTCAAAATATAGGTGTTAAATTCCTGAGTCCAATCCAGGTTTTGCCTTATTGCTTTAGATAATCTTTCCTATCATTTTGTGCCTAAGTTCCCTTCTCTATAGAATGGACTGATCCTGCCTTCTTTTTATGAAAAATAGTCATGTATATGGGTGTATTTGAAATATTTTAGCATTGATTCTGACATGAATGGTTACTCAGTAAATTCAGCTATTGATGATAATAACAAGGCTGCTGCCTTTTTTTGGACCTTATTTAATTTATATCTAATTTTTGTTTTGACTGTTTTTATTTTAGGTATTCCAGTATATTCAATGATTTTGTTGAATCTGAATTTTTTCTGATTGATGGAGATTCATTGCTTGTCATGTGCATATGTGAGAAATCATTAAAGCAGGGGCAGGAGCTTCATTTCTTCTATTTGGTTGAACGCTACCTTGTGGATATTATTAGTAAAGGAGGACAATTTGCCATAGTTTTCTTCAAGGTACCATGTGACAGTTGAATCCTTTTCTATGATTTGAGAACTAAAATTAAAATTTCTATTATAAAAGTGTTTTCTTATTACAAATTGAAATATATCTATAAATATTTAGAAAATTTAAAGGGAAGAACAGAAAACAGTTACCTATAATCACAGTATTCAGAAGTTACAAAAAATTGTTTATTATTCACAGTAATGGAACTTTGTTGTAAGGACACGCAGGATCATGAAAGAGGATGATAAATCTCCTAAATCGTGGTCTAATGGCTCTCTGGATTCTAGACTTCCAACTTCTGTCTTTAAAAACTCAGCAGTCAATGTATTTGATCCCAAAATACGCTGCTTTTTCATTATTTGCTCTATAGTACCTCCCTCCAAGGGAATATATTTGGTCTGCTTTTTTATTATAAATACAATTAATCATAACATTTTACCAATTTAAATACAGATATGTATAACCACTATCACCCCTTCCTCGTCCTATCCCTGAAGGCGTTTGGTGTACGTCTGTTCAATAACGTTTTTCAATCCACACTATTATTGGATTTTTTTTTTAAATATTGCTGACTGCTTGCGAGCAGTGTTTTGAATAAAGATCCAGGTTTCTAGCCTAACTCTTACAATCAGTTTATTGTACTAATTTTGGTCTATTGAGAAAAGCCTATGCAGTTTCAGGAGGGTCTCAATGACCTGGGGACAATCTTCTCAAATAAAATGATCCACCACACCTTCCTTTTCCTGGATAATTTATATCCACCATTTGCTTTGACATATTTTTGTGTCCTTTTTCTTCTTCTTTTTGAAATGAGTTTGGAGAGGAAAAGAATTAGAATGGGAAAGTGTGATCAATCCTGAGTATTGTGTGACTGCTTAAAAGGGATACACATATTTACATCCAAATTGTGGTTTATGGCATGTATTAGTGAGATGACAGTCAAGGTTTAAAGGTCTATTCCCTGACTATAAAACAGAGCAGAAGTGTGTTGGAACCTATTCCTTTAATAACTTTAATGATATGTGTTAACTAAAGTGGCAAACTACTAAATGATAATTTCAAAATAATGTACTTTACCCCTCCCACACAGGATGCTGAGTATGCATATTTCAACTTCCCTGAACTTCTTTCTTTGAGGACTGCTTTAATTCTTCATCTTCAGCATAATAACACCATTGATGTCCGAACACAATTTTCTGGATGCTTATCACAAGAGTGGAAAAATTTTTTGGAAGAGAGTTACCCATATTTCCTGATAGTTGCAGATGAAGGCTTGAACAATCTACAAACATATCTTTTCAACTTTTTAATCATTCAGTCTTGGTCAATGAAGGTCAATGCTGTGCTTTCCTCAGGACAAGCATCTGACATTCTTCGACTTTATGCGTACTTTATGCCAAGCAAGCACAGACAACAAATATTTTTCAAGCAGGTAATTTATATCAAAATTTCTTCCATAACTTTAAATAATTTTCTAAATTATTTGACTCAGTTCTATTTTTACCTCTTCTATGGAAATTATCATATATTTAACACAGAGATATTGAGCATTAATAATAATAAAGATACAAGTGCACTCATTTATTGAGCATTTCCAGTCATAACAGTAGTGCTTGGTTCATCCCATGAGTCATTTTATTTAACCCTCACAACAACCCTGCAAGGTAGGTGTTAATATCATCTGTTTTGCAGATAAGGAAGTAGATACCTGAATAAGCAATCTGCTCATCATCAATACCAAATTAATAACGGAGTATGGATTTGAAAAGAGGCAGTCTGACTCCAGCCTTTATTTGTTTAATTACTGTGTGGTATGAGGGTCAAAAATGTATTAAAAAGAAGGTAAAATATATGCCTCTGTTGCTGAGACATACTGATAAAATGATATTAAAAACAGTAGCTTTTAATGAGAAAACCATGGAGAAGGTTGATGAAGAAGGAAAATAATTGAAATAAGTTTATTTCTTAACATTAAATCATTAATGAGATTAATAAGCATTTAGTATTTTGATTCCATGATCTTAATATTTTGTTGTTTTGGTATATTTGACAATTACTATATTGAACTCTTGGGTCAAAAGTACATACTGATTTTATAAAGAAATCTAATTTCTGTTTAATTTTCACTACATACAGTGAATTTTTAATAGGAAGATAATTCTATATGATTTTTGAGTCAGCTAACATTTTTCTACTCTTTGAAAATAGTGTCACACACTCCCTCATGGTTTTGGAGACCTCCAGCTGGTTATCATAAAATCTGATAAGATCATTTATTTTTCTTTAGTTAGAACTCCAGTCATCAAACTCTAGTTGTTTACTGTTAGCTGAATAGTCCAGGGATTCATTTTTATATTGGGAAGAGGACCTATAGTCAATTTATCTCATTTTATTCTGTTAGAGCAATTTCTGAATCTGAGTTTGAAGAGTGCCCTATGAATATTCTTCCCAATCTCTCTTTAAGAGGAATTTTTAAAATATCTTTTTATTAATTTTAGAAAGAGAGGAAGGATGAGGTAGAGAGAGAGAAACATCAATGTGAGAGAGAAACATCAATTGGCTACCCCCTGCACACTTCCTACTGGGGATCGAGCCAATCCCCAGGCATGCGCCCTGACCAGGAATCAAACCAGTGACTTTTTGGTGCATGAGACTATGCTCAACCAACTGAGCCACACGGACCAGGGCTTAATGGAGGATTTTATTTTTGATAAAATAATTTATTTTCTAATTTACTAAACAATCAACTTAAAGAGATTATTTATCAATTTGAGGACTGTGTGATATGCAAATAAAAGTGCAATGTATGTTGCTAAGGGCCTTTGCTGAATGATAGGTACTTTGGAGTAGGTTATGCTATTCTCTACTTATGTGTATGTTTGAAATTTTTCATAATAAAATGGAATGGACACAGTGTTTCTTTTTGAGATTTTGGAAATGTTGTAAAATTAGATTATGGTTATGGTTGCACAACTCTGTACATTTACCTATAGGAGTTCTCCAGCCGCATCCAGAACATCTAGAGAATGAATGAGTCCTGAGTAGGGGCAACTGGCCATTGAGAAAAAGAAACAAACAGACACAGAGACAGTAGGCAAAGCTGGGACCTGGTGGGACACTGTTCTCAGATGGAGAGACAGTGAGCCAGAGCTAGTGCAGCACGTTTATTATATACAGCATGATATCAGGAAGTTTTACTAGAGTTTAAGACAAAGGAAATTATGTGAAATCTTGCTTACCGAAGATCAAGCTGCAATTCTTCATTCTTGTGGCTTCTCATAATTGTCAGGCCTGACTGAGCCCGGATAATTGCGTCCGCCCCTGGTGTCTGGCTGAACTTAGATAATGGCACCCACCCCCTGGCACCTGAGCTATAGGTCAGGACTGACAACATTCCTGCCTTTTGGCAAGGTATATTTCCAAGACATGGCTTTGCCGAGCCGCTGGACTCAGGTGATGACCTTTGCCCAGACACTATCTACATTTACCTAAAACCATAGAATTGTACCCTTAAAGTGAGTGAACTTTATGTTATGATAACTACACTTTCATAAAATTGTTTAAAAAATTAAATGCACTAAATTCCGAGACAAAAATAATACTGGCTGGAAGGCTTTAAAAGCAGTGTTGACGATCTATAATTAGAGTAAAACTTTTTTTTTTTTTGCTTAGAAATATAATAATTTTGTCTTCAATATCTGATTTTTCTGGATTAGAAAGTAATTAGATATTTTTGACAATTTCTGTGATTTGTCTTCCTTTTACAGAATGAAAAGAAGATTGAGAATGCTTATAAAGCCCTGATTAAACAATTAGAAGGATGTAGGGTTTTGGCATTTGAACCTATTTTTGGAAATTTAAGATGGGACAATATGATTGAAGAGGTATTGAAACTTATTTAAGAAATATTTTATTTGCATGGATTGTTTAATTATAAAAAAAGGTTCTCAAATACTTTGCAAACAGCTTCCCCTAATGTTTCTAAGATTCCTAATTTAATAATTTAATCTAACTCAATTTAATCATGCCCCTTTCTGTCAATCTAGCAGAGTCAAGGCAATATTAGGGGGAATTTTGTTTCTACTTATTTTGGTGGTGGACGAGAGGTTGTGAGTCCTAGGATTTTGTGGTTTTCTTTCATCTTCCAGTGACCTAGTATTCGGCTTTGTCCTCTTTTCCCCTTCACTACTTAATTGCTATAGGATGCTTCTTTCTTCCTTTCAGCTTTGTTTTCTCCCCAGAGCTATGTTTTTGTTGTTGTTTGTTTTTTAACGTGTTCAGACTTTATTTCATGGTGATTGACAGACAGACACAGACTGGAGGTGTTAGTAATGGGACATATGGGGGCTTCCTTCAGCCCCGGCTGTAGGAATTGGGGTTGCCACTCGCCAGTAAGAGGTACAGGCAGGGACGGGCTGGTCGGGATGAGACACGATGTTGCAGTTTAAGGCGTTTCTGGCTTCACAGCCATCTCTGCCATCCCTGCACCCACTTCTGGGCCTCAGTCCAACACCCAGCCAGCCCCAGGTCATTGCGTGTGGTGTCCTCAGATGCTCTTGGGCACACTGAGCCCCATTCCCCAGACGTCAAGTAAAATCAATGCATTGAGAATTCTGCTGGTGGTCAGGCCTGGGGGCTGGCTGCCCAGGCAAGCAGGCAATGGACACCAACCACACCACACTGGCCCACTCCCGGGGTGACAGGAAGGGACACAGCCGTGTCCCAGGTGGCCGGGTGGGCGGGCAGGGCCACCTGAGGGTAGGGCTCCGGACAATCCTGGGCCTGGCCTCTGCCTCCAGCACCCTGGGGCGGGCAGACACAGCCGGAGCAGGGATGCCGGTGGCCCCAGCAGGAACGTCACCTCTAAGTCACAGTGTTGTCCCAGGAGGGGCTGCCAGGCTCTGCTCGAGGCCAGTCCTGATGAGGCGGGCCCCTCCCAGCGGGACGAGGACCAGCTCAGGGGAGGCCTGGGAAGGCCCCCTCCACCTGGCAGCAGCTCGCCGCTCTGGGGACAGACTGGTCAGGTGGAGCTCCATGTGTCGGGGGGTCTGCCGACAAGCAGGGAAGCCCAGTGGGATGCGCTGGGACAAGGTGGCCCCGGGCGGAGGATGTGTCCTGAGGCTGCTGTTCAAGCCACCCCTGCCCTGTGGCCACGTCCGCCCGGAGAGTCCCGTGGCCTCGAGTTTGTCTCTGCAGCTCGCCTGTCTGGACAGGAGGGAGGCCAGGCCGAGAGTCCCTCCTGCCAAAACGCAGGCAGGAAAAGCCTATCCAAAAAGCAAGGAGTTTACAAAAATAGAAAATAATTACAGCAGGTGGGCGGGCTGCGGCGTGGGACAGGGTCGGAGCTCGGCTTGGGGCTTGGTGAGTGCGTCTTCCAGCAGGTGCGGCGGCCGCCGTCCTACCCCACGTCCCGCAGGCAGCCAAGGCGGACCCTCCAGGCCTTCCCTGTCCAGCTGGTGGCCCCAGCGGGAGGAGCCGGGGAGCCTTCCCGTTCCCTGTGCCCCCCGGCCCGCAGCCTGCGGTTGGTGTTGACGGGTGCGGGGAGCGCAGCGCCACGGGCTGGGAGCCCAGGTCGCAGGGCAGCTGCAGGCGGCCGTCCACAATGGCCAGCGCGAGGTGGTGGCCCGGCCCGAGGCCTTGCGGCTCCCCGGCTGCAGCCCCTGCGTGGCCTCGGTGCCAGGCTCAGCTCCAAGTGGCCGCTCTGCAGCGCCTTCTCGCTCTCCGTGCCAGCATTGAGGTACGCGATGTAGGTCCGTCCATCAAAGGCCAGTGCGTCCAGGTGCCCGTCTGACTTCTCTATCAGCCCCTTCTCCCAGTGGAGCCCCGAGAAGCCAGGCACGCGTAGGAGGCCTCCCCGGGGAGGCAAGAGGCCCCGTTGAGGCAGGGGTGGCCAGAGTCTGGGGTGCAGGGGTGATCTGCGAAGGACCCAGAGCTCTGTTTTCAGAAGATTGTTCCTTTATCAGTGGTCGGCAAACTCATTAGTCAACAGAGCCAAATACCAACAGTACAACGATTGAAATTTCTTTTGAGAACCAATTTTTTTTTTTTAAACTTAAACTTCTTCTAACGCCACTTCAAAATAGACTCGCCCAGGCCGTGGTATTTTGTGGAAGGGCCACACTCAAGGGGCCAAAGAGCCGCATGTGGCTCGCGAGCCGCAGTTTGCCGACCACGGCTTTAAGTAATTCCTATTCTGTAAGTAGTTCCTATCCTTTTAGGTTATATTGGGTCCTTATAAACCCAGTCTGTGTCTTTAAATCGTGTGCCTGGTACTTTTATGTGCCATTGGATGCTGTAAGTTGTGCATACCAGTAATTTGAAAGTTGTCTTCGGTAGTTTGTGTTCTGTTCTACCTGGTTATCATTTATTGTATTTTCAGACTGGAGTAGATTTAATGCTAGTGGCCTCCTTTTCACTAAAGTGTCTCCTTTATGTTTTCTGCACTTTTGGTCAATCTCTCTTTGGTCACTACAAAGCCTTGATGTGGGGGCTCAGGAGCATGAGGGATTGAGGAGCTGGAATCTGTTAATAATGGTTCCCTTATACAGTTATTTTGTAGTATCTAGTCTGTCTTAATTCTGAGGGGATGACTTTGTGAAGAATATTTACAAGTATAAATAAAATGCTTAATATGTTTCTAGGAAGTTGATAACTATAGACTCTATTGTTTTTAGCTACATGGAAATCCCCCAAAATTATATATCTATGTGTATATGATAGGATTTTAGGAAAATGTGGTGAAGGCCTGGGAAGGGGGTAGGAGTGGGGTGGAGGGAGAATTGGAGGGGGAAGGGGACATCTTTAATGCTTTCAACAATGAAGACAAATAAAAAATATATAAATTTCCTGTAATACAATGCCTCATATTGGAATATAGGGAGACTTAAATTTTATTAATATCTAGATTTCAATGTGTCATAATGTTATTCCTCTGAAAACCTTTCATAATCATTATACCATTTTTATACATTTTAAAGAATATATTCTTTCAATGGTGTTCTATGTATTATTATACAATTGAGACATATTACATATATTCTTTTATTCACTTTCTAAATTAATGTTATTATTTACATATTTCCTTAATGCTAAACTTTTAAATTATTTGAAAATTGGCTTTTACAAATAACTTTGTAGTGAACTTCTTGGTACATAAACCTTTGTACACATTTTGTATTATTTACCTAACCTAGATTTAGAGCTTGACTAGCCAATCAAAAAGTATCACCATATTTAATGATAATCATCACTATTGCCAAATAGCTTTTCAGTAATTCTGTACCTATTTATATTATCATTAACAAAATATGAGAAACTATGAGAGAAATGGCATCACATTCCAGTGCTATTATCATTAAAATATACTTTGCTAACTTGAAAGTAAAAATATGATATCTAATTGTTCTTTTTATTACTAAAGAGGTTAAACATTTTCTTCTTTTATTATATTAGTGTTTCTTTTGTGTATTATCTGCTCATTTGTTAAAGGCTTAGATATTTTCCTATTGATTTATAGGCACTCTTTACACATTTAAATGTTTAAGGGTTTCACTGAAATATTTTGTGGAATTTTCTCATTTAAAATGTTTATAATTTTTAACAGCAATATTTGTAGTTTCATGTGGTCAAATCTATCCTTTTCTGTATGATTTCTTCTAGTAAGATCAGTTATGAATAAACATTTTTGTAAGTACCATGACATTTTACAATTTCCTTCTGTGACAGGCATGGGAAATAATTTCTCTGCTTAAGCAACTCTGGCCAGAAGGATCTGACATTCGGCGTGTTCTTTGTGTTACTTCATGCTCCTTGACTTTGAGAGTGTACCATGACTTTTTAGAAAACAGAGAGAAGACCACCTCTGGTCAGGAAACTAACATCCAGCAGGTGGGATTGGTATTATTTTACTGTGAAACACCATTGCGCTCAACTTTTGAAATCTTATTGACTTTCATCTACCATTTCTTCCACTTGGTATTCATTTATTCCTTAATTTATTTATATACACTTCCAAAAAAAAAAAAAAAAGGGAAAAAATCTAGATTTCGTTTATTAAAAAACACCCATTTTGTCACTATAAGGTTTAGTGTTTTACTATGCAGATGTTTCCCTTGTTACTTATTTAATCAAATTTGTCCAACCATCCAGAGGAAGGGGAAATGAAAAAGGAAATTAGTACTTGGTGAGAGCTTATAATGTTGCAATGTTCTGGGCACTTTATATTCAACTCTATTTTCCTCAATGTCATTAACCTTTTGCACTCGGATGTCGAGTGTGACGGTTATTGAATGTATCAATAATTTGAAATATAAAAAAATCCAAATAAATAAGTTTATATGAAAAGAAACTCCAGTTTTTTATTCTACTGCCGCGCTTTGTAAAATCTGGGGTATTTAAAAAATTAAATCCCGAGTAGAATAAAGGAATCGAGAAAAAAGCAAGCGAGTGCAAAGGGTTAAATTCTCACAATAACCTTTCAAGGGAGGTACTATTATCCCTATTTCACATATGAGAACACTGAGGTTCAGATATTGCATGTAACATTCCTTAAACCAAAGATATTAAAGAGCAGTGTGGATTGAACCTGGGTCTGCCTTGTTCAAGTTCCATGATACCAAACTGTATTTTGAAAGAATATCCCTACTGTAGTATCTTAGTGCCATCTTCGCTGGAGAGACACTAAAAATCTTAACCTTTTGATGTTTGGTAGAATTCATTAAGAATATGTTGACCAGCATAGGTTTGCTCTCAACTAAATAGTTATCCCTATATATTTGTGCACACATACATAGGCACACACACACAGACACACACTCTCAGACACACACATTTGTACACATACTATTTTGTAAACAATTTGAGTGCTGGGGGATTCTTGATTAAGTATTCTCATTAAAGAAACATGAAGTTTGTCTCTCTCTTCTACAATTTTAGAAATGAACAGGACTCGTTATCTTTAACATAGCATTCTTTATATAGTACTTGGCTTTTCAATATCTGCTTGAATACAGGGTGAGGCAAAAGTAGGTTTACAATTGTTAGCATGGAAAATGAAACAGTAAATAATACACAATAACACAGTAAATAGTATAGTAATTAATGAATAATAAAGCATAAACTTGCCCTGGATGGGTGGCTCCGTTGGTTGGAGTGTCATCACGTACATCAAAAGGTGGTGGGTTTGATTCGCGGTCAGGGCACATACCTAGGTTGCGGGTTTGATCCCACATGAAGGGGGAGGGGCATCCAGGAGGCAACTGATTGATGTTTCTCTCTCTCTCCCTTCCTCTCTCAAAAAATTAATAAAAACACATCCTTGGGTGAGGATTAGAACAAAAAGGAGAAAAAAAACTCTGTGTTTTGCTTAACTTGCAACTATAAATCTACTTTTGGCCCACCTGTATATTCTTAGTAAAATATTTGTACATGATTGGCCAGCCATTTTAAATTGTTATCAGAAAAACGATACTAAACCAAATGTAACTCTCTGGAATTTCTACCTTTAGACCCTATTTCGCCCTTTGGAGATATTCTGAAACAAGTCTTAGTTTTGTAAATTTGGAGATGGCTTTGAGGTCTTTGTCCTATCATGTTAAATATGTCCACTTAACCCTTTTTCTAATTCGATAAGTGTTTTAGAAATGTTCTGATTTCCTCACTCTAGTAATTTTCAATGTAACTTTTAAAGTGTGATGCGTTGGACAGACTAGAAGCATTTTTTAAAAATATATTTTTATTGATTTCAGAGAGGAAGGGAGAGGGAGAGAGAGATAGAAACATCAATGATGAGAGAGAATCATTGATTGGCTGCCTCCTGCATGCCCCCTACTGGGGATCGAGCCTGCAACCCGGGCATGTCCCCTTGACTGGAATCAAACCTGGGACCCTTCAGATTGCATGTTGAAGCACTATCCACTGAGCAAAACCAGGTAGGGCCAGACTAGAGCATTTAATGTGTGGTTCTGTCAGTACTGAGTCTTGCAGGATCGTTACTTCATTTAGCTGCTTGGTCATTTCTCATAAAGGTTGGCTTAACTGAGAATACTAAAAAATGCTTTCTGCAAACTGCTATTGAACTGGCAGTTCCCTGTCCCCATTACTGCACATCTGTATAAACTCAGCCAAGTTTATGTATAAAGAAAAGAACTTTCTCAAAAATGTAGGATGAAGAATGTAATTATATTCTGTGATTCGTGCATAGTTGAATGTGGCTAGCGACTGCTGTGGTGCTGTGTGTGTATCTCACAGCCACTGTGCCCTGGCTTACCTTCTTTATTTTATGCAGGTGAAAGGTGATTGCTTAAGCCTGCAATGGATGGAAGATCTGTGTAAATTGCATTGTCTCAGTGTGGCTTTTATACTCCATTTACCTCTTTCTCAAAGAGCTTGTACCAGATTCATCACTTCCGATTGGATTGAGGACATTCAGACTTTCTTAAAAATGGTAAATATGTTCTTTGTTAGTTTATTATTTACTTTTTGTTTCAACTGTTTCATCTATATAGAACCACAGTCACCTTCAAAAATAGACTTATATGAGAACAATGTCAGCCCTTTGGGGGCTTTAAAACTCGAATGGCATAAATCAATCACTTTCTAATTCCAACTCTTTGGTAGTAATAATAGACAACATTCTGTATATTGAGTCTAAGGAAAAAAACTCTCTATTTTCTTTCTTTTAATCTTTGTCAAGATTAGTTTTTTTTGTGTTATCAACTATAAGGGATTGGTGACCATTGTGTTCTGCTCTTGAGAGGAATTGAATAAATAAATGTAATAGTGTATTATTTTTGTCTATTATAGAGGATAGTTATAGAAAATGTGTAGACTGAGAAAATAGAAAGCAAAAACAACAGAAAAACTCACCATTTAGTAAATGTTGGCAATTATTGACATTTTTCTTTATTTTCCTTATTTTAAATGCCTAGATTTTTGTGTTATTTGTTATTGTTTCTAACATTGGAAATCTATATATTTTTCACATATTTTTTCTATTTTCTTTCACATTCTTAGCATCATTTTTAAATGCCTACCATTTATTTTTTTTAACGGATACCACGGTTTACTTACCCACTTCTCTATTATGGGATATCAGGAGGGTTTAAATTGTATTATAGGTGCTGCTTCTCTCTAGGTTATTTAAGTGTAAGCCTTTCCCTTTAATTTGGAGGTATTGACTTAGACTGATGTCCAGCAATGAGATTAGTGGATCAATTGATGTGGGCTTTAAAAATGATTTTGATACTATATCCCAATTAGTTAGGAGGCCAGTCCACAAATATTTATCTAATGCACATGAATTATATGAATCAATGGGAATACTGTCAGAAAAAAATGAGACCACACTTACTCCTTCCACCCCACCACCTTCATAGAGTTACATTTTGCAGCAAAGACAGATATTGAATTTTTAAAATTACTATGAAAGAGGGACTATAGGATGGTTTAGAATATGATAACAGAAGAACTCTACTCAGTCTGAAAAGGATGGCTTCTCTTAAGAAATGAAGAGAAGTAACCCAAGTCTTAAAGGATGAGTAGGAGTTAGCAAGTTGAAGAGAGGATGAAAACGGGATTCCAGAAGATAAAACAGCATGCATGATTACCCCGAGGATGACATGACCAAGGAACTGAACTTCATGAAGTATAACTGGAATAGAAAGACAATGCAAAGTGATAAAGCTGAAGAGTGGTTAAGAAACAAATAATATAGAACTCTGTAGATCCTGTTAAGGGAATGGAGATAAAACTTGGTTGTAAACACAATGAGGACCAACTGATTGGTTGAATGTCACGCAGATGAGTGGCACTTCCATTTTCTAAATTTTCTCTGGCTTGTAATGCAGACATAACATTGTAGAGGCACAACATTGGATTTGGGGACACCAGTTGATAACTATTATCTTAGTTCATGTAACTGTTGATAATGCTAGGGACTAAGGAACTAGAAAATAAGGATGAATAGCAGCATGCAAATTCAAGAGTTAAGTTTTGGAATTGACAAGTTTAGTGATTGAGTGTGGGACATGTGGAAAAGGGAGGAGTCAAGTGACTCTAATTCTCTAGATTGAGCATTTGTGGGGGAGCGGGGGTGATGCAATTGTACTGTATGAAGGACACTCCAGAGGAAGATCCTGAGTTCAATTTTGGAAATACTGAGTTTGAGGTGCCAATGAAATATCCAAGTAGAAAGATCAATTGATATTAATTGATGTCATCTTGTGGATGAAATTATTTTGGGAGAGAGATATGATGAGAGAGAGAGCCTAGAACAGAGACCTGAGATATTCTAATATTAAATAGTTAAGAAAAGGTTGATATATTGACAAAAGCTACTGAGAAAAAGCTGCTTAGATGAATAGGAAGGAAATCCAGGAGAATGGATTGTTCTGAAAGTCAGTGGAACTGGGTCTTTCAAAGATGGCTGTGGGTAATATTATCAAATGCTATAGAGAATTGTAGGAGGTTGAGAACTAAAATTAATAAATTGGTTTAAATCGCCTAGAGCTCACTGTTGATGATAATTAAGAGACCTATTAATGGAGTGATGGGAAGCACAGTGTATGTTAAAGTGAATTCAGTAGTGACTGGAAGGGAGAAAATATAGGTGAAGAGTAGCTTATATGTAAGAAGTTGAGAATAAGAACAGTGACATTAGATAAAGTTGGAGAGGAAAGTGGGTCAATTAAAAATGCTTTAAAAATGGCAAAGGTTGCCCAGCCAGTGTGCTCAGTGGTTGAGTGTCAACCCATGAACCATGAGATATGGTTTGATTCCCGGTCAGGGCACATGCCTGGGTTGTGGGCTCGTTCCCTGGTAGGGGGCTAGCATGAGAGAGCCTGTCAATGATTTTCTCTCATCATTGATGTTTCTATCTCTCTCTCCTTCTCCATTTTTCTCTCTGAAATAAATAAAAACATTTTAAAACAAATATTAAAAATGAATAAAATGGCAATGATTGAGCATGCTTAGATGCTGATTATAGAAATTAAGAGAGGGTAGGATGAAAATACAGGGAAATTAAGGTGAGGGGATGGGATCTAGGGGATGTCTTTAGACCGAGGTGGGTTCCCTTCTTTAATTAGGATGCATGATTACAATAGGAATAGCTACCATTTATTCTTCACCATCTATGTTACCTCATTCAGACATAACACTCCTCTTATGTTCTCATTTTACACATGAAAAACTTGGGCTCAGAGAGGTAAGTGGCCAATTAGCATAACTAATAAATGATCAAGTTGGGATCTAACTTCATCTATGTCCAGCTTTTAAACCTGTTCCTTTCCCAATACACTCTGCGTTCTGATTATTCCATAGGCAAGCAAACCTCTGCTTTTCCCCATTCTCTGTGCTTTATCTTGATAACTTCAAACAGCCTCTGAAAATTTCATAATAAAGGGCATATTCTGAGGCCTCTGGAGAAAACAACTAAGCAAATGGAAGGGAGAGTTTCATGCTTACTCAAATCTTGACACTCAGAGACCACACAGGTGCTTCTTGTATGAAGTGAATAAAGTAAGGAGCAGTTGCTGTACTGTTTTCACATAGTACTATTTACTCAGTGGTATTATAGGAAAGGATTGGTGGGGCAGAGCTGTTACATGGCAGTGATTCTCTAAGTATGGTCCCCTGACCAACAGCAGAAACATTTCTTGGGAACTTGGTAGAAGTGCAAATTCTTAGGCTTGACTCCAGACCTGTTAAATCAATCGCTGGGGATGGTGCCTAGCAACATGTGTTTTATTTAACAGCCTTTCCAGATAAGGTTTATGCTAAAGTTTAAGAACCACTGCTCTATAGTTGTGTGGAATCTCTTTAGTGTTCTTAAGTTATGCATTTCATAACTATGGGGATGGTTCTGAGAAATGCACCATCAGATGATTTTCTCATTGTGTGAACATCATAGAATGCACTTAATAAACCTAGATGGTATAGCCTACCACTGTAATTGTATGACTATACTTTTTATTACTTTTTTATTGTTGACACTATTGTAGATGCCCCCCATTCTACCCCCTTTGCCTACCTCCACCCAGGCCCCCCTCCCTCTGGCCATCACCACACTGTTGTCTGTGTCCATGCACTATGCATACATGTCCTTTGGCTAATCTCTTTACCTTCTTTCATCCAGTCCTCCACACATCCCTTCCCTCTGACATCTGTCATTCTGTTCCATGTATCCATACCTCCGGTTCTATTTTGTTCATGAGTTTATTTTGTTCATTGAATTCCACATATGGGTGAGATCATATGGCATTTATTTGTCTTTCTCTGACTGGCTTATTTTGCTTAGCATAATAATCTCCAGGTCTATCCATGCTGTCGCAAAAGGTAAGAGTTCTTTTTTATAGCTGCCTAGTATTCCATTGTGTAAATGTACCATAGCTTTTTTTATCCACGCATCTACTAATGGGCACTGGGCTGTTTCCAGATCTTAGCTATCGTAAATATGCTGCTATGAACATAGAAGTGCCTCTATTCTTTCTGATTGGTGTTTCATGATTCTTAGGATACATTCCCAGAAGTGTGTTCTCGGGTCAAAAGGCAGTTCCACTTTTAATTTTTTGAGGAAACTCCGCACTGCTTCCCACAGTGGCTGCACCAGTCTGCATTCCCAACAGTGCACTAGGGTTCCCTTTTCTCCACATCTTCGCCAGCCCTTACTGGCTCTTGGTTTATTGCTAGTAGCCATTCTGGAAGGTGTGAAGCGTTATCTCATTGTAGTTTAAATTTGCTCCTCGCTGAGGACTATACTGGCCTTGCAGTAGGTTTGTTTATACCAGCATCACCACAAACAACTGTAAACCCTGAAAGTTGATTTTCTTTTTGTAATCCGAGTACTGTGTCTGAATTAGGCTTTGATTGCCCAGGCATTCCCTTCAAAGAAGCCTCCACTTCAAGTGGCTATCTCTAATAAACACTTTGCAGGCCACAGAACTGCATAAAATGCCAGGGTGCCTCCGCCAACCCCCACCCCAGGCTTCTTTGTTTTAGAGATCTTGGTTGATTTCATAACTGACCTTTGGGGAAGCTAGTTTTTTCCCTCTTCCCATGCTTTAAATTCTTGCTCTTATGTTTTAAATTCACCAATAAAGTGTGGAGCAGAGAAGCCTCAGTTTTCCTCCTTGGAATGTAACTCTCCCAACACTAGTATTGACTGAGGGGATGACGAGGCTCTCACCTGCTGAGGTCGCTTCCTCATACACTACCCTGGACTAAGTGTGGTCAGGGAAGACATTCTGTCTGTGTTAGGTGGGAACATAGCTCCAGATCATAAACCTGGTAGGTAGGTGCATATCGGTGTAGACAAATGAGAATCTTTGAGTTTGAAGGATTCAACATCTTCTAGGTCCCTGAACAATCAAATACTCTTTATTTTTATGCTCTTTTGACCTGAAAATAAAATTGGAAAACATTAAACCTAAGTAAAGAACAGAGACACATTTGAAGGCAAAAATATTTCTAAAGCCTTGGGACCTTGTGTTCTTTCATATTGAAAGCATAGAAAAGAGGGCAGTAAGAGTTAAATATGGA
Source organism: Cnephaeus nilssonii (assembly GCF_951640355.1). Lineage (NCBI taxonomy): Eukaryota > Metazoa > Chordata > Mammalia > Chiroptera > Vespertilionidae > Cnephaeus > Cnephaeus nilssonii. The sequence goes on from NC_137076.1 coordinate 41,488,044, forward strand.
CTTCTCTGCTTCAGAATAGGGAACTACACTTAACTCATTTTTTTGGGTCAATTTAATTTTACGTTATGCTTTAATCTTTTAAGGTATAAATTATTCATAACTACCCAGATTGAAAGGGTTTACACTAATAAGAATTGGAAAGAGCCCTGCCAATTTGCCTATCAGTTGGATTACAGACATTTTTAAGTCATGTTATAGCTTATTGGTAATATAGAAATTGTCAATAACTTGGTATTTTTAATTTTCAATTTTCAGAGAAAGTGGTGTGAATATTTCATCCTAAATAATAAAAACATTTTTGAATTTTGGAATCTGAATTTAATTCACCTTTGTGACTTAAGTGATGAGCTTTTATTGAAGAATATTGCTTTTTACTATGAAAATGAAAATGTTCAAGGTACTATCTTAGTATATTGTAATAATTATACTTTCAACCAGAGATAAACAATGTAAAAAAATTTAAAATCTCAAAAATCATATAGCTGTATTTCCAATATATAATGTAGCAATCATTCTCCTTCCTATATTTGTTTATACATGTATATGTTTTATTTAGTTGCAGTTAAAGTGGGTATTGTATTTTAAAACTTCTTTTAACTGAATATTATTCCACAGATATTTTTTGAAAGAATATTGGTAACTTAACAGCTTAATTTTTCATTTAAACATTTTCTCATATTTACTCTGATTAATATCATCTATTACAATTAGATATTTAGGGAATATTTTTCAAAAGATAAAGCTAATTTATGCATTTGTAATATCCAATTTGTTTTTCTTTCTTTGACTTATTTTCTTGGAATAACTTTTCTGTTTTTTCTTAATAGTAAAAAATAAAACACATTTTAAGAGAACTACAGCTGGGCATTATTGAAGCTTCTTTTACCCCCTAGGATTTGGTTCTTTCATATTGCAAGCATTGAAATGGCTACATATAAGTTTAGCAATCCTCTTACATTTTCTGAAAAATCATAGTTTTATTCAGTTTTATTGGTTGTAATATTATGTGTGACATAGCATTTTGATTACCTTAAATGATAGCTAGATATGCACCATCTGTTATTGTTAGTTAAGATAGTCATAATTTTAATACTTGTTATAAAATAGGAAAACAAGATAAAATTTTAAATCTACAATATCATAGTCAACACTAGGGACCATTTTCATTTAGGTGCAGTGTGGAACCCACTGAAAATCTTACTGTTTGACAAGTATTTCAGAGATCTATGAATTTAATAAAAATGCATGTTTCTACATATGTGTGAGTGACTTTTAACAGTTAGTATTTTTAACTATTATTTAGGCCTACATTTAAATTTGGGAAATGCCATTATGAAAGATTATGAATATCTCTGGAATGCTGTATCAAAGTTGGTCGGAAAGTTTGATGTTGGAAAGCCACTTCCTCTGAGAACAACACAACTTAATTTTCTTAAAAAGGATCCAGTACCAATCAAAGGTAATAAATCTCTAAATTAATCTGACATATATATAAAGCATCATTTCTCTGAAAATGTTTTGAAAGTACCACTACCTAAATGCTGCAAGTATAAATACTTTTCTGGCACTATGCAGTTTAATAATAAATTACATTTGTTGTCATTTCATCAGGGTAATATGCTATGTTATGTTTTGCTTGTAACTAATGTTGTGGTTTAAAAAAATCAGATTTAGGTGACTGCCATTTTCAATAATTTGACAGTATATAGATCAAGCGATAATCTCTTGTGGGCAACCATGGAGATACCAAAAATCTTTTTATATAATTATAGCTAAGCTGAAAACAACAAAATGGAAATCCCAGGGGCCTAAAATAAAGAAAGCCTGCTCCCTGAGTAATGCCAAGTACATCACTCTGAGGGTTTCTGGTTATTGATCTGCCCTCCCAAGCATCTGGGGCTCCAATTTACTGTATTAGCAGATAACTCTAAGCCACCCTAGTTTTACAGGATTTTCTGCCAAATATTAGTGTAAATACAGATTTATAAAACAACAAAGGAAATAAGCCCTAAGAAAAACAGTAAGAGGAAGAAAAAACACTAGAACTCTTAAATACTACAGATTTTATAATTATCAAATCTAAAATATATTATATATGTGTTTAAAATGTTTAAAGAAATAAAATATGAGACTTGAGACATGAGAAAATAAAATACTCTTAAAACATCATTTTCATTTTAAAATAACCAAACTTGTAGAAATGAAAGTATTATCAACAGATGAGTTACTAGTAAGAAGCTGATTGAATATTGCTAAAGAGAATTTATGAACTAGAAATTGATCAAAATAATTACACAGACTAGAGATTAACACATTGTACACCTTAAATTTACACAGCTGTATGTGATTACAGTTCAATAAAGCTGGAAAACAATTTATAAATAAACAAATATAAATAATAAATATAAAAGTGATGTTAAAATATATGAAGAAGCCCTGGTTGGTGTGGCTCAGTTGTTTAAAACGTCATCTTGTACACTGAAAGATTGTGGGTTTGATCCTGGTCCAGGCATATACAGGAAGTGCTTTCTTACATTAATCTCTCTCTCTCTCTCTCTCTCTCTCTCTCTCTCTCTCTCTCTCTCCCCCCCCCTCCCTCCCTCCCTCCCTCCCTCCCTCCCTCCCTCCGCCCCCCTCCCTCCCCTCCCCTTCTTTCCCCTCTCTAACAAATCAGTAACCATACCTTCGGGTGAGGATTAACATATATATGAAAGATAGAATGAAGAAGTCAACCTTTCATTCATTGGGAGATTCAGAAGGAGAGATTGAGCCAATGTGGGTTGGGAAATAATTGAAGAGATCAAGGTTGGGCATTTGCCTAGACTTGTGAAAGATAAGAATTTGCACAGTCAGGATGTATTATGAATCCCAAGTGGAATAAATTAAACATGTAGATGTTCACACTCTCAGACAAATACATTCACTTGACACAATAGAATAAAATTGTAGAAGCTATACTAATAAAAGCTTAGGTGGTCCTCGCACCCTCGTGCAGTGCCCTCACATCATCACAAGATGGCTGCCACAAGATGGCCAGCAGGGAGGGAAGTTGGGGGTGACCAGGCTTGCAGGGGAGGGCAGTTGGGGGTGGTTGGGCTGGCAGGGGAGGGCAGTTGGGGGCGATCGGGCTGGCAGGGGAGGGCAGTTGGGGGTGATCAGCAGGCAGGAGTGGTTAGGCGTCATCAGGCCAGCAGAGAAGCTGTTAGGGGGCGATCAGGCTGGCAGGCAGAAGTGGTTAGGGGCAATCAGGCAGGCAGGCAGGTGAGCAGTTAGGAGCCAGCAGTCCTGGATTGTGAGGGGACTGTCGGTTTAGTCTCGCCCACCCCTCCCGTGGATGAATTTTGTGCACTGGGCGTCTAGTATAAAAATAAATATCTTAAAAGAATTAAAAGAACAAAAAGGCTGGTATTAGACTTTTTCAATAATAATGATAATATAAGTCAGAATAGAGTGACATTATATATAATTCTTAAAATATAGTTTACGAATGAAGGAGTAATATGGATATTTTCAGAAATACAAAACTGACTTACCCATCATCAAAGCATAACTGATGACATTTCTATTTGATGAATTCCAGGAAGAAGAAAATGATCCCTGAAGGAATATGAGAACAAAAGCTAATGGAGTTTAGGATGTATTGATATAAAGCTATTTTTCATGACATGGAGAAAGAATATATATATATATATATATCTTTCCTCTTTCCTTCTGTCAGAATAAATTACACCAGACAGAAACTCGAGTACAAGTAATCTGTTGATCCCAGAATGATCAAATAAGGTAGTGGTAAGATTAGATAGGGAAGAGAGGAAAATAAATGCAGGGCAAGTTAATGAGTAGGTTTCCACTGAGGGCAACTACAGTTACTAGTAAATTGTCCTGAGACTCTCAGCCTTGGTTGAAGACTACTCTGGAGCATTAAATTCTTAGCACTGCTCCATGTGGACCATAAAATAAAAAGTGCTCAGGCAGAGAGCTGTAGAGCTCAGGCAGGAAGGTATTCGGCAAAGATAGAAACAGTGAACACCAAGGGGTAATAAGCCAGAGCAATGGCAGGTTACCTGAATTATGAACCGGATATTAAATAAAAGCATTTATTAGCCAACTATCATATATATGTGGCATTTATGTGATATGTATGATATTTATTTGCCTACCTATCTACTTAAATGATATCTATTTGCTTATATTCTACTGTTTTCCAAAATGTTTTAATGCGGGAAATAGTTTTATAGAAAGGCCTGGAATTTAATAAATATAAATAAGATCAATGAAAAATGTTTTTTAATGTAAAATTTTAGAAAATAATGTGTAATAGCCCTGTATGAAAGTTTCACATTTGACCTTGTCTTAATATTTTGTTTGCAGACACCTCCAAGGAAAAGATGCCCAATTTGGGTTTTATTCCAATGTCATCTGAGATGGTTGATAAATTTGTTGGAGACATTTTGAAAGATTTGCCTTTTCTAAAGAGGTATAGGGCCAAAAGTGCCCCTATAAACACTTGTATGGAGTATTAATCATTAAAGATTCTTTGAACTATAACATATTAGAGTATATTAGATGTAATATATGTTTGTAAAACATATGAGTTTGATATCAAATTTATCAATGACCTTTGATCAATACTAGGTGAAAATCAACATGGTTTTAATCTTAGAGTAAAATCACTCAATCTGCATGCTTTTAATTAATGAATTCATTAATATTTTTTGATGTTGATGGGACTGTTTAGAACATCAAGTGGATTCTGGATTATTAAACTCTAATAAACTGCTCTTTGGGTTCAACTATTTATATCATATCACAGCCCTAACCGGTTTGGCTCTGGATAGAGCGTCGGCCTGAGGACTGAAGGGTCCCAGGTTCGATTCCGGTCAAGGGCATGTACCTTGGTTGTGGGCACATCCCCAGTAGAGGGTGTGCAGGAGGCAGCTGATTGATGTTTCTCTCTCATCGATGTTTCTAACTCTCTATCCCTCTCTCTTCCTCTCTGTAAAAAATCAATTAAAAAATGTATTTTATATCATATCACAGAAAGAGGAAAGAGGGCTATAATTTTTTTAAAAAATATGAATGCAAAGTATAATCTGTGTTATGTTATATTTGAATGTCTGTACTTTAAAATATGAATGTATTTCTTTTTATCTCATAGGGATGATCCGATTGTAACTTCACTGGTTAAACATAAGGCATTTGATGAACTTGTACATTGGCATTCTCATAAACCCCTTAGTGATGATTATGATAGGTCAAAGTGCCATTTTAATGGTGAGCTCTGTGACTTTGGTTAAATAAACTAAAATAAATTTCATTCTCTGTCTTTTATCTCAGAATGAAATATTAGCATATTATGTGCCACAAATTATATTTCTTGAGTAAGACTAGTCCAGAAAATACTTAGGTGAATGTCAGTAAAGATGGTAGTGAAGAGTCCCATTTCCTTTACTGACAGTCATATGTACATAGGTATGTAGGTGTCTTAGGAGGAAGTACTAGGAGGAAGTACATAAAGATGGCATTTGTCCCCACAAAAGTTAGAAGCTGTCTTAAGCAAAGACAATTTATATTTGAAGAATTCTGTGTATTCCTTGATGTCAAAAATATTGAGACCATAGTCTTCTAAGCAATTGCAGTTGCTTTCACACCACCCAGTTGACTGCATGAAACAAGTGCCAACATTTTATCTGCCTTCATGCTTAGGATGGTAGGAACTGAAAATGGGAGCCCATAAAATCACTAGCAGTGCATCAACAGAGGTTGAATTAGGGATCTGGTGTCCTTGGATCATTCATCTCACTTTTGCTCTATGCTCACTCCCACTCCTTCTCCTCCCAAGTAGACAAAACTTACTTTCAGGAGAATCTAGGAGTGAGCATAGTAAGCATGCTCATATGAAATACTTATCAGCCTGCTTATATAAACAACTAACAAGATCCTGCAAGATGCAAGGGATCTTTTAGATTAACCATTAACATCCTTCAAAGTGGTTTGATATATGTAGATAGACATAGAAAAATTAACAAGCTTAGTTATTCCCTTTGAGTATTGTAATTTTTCTTGGGTAAGGGCATATGTCACATCTTGAATGTTAAGATTTCCTCTGTTATTGGATTTTACCATAGTGTAAGTGTTTCTCAGCTGCCAAGCTCTTGATTCTGTGACTATGGTCTGGAGTAATGATTTTTCCTTTACGTGATGTAAGAAGCCAGAATATCCTAAATGGCTATCTTCTTGACTCTGCCTCTACTTTCCTTTTCTTAACTTTATTCACAAGACACATGACAAAGGTAATGCCCAGAATCTGTCATAGCATCCTGATATTTGTTTTGAGAGGTAGATAATGAAAGAATGCTTTATCTTCCTATCCCTTAAATAAAGTAAGGAATTATTTTATAGACAAGAGATAGTCTGAGTTAAAGATCCCCTCTTTAACAAAAGTGAACAGTAAATTACTGTTCCAAACTAAAAAAGAAAGTTCATGTTAGATTGCGATGATGTGGATAATTAGTGAGAATGCTGTTTAAGAAATGCAGTTGTATTACATTTGTCTTTTCCTTTTCAGGAAACCCTAGAGATCCTTATCATCTTAAATCTGTGCAAAAGTATCAAGTTTTTCAGCGATTTTATGGAAAGTCATTAGAATCAGTCTCTTCCAAACTCATTGTAACTCAAGATGTTAAGCCAAAGAAGAATTTCAGTAAACCCAAGACCAAAAAGGCAAATGTAGGTTCTATAAATTCTATCAAAATGTTTTACTTTTCTTTGCCTCTTCTTAAGCTATTTTTGTTCTGTCTCTGGTAGCTTCTTACAATGCTATGTGTATATATATGATCACCTATTATTTTATTTACTTGCTAAGATGCTCTAATCTGCATATCTACACATAATAAAATATATATTTATTAACAAAAATAAAACTAAAGGCTTGGATGTAAAAACATTGAGATAACAATTCACAGCTACAATACATGTGATGAGTGCTTTGATAGAGAGATGCCCAGGAAGAGGAATACATGACTTAGTCTTAAGAGAATTAGGAAAGGCTTCATAGAAGAAATATCTTGAGGGACAAGTAGGGGATAGAGAGGTGACCATGGAGGAATGCAAGAGGGAACCTTTTCTAGAGATAGCAGCTGGAACCAGTGCATAAAGACATGAAAAAATAGTGCCCTGGTGTTTCTGATTTTGTTATATTTACTCTTTGATTTATAATATAGATCACCCATAAACCTAGAAAATCACCTAGTCTTTATACTCATTAAATTAAATTGTCATAAGTTTTCAATTACAAGAGGCTTTAATTTTAAGAAACAGACACAGACTAAAATTGTGCCTATTGAAGAATGGGATGATGGTCCAAAAAATCAATATACACTTAAAGATATTGTCTCATTCATGATATATTGGAATATTTCCAACTTGATTCATGATATGTTTCTTTTCTTTCTGGGCAGGAGACAAAGGCTGAAATAATTACTAGAGAGAATAAGAAGAGATTATTTGCCAAGGAAGAACAAAAAGAAGAGAATAAGTGGAGTGTTCTGTCACACTCCATTGAGGAGGAAATGAAAGAGAATTTAAACTCTGGAATACAGAACCTGGAAGATTTTTTGAAATCATGTAAAAGTAACTTGGTGAAGTATCAAGTTGAAATGGTAGGGTTAACTGCCTGCTTGAAAGCATGGAAAGAACATTGTAGAAGCCAAGGAAAAGGTATGTGATTCTGTGTTTTTTTTCATTTTGATGAATTGAAGAATTAATAAAAAATAGAATGATGATAGCTGTCACTTATTAAGTGGAAATTTGTGTTAGAAGCTTTAGACCCATTATCTGATTTTATCCTTACAAAATTTCTCCAAGTATTCTTACCTCTGTTTTATCAATGAGCAATGAAATATCAGACAGGGTCCCAGTAGCAAATACTCAGCACATTCATAAACAAATTCAAATCAAAGAGAGGTTTAAAGAAATTACAAGGTTGTCGGAATGGTTAAGGGAACCCACAAAGATGGTGAGGCACCTGGGAGAATCTGTCATTCATCTTTGAGATCTGAAATATGAACATTTTCTTTTTGGGTAAAACTGGGATCGTGTTTATTATCTTACTGAGTTCTTCCAGAAGTTGCTGAGGTTCCATGCACTCTGCTTTACAATTTCTATAATAGAAAAGAAAAGAACAGATGGGAAGAAGATAAAGGAGAAATAAGACTGGGTAGAGATATGTAAATTGATAGCGCGTGAAATGATCATGTGCCATACTTCCAAACTGACAATTGTTCTGAGTAAAGTTAATTGATGTCCGTCTTTGAGGTTCTCCACATTTGAATCCGCTTAACACAGGATCACCAGGTTCTTTATTCCCCACACTCTCATTCTGCTGACTTCAGTCTGCTCTAGCGAAGTCATCCTTTCACTGTGGATTCTATTACAGTGGAAAGCCCGAGACTTGGCTTAGGTGTTACTCTCAAACCAACATGTTGTAAGAGAAATCAGAATGAACAGTGGCTTACCCTCCTGGAGAATAAGAATAATTATATACTAAATTTATTTTGTAGCTTTTTATGGCATTTGGTAGGTGTTTGGTAATATTTGTTGAATATATGTTGATTAGAAGACAGGTAGGATCAAAAACAGCCTTACAATGGTAAGTATGGAAAGATTAGCAGTGGTAAGTATAAAAAGATTATATGTGCATGACTATAAAGCAATGTAGAGGAATCAGTAAAGTCTGTTCTGGCAGGTGCATTAGGCTGATTGAATTGAGAGGCTCCATTGATTATGCCAAATACTTATTTGTGGGCAAGAGTAGACCTCAATAAATGTTGCTAAGTTTTTAACTAGGTATTTAAAGTCATCCGGATATTTTTCTTTGAACACGGTAGAGAAGGTGTGAAAATAATAGGTGGAGAAAATATTTGTTGTTCCCCAGAACTTGCACAAATTTGAGCTTTAATGATCTTACTTATATCGTGAACTATAAGATTTTTCTTTTTCTTCAACTCAGTTGGTCATGGAGATGATGATGTGTGTATAGTTGCACTTTAATATTATTTTATTTAGTATTTTGTGTTCCAAAACCACCATCAATGTTAAGATAGTGAATTTAATTAGGTCAAATTGATAGCCTGGATGACTACTCTTGGTTAACATAAATTTATTGTTTTTGGTGGTCTTTATAACAATTGTGTTGATCTTTGCCAAGGTGAAACCACAAAAGATTTAAGTATAGCTGTTCAAATGATGAGAAGGATCCACTCCTTGATGGAAAAACACTCAGAACTTTTGCAAGAAGCAGATCGGCAACTTATAGCCAGATGCCTTAAGTATTTAGGATTTGATGAGTTGGCAAGTTCTTTAAATCCAACTGAGGTAATGTTTTCAGAATAGTTCCATTTTAATAGAATAATTTTTAGGTAATTAAAGGGTATTGCAAATACAGTCACCTCTTCTAGGTGTTTTTAACTGAAAATATTTACTCTGAATTCATAATCATTATTAGTAACCCAGCTGCCCAAATTTGAAGTAATCTGGAATTAGAAAGCTTGAACAAGTGTTTGGACAAACATTATATGCCAGATAATCTCTGTAGACCTGTAAAACTAATCCTATGTTTAATTGTAGCAAAAAATTTAAACAGTATAATGGGGTTCTTCAATTGTCTTTACATATATCAGATTGTAGCTACAAACACCTTGATGGATATTTGAAAACCTTGATGTCTGCTAATTTACTCGCGGTTAAGATGATGAGTAGGCGCTAAAATAGTTCAGCAAAGATATTACAACATTTAAAAAGTGCTAAATTTTTTCTCATAAAATGTGCTAGTAATAAATGTTTTAATTACTTGAATGATGTTATAATTTAAAATCACTTTCAAATGAACTTTTAAAATAATGTAGGTTGCAGAAGATGGCATAAAAGAGAAGAAAAAGAATAAATATTCAATTGGCATTGGGCCTGTTCGGTTTCAACTACAATACATGGGCCATTATTTGCTACGAGATGAGAGAAAAGATCCAGATCCCAGAGTTCATGATTTTATTCCTGACACATGGCAGGTAATGACTGAATGAAACAGCCCTTTGTATTTATTATTAAATGTGATCTGAGGACCTTTTCATTATTGTGGTGCTACCTATTATATTTGTCATTAACTTCTTAATATTGAGTCATAGCATTTAAAATTATTTTGTTATTGGGAATGTCAAGTGTAGACTTTTTTCAACTTAAAGAAAGTGAAATTTTTATTTTGTTCATTTCCTTGGAGGTACTCTGATGAATTCACATGTATATTTTTGAAGTTGTGTGTCATCCAGTTGTATCATTATGGAGCAGCCTCCAAGTTTTCCCTTTGTCAGTAGGATTTCATATGTAAATCTATAAATGTGCTCAGAGAAATTTGGTACATTAAACTGTGTAGACAAGTGTTTATATACTTACCTGCCTCATCTGTTACCATAGTAGCTATTCTTCTACAAATAAATGTAAAATTAGTATTAATGGGTATAAAATTTGGAATGACATGGTGTGTTTCTTCATAGACTGAACCATATAAAATTGCTGATGAATTGAACCTGTTTACCTACAAAAGTGCTATTACATAGTTTCAATCTAATGGACTGAATAGTCAGAATCTGACTTCTTTTTTTGTTGTTTAATTTTGAGGAAGATATAAGAAATGTTCACTTTTATTTTACATTGCCTTTTCTTTCTGGAACAAGTAACTGTTCATTTTTTTAACTTAGCACCAAAATGAAAAATTTTATCTCTAACGGGTGTGCCCCAAGGACTTTGGAGAATCAAAGGAATTCAGAATGAAATGAGAGACTTTATTCAGCACCAAGATTGCAGTCAACCCTAAGACCTAGTCCTACCCCACAGTGGCTTACAGTTTGTCTACACTGATGACTTTAGGTTTACATTTCTGAGTCTTAGGCATTTTTTTTTTCTACACATAGATTTCAGTCAGAGCCTAGATAGTAGTAAATATTATGCTCTAATTCCCCAAGACAATTTAATCTCCCATGGTTCCTTCTGATATAGGATAACGCTAGTCATAATGGTGGGCTCAAGGTTTTGTGTGTTTTTTTTTTGTTGTTGTTGTTGTTGTTTTACTTGTAGTGATTCTTATTTATTTTAAATTAATTTATTTTTCATACCCCCTTTACTCATTTTTGTCTCATTCCTCACCCCCACCTCTGGTTCTTTCCTCCCTCCCGCCCACCCGCCCTCCCTTCCTTCCCTCCCTCCCTCCCTCCCTCCCTCCCTCCCTCCCTCCCTCCCTCCCTCCCTTCCTCCCTCCCTCCCTCCCTCCCTCCCTTCCTTCCTTTCTTCCTTCTCCTCACCTGAGGATATTTACCCATTTTTAGAGAGAGGGAAAGACAGAGAGAAATATTGATGTGAGAGAAACACATCGATTGGTTGCCTCCATTGATTTTTAGAGAGAGGGAAAGCAGAGAGAAATATCAATGTGAGAGAAACACATGGATTGGATGCCTCATGCCCCAACCAGGGTCTGGGCCTGGGAGGAACCTGCAACTGAGGTACGGTGCCCTTGATCAGAATTGACCCCAGGACCCTTTGGTCCACAGGTGGATGCTCTATCCACTAAGCAAAACTGGGTAGGGCTTTTCTTTCTTTCTTTTTTAATCTTTCTCTGATTGACTTCTTTCACTAAGCATAATTTCGCAAGGTCCAAGGTCCATGTATTTAGTTGCAAATGGCTAAATTTCATTTTTTTTAAATGGCTGGATGGTATTCTATTGTATATATACATATATATGTATTTATATATCACAATTTTTTATGCATTTAATCATTGATGGACACTTAGGTTGTTTTCATGTCTTGGGAGTGCTTTTATCTTTTTGAGTTAGTGTTATTATTTTCTTCCAATAAATACCCAGAAATGGAATTGCTGGATGATAAAGTAGTTGTATGTTTAATTTTTAAGAAAATTCCACACAGTTTTTTATTGTAGCTGCACAAATTTATATTCTCACCAACAGTGCAGAAAGGTTCCTTTTTCTCCACATAGTTGCCAGCCCTTGTTATTTGTTGTGTTTTGTATTAATAGTCATTCTAACAGGTGTGAGGTGATATCTCATTGTGGTTTTGATTTGTATTTCCCTGATCATTAATGAAGTTGAATTTCTCTTCATGTATCTATTGGCCATCTGTAAGCCTTCTTTGGAAAAATGTCTATTCAGATTCCCTATCCATTTTGAAATTGGATTGTTGACTTTTTTTGTTAAGTTATGTAACCTCTTTGTTATTTTGGATATTAATCCCTTATCATATATACCAGTGTCCTGGTGCACGGATTCGTGAAAAAATTAACTAGAATAAATATTTTAATATCGCTATTCGCCCATTCTCTGTAATAGAAGTGTCAACCAAATTCACGATCAACAATGACAGATTGAAACACATGTGTGAGATTGGCACCAGCGAGAGCTTTATGTATATAGATAAACTTGCTTAATTAGACCTGCTTCCTGATTTAGCTAAACTTTTTCCAGCCCAGTGAAGCACCCCAACTTCTCTTTCAGGTAGTTATCAGCAACACAGCAGTAAATATCATCATGAAGCAGATTATTATTGTAGATCATGCAGGGAGAACAAAGGATGAAATATTTAACTGTAGCAGTGTTTGACTATATTCTGCACAGTGAGAAAACCTGAAGTCATTTTCAAGGTCCACCATTGCTTCTTTTCAGTTGGGTCAAGTTTCTAAGCTTTCTAAATCTCTATTTTCTGGCTAATGAAAAGAAAATAGGATTCTACCAAGTCTCTTATCTACTTACTCCAGGACTTCTGTGAGGATCATATGAGATGAGGCATGGGAAAAAGCTTCACAGACATTTGGTTAAAGTGTAAAATTTTTGCACCTGGCTATAAAGCAAGTCGTGTTTCTGGGCTGAAGAAACTCCAAGGAGGCTAGTCACTAGGGAGAGGAAGCTGGGCATTGCTATGTGACATCATTACCCGGCGCCCACAGCAACAGGTTCCGGGCTGGGCTGTGGGCTACATTTTGCACCAAGACATGAAAACAACCTAAGTGTCCATCAATGATTAACATGGCAGTGTTAGCTGTGATTTGGTAGGGTGTCACTCCTGGGTGCTGGTGGGGCCTGTGTCGCACTTGGGGGAAGCCGAATGTTGGTTTGTAGGTGCCAGGCCCATGGTGCCGTTACTTTTTAAATGGCCAGTGTGTGTCGTGGCAGCTCCTGTATTGAGTGTCTGTCCCCTGGTGGTCACTGCACATCATACCTACGAGTAGGATGGTTGTATGGACAATTAGACTTTTATATACATAGAAAATTTACAAATTTTTTCTCCCATTCAGTAGGTCGTCCTTTCATTGTGTTGATGGTTTCCTTTGCTTATAGTTTTTTAGTTTGATGTGGTCTGCCTTATTTTTGCTTTGGTTGCTTTTGTTTTTGGTGTCAGATTTAGAAAATAATTTTCAAGTCCTATGTCAAGGAGTTTAACACCTATATTTTCTTCAAAGTATTTTATGGGTTCAGATCTTACATTAAATCTTTAATTGACTTTGAGTTACTTTTTGTGTATGGTGAAAGGTAGTGGTTCCATTTCAGTCTTTTGCATGTGGCTGTCCAGTTTTTCCAGCACCATTTATTGAAGAGACCGTCATTTCCCCATTGTACATTCTTGGCTCCTCAAATAATCATATATGCATGGGCTTATTCTTGTTCCATTGACCTGTGTGACTTATTTTTCTGCCAATGTCATACTCTTTAGATTACTATAGTTTTCTAATATAGTTTGAAATCAGGGAGCATGATGCTTCCAGCTATGTTCTTTCTTGAAGTTGCTTTGGCTATTCAGTGTCCTTTGTGGTTGCATACAAATTTTAGGATTGTGTATTTTATTTCTGTGAAAAAATACCACTGGAATTTTGATAATTGAATCTGTAGATTGCTTTGAGTAATATGGACATTTTAACAATATTAATTCTTTCAATCTATACGCAAAGAATATCTTTATATTTATTTGTGTATTCTTCAGTTTCTTTTATTAATGTCTTGTAGTTTTAAGTGTATAAATCTTTCATCTCCTTGGTTAAATTATTTTCAGTACTTTGTTCTTTTTGATGCAATTGTAATCTTAATTTCTCTTTCTGATAATTTGTTGTTAGTATATAGAAATGCAACATATTTTTGTGTATTGACTTTGTATCCTGCAACTTAATTCATTTATTAGTTCTAGCCATTTTTTGTTGGAGTCATTATTGCTAAATACTTCCCTCTTAGAGCTTTTTTTGCTACATTCCATGAATTTAGTATATGTCCATTTTCATTTGTCTTAAAGTATTTTTTATTTTTCTTTGGATTCATTCTTTGACCCATTGTTGTTTAGTCTTTCCATATCTGTGAATTTTCCACTTTTCTTTGTGTAATTGATTTCTAGTTTTATACCACTTTGGTTGGTCATGTTTGATATTACTTTATCTTTCTTATGTTGATGATGGTGGGGTACCTTAAAAAAAGTCCCTGCCTCTTTTTCAGGAGCAGGAGAACCAGTGCTTACTTCAGAACAGGACACAAGGCAGTCAAGTTCTCTTCATTAATCCTGCAAACATTGCAATTCTTTTGATGCTCCCTTCACTCTGGGGTGTGTCCCAGAGTGGACCTAGATAAGAGATTGGGGCCCTGGATGTTTTTTCACATACCACCCATCATACAGACATGATTCTTTGAGTAGTCATCATTTTGATGAATAAAAGGATAGGCTGAAGGGATGAAGATCCCACATGCCCTACAAAGTAGGTATCTGGCATTTTTATATTTAGAAATTAGAAGGTAAGTAACAAAATAATAAATTACTGATTTTTTTCTCTTCCTCAGCTGCTTTCTTACCATCAAAAAAAATACATATGGGCTGATTCTTAGAACTGAATTTCTCAAAGCCATTCTGCACTTAATCAATGGCAAATAATTAGAAAAAAGGTCTTCTCAATAGCAAGATATTTTATTCAGACTCACTCTCCATTCCCCGCCCCCAACACAAACACACCTTAAATTGCTCAAAAGTATAACAATTCTCTCTTCTGAGAGAATATCATGAATTTTCAGGTTTTTCTATAAGTCTCTTCATGTTTTTGCAACTCCCAATCATTCCTTTTGAGGTTCAGAAAGTTATACTGAAAGTGTACTAATATATTTGTTTTGATAACATGCTCTTCACATTATTGACACAAATGGTGCTCTGAATCCTGCAGCGAGAGCTCCTTGATGTTGTGGATAATAATGAATCAGCTGTGATTGTTGCTCCAACGTCCTCAGGCAAAACCTATGCTTCCTACTACTGCATGGAGAAAGTGCTGAAGGAGAGCGATGAAGGGGTGGTTGTGTATGTCGCACCAACAAAGGTAGTGCTCAAGTGACTTTAATTTGCTCTTTCATTATTGTCATGCAGGAGAAGGTTTTATTTACAGGAAGTATAAGTTTACATATCCTCATTCACTTTTGCTTTAAATATGATTACAATTAAAAAAGGCAAATCTGGTTGGGATAACTTTAATTCTATGGATTAATGTGAATTCAGACTCCATTTTATTTTCTAGGAAAATGTGTAGTGTTGAGTGACTTGTGGTCAACCTCAAACTAATATATTATTTGAAATTAGCATTTTAGTTTTTTATTTTTAATTTTTAATTTTATGTTTTGAAAAGAAGGGAGAGAGAGAGAGAGAGAGAGAGAGAGAGAGAGAGAGAGAAGAAAGAAGAGAGAAGAGAGAAGAGAGAAAGGAAGAAAGAAAGAGAAACATTGATGTGAGATAGAAAAATTGATCAGTTGCCTTCCACACGTGCCCCAACTGGGAATCAAACTCACAACCTAGGTATATGCCCTGATTGGGAATCAAACCTGCAACCTTTTGGTGGACATAATGATGCTTCAGCCAAGTTAGCTTCCTGGTTAGGACTAGCACTTTATTTTTTTTTTGTAGCTTTTTTTGTTTTTCATGTTTATGAAAACAGTAAGTATTCATTGTTGGAATGTAATACAGTATATCAAGAAAAATTAAGCTGGCCCAGCCAGTGTGGGTCAGTGGTTGAGTGTTAACCTATATACCAGGAGGTCACAGTTCTATTCCTGATCAGGGCACATGCCAGGGTTGTAGGCTTGATCCCCAGTAAGGGGCTTGCAAGAAACAACTGATTAATAATTCTCTCTCATCATTGATGTTTCTATGTCTCTCTCCCTCTCTGAAATCAATAACATATATTTATATAAAAAAAGAAAAGTTAAGCTGACTAGAGGTGGAATTGGTAAGTTGACACAATACATATTGCCAAATTACTCTTCTAAAAGTTTAAATCTATTTTTATTCCCACTGGCAGTACATAGTAGTACACATTCTCTTGTCTTTGAATAATTTAAAAAGTTTTTGCCATACTGATAGGTGAAATCTTTTATCTCATATTTAAATTTGCATTTTTTTGTGATTTGAGCATCTTTATGTGTGATTTGGGGGTATTGAAATTTCTTTATTCATAAACCAATTGTAAATGTATTTGCCCATTTTTCTTTTTTTGGGGGGAAAGGTAATGTCTTTTTATTAATTTACTATAGGCCTGGTGCATGAAAATTCATGCACTAGGGGGTTCCCTCAACCTAGCCTTCGCCCTCTAGCAGTCCAGGAGCCCTCAGGGGTATCTGACTGACGGCTTAGGCCCCTCCTGGTGGACATGCCTGTGGGAGCGCACTGACCACCAGGGGGCAGCTCTGGCCCCGCCCCCCCAATCACCCCTCTGCTGCTGCAGGTCGCTGCCGCCCCCTGATTGCTGTCCCGTCCGGTCCCTCTGCCTGCTGGCACCCGCCTTGGCTGGCCTGGCACCTCCCGCTCACGGGCCGTGCCCCCTGCTGATCAGTCGTTCTGCCGTTCGGTCGATTTGCATATTAAGCTATATTATATAGGATCAGAATCTTGTATAGTTAGCATACTATTTCTCAGAGAGCAATAAATATACTTTTATTTGTCACTTTTTATTATATTATGGTTACATTAATGATAATGTTCTGTTAATGTTTTTGTATAGTCATATCTATCAGTATTTTCATTTAGCTTTTCCATGTGTGCTCAAACATATAAAATGCTTGTTTTCTATTATTTTATGCTTATGTTTAAAATTTACATGTTAATCTATGTGTAATTTTGTATTTTTTGGTGTAAAGTGTGAAATAGAAAGATGTTCATAGGTTTCCACACACTCAGATTCTACTGACCAGGCTACATGGTTTATCCAGAGCATGGTTCTACTTATTCATGTTTATATTCAAACTTAAGATGTACGGGGGAAATCCCCAAATATAAAACCACAAAATTACCTTGACTCCCTCACTTGACCTTTTCCCTATAGCAGCCTCACAATTATCTCTAAATCTTGGCCATTCAGATATTAGCTGTTTTTTTTTTGTTTTTTTGTGTTTTTTTTTTTGTGTGTGTGTGTGTGTGTGTGTGTGTGTGTGTGTGTGTGTGTGTTTTTTCTTCCTGATGTCTGAGCAACATTTCCTCTTTATTTTTTCCTTCGATGAAGCCATTTTTCCCCATTTTACTTTATGTTGGGGTTTATCAGTGAAGTTCACATGTTTAGTAAAGTATCCAAAAAAAAAAAAAAAAGCACATTAGGGTATTTAGAGTAAACGAGTATAAAAAAAGCAGTTATTAAGCTTCCTGCACTCATAGCAGCACATATTTTTATACAGTTCCTATTGTTACCTATTTTATCTGTACTTTAAGTGATGAATCTCTTTCCTTGTCAACTAGGCCCTTGTTAATCAAGTGGCAGCAACTGTTCAGAATCGTTACATCAAAAACCTGCCAAATGGGGAAGCTCTATGTGGTATTTTTACAAGGGAATATCGTCATGATGCCCTAAACTGTCAGGTAGGACATATTAATCAATGCTTTTGTTGTCAAATTATATAATAGTACTTATATGTCTTTTTCACTAGAAATTCATAAGGCCTTATGGAAATAATTCAGTTGAATAGATAAGGTGAAATGGCTTTAGGGAAAATTTAATATTGTTACAATCCAGAGAGTGGATAATAGGAGGGCACTTATAATTTGATTTCAGATTTTAGTTATGGTTCATTGCATCATCTTGGTTTATAACTTAATTGAAAATGATTTGAAGAACCCAATGTTATAAAAAATTAACGAACACCAATTTCCAGTTAGAATTACTTTTTCTTGGTAAGTAGGGTTCTCTTACTTTTCTTGATGAGTAGGATACTTATTGTAATTTTTGTTGTTGTTGTTAATCCTCACCTGAGGATATTTTCCCATTGATTTTTAGAGAGAGTGAGAGACACAGAGAGGGAGGGTGAGAGACAGGCAGGGAAGCATGGATGTGAGAGAGACACATCCATTGGTTGCCTCCCGCATGCTACCCGACCAGGGCCGGGAATGGAGCCTGCAACCGAGGTATGCCCTTGACCAGAATTGAATCTGGGACCCTTCAGTCTGAGGGCTGATGCTCTATCCCCTGAGCTAAACCTGCTAGTGCTCATTGTAATTTTTAAAATGTTGTATTATGGGTAAAAATTGGGGTGTTTAAGCAAATCATAGACATTTTGTTTATGATTTATTGAACTCATAGATAAACAACCTAGACTAAACAAAAAGTGAAAACATGATTATAGAACATTGCATGGCAGAAACGGAATATGTGTTACCCAGATCACCTTTCAAGGAAGGACTTGCTGTCCAGATGGGGGAGTGTGGTCAAAACAAATGCCAGCTGTCAGTTCCCCCAATTCTGCCTCCATAGTTCATATCTGTGAGTGAGCTAGGCGGGGGTATAAATACCAGGCCGTTTTGGCTTCCTGTGGAACTGCTCTGACAGCCAGTATTCACTCCAGAACTCTGAGCCAGGTTGGTTAAGATTTCATCAGGCCTGTTTTGAAGTTTAGCTTCTCCCTCTCCCCTGTCCTACTTCCTCCCACTTCCATAGTTGTTGGTTCTTCATAAACATTTTTCATCCTACACTGTATATCAGGGTCAGATTTTGAGGAAACCAACATGTGACAATTAACTCTTTCTATTGTATTACTTTGAATACTCATAATTAAGAATTTAAATTTCAAATCTGATATTTTACCAGTTTGACCTGTAAAATTGCAATTTCATAAGGTTCCAGCTAATATCACAATTTTACTGAAACACTCTCAGAAGCAATATCCTATTTATCAGCTGGTACTTTCAGGAGTTATAACTCTATCTTTTATATTCTTATAACTATGTGTATACATAGTAAATGCTCAAAATGTTTGTTTATGCAATATTCTTACTTTTAGGTACTTGTTACAGTGCCTGCCTGCCTTGAAATTCTGCTGTTAGCTCCTCATCGCCAAAGATGGGCGAAAAGGATCAGATATGTTATATTTGATGAGGTAGGTTTGGTATTATTTTTCTGTTAATTTCCTAGTGTACAACAACATATAATGAAGCGCTCTGGTACTTTAGGTTATTTGTCCGTTTGTATATATGCACTTCCTTCTGAATGGTTTTCCTAGTGAGTCATAATCAATCTTTTTGCTCCATTTTCCTGTTGTAACTGAATAGGGTATATTGGTGTATGCTGCAGAGCTCTGTATGAGAGAGGAACCTGTTATTGGTGACTACTATTTCAGAAGAGCAGAAAAAACCACCATGGCATACATTTTGGACAGAGATGTCAAAATTCAATTTTTAATCTCTAAAGCAAAGAAGTTGGCCTTTAACGATGATGCTACTTATATATTATCAGTCATGGTCCCAACTGAAAACAAGTGGCACACTTAAAATATAATTCAAGAAGAGTATTTTCCAAGATGTGCATAGGGGAATGAATAAAACCAATACAGTCATTCAGAGCTAGTAGCTTACCCCTAGATTTAAAAGGACAAGGCAAAGAAGCAGTTACTGAGCCTGAAAAGGAGATTCAGATTGAGTTGGCCCCGTGTAAGGACCAATTACCTTAGTTGAGGGACACAGCTGGCTCAAGGTAACCTTTCAGGAAGGGAGCCAATAGAATGAAGACCTCATTCTTATTCTCTTCCCTTCTTCTGATCACTTGCCAAGGGTCTTCATTGGCCAAATACAATGGAACTAGAGAGCACTGAAGCCATTTTGAAGTAGTCTCTATAGGTTGGCAGAGAGAGCAGGGTAGGAAATAATGGAAATTTACAGGGCCAAATAGAAGATATTTAAAAAATTTTATAGTATTATTCTTAGAAATATTTATTCAGCGCTAGCCGTTTTGGCTCATTGGATAGAGCTTTGGCCTGTGGACTGAAGGGTCCCAGGTTCAATTCCAATCCAGGGCACATGCCTGGGTTGTGGGCTCAATTCCCAGCAGGGGGTGTGCAGGAAGCAGCTGATTAATGATTCTCTCTCATCATTGAGGTTTCTCTCTCTCTCTCCCTATTTCTTCCTCTCTGAAAACAATAAAAATATTTTTTAAAAAGAAATATTTATTCAAAGAAACTTAAAACATTATGTATATTTATCTTTTTGTTAATCCTCACCCAAGGATAGTTTTTTTATTGATTGTTAGAGAGAGTGGGAGGGAGGGAGAGAAGGAGGGATAGAGAGAGAAAAACATTGATGTTTGATACTGATTTTTGGTTAATCTATATGTATTGCATCTTAAAGACCTTGAATATCTCTGCTCAGAAAATGTCCAAAAATTTTATCTTTGTAATCTAGAACCTTGAGTTGTACTTTAACCTCAAAGCTATGAAATGATATGACATTTTTATATAAGAGTAAAGCTGACAAGTTTTGAAGGCTAATATCTATTCTGGTAGGGTCAGGGAAATGTGCTATTTAGTACAAAGCACAAAGTTCATATTCAGGAAAATGATATATTATTTGACCAGGGAAAAACCAAATGGGCAAAATTGGGAACCTTTTTTAAAAATTATGTGGCTCTAATTGGTGAGTCCTTTCCAGTTGATTGCCAGGTGCCATACTTTCATCTGTTTAAAGAAGACCACATTTGAGAATCTTCTCTGAGTCTAGTTGAATTTGTTTTATTTGGTCAAAAGACATTCATTTATGTATTTAGCAAATATTTAGGGAGTGCCTCCACAATGCCAGGCACTATTGGTGCTGGGGATGCCCCCATCTAAGATCACAAGACTAATTGACAAAAGGGAATGAAACAATTAAGTGCACAGTTGACTATGCCAGCCCATATTGGTACATCTTGGGAAGAAAAAGAGGGGCTGTTGTGACTGTGATAATGGCAGGGAGGGGGTAGGAGGACAGCCCTGGAGTGGGCAGTCAGAAAAGTCTTTCTTTTAAAAAAAATTAATTGATTTTTTACAGAGAGGAAGGGAAAGGGATAGAGAGTTAGAAACATTGATGAGAGAGAAACATCGATCAGCTGCCTCCTGCACACCCCCTACTGGGGATGTGCCCACAACCAAGGTACATGCCCTTGACCGGAACTGAACCTGGGACCCCTCAGTTCGCAGGCAGATGCTCTATCCACTGAGCCAAACCAGTTAGGGCAGAATGTTTTTCTAATAGAGTGGCATTAAGCTGAACTTTATACAGGTTGAATAGAGGGAATAAGAGCATTTTAAGCAGAAGGAACAATATATGTGAAAGCCCTAGAGGAGGAACGTTCTGTTCAAGGAATAAAGAACAGGACAGTATGTCTGGAGCAAATTTGGCAGAAGATGGGAAAGAGTGGCTTGAGATGAAACTCAAGAGGCAAGCCGTGGCCAAAGTATGCTCGGCGTTACATATCTTGTGAAGGAATTTATATTTTATTCCATATAATGGGAAGATATTGAAGGAGGTCAATTAGGGACATGGCCTAACTCACTTATCTTTTAGATACATCATTTTGGCTGTGATGTGAAGAATGTAGGGGGCACAAAGTGGGAAGCTAGGAGGGTAGTCAGGAGGGTAGTGTGGTAGTGCAGCCGAGGAGTGATGGTGACTTGGTTGGCTGTAGGCATGGGGAGAAATGCATAATTCCAAATAACTTTTGAAAGTAAGATAAAGAGGAATTATTGATTCATTGGTTATGGGGATTAGGGAAAATTTATGTGTCAAGATTTTCTATTGCCTGAATTTATGTATATACATTCAGCATGGTTGATGAAATGTGATAGGAAACTGTAGGAAATCAGCTTCCATGCCTTATTCTCATGTGCTATTTTTAAATGAACCTTTTAATGGATAAACTTTTGTCTTTAATAGGTCCATTGTCTTGGTGGAGAGATTGGAGCAGAAGTTTGGGAACATCTCCTTGTCATGATTCGATGTCCCTTTCTGGCTCTTTCAGCTACAATAAGCAACCCTGAACATCTCACTGAGTAGGCATTAGGTTCCCGTTTGAATAGAATGACTCTCTATTTCGAACGATTGAATATCATATTTTCTGTACGGGTTCTGAAATGTTTCATAACTTTCTGGTGAATTTGTTAGCTTATCTGGGAACATTCAAGGAAAGTGTCTACTAGCACCTCCTGGCGGGTGCTGAGCAAGGCCACACTCTCTAAGGGAAAATCAGTGACTCTCCCAACAAGATCTGCAATTGAGTAAGAAATTTCCCCATGCCTCAGAAATGTTCCCCAGAAGTAACTGATTTATGTCCCTGCTTTTTCCCTTTACCAAAAATTAAAAATAAAATGGAATAATGACACACTCTCTCATGGACCATGAGATTTCTTATATTATCCCACTTTGTGGATGTTTAGAAAGATAGAAAAGCCTTATTAGTTGAAAGCCCCATATCATTTTGTCATTGGGCTATATTTTTGCCCACTAATAATAACAATTAGAGTAAAGACTCCAATGTACCAGGTACTGTTCTAAGTGCTTTGCATGTATCAATTTATTTTAAATGCCAACAACCCTTATGATTTACTAGTTCCATTATTACTATGAAATAGAATTTCCAACACTACTATATATATACACTGAGTAGACAGATTATTATGATCTCGGAACGCATAATAATCTGGCCCCTCAGTGTATATCCTATATAATAAAAGGCTAATATGCAAATTGTTCCCTCGACCAGGAGTTCGACCAGCAGGCAGGCCGGCCAACCACACATGTCCCCTCCCCCTGGCCAGGCTGGCCAGACACCACCCATGCACAAATTCATGCACTGGGCCTCATACACACACACACACACACACACACACACACACACACACACACACACACTCTGAATGGCCAGATTATTATGCATTCAGAGATCATAAAAACCTGGCCACTCTGTGTGTGTGTGTGTGTGTGTGTGTGTGTGTGTGTGTACACACAAATATTTTAATTTTTATTGATTTAAGAGAGGAAGGGAGAGGGAGAGAGAGAGAAACATCAATGATGAGGGAAAATCATTGATCATTTGCCTCCTACATGCCCTCCCACTGGAGATCGAGTCTGCAACCGGGTATGTGCCCTGACCGGGAAATGAACCGTGACCTCCTGGTTCATAGGTCGATGCTCAACCACTAAGCCATGCTAGCCGGGCCCAACACTATTATTATTTCCATTTTAAAATGTAGTAAATGAGGCTTAGAGAGATTAAGTGATCTAACAAGAGTCATAGCCAGTAATGAGGTTGGGATTCAATATCAATGTGTCAGGTTTCAGCGCCTATTCCCTTATGTACAGTTTTTAAGGCAAATGACATTTTTGTTATTAAAAAATGTAATATCACAGAAAGTAGTTTCATGTTATGCCTAAATAATATGTAAATTTATTTTTAAGGTGGCTGCAAGCAATAAAACGGTACTGGAAACAAGCAGACAACATAATAGAAAAGAATACTGCTTCTGAAAGAAATGCTGGCGCTCGTGCCAATTTCCACAAAGACCACTTCCAAATGAAGCAATCATATAAAGTTAGACTTGGTATGTGTGAGACATCCATGGGAGTTTTATTTTGTACTTTAAAATTATTCCAGCCATGTGTTTCTTCATTTGGAAATTCTCGCTCTTCAATTTTAGTGCTCTACGGAGAGAGATACAACGATTTAGAGAAGCATATATGTTCGGTAAAACATAATGACATTGACTTTGATCATTTTCACCCGTGTGCTGCACTAACAACAGAGCATGTAAGTAATACTTCAGCCATCTTTGCTCCTAGTAACATAAAGTATATATCACAGTTGAAAAGATGCCTCGTTGAAACTTACCAGAATTGAGGTATAGATACTGTATAACAGATATTGAAACTTAGTTTTAAAAGTCACAAGAATAATTTTATAGTTTTCATTCTTTCTTTAATAGTGTCTGCATCCATAAAGCTTAAAAATGACTGAAACTTTTATCCTGAAATATTTTTTGGTTAATTTTATTTATCCTTGGGCATCATCTTTGCCCATTTTCTTTCTTTTAGCACCCCTGTCTACCTGTCCACTTCTCTGAAACTAATTCTTTTCTTAGTGTAGTTACAAATACATGTGGACAATATCTAGCACATGTGAGAATCTGAGCACTATGAATTAGGTTAAACAAAGAAAAGAGACTTTTCACTAGCTTATTAATCACAACATGGTTTTTTTAGTAATGAAGCAATAACATGGAAGTCATAAGAGGACTTCATTTTAGTGCTGGCATTTGAGTGGGGAAGATTTCTTAATTTTCTTGAGTACTTTTCTTCCTTTCTCATCTATTCCCAGGAATGGCTTATTCAAGCTCTGGTTGCTTCTCAAAGTGATAATTATTTAATAGTTTGTCTTCCTTCCAGGACCTGCCAAACTAAATATATTCTGAATTTTGTTGTCACATTAAGCCTTCTAATATGACAATTTTTAAAGCACATGGAACTTTAGATATCACAGGAATTAGTTCCATGTCCTGCCTACATGGTATTTCTCTGGATCCACCAAGCTAATGTAGATAAATCAGTAATAAAGATAATTCTGATTTTGCCAAGACTGCAGTAGCTTTCCTTTGGAAATGGCTAAATGAACAGCTCCTAGCGTGGCTTCTTCTATGACCTGGCTCCAAAGTCCTTTCCATTCATCCACTTGATGTATCTTACCTCATTGCCCTCATTACTTATATTGTTCCTGGAACATTTCACCCAGATGTCAAATGCTAGTTGTCCAGAACCTGTTCACCTCTTATGACTCTTGTAATGTGAAACCAACTTAGAATCCTCCTGTGACTTTCTTAGCTGGATATAATAACCTTCTCTCCATAGTACCTTTTCTATTTCTTATATGACAAAAATCATGGCCAGCTTGCTGCTAAAGCTGTTCACATGCATGTCTTCTTTATCTTACTAGAATAACTCCTTGAAGACACATGTTGTGTCCTTTGTCCCTAACAAACTGCTATGTATTTAAAAGTTCTTACTACATTTATCTATATATATAAAAGCCTAAGCAACCATTACAACTGGTTGACCAAACGACCGTTCGACCGGCTGGTAGCTATGATGTGCACTGACCACCAGGGGGCAGGCGCTTAATGCAGGAGCTGCCCCCAGGGGTCAGTGTGCTCCCATAGGCAACCTCCTGCGGCCGACCAACCTCCCGCAGTCCCTCCCCCACCCTGGACTGGACGAGACGGCCCTAATCGGCCCCAGTCTAATCGGCCCCAGTCGCTGGCCAGGCCGAGGGACCCCACCTGTGCACGAATTCGTGCACAGGCCTCTAGTATTAAATAAAGATAGCCAGTCTAAGTCAAACACTTACTTTGTGTTCGAATAATTTTGCATATTTTGTCTCTTTTAACAATCACAACAATTTTAGCATGAATGCCATATTAACATTCCCATTTCCTAAATGAGAAAGGTGAAGCATAGATAATTGAACTAAATAACTCACTGTTGCACCAAGTGAGTGGCGGGGCTGGGATGTAATCTCAGATTGATTCCAGAGCTTGCTCTCTCCTCCTATTCCTAGGAATGGCCCATTCAAGCTCTGGTTTCCCCTGTATTCTGAATGACCAATTGAAGAAATACCTGAATGAGGGGATGAATGAGAATAACTTTATAGCCTTTGGGCTATGATGCAATGGCTTCTAAAGGCAACTGAATGAATCCTAATGATAGTGATTTTCTAATTGGATTTTATTTTGGATGTTTCTCTTTTGTGCTGCAGTGGCCCAATCCAAAATAAAAATAAAACAAGAATATGGCTAAAATTCCAGTGACCTAACCTAAACCCCAAACCAGAATGTAGATGACAAGCCACACATAAATAATAAAATAATTCTTTCTCTCTTCTTTCCTTTTCCCCCACCCCCATCATTACCTGGCATTTTAAAAACAGCATAGTATTTTAAGAGTCTCATGCTCTACCGACTGAGCTAGCCAGGCTCGGTCAGCATAATATTTTAAAAAGTTATTTTATTTTGCGTTGGATGGTTTAAGGCAGGTTATCCGGAAGTAGCAAGGAGTCCAGCGGTTTGGAGTAGTTGACAAGATTGGCATTTTGGTCCAAGTACCTTTCCTCTATTTTCAGTAGCTATTAATGGAATAACTGGAAAGCAGTGGAACTGCTACCGTGTGCTCTGACCCCATATGACTTCTGCAAAGGTCATGGTGCTGAGTGAGTCTTCCTAAGACTTCCAGACTTTTGCCACAGGAATACAGGATGGACACAAAGGTGTAGACATTATTAACTGCGTTTTGACAGCTGTGTGTGAAGCATGTGTTTATGTAGGATACTTCCGAAAGTAGGAGGGATATCAAGGGAGTGGACCTTTGCAAATGAGCAAATCATTGTGTATTATATTTCAGATTAATATGAAAGAGCTGAGTGGTAAGAAAAAGCATAATACATTGTGGCAACATAAAGAGAAGAACCACTCCGTTTGGTCATCTCCTCTATAGCTCTGTCATAGAAATGGTTTCCGAAGGGAAGGGGTGGGGCAGAATGAGGAGCTGACCTTAATCCAACTGAGCAGAGGGAATTGCCTTCCATCCATATAAGGCTTGCTTCTGGCAAAGAGTAGAGTTTGGCCTTTGCCACCAATTATGCCACACAGGAGCAGCTGCTGGCTCCTGGACAGCTCAGCCCCAGGAAGTCCTTGAAAAAAACTGTTGCCTCTCTGTTCAGCACCATGTTTACCATCACCTACAGAGTCAGAGACAATGCACTTTGCAAAAATAATATCATGGTATAATACCATGTGCTTACAAGTGAAGAAGGATGCAAACCTATGACTTTTTAAAAAATAAATTTATGGAGTGCTATTGGTTCATGACATTATATGTTACAAGTGTACAATTGTATAATACACTGTGTCCTTTTATTTCTCTTTCTTTTTTACCTAGACTGGCTCAGTTTTTGCCAGCTCATTAGTTATTTTATAGTGGGGGAAAACCAAATTAAATTCACAGCTTTTGGCCATAGAATTCTTAATATGATTTTTAAAATTAAGAACTATATGTTGATTAATCAAACTCATTGACAGTTGGGGCATCAACTATGTGCCAGGTATTTTACTAAGCCTATTATATAGATTATCTAACTTAATTCCTACAACAAATCTATGTCTTAGGCAGAATTGTCCTCTGTTTTAGAAATGAGGAAGCTCTGACTTTTGAACAAGGCAAAGAGACTTAAGAAATAATAACCACTCTAGTGACCATAATAGAAGATTTAAATCTTGAAAATTATAATAGTTCTTGGATTTATTTTATGTTTTTATTTTAATTTAGGCAAAATAAATTACCACCTCATGGTAGTAATAATAAAAGAACAAAATGCTAATGTTCCAAAATAATATATTCATTTGCTATTTTGATATAAATGGGTCCTTACTATCAAGCTAGCTTTCAGTGCTCAGACTGAGAGATGCTAAATGATGACTCCATGTAATTGTTTGCATCCTATAGTTTTTACAAGACTAATTAATTTTTAATTGAAATATATTTGACTTATAATATTGTGTAAGTTTAAGGTGTACAGTGTGTTGAGTTGATTCATTTATATACTGCAATATGATTGTCATTGTAGCCTTAGCTAAAAACTCAACTAAGTCACATAATTATAATTTATTTTTGTGGTGGGAATAATTAGATCTCATCTCAGCATGTTTGGTGTTTACAGTATTGTTGTCCATAATTACTATAGTGTACATAAGATCTTCAGGACTTATTTATTTACTAGTGTTAAAAGTTTAAAAAACATGTGCTAATACATTTATCCTATCCGATTTTACTACAGTCTGTGAAGTGGGAGTACGGATATTTTAATTCCTACTTATTGATGAGAAACTAGCATTATAGTGGAATTAGAACTAGATCTTCTGACTCAAAGTCTACCAACTTTTCATTCTACCAAATATTTTTTTTCAGCTGTGTTGTAGTGGGAATGGCTTTTTTAGCCCAGAGTTTCCAAACCTGAGTTTCATAATGTGTTAACAGCTATTTACTAAAACAAGTATCCTATTTTCAAATAATTTTGGACAAATCTTCCTATAGTTCTTTTTTTGAGATTTAATGTTTCCAATAGGAAATCTTGAAGAAGTGTATTTAATCAGACACCTGTGAAAAAATACACCTCCTTTTTTCTGAGGGGGGAGGGGTGACATTCTTTTTTTGTGTGTGACATATTCTTATTTTATTTTTAAATTTTATTTTTATTGTTGACTGATGTTCCCTTCTTTTCTTTTGAAGAATACCTGTTAACATCTCAGGGATCATAGTCTCCCAGGCAATTAATTTGTAGCAATTGTGGTTTGAAACCAGTAGAAAATATTACAATGCATACTTTTTGAGAGCAGGAATTTTTTATTTATACTTTTAAAATATTTGTGGAAAAAAATGAATGACATACATATCCAGAAGGCTTAAAGTAGAACCAAGTGACCTGAGAAGAAGTGTCCTTGAGTGTCTTAAAAGTAATCTGATAGCCTTAGTTTCATTTTTATATTTTGAGTTTATTGGGGTGACAGTGTTTAACAAAATTATACAGTTTATGTGCACAATTTTACAGCACATCATCTGTACCCTGAATTGTGTGCTCGCCACCTCAAGTCAATTCTCTGTCCATCACCATTTATCTCCTCATACCCTCCTCCCCTTCCCTTTTCCCCTCTTCCCCCAGCAATTACCACATTGTTGTCCAAGTCCATGAATTGTATCCTTTTTTCCCCTCTCTTTTGCTCCATCCCTCCACCATCTGCCTGCCCCGACAGGTGTCTGTCTGTTCTCTATCTATGAGTCTGTTTCTATTTTGCTTGTTAGTTCATTTTGTTCGTTGAATTCCACATATGACGGAAATCATATGGTAATTGTCTTTCTCTGACTGGCTTATTTCACTTAGCATAATGCTCTCTAGGTTCATCCATGCTGTCACAAAGGGTAAGCTTTTTTTCTTTTTTATGGCCAAGCAGCATTCTATTGTGTAAATGTACCAGAGCTCGTTTATCTACTCATCTACTGATGGGCACTTGGCCAGCTTCCAAATCTTGGCTATTATAAACAACTAGAGGCCCGTTGCAGAAAGAGATTTGTGCAATAGGCCTTCCTTCCCTTGGCCGGTTTTCTTCTGGCACCTGGGACCCAGGCCTTCGCTCTGGCCAGAGTTTGCCTTCTTTGTCTTTGCTGCAGACTCCTGTGGCACTCCGATCCTGTAGATCCCTTCGCCCCCCACCCTCCCTCTAATAGCAGGCATCCTGCCCCACCTGACCACTCCCTGTGCCTGGAGCAGCTGGGCGGCTGCCATCTTTGGCCTTCTAATTTGCATACTCACTCTGATTGGCTGTGGGCATAGCAGAGGTATGGTCAATTTACATGTTTGTCTATTATTAGGTAAGATTCTGCAATGAACCTAGGGGTGCCTATATTCTTTTGAATTACTATTTCAGATTTCTTCAGCTAAATTCTCTGAAGTGGAATTGTTGGGTCATAAGGCAGGTCCACTTTTTGTTTTTTTGAGGTAATTCCATACTGCTTTCCACAGTGGATGCACCAATCTGCATTCCCACCAACAAAATTCCCTTTTATCCACATCCTCACCAGCACTTGTAGTTGGTTGATTTATTGATGATAGCCATTCTGGCAGGTGTGAGGTGATGTTTTGGTTTTAATTAGCATTTCTCTAATAATTATGACCTTGAGCATCTTTTCCTATGCCTATTGGCCATGAAAGTCTCTTTGGAGAAGTGTCTTTTCAGGTCCTTTGCTCATTTTTAAATTGGATTGTTTTTTGTTTTTGGTATTCAGTTGTATAAGTTCTCTATAAAATTTGGATATTAAGCCCTTATCAGATGTATCATTGGTGAATATGTTCTTGCATTCAGTGGGTTTTCTTTTTATATTGTTGATGGTTTCCTTTGCTGTGAAAAAGCTCTTTACTCTGATGTAGTCCCATTTATTTATTTTTTATTTTGTTTCCCTTGCCTGAGGAAATATATCAGAAAGAATATTGCCATGAGAAAAGTCTGCAATTTTACTGCCTATGTTTTCGTCTAGGATTTTTGTGGTTTTGAATTTAACATTTAAGTGTTTAATCCATTTTTAGTTTATTCTTGTGTATGGTATAAGAAAGTGGTCTGGTTTTACTTTTATTTTTTTGCAGGTATTCCCAACACCATTTATTGTGTAGACTATCTTTACTCCCATTGTATGTTTTTGCCTCCTTTGTAAAAAATTAATTGACTTAAAGGGGTGGGTTTATATCTGGGCTCTGATAGGCTTAGTTTTAAAGAAGACCCATCATCTTAGAACTTAAGCCAATAAAATTGGCTACTTTTAGCCTTGTTTCGTCCTGAAAGCAAATAATCAGGTTCATAATTAAACCAATTTAAGTTTCAGTTGCTGAATAGAAGTCTTGTTGTTGTTTTTTTAAATTTTGTCCTGAGTCCATAAATACTTTAGCTTCCTAGTATTCTGATTTGAGTTCAAATGTCTTAGAAAATAATACAAAAACTTTCTGGAGGCCCTTTCCCCCCTATTTCAGTAAATCAGGGACACTCTTGGTTAGTATTTTTTTTTTTTTTTGCATCTAGCACTTATCAATATTTGAACATTTTAGCTAAGTGGTTTTCAATGTCTTTGTTTTCATGATAGTGACTATGAGGCAAATGTTTGAACATAAAATAAAAGGAATATTAAAAATTTCAATTTAATTTTAATCGTAGATTGAAAGGTATGGATTCCCTTCTGATCTTACCCTTTCGCCCCGAGAAACCATCCAGCTTTATGACACCATGTTTGAATTCTGGGAAAGTTGGCCCAGGGCCCAGGTAAGTAATAATTACGCGATTAATATGAATTTTGTTATAGTGGATGGTAACATTGCTTCAGAAAGACCAACTCTTACCCTTTCTAATCACTTGCCTCTGATCTCTTAAAATTATCAATGGACGCTTTCTAAAATACAGTTGTTGCCCCTTCTCAGACATTTTTCGTTCTAACATTATATGTTTTACTTTAAAGGGATGGAATGTCATTGAATTCCTGAAAACATTTGTTCTTTCAGTTTCTGAGATACTTTAGTCTCCTCTTACATCTCGGATTTATGGACCTTCATGTTCTTTCATTGTACTCCCTTTCCTTCCCTATGGCTCTAATTGCTGCCTGTTTTTATCTTTTTGGCTTTGCTCTGCATTATTTCCTTTGGTGAGCTCATTTATTTTACTAGGATTCTGTACTAGAAACTATGGGGGAAAAAGAAGTTCAACAGCCTGTACTTTCAAGTAGCTTATAATTCTGTTAATGAAATGCATAATTGAGAAACATCTTTGAAAGTTTTTTTTCATGATTTTATTTAATTTTGTGGTATTTCTTTTCAAGGAATTGTGTCCAGAGAATTTCATTCATTTTAAGAATAAAATAGTCATTAAGAAGATGGATGCTAGGAAATATGAAGAGAGCTTAAAGGCAGAATTAACAAATTGGATTAAAAATGGCAATGTAGAAGAGGTAATTTCCACACATATTTTTGGTGAAGTACCCTCTCCTCTTTGTTTTCTTGAGTTATTTTATTCAGTCATTATTATTTTCTAGGTTTTTTAATCTTTAATTTTCATTTTAGGATTATAAGCTGAATACAAAGTCTAGTGATTCTGTGGTAAAATAAAAGGAAAGTTAGGAAATTGGTCTTTGTCTCCTATAGTATGTCACAAAAGCTATTAGTTCCTGATAGATGTTTTAACACTTAAGAACAGATGTGTCACTATCCACTGAGTCAGTGTTCTTGGTGCTATGGCAATATAGCTATTGGAATCATAGTTAACAGTAGCTGAGAAGACTGTTTTACTCTTTTTTTGTCTTAGATATTTTTAATGCGTTGAAATTTTAATTTTTATAAACTATTTGTGTATTGAAACCTTCACCTGGAGTCAGAGAAGTTATGCATATTTATTTTAAGTAATCACTGGTCTTTATATTTTTGAACTTTGTTTTATTGCTATGTATTGAAGTTTCTGATTTTTGGGGAGTGATATATATATATATATATATATATATATATATATATATATATATATAACTTTTTTAATGTGATTTTTTTCTATTATATTTTAACTTAGATGATCTCTCCCCATTCAGAAATATAATTTAATTACTTTTTTAAACTTCTCACCTGAGGATATGTTAATTTTATTGATTTTAATGAGAGAGGAAGGAAGAAAAAGAGAGAGAAGCATCAATGTGAGAGAAACATTGATTGGTTGCCTCCTGTACGCACCTGGACCTGCAACGTAGGATGGTCCCTGACTAGGAATTGAACCACAACCTTATTGTATAGGCATAGGGGATGATACTCCAACCAACTGAGCCAGGGCTAATTTACTTATATTTTCTTATGCATATTTTGTCATTACAAATCTTTAAAATGTATTTGGAAATCATTTTTCTACATGACATGGAGAAAAACAAGTTCACCCTACCTCCTGCCATAGTGAAATCAGCGTTACTTACAAAACTGATTTCTTTTGCTAAAAAATTGCATGTTATATTGCACATATGTCTGTGTACATGTTACCATCTATCTTTTTGTTCTCTAGTTATTGATTTGTATACTTCTTTGAGGGTTCTTTGCAAAGGTTTATGATATAATTAATACTTATTTTTATTATATATTACTTTAAAGAATCATAGCAACATAGATTAAACAACAATGAAAATATTTTAGTCCAAAGTAAAAATTCCTTTCTTTATTCTTCAGAACTTAAAGCAAATAATTTCTTTTTTTTATTACTGCAGGCCAAATTGGTCCTGAGGAATCTTAGTCCCAAACTGGTTTCTAGTTCAGAAAACATGATACAAATGTTTCCACTTCTTGTTGAAAAGCTTAGGGAAATGGAGAAGTTACCAGCACTAATTTTTTTGTAAGTCGTTTATTTTAATTTTATTTTTTAATTAAATTTATTGGGCGTAAGTCATTTAAATTAAATTGCTTTTATTTGTAATTTGTATTATAATCATTAATTTAAATTGAGGAAAGTTTTACTAACTTTACTATTGTAATATAGTATTCATTACTATTTTTGGTGCCCATTTGTTCTAAGAGTGAATATTTACAAATACACCTTTTCTAGTCTAATTTTTTAAAATTGATTTCAGAGAGGAAGTGGGGAGGGAGAGAGATAGAAACATCAATGAGGGAGAGAATCATCAATTGGCTGCCTCCAGCACGGCCCACACTGGATAGTGAGCCAGCACCCCAGGCATGTGCCCTGACTGGGAATCAAACCATGACCTCCTGGTTCATAGGTGGATGCTCAACCACTGAGCTATGCCAGCCGGGCTCTAATCTAATTCTTAACAAAATATTTTCACTTGTGTTATTAAAAATTACCTTCTTTATTTAGTTCCTTTCTCCATTTCTTGTTTTCTTTTTATTCTTGTATTTTTATCTAAGTCTTATTAAATGCCTAGGTCCAATAAATATGTAGATTTAGTAAATGCCTAGGGACTTTGAAAAACAAATTGAATGTTTATGTGTGCAAGCATACCACATAAAATTAAAGTATCCTTACAAGAAGCTAGAATATTTATTGGTTGGATATTTTATTGTTTTAATTTATAGTTATGAGAACTATAACTTACAGGCATTGATACCTTCATAAATATTATATTCCTATAGACATGAAACAGCTTAACATTGAATATAATAGTCCAGTTTTGATCAAGCATAACTTATACCAAAGTATAATTCACTAAATGAATAATACTATATCCTATATTTGGAGATCTATTCATTTTGGGCTAAAAATTGAATGTTTTATTTACTTTGACAGTTTCAAACTACTTTAAGACATGGAAGCATTATATAAATAAGGCCACAGAATCTTGCTCAGGTGGCAAAGTTTAATTTCATATGTTCACACATAAAGAGACAAATAGTAATGAACCATCATTGGTGATGTATATTTAAAATAATGTTGATAATTGTATGTATGGCTGTGTTCAGATAATGCAATAACATTGTTCCTTTACCTTTGTTGTTGAGACAAGAAAAATAAAATTTTGAACCACCAAGAAATTATACAGCTCACCTACTTTATTTTCAAGCATGGCTACAGGTTTTAGTTAGAAACAAACATGATTTAGTACATCTGGGATATTTCTGAAGGTATAATTGCCAAAAATAACTGGATTATTTTTATATAGATATACAAAATTAAAATATTTGAAAGTACAGTATTTCACAAAAACATAAAATGTTTAATTCTGCTTGAATTGCTGAATTTTGGCATATCTTTATGGAAGTTTGGGTTCTCTACAAGGCATACTGTGCAAATCCTTGGTCTTAATGCAGTTTTATTTAGTCCTAAAAAACCCCAAGTCATCAACAAATTTGAGGCTTTGTCAGGGCTCAATCTGTACCTCTGGGAGCTTTTCAAATAATAGCAATCTGGTCTCTGGGGGGAGGAAATGCATGGACCCGGGTTAGTGTTTAGTGACTATATTAGCCTGTGCTTAAGAGCACATTCTTCAAGGTCAGGCCCAAGTCTGGAGACTACTTCTCTGCTCCCTAATAGCACTGTCACTTCTAGACAGCTACTTAATGGCTTTTGGCCTTAGTTTCCTCATTTGCAAAAAGAGGAAAGAGGATAAAAATAATAGGGTCAGGGTAAGAACTAAATAAAAATAAATTATGAAATCACTTAGTATAGTACTACCTGTTATTGGCTAAGGCCCCATCTCTAGATCACATTTGTTCTGTATAGGTTATCAGAGAGATTTAAGAGGAAACTTTATTTCCAGGTGAGCCATTTTAATACATGAGGTACTGTGATGAAAATTACATTGCTTAATACAGCATAGGTACCTAGACCACAGTAACTTGTAGTCATGTAAAAAGAGAAGCACATAATGTAAAGATTAAGAGCACTGGCTTGGAGGCAGGACTCTGCCATACAAGCTGTGAGATTTTGAGCAGGTCACTTAATCTCTTTATGTCTCCATTTTCTCATCTGCAAAATAGGGATCATCATAGTGCTTTCCTCATAGAGATGAATTATACTAAATGAGTTCATATATTTAAGACATTGAGAATAGTGTCTGGCAATAGTAAGTATGGTATTTATTGTATTTATTATTTTGTCTACTACATGACATTTCTTGTCATGTGGCATGAACTGCTACTTTCTCTTTTAACTTTTTTGTTGTTGTTGTTAATCCTTACCCAAGGATATTTTTTCCATTGATTTTTAGAGACAGTGGAAGGGAGGGAGGGGAAGAGAGAGAGAGAGAAGAGAGAAGAGAGAAGAGAGAGAGAGAGAGAGAGAGAGAGAGAGAGAGAGAGAGAGAGAGAGAGACATCGATGTGAGAGATACATGGATTGGTTGCCTCCCATCGGCACCCCAACCAAGGCCAGGAATGAACATGCAACCCAGGTACCTGCCCTTGATCTGGAATCCTGAGACTCTTCAGAGTGTGGGTCAATGCTCTACCACTAACATCAGCCAGGCACTTTCTTAATCCTTCCTTCACCAGTGTGTCAATTTATTTACTCTCTATTAGCTATCATTTTCTCTTCATACTATCTCTGTAAACACTTTAGAAAAGCCCTTTGCCTTACAAGTTATCTTTGAAAACTTTATTGTGTAGACCCAAACTATGATGAGCCATGGCTAGTATAGTGATCGTATCTATTAGCTACTTTCGGGCATTTTTCTAATAAAGTATTATAGCATTTACTCCATTTTGCTAATAAAGCATTATAAGGTAATAAAACTTAAGTGGGTGTTTCAATCTTCTTGTCAAAAGCCCTAGCTTCCTGGTACAGAGCAATGTATGTGGTATAAAGATATAGAATGTTTGATTTTACTTTCTCTAGAAAAATTTTGCTCTTCACATACCAGGAGAATTTGATCTACAGCCATTTGCCTAGATAATTGCTCATGTCTGAATGGGCCAAATGACTCCAGTTTAAATACCAAAGTGCCAGGAAGTCTGGACCACTAAGTCCCTAGGCATTTACATTTCAAAAGATATGAAGCCCAGCCTGGCTGGCATGACTCATGGTTGAGTGATGACATATTTACCACAAGGTCAAGATTCCTGGTCAGAGCACTAGCCAGGGTTTCAGGCTCAATCCCCAGTGTAGGGCATGCAGGAGGCAGTGGATCAATGATTCTCTGTCATCACTGATGTTTCTCTCTCTCTCTCTCTTTCTCTCCTTTCCTCTCTAAAATCAATAATAAAAATATATTTAAAAAAAAAAAGATATAAAGCCCAGACTCTGGATACATTTGTGGATTTTAAAGGCCAGCAACCTCTGGGGTTCATCTGGTTTCTGGAAAGAAGCAGTGACATTCCAGAAGGTTCCAGTGAGAACCCAAGATTCTTTCCATCCTGCCTAAAATAGCAAAATTTTACTGTATGATCTCACTTCTTTGTGGAATCTAATAAAGCCTAACTCCTAGAAACAGAAAGTAGATTAATGATTGTCAGGGACTGGGAATGGTGTGGGGTGGGGTGGGGAAAAGACATGGGAAGATGCTGATCAAAGAGTACAGACTTCCTGTGACAAGATGAATAAGTTCTGAGGATTGAATGTACAGCATGGTGATGATAGTAAACAGTACTGTACTGTGTACTTAAAAGTTGCTAGGAGGGTAGATCTTAAATGTTCTCACCACATATGTAAGTATGCACACAAACAAGGTAACTGTGAGGTGATAGATGTGTTAACTAATCTTATTATGGTCATTTTGCTATATATACATGTATCAAAGCATAGTGTTTTATACCTCAAATTTATACAATGTTATATGTCAATTATATCTCAATAAAACTGGTGGAGGGAAAAATGCACTAAAATTCACAAAAAAATTGGCCATCACAAAATCTGAACTTAAAAACACGTACTGCCTGCCTGGCTTGGCTCAGTGTTTGAGGGTCAACCTATAAACAACGAGGTCAAGATTTGATTCCTGGTCAGAGCTCATGCTTGGGTTTCGGGCTTGATCACCAGTGGGGGTGGGCAGGAGGCAGCCGATCAATGATTCTCTCTCATCATTGATGTCTCTCTCTTTCTCTCCCTCGCCTATTATGTGTGTGTATATATATATGTGTATATATATATATATATATATATATATATATATACACACACACACACATATGTATATATATATATATATATATATATATATATATATATATATATATAATTTATCTATTTATTTAATAGTAGGGGCCTTTGGCCTTTGATTCTGTTATGGACAGACATAAAGATCAGTACAATTAAATACAAGAACAACTACAACAACAATAAAAATAAATAAAAGAGCAAAATTTTTTGTTTAAAAAATCCCCCCCCCCATTTTTCATGAGGGGAGGAGGCATCTCTCTTCTGTGTATGTGTGTGTGTGTGTGCATATATATATATATATATATATATATATATATATATATATATAGAGAGAGAGAGAGAGAGAGAGAGAGAGAGAGAATTTATTGTCTTCTGTCCCTTCCCTATTGGACAGGGAAAATATCCATGGGCTCTCATTTCTGTTGCCACAGGAGGGCAAAGAGGGGAACTTTACTAAGGAGTCTGCTGACCCTGATCACCTTGTGTGCCTATTCAGGAAAAAACTGATAAATATGGATATTAAATCTCAATAGATATATGTCAGGATGGTAGCAGTAGATGGAAATATGACAGCATTGTATTTACAGTACTATTTTCAAGGCAAGCTTTCTTTTCATTTGCTTCCAGATTCAAGTTAGGAGCTGTAGAGCAGTGTGCTAGAAATGTGAGCACTTTTTTGAAGAAGAAGCAAGAGAGAGAAAGGCCTCCCAATGCTGATAAAGAAGCCTATGACATGGCTAACAAACTTCGGAAAGTTAAAAAATCTATCGAAAAACAAAAGATAATGTAAGTATTTAACTAAGCAAAGTGGTGGTTTAAAGGTGAACATACTTCACAATTCCCATTAGGAAACATACATTGAATGTGTTACAAATAAGTTGCAGTTATTGCTTGGGCGTGTTTGGGTAAATTTGGGTGAGAGAATAGGGTAAAGATAAGTGGCAATAATGATATATTTCTAAGGCACGTAGATCAGTCTTATTTAAGGCTTGGGAAAGGCAGGACCACAGCCTATGAGAATTGTTAGGTCATATACCTGGCATAGTCATTTCTCAAAATAAGCACATCTTTGATAACTAGTGCCTCACTCTCATCCAGCCCTAAGAAGGCTTAAACAAAGTCTACCCACATTGCTTTGGGCCACATCATAGAAGTGTCACTGATATACCATCACAATCACATAAGTGACGTAGACTGAGCTTGAGAATGGATTAAAATGCCAAATTTATGCTTGGTAGAATTTTGCTCTTATGACTCCTCTTTCTTGTTCTTGGTGTCTAATTCTGACAACTCTAGCCCAAAATATTTATTCTCTTTATTATCCTCTCCATTTTAGTCACTGCCTGGTTTAGATGCACATCATGTCTTCCTTGCGGAGGTCTTTTTTTTTGGGCCCCAGATCCTTAACGCTTAAGATTCACTGTTCTCCAATCTAGCTAACAAATGATCTTGCCAATATCAAATTGATTAAATTACCTCACATTCAGTAGTCTCCCTTCTTCCTTGCTTAGGACCTGAACAGTCCAGACAGAGACAACATAGGAGGTGTAAGCCTTTTCAGAAACTGATCTTCTGATTAGGCAACTTTTCTTCAGGTCATTAGAAGCCATCATTTCAAGTTAAATAGTGACCACTAATTCAAACTCTAAAAATCTCAAGAAGTTTTAATACCTTGTTTAGCCACATCGTTATACTGAAGGTGAGTGGGGGCCTTGCTCTGGAGAGTCCCACTGTGGCTCTCCTCCATCTGCATCTGTTCCCAGCAAGTTGTGAGTCTATGGAGCTTAGGAGGCATGCCACCTGGAGGTCACTCTTACCCTTTTAAATGCCAAGATGTTATGGAGCTATAGTTGTCAAGGTAGGAGGATGGAATGTATTATTTGATAGTGTATATCCTTGATTTAAAACTTATAAATAGTTAGACAACAATATGTGGGCATTCATTAGTACTCTGTTCCACCTTCCACAAACATTAGGGGCAGGCCTTTCCATAGTCTTGGCATTATCCCTTGAGTTAAATTTAATGTTAGCTGGAGGTGAGAACACTTGATGATAGCATACAAGTGAGCTCATCCTCTTGTATTTGGAATTGACTTATACACACAGATAACAAACAAATGGAAAAACTTAAGAAAGGCTAAATGATCTGGGTATCGCTAAGAGGCTATTACCCTGGAGTAAAGGATAATAGGTCATAGGTCAGATTCCTCAGTGGCACCTTCTGACATGGGTACATCTGTGAAAGGGATTTATTTAAGTAAGTGTTCATGAGGGACTGTAAGAAAGTGAGAGAAGCAAAAGATGGAAGGTGAAGAATATAAGTAAGGCTGCAGGTTTTGCTAGAATATTGCCTAAGCCTGGTCCAACAGGGAGATCAGGGGGCAGGACAGAATTGTCCCAATTTGCATCAAGGTGGCTGACTTTTGTACCTCCTCTCAGTCAGTTACCAGCTGTGGGCCACTTCCCCATTTCCAAGAGAAGTTGTAACTTCCCAGGAATTTCCAGGAGACTGTTGTCAATTCAGGGCAATTCTCCAGGGAATGGAAAAGCAAAGAACCCTTAACCAAACTCAGAGCAGCTGTAGCATCCACCACAAAGAGAGAAGGAGAATGGTCTGCAGTTGGCAAGGAGGACATCTACCTTACCCACAAGCCTAGTGTTATGAAGGCTAGGAAGGAGAAATGTCATCACTTTAGCAGATGAACCACTTTAGAAAGGGGAAGCAAGGTCATGTGGAGGAAGTGGATTTGGCAAGAAGGCTCCTTTTAGCAAGGAAACAGAGAAAATATGGGTACATAATTAAATGTTTTGCTAGGGAAAACACATTTCAGAGGCCAATGAGGAAGTTCATTAGAGGAAGAAGACTGAGTCAGGATAGTGCAGATGTATACATGAGTGAAGATCTGGGTTACAGTGGAAGATTTGGGAAGTCTTGGGCTTCCTATAGTGGTCACATTTGACTATTCATTACTTAAAATTTATTTTTATGAACAGAGATGAAAAAAGCCAGAAGAAGCCCAGGAAAATGGATAAAAGCCTAATACATGAAGCTGAACATAACAATCTACTCAAGATTCTAGAGAAGAACCTAGAAATCCCTCCGGAGTTCACCTATGCTGACAGAAAAAAAATGGACAGCGAGGTGAGCACTTCCAATGAAACAGTGCTTCAGGGAATGATTTCACATCAGCCCTTAGGTCTCGGTGATAGTGTGGAAAGTAAAAACTAAGAGAAATCCTTACCCGGTGAGACATCCCTGTCTGTGACCTCTTGGCTACACATGATTCTTACGGGCTCTTCGGAAAAGATCTAAGAAGGATTTATAGATTACTTCTTGCTTGTTAATCATCAACCCTTGAGAGTGCCTGCTTTTTCATTATTTGTTTCTGTGATACTGTTTTTCACAGCTTGAATTCTGGACTTCAGTCTCACATGCCTCATGGAATATTTGGGCACCTGTGGTCCAGTATACTTTATACAATGTACACAGAATCTCTAAAAATCAGAGGCTTTTTATATTATAGTCAAAACATTCCACCAAAAAAAATTTAAAATATCTACAAGTAGTATGCCATTTTTTAAATGTTTTTCTAAATAAAATAATTTATGCCTATGGTAGACAAGTTTGAAAATACAAATTAGTAGCAATGTCATCAATCAGAAGTAATCATTACCTTTCTAGATGAACCTTTTGTATATTTTACACACACACACACACACACACACACACACACACTCACATACACACATGAATACTTAAAGTATGGATATATACACAATGTAAATATATCCATTCCATTGTATACATTCTTCTGTAAAGTACATGGTCTCTTCCTTTTTAAGAACCATGTATTTATATCATCGTTTTTAATAGAGCCTTGATATTCTACTGTATGGATGGCTGGCTGTAAGCTAAAATGACTTAGGGGTTCTTTTTCTTTTTTTCTTCATAAGCAGTGTTTATCTTTGTACATATTACTCTGTGCACAAGTGGATTTCCTCCTTAGCACATAAATATTTTTAAGATCATTTGTGACCAATTTACAGAGACAAGTAAACATTCCCAGACCATATAGGGTAAGGAACCTGCTCTTTTTGGATCTCTCTCACCCTTTCTCTCTCTTTCCCTCTCCCTCCCGCCCTGGGAACTCCCAAGGCTCCACTAGAGAGCTGACCTCCCTCAGACAGGAGCAGGTCATGCCTTCACACATCCTCTGGGTCTTTTATCTACAGCTTTGTCAGTATTTCCCACCCCTGAAGTGGTAGGGAGGTGGGGAGGTGGTGAAACAGTGCAAGATTTTCTGCTCAAAGATTTGAAGTGTTTCCTGTAGTTAACGTGGCTGCCATAAAATGTTCTTTTGTTCTCATGTTCAGTCAATTTCCAACAGTTGCCTCATGTAGCCAAATTATGGCATACTGTGCCTGTTATTTTCACTTAAACATTTTTTATTGATTTAAAATTAAAAGTAGATAAAAATGATCAAAATCCCCAAAACTCTTGCTTCTTTCAGCTTTTGCAGATGGTGTTTGATCGAGTAAAATTCTTAAGAAGAGGTGCAGAACTGAAGGATTTGGCAGAAAGGGGTATTGGATATCATCACAGATGTTTGTATGCCAAAGAGAAACAGTTAGTTGAAATTCTTTTTAGGAAAGGTTTTATTAGGGTAAGTAAATATTTTCATTCTAACATTTGAAGCTGTGCCTACATAAAACTGAATACCCATATTTCCCATCTCATTT
The DNA here is from genome assembly GCF_951640355.1 of Cnephaeus nilssonii. Classification (NCBI taxonomy): domain Eukaryota; kingdom Metazoa; phylum Chordata; class Mammalia; order Chiroptera; family Vespertilionidae; genus Cnephaeus; species Cnephaeus nilssonii. The sequence continues at coordinate 41,530,291 of NC_137076.1, forward strand.
AATTGAAAGAGAGGGTTTGAAATGTATCGTTCCCTTTAATGATCTCTTTTGTAAAATTAAAACAGTCCCTAAAAAGACACTCCCAAATATTACTATAATTAAATTACCTATGCTGATCTTAGAACAACCTCTTGCTTCTTCATTCATAGTATCTAGGGAATTTTGTCAGCTGTTCATATAATTTTAGCTATAGACACTCTCTCATGGGCTTGGACAACATTTTTGATGGTGCTTTAATCAGATCTTTTCTCAAAATAGCTAAAAGAAGAGCAAGAATGTATCGCTTCCTCACGGCCCACTGCATATCTTGGCAGAGTTCTTAGATGTGACACTCCTAAATGCTCTCTTATCACTGACAGTGGACAAGAGGAAGATTTCCTGAAATAGCTTGTAAACCAAACCATTGTTATGTTTTATTTATGTCCCATGAAATGCATGGGGATAGTCTGGATAAATTCACAAAGAGGGTTTGTAAAATTACCTAGTAATTTAGATCTTTAATAATATATATTTTTATGTTTTTTAATTAATAAATCTTTATTGTTCCCCATAGCTCCCCTCCACCTGATTCCCCACCCCACCCCCTTAGCCCCCACCACTGTCTTCATCCATAGGTGTAAGATTTTTGTCCAATCTCTTCCCGCACCCTCAGACCCCCTTCCCCCTGAGAATTGTCAGTCCACTCCCTTTCTATGTCCCTGATTCTATTATCTTCACCAGTCCATTCTGTTCTTCAGATTTTTTATTCACTTTATTTTTAGATTCACTTGTTGGTAAGTATGTATTTGATGTCCTTTTGTTGTTCATAATTTTTATCTTTACCTTTTTCTTCTTCTTCCTCTTCTTAAAGAATACCCTTCAGCATTTCATGTAATCCTGGTTTGGTGGTGATGAACTCCATTAGTTTTTTTCTTTTCTGTGAGGCTCTTTATCTGACCTTCAATTCTGAATGATAGCTTTGCTGGGTAGAGTAATCTTGGATGTAGGTTCTTGCTGTTCATCACTTTGAATGTATCTTGCCACTTCCTTCTGGCCTGCATAGTTTCTGTTGAGAAATCAGCTGACAGTCGTATGGGTACTCCCTTGTAGGTAACTAACTGTTTTTCTCCTGCTGCTTTCAAGATTCTCTCTTTGTCTTTTGCCCTTGGCATTTTAATTATGATGTGTCTTGGTGTGGTCCTCTTTGGATTCCTCTTGTTTGGGGTTCTGTGCGCTTCCTGAACTTCTAAGTCTTATTTCTTTCACCAGGTAGGGAAAGTTTTCTGTCATTATTTCTTGTAATAGGTTTTCAATATTTTGCTCTCTCTCTTCTTCTGGCACCCCTAAAATTCGGATGTTGGTATGCTTAAAGTTGTCCCAGAGGCTCCTTACACTAGCTTCATATTTTTGGATTCTTTTTTCTTTTTGTTTTTCTGGTTGGGTGTTTTTTGTTTCCTCATATTTCAGATCTTTGGTTTGATTCTTGGGGTACGTTGATCTACAGTTGAGTTTCTGTATATTCTTTATTTCAGACAGGGTATGCTTAATATCTGACTGGTCCTTTTCCATTTTTTTGGCATTCTCATTAAGGTTCTTGAAGGTCTCTTCAAGTTTCTCAGTGGTTTTTAGAAGATTCTTGAGTAACCTTATAAATGTGGTTTTGAACTCTGTGTCATCCAGTAGTTTGCTTTCCTCCATTTCTTTCATTCGTGACATGTTTCTTTGTCCCCGCATTTTGGCTGCTTCCCTGTGTTGATGGAGTGGCTTTGTGTGGTAGGTGACCTATAGGGGCCAGTAGCTCAGCCTCCCCTATCACCTGAGGTGGACACTCTTGGTACACCCCTTTGTGGGCTGAGTGCAGTCTCGGTGTAGTTAAGCCTTGATTGCTGTTGGTACACTGGGAGGAATTGACCTCCAGGCCAATTGGCTGTGAGGACCCGCTGTGTCTATAATGGAAGAACTGCTGCACTGGAGACACGCTTATGGTGCAGGCCTTGTTTCAGTGGGGCTTTGGTGCTCACTGAGTCCGCCTACTGAATGTGTCACTTATGGATGTGAGGAGTTGAAATCTGGTGTCTCACACTGACCACTAGGTACACTGGCTCCTGGATCTCCAATGGGGTGCAGTTCAGCTACTGTCTGAGGCCACCCTGCAGGAGCTACAGCGAGAACCACAGTCCTCTCCTTCCTGCTTGGAGCTTGGAGGCTTTGGAGCTGTCTGAACCGGGTTGCAAGTTTGCTAGGTTAAACTGAGATAGGGAAGGCCATTCATATGCAAAAGCCGCTGTTTGGAGCTTGGGTGTGTTTGTAAGTTGTGTGGGGCGGAGTCTCAGGGCATCACATGGCTAGGGTGTGGCAAACAGCAATGGCTGCCAGCTAGTCATCCCCGCGCCTCTGACCACGCCCCCGTGTCCCACGCCCCAGCGCAGCAAGCAATTATTCCTGTGCGCAGCTCTGCAAGCAAGCCACCCTCACTTTCTGACCCGATGGCAGACAGTCCAGCTTCTCCCCATAGGAGTTTGGGTCCCCCGCGTCTCCCCAGAAAGTAGATTTCAGAGAAATCAGGTGCTTGTCATACTTCGGGTTGAAGAAAACAACACCCGTCACCAGCCAGGATCTGCCACCAGCCCGGATCCCGCGCCTCCGTTACCACAGCTTTTCAGCGCTTGTGCCCTGAATGCTCTTTTCTCTTTCCTTCTAGTTGTGGAACTGTCACTCAGCCAGCTTTCCTGTGGTTCTGGGTGATAGACGTTTTGTCTTTTAGTTGTAGTTTTGAAATTGTTGTATAAGGCAACAGTTTAGGTGTTTATCTACGCCACCATCTTCCTTTAATAATATTTTAAAATAGAGCCTTTTCCAAGTTATCCATATTAAATTTTTTGTAGGATGTTCAATGTGTGTGTGTGTGTGTGTGTGTGTGTGTGTGTGTGTGTGTGTGTGTGAGGGGTATTGGAGAAAGAAAGATTGAGCTTGAGATTGATTTTCCTACTCTGGGTATCTTTTAATTTTAATAAATAAATGTGAGGAAAATTCTGACACCATAATTAAAGGGTATATCTGTAGTCTGGAAATAATCTCAAAATATATCATTAACAACTTTGCTTAGCTTTTATCTTAAATAATAACAAGTTATTTACATATTTTAAAAATTAATAATGGGACAAACTTTCCTGCATCATTATGAATTGAGGGAGAGAGGCACACCTATTTGCATCAGCATATCCTATCTAAAATAGTACCTGTTTTTTTCTAATTTCTTTATTGATTAAGATATTACATATGTCTTCTTATCCTCCCATTACCCCCCATCCCTCACACTCATGCCCTCATCCCCCTGTTGTCTGTGTCTATTGGTTAGTACCTGTCAAATAGTAGTTGTTAGATCATGATAGAAAAGTGATATGGCAATAATGATAGCTTTGCTACAAAGAACACGCTTTTAAAAAAATATATTTCATTGATTTTTTTACAGAGAGGAAGGGAGAGGGGTAGAGAGTCAGAAACATTGATGAGAGAGAAACATCAGCCAGCTGCCTCCTGCACACTCCCTACTGGGGATGTGCCCGCAACCAAGGTACATGCCCTTGACCGGAATCGAACGTGGTACTCTTCAGTCCTCAGGCCAATGCTCTATCCACTGAGCAAAACCAGTTAGGGCGAAAGAACACATTTTTTAAAAGGCATTTATTCTATTATATGTAATGTTCTAGTATATGTAATAAATTACATTTATTCTAAATGTAATGTTCCTACCTTTTTCATTTTTATTATTATTAAATACTTTGTTGCATTTTGACAGATGTATAAATCTGTTACAGAATAGAGAAAATTACCTCATATACATAACTATTAACCATGACACATATATGATAATCAATATAAAGAGAGAGGGCAATTAGAAATATCCTGCAAGATATGAAAAAAAATAAGCCAAAGTGAATCATGTAGTAAACTTTAAAGTTTTCACTACTCCTTTTCTGGTCAGTTGTCATGGCAATTCAGGGAAGAAGTGGAACTTTACTTTGCTCTTAGATTTGTTAATGCATAGAAATAACCTTCACAATGAAGTAAGGTTACAAATAAACTTCACAAATAAACTTCGTGATGAAGTAAGCAGTTGCCCAGGGTTTGAAAAAAATATTACATTCTCACAGGGACATTCCCTTTCTATTCTAATCATTTGTTAAAAAATATTTACTGAACAATTCTCATGTGCCAGGTCCTCACTGTGGGGAAACAATGCTGAATGGGGCTTGGAGTCTGGCACAGGCAAAGTAAACAAAAAATAATACTTGAGGTAGTGATTAATGCTATGAAGAGAAATACTGTAGGACTGGGCAAGAAATAATGATGACAGGGGTGGTTATTTTGAATATGGTAGGCCATACATTTCTCTTTGCTATTTGAGCAGAGAACTGAATAAACCAGATAAAAGACCATTTGGAAAAGAATATTGTATGCCCAGCAAAGAGTGACTGGTATGTTGGCCCTGAGCTGGGAATGTGCTTGATATGTTTGTGGTATAGCAAGAACACCACTATGGCTTAATTGAAGTTCAAAATTCAGTAACTATATGGCATTTTATAGAAATCTTATTTTATGAGGTAATTGCTTTATTCTCTTTCTAGGTGGTGACAGCTACCGGGACACTTGCTTTAGGAATCAATATGCCTTGTAAATCTGTGGTTTTTGCTCAAAACTCAGTGTATCTGGATGCTTTAAATTACAGACAGGTATTGTGATCTGCATTAATTCTCTATTGCATTACTAAAATATGGCCATAAAATAAAGAAAATATGAGCCTTTAGTTTACCAACATGCTGGCACACCTTGATGTTTAGGCATGCTGGCCTGTCATTTTTAGCTGTGGTATAATGAAAAGCTCATGAGTTGGGGGTTATGTGACCATCACTATCCAGTCATGTGACCTCAGGTGAGATATGCAAACTGCGGGATCCTTCTTATCTCCAGAATAGGAATAATAATTATTATCCCATAGCATTTGCAAGAATTTAAATGAAGTGACTTATAGGGAAGATACATAGTGAAAGTGTCTGTGAGCATTTTCTTGTTCAGTCCCTGTGCACATGACATTGTTCCTGAATTTCACTTTTCCTTACTCAGATATGTCCTGCATGTGGTATAGTTTGTTTTCATGTGGTTTCCCAGCTCAGGAACATTTGATGAATATTTTTTGCTGGAGGTGTCAAATTTAGATATATCAGCCAATATTCAAAATTTTATCTAAGTGCCCCCATCCCTTTCTCTCTAAACACTTCTTTTAAAAAAAGATGTTGATTGATTTATTGATTGGTTGATTTCAGAGAGCAAGGGAGAAGGAGAGAAAGAGATAGAAACATCAATGATGAGAATCATTGATCTGCAGCCTCCTGCACACCCCCCAGTAAGAATCAAGCCTGCAACCCAGGCATGTGCTCTGACTGGGAATTGAACCTTCTGGTTTATAGGTTGACAACCAATGAGCCGCACTGGCTGGGCTCTAAATACTTTGTAACCTTTATAGAACCTTGTCCCTTCCCCACCTCCTCCTACGGTACCAACCCCTGTCTTTCCCCACCCCCCCCCCACCCCTGCCCCAAGCTGTGCATGAACTCTCCTCCCATCTCAACTTTGGGAGCCTCATATTTAGGACTCATGAGCCATGGTGTTATGATATTTCAGATAATGAATTTGAAAGTCAAAATGTCAAGGTTTGACTCCTGGATCGCCCAAACGATGTCCTGGGTATATGACTATGGGCAAGTTTCTGATATTCCCCATGTCCCGATTTCTGCATTGTAATATGGGGATAATGAGTCGATTTACCTCATATAGTTGTGAGGTTTGTATAAAAAAAGTTTCCAGGACTTAGCACATTCTAAGCACTTAAAAACCAGAACTAATATAACTTCTGTAAAGAGTTTGTTCTTAACTTGCCTTTTACAAGTAGTGTTTCAGAATTTTACCTCACTCATGTATTTCCTCAACTTGTGCACAATTTTTATGGTGGTTTGTAACTCAGCACACTTGTCTGTGAGAGAGAAAAGGATGAGGAAGGAGGAGATGGGAAGGTAGAGAACTGGTATAAGTTAAGCTGTAAATAAACTTGAAATGAGGATCTGGTCTTCTTGTGTTTTTTTTTTTGGGGGGGGGTTGCTTGCTTGTTTGTTTCTTCTATAGATTATACAATTACCTAGCACAATTTTTGACATGAAATAAGTGCATAATAATGATAAACGTCTGATTTTCAGCTCTATCCCAGCCTTGTTAAATTTCCTAAGGGCTACATAATTGGATTTTACATGAAGTAATTTAATGGTGTCATGTAGGCACAATTTCCTTGTTCCAACCCAAGGTAAAGGCTTGCTTCTAAATGTGATGTTAAAAGTATGTAGATAAATCTTACACTGTTATTCTTTCTGTTTACAGATGTCCGGACGTGCTGGAAGACGAGGTCAAGACCTGCTGGGAGATGTATATTTCTTTGATATTCCATTCCCCAAAATACAAAAACTCATAAAATCCAATGTTCCTGAGCTGAGAGGACAGTTTCCCTTCAGCATAACCCTGGTTCTGCAACTCATGGTCCTGGCTTCGAAGGCAGATGACCCAGAGGACGCCCAGGCAAAGGTACTGTAGCAATAACTTTCCATTTCATCACTCTTTAATGTTTGTACTATCCTGAATAATAAAGAATTGGGAGTGGAGGGTCTATTAGTTTTGTTTGTCTCCTGTATCTATCGTAGAATTTGTAGCTGGATGGGCATTTGGCATCACCTGAGATTATGGTTTTCATGTGTGATAGACATTGTTCTATAGTAGTTGTTAAAGGTGCTGGCTATGGATTTAAAAAGATCTGGGTTAGATTCCTGTTTTCACCATTAGGAACAAAAATATTTTTTATGCTTATTTTATAATAAAAGTCTGTTTTTCATAAAAAAGTAACCCAAGTTCATCAAATAATATTTGGATAATGTGGAAAGTTGAAAGACGAAAAATACACCCATACCTATTCAAAGACAATTACATTATCATTTTGGTCATCATAAAGTCATTTTTCTAGGCATGCATTTTTTGTTTGTTTTTTATTTTTTTTATTTGGTATTTGGTTTTTAACACTATTTTATATTTATATTAAATTGAACTTCAGAACAAGGTTACAGATTTTCCTGAAGGTTTTATTTTTCAGATAAATATTTTCTGTCTAATCCCAGAATGAGAGATTTAAAATTCATAATGAAATAATCTTATTTTCATCTTTGTGAAAGTGCATTGTGAAAGAGACCTGTTGGGTCTGAGTTCCTCAGCCAGGGGCTGGACCTCCTTGGATGTTGGGTCTTAGAAGACGGAGAAGACATGAGAAGTCACAGGCCTATAAGAGCATCTTTATTGCAACCCAAGTGGCCATTGCTGCTAAGGAGCCATTAAACAAAGCAGTTCTTGCCCTAGCTGGTTTGGCTCGGTGAATAGAGCATTGGCTTGTGGATTGAAGGGTTCTGGGTTAGATTCCGATCAAGGGCACATGCCTGGATTGTGGGCTTGATCCCCAGGAGGGGCATGTAGGAGGCATCCAATCAATGATTCTCTCATCATTGATGTTTCTATCTCTCTCTCCCTCTCCCTTCCTCTCTGAAATCAATAAAAATATATTTAAAAAAATTTTTAAAAAGCAGTTCTTGCTAACACAGTAGCAAACACAAAGCAATCCTTGCTAATACAGTAGCAAGCATAGGAATCATCCTAGCAAAACAACCTCACCTCAGCTGGTCAGTAATACATCTTCTTTACAATGAAGCCCCAAACATCGGAGCTGTATAGGAGCCAACCACAGGATGGTCAGTGGCAACTTATATAGAAGCTCAAATAAGCTCAAACAAAATAAACTTTATGCCTAACAGTGACCTCAGTATTTGGGCTATAGAAAGTCACGTTGGTGCAGTGTGTAGCTTGCTGCATCCCTGCTTTTGTAGCTGCATATAGAAAATTAGCCTTGAATACACTGATTAGGATTCCCATGCTCAGAGTGGCCTTGAACATCTGGTATACACTGACTGATTAGGGTTCCCACAGGGCCCTGTCTGCCCTGTATAGTGTATAATGTTGTAGGACATACAATAATACAGTACTTACTTTCTTCCAGAACAATCCAAGAGCTATAAGCTTTTAAACTCAATTTGCATTTATTACCAGATTATTTGGCAGTATCATTCATTCCTGATTATTCTGTTTTATATGTTCTGTTCATTAAAGGATAGATCTGCCACCTAAGAACATGGTAAAACAAGTAATATGAAATCTAATTGAATCCTATATAGTGCTGGTATATGTGCTATGATAGATATGGGTAATGTCTATCATATTTTCTTTTATGTGATGGTCAATCAGGTGAGGCTATTGCCAGAAGAAATGGGCTCTTGAGATGCCAGAGAAAAGCATTTCAGGGACAAAGGTGTGAAAGTTGAAGCACAGTGGCAAGACTTATTGGGGTGGAAAAAAATAATATGCCCTGGGGGATGCAGAGGGCAGGCAGGCTCTAGCAGCAGCTTCCCCAAGGTCCTTGCTGATCTTCTATATTTTTTCTGGGTTTCAGAAACAAGCAGGCTGTCTTTCCAGTTGTCCAACCTGTTTCCTGGGTTTTCCTGGAGCTGTGCTGGGCCCTCTCTCTATCCAATCCCTATCCTGAATCTTGTTGGGTTTTGTGACCTTATCCTATCCAATCCTTTTCCCAGGCTAGACCCCTCCCCTTTATTGTCTCCACTATGGCTCCTACTGTGCATGCCTCTAAGTTCTGCTTCATCATCAGGCTTCTACTGCACATTCGCCCATCCAAGGAATTCCCCCTTACTGCTTATCCCTCCCCCTCTGTAATCCAGTTGTTCCCTGGGGAGATTGGAAAGACAGTCTTTCTGCCTGCTTGGGACTTTGGCCAAGGATGCGCTTATCCCCTGGGTTGTAGGTGAAGCTGTAACTCTCCAGTTAATCAGGCTTAGCCAGTTTTGTTCCCTTTTCCTTTAATACCTAACTCGCTACCTTTGCCAACTAGGCCACAACAGGAGACAAAGGAGAGGCTCAGAAAAACAAAGTAGTATTCTTACAGGTCCTAGTGACAGGAGGCATAGCATGCCATCCAGGACTACATGCAGAACACACCAGGGTGGTCAGGAGGCAGAAGACAGGAGCAGGGGACAGCTTAGGCCACCGCCTTTATGTGAGTTTCCACAGGAAAGGCAAGACAAGTCAGAGTAAACAGTTTAGGATTTGCTAATTTGAATAATTCCAAAGGCATTGGGCTATGTGAGTGACCTCTAACTGCCTAGTCTCTGGCTCTGGGGTGAATTAGGGCAAGAGGAATATTGGCTTGGTGTGTGAGTTAGGCAAGGGAGTAGTTGGGGTATGAACTTGAGTGTGGCTGGTTTGCATAGAAGAGGCATGCTTTTAGGCAAGTTGTTATCTTTATGTATTACTAGACCTGGGAGGGTTGGTCTTTCCCCAGCCAGGCTGGTTTTTTAAGATGTCAAAACATCATAATATACAGAACAATTTAAAAAATTGTGTTACACCTGTATTATTTACAAATCTATCTTGTATTACCAACATGGGGTGACTTCAGGTATTCTTCTTTAAAGGTGCTGTCAGTACTAAAGCATTCACTGCTGTCCTTCAAACGGCCCAAAACCATGGAGATGTTAAAACTTTACTTCTTATTTTCCTTGCAGTTCCTGGTGAAAGAGGTATGATGGTACTTCTTTTTGTGACATAAGATTGCTACCATCTCTATTTCTTATCATGATGAACTAATTGTAACCTTTAGAATGTTATATCTAATGATTAACACTACTTTTAATTTATATAATTATCAACACTGGGCCAGGTAATGATTACCAATCTCTCTTATATTAGCATTAATTACTATTTTAAACTGGCACTTGATACATTACTTATGATTAATAAAAATGGTGAATTGAGTCAAACCAATAGATTATATTTGTTTTTTAGGGCTATTTAGATCAAGAAGGTAATCCAATGGGTTTTGCTGGACTTGTATCACATTTGCATTATCACGAGCCTTCTAATCTTGTTTTTGTCAGTTTTCTTGTAAGTGGCCTTTTCCATAATCTCTGTCAGCCAACCCAGAAAGGTAAGCTTGTTGTTTCTTGTTTATAGTCTAAAATTAGCAATAGAGGCTATAGTGAAGTTAGTATTTCAGGAATATTTTTTTCTACAAATAAAATAAAAGGTAATATTCAGATAATTTAGAGATACCAAATTAGGTAAAATAAACTTTTACATACCTACTAATATAGATTATATGTAGGTATATTTTGTGATACCTATTTTAAAATGTCAACTTCTTACTAACTTCAGTGATTCCTTGACTCCAGGATTTAAAACACATTAAATAATATATAATATTTTCATAAACATTTTCTTTTAATTAAATTTAGTATATTCTCATCACAGAAAAAGGATGAGAATATTTTTCTCAAGCATTATGTTAAACATATTTGCTATTATTTATGAATATTTTCCCAATCTTTTTTCTTTGAATATAACTATACTGTATTTAAATAGCTGGTAGCATATTAATTGCATAATATAGAATCTTATTTTCACCCTGTTTGTTTTTGCCAATATTATATTAATTTTTGTTAATTCCATTTGCAATGCCTGTGTAATAATATTACATTTAATACAATGTTTGATTTTTATAATTAAATAGATCCCCTAACCAGTGTCCTTGAGAGAAATGTTTCCCACTTTGTATTTAAATTTTTTAGACTTCCTAATAACTGGTGAAATCTGCCTTTTTCAGCATTACTTTGTCTTTTATCATTAATTGATAGAAATACTCTATTTTGCACAATGATTCTAGTTAATATATTCTGAACATGCATTGTTTGGTGAAACTGTCCTCCCAAAGGCTCTGTGAAAGGAGAAATAATTTCATGTTACAGGATGTGCAGTTTATGTTTATTACTATGTTTGTATGTGGAGAGGGCAGTGTATGTATGTGGTTACAAACATGGAGATAGAAAATTTGGTAACTTCATAAGGTAGATAACATGGCTATCACTATTTTGTAAATGAGGAAACTGAGGCACAGAGAAGTTAAATAAATTGCCATGGTCACAAATTTTTAGTGTCGGAGCCAAGACTCAAATATAAGTAGTCTGCCTCCAGAGCCCAAGTTATTAACTTAGCACCTTTTAAACCACTATAATATAATTCTCATGTGTTGTGATGGACTGAAAGTAAGTCAAGTTGACCATCCTATCCTATATAATAGCCTATATAATAAAGAGCTAATATGCAAATGGTCGTTCCGCCCTTGCATCAGGGCTGGGGGACCTGAGACCATGCTCCCTGCCCTGGCGCTGGGGCCGGGAGACCTGAGTCTGTGCCCCCAACCCCGGTGCTGGGCCCGGGGACCTGAAGCAGTATCCCCTGCCTGGTGGGGCTTGACAGGGGACCTGAGGCCATGCTCCCCACCTGGTACCAGGCCAGGGAACCTAAGGCTGTGCCCCCGCCCAACTGGGCTTGATGGGGGACCTGAGGCTGTGCCCCCAGCCCAGCACTGGTCTGGGGGACTTGAGGCTGCTCCTCCCGCCCTGTGAGGCTTGACAGGGGTAGGGCCAGCCGGATCTGGGTCTCCTGCGATTTCGAGGTGCACGTGGGTGGGCGGGAACTTGACTCTGGGTCCCATGGCATGCCCCAGACTCTGATAGGAGGGATATTTTCATATACATTTTACCAATTTTCTTTCATCTCTTACACTTTTATTATAGAGAAAGGGCAAATAGCAATATTAAAATATTTCCTCTAATTAATTCCCTTTTAATGTGCATAAATTTTGTGCCCTGGGCCACTAGTATCTTAATGTGAATGACAGAAAGATAAGGTAGAGAGAGGTTATTTGTGGGATGAATTTTGTAAAGCCTTAAGTGCTAGGCTAAGGAGATTGGGTTGTGTTTATGATACACTGAGATATAATCGGAGATTGTTGAATAGGTGAGAGATGTGATCATAAAATGCTTTAGGAACACTGATCATAGACTGAAAAGGGAAGAATCCAGGCAAGGTGATAAGACAATTTGTGGTTAGAATAACTAAAGTCCCAAGTTGAGTGGGAGTAGCAAAAATAAAAAAGAAGGCATAGACATATAATTTCCAGAGATAGAATCATTCCTTAGTTGCTGTATTCATTAAAATTTTTAATTTACATGAAATGAAATGCAAAATAATATTCAATTTAAACATTAAATATAGTATTAACATACTTTTTTACATTTGTTAACAAAATGCTTTGTTTTATGTAGGCTCAAAATATTTTTCTCAAGATGTTATGGAAAAGCTTGTGTTGGTGTTGGCAAATCTGTTTGGAAGAAGATATATTCCAGCAAAGTTCCAAGAAAGTACTGTCAAGTTTTATCAATCAAAGGTAAAATTTATTATTCTGATAACACTAAATATTTAAGATCAATAAATCCTACCATAAATGATTCAGCAGCAGCAGAATTTTATTAAGTGTAGGATTCAATTGTTTTATATACAAACTAGTGGCCTGGTGCACGAATTCATGCACATTAAAAGGGAATTAATTAGAAGAAATATTTTAATATTGCTATTTGCCCTTTCTCTATAATAGAAGTGTCAGAGATGAAAGACAATTAGTAAAATATATATGAAAAGAATATATAAATTTATTAATAATTAAACAATAACATGATATTAAAACAATAACGACATGATATAAAAACATGATATAAAAACAACAAAAACATGATATAATAACAACATTGGTATAAACAGTGACCGATAAATTGATTAAACTTATTCTAATATCTCCCTGTATACCACATTAAGAGTAAAAACATTTGCAGAGTGCTTGACTAATTTCCCTTGTGATGAAGTATTTACAACTTTAATATCACACACTCTTAAACTTTAGAGAAAACAAAATTATAAACATAGCTATAACTGACCATGTCCGAAAAGGCTTTAGGAAGGAATATTCCTACTCTGTCTACTGTTTGTCCTTGTGATTTATTAATAGTCATCACAAATGTCTGAGTCCAGGGTGTGGGTGAACCAGATTCGGGGCTGTCAGGACCCCAGCAGCAAGGTCTGGATCACTGCACATCATAGCTACCAGCTGGTCATCTGGTTATTCTGGTCGTTCCGGTCATTCAGTTGTAATGGTCTCTTAGGCTTTTATATATATAGATAACTTGTTCTTTCTGTAATCATTGTCATATTTTTAATTCAACTATTTTATGTATAAATAATTTTTCTTTCTGTAATTCATAAATTTCCTCCTATAAATCTATCAAAAGCTTGAATACCTTGAGGAAAATATAGGATAAAAATGTTTACTCATGTTTTCTATTTGAAAGTGCCAAATTATAGTATTTAGTGGCCAAAAGAAAAAATGTAGGTTATTGTACATTAAGTGAACTAATAATTCCTGTCATAGAATCTACAGTTCTCTTAGGATTTTTTTTTTAACCTGGAAGTAGGTCTGTGGACAGGAAGTATATGTTGTGAGCTAGAAAGTCCTTCCTGGAGAAGAGATCAGAATAGTCATCTAAGAAATCATTTCTTGACTCACATAGACTAAAAACAGGAAAACCCTTTTGCAATTTTATTTGCAACATTTTCTTGACCATGATTTCCTATAATTAATTCAACATTAAATACTATGAATAATGTACTTTACTAGTATCTGAGAAAGTGAGATAGGCTGGTTATACTGCATAACTTTAGTAAAACATAAGAGTTCATCTACATTGTCTAACCACCAATGTCAAATTACAAATCATATGCCTCACAGAATGTTCTCTAGACCAGTGAACACATCTTTAGGCATTGACCTATATTAGCTTCACATTTTTATAATCACAAGTACATCTTAAAACTATTACTTAATATTTTGTTTAAATAAATAGTTAACATAAAATAAAATTCAGTATCTCTTTTCTTATAAAAAGTCATCATAAAAATACCATAAAATATGATTTTGCGTAGAGGTCTCCTCTGTCTCTCTCTTTTTTGCTTAAATATTATTGTAAATTTGTGCACTTTTAGGTAGATGACCATCACTCCTATTGTAAGGGAGAGCTGTGAGCATAATGAGGATTAGACTGGCTAAAATGATAAAATGCCAAGAACTTATCCAAGGTGTGATAGGAATCTCCAACTAGGATTTTTCTTCCAAAGAATTTCTCTATTCTAGAAATGAGTTGAAAATAGTATTTAGCATATGCAGAGAGCCTCTGCTATGCCATAAAGAAGCAAATAAAACATACACACAAAACAAAAATAACCAACCAATAAAGCTATTAGTAATCACATGGGGCTGGAGCGACAGACTAGAAACTTGAAAAACTTGGTGAGTTTTAAACACCGAACATTTATGGAGTACCAGATCTTCATGAAATGTTGGGGCACTGAACCAACTTTTTTGTAGTCTTATAGCATTTCTTAAATGAAAACCCATTGGAGGGAAGGGTTTGACATTTATTTATTTGTTTGTATCCCTTCAAGATATATTTGCAGCCATTTAGGGCTGTAAGATATAATAGTAAGTTAGGGAAGCGGTGGATTTTTGGCAGTCTTTTAGGGCTGAGAAGACTGAGAGTGATCAGCCTCATACTAAAATCCTAAGAGGACCGTGATGTAAAAACAGAGATAAATCAGATAATGACTGAGGCTTATTATTAAAACTGTAAAAAAGAACCAACCCACTTCAATCTATACTTGTACTGAAGTGATCACACCTTCATTCACTTGGTCCAGTGGTCAGCAAACTCATTAGTCAATAGAGCCAAATATCAACAGTACAATGATTGAAATTTCTTTTGAGAGCCAAATTTTTTAAACTTAAACTATGTAGGTAGGTACATTGTTATTAACTTAATTAGGGTACTCCTAAACTGGCCTTTGCTAAAAACTCAAGGAGACAAAGAGCCGCATGTGGCTCACAAGCCACAGTTTGCCGACCACTGACTTGGTCAAACAGAAAAGTGGGAGAACTCATTCTGGTGGAAGATAACATCATTTAAAGCCTTTCATGTCCTCCTAAAAACATTTTTCTGGGGTAAAAAGTAAACACCAAAAAAATCCCCAAAATGAAAAAACACACACAACTGAGTAAGCAAGAATATATGACCAATTTACCAGGAAGAAAAGCAGACAATAGTAGTAGACACACAGATGATCCAGATACTGGAGTTAAGATAAAAGGATTTTAAGTATGATTAATATGTTCAAGAAAATAAGGGAAGAGATAGCTAAAAGTGGTGAAAGGATGGAGAATTTCACCAAATAATTAATGGACATTACAGAATTGAAAAAATATAATATCTGATTAGAATATATATATCAGAAGTCAGAATCAGTGAGTTGATAGACCACTGAATAGATAGTATTCAAACTATAGCACCAGGATAAAAAAAGTGAAAATAAAAGCAGATAGCATAAGGGACATGTGAATCATACTCAAAAGGGTTAATGTTATATATGAGACATCCTAGAAGAAGATGAAGGAGAAAAATGTTGGGAAAGTATTCAGAACTAATAGCTGGGAGTTTTCTGAAGCTGATGAAAGATAGCCCTCCATAGTTTCAAAAGTGTAGTCAACTTCAAGAAAGATAAATATAAATAAGCATTAAATGAATACTAATGGAAATTAAAAACAGACAATCATAGATCAGCTAGAACTGAAATAGACATTTCCTTGAAAAGAGCAATAAGATTGATAGCTGACTTTTTAACCAAAATAATGAAAGCTAAAAAAAGATAATTTTTTTCACTCCTGTTTATTTTCATATATAAATGTATACTTATACTTAGTATATGTTCTAAACATAGCTTAAAACAGGGTAAATATATTGTGGTTGATTTGATAACATACTAAGTATATATATGTTTACCTTATTTTTTTTAGCATTATTGAGGTATAATTGATACTAAAAATTGCACACATTTAGTGTATATATCTTAATGAGTTTGAAAATATGAAATACATGTATATATACATTATTCAATCTGTCACCTACACAATTTTTCTTGTGCTTTTATGTGTGTTTTTATTTTGGTAGGAACATAACATGATATTTATTCTCCTAATGTATTTTAAAGTATACAATACTGTATTATTAACTACAGTGTGTTGTACATACATATCTAGAACTTATTTATCTTTCATAATAGAAACTTTATATTCAATGAAAAACCACTCCCCATTTCCTTTTCCACCTAGCCCCTGGCAACCACCATTCTATTCTCATTCTGTTCTCTACTTCAATGCATGACTATTTTTAATAAGTAGAATTATGTAGTTTTTGTCCTTTTATGATTGGCTCATTTTACTTAGCATAATATCCTCTAAGTTAATTCATGTTGTTTCAAATGGCAATATTTCCTTTTATTAAAGACTAAATGATATTCTATTGTATGTATGTGCTGCATAATCTTATCCATTCATCTACTGATGGACATTCGTGTTGCTTGACTGTTGTGAATAATGTTGCAGTAAACATTGGGATCAACATATGTATTCAAGATCCTGATTTCAATTTCTTTGTATCTATACCCAGAAGTGAGATTGTTGGATCATATGGTAGTTCTATTTTCAACTTTTTGAAAAAACCTCCCTATGTTTCCCATAATGGCTATACCAATTTACATTCCCAACAACAGTGTCTAAGGGTTCTGATTTTTCTACATCTTCAACTCTTATCTTTTTGTGTTTTTGTTTTGTTTGTTTTTTGTCTTTTTGTTTTGTTTTTGGTAACAGTCATCCTAATAGGTATGAGATGATATCTCATTGTGGCTTTGATCTGCATTTTCCTCATGATTAGTGATGTTGAGCAACTTTAACACACATGATGACTGTTTGTATATCTTCTTTGGAGCAATGTCTATTCAAGTCCTTTGCCTCTATCATGTAGATGGTTTAGAAATATTTTTTCCCATTCTGGAAGTGCCTTTTCACTTTGTTGATTATTTCCTTTTCTATGCAGAGCTTTTTAGCTTGATATAGTCCCACTTGTTTATTTTTCTTTTTTGTTTCCTACACTTCTGGTATTATATATATAAAAAAGTATTGATAAGACCAATATAACTATATTTTCTACTATAAGTTTTGGTTTTAGGTGTTACATTTAAGTCTTTAATTCATTTGAGTTTGTTTTTATGTAAAGTGTATGTTAAGGGTCCAATTTCATTTTTTTTTACATGTGTATATCAAGTTTTGCCAACACCATTTGTTGAAGAGACTCTCCTTTCCCCATTGTGTGTTCTTGGCTACCTTATTAAAGATCTGCTTACCACATATCTATGGATTTGCTTCTAGACTCTCTTATTTTGTTACATTGATCTACGTATATGTCATTCCTTATGCCGATACCATACTGTTTTAATTACTGTAGCTTTATAATGTATTCTGAAGTAAAGTGTGATGCCTCCAGCTTTGTTCTTTTTTTCAAGATAAGTTTGGCTATTCAGGATCTTTCATGATTCCATATGAATTTTAAGATTTTTTTTTTCTACTTCGGTAAAAAATGCCATTGAGATTTTGTTAGGAATTGCATCACATCTGTAGATTAACTTGGGAAGTGTTGACATCATAGCAGTACCAATTATTTTAATCCATGAACATGGTATGTCTTTCCATTAGCATGTCTGCTATAACTTCTTTCATCAGTGTTTTATACTTTTCAGTATAGAGATGTCTCACTAACTCGGTTAAATTTATTCCTAAGTATTTTATCCTTTTTGATGCTGTTTTGAGTGAGATTGCCTTCCTTTTCATATACTTAGTGTACAGAAACACCACTCAGTTTTAAATGTTGATATTATATCCTGCAACTTTGCTGATTTTGTTTATTATTCTAATATTGTAATTGGTAGAATAATTAACAAAATGAATCCAGTGAGGTTTTAATAACCTTCACAAATGAGTGAGGTTTATTTCAGACATATAAGTATATTTTGTGTTGTTTCTTGCTCTCCAAATATATCACTAGATTTGTTTTGAACTATTCACAAGTCTACTTTATTTGAAGCCATGCTTATATTTAAAAAGTGGTTTAGATGAAGTAGCATGAAAGCACATTTTTAGGAGCAGTTATTGGTTTTGATAAATGCAAATGGAAACAAAAGTGAATGTTATGTTAATTTCATAGATGAAGGAACAAAAGCATTACATTACTAAAGAAATAGATAATTGTAGAATTATATTGCATTTATCTATGGCCTTCTTCCAAAATTTCAGTTTTCAAGGAATGTATATGGACCTCTCTGCAAATATTTCACCATTTTGAGTCCTTGATGATCTCCTTGATCATTTAGGTCTTCCTCGAGGATCTCCCTGAGGATTTTAATGCTGCTTTACATAAGTATAACATGCAAATTACAAAGGACTTTGCCTCCTTCCTACAAATTGTTTCCAAATTGGCTGATATGAAACAGGAATATCAACTTCCATTGTCAAAAATAAGTAAGTATATCTATCTTCATTGTGGAACAACTTAATACATAAATAATCTTGCCTAAGATTATTTTATCCCAGAAAAGAACAGAGCCCTGGAAATATCAGTCTGTCTTAGAATTAGAAGATTCCTTCTGCTTTCCAAAGAAATAAATTATTAAAAATGTAAAGTTCAGTGGAGATTGAAACTCGATAGAGTCATTTATAATCCATCTTGATTAAAGGTTGCTTTTGGGACAAGCCTGGAAAATGGAGTAAGAGCATATATGAGATGAAGAGAAACTAGAGACTATTCGGTCACCTTTTTTTCCCTTGAGAAGAAATACACAATGTTTTTTTTTTTTGTTTTTTTAAAAATATATTTTATTGATTTTTTACAGAGAGGAAGAGAGAGGGATAGAGAGTTAGAAACATCGATGAGAGAGAAACATCGATCAGCTGCCTCTTGCACACCCCCTACTGGGGATGTGCCCGCAACCAAGGTACATGCCCTTGACCGGAATCGAACCTGGGACCCTTGAGTCCGCAGGCCGACGCTCTATCCACTGAGCCAAACCGGTTTCGGCGAAATACACATAATGTTAATGAACATCGACTCTTAGCAGATACCTGGATGTATACTTTGGCTCTGCTACTTATTAGCAGTGAGTCCTTGGACAAATGACCACCATATTCATGCTTCAATTTTCTCAACAATAACGTTATCTACTTAGTTTGTGTGAGGTTTAAATAATTAAGGCAACATATGTGAATATCTTAAAACTGTGCCTAGCACATAGGCACACACTATTAATCTTTGCTATTGTTTTTCACAAGCTATTAGATGGAACTCTTCTTCTAGGTGAAAGTAAAGAGGAAATAAGTTTCTAGAATAAAGGGAATGGGTTGAGCTGTGGGTAGTAATTTCCAGATTATGTTATATCCTAACATCTTCAATTGAAAAAAAAGTCAAGGAGGTGGAGTTTGTAGCTTTCTGGGTCTATTAAAATGGGAAGCAAGATGAACAAAAGCAGATAACAGTGGTGAACTGTGAGCATCTCAGAGGAGGCAAAGTAGAAGTATGAGAATATCTTGCCTCCATTACAAATTGGGGCCAATTTTGATGCATGATCTGGTGCTTTGTAAGAAGAGGATTGGAAAAAATATTTCCAATCCTACTGATAGTGGTTACTTGGAACACCCTGTCTAAAAATATTTTGAGGCCAAGTCTGAGCTCGGTGGGAAAAAGTACCAAGAAAATAATAATTCTGTGTTAAAAGAGCATACAATTTAAATTTAGTCTTTGCCCTAGCCTGTTTGGCTCAGTGGACAGAGCGTCAGCCTGCAGACTGAAGGGTCCCAGCTGCGATTCCAGTCAAGGGCACATGCCCTGGTTTCAGGCTCAATCCCTAATAGGATGCATGCAGGAGGCAGCCAATCAATGATTTTCTCTCATTGCTGTTTCTATCTCTCTCCCTCTCCCTTCCTCTCTGAAATTAATAAAAATGTATTTAAATCTTATTTTTTATTACATGTTGATCAAAACAAATAATATAAAATATAAAACAAAATCTTATATTGATAACAACATTAATAGCTAACATTTATTGAATATATTCTGTGCCAAGAGATGCTATTTACTGTATGTGATATATCTTCCTCAGTCTTCATTATGATATAGGTTCTGGAAAATTGCATGGTTCAGAACAGGTACATAAGGCTTGATAATTTTGCTAATTTTTAAAAACGAATCTATCCCAACCTGTTATGGCCAGATTTCACAGGGAAAGAATGTGAAGACTCCCAACTTGTGTCTCACTTAATGAGCTGCAAGGAAGGAAGAGTTGCTATTTCTCCATTTGTTTGTCTCTCTGGGAACTCTGATGGTGATTTGCTTCAACCAGAAACTCCAAGCCATGTAAGTAGAAAATAGGGTTTATAAATAAATGGTCTTTAAGAAAAGAATGAATTTATACCTCCAGGGGTGTCTACAGGAATATCCAGAAAATTGTGCTCTTAGGCCAGTATGATTTGTTTCTTAGTATTGCCTAAGGGGCCCTGCTCCACTATATAAAACTTCAGGGACTACCACTTGTCTCCCGTCCTTGAAGAATCTAGGGGATACTGACACAGGTTTGCTATGAAAAGAGCACATAAAACTACTTTTGAGATTTCCCAGTATTGCTATAGTTGCTGTAAATCCCATATATATTCTGGATCACTGATGCCCAAAATGGAGTACAGAGAACTGGACATACTTGGAATATGCTGAATAAATAATCGGAATGTTGGAATCAACATTCAGAAATATAATTTATATATTAATACAAATTTTGAGAAAGATAATAAATTTTGTTACATTTGATATTATGGAATGATGTATTCGAAGCCTCGGCAGTGGGGGCAAGGCAGAGGTGGTTAGAGGTGATCACGCAGGCAGGCAAACAGGCAGGCAGGCAAACGGGTGATCAGGCAGGCAGACAAGTGGTTAGGGGCAATCAGGCAGGCAGGCAGAGGGGTTAGGGGTGATCAGGCAGGTGGGCAGGCAGGCAGAGGGGTTAAGGGTGATCAGGCAGGCAGGCATGTGAGCAGTTAGGAGCCAGTGGTCCCGGATTGTGAGAGGGATGTCCAACTGCCAATTTAGGTCCTATCTCACAGGGATCCATGCAGGATTGGGCCTAAACTGCAGTCGGGCATCCCTGAGGAGTCCCAGATTGCAAGAGAGTGTAGGCTGAACTGAGAGACCCCCCCCCCCCCGCTTCCGTGCATAAATTTCATGCACCAGGCCTCTAGTGTTAATATAATACAGTTGCAGCCCTTGCCAGTTTGGATCAGTGGATAGAGCATTGGCTCGAGGACCAAAGGGTCCCAGGTTCAATTCCGGTCAAGGGCACATACTTGATTGTAGGCTCCTGCAGAAGGCAACCAATCAATGTGTTTCTCTCACATCTATATTTCTCTCTGTCTTTCACTATCTCTAAAAATCAATGGAAAAATATCCTCAGGTGAGGACTAAAATAAAAAAGTAAATAAAAATAAAAATAAACCATTGCATCTTTTTAAATGTATAGAATGGAATAAAAGTCCAAAGTGTTTTAATGCCATAATTTTCAAGTTAAAAGCAAGTCAATAATTAAATTTTTAAAGATTTAAAATTTGGTGTAGTTCTCTTTCTCTGCATTTAGATTCTGCATTTTTCCACACAATTTTCCTTTAATATGATCATCATAATGAAGTTACCCTATCTCATATTTCTTAGCTGAAATAGTATGTAATTCCAAAGTAATGGTTATTTTCTGTTAATCACAGAAACTTAGATAAAATACAAATTTTGAGAAGTAATTACTAAAAGTAAATTAATTATTGTATTAGAAATGAGATTAATGAGGCTGTTTCTTTTTTAATTAGTCCATAGAACTGTGAATAAATACTTAGTTATTTTCAGAATGAGTTGGGGTTTCAGCATCAAATCTTAATTTGAATACTGAGAAACCTTATTTAAATAGATAAGTGGTAGAGATGGAACAACTTTTGTTATAACAATAACAATAATACACAATTCTTCGAAAATCTTCTGAGTTGTATTTCCCAAATCACTGAACAATCTATCATCAAAAAATATTTTAATGTTCTCTTAATTGACAACTTGATTAGATCCACCTTCAATTTTGTTGAATTCAAATAATTCGAGACTATCAAATTAAAAAAATATTAAACAGGTTTCAAAGTCATTCACTTTCTCTATAGGAAAGCTCTGTACATTTTAAAACTCTAAAGAAATTTACAATAGTAAGTTGGGGAGGCTATTTGTTTTATATAATGAGAATAAAGCATTTATGAAAGAAGAAGCAAGAAAGAAACTTATTTTTACTAATAAGGAACATGACTTAAAAACAAATTTTAGGGGGTTTGGAAGACTGGGTGAACATGGTGAAGGGATTAGGAAGTATAAATTGGTAGTTACAAAATAGTCACATGTATATAAAGTACAGCATAGGGAATATAGTCAATAATATAACTATGGATGGTGCCAAGTGGTTACTGGACATATCAGGAGACCACTTTATAAAGTATATGGATGTCTAACCACTGTGCATACACCTGAAACGAAAACAAAATAATATTGAATGTAAACTGTAATTGAGGAAAAAATAAAGGAAGTGGTGTCTGAGGCAAACAGACAAACAAAACAACAAAACTAAACCAAACAAAAAAGCCCCAAACAAGTTGGAGTCCACTGCTCCAGATCCTG
Source organism: Cnephaeus nilssonii (assembly GCF_951640355.1). Classification (NCBI taxonomy): domain Eukaryota; kingdom Metazoa; phylum Chordata; class Mammalia; order Chiroptera; family Vespertilionidae; genus Cnephaeus; species Cnephaeus nilssonii. The sequence continues at coordinate 41,552,994 of NC_137076.1, forward strand.
GGTGAAGCTCTTATGTGGATAGCTCTGTAGAGCTTTACCCCGTATGAATAGTGTCTTATAATAAACTGCCTTCAAAGAATGAGGATTCCTAGTATAGAAATAATAAAGGAGTGTATGTTAGCTTATAAGACCAGTACTTTTATGAAGTTTTTTTTTCTCCTGTATTTTATGTGTTCAATCACAAACCATTACTTACATAAGAGATTTTGGAATAATTTTATTTTACATTGAAAAAAGGTATTAATTTTAAGTATTATAATTTCCACTTCTTTTTATCAGTTAATTCAACTTATGAACATTATGTAGCATTCACTTTTGCTTCCTTGTGCGAGTTTTTCCATGGCTTTTGAAGAGACACTAACAGATATAATCCTATCTAATAATAGAGTAGTATGCAAATTAACCATCACTCCGCGACAAAAATGGCGGCGCCCATAGACACAAGATGGCGGCGCCCAGGCCCGCAGGAGTCCCCCAGTCCCAGGGAAGGCTGCCGCTGAGAGAAGGCAGCGAGCAGCCCAGCCTGTTGGCCTAGGAGGCGGCTTTGCCCTCCAGCCAGATCCTCTTCTAGCCCTGAAACTGGCCGTGGGTTGGGGAGGCGCCCACGCTCGGCCGCCATGATCAGCTTCATGCCCGACCCGGGCCATGGGTCTGGAGGCGCCTGCGCACAGCCGCCTCCATCGGCTGCCCTCCCGGACCCTGGCTGTGGGTCTGGGAGGCGCCCGCGCATGGCCGCCTCCATCGGCTGCCCTCCCGGACCCTGGCTGTGGGTCTGGAGGCGCCCGTGCATGGCCGCCTCCATCGGCTGCCCTCCCGGACCCGGTCCGTGGGTCTGGGAGGAGCCCGCGCACGGCCGCCTCCATCGGCTGCCCTCCGCGACCCGGGCCCTGGGTCTGGGAGGAGCCCGCGCACGGCCGCCTCAATCAGCTGCCCTCCCGGACCCGGTCCGTGGGTCTGGGAGGAGCCCGCCCACGGCCGCCTCCATCGGCTGCCCTCCGCGACCCGGGCCGTGGGTCCAGGAGGCGCCCGCGCACGGCCGCCTCCATTGGCTGCCCTCCCGGACCCGGTCCGTGGGTCTGGGAGGAGCCCGCGCACGGCCGCCTCCATTGGCTGCCCTCCCGGACCCGGTCCGTGGGTCTGGGAGGAGCCCGCGCACGGCCGCCTCCATCGGCTGCCCTCCCGGACCCGGGCCGTGGGTCTGGGAGGAGCCCGCGCACGGCCGCCTCCATAGGCTGCCCTCCGCGACCAGCTGCCTAGATCAGCTGCCCTCCGCGACCCCGGTCCGTGGGTCTGGGAGGCGCCCGCGCTTGGCCGCCTCCATCGGCTGCCCTCTGAGACAGGCTGCCTGGATCAGCTGCCCTCCGTGACCAGCTGCCTTTATCAGCTGCCCTCCGCGACCCGGGCTGTGGGTCTGGGAGGCGCCCGCGCTGGGCCGCCTCCATAGGCTGCCCTCCAAGACTGGCTGCCTCCATCATCTGCCCTCCGAGACCAGCTGCCTTGATCAGCTGCCCTCCGCGACCCGGGCCGTGGGTCTGGGAGGCGACTGCACAAGACCAGTGCATGGCAGGAGCCGTCTGCTGCCTGTCCCAGCCTGGGCTGTGGGCCTGGGAGACCCAGGCTGCCTATACACCTCCCTCCCACCCCCCCACCCTGCCCCCTCTGAGATCAGCTCCCATCTGCAGCTGGGGGGTGTAGGCCTGGGAGGCAGCCGTGCCCCCCAGAGCTATTCCCTCCAAGAGGCAGCCTGGGGTGTCAGGGTGCACCCCCATGGAGTGATCCCCCACACACACTATAGCCTTGGAACTTCCCTTGCCGCCAGCCGAGTGATTGGAGAGGGAGGGGGTTAGTAATCTGGGCGATGCTGCCCAGCAAACCTCTCCCATTGGGTAGAAAGTTCTGACCAGGTTAGGGAGGTAAATGGGTTTTGTTTAAAATCTTTAGGAACCACATGGAAATGTCTGAGATAGGGTTTCACATCAGAAGTAACTTACAACTAATTTCTGAAGGCAAACCTGGACATTGCAGTTACATTACTGGAGAGTACCCCGAGGTCCGGAGGTTGGCTCTGCAGAGGTGGTGCAGAGTGCTCCCCACCCTGGTTCCTCAGCACCTTGGGCAGGGCTTGAGCCCACCCAGGAAGGTCTTTTCCCCTACAGTTTTCACCAAGGCAGGGAGGTTTTGTAAACATGAATAAGAAGTGCCCATGCACAAGTCCTGAAGATGCCGGGGCCGGCAGAAATGACAATCAAACCGGGAAAAGAGCAAAACCAGAAACACCACCAATCCCATCATAGATCATCTTTTTCTTCAGATGACTGTGTGTTTCCCTCTTCTTTGTCTTCTGGAAGCAAGACAGATTCAAGTACTGACAATTCTACCAACGGAAAAGTTAAGAGAAAGAGAGGACAGAAAAGGAATAAAAGGAAAAAAGAAAGAAAGGACAAAAGTTGAAACATCAAGAAAAAGAAAGAAAGAAAAAAGAAAGAAACAACCACATCATATCACCTTTCTAAGGTCTCATGAAATTCCTGTTTAAGTTTATTTTATGACACTTTTAGTTTGGGTTTACATTTTTTACTGGTTTGTGAAGACCACGGCAGGTACACAGTCCAATATGTTAAAGAAAAAAACCCTATCTACTAAAGAGGTAATAGGAGGGGAGAGCATTTGGGGGTGACCGGGCTGTCAGGGGAAGGCAGTTGGGGATGACTGGGCTGGCAGGGGAACAGTTAGGCATTGATCAGGCTGGCAGGAGAGTGGTTAGGGGGTGATCAGGCTGGCAGGCAGGCAAGCAGTTCGGAGCCAGCAATCCTGGATTGTGAGAGGGCAGTCGGACATCCCTTGAGGGGTCCCAGATTGGAGAGGGTGCAGGCTGGGCTGAGGGACACCCCAACCCCATGCACGAATTTCATGCACCGGGCCTCTAGTAGGATATAATGTCTATGCCTTACTGCCATGCAATCACCATCAATTAGCAGTGTCCTTTTGGGTACAGGGAATGAAGGGTTTGAAAGAAGGGGGCAGGTCTATTTCAACTATTTTGAAGCATCATGCTTTTGTGAATATTTCCAGAGTATTGCTTGATGGTAACGTAACATGCCCTGTGCCTTATCCAACTTGCTTTATACAAATTTACTAGTGTAAGTTACAATATCTTAAAGCATATTTTGCTTTATTCATTACATTCTACTGTATTCCTAAATATGCATACATACATATCTTTAAATGGCATATAGGTAAACTATAAGGCATCCTACCTAATAATAGACAAATATGCAAATTGACCATACCTCCAACACACCCACAAGCCATGCCCACCATCCAATCAGAGCGGGCATGCAAATTAACCCAAACCAAGATGGCTACAGCCACAGAGAGCAAGGTTTCCTAGGTAACAGAGGAAGCCAAGCTTTCCGCCTGCCCTTGCCAGGCCTAAGCCTCCACTCAAGCTACAAAGTTTCAATTATAGAAGGTAAACAAATTCAAACAAATGGTGGCAGAATGGAGCTTGAGAGAGCAGGCCAGGGTTGCCGCCGGCAACGGGAAGCAAAGCTTTCCACAAACCCTGGCCGGGCCCACCCGCTTAAGGCAACAAAGTTTCAATTATAACCCCAACAGAAATGGCTGCCGGCCTGGAGGGAGCCCCAGGCTTGGCTCCGCTCCAGGCTACAAAGTTTCAATTATAGAAGGAAAATAAATTCCAGATACCAGGGCCTCCCCTTGGGTTGCCAGGGGGCGTGGCCAGCCTGCATACCACCACAGGCCCCTCGCTCAGGCCGCCCCACGCCCCAAGGGAACCCCCACCTGATCCGGGACACCCTTCAGGGCAAACCAGCTGGCCCCCACCCCTGTACCAGGCCTCTATCCTATCTAATAAAAGAGTAATATACAGATTGATCATCACTGCAACACACAATATAGCTGCCCCCATGTGGTCAAAGATCCTGCCCCCATGTGGACACAAGATGGCCACTACAAGATGGCCAGCAGGGGAGGGCAGTTGAGAGGGACCAGGCCTGCAAGGGAGGGCAGTTGGAGGTGATCAACCCTGCAGGAGAGGGCAGTTAGGGGTGACCAGGCCAGCAGAGGAGGGAAGTTGGGGGCAAACAGGCTGGCAGCAGAGTGGTTAGGGGGTGATAGGCTGGCAGGCAGAAGCGGTTAGGGGCAATCAGGAAGGCAGGCAGGCAAGCAGTTGGGATCCAGCAGTCCTGGATTGTGAGAGGGATGTCCGATATTGGAGAGGGTACAGGCTGGGCTGAGGGACAACCCCCCTCCATGCACGAATTTCATGCACCGGGCCTCTAGTAAAACTAATAACAGCCATGTACTCCTCCTCTATTTCATTCACTTATCGCTCTGCTTTCCTCATGATATCAACTGTCCTAAACTTTGTGTTTTTATTTCTCCTTTAAAATGTCAGATACCAAAATCTCATTTCATTTTTGCTGCTTTGGAATTTTATAAAAAGTGAAGGAATACCTATTGTGGTCTCCTAGAAGTTGCTTTTTATACCTAAAACTATGCCCATAAGATTCATTCATGTTGTGACAAGAAACTCTATTTTATTTTTGCTACTTCATAATATTTCGTAGTGTGAAAGTAAAACAATGTATTGATCTATTCTCCTGTAAATAAATGTTTGTGTTTGCTTCTAGTCTTTATAATTCATAGTTACTATGAACATCTGGTACACATGTGCAACAGTTGCATTTGAGTATAAATTTGCTGGAGTTTTAGGGTCAAAACGATTATCTAGATCATAATGGAATAAAAATATCCCAACGGATGTGACTAATAGTAACTTTCCAAGCTACTACCAAGTCTTTTAGATTGAAGTTGTACCAATTTACACTGTTACTGGCAATGCCCCCACAAAGTACAGTTTTCAAGAAAAAGAGCAGACATGGAAAACTCTTGATTTGCTTTCTTCCTTTTTTTATTTTCCTCCTTCCTCCTCCCCTTCCGTTTCATTCTGGTAATTGGATTATAAAAAGTGTTGGAGTTGTTCAGTTGAACTCTTCTCCTGAGACAGACAAGGTACAAGCTCCCTGATGCTGTGTTTATAAAGATATTTCCTGTACTAATTAGGATAATGATAAATTTTCCAATTAGCTTTCCTTTCCCAGTGAGTCTTGCTGTATCCTAGGCTGGATGGTTGAGATTTCCATCAATATTCTGTGCTGCAATAAAGTTCATAGGTGGATCCAAGCCATTCTCTAGGGTTGCTTAGGGTGGCACACCCCAGTGTGTATGAAAGTCACCCTCTTTCCTCAACTAAAGAGTGTGCTTTAACCCTTTGCACTCACTTGCTTTTTTCTCGATTCCTTTATTCTACGCGGGATTTAATTTTTTAAATACCCCAGATTTTACAAAGCGTGGCAGTAGAATACAAAACTGGAGTTTCTTTTCATACAAACTTATTTATTTGGATTTTTTTATATTTCAAATTATTGATACATTCAAAGAGTAATTTTAATCTCTGTAATTTTTCATGGTGTGATATTTTTTGAAACATTCACCCACATGAAGACCTGGTTTACATTCACATGTTTTGCAAATATAAATCGTCTCTCTTCTTCCTTTTTTGATTTTTCTGTTAGAACAAACAACACAATCTTTGTGTTTTTTGTTAGGGTGAGGTGTGATTATATGGAGCTTTCCATCTAAACGTTGCTCTAAGTTAGTGGATAATAATCTACCCCTGGAAGTTAGTGTACCATCTCTGAATTCTCCAACAAGATCATGTACTAGTTTCCTAATAAATTTCACATGCGTTATTGGTTTTTCATTTTTCTTTTTTGGCATCAGTTGAGACGGCATTTACATTTTACTTGTCCTTTCATGCTAATGAAAACAAGAAAAGATACTGGAAAAATAGTCAAAAATCCCCCTTTCCCTATGGTGAAACTACGTGTCAAGTGTGGCTCGACATACGAGCTGCTACCGATGCTAACCGTGTGGAGTCACACTCGACATCCGAGTGCAAAAGGTTAAAAATGCTGGTTTAAGGAAGTAACTGAAAAGCACAATGTAAGAAGTTACAAACTTTCATTATGAATGAATAAATTAAGAAAAATTGTATTTCTTCAGGTCATTCTGCGCACAATTGGTATCAGTCATGCTCAGGCTCCTTTGCTTTGGCCACACAAATTTGATAGCCAAGGAAGAAGAATGCCACTTAATGCTTATGCACTTGATTTCTATAAACATGGTTCCTTGGTAGGATTAGTCCAGGACAACAGGTATGTTTTATTTGCCTCCGTGTAAATCACTACCTCTTTCTCTGCCTCCATGTCCACATCCCTGTCCATGTCTATCTCTCTCTTTCATCTCTATTTCTACCTCTATTTCTATATCTATGTCCATCTCCAGCTCTATGTTGATCTCTATTTCCATACATGTATATTAAACGAATGAACTTAATGAATTTTAAGCAAAAGCCTTTTTACAATTTCAAGTACAGGTTAGTTATTCTAAATTTCTAGAATTTTATTCTTATAGGCTAATGGCAAGATAAAATGTGTTATTTTTATTTGTGGTTTACCAGCAAAATCTTGGGACTTAGGCTGACTCAGTTGACATAACGATTTACTCTACAAATGTAAATATTTTCACGTCTATAAAAGGCTAATATGCTAAGTGTCCCTCCACCTATCCAACCAGTCGCTGTGATGCGCACTGACCACCAGTGGGTAGACGCTCATTGCAGGAGCTACAGAGCTGCAGTGACTTGACAGCGGCGGTTCTCGGGTGACCCACCTGGAAACCAGAGAGGAGGGAGCCCGATTCCTCACGGGGCCATGCAATTCCATCTTCGGCCGAGGCTTATGTTGTTGCTGGGGCACTGTCGGCCCGAATCTGGTTTACTGCACACTTGCGTTTGCATTTCACACCCTGTACGACAGCAACTTTACAGAGTGCCCTCTTACACTCTGAGTCCCCTTGGGGGATGTCAGAGAGCTGGTTTTCCGCCTGATCCTCACAGGCCAGGCTGAGGGACCCCGCTCATTCCACAGACTCAGACGCTGGGGAGGCACCGCAGGAAGTTGGCTCCAGCGCGTGTCCGGCCCTTCTCACCCACTCCTGCCCTGCCGGCCACCTTCTAATTAATTTCCTTTCAATGTGCACGAATCTGTCACTAGTACAAATATAAAAATATATTTTTATTAAGTACCCTATTTATTGATTATTAGATATTTTGAAACTGAGTGACAATAACAAATAATAAGCTTTTCATGATGAGAGAACTATATAGAATGTATATAATTCACACATTTGAGGACTGAATAAAGAAAGACAATTGTTTTAGCTCTTAGGCAGGGAAACTATTTTTAAAATAGTAAGCAGGAATACATCCTCTTGCGTTTACCTAGGAATGGGGAAATTGGCCCAGGCAGTGAGCATACAGGTGTGGGGAGGAGCATCTGTCACACCAATCAGCATTCAGTATGCATTTTACATAAAATTTTTATTAAATTAAAGCATTTACAACTTCTAACACTCTTGAGAAATACTAATCATTTTAAAAAATATGTTTCACTGTTGTAAATAAAGCAGCTGTGATATCAGTAAATAATTTATTTAGTTCTTCCCATTTGAGTATCTAGCTCTCATTCACTCTGTTGAGCTTTACTTTCCTACCTTGGATTTCTCCTGAGTGGTCAGACTCTGATTTTTGTTGGTCATCTGTGGCTGTGATACTTGTTATTGAATTTCCACAGGTTAAATGATCTTTTGGGAGTCTGTGAGAGAAATGATTCTGGTAAATACCTCTTGGAAGACAAAAGCAATCCATTATTATTGATGAATCTAACATTTCGGTATGGAATAAGAAGTTCCTGAATGTTTTTGTACCATTGATTTTCCCAAATATTGTTTTGTTTAGGATGAATGAAGGAGACGCTTATGAGCTGTTGAAAGATTTTTCACTCACCCTTCAATCTATCAGGTTTGTTACAGCTTTTAAATACTGATTTCATATTTTCCGGTAATTTAGTGGTAATTTGAAAAATGTTAAGTTCATACTTACAGGTATCATTGAACCTTTTAGGTGCTATGCATTTCAACTCCCCAAAACTTTTTGGAACTTCTCAACATCCTGTTACATTGCTACCTTAGAGTTAATTCCCAAATCTATTTGACATAAAGTAGCATCCAGACCAGTCTCAGCCCCAGGCACTGTGCACCAACAGGCAGCAATATTCTAAAACCTTGATCATTTTGAATTTCTCAATTTCCATAATCAGTGTAAATCAAACACATGGTACATCAGAGGGCCCCTTATGGCTCCATCAGGTTTCTGGTTTACATCCACTTACATATTCTTGACTCTTGCTTATTCAGTGTTTTTTCCAGGCTTCATGCAATTCTAATCTCTCATATTGGCTTCCTGTTTTCATCTTTAACAGAGTCGAGTGGAGACCCAAGTAATTCCAAATTTTGTGTGGATACCCCCATTCCTAGGCTCCACTAGAAGGTTCTTCTTAGGACCATCTAGTGCTGCCTAGTTAAATATTCATCTTCCTAATGCCTCCAGTCTGCATGCACTTCAATACTTTATGAATGTTCCTTTTTCTGTCACTTTAAAAATTGTACACATATATGCCTGGCTGGTGTTGTTCAGTGATTGAGTGTCAACCTATGAACCAGGAGTTCATGGTTCAATTTCCAGGTCAGGGCACATGACTCGGTTGTGGGTTCGATCCCCAGTTGGAGGCGTGCAAGACGCAGCTGGTCAATGATTCCCTCTCTCATCATTGATGTTTCTATCTCTCTTTCCCTATCACTTCCTCTCTCTAAAGTCAATAAAATCATATATTTAAAATATTGTACACATCCTTACTAATAAAAGCCTAAGTGGTTGTCACGCCATGATGTCCTCACGCCATCACAAGATGGCTGTGTGCACAGTAGGCGCGTGTAGGTGTGTGGGGCTGGGCTTTACACTGTGTGAGCTGCACAGAGCCTGCCTGGGAGTCCCGCCTACATGAGGCAAGACCTGCCTGTGTGTCCAGTGAGGCCTGCCTGGGGGTCCCAGCTCCACCCAGTGAGGCCTGCCTGGGGGTCCTGCCTCCTCCCGGCTCTGTGCAGTGAGGAATGCCTGGGGGTCCTGGGCGTTTTGCCTCCTGGCTCCACACGGCATGGAGGCAGGACCCCCAGCTCCGGCCTACCTCTTTGGGGCAATCCATCTAGGAGCCCCGGATGGGTGGGCGGGGCCTACCTCTTAGGGGTGATCAATTGTGGGGCTCCTGCACTGTGACAAGGCACAGGCCAGGCTGGAGGACCCCCCCCCCCCGAGTGCACAAATTTTGTGCACCGGGCTCTAGTCTATACTAATAAAAGCCTATGTGGTTGTGATGCCCTCATGCCGTGATGCCCTCACACTGTCACAATCCATCACCATGAGGCTGCGTGTGCAGCGGGCGCACATGGCGAGGCGCATGCAGGTGGGCGGGGACTTGCCGCTGCATGTGCAGCTTGGAGGCAGGTCCCAGCGGTTCCACGCAGCGCGGAGGAGGCAGGACCTGGTGGCTCCACACGGTGAGGCTTGGGGGTCCATAGCTCCAGCCTGCCTCTTTGGGGAAATCCATTGAGGAGCCCCAGATGGGTGGGCAGAGCTTACCTCTTTGGGGCAATCGATCATGGGGCTCCTGTACTGTGAGAGAGCATAGGCCAGGCTGGGGGACTCCCCCCGCCCTCGAGTGCACTAAATTTGTGCACCAGGCCTCTAGTATACATATAATTTGCCATGAATCCCTTGTTCATGGGGTTTTTGCTAATCAGGTAATTTTATTTCTTTTATCTGAGATTAATCAGATATGTTTGAACTTTTTACATGCAGAATGAAACTTTTAGGATGGTGAAGCAGAGGGAACTGCTCTAGATTGAGTATTCCTTATGTGTTCATAGTTATCCACATGAGAGTCTCCAGAGCACTCCAAGAATCTTAAGAGACTTGGGAGCTCTCTCAAAAGCTGAGCCTAGGAAAATCATTCATTCATTCACTTCTATAAAAGTACTGAATTATTATTGGTTTGAGGTGTAGTCTAAACTTTTGAGATATAGAGAATTATTAAATATGTTCTTGCTTTAAGACAATCTTACAATGTACTGAGAGAAAAATGACTTTTTAGATATTACAAAGGTAATAAGTACTAGGATGATGGATAAAAGGTGACCCATTCTACCTTGAATTCAGAAAAGGATTCTCAAAGTAACATTTTGACCAAGTCTTAAAGGGTGGAGCAGAGGGAATAGTGCTTTCAAAGGACAGAATTGGGAAAGGGCCTTATGTGTCAGGCATAGGCTTCAAGCGCAGAATGGTGGCATGTAGAATATGGGGTTGTGATAGTGATGGGGAGATGCTGAGTTGCTTCAAGCAGCTTTAAAGGCAATTTGGATATACTGTATATATTGGAAAGGGTCTTCATTATCATATTTTAGAGTTTGAGCTACTATTTTGAGCAATGTGTAGGCAGTGCATAAGAATGAGTGTGATACGAGTCTATGGTGTATGGTTTATGTAAATGGTAGAAGCTCAAAGGCTATAACAGTCATGCAGGTGAGAATAAATGAAGGTCTGAATTAAGGAAATAGAAGTAATGTTGAAGAAGAGTGGTTAGAGATATATTTATGAGAGAGTGGAATCCGAAAAAACAAAAACAAACAAAACAAAACAGACTCAGGGAAACAGAGAGCAAATTGATGGTTGCCAGAGAGGAGGGGGATGGGGGATGTGGGATGGGTGAAAGAGATGAAAGTAAGTATAGTCAATAATATTATGATAACCTTGCATTGTGACATATGATTACTAAACTTAGTGTGGTGATCACATTGTAAAGACTATAAATGTCAAATCACTATATTGTATACCTGAAATTAATATAATATTGTATACCAACTATACGTAAGTAAAATTAAAATTAAACAAAGAATCAAAGAACTTGTCAGTAAATGTCATGCAGTTGGAGAAGATGCCAAGGTTTCTATTTTAGTTAATGATATATAGGAAACATAAGTGTTCAGATGAGATTTGGAGACTGACAACCAGAAATAGTGTGTTATGATATCTGTGGAATATCGTTCAGGAAGAAATGTCCATTAGTCATAATTATAGGTCTGTGACTAGGAAGAAATTAAAAGTTGTAAATATAGATCTGATCATTCATTTTGGTGGACAGTGAAGACACTAGGAAAAACAAAACTGGAATTCTAGTGGAATTAAGGTAGATACGTTTATAAAAGGCTGATAAAAATCCAGATTTTGGTTGTTTTCAGTCCTTGATCAGCCCAACTGCAGTGTTCATTCTTGAATCTCCTCTCCTTTCTTGTCACCTGTGTATTGGTTTCTCATTGCTGCTGTAACAAATGACCACAACCAGTGACTTAAGCCAACACAAATTTATTCTTACAATTCTGCAGGCCCAAAGTTCAAAATGTATCTCACTGAGCTAAATCAAGGTGTAGACAGGCTTGCATTCCTTTCTAGAGGCTTTAGGACAAGCTGTTTTATTATTTATTCCAGCTTCTAGAGGCAGCTGGCATTACCTCGAACGTGGCCCCCTTCTGTGTTCAAAGCCAGCATTGGTGGGTAGAGTGTCATATTGCATCCCTTTGACATTTATTCTGTCCTGCCTCCCTCTTCTACAAATAAGGACCTTTGAGACTACATTGGGCCTATTTAGATAATCCAGGGCAATGCCCTCATCTCAAGCACAGCTGATTAGCAACTTCAAATGTATCTGCAACCTTAATTCTCCTTTGCCATGGAAGTAAACATATTTGTAAATTTCAGGGGATTAGGATTTGGATATCTTTGGGGGGCCATTATTCTGTTTACCACACCATGTGTTCTTTATTTTCTCATACATCCAGGTAAAGGAAGGAATATTTTGCTCTTCAGAGAGGTAGTTGCCTATAGGTTCCATAGGCGACTTGTAGAAAAGAAGGGGAGTTTGTGTAGCTGCTATTGAAGGGAGTAAGGGTCAGGGTACTTGGAATTTGGTGGTTTTAGAATCCTCTTAGTAATAGACATGGGCCATAGTAATAGACTGCCACTTGTCTTGTGATCTTTGTTGGTGTTTTGTGCGTGGGTTTTTGAGCGAAATATGTTTCTCCTTCTTCATACTTTGCTAACATTTCATTATCTAGTGAGATTTACTTGATTCTGCCTGCCTGGGAAGAAAAGCCTTCTTATAGTACTGACTCCTCTGAAATGGGTATTTCATATATATTTATTTTCATTTGCAGTGTTTCCTTGCGTGAACTATGTGAAGATGAAGACGATAATGTGGTCTTAGCATTTGAACAACTGAGCAAAACCTTTTCTGAAAAATTTAACAAAGTCTGAAAACAGTCTTTCCAAACCACTTAAAATCTTTTCATGGGTATTTTTCAAGTCATATTTTATAATTCTCATGGTTTTTTTTCCCCCCAGAAATACATATATGATGAAGTAGAAAGAGCAAGTACTTTGGAGTCAGAGTTGTAATCAAACTTGCCATGTTCTCTTATGAATACCACTGAATGAATTATATTATATTTGAGTTTTGGTTTCTTTATATACTTGAATAGTAATCCTTATGTATCAGCTAGTTTCAGACTGATTGAGGAAATGCAAGGACTTTGTAAGTGACAAAAATAATTTTTACTCTGTGAGACTTAAACAAGTATTATATTCTGAACATGTTTTTCCGTAATGTCATAGTTTGTAAAGTGTCTATTAAGGGTAAAATAAATGATTACACTATCCTAAAGTTAAAATTGATTCTCTCTAATGGACCTAAATGTGATTACATGACTTAGATTTATGGCTATTAAAATAGTATCTCTCAGTAATCTTAAACTACTAATTAAAACTTATAAATACGAACTTCGGTATAAATCCTCTGATGTTTGGAAATTAAATGTAGCTGATCATTTGTCTTGATTTTAATTGTATATAAGTGCTTTGAAAACTACAAAGTAATAAAATGGGTTTAATTTACATACCCTTGGTCTCTCTATGTTCAATCTATGCATCTGAAAATCCATTTACACACACATTTATTTTATATGATAGTTTATGCATACATTTGACCCTTGAATATCGGGTTTGAACTGTGTGGTCCACTCATATATGGAATTTTTTCAATAAATACATTGCATATTTTTTGGATATTTGCAATAATTTGAAAAAACTCACAAATGAACCCTGTAGCCTAGAATATCAACAAAATTAAGAAAAAGTTAGGTATGTCATGAATACATAAAATATATGTAAATACTAGTCTATTTTATTATTTACTACCATAAAATATGACAGAGTCAATCAAAGAAGTTATAAAAGCGACTGTGGATATGGCAAAAAAAAGGTGGTGATTGTGGTGAAGGGTTTCAAGATATGGATCTTAGAGAAATTCAAGAGCTATTAGGCAATGTGCCAGAGGAATTAGCAGAAGACCACTTGATGGAGATGAGTGCTTCTGAACCAATGCCAGATGATGAGGAAGAAGATAGAAGAAGCCAGAAAACAAATTGACATCAGACAATCAGGTAGAAGTATTTTTATTATTCAAGACAGCTTTGACTTCTTTTACAACACGGACCCTTATATGACACTGGCACTGAAACCAAGGCAAGTGGTGGAAGAAGGACTGGTACTGTATAGAAACATTTTTAGGAACATAAAAAATCAGACAAAATGAAGATGTGTTTCTATACAGTTACACTGAGTGTGGCTGCCTCTCCTGCCGCCGCCCCTTCTGTCTCTTCCTCCTCTCTCACCCCTGCCACCATGGAATCAAGGGAGAGAGCAAGACCACCCTCGCTTCCTCCTCCTCCTCCTCAGCCTACCCAATGTGAAGAAAACAAGGATGAAGACTTTTATGATGATCCATTCCCACTTGATGAATAGTAAATAATCATCTGTTTTTTACAAATGTACAGTTAATAAATGTATATGTTATATATGTGTGTGAGTGTCTTTGTATGATAATAATAACTTAATGGCAAAACTGTATGAGGTGTTCTTGGGTCATCGGCACCATCGCCTACGTAGTCAACGTGTAGAACATGATCTGCATGGCTTGTATGGAAGTAGATAGCCTATTCTTACATAAGTATAAGGTAAGTGGTATTTAATATAAAATTAATAATGTTTACTTACTGTTTTATAACTTCCCTTTCAAAGAATTACCTTACAATGCAGTATATCTTTCTTGTAATTGGAGAAACTACATATCAACCTATCATTACAGGTAAGTGGTTTAAAAAAAATGGTTTCCAATATTATACTATTCTGAATGACTGTAATACTATGTATTGTAAAATTTTATAATGAATCATTTACTAGTGTATAGGCTAGATGACCATGAAACAATCCTATTAATTACACTAGGTCAGTGGTCGGCAAACTCATTAGTCAACAGAGCCAAATATCAACAGTACAACGATTGAAATTTCTTTTGAGAGCCAAATTTTTTAAACTTAAACTTCTTCTAATGCCACTTCTTCAAAATAGACTTGCCCAGGCCGTGGTATTTTGTGGAAGAGCCACACTCAAGGGGCCAAAGAGCCACATGTGGCTCGCAAGCTGCAGTTTGCCGACCATGGCACTAGGTTGTCATAAATCAATCATTTGCTGCTTGTTTGTTATCAGTGTATGACTTGATATGCCTATAAATAAATGTGAATTTCTTTTACTACATATGAGATAATATTGATGTAGGTACTGACAGGCCATTCATCTTGTAAACAATGTAAGTTTATAGTATTGATAAATACAGCATTGTAAATGTATTTTCTCTCTTGATTTGCTTAACATTTTCTTTTCTCTAGCTTACTTTATTATAAGAAGATAGTACATAATACATGTAATATACAAAAACTGTTAATCAACTGTTAACATTGTTGGTAAGGCATCCAGTAATTAGTAGGCTATGAATAATTAAGCTTTTGGAGAATCAAAAGTTATATGTGGATTTATGACTACACAGGGTTCAGCACCCCTAAATCCATTGCTGTTTAAGAGTCAACTGTAATCACTTTTCCTTTCTAGCCTCAGCTTCAGGTCACAGTTCTAGATTCTATTTTAGACCCTAAATGTGAACAAAACATTTCATCATCAGAGCAGAAGGTCTACTCTGCCCTGTTACCCAGATGTCTTACTTAAAGATGATGTTTAAAGGTGAAATTTTTTATACAAAACTTTTATTGGCTTAGGAAAATACTGGTGGTTCATTTTGTCTGGAAATGGAAGAATTCTGTTTTCTGGAACTGATCCATCATTGATGCACCATATTAGGGGTCTTTACTTTTTCTGGCTACATCCATTCTCATTATTTAAAAACTTGCACTACAACAATTTCTGAACACCAAGATTCTTAGAAACCAAAATGGTTTCTACTATTCTTTATGTCTACTAAAATGATACAAAATATTAATATATTGTCATGGTTTCTACTTCCTACTTTGGGTTCATAAGTCTCATGGAGATGTGATTTTTCTCTCCCCCACCACATGTCTTTGCCAATCTGGCTCCCTAATATTTAGGAAGAGTATAAGATTACTTCTTGCAATGTGGTTTCCCCTTAAAAGAAAAAAAAATGTACCAAAATTATTTGAGGTGGGTCTAATGGGCAGCTTCCTTTCTGATTTTTAGCAACAACCTAGAGAGTAACTTAGAAAATTTATAAATAGCCAGTTTACATAGGGACTTTGAAAGCATTTTGTGTTCCATTTGTTGTAATGCTATGAAATCTTTCTAGTAAGATTTATTGGAGAATTATTATCACCATAATTTATTCCCATTTTTTACACAAAAAAACACACACATATTGACATTGATCCTATAAAGGGTATTCTGGAAGAGCCACTTAAAAATTATTTGAGAAAATTATAGATTTATATACAGTTTTAAGAAATAATACACTCACACATACAAATCATCTTACCTAATAATAGACAAACATGTAAATTGACCATACCTCTGCTATACCACCAGCCAATCAGGAGTGAGATGCAAATTAACCCAACAAAGATGGCCGTTAATTTGCATACACAGGCGCCGAGTGACTGGGGCGGGATGCTTGTCCCTGGTCTCTCTGGGCCTCTGGGCAGTGTGGGAAGGTGGGGCCAGAGCAGAAAGAGGAGGCTCCTGGAGTGGAAAGGGGCTGGGCCGGAGTGGAAAGGCAGTGCCGGCAGCAAGGGAAAGGAAAGCCCATTCTAGCATGAATCTTCGTGTATCGGGCTTCTAGTAAAGGAATATATATAATGGGAAAAGAACAACCTCTTCAATAAACAGTGTTAGGAAAACTGGAAAGCCACATGCAAAGGAATGAAATTGGACCTCTATCTTACACTAACATAAATGAACTCAAAATGGATTAAAGACTTGAATTGAATGTAACACTTGAAATCATAAAATGCCTAGAAGAAAACAGGTGGTAAGCAGCTTAACATTGAACTTGGTAATGATTTTTTCCATTTGTCACCAAATGCAACAAAAGCAAAAATGAATATGTGAGGCTACATCAAACTTAAAAGCTTCTGCGTGAGAAAGGAAACCATCAACAAAATGAAATCTACAAAAGGGAGAAAATATTTGCAAATCATATATCTGAAAAGAGGTTAAGTTCCAAAATATATAAAGATATCATACAACTCAATAGCAAACAAATAGGCAAATAAATACTCTAATTTAAAAATGGGCCGAGGATCTACATAGGCATTTTTCCAAAAAAAAAAAAAAAGCATACAGATGGCCAATGGGTACATGAAAAGATGCTCAACATCACTAATCATCAGGGAAATGAAAATCAAAACCACAATGAAATCTTACCTCAGGCCTGTTAAAATGACTATCATAAAAATGGCAGGAGATTACAAGTGCTGGCAAGGACATGGGAATTATTGTTCATGATTGTTAGGAATGGAAATTGATGCAGCCTTTATGAAAACAGTATAGAAATTCTTCAAAAACATTAAAAATAGTAGTACCACATGATCCTACTTCTGGGTAATTATCTGAAGGCAACAAAACACTAATTTGAAAAGTTATATGCACTTCTATGTTCATTGAAGCATTATTTACAGTTATCAAGACATGGATGAAAGGATAAAGAAAAATATATCCATGTAATGGAATATTATTTGGCCATAAAAAAGAATTAAATGTTGCTATTTGTGACAACATTGAAGAAATTTGAAGGCATTATGGTAAGCAAAATAAGAGAAGGACAAAGACCATATGATCTTACTTATACAGGGAATCTAAAAAACAACAACAACCAAACCAAAAACTGAATTTATAGATGCAGAAAACTGATTGGTTGTTGCCAGAGGCAGAAGGTGGGAGGTGAATGTAACAGGTGAAGGGGTTCAAAAGGTAAAACTTTAAGTCTGGTCAGTGTGATTCAGTGGTTGAGCATTCACCTATGAACCAGAAGGTCACAGTTCAATTCCTGATCAGGGTACATGCCTGGGTTGCAGGCTCTGTCCTCAGTAGGGGGTGTGTAGGAGACAGCCAATCAATGTTTCCCTCTCATTGATGTTTCTATCTCTCCCTTCCTCTCTGAAATCAATACATATACATTTTTTAAAAGTAAAACTTACAGTTATAAGATAAAGGGCATGAGATATAATATACAGCATTGTGACAATAGTTGGAATACTGTATTGTCATATACTGTATGACAATAGCTGGTAATGGTTGGTAGAACCATAACAATTAAAAGTTTTCAACAGAGGAAAAATTGTAACTGTGTGGATATGAATGTTAACTAGACTTGTTGTGATCATTTCACAATATATGCAAATATTAAACCATTATATTATATGCCTAATCCTAATATTTCAATTATATCCCAAATGAAAAAGTAATTCAAAAATAATACAGAGATTTCATATAGCTTTTACCCCATGTCCCAAATGGTAACATCTTGCATAATTATTGCTTGTCTCATTTTTGTTCTCATATGTTTATTTCTAGTCTGCAGATGCAGAATGAAGAGTCTTAAAAGGACTCGCACCCTTCAGGCGGCATTCACTTTTCAAGATTTTTTAAGGAAAAGAAATGGGAGAGATGTGGGAAGCCACCCATTGCCTTCACTAGCAGAAAGGGGTGGACAAGGAGTCCGGAAAGCTGGTCAACCTTGAGGCTCTGGCAAGGGTCAATGCCATACATCCACTGTCTGGTTGAGACAAAGGTAGCTGAAGCAACTTCTACCTCTTAGTCTTATGTAAATCTTTGCTGATAGGCTATCACCCAGCTATTACTGGAATTGCCTGCCTAAGGGCTATGGGTGTACCCCAAAACCTGAATAAAAGGGATCAAAAGGCCAGAGCAAAATAGAGTCCTTCCTTGTGCTTCTGCCTGGCCCCCAATTTCCAAATTAGTATTTCTTGTCTTGTCTCTTTCATTTGCAGGCGGCCTCCTCCAGAGCCCGAACCCAAACCTTGAACCTGAATCCTGAACCACGCGGGATGTGGAACACTCGCAACATGCATTCATTTGTGTGTATATACTTCTATGAAGTTTAATTGCATGTGTAGGTTTGTATATCCACTCTAATAGTCAAGGTACAGAATAGTTCCATAACTATCAATAACCCTCTTATTGTACTTTTATAAACCTCCCTCACTCTCTCCTGCCTACCCTTTTCCCCTACTTATCTGATTCCACATCCCTTCACCCCAGGCTGTCTCTAAGCTCTAGCAACCACTAGCTGTTCCCATTTCTGTCTTTCATTTCAAGATCTATATAACTAGAATCATATAGTATGTAGCCTTTTAATATTGGCTTTTTTTTTTCCCCACTCAGCATAATTCCCTTGAAAGCCATCCAAGTTGTTGCATTATCAATAGTATGTTCCCTGAGTGGCTTTCTATGGTATGGACATACCACAATTTGTTTAATCATTCAACCCATTGTGGTAAGTGAGATACGTATATATAATACAGTACTCTTTGGGAACCCAGAGGAGGTAGACTTATATCTGCTTAGAATTATTGAAGAAGACATCACATAGTCAGTTGGAATTTTTAAAATATATTTTTATTGATTCTAGAGAGAGAGGAAGAAAGAGATAGAAACATCAATGATGAGGGAGACATCTGTAATACTATCAACAATAAAAAATACATAAATATATTTTTTAAATGATAAGAGAAAATCATCGATTGGCTGCCTCCTACATACCTCCCACTGGGGATCAAGTCCCCAACCTGGGCATGCACTCTGACCAGGGATGAAACTGTGACCTGTTGGTTCATAGATCCCTGCTCAACCACTGAGCCACTCTGGCTAGGCCAGACTTTTTTGAAAAATTATTGTTAAACACTTCATGGAGATCCATTGGAGGCAGTGAAGCATGTGGATAAAATGTCCAGACCACTCTTCTGGAATGAAACTCTAGCAGTTATGTGGTGACTGGAAGGAAGGCTCTTAAAATGGTCAAAGTCAGAGGTGATAAAGCAAGAGCCTTAACAAAGCAGTGGTGCTAGGCATAGAAAGGAGGGATGAATACTAATGGTCTTTAGGAGATACAATGGATACTATCAATAGCAGATTAAGTATGGGTCTGGTAGGAGAAGAGGTAGTTCTCTCATTTGAATGGAAGAATGGACTTGGATGCCATTAAATTACATAAGATATATCAGGGCAAACATTTGAGGAGTAGAAATAATGATTTTAGTTTGGGGCATTTTTACATTTGTTAATGCCTCATTAACATTGCTGGTAGGTAGCTTGAAAGATGAAATATGAGTTAAGGAGAGATATTCAAATTAAAGATAAAAACTAGAAACACAACAGTCATCAGTGAATATTTAATATTTGGAGCTACAGAGGCATGTTATACACTCAAAACCATTACATTATCTCAGTGATAAAACCCAAACTCTGTGGATGCTATTTAAGACTATAATCTGGCATCAATCTGTCTTTCAAGCCATATTGCTTACTTTTTGTCAACATGATATATATATATATATATATTAATATATTTTTATTGATTTCAGAGAGGAAGGGAAAGGGGAGAGAGAGAAATAGAAACATTAATGATGAGAGAGAATCATTGACTGGCTGCCTCCTGCACGCCCCCCACTGAGGAAAGAGCCCACAACCCTGGCATGTGCGCTTGAACGGAATTGAACCCAGAGCCCTTCAGTCCACAGGCTGACGCTCTATCCACTGAGTCAAACCAGCTAGGTCTGCATGTTATATTTTTAATAATCGGTCCAAACTAAACCAGTCCACAGAGTGCCCTCCAAAGTACAATTTGCATTCTCCTCTTTTTATGTGGCTCTGAATTTCCTTACAGTTGCTCTATATAATCTTAGTCATGCTTTAAAATCCACCTCAAATATCACCGCCTCTGTGCAGCTTTCCTCTGAGATGAGCTCACAGAGAGGGAAAACATAAAAGCACCTCTTCCAATATTCTCCAGCTTTGAGTCTTCAGCAATGAACTCAAAACTTAATGTCATGAGATGCATTCAAACCTATAGTAAGAGTCAAAATGTTTCCTGTAGAAGGAACCAGCAAAGCCCTCAAGCTGTGCTGTTGTCTAAATGCTTGAAACCTAACTAAAAAGAGGGTCAGCACGTTAGAGATAACGGGCAGACAACCTATGAAAAGAGGTCCTCAGAAAGGATGGTGGTTGGGGCTTGGAGCCTTTGCTTCTATGGAGGAAGGCGTGCTTCTCCGTGGGCTCCTCCTACTGTCTCAGAATCAAACCCCCTTATTCTGATTGTATTCTCATGATAGAAGCTAGCATTCAGTCAGCTTTGACCACGTATTTTTACATTATAATGGAACACTTCTATTTACTGAGTGTCTATTAAGTGTTAGATGTTTTATAATATGATTTTATAATAAAATAATGACAGTGATCATAAGAAATCTCATTTATAGTGTCACAGGCACTGTTAATTATTTTTTATTTTTTTTTAATTCTCAAAACAACCTCTCTAAGTAGTTATTATTCTTGTTGAAAAAATGAGAAAACTGAGGCTCAAAATGGCTCGCAGGACATAGTGTAAACCCAGGTCTGTCTGGCTCCAAATCTCTTCTTTTGATTACAAAACACTGTCTCAGTCTCATCTACAGGCTATTATTTAATGTAATCCCCAAAAGAGAATGACATTATTTCCATTTTAAAAAATATTATTATCATTATTATTATTATTATTATTATTATTGCTGAAGAAGCTGATTGAAGACATTTAAGGTCTTTACAGGGTTAGGAAATGGTTGAGAAAAGGTGTAAACTATTTTGTGGGGGCTTTAAAATCTGTGATTAACTTACTTATATCTTGCTGGGTAAAGTTAGCTATTATTTTATTTAGGATTTGTTTAGAATTCCCCACCACCACCACCCACCCCCAAATATTTTGTTTAGGATTATTACATCTAACCTTCACATTTTCTCTCGCCTTCAGAATGTTTTATGCCTGGAACATGAGAACTATGGAGAAAATAGGCATATGACAGTGGAGTAGTATTTCTGGGTCGGTCCCGTTACAGCCACGAGGGAGATTCATTGTGCTGGTTCTCCACAGAGCGCTGCTGCTGAACAAAAGCTCTCTGCAGCTGGGCTTTATTCACTTTCCACTGGACATTCCATTCCAGTAAGCAGATCACTTTTTTTTTTTTAATTTTTTGTCCCAAGAGATACCCCCATTCTTGCTCTAATTTTGGTAGAATTTTAAAAGCAAATAAAAGAAGGTGGAGGAGTAGGCAACTGTGAGTTTAAAGGAATGGTTGGACCAAGTCCCTGGAGTAGTGAATAGCCACGCATGTGCCAGACTTCAGTGAGGTAAGGAGGTAGGTGTATTGGACCTTTGCCTTCCACGTTTATTTTTCTAAAGGGTGTGGCCCAATCACTTGGGATCATGCTGAATCATTCCCCTTAGCCTCTCCAGGAAACGAAAGCCAATGCCTTGGCTGATGCAGAGAAGTTGCTGCCCTGGGTTCAGTTAGAGAAATAGTGTAGCTCTGACTGATCACCGCCGACTCACTCCCCCTGTCTTGGGACTGCTGCTGGCTGTCGGGCTGTGAAAAGGAAACTACAGGTCACAGGTAAAGGGGGATTTTGTGCCTTGTGTGTAGATGAATTGGTGAGGGGGGAAAAAATGAGTGCTTATGTTGAAGGACCATATAAGAAACAACTGACTGCTAAGAGCTGACTTATACGTGAGGGTTAGTTAGCCTTGGGGTAGAGAAGTGATGGTGGTGTAGTCCCAAGACAAGATAATTTCTTTGCAAATAAACTACAATATCCACCTGAGATTGATGCCGGGATGGATGCTTTACATGGAATTTTATTTGTAAAACATGCTAAGACTTTCCAGTATAGCTTCAGTATTAAAAAGAAGTTGATTTTGCATGAGGCTTATAGCTTAATGTAACAGACAAGGCAAACATAAAGGACACACACACACACACACACACACACACGTTAATTTAAGTATCTATTTCTAACTGTTTTTGGGAAGTTGAAGATGGGACGATGATGAGTTCCGCAGGATTGATGGATAGAGAAACCATGGTGTTAGTGAGAAACCTACCTTAAATGGTAGTTTGTAAACTTAGATTTTAAATACTGTTAACATGGTTTTTTCCTGCTTATTCCACCACATCCGCTGTCTCAATGCCTGCCTCCTCCCCTGCTTGTCCGCCTCCTCCGAGCCCTCTTTCTCCGCTGCTGTGGGCTTCTCCGCCTCCTCCTTCCCCGCCCTCCCCTTCGCTTCTCCCGCTGCATCTGCTGCCGCCCCTCCGGGCACCTCCACGCCCTCCGCCCCTGACAAGCATCCCTGTTCAGTCTCCCTCCAGGGCAGGGACACAGGCGCCCCGCGGATGGCGGCGGCGGGGGTAGGGGTGGGGGTGGGAGGGGGCGGGCGCTGTGCCATCACCGGCTTCCCTGCCTCCCGGAGACCCTCAGCATTTGGCGCTCCTGGCGGAACAGCGCAAAAGC
This sequence comes from Cnephaeus nilssonii, assembly GCF_951640355.1. Classification (NCBI taxonomy): domain Eukaryota; kingdom Metazoa; phylum Chordata; class Mammalia; order Chiroptera; family Vespertilionidae; genus Cnephaeus; species Cnephaeus nilssonii. The sequence continues at coordinate 41,575,948 of NC_137076.1, forward strand.
CAAAAGCCATGGCCTGTTTGACAGCTTCCTCCGGGACTGCCTGGCCCATGCGGACACCAAGCTCTCTTACCAAAACCTGCGGCAGAAAGTGGATACTTCTCTGTCAACACCTATGGACCAGCAGGCATGGAATCGGAATCCTAGGAATGGCCTGCGGCAGAGCATGGTTCAGGCGGGGGTGTTGGAAGCTGGAGTGGACAGAATTATTTCTCAGGTGGTGGATCCCAAAAGAAACCACCTCTTCCGGCCACAGAAAGAACGAGCCATTTTCCTAGTATCCTGGTGGCCCAGAAAAACAAGAAGCCGCACCAGCGCCCCCCTCTCGAGCCCTAGAACCTGGACTCCCAGGCCCAGCCCAGGGTGCCTGCTCAGACCATGCCTGACACCTTGAGGAAGCTCACTGAAGAATGGCGAGGAGCCCTAGCTGCTTTGGCGCAGTGGATAGAGCCTCAGCCTGTGGACTGAAGGGTTCTGGGTTCGATTCTCGTCAAGGTCACAGGTTGCAGGCTCAATCCCCAGTGGGGGGCGTGCAGGAGGCAACGGGTCAATGATTCTCCCTCATCATTGATGTTTCTATTTCTCTCTTCCTCTCTGAAATCAATAATAATAATAATAATAATAATAATAATAATAATAGAATGGTTACAAAGTGGATTCAGTTCACAGTGGTACCAGGTATAACTTCAGAATGAAGCCAGGCCAATGTCGCCAGTGATTTCACCTTTGACTTTGGAGCGGGGTCCACACTGAATAGGGAGCGAGTCTGACAGGAGGAAAGCTGGCCTGTGTGCCCCTGCCACGTGGCCAGCCTGTCCCCAGGACGACACCAGTAGACACTACAGAGATCATAAGAAACACTATATCAGCCCGGGTTGTGCTGAAACAGACCTTCATACCTGAACTTGGAGACTGCGTGTGGGTTTTAGGGTTTGTTTTGGGGGATAAACAAAAGCTACAATGAAGGAACGTGAGCAGTCCCAAAGGTGCAGTTCCTGAGAATGGCAGGAGGTGAGCTGGGAGGAGGTTTGTGACTGGGCTTATTGTTGGCATTGTTTCTCGGCTGCAAACTAGAATGTACAAGTAGCTTTAACGTTGTTGTGACCCTTTTGTACGGGAGTCTTGTAGCTTCAGCGTCCTTTCCCCAAAGAGGTGACCAACTCACGACCCTAGAATGCATGAGGACCCTCAGGCACTAGGTAAAGGGAACGAACTTTTGCAGGCTCACTGTCCAGGGTGGCTTCCTACTCTTCGAGGATAGGAAGTCTTGGGAGGGTTTATTTTATTCTCATGTTTGTGTTTTTTTAGAAAGTGAATGATGAGTAAATAGCCTAAGTTTTATAATAAAATCATTTGATACTCTTAAAAAATAAATAACAGAATCATCTTGAGTATATTTCTAAGTTTAATAGTAGGAAAATGTATTTCTCTTTGGGATAGGTGGTGATATATGACTCAACTTAATTGGGGTTCTCTACAATTAAGGCTATATTTCTGCAATATTTCAATACAACTGGAAATCAAAGGAAACGTGAGTTCTTGTCTATGTAGCTATTTGTAAAATCTAATTGTGAGGCTCACTTGGAGTAGCCACTTCCCTTTAATGATGACAGTAGTATTGTTGGGAAAGACAAGGGCCTTGGATCAGATAAAATCAGTTCTTCAATTTATTAGTTGCATGATGTTGTTAAATGAGAGAATAATTCTAACACTATGGAATTATTCAGAGAGCTATATGAGGATGAACAGAAAATATTTTTAAAAGCCACAAATTTTTATATTTTAAAAATACCGATATATTGTGTGGTAGAATGCTAAATTCATTTGCATTTTACTAAAACAAAAATAAATGTAAAGAATGTGACATCAATGAGTTTGCATGCTTGTCAGGGCTGCTGTTAGATTGTTTCCTAGATCCTGTGTTGTTGGATTATTTCCAGGGAAACATTGGAGGAAAAATGGTATTTGTGCTAATCATTAAGACAAGCATGATTGTCTAGGGTATACTTCCAGTTATTTCTTGGTTCAGTTGACCAATTAGATTAATCAAATAAGGTTTATACATATCCTATTTGCAAACTAGGGAAGATACTGATTCTAATCTTTTAGAGGCACACCCTGAGCAAACTTAGTGAGGTACTCCATTCAAACTGTGCCTTCTGCCCTAATCAGTTTGGCTCAGTGGATAGAGCGTCAGCCTGGGGACTCAAAGGTCAAGGGCATGTACCTTGGTTGTGGGCACATACCCAGTAGGGAGTGTGCAGGAGGCAGCTGATGGATGTTTCTAACTCTCTATTCCTCTCCCTTCCTCTCTGTAAAAAATCAATAAAATACATTTAAAACAAAACAAAACAAAAACAAACAAACAAACAAACAAACAAACAAACTGTGCCTTCTCAGATCTGCTGTTGGCCTTTGAACACCTTGTTTTTCTAGAATGCTCTTACCCTGCCATTATCTGGAAAGCTCCTGATAATCCTTAAAAGTCAAGTTAAAATATCTTATCTCCATGGCACTCTCCATTTTCTGCTTCCATCCTATCTAGTGCATTTACTAGCTATAATACAACCCTCATTATATCACCTCTAAATTAACCTGCTGACCTGGTCACCCCCAACTGCCCCCCGCCCCCCCCCCCCCCCCGGGGGGCCTGGTCGTCCCATGCAGCCTGCTGTTTAGTCGTTTGGTCGTCCCTCACTAACCCCCCTGCTGGCCTGGTCACCCCATTGAGCCACTCTGGCTAGGCGAGAGTTTTTATCATAAATGGATATGGAATTTTGACAGATGAGTGGATGTTTCTTAGAAGCTAGAGGCCTTGATTGGGTAGATTAATTAATTAATTAATTAATTAATTAAATTATTATAGGCACTCAGTAAGGGGACCGGTATTATAGCCAAGTTACTCTCAGTTACTATTTTTACAAAAATAAAACACTGACTTTTGTAATTGTGTAGGTGTAATTTATTTTTATATAATTTGATAATTATATCTGTGATTTTATTTAAAGAGTCCTTGACATTAAAATTTCTTGGTGACACTATTAATGCTACTATAAATTGGAGTTTATTTACAGATAATCATTCCTTCTGCTTGTAACTGTCTTGTGAATCTGAGTATCTATAGTACCTATGATTGTATCTATTTGCTTTAGGTATTCAGTGAAACTTTATTAGTTTGATTTCTGAGGGACCACACTTGATCCTTTCCTCCATAAGCTGGAGAATAAACATTTTGATACAACATGAAGTTATGCTATCTGCTAGCCAACAAGATAGTGTCCCAGTTTTTGTAGCTTTCTTAATGTCACCACTTAAATATTTTACTATTTAAAAAAGAACAGATAAAGGAAGAGTACACATGTTTATACAGTGAGACAATGCATATTTCATAAACTCATTTGAAAAAAATGATGAAAGTCATTGGGTATTCAGAAAGCTGCAAATTAAAGCATTAATAGAGTGTTAATAGATTATAATCTGGTTGTCTATGTGCTCAGCTATGAAATAAAAGAATACAATCAAAGTAATATTTAAAATGCTAGAAATTTATCTATGTAGACTATTCCAAAGTTAAGATTTACATAGAATTGTTCACCATTTATTAGTTTTCGTAGATCAAATCTTCTTTTAAATGTGTACATTATTTTTTTGTCTCTGTAAATATGACTTTCACATATATATTTTCAGGAATAAGTTTTGCCCTACCATGCAGCTCCACCATCCCGTTTAAGTAATTTAGTTGCAAACATATTTGTGAAGAGGATTATGAAAAAGTATCCTCATTTGGGAACTAGGTATGGAGGAGATTTAGAGAAAAGAAGGAATTGAACAGATTTTACCTCTGGAAGAAGTAAACTATATTGTGATGTTATTTTAAATAAAGTGATAATTAAGAGCTTTGCTTTTATAGACATGGCTTCTGAACCTACTATGTCAAATGAAAAATCAAGCCCTAATAGCAGCGAAGGTGAAAGTGAGAGTGATACTGAAAGTGACAGCTCTGATGACAGTGAGACCATGGAGAGCTTGTCCTCATTTGATCAATCTGAAGAAGAAGATCATCTAAGCTCAGAAGACGTAGTAGAAGAGCCAGCTTCTGGGCAGTTACCATGTGAGTCTGGAATGCATGAAGAGAAGCCATCAGAAGTTGAAGCTACAGATGAAAGCAGCCATGATTTAGAAAAATCAGGTGAGGCCACACCCATGGATGAATTTCCCTCCCTCTTCCTTCCTCCTCCCCCTTCCTTCTCTTCCTCCTCCTCTCTCCCTTTCTCCTTCTCTCTGAACAATATCAGTACCTTTACACTTTCTCTCTTTTATATTAAATAAGATGTTTGTTGTTGGTTTTTAGTTGACCCAGATTGAATCGTTTGCTTGGCTTGGAATCTATACTGTAAACAAAAATTAGGTTAGGGAATTTTTTTTTTTTAAATGAGTGTGTATGGGTGATTTTATTTAACTTAAATACATATTTATTATACTCCACTTAGGTATAGTTCTTTGAATTTTCATAAGTCCAGTTAAATCAATCCTTAGGGATAGGGACTGAGAATCAACAATTATAATAATAAGGTTCTCACATGATTCTGATTATAGTACTGTGAATTTAAAAGCAGGTCCACATGACTCTGCTTGACTCAAAAGGTTGAAGGGTACCAGAATGTTCATCTTGAGTTCCTAAATTAATTATAGATTTGGCAAAAATGGGTTTTACAGTGTATGTGAAACAGAATTTATTCTTATAACATTATTTATTTTTTTGTATTCCATATAAACAGCTGTAAACTGACTTTTGCCCTACAGTGTATTAGCACATCCTATATAATAAAAGGGTAATATGCAAATTGACCCTAATGGCAGAATGACCAGAACAACCACTGGACCAGTCACTATGAGGCTTACTGACCACCTCTTGGTCCCTTTCCCCAGCCAGCAGGCTCCAATTGCCTGATGGCAAACAGGGAACTGGGGGTGGGTGGTGGGGGATGTGAGTGGCACCAGGCCAAAGCCCCCACCCCACCAGTCACCCCACACATAGAAGGCAACCTGTGGCAGGGCCGGGGCTGGCGAGCAGGTGAGCAGGCAGGAACAGCCGACCTCTCGGTTCCTCCCCTCCCAACCCCCTGTCGTCAGACTCCAATCACCCCATGGCAAAATGGGAACTGAGGGTAGGTGACAGCAGGGGGTTGGGGCTAGCTGCAGGCAGCCAGGGAAGATGGCCCTAATTGCAGGCCAGGCCTAGGGACCGTACCCACAGATGAATTTTGTGTGCTGGGCCTCTAGTATAATATCATTATACTGAATGTAAAAAAAAAAATCAATACTATGTTGAGTTTTAATATATATCTCAATATAAAAATTTTATAATAAAATAGTGTATTATCAGATTAAAGGAAAATATTCCAGTAGCTGCAGAAAAACATTTAATAAAGTTCAATAGTTACTCATGACTATTTTTTCACTCACTGGGAAAATAAGATAGTTACCTAAACTTAATAAAAGCAGCTTGCTAAATATCTATATCAAACATTGGATAATGTTAAAACTTCATCTGCTTTGCCACTGAAATGAGAACCAAGAAAGCATTTTTGCTTTCTTTCATCACAACAATCTAGTATTATATTGGAGGGTCTAATTAGTGTAAAAAAAACAACCCTCTGAAAAGTAAATAAAATATGTGAAGATAAGGAGGAAAGCAAAAATAATTGTTATTATACTCTACCCTGAACAGTGAAGAAAGTCTACCTAAAATGTCCAAGATAATCTACACACAACTGAGAAATAAGAGAATTCTCTTTTGGAATGTAAAATTGACATGTTAAAAAATATTGATCTTAATCCCATCAGTATGGAAATATCCATTAGTGTGGAATATAATACTGATTCTGAGTACAAATATGACTAATTGGAAAATACATTCAAAGAAAGAAAACCATCGAATTATCCATACAAATTATCCATAAAATGTATGGAGGAATAAACTTAACAAAGCATATTAAGGAGAGCTCTGGCCGGTAGCTCACTTGGTTGGGCATTGTTCCATACACCAAAAGGTTGCAGTTTCAATTCCCAGTCAGGGCACATACCTAGGTTTCGGGTTTGATTCCCAGTAGGGGCACTTACAAGAGGCAACTGATCAATGTTTCTCATTCACATCAATGCTTCTCTCTTTCTCTCCCCCCCCCCCTAAAAATCAATAAACATATCCTTGAGTGAGGATTAAAAAAACATATTAAGGAAAAAATAATTATGAAACATTATAGAAGAACTTATTTGTACTGAATAAATGTAGAAATATCCTAGGTTCTTCCTTGTTATCATCTGATATTATCAGTACATCTAGTCTGACCAAATTAATATTTAAATTTAATACATGTTCAATCTGAATCTCCTCTTTTATCTTGCCTCAACAAAAAATATGCATCAGAATATCTTAAGGATCTTGAGAAAAATGTCTTAAACAAAATAAAACAAGTGCGTGATTTCTTAAACGAGATAAAAGAAATTTTCAAATAAAAAATTTGATAAATTTTATCATATCAAATAAAAGAGTATTTATGTATTAAAGATACCAAACAATGTTAAAGGGGTATACTGGAATGAAACCATATATCCATGTATAAATATAAGTATTATTTATCCAGGAAAACTAAAGATTATATACAAATTAATTGGAGAAGACAACTCAGTAGAAAATAGGCAAATGTTGTCAATAAGCAAATCACAAAAGGAAAATTTGAATGTTAAAAAAACAGATATACATTCTACAAGATACTCTTCCTTGGTAGTAATATAAATTAGAACTCTGAGATACTATTTCACATTTGTCAGATTAAAGTTTGACAATATCAATACATTGAATATGAACTTAATACTATCTAGTAAAGTTGCTTACCTCTCTAATCTTTACCTCTTAGAGAATTTCTCTTGCTTATGCTCCATGAGACATACTAAAATTTTTATTGACCTACATCAACCCAAAAAATTCAATTAAAAAATAAAGAAAGGAAAAAAAAACCAATGTATAATATGCCATAATTTGTAAGACAATGGGAAGAAAACAAACAACCTAAATGTCTATTATTATGGAATTTGGCTTCAGAAGGTGTTATAATTGTATGGTAGAGCATTATCAGCTGCTAAAATGTGTATCAATGTGGATAGATCTCAAAATCATAAAGTTGAATGAAGAAAAGTTGTGGAATGATACCATTTAATTGAAGGAGAAAAAGAAGGACATAATATGTGTTAATATAAAATTATGGCAAAGAAATATCACAATGTCGGTGGCCAGCTATGACAGCAGAATGGGAATACAGCTACATAGTCTGTGTTTATTCCCCTTTAATAAATAAATTTGAATCAAAAGGGCAAAATTTTAACATTTATCAATTCCAATGTTTGATACATAGATGTTTGCTATTATTTTTTATACTCTTCTGTATTTTTAAATTATTATCAGGCCTCTCCCAAAAAATGATCAACCAAAATTTAGGGTTTCCCCATCACCAACCACCTTTTATTAACCACCTTGATTAAATTTTCAAGATTTTTGAATTCTTCATCTGGATGATCTATATATATAAAAGCCAAGAGACCAGAACACCGGGACAACTGGAACGACTGGTTGTTCTGATGCACACTGCGGCCCCAATCGGCCCCCCGCACCTTGATTGGGGGTGGGGCCAGCTGGCTGACTGTCCGTGGCACCCCCCCCCCCCCCCCTGCCTCCAGTCGGCCCGGCCCCAATCAGGGCAGACGGCCAGACTCCACCTGTGCACAAATTCGTGCACTGGACCTCTAGTGTATGAGTAACTACCCACAGCAAGTGTTCATAATTCACCTAAGCTTAAATTGAAATATTTCTTACCTTCTTACAAACTAAAATAAAAATAAGTAAAAGAAATAGAGTAGACCAATTTAATGTGTTTTTAAAATTATTGATGCAATTGAGATTAAACTTTGAAATATTATTCCAAATGAATATTTTCACATGACTCCACCAGTTAGGCAGGTTTTTAATAAGCAAAACTTAAGACCTAGTAACAGAAAACGTTTCTGCTATCTTACACAAAACTTTAAATCTTGCATCTGTAACTAATCACAATGCTAGCTTGATCAGTTGCTTCTCTCAGCATGGATATGAAAATAGTAATGATAAAATGAAAGTATGAAATTACAGGGTCACAAAACAATGAAGACATTTGGAGACGTCTATGTTAATTGTAACAAATACTAAATAAGTACAATTTTAATGAAAATGACTATATAAACCCAAGTGTAGCCTTACCAAAGTACTTTTTTAGGAGTGAGGAGCTACCTATTATTAATACATCAGGTCCTGTATATAGGCATGTCTAGGTACCCCACATTTTAAAAATATGCTTTTATAATGCCTAATACCCCTCTATTATGCACAAATTCACTTCCTTTGAAAAAGAAGCAGTTGTGAAGGCTCAATTAATTAATATCAGTCATAACAATATGAGAGATTCTTACGCTGTAACAAAAATGCCAAGAAATCTATAGTGTTTCAATATTCCTGCTTACTTTTTTTTTCCCCCTGAGACCTTACATTCTAAATAGGTGAATGTTTGTCTCCTTTCCAAGTGCTAATTTCTTGATAGAATGCATTTAACAAGGACATGGAATATTACAAAGAAATTTGCAGGAGTAATTTATTTCAATGAATTAAATCAAATTTTCTCCCCCACTTCCCTCAGAAGAGTGGAAAAATACAGGATTTGCCATTTCATTATTTGTGCTTAATGAGAAAACTTTTTAAAAAAAATATATTTCATTGATTTTTTACAGAGAGGAAGGGAGAAGGATAGAGAGCTAGAAACATCGATGAGAGAGAAACATCGATCAGCTGCCTCCTGCACACTCACCACTGGGTATGTGCCTGCAACCAAGGTACATGCCCTTGACCGGAACCGAACCTGTGATCCCTGAGTCCGCAGGCCGATGCTCTATCCACTGAGCCAAACCGGCCAGGGCAATGAGAAAACTTTTGAAGGTAGACACTGTATCTATATCTATATATCTGTTTAAAGATATCTTTCTATATATTTATATGAATTAATTTTGAAAGTGTTAAATTTTTAGTTTTCTGGACATTTTATCTTTGTAGACTTGTATTTATGTTTATCATTAAAATTCATTTGCAACTAGGAATTTACTATTTTGTATTTATGAGAAATGAAAATTTAAAACTGTAAGACTGGCTTACCTTACTCGTATTTATTCTTTATAGTAAGTAATGTAGGCATATTCTCATTTTTAACATAATCTGTTTATCTTTTGACATGTAACTGAATATTTCATCCATGCTTATGCAGTCTTGTATAAAATATAAGTATACTCAAAATTAGCAACAGAAGGAATTATCAATTAAAATTATTTTAAAGTTGAGTATTAAACTTGTTACTTATTTTAAAGGATTAACTGAATGTAAGCGAATTCTGAGGGCCCTCTCATTGAATATTTGGAAAACTCTGTCAAAATCTAAGTAAGTACAAGCACAAGTCCTTCAAAGTAATATATCATTAGAAATAATTCATTTCCTCTGTGTGGCATATTTTTTTATTTCTTCTTACTAAGAATCATTTTGGGTAAACTGCAAGTGGGGCAAGAGATTGATATTTCTGAAAATAGATAAATATTTTTTTTTCTTGGGAAGGATTCCACTATATGGCTTTTATTCAGTAGTAAGGAATAATATACTGAAAATTTGAAAGGGTATAAGTGGAGGAAAGATTCATTTTTTAAATCTTGCGTAAGACTAAAGTAGCAATTTAATTGGCATCATATTACATGTCAAAATCTTTGAAAATTTCATAAAGTTGAAATTTGGTGTGTTTTAACTAATGCCAAAACATTATTTAATAGCAACAAGGGCAAATATACCAAACTAATGCATCATTTAATTCCCTCAACAGCCATTTTTGTGTGCTCATTAATATGCTAGCCTCTAGGGATGAAGAAAGTAGAATTTCTTGTTATAGGTGATTTATTTAGTCTGATCTTATATCACTTATCTCCACATTCCAATTTTCTAAAATAATCTAGAATAGATATGCTGAAATGCCAATTGCATGCAATTATAAAATAAAACCCAAACCCAAAACATCATTTATGATACAAATATTTTAAACATATGACATAAGAATACTTAGTTCTAAAAATTGTATAAATATTTATCTCATGAATCCTCTACAGCAACTACATGAAATTTTAACTTCTTTTAATTCCCACTTAAGTTGAGAAACTAGCACAGAATAGAGAAGTAATCTGAAGTCTCATAGATTGTCCTTTTTTTAAATTGGGTTGTTTGTTTTCCTGGTGTTGAGTTGTATAAGTTCTTTATATATTTTAGAAATGAACCCCTTATTAAATGTATCATTGGCAAATATGTTCTCCCACTCAGTGGGTTCCCTTTTCCTTTTGTTGATGTTTTCTTTTGCTGTGCAAAAGCTTTTCAGTTTGATGTAGTTCCATCAATAAAACAACAAGTGCTGGCAAGGATGTAGAGAAAAGGGAACCCTTGTGCACTGTTGGTGGGAATGCAGACAGGTACAGTCACTGTGGAAAACAGCATGGAGTTTCCTCAAAAATTATAACTGCATCTACTTATTGATCCAGTGATCCCACTTCTGGGAATATGTAATCTGAAGAAACTCAAAACATTAATTTGAAAGAATATATGCACCCCTATGTTCATTGCAGCATTATTTAAAATAGGCAAGCTCTGGAAACAGCCCAGTGTCCATCAGTAGATGAGTGGATAAAAAGCTGTGGTACATTTATACAATAGAATGCTACTTGACCATAAAAGTAAGCAAACAAACAAATAAATGGAATCTTACTACTTTTTTTGTTATTAATCCTCACCCGAGGATATTTTTCCATTGATTTTTAGAGAGAAGGAGAGACAGAGAGAGAGAAACATTGATGTGAGAGAGACACATTGATTGGTTGCCTCTGGCATGCACCCCAAACAGGGCATGCACCCCAATCAGGGCCAGGGATCGAGCCCATAACGGATGTACATGCTCTTGGCCAGGATTGAACCCAGGACCCTTCAGTCCACTAGCTGAGGCTTTATCACTGAACCAAACTAAGGCATAATCTTACCTTTTGTGACAACATGGATAGACCTGGAGATTATTATCTAAGTGAAATAAGCCAGAGAAAGGCAAATACCATATGATCTCACTTATATGTGGAATCTAATGAACAAAACAAACTGACAAACAAAACAGAGGCATGGATACATGGAACAGACTGACAGCTGTCAGAGGGGAATAGAGTTGGGGGGGCTAGATAAAAGAAGGTCAAGGTTTTAAGCAAAAAAAAAAAGATACACACACACACACACACACACACACACACACACACACACACACTATATAACACATAGACATAGACAACAGTGTGGTGATGGCCAGAGGAAAAGGTAGTGGGGCTAGGTGGCGGTGGGCAAACAGGGAAGGGGGAGGGAGAGTAGGGACTGAAAGAGACTTTTCTTGGGGTGATGGGCACATGATCCAGTGTGCAGATGATGTTTTGTTGAGTTGTACACTTGAAACCTGTAAGGTTTTGTAAATCAATGTCACCCCAATAAATTCAATTAAAAAATAAACATATTAGAAAGTAAAATAAATAAACAAACAAACAAAGCCCAGAACTTGTATGTAACAGAGCCAGGATTCTAATTTCAGCAATCTGACTGCAGAGAATGCAATCTGGTTTACTACTTTATGTGTCAAAATGTGCAAAGAGCAAATTCTGAAAAAATGCACAGCAGAATTCACGTTTCTGCAGTTTTAATTTTTTTAGTAACATGTAGTAGCTTCATACATCCTAGCCACAAAACTGAAGAAACAAAAGAAAAAAATTAAATTAGAAGCATGTAGTTCATGTTTTTTATAACACCAGGTGTTGAAAATTATGCAGATGAATTGCATTTCTGACACCTGTTAATGTAGGTATAACTCTATAGGATTGCTTTAGAAAATGAGTTGCTATTGCCTTATGGTGTACAAATTAGTAATTACATGTTTATAAATAGACCTGAGAGTTTCACCTGTGTATTAGGAAACAGACACAAGAATGATCATTGCAGCACAGTTTGTAACAGCAATAAATGGAAGAAATAATTCAAATGCTCATTGAAAGGAGAAAGATAAATATTGATATAGATATATAATTGCTATTATACAGCAGTAAAGTTATTTAAATATAGCTTCCTGTAACCATATACTAGAATTTTAATAGTAATTATGTTTTAAAATTCCATAAAACTCAGATAAGACATTGTTCTTTTAATAAAGATCCTAAGCAAGGCACGCATATCTATACTAATAAAAGAGCAATATGCTAATTAGACTGGACATCTTCCGGACATCCTTCTGGACAAAGTCATGGTGGCAGGGGCCAAGGTAGAGGTGGTTAGGGGTGATCAGGCCAGCAGGGGAGGGCAGTTAAGGGCAATCAGGCTGGCAGGGGAGGCCAGGTAGGGTGCAATCAGGCTGACAGGGAAGCAGATAGAGGGAGGTCAGGCCAGCAGGTGAGCAGTTAAGGGGCTATCAGTCTGGCAGGGGAGCAGTTAGGGGGTAATCAGGCTGGCAGACAGAGGCGATTAGGGGTGATCAGGTAGGCACGTGATTAGGAGCCAGCAGTCCTGGATTGCGAGAGGGATGTCCGACTGCTGGATATCCAACTAAACCGGCGTTTTACATCTCCCACGGGGTCCTGGATTGGAGAGGGTGCAGGCTGGGTAGAGGGGACTCCCTTCCCATGCACGAATTACGTGCACTGGGCCTCTAGTACTGTCACAAAAACTTTTAGAAAGTGAGAAAGGGTATGATGAAAACTAAATTCAAGGCAGTGGTTGCCTCTGAGGGAGAGTTAGGGAGATAAGTTTTGTCAACTTCTCATAGGGTAGATATAAGTTATAGGAAATTTTTGGAGTGGGTGAAGAGTTTATAGCTCTTCATTATTTGTTAATTTAAAATGCACAATGAGATAGTTCCATACATATAATTGACCAAGGATTATGGCTGTTTTAATTTTTCACACTGGAAGTACAAAAACAGTAAGTATAAATTTAAAATAGAGAGGCACTTTTTTTTGCATAAATTTATGCTTACACCAATGAATTTCAGTTTCACTATAGAATCAGTCATACTTTAACTAAGGGCTTATTTATGATTGCAGAATAATAGGAATGCCCTGGAAAATTGTTACTTAAATATAATAGAACTGTGTGGTTAGTTTTCCTTTAAGATTCTTGCTTAAACTAGAAGAAAATTTGTGAAACCAATTGAACTGTGGGATTTTATCTTAAACTATTATCTTTATAATCTTTACATTATGTGTTTTATATTTTTATTCAGAATGGTGAGCTTACTTAAAGACTTTGTTGAGTCTGAATTTTTTTTGATTGATGGAGATTCATTACTCATCACTTGTTTTCTTAATGTGAACTTCAAGAAAGGACAAACTCTTCACTTCTTTTATATTGTAGAACAATTTCTGCATGATTTCATTCAAAAGGAAGCCAAATTTGTAATAGTTTTTTTTAAGGTAACAAACAGATTTAATTTTCTGTTCTCATTTCATAGAGGCTAAGAAAAAGTATTTAAAGTGTTATCAGTCATTATTTACTCTTTTATATATTTTGCTTATTCAGATTGTAATTAAAGTCTATACTAATAGGAATAATACCAAGTATTATTGATAGGGAAATAGCTAATGAGTCTTTATCTGACATTTCTACAGTATTCAGAAAAATTAAGCTAATAATCTTGAATTTTTAACTCTTTGTATTATGTTAATACAACAATTTATATGCAATGCTAATATTTAAAAAATAACTAGATATTCTATTTTTATCTCTAAAATTAATATTGATTTCCTTTATCTACAGGATGCAGAAAATCTGTATTATAATTACCCTGAAATTCTGGCCCTTCGTACCCTATTGATATATCATTTAGAATACAATACTGATGTCACTATTCATACAGAATTTTCCAACTGTCTGACACAAGAATGGGAAATGTTTCTTAAAGACTGTTATCCATATTTCCTCATTGTCTCAGATAAGGGAATAACAGCTCATCAAACAGACTTCTTAAACATTTTGATCATACATGCTCTTCAGAAGAAAATCAATATTGTACAGATTTTGGGAATACAGTCAGATGTCCTTAGAATTTATGGATACTGTGCCTCAAGTCTCTATATGCACAAATTGTTTTTTGAAATGGTAAGTTATATTAAATTGCCCAGAATAAATGAGCAACATAAATGTGGAAAAGTTAACCAAAGAACTAATAGCCATAAGTGTTTATTCAAAAATTCTGGGCATAAAGAACACTCTGAAGAAATATTCTAACATGGGAAAACAGGGCAGAATTTAAGTTAGCTTAAGTTCTTGTATATTAAGCCTTTGTTTGGGCAATTTTGGGAAGTGGGGAGGAAAAGTATGGGCTAAGGTCAAGTACAATAGGCTCTGCAGAGGAACAGTGCTAAGGACATGTGAGGACACAGTGGGAAATTCCCAGCGAGCACCTTGTACATAAATTACATGTATCTGCACATACATATGTACACATTCACATCACATATACATTCATTTATATACTCCTGTATATTAAATTTGCATACATTTTGTGTATATATTTTACACATAAGTGTATATATGTGTATACATATATTATCTGGTATGATTAGTCTATATTATCACTTTTAAAATTAAGATAGCTGTTAGAGAAAATATTTCATCATTTTATTTGTCAGTTCTTTTTTGCAATTATTTTGAGTAGTTGTATCTATTAAAAAATAGCTGTGAATAAATACTAAGGCTTGAGAATATTACTTAAAATTTTCTTTTTTTGTAAATAAATAACATATCAGTGTGTGGCAATATAGAATAATTATAGTACTACTAAAGCCAGCACTTGCTTAGTGGCTGGTTTTATTTGAATTACAAGCATTTTAATTTATCTTCTTATATTCTAGAAACCTCAGCAGTGAGTGGTTCAAACAAATGGAGTAGAAGACTATTCTAGCTTGAATTAATGGATTTTTGTTGTTTTTGTCTGTAGTAAAATAATAATAATTATTTTTCACCTTGTATTTACTTTAACTACAGGTTTGCAATAGATATTTTTATTTGAACCAGACGACTTGCTTATGTGTTTTGTTTTTTAGCATGAGATACAACTGCAACATGCCTTACATGCCTACATAAAAGAATATTACCAAAGGTTACAGGAGAGAGAAATATTTCTCTATGGTCATTTGAAACTAAACTTGGGAGAAATGCAGAAAGAGGTAACAACACATTTATTTGGAAACTGAAGCCCAGCACATAGGCAATATACTTTTAATAGTTTATTGCTTCTAGAAGACAGACATTTTTTTTTAAACCAACATTCATGTCCTTGCTGATTATATAGACTTTCTTCTTCAAGTTGCATAGCACTGAGGCAAAGGGAGTCTTGCTAAACTTATTGATTATAAAACATACAGTAAAATTGGAGGAAGAAAGCTAGTGTGATAATTTTAAGATCTCAAACTTTTATTTTTTAATATCTGGGTGACTACTATGGAAATGTATACCTAAAAGTTAGGAATTTTTTTAGTTTTCTGGAAATGAAAGCTATGTAGCTAGTATGGAAATTAAGCCATTGATACTTGAATAATCTCTCATGAGGAACCTAAGTCAGTGGTTATTTTATCCTTTTGATTACTCCAACCTCACTATCTGATATTTCCCTTCCATAGTCTTCTTTTTGAAAGACTAGGTATGTCGTCTTAGTTTCTCTCATCGACAGCCTCCTATTAAACATCTCTTCATGGATTTCTTGTTGTTATTAATTCTCACCTGAGGATATTTTTTCCATTGAGTTTTAGAGAAAGTAGAAGGGAGGGGATGGGATGGGGAGAGAGAGAGAGAGAGAGTAGAGAGAGTAAAACATCAGTGTGAGAGAGACACATCGATTGGTTGTCTCATGCACACAACCTGACCTGAACCAGGGATTGAACCTGCAACCCAGGTACGTGCCCTTCACCAGAATTGAACCCGGGACCCTCTGGTGCATGTGCCAACATCCTAACCACTGAGCTATGCTGGTTATCACATGGATTTTTAATAGGCATCACAAAATTAACATGGCTAAGTTTAAGACCTTGAGTCCAAACCCATTCCATTGAAATCTCCACATATCAGTTAATGTTATCTCTATGCTTATAGTTGTTCAGTATATAAACCTAGGAGGTATTTTTGACTTCACTCTTTCCCTCATACCCCCACCCAATCCACTAGTAAATCCTGTCACTGTACATCCTAAACCTGCCAAATTGTCATCTTTTCTATCACTATGACATTAGAGATTCTATCAAATCTTTCTTACATCAACCTACTTGTATTTCTGTTTCTGCTTTTGATCCCCTCTGACTTACTTTCTACACAGTAACCAGAGTGATCTTTTAAAAGTGTAAATCTAATATGGCACTACTCTGCTCAAAACTCAAAAGGCCATGTTATCAACCTTAAAATTCCTGCACACCTTACTTAGGATATAGACACTAGACAAACATTTAAAAAATATTTTTTATTGATTTCAAAGAGTAAGGGAGAGGGAGTGAGAAATAGAAACATCAATGATGAGAGAGAATCATTGATTGGCTGTCTCCTGCACGCCCCACACTAGGGATTGGTGCCCTGGCTGGGAATCGAACCGTGACCTACTGGTTCATAGGTTGACGCTCAACCACTGAACCACGCTGGCTGGGATAGACAAATATTTTTAAATGAATGAATTTAATATCCAGCCACAGATAGAAAAAAACTATCTTTTTAAAAATATTTTATTGATGTTTTACAGAGAGGAAGGTTGAGGGATAGAGAGTTAGAAATATCGATTAGAGAGAAACATCGGTCAGTTGCCAAGGTACATGCCCTTGACTAGAATCAAACCTGGGACCCTTCAGTCCACAGGCCGATGCTCTATCCACTGAGCCCAACCAGTTAGGGCAGGAAAACTCTCTTAAGTCTGCATCCTGTTCTTGTCTAGTTACTTTGTTGAACTTTTCAATTTCTTGCTCCTTTCCAACTTTCTCCAAAGCATGGAGGTTATAGTGATAATACTTTCAGGGACAATGGTTTATAATTATCAATTTATGAGAAGGTAGCTTTGAACATCAGGCAAATACATCATTTTTGCCTCAGTTGCCTCAGTGGCCACTGAAAATTGTCTGAACTGGCAACATTGAAGAATTTACAAGTTAATCATTCACGGACTTGCAAACTGGGTATGGCCTATTCAGTTTTGTTAGAGAGTATACAGATCAGAAGGAGAAATAGTTATTAATAATAAAATATACTTAGACCTAGCTAGATACACTCATTATCATTTCTCATTAAACGTTTTCCCAATTGTTCTGTTCTTCCTTAGGCATTTTAAAAATATTTTTCCTTAATTATTTGAAAGATTAAATTTTAGTAGTAATATTATTAGTGGGAAAAATTAAACTTCTTTTTCTAGGGTTAAATATCACCTGAGCTTTGAACCTTATCCCTTGTAATCACTAGGTCTTTAAAAAAATTTTATTGCAGATACATCAGACCTTGTCCTTGCTTCTCAATCAATGGCCTGAAGGAGCTGATGTAAGAAGTGTTGTCTGCTCTATTTCATGTGCTGTGACACTGAAACACTATAAAAAAATTTTACATGATGCCCAAGACTACGAAAACCTACACACCTGCACAGAAAATCATAACACACAGGTGGGATTCTTTCAAAATTAATTTAATTATTCAATGTTATTAAAAAATATTTATTATTAAAAGTATTACACATGTCCCTTTCCCCACTCCATTGACCTCTTCTAGCCCTCCCCGACACCCTTCCCCAGGCTTTCACTACCCTATTTTCTGTGTCCATAGGTTATGCATATATGCATACAAGTTCTTTGGTTGATCTCTTCCCACCCCCTACTCCCCACTTCCATCTGAGATGTAGCAATGCTTATGAGTAGTAGCTATAAGTATAAACAGAATATATGTGTTTGTCACATGTTTGTTGAATAAACAACGATAAATATATTGATCACATTCTTATAATGGCACACCGGGCTCTTGACAGACAAGTTAAGATAATTTTCTTTTTCTGGAATGAGCTTGTCACCTCTTTCTTCCCTGACCAAAGGACAAACATTGATTTCATTCTTGTTCTCAGCTGATCATCACTGTGGCTGAGAATGTCATAGACCAGTTTCAAGGCATGGGTGGTAGTGACATTCCACAGGAAATTTAGCATCTGTTGAACCTGGATAACTAATCATCTACCCTGGTGTGCAGAACCCATGATTTCTGTTAAGAATACCAACAACTATGCTGTACACCTGAAGCTAATCCTATATAATAAAAGGCTAATATGAAAATCAACTGAATGGTGGGATGACTGGTCGCTATGATGCACACTGAGCACCAAGGGGCAGATGCTCAACGCAGGAGCTGCCCCCTGGTGGTCAGTGCGCTCCCACAGGGGGAGCATTGCTCAGCCAGAAGCCCGGCTCATGGCTGGGGAGTGCAGAGGCAGTGGTGGGAGCCTCTCACCACCAGGTGATTAATAATAAAAATAAGCTTCTATTATTAATCAACATCACTATTATTATTTGTATTCTTTTTTTTTTCAATTGCTGTTGACATCCCAAGGGTTCCCGGACTGCAAAAGGGCACAGACCAGGCTGAGAGGTCCCCCTCCTCCCCCAAGTGCATGGATTTCATGCACTGGGCCTCTAGTATAAAATAATATTGAATGTCAACAGCAATTGAAAAATTAAAAAAAAAGAATACCAATAATAATAGTGATGTTGATTAATAATAGAAGCTAACTTTTACTGTTTTTATTATGTGCTAATGCCAGGTACCTTATATACAGTGTCGTTAAATCTTTACAGTGATTCTACTTAATAGATGAATAAGAGTCAAACAGCTAATTGGTGGCAAAGCTAGGCTACAAACCAAAGTTTGTTTTTTGTTTGTTTGTTTCCTGCTAGACTGCACTTCCTTAGTACACATAGGAATAGGTATGACAGTAAGAAACGTTATAACACTGCTTGCATTTCTACTTTGAGGTTGTAAATACATGCTAGCCATGCCTCCATGCAGGTGATCATCCTCAACTATGTTAAAAAATGAAAATACTAGATGCTCTAAATACTGGGCCTCATTTATTTGGAAAAGTTTTCACTTTTAAGCAAAATAATTAGTTATGCTGTTTAGAAAAAATTATATGCTTGTTAAATTTTTTCTTAAAACAAAATAATTGAATAGGAGTACATCTATCATGTGGGGACATTATGAGTAAGATGCTCTAAGATGCTGTTCTTGCATTTCTGAATGTTTACATTGCCTGTGTTTGATATTTCTCAATTCATGTTTTTTTCAGGACTCGAAGAAACCCCTAACACTAAAGGAAGCAGCAGATCTTTGCAGAATGCACTGTCTTAGTGTGATTTTCCTTCAACATTTACCCCTGTTTCAAAGAGCTAAGGGTAGAATTATTACTTATATTTGGGACAGAACACTTGTACCATTTCTAAGAATGGTATGTGAAATACATGGAATATCATAAATATTGCAAATTCAATAAGACAAACATTAGAAGGCAGAAAAATTTGATTTTTCTAATATTGCTTTTATTTCTGCATGCATCTAAAAATTACTGCCAGCAAACAATGCTTGTTTCTAGGAAAAATAGTCCTGTCATATATAAAAGTACTCAATGAGAATAAGTACTGCAACTCCATATAAAATGCTCCATACTTTGAAGAATTCCAAATACTTATACAGTTTCTTTGAAGAAACAACCATCTCTACTATTGATATATATATATAAAAGTAATAAATAAAAAATCGAGATCAATTGCATTGTTTGCATCCTATTATTAATTGAAACAGAGAAGAATGAATTTAAAAGTAATTTGTCAGTTATTTTGAATCTTTGTTTCCAAATTTAGCCTGGTGCTTCTGAGTTTGATATTTGTATAGTGCAGTGATTTTCAACCTTGTTCCTCTCATGGGGCACATAAACTGATTAGTAAAATTCTGTGGCACACCAAAAAACAATTTTGTTTTTTGCTGATCTGACAAAAAATAGGTATAATTTTGAATCATTTGCACCAGATGGCTATTGTTGTTATTTTTTAATTTGACAACCTAAGGGAAAGAGATCAGTGCCCTGACTAAATAGTCAGGTATTGCATGTTTTAAAAATTCTGGTGGCACACTGGTTGAAAATTGCTGGTATAGTGTATTGCAGTCTTATTTTGGATTAACACTTTAGCTCAAGAAAACAGTTGCATTTTGGAGAAAACTTTAACCACAGAAAATATTATATAATCTATTTTATTATACTTAAGTCTGCTAAGTAAAATTATTCTCATTATCTTTAGTATAGTTTGAGATAAAGGAATGATAAGGTACAGAAAGCTAAAACAGTCCCTTTGTGAGATATTGAGAAACCTATATAATATAATAAATTAAAGTACCGTTGTATGGCTGTAAAACTGCATTGTTGATTGTATTACCTAGTCATTGTCAGCACAATGGTATTATGCGTGCAGGTGACATTTTCATTATATATTTAAGAAATTCCATCTGATATGTCATTGTATTTTATTTAGGCCCTACCTCTTTAAATGATGCCATAAGCAACTTTTAATTGAAACTATAGAAATAATAATGAAGTACCCACTACTTTTCTATAATGACTATTATTTTGAGTCAATGAGGGCATATTTATTGTGACAAATTCAAAGTATCATTTCATTTAAGAGCTGCAAAGTATGTTGGAAGGTATAGATTGGCCATGCTATCTTACAGTTATAAAAAATGAAGCATAAATAAGGTAAGTCATTTGAATATAGTCATAGATTTTGTCAATGCCAGGACAGTTGTATTGTGTTTTCATATGTAGTCTAGTTCCTTTTTCTTGGGGTAAAGCATAGATCATGTTGAGGAAAGTTTAAGGAAGTCATGAACATTCTGGGAAGATTTTATATCATTAGGTCATGCCTCTTTCTCTTCTTTTTTTTTCCAGCTAGTTAGATGTCAATTTTTCATCTTAAAACAATTAAAAGCTAGGAATAATTGGAATGTGAATTTCACTGGCCTACCTGACTTAACTGATAATAGTTTGTGGAAAAATATTGCTTATTATTATGAAATTGAACATAATAGAGGTATGTTTTATTTTTAAATTTTTGTCTGTACTATAGGATAATTCTTTCTTATGTATATTTTCTATTGTTGATAGTATTACAGATGTCTCCTGTAGAGATATATTTTAAATAATTGTGTAGTTAAGTCTTTTATTTTTTTAGTGGGTGGGTGAGAATTGTATCTAACAAGCAATGGCAATGGGCTATTCATTGATTAACTACAATTGGCTAGGAAGCTTTCTTTGCAAATATTTTTTATTGAAAGTTTTTATTTCCACACTAGAGGCCTGGTGCACAAAATTCGTGCACGGGTTGGGGGGTTGTCCCTCAGCCCAGCCTGCACCCTCTCCAATCTGGGACCCCTCGAGGGATGTCTGACTGCAGTCGGACATCCCTCTAATAATCCAGGACTGCTGGCTCCCAACTGCATGCCTGCCTGCCTTCCTGATTGCTCCTAACCGCTTCTGCCTGCCAGCCTGATCACCCCCTAACCACTCCCCTGCCAGCCTTATTGATGCCTAACTGCTCCCCTGCCAGCCTGATTGCCCCTAACTGCCCTTCCCTGCAGGCCTGGTCACCCCCAACTTCCCTCCTCTGCTGGCCTGGTCACCCCTAACTGCCCTCCCCTGCAGGCTTGATCACCCCTAACTGCCCTCCCTTGCAAGCCTGGTCCCTCCCAACTGCCCTCCCCTGCTGGCCTTATCACCCACAACTGCTCTCCCCTGCGGGCCTGATCCCTCCCAACTGCCCTCCCCTGCTGGCCATCTTGTGGTGGCCATCTTGTGTCCACATGGGGGCAGCCATCTTTGACTACATGGGGGCAGCCATCCTGTGTGTTGGAGTGTCAATTTGCATATTACTCTTTTAT
Source organism: Cnephaeus nilssonii (assembly GCF_951640355.1). NCBI lineage: Eukaryota > Metazoa > Chordata > Mammalia > Chiroptera > Vespertilionidae > Cnephaeus > Cnephaeus nilssonii. The sequence continues at coordinate 41,598,056 of NC_137076.1, forward strand.
TAGATAGGATGAGGTAAATGGTTCCATTGTGGACTTTATGAAATGTATGAGGCAATATCATTGTGGGGGGTAGTTTAAATAGGACTGTGGGAGCTACTCTTAGAGCACTACAATAAATGTTTCCATTTATTGTATACCTTTTATATATTGGATAATTTGTATATGTTATACAATGACACCATAGCTTTGCTGCTGATTGTTTTGGACAAGTTGTGTCAGGTTGGGATATTATGTGAAGAAATGAAGATGCACAGTTCAGAAGCCCTGCCTCACTACCTCCAGCATGACCTACAGAACACCTGATATTGATTCCTGGCTCCTTCACCCATCATGTTGGAGCCACGGGCTGGCTTCTCATTGGCCCATCTGGTTTTGTTAAGAGTGATAGAAAAATACAGCAACATGAGTAACAATTCAATATATATATTATGAGAACTACTCTAGTGAGAGACGGGGTGGTGAGGGAGGGAGGGAGAGAAGGAGAGGTGTTTTATTTTCCCCCCAAACATTGAAGATTTTTATTTTTTCACGTACATATGGAACAATAGGAAATCTGTTTCATTTTAAACTAAAACTGTCATTTTTTTTACATTCAGCAGCAAATAGTCTATATTACAGCAGAAGCAAATAGTTTAGTTTTTAAAATAGTCAGAGGTAGTGATTCCTAAACTTGCCTCAGTGTAAGAATCACCTCGGGTGCTTCTTAAAGAATGCAAACTCCTGGATGTCATCCCAGATTCATTGAATCACCGTCTTCTAGAACAGTGTTTTGGAAAATTGTATTTTTAATAAGTACTCTGAATAATCCTTAAGGTCAGGCAAGACAGGGAAAAGCTTCTGTAGTGGGAGTATAACACACGATGGGTGAGGGAATCTGAATTCCTAGTCTATTCCTCTGCTTACCAGCTTTTTATTTCTTAATTTAAATTCTTTATTGTTTAAAGTATTACATAAGTCTCCTTTTCCCCCCATGGACATCTCCACAGCTGCTTCCCCTCCCAGCACATGCCCTCACCCACCCCATCTGTATCCATTGGTTATGCTCATATGCATGCATACAAGTCCTTTGGTTGATCTCTTACCCCCTCACCCCTGCCTTCCCTCACAGGTTGGACAGTCTGTTCGATGCTTCTGTGACTCTGGTTTTAGAAAAAAGTCACACAAGTACAGAGAGTTCAAAGATATTTTACTTTCTTATAACATTAGTGACAAAATGAAAAATATGCCGGAGCCTATTCTGTTTTGTCCTAAGCCTCTACTATGAGATACTCCCAGACATACACTTATAACTCACATACTCATAAAACATAAAATACGGTGACTATCACTCAGATTTTAATTATTAATTTGAACATATTTTTCTTCTACCTAGGGCTCAATTTGGAATTGGGTAACACTTTGAAACAGGAATACGAGGAATTATGGAACACAGTCTTAACATTATCAGAGGAGGATGATTTTGGAGGATCTATGCCCGTGAGGACAACATCCAGACCATTTCTTACACAGAAAGAAACATCACCTAGAGGTGCTGACAAGTTTGAAACATTGATCTCATCCAGGACAGAAAAAGATGTGCAGTACAATCCATGTTTAGAAAATAAACCTGATCTTTTAAAGTCTTGTCTTTTTGCAGGCTTAGTCCTGCTGATTAGCTTCCATACCTGCACACCTTCTTTGCCTCCTCATTGCTCTTTTTATTTCTTTGCTTGCTTATTTATTTGTTTGTTTGTTTGTTTATTTATTGTGAGGTCATGAGAAAGAGAGCTGACTTTTACTAAATACCCATGCTGCGAGATGTGCTTAGCGGTTCATGTGAATTTTTAAATTTGTTTTTTAAAACAGCCCTACACATGATACAGTCAATCTCATTTTACAGATAAGATCTCGTGAAAGTATCTTCAACCACATAGTCAATTTATGGTATATGGTTAGAATGCAAATCTGTCTATTTCCACAGTCAGACATAGAAGGCATCCCAATAGTATCTTTCTTGTATTTTCTACAAAAAGTATAAGTTTGTTAAGGCTCATGTGAAGAAACCATCTTGTATGGAAATAGACCTGTGGGGATTATGATTGACAGGTTAAGACCAGCCTCTTTATGTGGAAAAATTTTATTTTGACTAAATGAAATATACAAAGGTATTTTTTAAAGTTTCAACTAATGAAAGAAACAAATTATTTTATTACTATTTCATTTTATTAGTACTGATTATTAAATTTGAAATATTTTTTATAAAACTTTATTTCTTTTGGACTATGGAAAAATAGGCATATTTCTTAACGTGGTTCAGAATAATTACTTGTCTTTTCTAGATTGTATAGTGATTTCTTCACTGTTTCTCAAATGCCATCAACTTTACTTGAAATAAAATTCACTCAATATACATTTACATTTGTGAATTAAATGGGTGTAATATAAAGTTGATCTAAACAACCTGATTTGCAACAATTCCATTGATGTATTATTTATTTTGAAAAAAAATGATGAAAATGTTTAATTTTGCTGTTTCACAAATATTTGCATCACATTGGTAAATTCTTAGAATTTTGTGTTCAAATATTAATTGTTTTTCTAAATAGTACCAGGATCAAATCAAGGAATTCATAAATTAGGACTCATTCCTCTGAAAGCTGAGATTATAGAAGTTTATGCTGGAGATATTTTGTCAGAACTACCTTTTCTAAGCAGGTATTTATGGAAAAATTTTGCCTGTTTGTAATTATCTATCTATCTATCTATCTATCTATCTATCTATCTATCCATCTATCTATCTGTCATCTACCTATTGATCACTATATCCAGTATAGTGAGTTAACTGGATTTATTGTTGCATTTATTGTACATATGTAAATTAAATTTCACATTGGGAGATAAATTTTCTTTACAATGTTAGTGAATTTTGCTTTATATTCAAGCAAGGAGGGTATTCAATTGTCTCTTTAAATATCAACTTCATGTTAGCAAGTCCTCAATTTATATTTCTAGGTTTTTTGCTCATTAACGTATTCTTAGCATCTAGAAGAGTATCTGGCACAAAACAGGAACTCAGTGAATATCTTGGTTCATGTGTGTCACTTACTCTCTATTTTTTTTTTCTCTGTGCTTGAAATATTTTACAAATACACGTACATACAAACAAACAAGCTAAAATAACCCAGAAGTGTCTCTCAACTTTAGAAATTTCATATCTTATAGGTAATGCTATATACACTTTATTTTTATTTGGTACCTAATTCAATCCCACATACAAATAAATTCTTAATACACACTTTTTATTGTTATAGAGATGACAATGCTACAGCTATCCCTGTTCACTTCTTGACTATTTCTTCATGACATATATTGTTTTAAAAACATACTTTGTTCATTTATAGTTATAAAATTAATGTTAGAGACTCATTAAATAAGCTCATGGCTTATAATAGAAACTGAAAAAAAATGTGTATTATAATGTATGCCTTTTTATTGTATTCCTAGTGATGACCCAGCTGTTACATCTCTTTCTAAGAAGAAAGAATTTGATGAACTCACACACTGGCATTCTTCTAGACCTCTCAGTGATGATTTTGAAAGGACAAAGTGCAATAGTGATGGTAAGTATAACTAATCGTCAACATTTTCTTTTTTTTTAAAATATATTTTATTGATTTTTTTACAGAGAGGAAGGGAGAGGGATAGAGAGTTAGAAACATCGATGAGAGAGAAACATCGATCAGCTGCCTCCTGCACACCCCCTACTGGGGATGTGCCCGCAACCAAGGTACATGCCCTTGACCGGAATCGAACCCGGGACCCTTCAGTCTGCAGGCCGACGCTCTATCCACTGAGCCAAACCGGTTTTGGCAACATTTTCAACATTCTTATCGATTAAATTGTATCTCACATATAAGAAAAAATGAGTCATCTGAGATTAGTGAAATCTAATTTATAGTCTTCTTCTCTCTCTCAGGCCAGCATACAAATGTCCAACATCTTTTACATCAGAACCAGGAAGAACTAGTTTCTATAATATGAAAAATGAGATTCCAATCAGTCTAATTGGGGTGGGGGAGTTGTTTTGTTGAGATGGGGAATCTTTTAAAGTTTTTTCTTAGGTTCCTACAACAAATTACTTTATATGTTATTATTAATGTAGCTTTAGTTCTTTGTTCTTCTCAATTAAACTTGCCTGTTGTATTGTCTCATGAGACCTAATACCTTCCTTAGTCACATTATATTTTCATTGTTTCTCCAAATTACTAATTATATTATTTGCTTCAAAATACTATTTAATAATTATTAATTAAGTGAAATAAGTAACAAATATTCAAATGATTTAGTAATTAATTTGGCAATTAAATATTATGGGCCACTATAGTTCTCTAATCTTGTTATCTTCTTGGAATGAAAACTGGTACAGGAAAATCACTTTAGGAAAAATTAAAAAATCAGTTGCACACCATTAGGATTCCCTATAGAGTGGGAAGTGGCAGCTGGATTGGTATTGCAGGACTCTGACATACTCATTCAGTGTCTATCCTATGAATTGAGAGATACTATATGTCTAGCTTTGGGCTGGGCTCCGGGAATCCAGCAGGGAACATGAAAGATATATTCTTGCTCTTGTAGTGCTCACAGTTTAGCAGGAATAGAAGATGTTAAACAAACCACTGCGGAGATACTTACTTAAAACTAGAGGCCCAGTGCACAAAATTCGTGCATGGGTAGGGTCCCTAGGCCTGGCTGGCGATCAGGGCCCATCAGGGCGTTCCAGCTGTTGGCCAGGGCCTTCCTTCATTCCTGGCCACCCCCTGATGGTCAGCACATGTCATAGCGAGTGATCGAACTCCCGGTCTCCTGGTCGAGCTCCCGAGGGGACACTTGGCATATTAGCCTTTTATATGTATAGATTATGATGACTACTACAATCAGGTGCAAAGGATAGGCTTGAGGGGTTGAGGAATTTTCAAACCAAATCTGAAAGATGAAGATAGTTATGCAGGTGTGGTAGTGGTGGGGGCCAATAAGGAAGTGGCCAGAAGGCCTGTAACACAGAGAGTGATGTGAGATGGGTCTGAATCATGCAGGCTTTAGTGAGGATTCTGAACAATAGAAAAGCAACAGGAAGCCACTAAGATGTTGGCCAGGGCCTTCCTTCATTCCTGGCCACCCCCTGATGGTCAGCACATGTCATAGCGAGTGATCGAACTCCCGGTCTCCTGGTCGAGCTCCTGAGGGGACACTTGGCGTATTAGCCTTTTACATGTATAGATTATGATGACTACTACAATCAGGTGCAAAGGATAGGCTTGAGGGGTTGAGGAATTTTCAAACCAAATCTGAAAGATGAAGATAGTTATGCAGGTGTGGTAGTGGTGGGGGCCAATAAGGAAGTAGCCAGAAGGCCTGTAACACAGAGAGTGATGTGAGATGGGTCTGAATCATGCAGGCTTTAGTGAGGATTCTGAACAATAGAAAAGCAACAGGAAGCCACTAAGATGTTCAAACCACATGAGCAACATGATTGGGTTATATTTCCTCCAGCAGCAGCATGGAGAAAGATACATTCTTTTTAGTTGTGTGCAGTACAGCTGCACATTACCTGGAATTTGATTAGCTGTTTTAGGCACATGTTTCTGACCTAATTTGGGGATAGTTTTCAGAGACCCTGTTTCTAAATTGGAAGCTCTTCCAGAGTGTTCGTGTCCTTTATTCTTGACACTACGTCCAGAGCCATCAAAAATGCCAAAGAGCTGAAGTTTCTTTTGCGGTTCTGATGTCCTAGAAGAAAAGGAAAGTGTAAGGTCACCATTGACTTATTCTATGGGATGTACCCATAATGCCTAGTAGGTTGTACTAAAGTGAAAATACAAATGACAAGACACTGATTTAGATTTTACCATGTTATTTAAATATGGCTCAAATAATTTGAGTTTCTCTATCTCAATCTCTAACATGTCTATAATTAGTGCAAGTTTTAAGTGTTTGCAAGTGTTTGTCAAAGCCTTTTTCACAAATGCTTTCTAAATGAAATTCTTATTTATAAAGAGCATTGTCAGAGTATTTTAACGATGTATTTATTTCCTACAGCTAAATCCAAAGGCGACAAAGAAAGAAGGGACATGCAGAAATTACATCATTTTTATCATGTCTTTGGAAAATCTTTGGTAGGAAGTAACAAATCAATAAGGATTATGAGAGGAAGTTCTCTGCCACCTCCAGAAAATTCTTCAGGACAAAAGAAAAAAACACACCAGGTACATTCTTGATCTGTTAGGTCTTGTGAGGATCCTACAGCTCAACTCATTCCATATGGGATCTTCATTAACAATATCGAGCATTGTGCACATGTGTTATCAGAGAAGTAAACAACCCCATTTTCTAAAAATAAATAATAACTGTCAAATCAAGTATACTCTAAATACTAACATGAATACTTTTAAAATACTCGTAAAATGAAAAAAAAAAGTATAATGATGCCTGGCCTGTGTAGCTCAGTCGTTGAGTGTCTACCTATGAACCAGGAGCAATTCCCAGTCAGAGCATAGGCCGAGGTTGTGGGCTCGATTCCTAGTAGAGGGCGTGCAGGAGGCAGCCAATCAATGATTCTCTCTCATCATTGATGTTTCTATCTTTCTCTCCCTCTCCCTTCCTCTCTGAAACCAATAAAGAAATATATATTTTTAAAAGTGTAATGAAGAAAACAAACTCCTAATAGGACTTTAACATTTTAGTGCATTTCCTTGTAGTCATTTTCTCTTCCTGTTATAAAAATTTTTTAAAACACATTTTTGTGGCTATATAATCTATAGTATGGCATGCTATTCTTTTGTTTAATGATTTATTTTGAAATGTAGAAAAACAGGTAAGAAAAAAGGGGAGAAAAGAAAAGTCTATACTTACATCCCGCAGATAAACACTATTAACATATTGACCTACAGTTTCATTTTTATTCATTATGTGCTTTTTTTCTTACAAAAAAGTCCCCCTATATACTTTTATTTCCCCACCATCAATATAAAATGGTCATTTTTCTGTGTCATTAAATATGCTTTCATCATAGCACATTGTTTTGAAAATTTAAACAGCTTTTTAAAAAAGATTATAAAGGTCAAACACATTCAATAAATTTAGATTATCTAGAAAAGTATCAAAAAATAAATAAAATTGTGCCACACTCCCACAGTTACTTTAAAAAACACACACACTTTTTTCTTTATTATTATGGCTGACACTATTACAGATGTTACCTTTTCCCCCATTTTTCCCATCTTCACCCATCCCACCCTCTCCCCTCCAGCCATCATCATATTGTTGTCTGTATCTATGGATTATGCATATATGTTCTGGGATTAATCTATCCACCTTCTTTCATTCAGTTCCCATCACCTCCTTCCTTTCTGCTAGCTGTCATTTTGTTCCATGTATCTATATCTTTGTTTCTATTTTGTTCATCAACTTATTGTGTTCATTAGATTCTCCATATAAGTGAGATCATACGATATCTGTCTTTCTCTGACTGAATTATTTCACTTAGCATAATACTCTCCAGGTCCATCCACGCTGTTACAAAAAAAAGATTTCCTTCTTTTTTAAGGCCGTATAGTATTCCATTGTGTAAATGTACCATAGCTTTTTTATCTACTCATGCACTGATGAACATTCAGGCTGTTTCCAGATCTTAGCTATCTATATATATAAAAGGCTAATATGCTAAGTGTCTCTCCTATCTTCTAACTGGTCCCTATGATGCACACTGACCACCAGGGGGCAGACACTCAACACAGGAGCTGCTGAGCTGCAGTGACATGGCAGCAGTGGTTCTCAGGTGACTCACCCCGAAACCATAGAGGAGGGAGCTCAATTTCACCTTCGGTCATGGGTTATGTTGTTGCTGGGGCACTGTCGGCCCCGAATCTGGTTTACTGCACACTTGCATTTGTGTTCCACACCCTGGATGATAGCAACTTTGCAGAGTGCCCTCTCTCACTCCGGGACCCCGCAGGGGATGTTGGAGAGCCATTTTTGGCCAGACCCCCACAGGCCAGGCTAAGGGTCGCCACCTGCCAGAGGGACCCCGCTCACTCTGCAGATGCCCAGGAGGGAGAGACTGTGGGAGGTTGGCTCCAGGGCATGTCCAGCCCATCTCACCCAGTCTCACCCCCAGACCAGCTTCTAATTAATTTCCTTTCAATGTGCACGAATCCATGCATGGGGTCACTATTTGTAATAACACTGCTATGAACATAGGGGTGCATATATTCTTTCTGGTTGGTGTTTGAGGATTCTTAGGATATATTCCCAGAAGTGAGATTACTGGGTAAAAAGGAAGTTCCATTTTTAATTTAAAAAAATATTTTTATTGATTTTTTAGAGAGAGAGAGGGAGAGAGAAAAACATCAGTGTGAGAACAGAACATCGATCATCTGCCTCCTGACCAGGAATTTCAGGGGTAACCTTTTGGTACACCGTCCAGGGCTCCATTTTTAATTTTTTGAAGTAACTCCATACTGTTTTCCACAGTGGCTGCATTAGCATTCCCACCAGCAATGCACTAGGGTTCCATTGTCTCCACATCCTTGCCAGCACTATTGTTTGCTGATTTACTGATGGTAGCATTCTGGCAGGTGTGAGGAGATATTTCATTGTGGTTTTAACTTGCATCTCTCTGATGATTAATGACATTGAGCATTTTTCATATGTCTATTGGCCATCAGTATGTCCTCTTTGGAGATGTGTATATTCAGGTCCTTTATCCATTTCTAAAAATTGTATTTTTATTATTGATTTCAGAAAGGAAGAGAGAGGGAGAGAGAGATATAAACATCAGCGATGAAAGAGAAATCATCTATTGGCTGCCTCCTGCACACACCACACTGGAGATAGAGTCTGCAACCTGGGCATGTGCCCTGACCAGGAATCAAACCATGACCTCCTGGTTCATAGGTCAATGCTCTACCACTGTGCAACACCAGCCGAGTCATTTGTCCATTTTTTAAATTGAGTTGTTTGTCTTCCTGGTGTTGAGTTGTATAGTTATTATTTATTTACTTACTTATTTATTTATTCATTTCCATCTCCATTTGTCCTCCTACACCCTCATCCATCTCCACCCCCCATCCCTATTGTCTAGCAAATATACACACAAACAATTTTAAAATTTACATATGGTTTTATAATTTTTTCCTATTAATGTGTTTTGAAGAACTTTTTATTTCAAACTAGGAATAAGCTTTAAAAGTATTTTTCTTAATATTCCATAATATATTTATCTTTCCATTTTTAATAGTTATGTTTCCATTATTTTACCATTATAATCTGTGCTGTGATAAGCATACTTTTATCAGAATCTCTCTATACTTTTTTAATTACGTAGAGGATTGTTGGATCAAAGACTATGAAAAATTTTAGGGTTTTTGATATATATTTGATATTCATTTTAATATACATTCTCATATAAGAGGGCTGTCCAAAATTTTATTCTTATTTTCACATGAATACAAATAATAATACATTATTGATTTACCAAACTCTTATGTGAAAAAAACTGTGCTGAGTTACATAGTGAGTCATCGACCCAGGATGTGCCCGAGAGCCTGCCTGTTTATCCATTCAGCTGTAAGTGATTAGCATCATCAGTGTATCAGAGTGCTTGTTTTCTTCTTAATTCCTCTCAATCAGAGGTTTTCATCTCAATTCTTTGAACACCAGTGATATGAGCATCTTTCCAAAATTTTGAGTCCACTTGTGTTTGTTCTCCTCTGAATTTCTTTTATGTCCTTTACTATTGCTTATTCATTGCTAAGAGCTATTTACAACATCACATCTTTGTCATATATGTTTAAAATATTTTCTTAGTCTTTATTCTCTATTTTGTGCCTAAGGAAGTTCATTTTTTCTGGATGTTATTGATGTCGACCTCTCTCTCCAGGGATATCTTTTTACCTCTGGTTAGGCTGCGTCACTCCCAGGAGGAGTTAACATCACTTAATTGGTACTCTGGAGTTCCTGAGATGGTCCATTGTCTTCATATTGTGGAGGTGGAAGGTGAAGGGGAGTTAAAGAAGGACATGACCTGAGTTCTGGACAAGAAAGTTTGTTACAGCGATTGGCTGTGGCAACATTCTCGTTTGCATACTGTAGTCCAGATATTACAATTTTAGATATGATGACTTTGAACCCCTTTTCGACTTATTACTTTTCTTCTTGGAATCACTGAGCAAAAGTTACATTGATTTTTCTATAAAGTATAGCATGCTACTCTCCTGGCCAATTTTCGTAATTATACCACACTTAGCCTAGTTTAAGAAAAGATATATATCCTAGTTGGATATTAGTTTGAAATGGTTTTTCTTAGACCCAACCTCACAGATTTGGAATGCCAGAAGACTGTTTTTCAGCATATAGATTAATAAAATAATAGCTGAAGAGATTAGCTAAAGAATATATATATATATATATATATATATATATATATATATATATATCCTGTGGACACAGACAACAGTATGGTGATGGCCAGAGGGAGGGGGGATAGGGGCTGGATGGACATGGCCAAAGGCAGGGGAAATGCAGGACATTTGTAATAGTGTCAACAATAAAAAAAGTAAGCCCAGCCAATGTGGTTCAGTGGTTAAGCATTGATCTATGAACCAGGAGGTCAGGGTTTGATTCCAGTCAGGGTACATGCCAGGGTTGCAGGTTGTGGGCTTGATCCCCAGTGTGGGGCATTGCAGGAGGCAGCCAATCAGTGATTCTCTCTTATCATTGATGTTTCGATCTCCCCCTCCCTCTCCCTTCCTCTCTGAAATCAATAAAATATATATTTTTAAAAAACAATAAAAAGTAAGAAAAGAAAGAAAGTGATAGTTGAAGATAGAAAGAAGAAAGAAGGGGATGTTGAATTATCGTGCCTGTATAAATATAGGTGTTTACATTTAATTATTCAGGACCCCTAAGGTCCTCTGTGATGCTCTACTTCAATGTGCTAAGTAGTGAACTAGCGGCTTAAGATATTAAATACTTCTTTCAAAAAACATCGTATTGAAAGATGTTCTCTTTTTGCCACATCTACTGAGAAGAGGAAGACCATTCTCAGCAATCAGACTGTCGACATTCCAGAAAATGCGGACCTCACTGTGAAGGGACACACAGTTGTTATGAAAGGCCCCAGGCACCCTGCAAAGGGACGTCAAACACATCAATGTAGAACTCAGTCTCCTTGGAGAGAAAAAGAAGAGGCTCCAGATTGTCCAAGTAGTGGGAAATAGAGAGGAATCGGCTGCTATTTGCACTATCTGTAGTCACTACGGAAGATGAGCAAGGGTGTTATGCTGGGCTTCTGTCACAGAGCAAGGCCTTTCATACTCACTTCCCCATTGAGGTTGTTATTCGGGAAGATGGTTCCCTTGTTGAAATTGGAAATCTCTTGGGTGAAAAGTGTATCTGCAAAGTTCAGATGAATATCTCTATCTCAGAAATAGGAGTTAATTCTTGAAGGAAATGACATTGAACTTGTATTAAATTTAGCTGCTTTGATTCAGCAAACCAGATAGTTAAAAACAAGATTATCCAAAAAGAATTTTGGATGGTATCTATGTTTCTAAAAAGGGAAGAGTTCAGCAGACTGATGAATATGATCTAAGTTGTCCAGCTGTAGAAACAGCAAGATGCCAAATGATTCCTCAGACTTCTTTGTGACATTTAAAAGCTGTGTATTGGGGGGAAAAAGCAAATGTATTATCGTGGAAATGTTTGTATTATTGTTAATTTTTCTTATTTCTTTTTAAAGACAAATGCAGAAAAATTTATTGAGGAAAACCAAAAGAGACAGCTTGCTAAACTAGAGAAAAAAGAGGAAGAAAGATGGAAAAACTTGTCAGTATATATTGAAAAGGAAATGAAAGAAAATCCTAATTCTGGAATAAAAAAACTAGAAGATTTTCTCCAAACATGCCCTGTTAAGTCTGTAAAATTTGCTGCAGAAATGGTAGGATTAGATGCCTGTTTCAAATTATGGATGGAATGCTGTTTAAAACCAGGTACATAAAATACAAATTTTAGAAATACCTTGAAATAAAAGGTCAGTAAGAACAGAGCAAAAGAATTGATACTGGCCACATATACTGATTTTTCTGGTTTGTATGATTTCGGAAACTTTTGATGTCTAAAGGGTAAGAAGATTTCCTTTTGTTTGATTCACTAATAACATGGCTATGTGTGAATGTGATGGGTATTGGTGAATAGATTTCACCTGAAATTCAATTAAGTAAACAGTTCTTCAAGGTCAGTCATGAGTTGAGTACCTTATTAGGTGTCCATGGGCTTCCGACCAGAAGAACATAGGACCTGCTCTGAAGGTGCTTAATGATAGTCTCCTAAGGGACTTAGGCACATGCTGAACTAACTGCAACATAGTGTTGATAACCACAACCAAAGCTATATGCAGTACATTTTCATGTAAAGTCATCTGTAGGTTCTGTGACTTTAAAAAAATCAATGTATAGTGAAACTAATTTTACTACAGGCTAATTGATATTAACTGGAGTTAAGTTCCTAAGGCACCTCGTTAACATTATAATGAAATGATGTTGAATAAAATATTATTCGATGGCCTAGCATATATAGGGTGTCCCAAAAAATGTATACACGTTTTGAATAATTACAAAGGCAGTGTTTATTAAAATGCATTGCATTTTCAAAATTGAGCTATTAGCTGTTAAAATGTATATACATTTTTGGGGGGACACCTTGTATATGTATATAAATTCTCACAATTCTCTGAGGTGGTTCCATTACCCTAATATTACATGTAAGAAATTGAAGTTCTAGGAGAACAAATTACATGCCCAAATGTCAGTGACAGAGCAAGAACTATAATATAGCATCCTTACTCCAAGAGGTATGCACAAATTAAATAATTAGTAAATTTGGGCACAACAGTGTTTGGGTGAGAACCAGAAAATGAATATTTTTATTGGAGAGAAAATGAAAGATATTTATCTTTTAATTGTTTTCACAGGAAAGTAAATATTAAAAGAAAAAAACATGTTGCCCTGGCCAGTGTTGCTAAGTGGTTAGAGCACCGGCCTGCTTAAAGGGTTGAGGGTTTGATTCCTAGTCAAGGGTACCTACCTAAGGTTGCATGTGAGAGGCAACCAATCGATGTGTCTCTCTCACATTGATGTTTCTCTCTCTCCTCCCTCTCTCCCACTCTCTGTAAAAATCAATGGAAATATATTCTTGGGTGAGGATTAACAACAACAAAAAGAATAAAAAATGTCCATTCACTCATTCTCCATATTAATTCTTATGGTTAATAATAACTGCTGCCATTATTGTATCATTTTTATATAAATTAATTTATTTAATCCTTATAAAGCGTATGAGGTGAGACCTAATATTAGTATCCCCAATTTCTATAAAAAGAAAATAAAGTTTAGAAATGGAACTTTTCAAGTTCCCAAATCAAGTACGGGCAAGTTAAAATTGAATTTCAGATAAATAGCAAATTTTTTTTTTTACTATAAGTAAATGTCATGAATATATATCTCAAACTGTATCGCCTGTATTTTTATTTGCTAAAGCTGGCAATTCTACTCTTACTTGAGGCCACCCTCTTAACTGTAATGTAATTGACTAGTAACTATGAATTCCTCAGTTATTATCAGTGATTCATATGATTATGCTTTCCTTATCCTGCAATAAAATTAAATCAGATTTGGGGTTTTACTATCAATATCTTGTATAACATGTTATGTATGACAATTTTTCTTTTAAACTGAAACAGAATCCAGAGATATGAACATAGTAATTAACTTGATGAAAATAATTCATATAATCTATCAAAAATATTCAGAACTATTAAAAAATACAGATCAACGAAAATTAGCCAAATATTTAAAATATGTTGGATTTGACAACTTGGCACACTCATTATATCCTCAGGTAGGTGCTATAGAAAATATTACGTGACATTCATATATGTGTGTGTGTAAAATATTCTATGGAATGTTTTCAGAATTAACGTCTATTAGATTAAATTGATGATTAGCTATGTATCATCCTGTATATACACAGATCTAATAATTTTTATGGATGTGTTTTTACATAGAATAAATGTTTTATTTGTACTAAGGGTGCTATGGTCTAAATGTTTGTGTCTCCCTTCGCAAATTCATATATTAAAATTTAAACTCCTAGAGTGGTGGTATTTGAAACTGGAGCCTTTGGAAGGTATTAGGTCATGAGGGTGGAGCCCTCACTAACAGTATTAGTGCCCTTAAAAAGAGACTCCACATTAAGGCGGCTAGGAAGGACTGAGCGCCATGTTGGCAATTTACTCTTAAAGGTTCCAGACAGAAGGTTCTATATACTGAACTTGCAACTTTTCTGAAAGTTTAAGATTGATTTTAAATAAAAATGTATTAATGAACACACACACACACACACACACACACACACACACACACACACGGACCCCAGAAAGCTAGCTCCTTTTTTTGTCATATGCAAAAAGATGGCCAATGTAAGGGAGGCTCTCAGCAGACACCAAATCTGCTATGAGAAGAAAATGTTGTTTACAAGCCATCCAGTTATGCTTCTAGCAACCTGAATGGATTAAGCATAGGGGCTCCTCATTTTACTTAGAGTAAATTTTTTTATCAAAGCCAAGTGATAACTTTAAAAAAAACAATGTAACTGCCAAAGAAGGTTGTTCTAGTATGGACTTCAGAGATATTGGAAATATTTGTCTTGATTTATGGGGATATTTGCTTTACTTAGTTCATCTGAATAATACTTTGTTAATATGAAAATATATTTTATACAATTATTAAATGTTACATTCACACTAAAACAAAGGTTAAAAAAGAATGCAAAGATTCACTTAGATCAGGGGAAACTTAATTTTTCCCCTAGGAAAATTTTGCTTACAATTATTTCTATTTGATGTTCTTCCATATATTGACTCCTTTAAACCTCTTCTTTGTTTTCAGCTGTTACTTCAAAAGAATGTGTTTGAAGAGAAAATGTTTTTTAAGTCAAAATACCCCTCAAATAATGACTTGAGAGCCATGAGATAGTATATTTAGAAATGAGGCAGCTGCACTTGTGTTATTGCTTGATCTTGGTCAAGTGGACATGCATTTAGTTCCTAGAGGAAGGGAAGGGGGTGGGGGCAAGGACAGCCACCCAGGTTGACTGCCAGAAAGATGTATAGTTAGCCCTGCATTTCCTTCTGAACTAGTTCTTCCTTGAATGCTCTATAACTTTTCCAAGTCTTCATACTGACCCACCACAGAGATCTAGCCTTTTGCTCGTTTGCCCAGTCCTGAAGAATGCTAACAGGATCTGTAAATCCTTTCTGGCTGCATCTTGTTCCCATAATCTCAGGATGCCTTGGGGCCACTCCTGGGCAATCCTGTAGACCTGATGGGAGAGCTCTCCCAGGTGGTTTTTGTTCTCCTCTATCATACTTCACATCCAGCATGGCCAAAGCCCTGCCTTTTGATTACCCAAGTGCCATAGCTAAAATTCAACTGCAATATTTAACAAGGCTTTTGAAGCCTTGTGATATAGAAATGCATTACACTACAGCAAAATATTTCAATGCAGAATGTAAAATGAGTTAATAACCTAGGTCCAACCACAGTATGGACATATCTTTCTTTGGTTGTTCTATCTGTACCTCATATTGGAAGAGTATAGGTCATATTTCCCACTGAGGGAGAGCTGTTTTTCTACTCCTTTGAGAGACCTGAGAAATTGGGGGTCGGGGGGAGAAGTTTTCCAAAACAAATTCACAAGCTCCAGGAAAGTAATTCTTTCTTAAGATAATAATAATAATAATAATAATAATAATAATAATAATAATCCTATATAATAAGAGAGAAATATGCAAATTAGTCCAGGACATCACATCCAGCTCATGGCACGTCCCCAGCCCCAGTGGAGAGACACCACACACCAGGGCTGGGGCGGGCTCCGAGCTGCCAAGGCCCCAGCCCCTGCACCGCCCAACTCCAAGGCCACTCCTACAGGGGGTTTGCGGGCAGTCACGCCACACTGCCCTGGGAGCCTTCCTGCCCTGGGAGCAAGGCCCCCGGTGGGAGTGCGGCACCACCCAGCTCTGAGGCTACTCCCGCGGGGGGTTCGCAAGCAGGCACGCCTCGCCGCCTGCCCTGGGAGCAAGGCCCCCAGCAAACCCGTGGACCTGCCCAGGGGGGCGTGCTCCGAGCTGCCTCAGCCAGACTGTGGCTTAGGCCTGCTAAGATGTCAGTAGGACATCCCCTGAAAGCTCCCAGACTGTGAGAGGGGGCAGGCTGGGCTGAGGGACACCTACCCAGTGCACAAATTTTGTGCACTGGGCCTCTAGTAGTAACAATAAAATAATAATAATAATAAACCTAGATGATAGACAGAATTGTAGCTCCTCACTATTTCCAACTCTAGATCTGGAGTTTCTTCTCCAGCTCTGAAATAGGGTATTTGCTTTATTATTGCATGACCAAAGCAATTACATTTTTTATTTTTTCTTAAACAAGAAAGTAAGTAGAAAAAATGCTGGTAATTTAAATTTTTTAACTAACCCAGTCAGTGTGCTCAGTGGTTGAGCATTGACCCATGAACCAGGAGGTCATGGTTCTATTCTGGAGAGGGTGCATGCCTGGGTTGCAGGCTCAATCCCCAGTAAGGAGTGTGCAGGAGACAGCTGATCAATGATTCTCTCATCATTACTGTTTCTATCCCTCTCCCTTCCTCTCTCTGAAGTCAATAAAAATATATATTTAAAAATTTTAATTATATTTTTTATAATTTTTAAATGAAATTTTTTCTTCTTCCAACCATCAATATTTAAAAACATGTTGTGTCATTAATTCTCAACCAGTACACCATCAGATATAAATTTATATGTCTCATGCTTTGCCAATATTATCATAATCAAGTGTTATTAAAACTTCAAGAAAGCAGCCATACCAAATATGTTAGTTTGTTGTGATGGTGGATTCCTCAGTGATATGAGTCATTTAACCACTTTTAACAAATCCTTTACTAAAGATGCCCTTTTACAATTGGCAAGAGTTCCTCAACTGAAACACACATTTTATTCTGTGTATGTGTGTGTGTGTGTGTGTGTGTAGGGAATTGTTCATATTTAGCAATTTTCAAAGTTTATGCTGATTTATAATTAAAAGATTAACTTATACTGCATTTTACTTATATTCTATAAAACATGGTACTGTACATAAAATAGTATCTAAAATTATAGTAAAGATACAGTATCTATATCTTATTCTTCACTGCTAATTCGTAAAATAATCTTGTTGAAGCAAACTACAACATGAATGGTAATTTCCTTGCCCAGATTAAAAATTGTAAACATGAAAATCTAATATGTCATATTTACTTAGGTACAGGAATCCAGTACTGAGAAGGATATTTCTAAATACTCAGTTTGTATGGGAGCAGCTCGGTTTCAGTTAACATATATGGGCCATTACTTACTTCGAGAGGAAAGAAGTGATCCAGATCCCAGGGTGCATCATTTTATACCAGACACATGGCAGGTATTTCCTGAAAAGATCTGCAGCATGGAAAAGTGAGGACACTCGATGGAAGCAGTTGGCTCACATCACATTGTGTGTTCACCACCCCAAGTCAAGTGTCCTTCCATCATCATTTACGCCCCTTTACTCTCTCTACCTCCCCACCCTATTTTCCCTTTGGTAATCACCATACTGTTGTCTATGATGTTTATTTTTTATTTATTTTTGCTCAATCCCTTCATTTTTTCACCCAGTACCCCTCCCCTTCCCCTCTGACAGTTGTCAGTCTGTTCTCTGCATCTATGCCATCCTGTACCTGACTATGTCTCAGAAGGAACTGTGAATACCAATTTGCCTGAAATATAGTTGTATTAAAATTTGACACTAAGTATATATTTTCAAAATGAAATGTTGTTGTTTTTTTTTTAAATCTAGAGGGAACTTCTTGATGTGGTAGATAACAATGAATCTGCTGTAATTGTTGCCCCAACATCCTCAGGAAAAACCTATGCTTCTTACTACTGCATGGAGAAAATCCTGAGAGAGAGTGATGAAGGGGTGATTGTGTATGTTGCTCCAACAAAGGTATTGTGTGCATATGACACTCTGTATCTTACTGTAATTTTCCTCAACTATAGTTTGTGCCCTTAATCCTGGGGAGGTATGAGAGCATACAGACTCCAGCACTGCAGTCATGGATGTGAGTGCTTGTGGGCTGTGTGGTCTTGAGCTAGTTTCTTACCTCAATTTCTCTACCTGTAAAAGGAGGATAATAATGCTTACATTTTACAGTAGTCCCCCGTTATCCATGGTTTTGCTTTCCATGGTTTTTGTTATCCATGGTCAACCACGGTCCAAAAATATTAAATGAAAATTTCCAAAAATAATCAATTCATAAGTGTTAAATTGTGTACTGTTCTGAGTAGTATGATGAAGTCTTGCATTCTGTCCTGTCTGGGACATGAATCATCCAGTGTAGCCACGCTGTATGCACTCCCTGTCCATTAATCACTTAACAGCCCTCTTGGTTATCAGATTAACTGTCATGGTATCGAAGTGCTTGTATTCAAGTAACCTTATTTTACTTAATAATGGCCCAAAAGTTCCAAGTGCAAAAGCAGTGACACTGGCAATTTGATTATGCCAAGGAGAAGCTGTAAAATGCTTTCTTCAAGTGAAATGGCATGTATGTATAGGAAAAAACATAGTACTGTATATAAGGTTCATTCCTACCCCCGGATTCAGGCACCCATTGGGAGTTTTGAAGCATATGCTTTGTGGATAAGGGGGTGTGGGGGACTGTGGTACTTTTATTCTAAGCATTAAGTGAGATTATGTATGTAAGGCATCCTTGAATATGTCTGGGTGTAAACAATGACCAATAAATGGTATCATTCACCCTTATTTTTTATTCATTTTATTGGTTAAACCTCCGTAGGTCCAGCACTTATTAAAAACTAGAGGCCTGGTGCACAAAATTTGTGCATGGCAGAGGTGGGGGGAGGCGGGTTCCCTGAGCCCAACCTGCACCCTCTCCAATATGGGACTGCTGGCCCCCAACTGCTTGCCTGTCTTCCTTCCTGATTGCCTCTAACTGCTTCTGCCTGCCAGCCTGATCACCCCCTAACCACTCCCCTGCTAGCCTGATTGATGCCTAACTGCTCCTCTGCCAGCCTGGTCGCCCCTAACTGCCCTCCCCTGCAGGCCTGGTCACCCCTAACTGCCCTCCTCTGCAGGCCTGGTCACCCCTAATTGCCCTCCCCTGCAGACGTGGTCCCCCCCAACTGCTCTCCCCTGCAGGCCTGGGTCCCTCCCAACTGTCCTTCCCTGCAGGCCCGGTCACCCCCAACTTCCCTCCTCTGCTGGCCTGGTCACCCCTAACTGCCCTCCCCTGCAGGGTTGATCACCCCCAACTGCCCTCCCTTGCAGGCCTGGTCCCTCCCAACTGCCCTCACCTGCTGGCCATCTTGTAGTGGCCATCTTGTGTCCACATGGGGGCAGGATCTTTGACCACGTGGGGCAGCCATCTTGTGTGTTGGAGTGATGGTCAATCTGCATATTACTCTTTTATTAGATAGGATAGAGGCCTGGTGCATGGGTGGGGGCCAGCTGGTTTGCCCTGAAGGGTGTCCCGGATCAGGGTGGGGGTTCCCTTGGGGTGTGGCGTGGCCTGGGCGAGGGGCCTGTGGTGGTTTGCAGGCTGGCCACAACCCCTGGCAACCCAAGCAGAGGCCCTGGTATCTGGGATTTATTTATCTTCAACAATTGAAACTTTGTAGCCTGGAGCGGAGTCATCCTACTTGCTCCGTGGCGGCAGCCATTTCTGTTGGGATTTATTTATCTTCTATAATTGAAACTTTGTAGCCTGGAGTGGAGGCCTGGGTCGGCCTGCGTGTGCGGAAAGCTTGGCTTCCTCCATTGCCGGGGAAACCCAAGCCTCCCTCCTGCTCTCAGTGGCTGCAGCCATCTTGGTTGTGTTAATTTGCATACTTGCTCCTGATTGGCTGGTGGGCATGGCTTGTGGGTGTAGCAGAGTATGGTTAATTTGCATATTACTCTTTTATTAGATTGGATAAGGATTTAACACTTTTGAGAATTTTTCTCAAAGAAACGATTTGATATCTGTTCCAGGGTTAAGAGAGGATAGATAAGTTCATAAGAGAAAGTGGGAGAGGGAAAAACAGCCATTCTCATTTTGCTTCCATGCCATGTAGAATAACCCCTGATTACTGCAAATGCTATAGGCTTCTTTCTTTATAGCAACCTGTGTAAAATGATGTCTAGAGGCTCTTGGCTGAGTCAGAATTTTTCTCTTCATCTCAAAGGGATTTGGCATATTCCTTCCTCTCTCTTTCCCAAGGGGCATACTTCATTGCAGGCCTTAAAGATACAGTGAGAGAAGAAATTCAGTGTTGGGAGGGATCATCTTTGTCCTATGACCCAGTCCTCTCACTTTATGGATGAGAAAACTGAGGCTCAGGGAAGTTAAGTAATGTGCAGATTATTGGAAAAACAATTAGAATTTTAAATAAAATTTCATCATCTGATTTCACCTGTTCAAGTATATATCCCATTTGTGTGGCATAGATTGTTGCTTATTGTTTTTTGCCATCACATTAATAAGAACTGTGATTTATTATACATTAAGGAAAACTTTAAAATGGAACCAGTGGGAAGCATTTGTGCAAGTAATTCTTTTATTAAGAAAGAGTTATAGCCTTAGATTGTTTGGCTCAGTGTATAGAGCATCAGACTACAGACTGAAGGGTCCCAGGTTCGATTCCAGTCAAGGGCATATGCCTGGGTTGCAGGCTCGATCCTCAGTGTTGGGTGTGCAGGAGGCAGCCAATCAATGGTTCTCTCTCATCATTGCTATTTCTATCTCTCTCTCCTTCTCCCTTCTACTCTGAAATTAAGAGTTATAGCCCTAGCCTCTGGCTCAGTGGATAGAGCATCAACCCTCAGACTGAAGGGTCCTGGGTTCAATTCTGGTCAAGGGCATGTAGCTTGGTTGTAGGCTCGATCCCTGGCCCCAGTTGGGAGGCAACCAACTGATGTGTTGCTCTCACATCAATGTTTCTCTCTCTCTGTCTCTACCCCTATGTCCTTCCACTCTCTCTAAAACTCAATGGGAAAAAATATCCTTGGGTGAGGATTAACGGAAGAAAAAGAAAAGAAAGAGTTACATAAAATTGGTACTGTACTTTTTGCTTATAAAGTTGTTCCAGATACTTGTTTACTTTAAACAATTTTTTTTGTGTTGTCAATAATTACTGAATAGCACGTTGTGTCTTTTATGATTTAAGGCTCTTGTTAATCAAGTGGTAGGAACTATCTGCAGTCTATTTACCAAAGCACTGCCAAAAGGACTAGTGGTGTGTGGGGTGTTTACAAGAGATTACCGTCATGACACCTTGAATTGTCAGGTATGTCACCGACATGAATGCATCATAAATAATAATGTGTATTAAGGCACTTTGGTAGGCACTACAAGGTTTTAATCTGAGGATAAATTAAATTCACAATTACCCTGTGAAATATATTTATATTTTAACATTGTTTATATAATTTTTACTTAATAATATGGTTAACTTTCAAATAATTATATTTTCCATAATAAATAAAATGCTTTTCTGAAATTTCAATATGAGGAAATTTCAAATCTTTCAATGTTGATGGTTTCAAACTGTGATGATTTTATATTCCCAATGTACTATGTGGGAGACTGTTTCTTAATGAAATAAGCTTAACTTTTTTAATATATCAACCACAACATACATTTGTTACTCACATTTATTTTTCCACAGATGAGATGGTTGTTTGAATGGAAATGCTTGTATGGATATACTGTGTCATCTAAGTATTTTATTGATGTTGAAAAAGAAGGGAAGGGTGGGGTTTGGGGGGAAGGGAGCAAAGAGAGGGAATGGGAGACATCTGTAATAATGTCAACAATAAAAAGAAGTTAAAGCTTGAGATTTTAAAAAATCAAGTCAATGGTTTCCTTTTTTTTTTTTAAAAAAAACACACAGATATTGGTGACAGTGCCTCAGTGCTTGGAAATACTCTTGCTATCACCTCGTAATCAAAAGTGGGTGAAAAGGATGAGATATGTCATCTTTGATGAGGTATGCTACCTTCATTACTATTATTCCACTAAATATTTGTATGTACATACAATATGTAGCTTATGTATTTTAGTAAAGATGGCAGTCCTATGGACAGTCATTAAAATGAACATTCAGTTTATGGAAGGGATAGACTGAATGTGTGAGTGTTAAAAGATACATGTGGAAGGAGTTGAAAAGGGGAAAATGGAAAATTTTCTAGAATAAGAGTGATAATAGTAGAGGGAAAGTATCCCAGAAAGCACTGGACAAACCAATGACATTAGCAATAGACTTTTCTTCTTTTAGCCGTAGAACTTTTATCCCACAAAACCAACTATCTTTCAGGAGGTACTTTCCTATTACCTATACTGGTTGCATTAATGGCTAAAATGGGTCATGTCACTCTATTGCTGGTTTAAAAGTTAAAGTGCCTCATGTTGCTAGCTAGCATTCATTTGATGAATGATACCAAAAGGAAATAAAAAACAAAATACAAATAAGAAACAAAACAAGTAAACAGACAGAAATAAACAAACAAAGGAGTCTGGAAATTTAGGAAGATCATGTAATTTGAACATGAAATTTGAGTTCTTTTCTAATACATGTACTTATTAATTTCTAACACATTAATGTATTAAAGGTTGTACATTAATCTTAAAGCACTGCTTTAGCAACATATGAAACATCACATTTTTATGATTCACTTTAAAATATATTTTAATTGCCATTATAATTTAGTTTTTGGTCCATAGGTTAATTAAAAGTATATTTAAAATTTTTTTAATATGCTTTTAAAAAAACTATTTCTAACATAGTTATATTTAGGTCAAGTATATCTTCATATTTTTTTCATCTTTTGAAATTCAAATTGACAAATAATTTTCATATCAGCAACACATATTGAGAAAATTAGATAAACAAACATTTTAAATATAATTTCTGCTACCATTAAATATACCAAGTACTGCCATACCTGGTTTGGCTCAGTGGATAGAGCGTCGGCCTGCGAACTGAAAGGTCCCAGGTTCAATTCCAGTCAAGAGCACATGCCTGTGATGTGGGCTCGATCTCCAGTGGGGGACTTGTAGGAGGCAGCCAATCCATGATTCTTTCTCATCATGGATGTTTCTATCTCTTCCTCTTCCTTCCTCTTTGAAATCAATAAAAAGTATTTAAAAAAATATACAAAGTACTTTGGAATGTACCAGACTTTCATAAGGATACTAGAGACCCGGTGCACAAATTTGTGCATGGGTAGGGTCCCTTGGCCTGGCTGGCGATCGGGCTGATCGAGACTGCAGGAGGTATGCCGGCCATGGGGGGGGGTTGGCTGTGGAAGCACACTGACCACCAGGGGGCAGTTCCTGGGTTGAGCGTTGGCCCCCCTGGTGGTCAGTGCATCATCATAGCAACCAGTCAACCAGTCATTTGGTCAACCAGTTGTAACGGTCACTTAGGCTTTTATATATATAGATTGTTGAACTTTACTGAGTGACATTTAATAAGATATTCCTTAAAAAGAATAAAATGAATAGAGATACCTAGGGAAATAGTCCATGTTTTCTCACTGGAAAATTCAATGTTATGATTATAACTGCTCTGATTATGATTATAATTATGATAGATCATTTTTACACAATAGATCATTTTGGACACAAATAGATCATTTTAGACAATTAGTTCTCTAAATTTTTCTACAGATTCATTGCAATCGCAATAAAAACTCAGATTTTTTCCCCCTGTCCTATTGTGCTATTTGTATGTGTGACTGTGTGCACGTTTGAGTGTTGTGGGGAGGAAACTGATTACCTGATTCTGAAACTCACATAGAAATGCAAAAGGGAAAAGTAATCAAGATACATTTGAAAAAGAAGATTAAAGTAGGCCAAAAAATGCATTTAAAAAAGATCAAGGTGAACAAACTTGCTCTATCAGGTATTGGGATTTATTGTATACCTATGATAATGGAGTGATATCTTTTGAAACAGGGATAAAGATATAGACAAATCAACCAGCATTAGAAATAGAACTAGGTATAGACATTTTATTTAAGAAAAACGTGGCACTAGTAACAGTATTGGAAAAAATGAAAATCAATATGGAAGAGGAAAAAAAATAGATTTCTTCCTCACCTCATACACAAAATCAATTCCAAATGGTTTAAACACAAAAATGTAAAAGGCAAATTGATGATACTCTATGTTCTTTGAAGAGAATATCTTTATTACTTAAGAGTAGAGAAAGACCTCTTAAGCACAAACTTGAAAAGCACAAACTATGAAAAACAGCTGAACAATTTATATTAAAATCAAGAATTTTTATTCATCGAAATATATAATTAAGAGAATGAAATTACAAGCCACTGAGTGGGAGGTATTTATAATTTATAAACTGGCAAAGACCTCTCATTCAAAATATATAAGGATTTCTTTAAAATTTTAAGATTCAAGGCAATCACAAAAAAATGAGATTTTCCAATGTCTAATATACTCCCAAAAAGAAACTGAATAAATTAAAATCACAATGAAACACCCAATGAGGCAGTAAAGGTGGGGTGTCCCTTTTGTGGAGGAAGTGGGGTGATGGGAAGGCCCGTATACTCGCGGGCGATGGGGAGTTGGAAATCCTCTTGACAGTATCTAATGAAGATGACCATACTTCATGAACAAGGAATTCCCATCTGAGTTATATACCTGAGGACTAGGAAAAAAAAAATTAAGATCTTAAAAAATAAGACAATTAAAGAACCCTCACTCATGTTAAGAGTAGCAACTCAAATGTCCATGAGAGTGGAAATAATAACAAAATGTGAGCCCTAACTGGTTTGGCTCAGTGGATAGAGCGTCGGCCTATGGACTGAAGGGTCCCAGGTTCGATTCCAGTCAAGGGCATGTACCTTGGTTGCAGGCACATCCCCAGTAAGGGGGTGTGCAGGAGGCAGCTGATCGAGGTTTCTCTCTCATTGATGTTTCTAACTCTCTATCCCTCTCCTTTCCTCTCTGTAAAAATTCAATAAAATATATATTTTTTAAAAAGTGATATATTTATACAACAGATTACATAGATCAATTAAAATAAATATAACAGAATAACCTTAAAATTATAATATTGAGCAAAGGAGACATGCTATATAATTCAAATGAAAAATACCTTACAAAACTGGGAAAATCAACTTATATCGTTTGTGAACACACACATATACATGTAAAGAAGTATAATAAAAACCAAGTGATAACTTTAAAAAAACAATGTAACTGCCAAAGAAGGTTGTTCTAGTATGGACTTCAGAGATACTGGAAATATTTGTCTTGATTTATGAGGATGTTTGCTTTACTTAGTTAATCTGAATAATACTTTGTTAATATGAAAATGTATTTTATACTATTGTTAAATGTTACATTCACAATAAAACAAAGGGTAAAAAAGGATGCAAAGATTCACTTAGATCAGGGGAACCTTTTTTTTCTGCCAAAGGGCCATTTACAACCTCATTCACAGGCCATACAAAATTATCAACTTAAAAATTAGCCCCCTATACTTGGTCAGACACTGAATTAACACACCCCTAATGCTTGGCAGGGTCAGATCAAATTATTTTGTGGGCCTTATATGGGCCTGCAGGCCAGATGTTCTCCATCCCTGAGATATAAATACTTCTATTACACATATTGCTATACATAACATTTTAATAGCTAAATGTCCAGCTATAATGCCATTTACTCTTCAGAAAAACACAATAAAGTAGTTGCTATTTTTATGGCTATTGAGCTGAGACAAAGAGAGATGAACTTAACCCAGTTCACCCACATGAAGTGCAGAGCCAAGGTTAGAACACAGGCAGCCTGCTCCCACTTCCTGAGCTTTATTGCCGCACAGACACAGCGGTATCTATCTGCACACGTAAAAAGATGAGATTCCTTGTCCTGTAACATTACAATGGAGGAAAAAAGCTGCAGAATGTTGTTTAAGTCTTGTCTTTTGCCTCTTTAGTTAAAATACTAAAGAGTGCTTATCATGTTTCACTCCATCACTGTAAATTTCACATGCATCTCCAAAGTAAATGGCCCTTCATACGCACACTTTATTAAAATGACCTTTCCTATCAGTATATTTCTAATATTATATACGTTTTTCTTTTTCTCTTTTCTCTTTGTTTTGAGTAAAAGCTTTTTAAAAATAACTATTTTTATTGATTTCAGAGCAGAAGGGAGAGGGAGACAGAAACATCAATGATGAGAGAAAATCATTGATTGGCTGTCTCCTGCAGGCCCTACACTGGGGTTCTAGCCTGATACCCAGGCATGTGCCCTGACCGGGAATCGAAACATGACCTCCTGGTTCATAGGTTGATGCTCAACCACTGAGCCATGTGAGCCGAGCTTGACTAAAAGCTTTTTATTTTTTTTAATATATTTTTATTGATTTCAGAGAGGAAGCGAGATAGAAACATCAATGATGAGAGAGAATCATTGATTGGCTACCTCCTGCATGTCCCCTACTGGGGATTGAGCCCATAACCTGGGCATATGACCTTGACTAGAATTGAACCTGGGACCCTTCAGTCCACAGGCCCATGCTCTATCCACTGAGCCAAACTGGCTAGGGATGACTAAAAGCTGTTTAAAAGCTTCTCTTTACCTCTCCAAAGTACTTCATAGTAGATAAATGCTTCATAAATAAAGGCTTCAGTAAAAATCAGAAATTAAGCAGAAACAAGACTTTTGAAATTGAGTTCTTTTTCTCATTCTATAAATACTAGAGGCCCGATGCACAACATTCCTGCAAGGGGCTTGGCCCTAGCAGCCCCAGCTTCATCCGGAAGGTAATTTGGCTGTCCAGTGTAATTAGCATATTATGCTTTTATTATTATGGATAGGCTATCCTATCTAATAAAAGAGTAATATGCAAATTGACCATCACTCCAACACACAAGATGGCTGCCCCCATGTGGTCAAAGATCCTGCCCCCATGTGGATACAAGATGGCCACCACAAGATGGCCAGCAGGGGAGGACAGTTGGGAGAGACGGGACCAGGCCTGCAAGGGAGAGCAGTTGTGGGTGATCAGGCCAGCAGGGGAGGGCAGTTGGGAGAGACCAGGCCTGCAAGGGAGGGCAATTGGGGGTGATCAAGCCTGCAGGGAGAGCAGTTAGGGGTGACCAGGCCGGCAGAGGAGGGAAGTTGGGGGTGACCAGGCCTGCAGGGAAGGGCAGTTGAGGTGGACCCAGGCCTGCAGGGGAGGGCAGTTGGGGGGGACCAGGCCTGCAGGGGAGGGCAGTTAGGGGTGACCAGGCTTAAAGGGGAGGGAAGTTAGGGGCAAACAGACTGGCAGGGGAGCAATTAGGCATCAATCAGGCTGGCAGGGGAGTGGTTAGGGGGTGATCAGGCTGGCAGGCAGAAGCAGTTAGGGGCAATCAGGAAGGCAGGCAGGCGTGCAGTTGGGAGCCAGCAGTCCTGTATTGTGAGAGGGATGTCTGACTGCCCTACTGGGATCGGGCCTAAATGGGCAGTCGGACATCCCTCTAGGGATCCCAGATTGGAGAGGGTGCAGGCTGGGTTGAGGGACACCCCCCACCCCGTGCACGAATTTTGTGCACTGGGCCTCTAGTAATTACATAAGAATCTAATTTTACTAAATACAGATGATTGTTAGCTGAAATTTTACAGAAATTATTTAAAATTACGTCTTTTAAAATTGTCCTGGCTTTCATTTATTATTATTAATTGCCCATATCATTGTGTCAAACTAATAATGAATGTGCTAACAATCACCCCTTTTATAGTCAGGAGATTAGGCTTTCTCTAGATTTCTAACTAGTATGGATAAGTGCTCTATGTATATTTATAGACGGAAGACCTGGGGAAGTGAATTTATTTCAAATTAATTTGTTTTATAAACATTTTTATTTGTGTTTCAATGATAGGATTAGTGATACATGAGTAAAATGTTTTATTTTTATAGCGATTTTTCATCATCTTATCTTTTTGTGGTAATTGCTATCATTTAGCCAATATTTCATTTGTAAACAAGACTTACAAAGTGTGTTTTTTTTGCTCAACTTGTTCTTGCTTATAAGCATTACTACCATGACATGTGATAATCTTTTTCACATTTCAGCTATCAGCATGCATAATACAACAAGACGTCTCTCAATGTATTATTCTCAAATCCAGTTTAATTCTCCTCAAAGTCATGTTGGGATCCTTTGATCAACTTTGTCAGGGGTGAATGAACTTTACTGAATGTGGAGAGAGAAGGAAATAATAAGTTCTGGTGGCATAATCTATTAGTATTTTGGGGAGAAAAATGGAACTGACTTTATACTGAGTCTGTTTAACCACATTGCCAGGTTCACTGTCTTGGGGGAGAAATTGGAGCCGAAGTTTGGGAGCATCTTCTTGTTATGATTCGATGTCCCTTTCTGGCACTTTCTGCTACTATCAGTAATCCCGAACATCTCACTGAGTAAGCCTGCGTTTTGTATTTGTTTAATTGCTATTAATGAAAATAATTAATAATACAGTCAGAGATTATTTAAAGTACTCTTTAAAACAAAACAAAAACCCTCTTCAAGTAAGATTTATTCTCTTCAAATTTTGTTATATATAACTAGAAGACATTTGCACTCATCCTTTGACTAGATGTAACTTACACATTGGTTCTTCAAGAATGTTGTGTGAGAGTGCTTTAATTTTCCCATTTATAGCTTGATATTTGGATTCTCAGAGAATAGCATATGGCAGTTTAGAACCATCCTTCCAATAGGCTATGCCCACTACCTTCCTATGCAAAACACCAAAAATGTTTTAAAAAATGCGTCAACACATATAGCATAAATGGATACACCCATTTAATTAGGTCAATGAATTTAATAAGAAACCTCAAAGTATCAGTTCTTGGTGTTTGCGTAAAAGTAATAACTGATTAAACTATGTGAGTATAAATATAGTTTGAATATGCATAAAATGTAGAGAAGATTTTTATTCTCTTATAATCAATGTTTAATGATTTTTCTCAGAAAACAAATAATGTGGCGTTTTTCCTGTGATGATAATACCTTTCTTTTCTTCATAACTAGATGGTTGGCATTAATTAAAAGATACTGGCAACATGTTGAAAGCAAAATGGAAAATTCTAGTTCATTGCAAAATGTCTTGAAAGTTTCAAAGAAACAACAAAGAAAAAGAATAGAAAAGCCATCCTACAGAGTTAGACTGGGTAAGACTATCTTAACTAAGAGAAGGGGGTGCTCAGAATTATTGAGCACACTTTATGTGCTTGCAACATATTAAAGCATCTTCTATAAGTAAAAGAATTTGATTCAGACTACAAATCTGAAGGGAAATCAATTTTTTGCAAATTTTATTTTTTTCCATCACCATTTATTCTCCCTATACCCTCTTCCACCTCCCCTGCCCTCCCCTCACAATCAGCACCCTGTTGTCAATGAGTTCTTTCTCTCTTTTTTTGTTCAATCTCTTCATCTCCTCCAGACCCACAACCCCCACCCAACTGCTGTCAGCCATATAAGTAGAACAGTTTGATTCTTACTACAAATCTGAAGGGAAATAATTTTTTTTCTTATCATATTTCATTCATATGTGGAATCTAATGAACAAAATGCACTAATAAGCAAAGTAGAGACAGACCCAGACAGAGAGGAAATATTGTTTTAATATGCAGAGGAAATTAAATAGGAATCTTAGCTCTAGAAGATTAACGACATGCTGAAATTCACACAGCTAATGCTAGATCTAATAAACTTGAAGATCAAGCTCTTTGCAAATATGATCAACTTTGAAATAATGTGAATTCCTCTACAATTCAGTATGGTTAAAGATGGAATTATAGCATAGATAAAATGTATCATTCTCTATATTGTAAAAAAATAAAAGGCAAAAACATGTCTAGAGGGCAGTTCAGTTTTGGTTTGCTGAAAAACCTTTGCTTCAAAATATACTGTTCCACTTATGGTCTAACTAGAGGCCCGGTGCACGAAATTCGTGCACAGCGGTGGGGAATGTCCCTCAGGCCAGTTTGCACCCTGTCCAATCTGGGACCCCTCGAGGGATTTCTGACTGCCCATTTAGGCCCTATCCTACCAGGATCGGGCCTAAATGGGCAGTCGGACATCCCTCTCACAATCCAGGACTGCTGGCTCCCAACTGCTCGCCTGCCTGCCTTCCTGATTTCCCCTAACCACTTCTGCCTGCCAGCCTGATCACCCCCTAACCACTCCCCTGCCAGCCTGATTGATGCCTAACTGCTCCCCTGCCAGCCTGTTTGCCCCTACCTGTCCTCCCCTTTATGCCTGGTCACCCCTAACTGCCCTCCCCTGCAGGCCTGGTCCCCCCCACCTGCTCTCCCCTGCAGGCCTGGGTCCCCCCCAACTGCCCTTCCCTGCAGGCCTGGTCACCCCCAACTTCCCTCCTCTGCCGGCCTGGTCACCCCTAACTGCCCTCCCCTGAAGGCTTGATCACCCCCAATTGCCCTCCCTTGCAGGCCTGGTCCCTCCCAACTGCCCTCCCCTGCTGGCCTGATCTCCCACAATTGACCTCCCTTGCGGGCCTGGTCCCGTCCCTCCCAACTGCCCTCCCCTGCTGTCCATCTTGTGCCGGCCATCATGTGTCCACATGGGGGCAGGATCTTGTGTGTTGGAGTGATGGTCAATCTGCATATTACTCTTTTATTAGATAGGATAGAGGCCTGGTGCATGGATGGGGGCCAGCTGGTTTGCCCTGGAGGGTGTCCCGGATCAGGGTGGGGGTTCCCTTGGGGTGTGGGGCAGCCTGGGTGAAGGGCCTGTGGTGGTTTGCAGGCTGGCCACGCCCCCTGGCAACCCAAGCAGAGGCCTTGGTATCTGGGATTTATGTATCTTCTACAATTGAAACTTTGTAGCCTGGAGTGGAGCCAAGCCTCCTGCTCGCTCCGTGGCCGGCAGCCATTTCTCTTGGGATTGATGTATCTTCTCCAATTGAAACTTTGTAGCCTGGAGCGGAGGCCTCGGCCAGCCAGGGCTGCAGAAGCTTTGCTTCCTCCATTGCCGGGGGAAACCCAAGCCTCCTGCTCTTTCCAGCTCAGTGGCTGCCGCCATTTCTGTTTGGATTTGTTTACCTTCTATAATTGAAACTTTGTAGCCTTGAGTGGAGGCTTAGGCCTGCAACGGCAGGTGGAAAACTTGGCTTCCTTTGTTACCAGGGAAACCCAAGCCTCCCTTCTGCTCTCTGTGGCTGTAGCCATCTTGGTTGGGTTTATTTGCATATTTGCTCCTGATTGGCTTGTGGGCGTGGATTGTGGGCATGGTTTGTGGGTGTAGCAGAGTTAGGGTCAATTTGCATATTACTCTTTTATTAAGTTGGATTCTGTGCTATCATTCCCATTTCAGACTTCAGGAATCTTTCTTTTCGTGAATTTTCTTGACATTTGGATTATTCATTGTTCCTCAAAACTTGCATTTGCTTTTTAAATTCGTTTTTCTGGAGTGACCTCTTATCTACAGTTGACCAAATTCTATCTATTGATTATTTAAGAGAGATTTTCTAGAGGCACAACTCAAATATAACCTTAATTCTTTTAGTTTAAGTTCAATAGTATGGCCTACGTTATGACATATTCTGCTATCTATTGTAACTATTTTAATGTCTTATTTTCCTTGAGAAACACTAGACATTTTAAATGTATATATATATATTTTTAATGTTTATATGTATATTTAACCTTTTGCACTCGGATGTCGAGTGTGACTCGACATGGTTAGCATTAAATCCCGAGTAGAATAAAGGAATCGAGAAAAAAGCAAGCGAGTGCAAAGGGTTAAGTAAATAGACAATATATGTAATGTGTTATATGTTATATATACACATATATATTTAATCTTTATCATGGTGTCCTTTATTTTACATATACTCTAAATATTTTACTTCTGAATTAATGAATGTTGCTGTACATTATATACTTGAGACTGTTTTCATGAAAATTCTATGAAGTACTATAAAATTGTATTTTTCTGGCTACTTTCAATGGAAAGCTACAGAATCCCATATATGACACTCATGCTTTCACTTAACAAATATTAAAGTTCCTGATATGTGCTGGGTCCCTTTATTGTCCCTAGAGTTACAATAGGAAGCAAACTCTTTGCTTATCTGGAGCTTAAATTTTAATGTGGACATAGATATTAAACAAGATGAATAGTAAATAAAAATAAAATAAACAACATGTTAGGTAATGCAAGTGCTAAAAAAATAAATCCAGTGTAATATTAATAGAGATATTTAGAATATCAACTTCTTTGATTAAAGAAAATGAACGGGGTGTGTGTGTGTGGGGGAAGGCACATATTCTTTCTTTGACTTGATAATATTATTCTGAAAGATAGAGACTACAATAGTAATAGTAATAGTGATACCCAATGTTCCTAATTAGTTGTATGTCTATATATCTATTATTTATCCCAGGCCCCATTACACAAGGCATGCTTTACAAAATACATAGAGAAATAAATTATAAAATCATAAATAAGTACCAGCAACTGAAAATGATGATATAATATAATTGAAGACTAAGATCAGGAAGGAAAGTGAATCACAGATTCACAGTATAGATATATTGAATCCTTTTTCAAGGTTCTTCCCAATGCACAGCACTGTTTCTAATGTGCTCCTGGCAAGGGAATCATGCATAGCTCTTCCTACGCCTGCTCATAATTGTAAAATCATAATTAGGTCATTGTTTTGAAAGCAAACATGTTAATGATCATTTCAATCCTTATACTTACAGTGTGGTACACAGAGCGATACAATGATCTAGAAAAGTATGTGTGTTCCCTAAAGGATAATGATTTTATCATTGAACACTATCACCCATGTGCTGCACTTACAGTCAACCACGTAAGTATAAACCACTTTGGAAAATGAGTATGTAAAAAAATAAATAAATAAAAATAAATAAATTAATTAAGAAATTAAGAAAATGAGTATGTATCCAGACTGTTAAAAACCTATATATGGAGTATAAAATTAATAATTTTTGTTTTATGGTTTTTAGGTAAAGAAGTATGGAATTCCTTTAGACCTTGGATTTTCTCCACGGGAAAGCATACTGCTTTATGATGCGATGGTACATGTTTGGCCAGAATGGACAAGAATGCAGGTGTGTGAATATATACTTCTATGGCTGATATCTCTAGTTCTTTGGCTATAACAGCCCATCAATAATAAGCAAATTCATGAATGGTATTTATTCTGGTTTAGATAAAAGCAGCAGATTTCCTTGTTAAGAATTTAAACTCCAGAGCCATGGTGCTCTAGAATTGGGTAAATAAGTTAAATTTTCTCTATTATCCCTATTTTCCTTATCAAAAAATTTTACCTATTTTGTTGTTTTTTTAAAAATATTAACTGACTTGTTATTTGTAAAATGCTTAGAATGCCTTGCCATGGTAAAAAATTATATATATATATATATATATATATATATATATATATATATATATAATAAATGTTTCAGAAATTTTTATTTCTTTTATCTCTAAGGTTAACTGAAGTATTAAAAATTATGTGTTGGTATGTTCTAATGAAAACAGAATAAAATGGCCCTAGCTGGTTTGGCTCAGTGGATAGAGCAATGGCCTGCGGACTGAAGGGTCCTAGGTTCAATTCTGGTCAAGGGCACATGCCCAGGTTGCAGGCTGGATTCCCCAATAGGGGGCATGCAGGAGGCAGCCAATCAATGATTCTCTCTCATCATTGATGTTTCTAACTCTCTCTCCCTCTCCCTTCCTCTCTGAAATCAATAAAAATATATTTAAAAAAAACAAAACAGAATAAAATGCAACCATTACATAGAGAACACAACTGTTGGCCTACCTGCAGTAAACTCTGTAACTGAATGTGGATGACTGCTTGAGGGATTTCCTTCATAATGGTGGATATGAAAATCTTTAGAAAAAAAAGATGACTTCATTTTTCTTGGTATTTGTGGTTCTTCATTTTCAAGGAGTTAGAACCTGAAGAATTCAGCTGCTTCAAAAATAAAATAATCATAACGAGGGCAGATGCCAAGAAATATGAAGAGGAACTAAAAGAGGAAATTATTCATTGGAGTCAGCTGGACCCAAGCAAGGTAATTAAAAACATTTAGGATTTCTTTAAATTTAAGATGAATATGAAATGGATCTGACTTCTTCAGTTAGGTTCAGAAGAATCACCCATAAAGCTTTCAAGGATTTGAACATGAATACCCCATTGCCATGCCTTGCTATTCTAGATTAAATTTAGCTAGCTAGATGTGGAAAAATGCAAAGAATCATTACTTGAGCTACAGCTTGGACAGCCCACACCTGCTGGTACAACATCTTTTCTGAATCTCAAGTTGAGCTATTGCTTTTTATAGAAGACAGGACTTCTCTGATTTCTGATACCAGTGGGTCATTACCCTGATTTTCTTCTCTAATATTTCCCTAAGGAAGATATTTTGTCTATTTTACTTTTTTAAATAGGTGAACACCCAGTTTCTTTCGGTTGCCAACAACATGGATAGTTAAAAGAAATTACAAGTATTATTTAATTTATCTTACTATAATTTCTATTCTTTGACTTTACTTTTTTGTTATGATAAAATTCTCCTAATATTTTACTTCCTGAAAATGAGTTCTACAATATCTCAATGGTACAAGCAGTGACACATGCCATAGTTACCCAGGGCTGATTTACCAGACAGTTAGAAGGAACGGAATATCATCAAACTCATTTACATATACTGACATGTAATATGGAACAACCTTGACTGCTTGGGGCCAAAGTCATGGTTAAGATGTGATCACTTCATGATCAGCATGGTTCAGGTAGTGGAAGCAGAATTTCAATCCATCATATTTTCTGCATTCTCTTTCCACATGGGAAGGAACCCCTGTTTGGTTTTGTTTTTAAATTTTAATTACACACAAACTTGGGCAGACTACCTGATCTGCAAGTGTGCAATCCAACTAATGTCAAGAATTGCTACCATATAGATAAAGGTTGTCAACATGAGCTGCTTATAAAAATGCAGCTTATTAAAATTTCTGATTTGATTGGCTTTGTGTGGTGCCGGGTCAATGGAATTTTAAAACAAAATTCTATGAAATTTCAATGTGCAGACATGGTTGAGAATCTTTGGCCTATGATTGCTGTTATCTGGCTTTAACACACTGGAATATATAGACACCAGCCGAGATCAAACTTAATTTTATTTACTCCTCTTGACTCGTCATATTTTAGGAGGTGGCCAATCTCTAAGCTCTAATTAGTTCCATCCAATGTACTCTCCATTAGGCACAAGTGATATATTTCTTTTCCTTAGAGCTTATGACATGCCTCATGGCAATAAGCTGTGCCATTCATAACATGAAAATCCTCTTCTCATCTATTGTATCTTGTCTAATAACTTTTGTTGGCATTTTACATTCTTTTCACCTAAAATTTTAGTTTTAAACATTTATTTTCCTTAATTTTATGTTAGATATTTTGTTAAAAATTATTATTTGTAGACAGTTAGGACGTACCGTGCTCTGTGCTCACCCTATTAATAACCAACATTAATTTGTAACCATCTCTGCCTCATTCCATAAACAACATGCCATGATATTACAGAGACATGATTACAATATTGTAGAAATATGTTATTCCAGTTTTCTCAGATTTTAATTTTACTTAAAAATGTGCATTATTTAGATACAATTTCTAACTTACTCCATGAAAATGCGCTAAGCCTTACCAATTTGATTTTCAGTCTCAAATGCCAGCTGATTGTATCATCTTTTCTTCACAATCACAAGTATTTTGACTTATTTTTTACTTATAATTTTATTCAGGTCAATCAGTTATTCACATACCTTAAGCCTCAAACTTTTGACAGTGCAGAAATTGAAAAGCAAAGGATGTTTCCCCATTTTGTGGAAAAACTTAAAGAAATGAATAGGCTGCCTGCAATATTTTTTTCGTAAGTAACATTTTCTTAGCATTATACTTAATTTTGTATAAATTTGAAGAATTTTGAAAATAATCATTGAGGAAAAATATATATAACCTTTGATTCATAATAGTAGAATTTTGAGAATTCTTTTAATCCTCATTCAAGTATATGTTTTTATTAATTCGAGAGAGAGAGATACATCAATGTGAGAGAAAAACATTGATCAGTTGCCTCCCTTATGCTCTCTGATCAGGGATCAAACTGCAACTAGGTATGTGCCCTGACTGGGAATTGAACCCACAACCTTTTTGGGGGGCACAGGAGACAATGTTCCAACCAACTTAGCCACCTGGCCAGAGCATATTTTGAGAAATTATAACTCTATTTATGTTGAAGTCATACTTATAATACCAAGCTGGGTATAGGATGAGAGAAAGGAACACCTCTCATTAGATTATATTTAAAAATCTAATTGTATAGTTTAGTACTGTAGAATTTCTGGCCCATCCTTATTAGAAAAATTCTATATATCATCAAAGTAAGATAAGGAATAAAGGATAAATAGAGTGTGCATTTGCCAAAGAGAGCATGTACAGTAACACACACATGCATAACATATACACACATATGACCTTGCTGTATTTTTTCTATAGGTTGTTTGCAAAAGTGGTCGCATCTAAACTCTTCACTAAAAAGGAAAGACCTTCACTCTGCTAGTTTCCTTTTTCCTATTTTCCCTTAAGAGCATTAAAAGAAAAGTGAGCTGGAGCTTAGTAGCAACTCAAATAATTAGCAATCATGTTTTCATTATACTTAAAATAATGATTTCCCTTGGGAAATATTTCATCAATCTATATGGATGAAATAAGCTTACATTCAGTTCAGTTCACTTTGCTCATTGGTGCTAAGCCCAGGACTCAGGGATGCAGAAGCAATCCGTGACATGACTGCCCTTAAGGAATTGATATCCTTGGAAGAGTGGCTGTATATGACCTTGAAATAGTTAGACTCAATAGTTTAGACAGTAAGTATATAAAGTTACTCAACATTTCAGAATTCAAGGCATTCTGTAGGTGCTAATAGAGAATATGAGGAGATATTTGTCACCTCTGGAAACATAGGAGAGTAAAACAGTAAATTATTAATTGTAAAGTCCGTCCCTCAACAGTATAACATAATATATACATTTTAAATAAATGTGTGATAAAGACATTAGGTGCTTCAAAGTTTAGTGGGAAGAGAGAATAATGGCTAGGGTGGTTGAAGACACTTAAAAATATTTTTGTTGATTTTAGAGAGAGGAAAGGAGGGAGAGGGGGAGGGAGTGGGAGAGAGAGAGAGAGAGAGAGAGAGAGAGAGAGAGAGAGAGAAAGAGAGAGAGAAAGAGAGAGAGAAAGAGAATCATTGATCGGTTGCCTCCTGCACACCCCACACTGGGGATCATGCCCTGACTGGGAATTTAACCATGACTTCCTGGTTCATAGGTTGATGCTCAACCACTGAGCCATGCCGGCCAGGCTACAAAGGGATTAGGTCTCAAAGTGTATATATTCTAAACAAGAGGAAAGGTGAGGAAACCTACATCTAATTCGTTATATTCCATTTGAAACAAAGCAAGATCTACAAAGTGAACAAATTAAAGGTAGATTATGAATAAAACTTATATGATTTTATATATATATATATATATATATATATATATATATATATATATATTCTCTCTCATATATGTGATAGAGCTATAAGTAATATGAGATGTATCCAATATATATGATATATATAAGATTGATATGAACATGCAATTATTAAAAATTCTCATATATTTTTAATTTAGATTTAACATTCACTCAGTGGAATTTTCAGCTTCACGACTTCTTACACATTTGATAAGCAAACAAATTACTCGTGATGATCCAAATTCTGAAAGAGAGAAGAAAATTTTGAACAAGAAACTATGGAAAGCAATAAAATCTCAAAAAAGAAACATTGCTGCGTGAGTATTTTTACTTGAGCTGTGGAATTTTAAATGTTTAATAAAATTCATGGGTGTTCAGGTGTTTTTATAAATGATAAATTCAAACTTGTTTTTATAACATAATAATGTGACTTTTTCTCTTTTTATGATACATCGAGTTAATTTAATTATACTTCACTTTTGTGGGGACATCCAAGAGAGGATTTTTTGAATATTTTAGTAATCATACAATAGTTTATAATAATCTTCATAATAGCTTCTTTTCTTTTTCTTAGAAATGAAAGTTATAGATTTGTTTTTTTAGAAATTGCAAGTTTGCATATTGCTAAAAATAAATTGTTTAAAAGATAGCCATTAGCCAAATTGTTTAAAAAGATAGCCATTCATCTAATTAGTCAGAACAAGTTCACTAACACATTTTTCTTTTAACACAACAAAGGAAATATGATTTTTGCATCTTGATGCCTTTATTGTCTTATCATAAAGTATATAAGTATATAAATAAATGCCTGTATTTTTGTTTCATTCTAATGTACAAATTAACCTGAAAAACATGATGTATGAATTTTGTTACATAACTTTGATAATAGTTACACAAGTCTCACCCTCCTCAGGATTCTTTTCTAGCATTTATCTTTACCTTCTCTTGAGAGAAATAATAACCATAATACAATAAATTATTCTTTTCTGACTGTTTCAGATATATTTCTGAGATAGGGGTGGTCATATAAAATGGGTTTGGGTCTTAGAGTAAAATTGCAGAGAGAATGACTGAATCGGGCCTACTCTAATGGCCCAACACGTGGTGACCCGTTCTCCGTATGTCATTTCACCAGAGTAATGACTTGTTGAGAAGTACTCCAATACATTGCTCAATGCTAATTTTGGCACATGTTGAAAATCAATTACAGTATGTGTTTAAAAGAAGAGAGTAGCAGATAAAAATTTTCTATACTTCTTCAACTATTAAGAATTTGTATTTGTATGCAGTTAGTAGGATAATTGAATTTTGCCATCATATTTAATGTAAAAAATATTGTTCCACTGGATATAGAAAATAAATTAAAATTTGGTTGACATGAGATATGGGAGAGGTGCAGGAGGTTTTTCTATTTCGTGTTAGATGCATATTAATGCATATATTTAAAGTGTACTTAAATGGTAAATTTATAAAGAGACAATTGAGGTAATTAAAGCCTGATGAATATCCTCTAATACAGGCATTGTGTTTGAGGTTTGAATTACCTGGCATTTATATACATAACCTCAAACTTAAAAAAATTAAAGAACATGCTATAATCAATATATTTACTCATTTTCCTATTTTCCATATTCAGTTATTTTAATTCAGATTCAGGTGCTAGAACGCAAAGAATCATTTTATTAGAAGCTGAAATAAAGGAAATTAAAAAAAACCTTAAGAAGCATTATAAAATTTCTCCAGAATGTACTTACATTGACCATACAGTTGTGGATTATCAGGTAAGAGAAAAGAAACAAGGGTAATGCAAGTGTGTGTATGGACTTGCTAAGGCTGCTATAACAAAGAACCACAGAGTGAGTGGCTTAAACAACATAAATTTATTTCCTCCCAGTTCTGGAGAGTAGAGTCTGAGGTCAAGGTGTTGGCAGGGTCACTTCCTTCTGAGGGCTTTGAGGGAAGGATCTGTCAAGGTCTTTCCCTTGTCTTGTACATGGTCATCTTCTTTCTGTATCTTCATATCATCTTCTTTTTTATGTGTCTGCATTCAAATTTCCTCTTCTTATAAGGACACTAATCATATTAGATGAGGGCCCACCCTAATGACCTCATTTCAATTGAATTACCTTATAAAGATTCCATCACCAAATACAGTAACATCTTGAGGTCCTGGGGGTGCACAATTTTTGGAGGAGCACAATCCTATCTAATAAAGAGGGAATATGCTAATTTACCCTCACACCATTGCAAAGATGGCAGCACCCACAGCCAATAAGGAGGGAATATGCTAATTGACTGCTCCTCCCTCAAATATGGCAGTGCCCACAGCCACAAGATGGTGGCACCCAGTCCCCTCAGACCCGCACACCTGCCTCTGGAGTCCCCCAGTCCCTTCAGCCCCCCAGCCACCCAGGGCTGGCCCAAGGCGCAGGCAAGCCTCAGATGGCGGCTGCCCAGCCACCCAGGGCCGCCCAAGGCTCAGGTAACCAGGGCTGGCCCAGGCTTGCGCTGTGGCAGCAGCAGAGGTGTGATGGGGGTGCCGACTTCCCCTGATCACCGGATTGCCTCCTGCCCCTGAGGGCTCCCGGACTGTGAGAAGGGGCAGGCTGGGCTGCAGGACCCCCCCTCCGGTGCATGAATTTTCATGCACCGGGCCTCTAGTTTAGTACATAAAAGTATATATGATGTCTATACTTTGATATGGAATTTATAAAACACGTAACATACTTAATCTAAATTAATCTTGAAACAATGAATAAGAGACTAAAGTTATAGGCTGGAGAAATTAAGATAATTTGTGTGAGTTTATACAGTTATTAAAAGCAGCTTGACGATTTGTGCCAAAGTATAACTCCAATATTTATGAAACTGTCTTTATTAATTGAAGTTAATTATAACTATTCCCTTATGTAGACATATATAAATATCAAATGTAAAAATCTTTTCTCTCAGCTATAGGCTTAAGCAACAACTTGCTAAAAGAAACTCAAAATCATATTTGTCTGTCTTCTGAAAAATTTTCCTTGTCAGTTTCTTACCTTTTACCTAGTTCTTCAAACTTGAAACTGTGGAGTTATGATTGTCTTATACTTCTCCCTGATGCCACAGCTCATTCAGAAATGCTAAACAATGGTTGCTCATGAAATGCTTTCTCGTTGACCTAACTGTTTGTGTAATAGTCAGAGAAATGTGGTTATTACCTGTTTATGGCTTGTACAATAATTAAGAGGGGGAGAAAGAGAGGCAGAATTAGAGTAAAGGGGCCAAAAAGAGAAAAGAAAAA
Organism: Cnephaeus nilssonii; assembly: GCF_951640355.1. NCBI lineage: Eukaryota > Metazoa > Chordata > Mammalia > Chiroptera > Vespertilionidae > Cnephaeus > Cnephaeus nilssonii. The sequence goes on from NC_137076.1 coordinate 41,639,109, forward strand.
AGGAAAAGAGAGAAACAAAAACAGTGATTAGGAAAGAGAGACAAAGAGAAGAAAGAGATACAATAACAGTGACTGACACAGATAGACAAAGAAATGTACAGAAATAGACAGGGAATTTCAGAGAGAGAGAATGGAGAAAAGCGTAGAAGCAGAGGGAGAGAAACAGGGAAAGATTCGAGGGGGAGGAGTGACAGACACAAAGATAATAGAGAAAAGATAAACTGGAAGACATGGAAGGAGAGAGAGAGAGAGAGAGAGAGAGAGAGAGAGAGAGAGAGAGAGAGAGAGAGAGAGAGAGAAGAAAGAAAGAAAGAAAGAAAGAAAGAAAGAAAGGAAGAAAGAAAGAAAGAAAGAAAGAAAGAAAGAAAGAAAGAAAGAAAGAAAGAAAGAAAGAAAGAAAGAAAGAAAGAAAGGGAGGGAGGGAGGGAGGGAGGGAGGGAGGGAGGGAGGGAGGGAGGAAGGAAGGAAGGAAGGAAGGAAGGAAGGAAGGAAGGAAGATAAAAGAAAAGGAGAACAACAAATACTGGTCAGACATGACTGGAGGTGATAATAAAGAAACTCAGCAAGTTAGAGTTGAATTAACAGCAAAAATAAAACAAAATTGAGGTGGTAGCAAGTCAGACTAAGCTGAGAAGTTTTTTGGGTACCAGCATCAGGGCACTCTGGTCCCTCACCCACCTCTTATCCTGTCCCTTCAGTGTGTCCTCGTTGCCCCAGGGTGAGCTGGAGCCCTCAGTTCAGTCCAGTGATTAAGCAGTTGGGATCATGGCTAGGCCTCGACCACCCAGTGGGTATGGGGAAGAAAATGGGGTACATGTTACTGATGAAGAAATGGATGAAGAAAGGATCACCACATATAAGGTTGGGTTGCATTTGCTTGTGTCAGAAAGATATGGAGCTTTGAATGTCAGGTACTATGAAATCACTCTACTAAAATATAATAGACATTTTGTAGTGTAAATAGGCTTTAGGTTCTGGCCTTAAACGTACTATTGTTTAAAGTGTGTCCAACTCTGAATTGATTGTTAAACAATCTTTTTACATGTGACATCATTGTTAAGTTGAAGGATCAATACTTTCATTTGACACTACAGACTCTTTGTTTGGGGTATTTCAGACTTTAGCAAAGATCTTACACAGACTGAGAGGAACAAGACAATGCTACAAACTACACAGTCTGTTAAAGCGGGGCATTGGATATCACCACGGTTCGATGGAACTTAGACAAAGACAAGTTGTGGAGATGCTTTTCAGACTGAAGCACGTCAAGGTTGGTGAACTTTGAGGATAACCTTCCTAAAAACAGTGCCTTCATTCCTTCGGCCTGAGTAGGATAGTCACTCTATCTCCCTCCCCATAACCTCTTCACTGGGAGGAATACGCTGCTAACATTTTAGCATATTCTATTCCATCCTTATAAATACATTTTACATAGTTAATAAATAATATATATATATATTCAATTAGGGATCCTGTCTACTTTGCCTAATAGTACATAATTAAGTTTATTATTAATTAGCATTACATAATAAACATGGTATCAGTGCATCATAATATACATATATACTTCATTTAAACATTCTAATGTTGAAATTGTTGTTTATAAACAAACTAGTGGCCCAGTGCATGAATTCGTGCGCCTTGAAAGGAACTGTGGACCAGGAGGCAGCTGTGGGCACTGGGGCGAGTCTTGGCCCATTCTCCTCACCCCCGCCTGGGCCCTCCCACCGCAGCCCCCAGTCCCCTGTCTGCCACTACCACCGCTTGCACCTGCTGACAGCACAGAGCAATTGGGGCCAGTGTCAGCAGCAGGTGAGAGCGGGACTGGTGCTGTTAGCAGGTGCGAGTGGCAGCTGCTGTCCTGATCATCCCTCAGGAGCAGGGTAAGGTGGAGAAGCCCTGAGGGGTGATCAGGGCCAGCAGCCACTGCTCATACCCGCTGACAGCGCCTAGCAATTGGGACCAACGCTGGGCGTTGGCAGCAGATGCGAGCGGGGCTGGTGCCAGCAGCAGGTGCGAGCGCTGGGCAGGACCAAAGAATTTTCAGTAACCACCAGAGATTGCCCCAATGACAGCAACCAGCACCCTGCCTTGGTCTGGCGCCCTCGCTCACCTGCTCCACCATCCCACGGTGGTTGATGCCCATCATGTTCCACGTGCGCCCCTGGTGGTCAGCACACATCATAGCAACTGTTTGTTATGTCTGTTTGCACATTAGAGTTTTATATATATAGATATCATCACTTCTGATTGTTGATGGGATCAGCTGATTCCGCAAAGTGAAATCACTGTTTCAAAGAGCAAAAGTGATTTTCAGGCTCTAGAAATACATTGCTAAATTTCTTTCCAGAATGATTGTATTTGTTTACTTCACCTTGACAATTTTGAGTATTATAGCTAAAAAATGGAGTTGTGAGTACAACGTAGAGAGCATTTTATATGCCATGCACCCAATTTCGCTTCTTAACATCTTGCATTAGTATGGTACATCTATAATAATAAAAGCATAATATGCTAATTAGACCGGACATCATTCCAGATGTCATTCTGGATGTCCTTCCTGACGAAGCTGGGGCCAGAGGGAAGCCTGGGTCCCGGGTGCCAGAGGGAAGCTGGTGCTGGCAGCCGGGGGAAGGAAGGCCTGCTCATGCACGATTTTCTTGCATCAGGCCTGTAGTTTGTTATAATTAAGTAATATTGACAAATTTTTATAAACTAAAGTTTATTCTTTATTCAGACTTCCTCAGTTATTCCTGCAATGTCCTTTTTAAGTTCCATAATTACAACCAAGATGCAACATTTTACTTGTCAGTCCTCTTTAGGCTTTCTTGGATGTGACACTTTCTCAGATATACCTTGTTTTTAAAGATCCTGATGCTTGTAAGGATAATCGATCAGATTATTTTGTAGAATATTACTCAGTTGGGATTTCTCTGATGTGTTTCTCATGATCACATGGGATTTTATGGGTTTCTTGAAGGAAGACCATATAAGTAACGTGTCATTCTCATCATATTATCTCAGGGTTATAGATTATGGACATGACATCACTATGGATGTTAATCTTCAGCACCTGGCTGAGATCATATTTGTTAAACTTTTCCACTATAAAGTAAGCTTTTAATCTCACTTTCCATACTGTCCTCCTTGGAAGGGAATCACTATGCATAGCCCATGCATAAGGAGTAGGTAGTTTAGTTATACTTTACCTCCTTATAGTTGAAGTATCTACATCAATTATTTAGAATTATTCTGTATAAGAGCTGTGTCCCTTCTCTCTTTCATTTATTTATGTATCCAACATATATGTATATCAATATGGGCACATGGATATTTATTTTCTGCTTTGGATTATAATTCAATGCTACTTTACTTTTTTTCTTGTTCAAATTGTTCCAATTTTGGCAATTGAGAGCTCTTTCACTTGCTTCGTGGAACCCTTTGGCATGCTTCCCTCATTGTGAGTTGTTTGTTTTTAAACACTTCCTTACATTCTGGCAAAGTAAGATGCTCAGTCCCAGTCTTAGAATAAGTCATGTCTCCAAAGAGCCCCGATTTCTTTTAGTGAAGCCCGAGAAACTGTTAACAACCAAGAAGAGTCAAAGGAGACGTGCCTAGCAAATGTAATGCGATGCCCTGGGTAGATACATAAAAGGACATTAGGTAAAAACTAAGAAAATCTGGAAGAAGTATGAACTTTAGTTAATAATAATGTAGGGGATCAATTTAAGATGTTAAATGTAGGGAAAACTAGGTACAGAGTATAGGAACTCTGTATTATCTTTGCAAATTTCTGTAAATCTAAAAGGCTTCTAAAAATAAAATTTATTTAGCAATATATTCTATACATGCATTAAAATGTGTTCTGTAGGTACTGATTTCAGTGTTCTGGGAGGCTTTTTAATTGAAATTTGTATCACTGGTAATTTTTTTTTTTTACCTTCTATCAATTATTGAAAGTAGAATTATTGAGAATAGAAAATGTTAATGTAAATTTTTGTTTCTCTTTGTAGTTATGCTAGTTTTACTTTATATGTTTTAATATGTTCTTCTATATTCTGTAAGAAAATGGCCTTAAGGATAAGGCACATTAAAAACACTCTGAGAAAATAGAGTACTGTAACAGAGTTCCATCCGGTTTGTCAAAATGAAGCCAGGCCAGTGTTGTTCAGTGGTTGTGTTGACCTATGAACCAAGAGATGACAGTTTGATTTTCTGTCTGAGCACATGCCTGGGTTGTGTGCTAGATCCACAGTTGGGGTCGTGCAGGAGGCAGCTTGTCAATGATTCTCTCTCATCATTGATGTTTCTGTCTTTCTCTCCCTCTCCCTTCCCTCTCTGAAATAAAAATATATTTTTTAAAAAATATAAAAAGCAAAATGGAAGCAAGAAGTAAATGAAATTTTACCTTCAGAAACTTAAAGAAAATAACTTTTACCTTAGAGTTTTATACACAACAAAATTATTTTTCCAGAATAAGGGCAAAGTGGAAAATTTTAGACAAATAAAAACTGAGAGTGTTTGCCATTTTGCTTCAACACTTAAAAGAAAATTCCAAACTTGGAAAAATGAAAGTAATTTCAGGAAAATGAAAGATGTTTAAAAATACATAAAAGAGTAATCCTAGAAAAACACAAATATAGTGAAATTAAAACTTTTGTTATCTGAATAAAAATAACACCATGGAATAAAAAAGAGAAATATATGTTACAATAGTGTATATTTCAGAAGTGGAGGTTGTTGTTGTTGTGTGTGTGTGTGTTTTAAGATATTTTTATTGATTTCAGAGAGGAAGGGAGAGGGGGAGAGAGATAGAAACATCAGTGATGAGACAGAATCATTGATTGGCTGCCTCCTGCACGTCCTCTGCTGAGGATGGAGCCCACAACCCAGGCATGTACTCTTGACCAGAATCGAACCTGAGACCCTTCAGTCCACAGGCTGATGCTCTATCCAGAACCAGCTAGGGCATGTGGAGGTTGTTTGACGTAAAATCTAAAGGGAGGATAAACTTATTAATTTTGGACTTTGAGAAGTACAGATTATATGAATTTGTCAGTACCAACTGAAAGAACAGAATTTGAATATTCAACATCCAAACTACAGAGGAAAAATAAGTGGCATGGAAAACATCTGAATGAATTAGAACCAAGAAAGCAGACAAAAAATTTAAAACACCGTGACTAACCATATAAAATTGTAGCCAGATCATTAAATAAAACAATTATATTAAACTAGTGTCCTCGTGCACAAATTTGTGCACATTGAAAGGAAATTTATTAGAAGAAAGATTTGTGCAGTAATTACGTTACTGCAAAAAATTATATGTCAAAATAGTGTATGTAATATACTATTATAAAATTAAAATACAAAATATTTTAATATCACTATTTGCCCTTTCTCTATAATAGAAGTGCGTGAGTCAATGTTTATTTTTAAATTGCCAGTGTATGTCATATGTACTGGCCTGTCGGTCGAATGTGATTGGTGCCAGCGAGAGCTTTATGTATTGCACATGTGGGAGTCAGCATTAATTTTTAAATTGCCAGTGTGTGTCATATATACTGGCCTGTCGGTTGGTCAGTCAGTCAGATGGATGGACAGTTGGTCACTTAGCCTTTTATATATATAGATAAGCTGATTCATATTAACTTAATGGCTCTAATTAAGAGGAACATTTTTTTATATACTGTACAGCCCCCTTCAGTGCTCACAGCCCAAGGGTAAGGAGGCTGGGTAATGGTTTGAGGCTGCAACTTCCTCTGGCATGGGTCCACTATGAGAGGCCCACAGGGAAGGGCCCCCATAAAGGAGGAACATTTTTGAAGTTGATTAACAAAATATCCAACTAGGTGTTGATTATATGGGACACATTGGGAAAAACAGAATTGAAAGGAAAATAAATGTAAATGATAACCAAAAGAAAACTGATGTGGCTAGCTTTATCTTAAACAAAATATGTTTTAAGATAAAATCATTACTAGTGGTACAGAATGTCCCACCATTAGAAAGGTATACTAATTTAACATTTTTACATAATTGCAGTATAAAAATATATAAAGAGAAAAGCATAATGGAAATAAAGAAAATATAGAGTTGATAGATAAATAAAATACTGTATAGCTGAAGTTATGTGGTGGAACTAAACTAGTACTTAGAGAAAAATGTATAAAAACCTGAAAAGAGAAGCAAGAAAGGGTATAAGTAACCTCAAGTGGGGTTGGGATAAGATAGAGATAAGACAAATTCTAGCTGTTAGCTTCAGTTTTTACTAAGCAATATGAGTCAAATAGTACTTTTAATTTGAGTTAAGAAAGCAAAATCCCAGGAAATGCCCTTTATACGTACATCTTAACTCAGTTGGGAATACCATTTCCTACTCAATTCACCATCGGATCTTCTCCAGAATAATCTAAAAGCTCCTATAAGATCATTCATCTTTCATTCATCACCTCCTAAAATTAGTTTACAGACTAACCAAAGCATTTTTATAAATATTAATATCATGTTACTCCACTTTCTCTTAAACTGCTTAAAGTGTTGTGGGTTTTTTGTTGTTGTTGTTGTTGTTTGATTTCATCCTCACCCTAGGATATGTTTATTGACTTTAGAGAGAGAGGCAGGGAGAGAGAGAAAGAGAAGCATCGATGTAAGAGTGTAACAGTAATAGGTTGCCTTCCATACGTGCCCCAAACGGGGATCCAACCCACAAACTAGGTCTGTGCCCTGACTGGGATGGAACTCAACAACTTTTTGGTGCATGAGAGGATACTCCAACCAACTGAGCTGCCTGGCCAGGACTAGAGTGGTTTTTTAATCTCGATGTGACCTGGTCCATGCGCTCTCTGAGTTTATCCCCTACTATTTTTCTTAGAAATGTTTTCATGTAAAACCAATATTCCTTTTACAACCTGGTGCTTTTGTTTATGCAAAAAAGGAAAACTTACTGGATGGCTGTGATTTTACATCATTTTGCAATATAAAAATTCTAAGTAATTGTAATATTAAGGAAAATATTAGTACTCTAAAAGAAAATGTAGCATCTGTATTTTTGGTGACACCTACTTCCCATTGGAGTTTTACTCAAGAAAACTAATTTCACAGGGTTTAACCTAGTCAATATTTAAAGACTATGCACACATTTATGTATTCTATGTTAACTTTATTATTATTGTTATTATTATTATTGTTATTGTTATCCTTCACCTTCAGGTGATAACAGCTACCTCCACCCTTGCTTTGGGAATTAATATGCCATGTAAATCTGTTGTTTTTATGGAAGATTCTGTTTTTTTGGATGCCTTGAACTTTCGACAGGTATTTATACAACCTGCCTGTATTATATTTGCATATTAGGGATTGGAAACATTTATTCAATAAGCCAAAATAAAACCACATTTATTTTAAAACATTTGGACTAAAATAACACAATGTTTTAAAATGGTCCTGGATATATGATATTGCATGAGTATGGTTACATTTAAAGACATTTTGAACACTTATTGATTGGATAAACAGATTAGTTTACCTGAGAATATTCCAGCTTTGATAAATATTATTGAACTCAAACAACAATAATAGAAAGAAGAGGTAACCACATCTTCTGAGAACTCAAAGGTGCTAAGCACCTACAATTATAATTTGTGTCTACATTGTTCTCAGTTCAGACTAGATTCTGGAAATATATTGGTAAATAAGACAGAAATTGCCCCTGCTTTAAAAGTCATTATCTGAAAATATAGGCATTACTAAAAAAGCAAGCACACTTTGAAAATATATTTGTAAAGTAATATATTGAACTTTGCTAAAATTAATATACCAAGCAACAAAGACTCTTTCAAGATTTTTGAAAATTTAATGTTTTATGTGGTATAGGTAAGTTAGATATTAATTATTTATAGAGACAAGACTTGAAATGATTTAAAAGTGTTATGTGATCATCTCTTTAGATGTCTGGTCGTGCAGGAAGACGTGGAGAAGATCTTATAGGAAATGTGTTCTTCTATGATATTCCATTACCTAAGATAGAAAGGCTCTTAAAATCGAATGTGCCCAAACTGAAGGGTCAGTTTCCTCTAAGTATATCCTTGGTTCTCAGACTTATGCTTTTAGTTGCCAAAGCAGATGACAAGGAGGATGCCAAAGCAAAGGTACACTGTTTCATTTTATTTAAATAACTTAAATAAACATCATTATTTAAGCTTAGTTTTATAAGTTACATAATTTACATAAATTGAAGTGAATAAAATATTAATGTACTGTAAATAAACTCCTGTAACATTTGATTCGACTTTATAAATACCCTAATTCAGCCCAAAAACATGCTTTTAATTTTCATGCTTTCAAACATTTGGAAAATTAAGCCCATGGTTGTCCTGTTATAATTACTCCTGGGTTCCGTATATATTAGAAAAGAAACTTTTTTTCCTATAATTATATCTGATTTAAAAATTTTTTAAAATTCAAATAAATAACTAATAGTTTAAAAATGTAAAAGAGACTGAAACATTCATGATTCTTGATTTTACACTTTTTTATACCCACACTAGAGATCCAGGGGCCAATCGGGCCAGGCCAGCGGTGGGGAGGGGCCGCAGGCAGTTGGCTGGCCAGCCCGCCCCTGATCAGGGTGTTGGAGGCTGATCAGGAGCCGGGCCAGGGGGATGGGGGAAGTTGGGTCCTGGATCAGTCTGATTGGCTGCTGCAGTGTATGTCATAGCCACCGGTTGTTTCAGGGTAGTTCTGGTTGTTTCACCATTCTTTGTCACTGGGCTTTTAAATAGAGAGATTTTACTTGTCACCTATCATATATTAAGGTGTAATTATTTATCTTTCCCTCAATATTTTATTATCATTTTCTATCACACACACATATAATATAAAACATTATGGAATGCCTAATTAAAGTAAATAATAATTACAGTAATATAATAAAGCAATATTCAATGCCTAATTTACACTAATAAAAGAGAAACATGCAAATTGACCGTACCTCCGCTACACCCACAAGCCACGCCCACCAGCCAATCAGGATCGACTATGCAAATTAACCCAACCAAGACGGCGACGGCCACGGAGCTGGAGCACGCAGGAGGCTTGGGTTGCCCCAGCAATGGAGGAAGCCAAGCTTCCCGCCCTCCCTGGCTGGCCCTGGTCTCCGCTCAAGGCTACAAAGTTTCAATTATAGAAAATAAATAAATCCCAGATACTTGCTTCCAGCTGGCACTTGTCTCTGCTCAAGGAGGCACTGAAAAAAAAAAAAAGAAAAAGAAAAAAAGGAGGGGCTGGGAGCTTGAGTTGCGGGGGCGTGATCAGGCCAGGATGGGATGGCAGTTGTGGGTGATCAGGCTGTTGGGGGTGGGGCTGTTGGGGGTAAGCAGACAAGCAGGGGGGCCAGTTGGGGGTGAGCAGGTGGTCAGTCAGTTGGTGATCAGGACAACGTGAGGGCAGTTTGGAGTGAGCAGGCTAGCAGGGGGGCAGTTGGGGGCGAGCAGGCCAGTGGTGGGGGGCAGTTGGGGGCAAGCAGGCCAACAGGCAGAGTGGTTAGGGGCAATCAGGCAGGCAGGAAGGCAGGCAGGTAAGCGGCTGGAGCCAGCAGTCCCGGATTGTGAGAGGGATGTCCAACTGCCGGTTTAGACCCGATCCCTGTGAACCAGCAGTAGGACATCCTTCAAGGGGTCCCAGATTGGAGAGGGTGCAGGCTGGGCTGAGGAACACCCCGCCCCCGTGCATGAATTTCATGCACTGGGCCACTAGTTAAAAATATTTAAAAACATGCCTTAGCTGGTTTTGCTCAGTGGGTAGAGTGTTGGCCTGCAGATTGAAGGGTCCCAGGTTCAATTCTGGTCAAGGGCACATGCCTGGGTTGCAGGCTCGATCCCCAGTAGGGGATGTGCAGGAGACAGCTGATCAATGATTGATGTTTTTATCTCTCTCCCTCTCCCTTCCTCTCTGAAATCAATAAAAATATATTTAAAAAAATATGAAATATATATAATTTATTATAAGTTGTACATAAGTATATATAGCACCCTGTTCTATAATAGGAATGTCTAGTTGTCTTTTGTATATTACATTTGGAAGACACACTATAAAATGTGCTTAATATCTAACTTGATGTTTTGATATGTATATATAGGCATTGTCAGTTCTCCAATATTCATTGATGTCCTTCAAGCAACCAAAGATCAATTTCATGTTAAAGTTTTACTTTATATATTCTTTGCAATTCTTGGTCAGAGAGGTAAGATTTAAACCTATTTCCACTAAATAAAGGTGTTGGTACATATGTTTAAATCTACTGTACTAAAAGGTACTTTATTAACAACTTCTTTGATTGGTATTACTGAGATCTACAGACCAGGTTAACATGATAAAATTAATTTCTAGGAATATCTGAATCAAGAATGTATTCCCATTGGATATTCTGGTCTTGTGTCACATTTGCACTACCATGAACCTGCAAACTTTGTTTTAGTAAGCTTGTTGAAGAAAGGCTTATTTCACAAGCTATGTATTCCAACCAAGATTAAAGGTAAGCAATTATTCTTTTCCAAACATTTACTCATTAAATGTATGCACAAACACACACACAGAGCACATGTGTAGTTGCATATAACCATATATTCCTCAGAATGCATACACTTTTGAAGGTGTGACTTTCTAACTGTGTTTTCTCTTAATGTACTTTGAACATTTTTCTTATTTTATAACACTATATATGTTTATAAAAATATTAATATAGGAATGGTATATTTGTAAAATACTGTAAATATTCTAATGACTATTTAATGTGCTTCAAATTAAAAAAATAAAACCTTAGAATAATGAATATTATTATTTAAGAAATGTAATAATATATGTAAAATCACTAATTTATCCTTCTTATATCTGGCCATTGACATGAAAAACAGGCCTCTTTGTGATATCCTCACATTTAGGTACTAATCATTAGCTATATCCTAGTAAAATATATAGCTAACAGTTCAAAATCACATGTAACTGTAGCAATATATTGGCATCGCAATATTGTCCTCTGTAATTATTTCCTTTTTTAAATCATAAATTATTTTTCCCTTTTCCATAACTTTGACATAATGAAATTTAATTTGCTATAAAGAGAAATAAAGTGATCAGCTCTAAATTCAAATGAACTCAAATATATAATTCATATCCTTTTGTTGATTTTATTTTCAGTAAATTACTAACCTCTGTTAAAATGACATTAAAAATAATTAAAATATTATACAGGCAGTCCTCGGGTTACATCGGACTTGACCTTCATCATTTCGTGGTTACATCACCATCTCCCATTTACAGTATTTATTAAAAAAAGTTCCGTTATTTCGATGTATGTACATATATGCTTTATGTTTTTTATTATTTATTTACCACAAGTAAAGGTTAGGAATTATTATTTTTCCTTTAAATTTTTTTTACTGTTTCACTTCATTACTGCTATGTATGTGCTCCATGTGAGTGACATAGGTGCTTATATAGTGGGTTCCGACTTATGGCGAAAATCCCGTTACGTAGCGCGGTAGGAACAGATCTCAGATGTAACCCGAGGACCTACTGTATAATATACTTTAGAACTACTAATATATCAAACCATAAAACCTTTAATCCATTATTAATCTACTAGAGCCCTGGTATGCAAAATCGTGCACAGGGTGTGTGTGTGTGTGTGGGGGGGTCCCTTAGCCCAGCCTGCACCCTCTCCAATCTGGGATTCCTCTCACAATCTGGAACCACTGGCTCCTAACCACTCACCTGCCTGCCTGCCTGATCCCCCTCACTGCTATCCCCTGCCAACCTGATCCCCCTAACTGCCTAACTGCTCATCCCTGCTGGCCTGACCCCCCCTAACTGCTCTCCCCTCCTGTCCTGATCCCTGTAACTGCCTGTTTTCTCTCCCCTCCTGGACTGATCCCCTTAACTGCCTATCTGCTTTCCCTTCCTCTCCATGCCCTTTGGACCCCCAGCACAGGTGTGCTGAGAGCTCTCCGCCATGGCCCCGCCCCCATCCTGATTGGTCCTTATGTGAGGGCATCCCAGACAATTTGTATATTCCTCTATTATTAGTATAAATAGTTCTTCATGAAAGGATCATAGAAAATAATAATCATTAAATTTTACTTATTTTATACATACTGTGAGTAATGTATCAAAAAATTAAAGGAATCAAAAACAACTGAAAGAAATTGCTATAATGCTATCAATATAAACACATCAATTTAAGGTGCTTTTGTTGGTTTGCTTGCTTGAAGTCTGGGAGCTCACTCTTCATGTTCTGCATTTCTCCAGTAGTTGAGTCGGTTGTGCTTGTTTCCACGTTCTCACATGAGGGGCTATCAGTGTGGGCATGGCACTCTGTTAGATATGGTGCCCGATTGAAAATTGGAAGTCAGACATAGGTTTTCTCTTGAAATTTAGTTGCTAAAATATTGCAGGAATTTTCTCATATGGAAACTTAGGAAACAAATATTCCAGGGAGAGAAATATCAGGAGCATGTCAATAGGTGTAGTTGCCAGCTTTTTTTTGGACTGTAGTTGTGCCCAAGGCAGAGTGGGTGTGGTTAACATCTGGCCTGGGATGGCAGATAAGGAATTTGAAAAGCAGCATAAGGCCTTCATTCCTTAGTAGGTTTTGAAGAGAGGTGGAAAACTGAGTAGAACAAAGTAGCAAAGGGAGGGTTTGAAGCCCATGATGGAGTCCAGGGCAATTCCAGAACTAAAGGCCAAATGGCTGTGTTCACTTGTTTGTTTGTTTGTTTGTTTGTTTGTTTTTTACTTCAGCTAAGAATGGATTTAATGATACCAATAATCTGTTAGTAGGAGGTCAATTGATCTGCATTATTATAAAGTAACATTATAATTTATTTAAAAATTCACCAAACATCTGGAAAGTGACTTTTTCAAAGGTGTCTTACCTTGAAATTTTAAGTTTAGGTATTAAGAACTGACTCAATATATTTCTAAAATGATTAATTATTTTCTCTAAAGTTTTGAAAAATTAAACCCCTTATTTTAAACAGGCCAAAAGAGCTTTTCTGAAGAAGTGATGGAAACATTAGTGGTGGTGTTAGCAAATCTTTTTGGAAGACATTATCTTCCTCCCTGTGTGAAAAACTTTAAAAAGAAATTTTCTCATTCAGTGGTAAGAAAAAATATATAACCATACCTTGCAATTCTATGCAACATTTTTGCATTATAACATGCAATGCAATCATATTTTCCTGTAATAAAATTTTGCTGTCGTTGACTTAACCATGTCTCAGTCAGTTCTTGGTATAAAGTGACTTCTCAGAGGAGGAAAAGATTTAGGTCTTGTGTAAAAATGGAAAACTTTATTCCTGTTAGAGATTTTTAGCGAGTGAATAACACAGAACATTTTATTACACTGAAGATAATCTCCATCATTACATTTAATGGTGAAGTAATGGCCGCAGTAACATTTAATTTGAAACAAGAAGACATGAATGCTCAGTTTAACAGCCATTGGAAATCACTGTCCTGGGAATTCTACTCTTTGCCAAATGACAAGAAATTAGAAATACGATATAATTATGGGAAAGGTGAGCACAGTGAACATGAAGCACGGCAGGTACACGCATAGGAGGAGTTTAGGTTTAGTGGAAGATTTATTGGAGGGGAAACAAAGGACCAGGTACACCATGCCCGATGTCTCATCCATGGCCAGGTGGCTCCGCTCCTTCTCGCTGTAGAAGAAGTAGTCCAGCCTATGGGTCCCCAGCCCCGCACTTGTCCCCACCAAGCCCAGGAGGAGAGCCAGATGCAGAACTGCATGAAATTAATCCTCATCCAAGGCTCCAGTGGTCCAGCAATCCAGCAAAGTCTCTGTTCTTGTCTGGCTCACATTTGGTGCTTCCATTTGGCTAAAGGGAGAGAGTGTGTGGGTGCTACCAAGATGGGCCTTTTGCCTTGGGCTTGGGCAAAAGTAGGCTTCCTTTTAAAATATCCAGTCACTTTCTTATATCTTCTGGGGGCTATGCTGGGCCCTCCCCATTTCCTGAATCTCCTGGTCTTTTGTGCCCTTATTCTCTCTGATTCTTTTCCCTGATTTTTCCAGGCTAGACTCCTCCCCTTCATGATCACCACTGTGGCTCCTACTGCACATGCTTCAGAGTTCTGCTTCCTCATCTGGCTTCTACTGTGCTTTTCCCCCTAGAAACAAGTACAGGCCCGTGGACCCAGAGGCTGGACTTCTTCTACAGGGAGAAGTCAGCTGGTCTTGGATGAGCCAGTGCACATGGTGTTTATCCCTCCCCCTGTAATCCAGTTGTTCCCTGGGGAAGATGGCCTTTCTGCCTGCTTGGGACTTTGGCCAAGGATGTGCCTGTCCCCCGGGTGTCTGTGAAGCTGTAGCTGCCTAGTGGATCAGGCTTAGCCAGTTTAGCTCCCTTCTCCTTTAATACCGAACTCACTACCTACTGTAACAGGATCACAAGTGATTTTACTTTTTTATTTATACTTTTATAAATAATAGAATTTAAACTATATTTTCATCCAGACTTTTAAATACATTATGACGCCCTGTCTCACAGGCATTGGTAATCTTCTGCTTTAAAAAACAACAACACAAAACAATAGTAATCAAATTCATTGTTCCTAGGTAATTCTAGATGATCTTCCCAAGGAATTTGCTGCAGTAGTAGAGGAACACAACACCAGAATTCAAGAGAATTTTGGTTCCTTCCTCCTAACAATTTCCAAGTTGGCTGACATGACAAAAGAATCCCAACTACCTCTCTCAGAAATTGGTAAGATTGTGAGTGTACATAAAGAGAATGTGAAGTCCATAAAAGAAAATAAATGTAAATATGTTGAGATAAAACTCACTTTACAAAATAAGGACAAAACTATTGCAAAAAGAATGCACAGGAAACTAGCATAATCCTTCAGATTTATGCTGTGGAAATTGTATACTGAAATCATATAATTTGGAATTAGCTAAGCCGCTATAGATTTGATTTAACCCTAAATACTTAAAATATTTCTATATTTCCTGAAGTCATTATAAGCTGGTCTAAAACATCTCCTTTCCAATTGATGCTATTTTTTAAATAGATATTGATGCTTTTAACTAGTTATAATTTCAAATCTGAATTAACCTTGGTAATATAAGAAAAGGAATATTGGCATATTTGTTAGCGGTCATCAGTATGCTCTACTTCCTTGAATACGAGGTGGGACATTAAAGAAATTAATGCTTTGCCCATGTCCTCGAGTAAAGGACAGAATAAATGAAAAAGAAAATAAAAATATAAGAAAAATTCAGTAATGTATTCCAGATAAAGTAAAGGGATTGGAAGTAGAGAACACACACAGGACCCCCAAATGGAAAGATAGAAGGATTGAGAGCTAAGAAGAAAATGGGAAGGTGGCAGAACTCTGTTTTCCAGAAGAATCCAGGAGAAAAACAAAAAGGGGCAGTAAGGACTGATTTTGTTTATTCATATTTCCAGATAGCATATTATATTGTAATGTAGAGGCTTACGAAGGGCAAAGAGAAAATAGTCAGTTAATTCAACCATGGGATGAGAAATTAGCTGGTAATGAGTCAACTTCATGGAAAAGAATATAAGTGTTCCTGTTACCAGAGAATCAAACTCCTCTGTCGCTCCTGGGAGCGAGGTTCTTGAAGTACCACTGAAATAAGAATTTTCGGAAGCCCCCACGGGAGAATGAGATGTGGGGAAAGGGGCTTTATTTGTGTGAAGTTACATTTCTCAGGTTTCAAAATCCCATTTCCCTTTAAGCAAGTTCTGCAAGAGGTGCAGCTGGGTCCCCGGTAGAGCCGAAAGCAAGGCCAGAGTTTCTGTCCCATGTTGCAGCCAGGTGTCGTTCAGCATCCAAGCTTATTAAAGCCCATTAGTCCATTGTGGGAGTCCCACAGGGCTGTGAGCCACTTGGGTGCAGAAGAGCACAGTCTCTCCCCGCCCCACAACAGGGGTCCCAGGAGCCCTGTGCTTGAGTGAGAGAGAGGAATAACAAAGAGACCGAAGAGTGTGTTCTTTGTTTAGAAGTTTAAATATTGAGGTTTCTCATGCTTGCAGTGGCCACACTCATCCTGACCACTGACTTGTTTCTAGGTGTGACTGACAGAAAAGCACCTTTCCACATCACTCAGACCTTACTGGGAATGTGTCTAAAATTTGTCCAGTCCCTTTCCTCGTCAATCAGTGGGAATAGATTTGGAAAGTGTTAAATGCAGCTTTTTTGGTAAAGCTGTATAAATGGCGTACCTATGTTATCTACTCTTTCCTTCCCTCCTTTCCTGTTAAATAATGACCAGGCTATTACAACAGCATCATTCCCAAGCAGTGACCTACATTTGGAACTTGGAGGTGTAAATGCAATGATTTTTCTTCTCCGTTTTTCTCTGAGGTGATTAATGTGGCAGGCAGAATAATGGCCTCTCCTCTAAGATATCTAGGTCCTAATCCTGGGAACTTGAGAATATGTTATGTAGCAAAGGGGAAACTAAGATTGCAGATTGAATTACATTTTTTAATCAACTGACCTGGAGATGGGGAGATTATCCTGGATTATACTAGTATGTGTGGACCAAAGTAATCATAAGAGCCCTTTTCAGTAAAAGAGAGAAGCAGAAGAATCAGAGTTAGAAAGAGGTGACATGAGAAAAATTTGACCAATCACCACTGGCTTTGAAGATGGAAGGGGCCACAAGCCAAGTACTGTACAGCAGCCTCTAGAAGCTAAAAAGGGCAAGGAAATAGATTCTCCACTAGAGCCTCCAGGGAACAAACACAGCTCTGACTACACCTTGGTTTTAGCTTAGTAAGACCTGTTTTAGACTTCTGATTTCCAGAATCATAAGATAATACATTTGGATTGTGTTAAACCATAAAGTTTGTGGTAATTTGCTACATCAGCATTAGGAAACAAATATAATTTATAAGAAATGGCATGTGAATAAATAATACTGACAAATAATAGGCATAATTTTTCCAAAGTTTTTTTAAAAATTGAGGTGAAATTTATATACACAATATACAATTATATAATTTCCAAGTGCTGCATAGTACTGAAGTAGCATTTGGTTCAGTAAAATGTTGTACAATTACCACCTCTAATTTAAACAAATAATGCCAGATAATTATAACTGTTAAAAATTGAAAAGTTACTTATAATAAATCCTAGTCATACATTTAATTTTGCATGCTTAAAAGTCAAACATTAGACATTTTTATTTGTCACCTAAATTGGGATCAACTGAACAATTTACAAGGGAGTAATATGGATAAAGTTGAATTAGAAAACATGGTATGTATCTTCTGAGTAATCAGGTGGATCTTAAGCAGAGATTGAATGACAAATAGAAAGACTGACAGAGAAAGACACAGAGAAGTGTGTGTGAGAAAGGCAGAGATACATAGAGGAACAGATCCATAGAGTGGCACACAAGGAAGGAGAGAGAGAGAGAGAGAGAGAGAGAGAGAGAGAGAGAGAGAGAGAGAGAGAGAGAGAGAGAGAGAGAGAGAGAGAGGAAGAGACAAACACATGGACAGAAAGATAGAAGACAGACTAAGAGAGTGAGACAGAAAATAACAATAGAGAAAAGTACAAAAGAACAAACATGACAGACAAAGGGAGGCAGAGAAAACAACTGAAGAAAGGCAGTGAATTATTCAAAGAGAAACAATGAGACACAGAAACAAGAGTGTTATTGTCATAGAAAGAAGTCAGAGAAGGAAGAAGTAGAGGAAGATAGAAGGGAAGATGACAGATGATAGGTAGGTAGGTAGATAGATAGATAGATAGATAGATAGATAGATAGATAGATAGATAGATAGAAGGAGACAATTTAAGATGGACATGACAATAGCTCCTTTCCCAAACTCACCACTCAGGCCTGGGGTGACATGAGTGAGCTCCACGAGACCTAGAAACGTTCCTCTGTTATTTTTGCCTCCTGGAGAATGAGGTAGGGATTTCCTCCCTTCTGCTGGAATATGAGTAATAATAGTGTTAGTGTAAGACAGTGGGCATAATGTCAATTTTTAATCCTACTATGAATAATTTTGAAATTTTTGTAGGTCCATAGGATCTTGAGAAGAATGGACTGATAATGAAATTCATTCTAAAGTACAGGTGGCTGCCCCTGGTTTTTGACCTGGGGTCCGCGGATCCACTAGTGTCCAATGAAGCATGCTTTCTACTTTGTCAATAGTGTCTTTCTAACTTCTGAGTGGATAGACAAGAAGTTACCCAATTGGACCAATTGATAACGACAAAAAATAGAACCACTAGCAGATGCCAGAATGATTTTTAGCTTATGAAGGTCTTCTCAGTGATCATCTGGCAATACAACCCTTACATTTTCCTCTCAAATACTTTTGTGTTTGTTTTTGTTTTTAAACGAGTAATTTGCCCAGTACTAATGGTTCAAACAAATATGATTTGTCTTAAATCATTTAGTTTAATTATTTTCTTATTTGATTTTCCATTTGATTTCTTATTAGACTTCTCAGGTAAAGAATGTGAAGACTCTGAACTGGTTTCTCATTTGATGCCTGGGACCGAGAGCAGAGCCGCTGTCTCCCCATTTGCTTGCCTGTCCAACATAACTGATCAAGATTTATTTGATGTTGATGTGATAAATGATGTATGTAAATTTTGCTGTGCAACTTCCTTGTATCCTGTTTATCATTTAAGAGAAATAATTTTATTGATTATAATAATAGCTAAGAGTCCAGTAAAACACCACCATCTTATTCATATTTTAAATGGTAGTTTTCACTGAAGTAGGGGGAAATTTCTCTCTCTCTCTCTTATTGTATACATAAGTAGTTTTAAAATAGAAAAAAATATTTAGATAACAAAAATAATGTTATTTTATCAGTTAATAATCATGTATGAATGATGTTATCTTACTTGTGTGAATCACTATAGCATAAGCACTTACCACTCCAGGTGTGAACCAAAGGCAACATCAGTCTCACCTGGTAGAAATGAGGAATATTGGGAGCTATCTTAGAACAATTAAGTTCAAAATACACATTAACATGAAACAGACTTGAGAGAGAACAGACTGATGGTTGCCAGAGGGGAGGGGGATTGGAGGACTGGGTGTAAAAGGTGAAGGGATGGAGAAGTACAGATTGGCAGTTACAAAATAGTCATGGAGTATAAAGTACAGCATAGGGAATGTAGTCAATAAGAACTATGAACAGTGCCAGGTGGGTCCTAGAAATATCGGGGGAACATTTAGTGAAGTATATAAATGTATAACCACTATGCAGTACACCTGAAACTAATACAAAATAATACTGAACATAAACTGTAAATGAAAAAAAAAATAAACGTTAAAAAATAGAATAAAAAACCCCAAAACATTAGTGCTCTGCTATAAACTATTTGAGGCAGATTGTGTTTGCTTCACTTTTGTGATCCCTGCACCTAAAAATGGTGCTCAGTGAAGAGTAGAAACTCAATACTTACATATTAAGCACTTAAATATATATATATTGATTTTAGAGAGAGAGAGAGAAACATAAATGATGAGAGAGAATTATTGATTGGCTGCCTCCTGTGTGCCTCACACTGGGGATGTAGTCTGCAACCCGGGCATATGCCCAGACCGGGAATCGAACCATGACCTCCTGGTTCACAGGTCGATGCTCAACCACTGAGCCATGCTGGCCGGGCCATATCAAGCACTTTAATTTTTAAAATTGACACAAGAGCTGCTTCATTTACTGCCCCATAAGATTGGGAGTAATGAGACTGCCAGTCCTACCTTCACCTCTGACAGCTTATCTATAGCATGTTGGTGGGAAATAAATTCCAAGGATATGTGAGTATATCCTTGGACAAAACCAGATACTTATATCCTGCAAGACAAAATAGATGTATGTGTGTGTGTGGGGGGGGGGGGGGGAAGAGCAAGCACTATAATTGTTGCATGTAGCTGATACCAATATAAGTTTGTAAGCTCACAAATACCTTTTCAGGAAAAATTATTTAAAAAATAGTTGTAATATATTTCTGAGATGGTAAAAGTGACTATGTATCTTCAAATTCTGAATAAGTTAGATATATACTTTTTGTGATTTAAAAAATAGTTTTAATATTTTGAATATCGATGTTTTACTAACTTTATTTGGTCACTTATATTAAAGTTTGGAGAACTTTAAAACAACGGGCACTTGACAATATTTTATTAAAATATATTGGGTTGTTTCAGTTAGCTAGATGTTATGAACCACAATAATATATATATATATATATATATATATATATATATATATATATATATGACTGTCTCAACCAAAACAACTAAACGGACGACTAAATAGGCTGCGTGGGTGACCAGACCAGCAGGGGAGTTAGTGAGGGCCGACCAAACGACTGAACAGTGGGCTGCATGGGGCGACCAGGCCGGCGGGGGCGGGGGGGGGGGGCAGTGAGGGGCGACCAAACAACTGAATTGCAGGCTGTGTGGGGTGACCAGGCCAGCAAGGGGGCAGTTGGAGGCAACCAGGCCGGCAGGGGGGGCAATGAGGGGCAACCAGGCCAGCGGAGGGGCAGTTAGGGGTGACCAGGTCAGTGGGGTGGGTGTAGTTGGTGGTGACCAGGCCAGCGTGGGGGGGGGCAGTTAGGGGCAATCATGCAGGTAGACAGGTGAGCAGTTAGAAGCCAGTGGTCCCGGATTGTGAGAGGGATGTCCGACTGCCTGTTTAGGACCGATCCCCAGGCCTAAACCGGCAGTTGGACATTCCCCAAGGGGTCCCGGATTGGAGAGAGTGCAGGCTGGGCTGAGGGGACCCCCCTCCCCATGCACGGATTTTGTGCACTGGTCCTCTAGTCAAGTTTTATAATAGATTGAAGCATATCTCGAAAGAAAATGCTAACAGTCTAAAATCTCTGCATTCCTCAGGCTATGTTACGAACAATTGATGTGAATGTTCAAAACATCCCTTTCCTTTGCTTGAATAAATATGATACGACTGGAAGGAAGTGTCCATTGAATGGTTATGTATTGAACTTCTATAAAAACCGTTCCCTGTCAGCACTCACTTTGGATAATTGGTATGACTTTTTCTATTTTAACATCTTTATAGATATATGTGTGTTTGTGTAATTAATGTTTGTTGTGCTGTGGCATTGTAACTTATGAGGATAATTTTAAGATGCAATGACTTAGGAAGAGTCATGAAGATGCATTTTACTTGGAACTATTTTAAAATGCTACTTATTATTGAGGGGAAGTTCGTGTAACATAAAAATAACCATATGAAAGTGAACTATTTGGCAACATTTGGTTCATTCGTAATGTTGTACATCAACCACCTCTATCTAGCTGCTAAACATTTTCCTTAAACCAAGGGTATATAGTTGGATGATGTTTATTTTTTTATCTGTTCGACCAGTCTTTATATTTTCATCGAATACTTAATTCATTTACATTTAAAATAATTACTGATGAGGAAGAACTTACTTTTCCATTTTTTGTATTTGTTTCTTATGTCTTATACCTTTTTTGTTTCTACGGGATAGTTTCTGATAATTTATCAGTCAATGGGCACATTTTCTTGTTTCTTCTCATGCTTCAAAATTGTTTTTGAGAACTGTACATTTTGAATTTTAAAACGTATTTCTGAAATTTTCTCTATTTTCAGGTTTTGTTGTTTTTGTTTCTAGCTGTTCACAATAGCTATTGTTTTGCTTGGTGGCTTTTCTAAATAAATTTTTTAAAGTCTGTATTCTTCATTGTGTGTGATCTCTGAAATCTTTCTTTAGTTTGTATTCAGCTAGTGTTTTGACGAAGATGTTTTTGAACACAAGAAGCGGGGGCGGAGAAGAGGAAGGAGGAAGAGGAGAAGGAGGGGAAAAATGAAGAAAAGATTTCTCCCAATTTTTTCAGTTTGGCTCTATGTTACCTATCAACACTTAGTTTATTGACAATTCTGCCTCACCCTTCACTTCCTGCTTGCACTAATCTTAGAGACCAGGCAGAGGGTCTTCTTAGGTCTTTCCTGAGCATGCGTTCTGCCCTAGGTATGAGAATGGTTTTCTAAATGTTTAATATACTGGTTACTCTTTCCCAGCTTTTTCTCACAGGCTTTCTTTACTCAATCGTGTTGACCCAACTGTAATCTTTCGCCCTAGGCAGCTGGAATGGTTCCTCTGACTTTCCATTTGTCCTTCCTGAGTTTCAAGCTAGGCCAAACAAAGACGAGGGCCTCACCTCAGTCCTTTACACAGTTCCTAGACAGGTTAGAACAGACAGATGAACACAGCCCTTGTGAATAAGGTCAGCTCTGCTCCCCCTGCAATCAGGGGTCAGGGCCACACGGGGAACACAGACTGCCCCTGTGCTGGAAGGATGGCGGGGAGAGGGCAAACAAAGATGTCACAAAGCTTTCCCCTGCCTATTCTAACCTTTTTCATTATTTGAGTTAAACCTTTGACTATTTTCTAGAGTTCTAATAAGGTTGATTCTGACAGTTCACATCTATACATATATATAATACATTTATACATATATGTGTATTATATATGTGTATTGTACATATATACTTATATACATTATATATATATATATATATATATATATATATATATATATATATATATATATAATCAGTGGTCCTCAAACTACGGCCCGCAGGCCACATGCTGCCCGCCGAGGACATTTATCTGGCCCGCTGGGTGTTTTTGCCCCCGCTGACTGTCCTGCTTAGCAGCCGACTTAGCAGTATGCATAGGAATTTGTTCATAGTTTTTTTTAAAAACTATAGTCCGGCCCTCCAACGGTCTGAGGGACAGTGAACTGGCCCCCTGTTTAAAAAGTTTGAGGACCCCTGATATCTATCTATATCTATCTATCTATCTATCTATCTATCTATCTATCTATCTATCTATCTATGTAGTATATATATATATTGATGTTTCTGTGAAAAGATGGGTCCTTGGAGCTGCCTATGCTGCATTTTCAGTGACATCTCTTATATCTGGCACTGTTTTGAACATGTGTGAAATACTTAAATTTGGTAATAATAATATGCTGATATATAAAAACTACAAGTCATAATTTTTATTATAGAAATGATTAGCCTCTACTAGTTTAGTCAATTTAGGAGTGAAATGAGCATAGTGAAATACTGGGTGCAAAGGACACAAACACTTCTCTGCAGTCTTTCCATATCTGTTTCTATTTTTTGTGGAAAATCAGAATTAGGTAGTCATTTATTATTTCCTTTACTGTAGATTGATAACACACCAAAAACTAATGTATTCTTTAAATGTTACTTTGTCTTTTTTCACCCCGTAGGCTAAATATGGGAGATGCTTTTACGCTTATCAGGGATTTTGCACTTACTGTTCAGTCCATCAGGTATAGTAAACATTTTTGCATTTAAAGATCATATAACCAGCTAAGTACCATTAAGTAAAAATAACAATGATAATAATTTAAACACTTAATCTTTTACAGGATTTCACTGAGTGAATTATGTGATGATGAAGATGACAATGTTGTGTTAGCATTTAAACAACTGAGTAAAGCATTCAATTCAATTTTAGGAAAAAAAGCAATAGACTGAATATTACATTTTACCCAAGTACTGTGCTCCTAGAAAACAGAAATGACCAAGAAATGTTCTTGCCCTTTTTGGGTCTCACGAAATGGTTTACTGCAAAAAACCACCCTTTCTTCTATGACATAGATTAGATTTACAGGTAACACCCTGTGTACCGATGACAATCCTCAACATACCCTCCCAACTCCCATTCTTTGCCTCCTAAATGATTAGCTGAACTGTTTTCTCCTGCTGACAAAAACCTGCTTGATTGCCTTGACCAATTTAGTTAGGCTTCTCTCCTCCCCACAGGTCCTGACCCTTAATCTACCCTTAGGGCCTTCCTGAAAATCACCTAGAGGCATACTCAGATCAGCTATCCCTGATCAACTGTCCAATCTCAGAGCAACTATGGCTGGGAAGGTCAACCAAAGACATTCCCAGATCACCACACATTCATGCCATTCCTTCATACATGATTATTTCTAGGCTTGTTTTTCTATCCATAGAAATTAAAATTATTTTCTGACTGACCTTGAGACCACCGAAAATCTCACAGGCAGAGTGTTTTTCCTATTTCATTAGCCTCCCCCCGCCTTTCCCTATTGCACTAGGCCTCTCCACTTGTTGTAGTAATTGTGTTGTTTTTTTCTTCAAATAAAGTCTCTTATCATTTAAATCTGGATTTGTTTTTTATTTGATTTTCATTCTGTACTGATGAAATAAAATGTATTACCTAGCTAAAGTGTAGATTTCACAATTTATTGAACAACTTATTGAAAGATGTCCATTGAGGAAATTTTTTATTTAAATATCTAAATTCTCAACAGCAATTCTAACAATTTTTTTTCTCCCAAGAATGTTAGCTTGTATAGTAGCTATGCCAACTGTCTTGAACAATTACTACTTTCAGCATGAAATGTAATGATATTTTAAAAGATAGAAATGAAACTCAAGTTAAAATAATATAACATCATATACCATAGCAATACGTTGAATTTTTTTTTTAATTTTATTTTTCAACAGCTTATATTTGATATTATTTTGAATTAGTTTCAGGTTTATAGCATAGTGGTTTGACAATCATATACTTTACGAAGTGATCCTCCTGCTATTTCAAGTATTCACCTGGCACCACACATCGTTATTACAACATTACTGATATATTCCCTGTGCTGCACTTTACGTTTTGTGTGACTGTGACTATTTTGTAACTACCAATTTGTTCTTAATCCCTTTACCTTTTTTACTCAGCCCCACAACCTCCCCTCTCTGGCAACCATCAGTCTGTTCTCTGTATCTATGAGCCTGTTTCTATTTTGTTTGTTCATTTATTTTTGTTCTTTAGATTCCACTTATAAGTGAAATCATATGGTATTTGTCTTTCTCTGACTGGCTTATTTCACTTAGCATATTACCCTCTAGGTCCATCCATTCTGTAGCAAAAGGTAAGATTTCATTCTGTGGCTGAGTAATATTCCATTGTAAATCTTGAGAGTAATGTCCGAAGTCTGAAATGTCCTGTGTTGTACCCAGTCATTGTGTGCTAAATGTCTTGTGTTATTCCTCCCATCAGACACCGGGTTCTGAGTACATCTTTCATTTCTCCTGAGACCAGTAGAAACAGATCTATAGGAAATGGGCAATAGACAACTAAAACAATGTTGCATGTGGAGTAAAGCACTTCTATCTGTTACACTAGTTCATCTAGATTTATTGCATATATGTTCTCATTTTCCTTGGGTGACTTCATGAATCACTGCTTCCCATGATCTTAGCTTTTGTGTTTCCTCTTATGTTGGGAGCCTCTGTTGTGGGCTCATCTCTTCTTTTATTCTAGGCTATATTGAGCATTAGTCTAGATTCTCCTCCAAATCTGACCTCAGTGAGTATTTTTTGTTGTTGTTGCTTGCTGTTTCTAATTTACTGAATGTTGAAACACATAAGGGATCAGGCTAAACTGATGGCACAAAGCATATGTAATTTTCCAAAGACTTTGATGCTGATGTTAAGAAGTAAAAACAAAAAGCAATGAGCAAATGGTTGGTTAGGCACCAACATTAAAAAAAAAATTAGCTAGAGATAAATTGCCTTTACCAGAGTGGTTATCAAATACACACACACACACACACACACACACACACACTTATTTTTTACATCAAAGTGTCTTGCACATCTAAGCCTGACAATCATATACCTGACTGCATTGTGCTGTATAATACCTTCCTTTTCTTTTCTTTTTCTTTTTTGATCCTCATCTGAGGATATGTTTATTGATTTTAGAGAGGGAGGAAGGGAGAGAGAGAGAAACATCAATTGGTTGCTTCCCATACATACCCTGACCAGGGATCAAACCCACAAACTTTTGGTGTATGGGACAGTGCTCCAACCAACTGAGGCACCTGGCCAGGGCCAGCATATCTTTATTTGCTTTTAAAGATGGCTTTACATATTCACTTTAGATTTATAGCATTTGTCCAAGAGTTTTGAAAATTCTTCTAAGGGTCACATATTGTGTTTCCATTGGTTTCCCAAAGCATGCTAAGGGCAGCCATAAGCAGAATCTCTTGTTGTACGAAGTCAATGGTTCATATTTAAATAAAATCTAATTCAATGTAATAATTTTTTATTATTCCATTATACACAATTTAATAAATTGTTGATTTAGATAATAAGTAAAAATCCAGTCTCACATAAATGTATGAGTACAGTTTTCTTTGGCTTAGAATAATTTTAAAGATAGAAGAGGATATATGATTTTATAGTTTTACTACAATGCTACTAACAGTGCAAGTTCACGACAAAATCTACATTTGACAGGTCTATAAAGAGGCGTGCACAGTGCTCCAAAGCCTTCCCTTGATTTAGTAGTCTTCAGCATCCCCAGCACAGATGGCAAGCAGCGCTTTCTCATAGTGCCCTGAAGCAAAATTCTGAAAGAAATAATGCATTTGAAATAAAATGTCACAATATTTCTAAATAGAAGCGTAATTTCTCTGAACTACAGTATGAACGACCCATGGGCTATTAGCCTTTTCAAAATTATTTATTTTTTCATGTAAAAATTTAATATATCCTGAGAATTATTCCCAGTGGAAGTTGCTGAAAAATAATACCGTGGTCGATAGAATGGGGTTTATATAAAGTTGATTGAACCCTAATGTGTATTTATAGGAAGAGTAACTTGAAGTAGAATTAAATCTTCTTCTCAACTTTAGAAAGAAGTGTTCTAATATTGCTATAAATCTTGATAGTGTATGGGAAGGGGGGCAAATTGGCAATATTCCTTAAAAAGACTTCTAAATGTTAACATTAATTAACGAAGTAATTCTACTTCATGAAATCAATCCTAAGGAAATAATTATCAATTATTGATGAGCATGAAGATTTGTGCTATAATATTACATATGATAGTAAAAAATTAAAAAAGCAATATGAGGAGTAGTTCATGTACTTTGCAAGTTATGCAATAAAAATACTCTGAGTGGTAAAACATTCATATTTATATATATTTTTAAAAAGACAGAAAGCATCTAAAATTTTATTATGGTTATTATCTGTGGTGGACAATTAGAAAACTTTTATCTTCTTTTTATGCCCTTCTTTTATTTCTAAGATATTCAAAACAATAATAGTAGTAAATAAATGGAATTCTTTGTTAAGAATCAATCATCATATTAATGTTCTTTATACAATGTCATATAATTATAATTTACTGCTTTAAACCAACATAGTAAAGTGGAATATTAATATGTAAATATTAGTAGATTTTGATGTGGCTGTAATTATTTGCAGTAAATGTATTATAATTTGTTTAGTTAGTTAGAAAATGAGTTATGACATGCATTTCTCAATGAGAAATATGTATCATCACTAAAAATTTAGGGTTTGAAGGTGGGATAAGAAGAGTTTTATCAAAGACACAGGAATAAGATTTATTTCAACTGGTCTACCCAAACTCTTCCTCCTAAAAACCACTTTGGCTATTCAAGGGCCTATAAGGTCTTCTGTTTTTGTGCTCTCTTGATCTTTGGGTTGTTGAGTTGCTTCTGGATCTCACTTTCTATTAAAAAGCCATTCGTGCAATTGAAAATTTCAGTGGAAACCACTGTGAAAAAGGTGAGTACGTGGGAAATAGAATTTAAAATATATCCTCAGGGCCTGTGCTTGGTTTAATGTTCCACTGGTGCCATCTTAAAGTTCTTTATAATTTTTTTGTAAAAGGGATCAAGCATTTTCATTTTCCATTGGGTACCACAAATTACATAGGTGGTTCTATATAGTATGATCATTCTTTCCTAGATTTTATCAAAATCCAGGGTAAAGTTTAGACATATCAGAATGATAAAACTGGCTTGTTTACTTCTGAATTATTACTTCTTCAAGAGCTAAAGGGATAGGAATGTATATAATTTTACATATCAGCATTAAATTCCTCCAAATTACCATCTTTGGCTGACCTGCCTACTATGACAATATGAGAGGACAGCAGAACTGATCTTAGAAACCACTTCACAGTGTGGTCTTTCTGCAAAAATCTATTTTTCTCAATGCTGATCATACGTCAATACTTCAGCATTTAGCTCATAAAACACAATTATCCCTGTCAGTTTACTTAAGTTTTTAGAGTCTAACAGGAAGTTATTTAACTTAAAGGTCTTATTTTAAGTTTCAAAAAGAATGAACTAGGGGTCAAAATAAACCATGTGTGGGAGACTTACTCTGATCTCATGAAATAAGGATGTTCCATATCTCTCTTTGTATCGTTTCCTTATGGTCATCAGGTCAATTTCACTTCTGGCAATGAGAATCCTAATTAAAGTTTTATTATGGAAACCAAAGTCCTAAAATATACAGAAAAGGGAAGAAAAAAATTAGAATACAGTACCTTACAGTTCATTTGTCTAACACAGACCCTTCCTCTTTTCTATAGCAATTTGTTCTCCCTGCATCCCTCAACCATCCAGGGAGTGCCCCGGTCAGATTCAATTATAAAAATTAAAATGTCAGGTACTTGAAATATTTGCTGATTTAAGCTCACATACTGAAAAAATTTTAAAAATCAATATTTGTGTACTAGCTTCAGAAAGAATACTGTTTTACAAGTACATTTTAAATTGTCTCTTTAAATGGAGGAATGGTGACATCCAGTGGCCAGTCAGCATAAACTAATATGTGATGTCTGAATGTTTTAAGGGCAGGCCCACTAACAAGCTTTACCAATTTGAGGTGACTAAAATGAATGATCTAACCAAATTTCCATATTTAACTCATATATCATTCACTGGAGGAAAACACAAAGATTTTATTTGGCTAGGGGTCGTGAAAACAGCTTTTGACCCATATTTTACATTTAAGAGCCTCATGTATAACAGATTTGATTACTTGATAAATATACAACCCCCTTCTATACCTTCAAACCATTTGGGGGTACACATAACTTCCTTTTTGCATTGCAACACACAGCAGGGGTGCAGTTTTTATTTAGCAGTAGAATAAATAGCCCTCATTTGGGCATAATTAGAGTCGGTAGTTATCATTATGTTCCCATTTCAGGAATGTGCAATTTCTTATGGAGAGTTTGTAATGTTTTGACATTTCCTGCTCTATGCCATATGTTTTGCACTTTCATATAAGTATGAGGTTAAGGTCTTTAGCAAGATACAAAAGCATTTTAGCCCATCCTGGTGACTCGGCTGGAGGATCATCGTCCCGTGCACGTGCACATACCTAGGTTTTGGGTTGGCTCATACCAGAGGCAACCCTCTCTCTCTCTCTCTCTCCCTCTCTCTCTTCCTAAAATCAAT
Source organism: Cnephaeus nilssonii (assembly GCF_951640355.1). Classification (NCBI taxonomy): domain Eukaryota; kingdom Metazoa; phylum Chordata; class Mammalia; order Chiroptera; family Vespertilionidae; genus Cnephaeus; species Cnephaeus nilssonii. The sequence goes on from NC_137076.1 coordinate 41,668,486, forward strand.
AAACATGTCCTCGGGTGAGGATTAAGGAAAAAAGAGCAAAGCATTTGGATTTACCAGTTTGTTCAGTTGCTAAGAAATGCTAAAGCACATGAAGAAGATAGGTCCCAAGGAATCACATTTCTTAGCTTCCTCAATTAATATAGAAAGCAGAGGATTATTTTTATTTGATGGGTATCATTTTGGTATATACTATATTTTCCTCTTGAACATATTTTCTTTTAAATGAGTATATTTGTATACAAGTTTAAAAATGAAAATCAATATTTAAATAATGGAAGTAAAACTAGTAATTTGAGGAAGTTGACATAACTTCTGGAGAAATTTTTTAAATATGTGGGTCATACTTACATGGATTGCACTATGTAGTCTATAAGCAAAATAGGCTGGTTTGTCTCGAACACAGAGAACTACAAAAATCAGAGAGAATAAAAAGAAAGTTTGAGAGTGACAATATATATTTTCTTCAAAATTTGAGAAATAATGAGCACACGTTTTTTCCATTATGGTCTTGGAAAGGTCTTTGTGAGTCTATGTAGGATCTGTCATTATACAGTGTATTGCAATTTCAACATTGAGATTAGTGATAAGCAATAAAACTATAAAAACCAATATTATAATGATTAATTCAGATTTTCATTTATCTCTGTCTCTTGAAACTCTCTTATTTTCTCCATAAAATTGTCCTCTTTATCTGAAAATTAATAGAGCTTCAAAAAGACCCACGTTACCACCACTGTTAAAGATTTTTATTACTGTAAAACTCAATGTGACATAGCCCTTTGCAAATGGTTCATCTTTCTGAACACTATTTTTAGGGTATATATTTGTGAATAGATCTAAAATCTCTTAAGAAGAAACTATATGGACAATAGCTGGTCTACACCAGTGTTAGAAATCATTTCATCCAAACCATGATGGCATTAGAACAGCCTAGAGTCTTGTCAACAGTAGTCCCTGATGAAAGTCAGTTGATGAGTATAGACATTCAATATTGTTTATTTGAATAAGTCAATCAATTAAGAAAGGAATGAGTAATGTATGTAAGTCTATAACTTCTATGCAAAATAAATAGAATGCTGCTAGAATGTAAGTGCCTTAAGGACGGGGACTTTTGTTGCTTTTGTTGTTGTTTTATTGTCCCATCTGCAGTGCCTAAATCAATGACCAGAATAGTAAATAATCAATATGGATGAAGCAGTTAAATTATTTTGTTATTTTTAATGTCCACTCTTTCCTGTCTCACGCTCACTGCTTTGTGTTTTCTTGTGTTTATTTTATTTTTTAAAATTTATTTATTTAATTCTTTATTGTTTAAAATATTCCATATAGTATTACATATGTATTATATATGTCTCCTTTTGTCTCCACTGACCTCTACCCAGCCACCCCCCACCCCTCGCACGTGCCCTCACCCCCCTAATGTCTGTGTCCATTGGTTATGCCTATATGCATGCATCCAAGTCCTTTGGTTGATTTCTTACCCTCCGCTCCCCTGCCTTCCCTCTGAAGTTTGATGGTCTGTTCGATGTTTCTGTCTATGGATCTATTTTTGTTCATCAATTTATGTTGTTTATTATATTCCACAAATGAGATCATGTGATATTTATCTTTCTCTGACTGGCTTATTTCGCTTAGCATAATGCTCTCCATGTCCATCCATGCTGTTGCGAATGGTAAGAGTTCTTTCTTTTTACCTTGTTTGTGGCTGCAGTCTAGTGGAAAGAGAGCTCTATCTTGAGATTCAGATGGCATGGGTTCTAGTTATATCTTGATTGCTAATTAGTTGATAGACTTTGGAGTAGTTGCTTAACCTCCTTAGGCCTTGTGTGCAAAATGAGGAGTTTTGATGTGAGTATGCAATTGTTATATTGAAAATTTACTGAAATATATACACCTTATTCTCAGGAAAATACACAAGTATTCATATTTTGTATACTATTTTAGGGATTTCATAGAAACCACCAAACCTTATTATATGGAACCCTAGCTTAAAATTTCTTAAAATTCTGTTAATTTTCAGCTTCCATGCCCATGTATGTCTTTGTCACTTTAGGGATGGAAAAACCACAATATTCATCTGTTCAACAAATATCTGAGTACTTAATGTTTGCCTACTGAAAACAACATATCAAAATGACCCCTCATTTGTAGTCTTTGCAATGTGTGCTCTCAAGTCATAGCACAGCACAGAGGAAAGCATGGGAAGTTAATAGTAGTTTTTATGGATAGTTACCACTGTTTCTCCTTTATGTAGGGATACTTTTATTCACTTAGGCAGAAACAGAAAGTATACTCCCTCACAGTGGCCTGAAGAAACCACCACTAAAGGAACAAGTTGGTAAATCTTTTTCTATAGTAAGACTTACCCTTAAAGGCATAAATTTATTAGACATGGTAACAAAACACCCTTTTCCTCATGCAGAAAAAGAACCCATATTGCTAGCATTAATCTGCTCTTTAACAAGGGAATGGGAAACAAATGAATTTAAAGATGTGATATCCCAATTACCTGAGAGAGAGAGAACATTTGAGAATCCAATGTTTCTCGTATAGAAGTTGAACAAGCTATTAGGGAAGTGTGTTCATTCATTAAAGTGGTCAGTGTGCCAGTTTAGTGCATTGAATCTGTAGCTGATGTACTTTTCCTCTATAAAGTTAACATTCCTTCTAAATAATTAAATTTAGGAGAAAGTGACTCAACCAATAGCTTACTCATGCATCTTTAACATAATCAGAGCCAATCAGCATTTGTGGTGGAATAAAAGGTCTGCTGTACACTAACTAAATTATTACTTACCTATCGCAACTAGCAGCTCTTGAAAGTATCCATCATAACATTCATTAATGGCATCCACTATGTCTTGCCCAGAAATATTTTGAAATTCCTGGAACACTTTAACAAATTGATATAATTCAATAGAAATATTATAGATTTGTAAATATGATACATTTAAAATAGAAATATTGATTACATTGCTATACACAGGGAAGGCAAATAAAATATAGGGGTGGAAGTTGGGTTGAAGTAAACCATCTTTTAAAAAATTTTATATATTTCTGTATGTCTTATATATGTAAGAAAACATAAAAGAATTTCAAAAATAAGAGAAACACAAAGGTACAGCAATTTGGGGAAAATCAAAGTGCAAACTAATCTGAAAGCAACTTTTAGGACAATACAGCAGCTTCACATAACTCATGATGTCAATAGTAATGATCTTGACTCACAATAGGCTGATTAAACTATGTTCACTATGAGTGGGGGGTGGGGCAATAAGGACACATATTTAATACCTTAATCAATAAAGGAAAAATATAAAATAAATAGAGATGGTTTTTAAAGGTTCATTATTTAAAGGTTATATTCAGTTATTGGAAAAAATAAAATTATAGGGTAATTTTATTCCTTAGTAATGTCTTTAGGTGAAGCATGTCTGTATAAACACAATTTCAAATCAGTACCTTTGAGATAACTAACTGGCTTTCTTCTATTTATATGTAACATTCTCCCCGACTCCTATTTTTTCCCCGTTAACTACTTGCTTTTTACTATATAATCAGTTAAGTATCTGAAAAGAAACCTGATTACTAATTACCCAGCCACAGCTGTTGGTAACTCTTGTTGCACAGGATCACTTGTAGCATGGTTTTGTGTTCCCCTGTCTTCTGCTGACAGGCTTCCCACAGGACCTGAAACATCAGACATGCAGGAAGTAGCACCGGAACCTCCCCAGGCCAGACCAGTTTAATAATCAATGGGTCTTTACTGTCATTCTGAGAGCTGGTTCTACTTACTATTGCATCCTGAGCAGCCATGGCAGGGTCTGTGTAACCTTCCTGTCTGCTTCCCTGTAAAGTAAGCATGGGTTTTCCTTTGTAACTGTTCTTAATTGACAATTCATATAGAATTATTGGGACAAAACCTTTGAATCGCAAACACATTGGTAATTCCTAAGAAAGTTCTATCATCATTTACAGTTAGCCTTATCTTCCTTGAATACTTTATGAAATATCTTTTCTTAAAATGTGGGCTCTTTTTGTTTTATTTTGTTTTTCTTTGCAGCAGTGGTAATATTTCGAAGATGTTGAAATGTTCTTCACTTTTCCAAGTTTCTGTGCAGTATCTTCTCTGCCATAAAAAAAAAAAGCATCCAGTGCCTGGCTGTGGGTGGTAGAGATGAGATTTAACATTGTTAGAGTGAAAATGCACAGAGGAAGAAGGAGTTAATATTCGGTCTCTGACGTATGAGTAAGATATATGCAACAATAAAATAACCATGAAATCTAGATTTGATGGAGTGCCAATATTTTGTGATTTGTTTTATCCCCATCCCTTCATTATATAAAGAATAGACATGGCCAAGTTGATCTAAGGAATGTGCATTTCAAAATAGGAGGACCCCATGCAGGACCCTCTGGTCATTGAGTAATATGCGGGCAAGAGGGAAGAAGGAGGTGGGAGAGATAAGTTATCAGTTTATTTAACCTTTCATTTGGGTTGAGATCTGAAGAAAAGGCTTTTTCTTTTCTTTTTCTTTCCTTTTTCCCCATATATATTCTGTGCTGAGAAAACACTGCGGATAAAGTGGTTTCTGTTCCTAGCATCTTTTCAGACTCCAGAAAGGGCCACATTGCAGAGATATGCAGCATAACTGGGCAGAGGGAGGTGCTGAATACTACTCTCTTGAACTAATCTTAATACCTAAGTAGCATGAATGGGTCCCAAATTTCTTCTCTGCTCCTGATGGAGGAACTGGCAGGCCAGCTGAGGACCTGGTTAGCGAGTTTGACAGATGAACTGTTTATGACCATGGCAAGGACAGACTGTTCCAGGAGCCAGGGGCTATGTGGTAGACTGCTTGGCTGGAACTGTGTGAGAGACACGGCTAGACTTTAGGAGGATTCTTCAGCTCCAGAGAAAGCAATGATGAGGCTAAACCATCACAAAAGTTTACTTGGCTCTGACCAAATGGAGGCCAAAAATAAATACATAAAGCTCATAAATTCACCAGCTGTATGGCTTGACAGCGGACACTGAGAAACACTCGTATCTTGGACTTCTACCCCTAATATGCTAATGTCCAGAGTTGCCCACAAATGCCCTTCCATAGCTGAGATGAGCAAGGATGCAGAACACACGTTGATGATCTGGGGACACTATTGCTCTCCTGTTGCCAAGACATCTCATAAACCACACTCACCTCTCCACCAAGTGCCTTCTTAAAGAGAAAGAGCAAGGAGGGCCAGAAATCTGACAGTTGAGTGTTTAACTCAATAAACATAAAAATGCTATTGAACATGTACTCTCACATTGACTGTTCCACATAGTCTATATATTAAATTTCCATATTAGATTAAATATTGGTTCTTTCCCCTTGCAAACCAAAAATTGAGGGCAAATGGGAAAGATCAAATTATTCCTAGTGAAATTTTCTTGTGAGTACATTTGTAGCCCTTGGAAATTTAATATGTTTAATCATAACTCAGAAGTTGTGTATGTGTATCATCTAGCAGAGTACAGATAAGGAAAAACTTACCGAGCCTATCAGACACATTACAATATCAGGTGACTAAGAATGCACACATGCAATTCTTATTTTTAAAATCTGTATACTTACCTATAAAACGGTGCTTTATACATAGATGAGCAAGAAATAGAAGACAACATTTAAAGTGAACGTACTTGCATTGATTGGTAAGATATGGGTGTTATATTATCTTCAAACTAGAAGCCCGTTGCATGAAGATTCGTGCAATAGACCTTCCTTCACCTGGCTGCCGGCACCAGTTTTCTGCCGGCACCAGTTTTCCTCTGGCACCTGGGACCCAGGCCTTGGCTCTGGCCACCCGCTGATCGGAGCGCCTCCCACCGGCGCGATCAGCCACCCAGAGTCCCGCCGCCCGCGCCTTCCCGCTCAGCGGCGCGGCGGCCGATCACGCCTCCCGCCGGCCCCATCGGTCCCGCTCAGCGGCGCAGTGGCCGATTGTGCTGGCAGGATCGGCCACCCCGAGGCCCGCCGCCCACACCTTCCGCCGGCCCCATTGGTCCCCGCTCAGCGGCCTGGTGGCCGATTGCGCTGGCGGGAGGCGCGGGGGGCGGGGACTCCCAAGTCCCCGTCCCCCGCTCCTTCCGCCAGCCCAATCGGCCACCCCGGCCACCCCGAGTCCCGCCCCCCCGCGCCTCCCGCCAGCCCAATCATGGGCGTAGCGGAGTGATGGTTAATTTGCATATTACCCTTTTATTATGTAGGATTACCACAGTGCTGAGAGCACTTTAAGGAGACTGATAGAGTAAAAGGATGTGAATAAGTTTGTGATTTAGCGTTTTCCACCAAAGCAGAATCAATCTGATGTCACATAAAAAACAGCTTAAGATGTAAATGCCAGATAAATGGAATAAATGAGTACAGAATTTGGATTAGGGGCAAAATAAAAACGTGAAAGGAAATTTGAAATAAAGGGAATTAAAATATAGCTGAGAATACTTGGAGCAGGTACACTGACTACAAATGATCACTGGAGGCTTTTGGCAATGACATCCCCTGAGGCCTCACTGTACAAGTCTGAGAAACTGTCACAAGGAGAATCCTGACAGCCACGATGAGGAGTAAGCATCCAGTTGGCTAGTTTCCATTCTTTCTCTGTGAAAACATTTATCATCTCCAGTGTGATTTGCATATATTGATTAATTAATCTCTGAGTGGCTCATTTTTCATTATTTGACAGATAATTAGATCTCCTGTAAATCTAGTTTAATAAAAGCACACAGGAAGTATTATGAACCAAGTTTAATGATTGGCATTAGTTTTCAAGAGGAACGTTTTCTGGCTGAGTTATCACTTTATTAGAAATAGCCCTGAGGGAAAATACTCTATAGATTCAGTGAAAGAGCTTCTCTCCCAGAAAATATGACAGTGATTTTCAGCACTTCCCACTGCATGAACACCTTAGGCTCCAGTGCTCGGATTCCCTCCATCTCTGTTAATTCACAAAAGAAGGTGTGTCTTAATTTTCATGATGTGAAAAAAAGGTGAAAGCCATGGACAGTCTTTTCTCTGATTTTGAAAGTCACCATGCAGATGGAGGAAGAGAATGTAATATTAATAATTGAAGAAATTTACAATATTTGTAGTAGGAGGGCATTGCAAGAAGAATGGGTTCACATCCCTTAATTTACAGAGTGAATTTCTCTAATCTGAATCACAAAAAGGTTAAATGATAAATCCAAGGACATACAGATAAATTATAACAGAGCCAAGAGAAACAGTATCTAATACATACCTTATTGTTTTACAGAGATGCTAGACAGACAGACAGATAGATAGATGATAGATATACAGGCAGATAGGGACGGAGAGAATAATAATCCCAACAAGAGGGTTGAAGAGATACGGTTACCCGTCAGCACCCCTCAATTATCTGATTGAAACTAATCAGCTCTAAATTTCACACCCCTTTAGGAATGAACTCCGTTTTCTTTTTGTAAAATATTTGTATAGATTCTCTGTGAAATGGTGTACCCCACAGATAGTTGTCAGGAGAAGGGATGAACTTTCTCAGTTTCCTAATTCACTTTATATCTTCTTCCAATCTTTTCAATATACTGAGCCAAATCATAAATCAGGAGTTTCAAACTGAAGAGCCAGTGGAATATCTTCAAAATATTTTAAATTTAAGATAAATTATACATTTTAATAAGAAGTATGCATTATCATAAACTTTTGATTTCTAAAAAAGATGAATATTAAGGGGGATTATGTGAAGATACATATTTTTATGTTTTTTTAATTCTATTTTCTTTTTTTAAATATATTTTATTGATTTTTTACAGAGAGGAAGGAAGAAGGATAGAGTCAGAAACATTGATGAGAGAGAAATATCAGCCAGCTGCCTCCTGCACACCCCCTAATGGGGATGTGCCCGCAACCAAGGTACATGCCCTTGACCAGAATCAAACCTGGGAACCTTGAGTCCACAGGCTGAAGCTGTATCCACTGAGCCAAACCAGTTAGGGCTTTACTTCTATTTTCTATTATGAGTAAAATAATTTCTATTAAATATACATTTTTATACATGTAAAGTACATTTTAAATTTTAAAGAAAATGTAAAACTTTGTAAGTATATAATCTTTAAGTAAATTTCATTAATTTTCTTGGCTTCTGATAAAATCTAGGTCTCTATTTACCCTCATTTTTTATATTCTATGTTGATAGGAAAATTTTATTACACTGAAAAGCTATTTCAAGGTTAAACACACACACACACACACACACACACACACACACACACACACACACACACACACACTTAAAGTTTAAACTCTAGAAATTGAACTTAAGAAGTTATACTTTATCCTGTAAAGTTTCAATACAAATTAGGTGAAACCATGTGTGGAAATAAATTGTTGTGTCTTATTTTAAAATACTTGTGTATATACAGCCAAAACCGGTTTGGCTCAGTGGATAGAGCGTCGGCCTGCGGACTCAAGGGTCCCAGGTTCGATTCCGGTCAAGGGCATGTACATTGGTTGCGGGCACATCCCCAGTAGGAGGTGTGCAGGAGGCAGCTGATTGATGTTTCTCTCTCATCGATGTTTCTAACTCTCTGTCCCTCTCTCTTCCTCTCTGTGAAAAATCAATAAAATATATTTAAAAAAATACTTGTGTATATACAGATAATACTATTATATATACAAATAAAGATACTTATAGACCCTATAATAATAAAGCATTATTGTTTAATTTCAGGGAAAAGGAACTGCAATTACGAATAAGATTGACTTCACTATTATATCAGGGGAAAACATTATTCTATTGTTTTCCCCTCTTCTGATTTATTTTCTCTCCTGTCTAAATTTTAGAAGTGTTTTTTCACCCTGAAATATAAGAATGTTTGCTTTATAAAAATACACTGTGATTCTGACTCTTAGATGTCAGTTACTTTTAGGTGGTTTATAGCTCAACCTTTAAGGAGATGCAGAAATTCTATCTAAGAGGTTATTTGTGTATTGGTCATGGACATTTTACCAAATAGAAGTAGAACTGGAGTGGAATCAAGTGGGGTTGGAGGTTAATTAAAGTGAACAATGGAGGTATAGTGTGCTAAAGTCTGTTTTCATATTAGCCCTCGAATGTAGGGAATGTGTAATGTTGGACAGGCCATTTAACCTCTCTAGGGCTTTAGTTTCCTCGTCTCTCAATGGAACAGATATAGCCAGTTGGGTTCCCTGAGAAGGTGGCTCTGAGCTGGAGATCAGCATGCTCTTGTTTATTATGGAATGCGCTTGGGATCAACACAGATAGAAGGGAGAGAAAGGAAGCAGAATTTGGCAGAAGGAGAAGCTGAACCCTGATACAGTAGTCTATCTAGCTCTGATACAGTAGGCCTAAAGAAATACATTTTTTTTCTATTGGAAAACTTATATTTTTCTTCAATAAGTAAAATACATTTCTATGCGGATATAAAGAAAATAAAAACTTATTTGATATCAGAATGCATCTCATAAATTTACAATGGAATTATTTGCTTTACTCTTCTATTATCAACAATACATACACCAACGTGAAATTTTTATTGGAGATTGTTTTAATTTATATTATGTAGCATCATTACCTGAAAATTAAAAAATAATGACCCTTCTAAATTGAGAGAATGTTTTAATTAAAATTAATTTTATGACATTTAAAAGTTAGAAGCCTGGCTGGTGTTGCTCAGTAGTTGAGCGTCAACCTATGAACCAGGAGGTCACGATGCGATTCCTGGCCAGGGCACATGCCTGGGTTGCAGGTTCAATCCCCAGTAGGGGGCGTGCAGGAGGCAGCTGATTAATGATTCTCTCATTAATTATTAATTTTCCTTACAATCACTTAAACTTACAAATTAAAATAAGCTTATTTCTAAACTTACACAGAACTCAAGTTGGGCTATAAAAAATCAAACTTTCTACTCTCCTTTGACGTTACAATTTTAGATTTAGAATCCTCAGAATAGGAGTTGATTCACTGAGATTGGTGATATGGGCAGTTTATGAACTATGCAGCCAAACCATGCAAATCTAAATAAAATCAAATAGAAAACCAAACACAATAAAGCAAATTGTTAATTTTGTTTTTAATTGAAATTTTAAATTTTATTTGCTTAGTTCTGTGCCACTCTTTCCAATTGAACAATTTGAAGGAATCCAATCAGTGTTAATGACCATTCTCCTCAACTTGGGGCAATATATACTTGGATTCCTCAACAATGTTTTCTTTTGTACTCTTTTATTCCTAATTCAAAACTTACAATAACGTGGGCATACACACACATACATACACACAAAGAATTAAAATCCATGCTTCCTGGCAATGAATGGAATTGTTAGTTTGTGCTCTAATCTGGCTAATATATTTATTCATCCGTTAATTAAACCATAAAAAATATGAGGAAAGTGCAGTATGAAGTTTTTCATCACATTAAAGGAAACCACACCTTCTGTCTTTTAGCAAAATTACAGAGATGGTGTACTATTTATATTTGCTTCTTTCTATACCCAACCTATTATGGTAGCTTGAATTGAGTTGGTATTTAGTAAATGTTATTATATAGAATTTACTGTTAAACTGGAGTAACATGGAGGTTTCTGTTGTGTTTTTTGAAAATAAGACATATATTTTTTTTTAATAGTGCAAAATGGTGTGAATTTTTGAGTATCATACCTGGACCAAGTTCATGAGAGTATCTCTGAAGTGTCCTGAGGTCTCTGAGTAAATGTCTTCTTGAAGGTTACTGTTGTACTCTGAATAAGAAAACACCCATGTTAAAGCTATGAGTTATTATAGAACCATATATTGATGCACTTTGAATAAGTTAATGCGACTTCCTCAGTTGAGGGTGGAAAACAAAGAAAATACAATCAATCTGTTGATATTTCTTTGTCCTTTAATACGTTCTACTCAGAAAAAGCCAATAAACAGTTAACCCACATAACAGTAACGTTGGCATGGGGCTGTTTTCTTAAAAAATATTATCTTCATTCCAAAGTTGAAAAACAATATTGGAAGTCATTCCACGTTTTCTAATTCTCAAAATTTAGAATGATAAATTATATTTCCATACACTGCTGCTCAGCCCAGAGCTTTTCCCAAGTGCTTTGTCTCACTTTAATATTTTAAGTGAAGGGTCTTACTTCATTCCCCTTGGGAAAGATTTGTTTTTGTTCAAATGCAACATAGCAGACTGCCTGGGACATTTTCTTGACATTCAATGTCATATAATACAGAATACATTAAACCTTTTTGAAAATAGTTAACCTGTCTACTTTAAAAATGTGTAAAAATCTGATTTTGAGGTAGATTACAGTGATTGCAAAATTTATATAAAGTGAAGTAGTTACCCATATTTGTACAACTAGCTGAGTAGTTATTGCACATTGCTTTATTTTGTCTATGTACCTGGTCTCTCCTGAATAAGAGTTAAAATGATCCCTGAACCACTGTGCTGGGCATTTTCCTGTCTTCATGTAAACATTCACCTCATAGAAACTTGTAATTATTTTCCTGGAAAAAAAATGCTTCACTTGATTGTCTAGGGAATAGTTTCATTTTTAATTTAAAAGTTTTTAATATATAGATTTTTTTTTTTAGAGAGAGGAAGGGAGAGGAAGAGAGAGGGAAACACATCGATGTGAGAGCCAAAACATCAATTGGCTGCCTCCTGCACACTTTCTACTGGTAATTGAGCCCACAACCGGGGCATGTGCCCTGATGGGGAATCGAACCAGCAATCTTTCAGTGCACAGGATGACACCCAATCAAATGAGTCACACCGGCCAGGGCAATCATTTCATTTTTAATACCCTAATCATCACTTTTACTTAATGAGTTTATTGTTTTTGTATTTCAAATATAAGAGTGTCTTAGAAAATCCTTTAAAATACATAAATAATTCTGTTTTGTTATTTGAAAAATATAAGGTTGATATGTGTGCAAATATGTGTATTTCCTTACGCAAACAGTAGGCTTCTCGCATTTGGAAAATTTCTCCATTTGTTCTTGAAGCTAATATATCAATGAGGCAATTCTCTTCAGTGCCTACTCCCTGGAAAGACAGAAAGAGAGAAATATCAAGGTATTTGCACTGGGAATAATAGTGCACCTTATGCAGAATAAAGGAACATAGCCTTTCTGAAATTCTGAGAGGTGGCAGAGGCCAAAAGAAGTGTGTTTGGGTTCAAGATAAGCCCGATTCAGTCTGACTCTGCTATTTACCAGCTGTTTGACCCTGAGAAGATAATATTACTTGAAATCCGTTCCTTCATTTAGAATGAAACAACATGGGCATTTCTAAATAATGTGGAAAAAGGTATTTAAACAATGCTCAGGACACTGTTTTTTTTGTTTTTTTTTCTGCTCAAATATCAAATTTTTGGCAAGCTGAAATTAGAGCCTAGGTCTCTTAATTTCCTAAGGATGTTTAGGGACTGCTGTGCTCCCTGCCTTTTCCTAGATACGGAATTTTGTACCATTTGCCTAAACAGTTGAATTGGGTACTTTTCATGGTCTCTTGCAGCCTAACGCATATACAGAGTGGGACAAAAGTAGGTTTATAGTTGTTCATATGGAAAACAATACAATAATTAATAAATAATAATACAAGAATATCCTCTGTTTCGAGTATTCATAACTGTACGTCTATTTTTCCCTGCTTTGTATTCTTCTCTGATAGTAATTTTAAAGACAGCACGTCTTTTTCAGAAAAGCTTCAGAAATTCTTACTACTGTTCTATGCAATATAGATAAAATATTACAGTTTCATCCAAACAGTAACATGACTTCTTTCTTGTAGTTTTTAATCACATAATTTTGCAAGATGTAGGAATTGACACATGTAACTTTAAAAAAGCAATTAGTTGAAATTCATGTGAATTTTATACAGTGCCTATTCTGATCTACAAATATGTGATGGCTAAAATCCAGGTTCCCTTATTTTTTTGTTCCTTTCCTCTTTCTTGTCCCACATTGTTCACAGATGGTGGTAATCTGGTCATTGGCAGGCATTGTATTGGAATGATTTCAACAGTCCTGCAGGTGTTTAATATCAACATTTGGAAAGATGCAAAAACTCTTTTTTGTTCCCTATCCCTAGTCAACAAAATTTCTAACAAATCTGTAGTCAATTTATTTCATAGAAGTTATTTTCCTGTGAAAAAGAAGATTCTAATCCTTCAGAAGTAACATTTAGATTCATTTGAGCAATAGTTTTTGTAAAGGACTAACTTAAGATCACAAAAATATCCAAATAAAGATGCCATCTATATACTGTGTCTGCCTCAGTATCCTATTTTTACTTAATGAGCCAAATTTTTTACAAATAATTTAAAGAGATTCATGTGACATAACATTTCCCCTTAATATAAGAATACATGGTGGGGAGGGAGAATTTGAATAAGTCCCTGAAGCTTATTTACTTTTTCCTTTTGGTAGCTCAGCTGGGCCAGGGAGTCTGAATCTGTGTAACAAAAGAACAGGCTAATCCCACCCCGTGATCTCTAGAGGACCCTTCTCCTAACAGGGCCACTTCTCCTGACCACAGCATTCCCCTGGTCTCATCTTTGCTCAGATATTCCCTTTGTTCTTCCAGATCATATGTAACAACATCACAGGGCACTTTCTTCTCTACCAGTCTATGGGTCTCTACCTGTTACAGGTCTATTTTTACATCAGACCACTACCTTCATGGCATGCCAGAGTTCGTGAGCATCATAAGATGGTGGTGGGTACATGAGGCCAACCATAACATCTTTGAAGTGATCTGACAGCTTCTCCTTCAAGTCACCAATCAGGTCCTATGAGGGAAAAAGTAAGTATTTTTGTTGTATCAGTTGCCAACTATACAAGAGGAATGGGATAATTGCATAGTCTTCTAGTAAAATTTCCTTTTCCATGTCATTTCACTTAATAACAAGTCTGCTTTTGATTCATACATATATACATGGATTATACAAGATGATGGACTTGAGGGTTTGAAAATGAGATGTCATCTATATGGATATTCTAGTCAACAAACAGGGAACAATATTCTTTCCCTAATCTCAGCCCAACCCTCTTTTGACCTCAGTGTGAAGATAAATAAAAGTTGAAATCTACAAACATGTTGGTTAGGAGCTCTTAGTTTTCTTGTGTGGGATTAATGAAACATTAGTTCTTAAATAAAATATATGTTATTTTATTTTATTTTATTATTGTAGCTGTCACTCTTAGCAGGGGGTTCCTGGTTATCCTATTGCCAAAAATCTTGTGTAGATGATTTTAGTACTCTTAGACCTTTCTTCAAATAGCCACATTAATACAAGCATGCTGAATTGTTGTCCTTTTAAGACACATATAAAACTATGAAATTGATTGTTTTACTTTGACTTTTATTTTATTTAGTATAGGATGGGTATTTAAAAACATATATGTTAAATTTATCTTTTGTACGGTTAAAAAGATATCTGTTTAAAATTTATCATTTCTTGCTAAAATGTATGAAGTACATGCAATGTTACTTTAAAATATGCTATATTTTAGTTCTGAGGTGGTTCAACAATAGAATGCAAGTGAAAGATCCCAGTGAGGCATGATAAGCTTTAATAAAATGTAAACAAAATAGTTATAATTTTTATTTTATATCTAACAGCACCTCTCCTATAATTTGATTTTTCTTTGTTCAGCGAGTAAAGGCATTTCCACATGGTGGTAATTGGTAATACAGAGGATCTGTTGAATTTTCGTTAGGGTCAATGCAATTCATTTAATGAGCGATTATGGCCAGCGTTGTGTCAGGTGTCTGGAGTACATATAAAACCATAAAATCTCCATTTTCTTGGAGCTTATGTTCTGTTTAATTTCCTCATTATTTGCCAGTGATTTTTTTTTCTAATTTCTTTACCAAATAGCTCTTAAGGTGCTATTATGAACCAGGCTCTCTTCCAAGTACTGGGGCTACAGCCATAAATAAAACAGATATGAGCATGTGAGCTTATACAGCTTATATTCTCATATCCACAGGAACTCAATGAATTTTTTTAATATTTATTTAATACTGATTCCCAGACATGGTGGTGAGGGAGAAATACAACATAGACCATGTGTCCAAGGAGATTCACATTCCACAAACGCAAGATAACGTAAATGAAAATGTGAGCTAATATACTTTCTGGGGCTTTCAATAGAATTTTTCACCTAAGTTCCTAAAACAGTAGTGCAAGAGGGTGAAAATAATTCAGATAAGAGATCCATTCTGATCGCTTTCTGAATTACTTTCAGGATTAGGGCATTGGGACGTGTTTAGACAAAAGACAAGAGGTATTGTGATGGGAGGTAGAGGAGGCATTTGTGATGGTTCATTTTATGTCAACGTGACATTTTATGTGTCAATGTTTGACCCAGCTATTTGGTCAATCATTATCCTTGATATTACTGTAAAGGTATTTTTTTGTGTGTGATGGGTTTAACATTTAAATCAGTCGACTTTGAGTAAAGCAGATTATTCTCCATAATGTGGTGAGTCTCAGTCAGTTGAAGGCCTTAATAGAAACAGACTGGCCTCCCCAGAAGAGAATTCCGCCAGCAGACCACCTTTGGAACTAAACTGCAAATCCTCCCCAAGCCTGCTGACCAAGCAGAGGGATTTTGAGATTGCCAGTTTCGACAATTATGTGAGCTAATTCCTTAAAATCCTCTCTATGTGTATCTGTGATAGATACATGAAGAGGAGAGAGGAAGAAATACTGAGATACTTTTTGGTGTGGAGGGGAAGGGAAAGGATGGATTCTGATGCACTGAGTCTTAGGAGTGGCTCAAACGCAGCTCAGCTGCCATCAATTCCCTCTTCCCAGAGGAAGTGTGATCTCGCGAGATCTCGGGAGTTGGAGGGACCGCAGGGGATTCCAGTTCTGAGGCCGGTGTCTCCGACTCTTCAGTAAGGAGTCTGGCTCAGGCCACCTATCAGGCAAATACGTACAAATGAGTGTACCGAACCCTGACGTGGACACCCTCCAAGAAGGTAAGGCAGTCGGTAAAAGAGAAGTGTCTGTGTGCTTTGCATTTGTCCTGTGAATTGTCCACTTGGAGGGAATGTGGGTATTAAATTAGGCTCGCAGGGCAGAGCTGTGTGTTGTTGTGCACCTTCGCCCCTGTGGGAGCTCAGGAACCGGCGCAGCTTTTGGTGGCAAAGCAACTCTAAGCCCGTGTTCCATTCATTCACCAAATGATGACGGCTTCTTTAAATGACGGTTTTCTCTATATGCATCACTAAGAGATGTGGACCTTAGTTAATGTTAGCAAATTTAACTTTTATTAGCCTCCCCCTTTTAAAATTTCAAAATGGGATATCGCTGAGAAGACTTGTGCCTTTAGTTATTTCCTTAAATGATTTCCAGTTAGTTATTTTGTGGTTTTAAAAAAAGTTTAGGATACAACACCTATTTCTTTTCTATATGTAAAAAAAAAAAATGTTTTCTACCATATAAAAAAAATTTAAAGCCATTTAAAAGGAATCAGAGGCCTCCCAATTTCGAAGATTTTAGCATTTTTTTGCATACTAGTATATTGTAGGGAAATCGTACATCCAGCATTTATATTGGTGCCATAAGGTAATTAGACACCAATTTAATAGGGTCATGTGATGATTCTAGTTGAGAGGGAGAGTTTGTAAAATTATTCAGATAAATTTAATATAATATTCTGTTTGGAGGTGGGATGCTCTTTCCTTTACTCCAACGGAACATCAGTGAAGTAGAAGAGTATATACATACTTAAAGCAAGCTACAATCTATTCTAGTACTTATTATCAAAGGCCCAAATGAGGCTCTCATGAGCAGTTTATTGAGATTCACAAAGTTATAGAAATTCATAAAATAAAGATGCTATCAGTAAAATGAGGGTTCATGGGAAGTGTAGATATGAACTAGACCTTGAAAGATGACTTAGTTAGACAAAGGCATAGGAGATATCAACAATAGACAATATTTAAGGACAGAGAAAGCACTGACTTGGGTAGAGAAAAATGTTCACATGAAAGGGATAAGCTACCTCTAAATAAATGTTGAATTGTTTTGAAATCTAAATGTTTTAGATGTACTTTTTAAATGTTTGTATTGATTTTTACAGAGAGAGGAAGGGAGAGGGATAGAAACATCATGGATCAGCATAGCCCCCTCGGGGGATAGAGCCCACAACCTGGGCATGTGCCCCGACCGGGAATTGAGCCAGTGACCTCTTGGTTCCTGGGTTGAAGCTCAAGCACTGAGCCACATCGGCCAAGCAAAATGTGTTTTAAAGGAGCCTTTGAATATTAGTTATTTTTCTATCCCTTCTAGTTCAGAGTACAAAGACCCCAATAATGGAACGTGAAGCAGGTCAAGCAGAAGAGTGTGATGATTATAATAACCACTAATACTTACTGTTCACTGTCTGAGTATCAAAATAGCTATAATAATTTATTACAACGACCCTATGAATTAGGAACTACAATCATCCCACTGTACAGATGAGAAAACCGTGGCATGTAGAGCTTAAGTAGCAGTTTCCATACAAATCAACAAGTGAGTGATGGAGCCTGTATTTTAAATCAAGCATTTTGGCCTTCTAGCCTCTTTATGTTATGTAGGTCATAGGAAGTCACTAGTCATATATCAGCAAGGTGATGAACATAACACATAGGTGCTGAATGCAGCATTTATGGACATTTAAATTTAGTGGCAGTGCTTTGAAGGTTTAAATGCAAATAGATCAATAATGGTACTTGGCATTTGGTGAAAAGGTAGAAATATTAGAATTATCTCCTTTATGAGCCTTCCTCTAATTTCGAGTGAAGTTGATTAATACATTGCCAGCACAGCACTGTTCTATCTTCCCATGTTTTACACTAGATTTTAATGACCATATTATTTACATTGATTTCCTCCCAAAGTCTATCAGGATGTAGATTTGCTCATAAATGTTCCTAAATTCATCATTTAACTCTAGCAAAGTATACAGTATACCAAATGTGCAGAGGATAAAGTATATACTAGTAGAACATACAAGTAAATATATAAACAAGTGAAAGAAGAAATGAATGAATGTGGAAGAAAACCCTTAATTTACTGATATATATTTAAAGAATAACGAAAATGTTCAAGCTGAAGATTGCTTGGGAACTGCAAACGTGTTTTATTTAATCTTTACTCACATTTCTTTGATCATTGTCCCTCCGAAACACTTACTGTGTATATGTCTTCATTTACTATGTATAAATGATACTGAACACCTCTGTATATTTTTGGTTGTAGATGGAGATTAGTAATGCCACTAGATGGCACTGGTATACTAGTATTTTTGTTTTATAACTCAGGTGTATGTGTGTGTATACATGGGTATAGTGAACTGATTTTATAAAAGATTGCAATGAAATTATAAAATTTCAGTGAAATCAATGTCATCAGATATCATCTAATGCCATTAGAGTGTACAGGTTCTGAAGGTAGAATGCTTAGGTTTGAATCCTGACTACGCAAAGTACCAGCTGTGAAATTGCACTAAGTAATCTATTAGTTACTTAACCTCTTTGTGTCTGCTTCCCTAACTGTAAACTGAAAATAATAACAGCACCTATTTAAGAGTTTTGATCTAAGTATAAAAATATTTAACTTAGGTGACATTCTTAAATATTTTCTGGCACATATGAGGCATTTAAAAATGTCTCTTTTTGTCTTTCAAAAAATTAAGTAATTTACTGCAGATCAAAATGGCTAACACTAGATTATCTCCCTGTTTCTCCACTCTTTCAGTCTATCTCAATTTCTCTCTCTACCTCAGAACTTTATTATATATCTCACAACTTTTATAATACCCAATTGTTTGTAAATGTTACTGTCTCTAACTTACAAGTACGTCCAGAAACTGATGATGTCTTATCTCTTTTATTGCTACAACCCTTGTCCAGCCCACCACCTATATCACTGTGGTAGCATTAACTACTCTCCTATATTAAAGTAGTAGCCTCCAAATGAGTCTTCCTTCTGTCCTTGTACCCCACGGTCTCCCCTCAATGCCTCTGACAGTGTGATCCCATAAAATACAAAATCAGACTAGTCACTCCTCTCCTCAAAATGCCCTTTCTTTCTCATTCTAAACTCCAGGATAAACTACAGTTATTGTTGTGTAGTTGCTCTCAGGATAAAGCAAACACGCCCGGTGTTTTATTGCATTCAAATGTCAAAGCCCCTACAATAAACAGTTCACAAGGTTCCTGACATGTTCTTGGTCACGTCTCTGCCCTCATCTCCTCTTACTCTTCCCCTTGCTCCTGATCTCTCTACTCCACCTACAGTGGGCTTCTTACTGACTGGAATAGCAGACTTGCTCCTATCTCAGGGGCTTTGCTTTTGCCCTTCCCTCTTCCTTGAATGGTCTTTCTCTAGATATTCAAATGGCCCATCCTTCCCTGCCTTCCTCGCAAAGCCCGCCTTGGTCACACTACTAAAAATTACACCTGGTCTCCCAACGCTTCCTGTATTTTTCACCAGGTGTCTTCTTTTTCCCTACAATATTTATTACCTTTTGACATGACACATTTTACTGAATGCAAGCTCAATCATGGCAGGGCATTTGAGTCTGTTTTATTCATAGCTCTTTGACGGCCCACAGAATTGTGCCTGCTACACAGTCAGCACTCACAAAATCGGTACAAAATGGGGACCACTTGCAATTCAACTATTATGTGTTTGAAGTCATTTTGGCTGTTCAAAGATAAACAAGCAGTTTTATGTAGTGGAGGGTGTGGAAACACAGAAATTGCAATTTTCCTGCCACGCAAAAAGTGCGAAGTGCTACAGCAGTGAAAATAGTATGATATTATCAGGACAATGAGAAGGAGGTATTACTTTCAGTTGGGAAGATAGATACTAAAAAAATATGTTTGAAGAGCTAAACTTTGCAAGTTCAAAGAGGAGCCATCAAATAGGTTCTCTAATTAGAGTCTTAAGTTCTCACTTGGAGTTATATAAATAACTGCACAGGCAACCGTTGGAGTGTGACTTTCCCCAGCCTGGCTGTCTCTGCTTTCTTGGTTGCCTAAGACTTGCCTTAAAGGGACTCTGTGGGAATCACAGCTTGGCCTTGCATTAAGCTAATGAGTCCTTGCTTTTCGAATTGAGCTGATGAAACTGCAGATTACCCATATTGCAGCTCTTCTGACCACTCCATTTAAACGAAAAGTGAAATGGCAGTTTCTTTCTTGTTTCTCTTTCCTTTATCTAATTATGTTTCACCAGGGGCAAGAAGTAGAAGTGTGACTAACATTTTGTGTGTCTGGATATGCTCAGAGGAACAGTTTTATAGTTTTACATGCTTTCAACTTACATGTTTTCTTCTATTATCATAAAAAAATAATACTTGCTGTTTAAACATTCCATGATGTCAGCTAGTATAAAGTGTAACTTAGAATTTGTCTTAATTTTACCCACCCCAATATTTATGTTGTAAATACTTGCACAGTTTTATATTATAGAAACATTTGTGCAAGGTGAATATTCATTTGAAACCCTTCACTTTAGGGATGTTTTCACAGTTTATTTAGTGATTCACTTTTCAATAGAACTTGGAATTGTTAATCTTTGTCTGATAATAAGGATAATCTTTTTGTTTTTTGAGAATCATTATATAAAAGCTAAAACTCTCCCCCTCGAAAACAACAAAATATAACACACATTGCTTCAAAGGTCTAGTTGATCTCAAAAGAAAGAGGAACTCCTGGGTGTAAAAACTAGGATAGAGATGAAAACCAGAGGATGAGCAAATGAGCTGACCTTGGTGATGACCTTGCAGGTGACCTTGCAGGGGAAAGTAGAGGTTGGTGTAATAACCATGTGTTTTGGATTTCAAAGCCCAATGTGAGATACTGTATAAGGACTGGAGAATGTTTATGGGGCCAGTGTAACAGAGGAAACAAACTCTGAAACCTCTTATATGAGGTTGGCACCCTCAGTAAAAATGTGAACTAGGGAAAAAAATATAATTGATCCTTGAACAACATGAGGGGTTAGGGGCACCAACTCACTTCACAGTGGAAAATTTGTGTATAACTTAAGTCAGCCTTCCTTGTACATGGATTCCTTCCTGGAGATTGAAAATGTGTAACTTTCAGCATTGAAAGATGGGTAGGAAGTTCATCTCTCATTGCCTGGGTTTTGGATTGAAGAATATTTTCTCTGAGAACTCAAAATAATAGATCTTGGGCTTGAATTTTCATATGAACTGAGAACTCCATGAAGAGAAATTATCATGAAAGTTAGTCCTGAGCTGGTTGGGGATACCAAGAAGAAGCAAATGCAAAATTAATGGTTTTGAATTCTGAAATCTAGAGAAATTCTATAACTCTTCAGAAAAATATAATTCTCACTGAAGAAAGCAAGATACACTTTAAATGTTCTCACAATAAAAACATGATATGCACTTAGAATCAGTTTTCTAGAGGGATAGATGGTGGACTCTATAAATAGCAGAATTCAAAACCATGAATTTGAGGCAATAACAATCTAAAAGAACACCATGAAAAAAAAATAGTCTTGATAAGAAAGCAAATGAAATTCTAGAAATTAAAAACTTCTACCATTAAAAATACAACATATATTTTAAAGAGTAGCTAGTAAGCAGCTAAATATGTAATTAGTAAATTGGAGAACCATCTGAAAAAAATGACAAAAAAATTCCACAGAGACAGATAAGAAATAGGTGATATGAACATAAGGTGAAGAGACTTGGAAGAACAAACTTTTTCAAGTAGAATTTATAGGAGGAGAGAATGTAGACAATGCCAGAGAGATACTATTTCAAATACTATCCTATATAATAAAACCCTAATATGCAAATCAACCAAATAGTGGAATGACTGGTTGCTATGACATGCACTGACCACCAGGGGGCATACGCTCAACTCAGGAGCTGCCCTCGGGTGGTCAGTGCATTCCCACAAGGGAGCACCGCTCAGCCAGAAGCTGGGCTCACAGCTGGCCAGCACAGTTGCGGTGGCAGGAGCCTCTCCCGCCTCCGTGGCAGCACTAAGGATGTCTGACTGATGGCTTAGGGTGCAGGGAATGGGCCTAAGCCATCAGTTGGACATCCTCCAAGGGCTCCCATACTGTGAGTGGGCACAGGCTGGGCTGAGGGACTCCCCTGCCTCCCCATCCCCTCCCCCCCGCCTCCCCCCCCCCCCCCCCGCTTCTTCCTTCCCCAGTGCATGAATGTCATGCACTGGGCCTCTAGTATAATATATTAACCCTTATCTGTAAAATAAAAGTACACAGACCTGTTGACTAACCCAGTGACATTGAAGAATACAAAATATAAAGAAATTACCTTAAAAGCAACCAGAAATAAAAGGTAACCCAGAAAGGAATGAAGAAGTAAAATCATTAAAAGAGATCAGGAAAAAAAATTTGAAATTACATCTGCAAAGTCCTAAGAAAAAATAACTAGAATGTAGCCTAGAATTCTGTATTAATCTAAACTAATATTTTAAAAATGAGGGAAAAAATGAAGATATTCTGAAGGAAAAGACTGAAATAACTTAAATAATTATTTGTTATTTCTGGAAAAAACAACAACCCTAAATGAATGTCCTTTGGAAAAATGATATTGAACTCAGCAACATAGAGTTGGACATTAGAAGAAAAATGAACAAAGAAGTTGAAAATTATAAATTAAAGCATTCAACTTATAAAACAGCAACATAATGATTATTTTGGGGAGTATAAAACAAGATAGAATAAAATATATTCTATAATAATAATAATATACTGCCTGGAAAATATCCCTAGCCATTATGTGAATGCCAGGCATAAACTTAAGAGATGTCGTTTTGAAGATGGAGTAGCAAATGCTACAGAGTCCATTTCAAAGAAAAATTTATTTTAAAACTTCCCATGTGTGAGCCAACTCCAAATAAGTAAAAAAGTGCAAACCCAATGGCTGTGGCCAGAAAGAAACGTGGCTCTGGCCACTGATTCATGAGTATACATAGCTGAAACATACAGTATCTGCAATGATGAACTTGCCACCTGCTATAGGACTTTGTGTAGCCCCAAATCATCAGAAGATAAATGTTTCTTATTGATGCTGATCCTCTCTCTGCCTTCATGTCTTTTCTTTCCTTCTACACCAACCTCTGCTGCGTGCAGGAGAGAAATAATAAAGGGTGGGACCAAGGTCTTTCTGTCCCGTTGTGGACTAAAGACCATTCATACTTGTCTGAATATGCTGGGGGACACTCAGGAGTAGAAGGACTCAATTTTTTTTAATAAATGTGTTGGATACAGCCACAGGTCACCATTCTCTGTGGACCCATTGATTGAATTTGGGGGATGCCCAAATTCAAATGATGGGTGTGGGAAAAGTTTGCAGTGGAAGAAGGGAAGCTAAAGGAGCTTGTGATTGGAGACCTTTGGGCTGATTCACTGTACTGTTCTAATAACTTCTCTATTGTTGAATATAGTTGGTATTTATGTTTTATTTGTTTCTGTTATGATTGCTTATAAATGCCAAAGGGGATGCTCTTGATAGGAAAAGAGCCACATATAGGGAAGTGCTTTCACCTATAGCCACATATAGGAAGGCTCCCTAACCCCAATGATCACTTTCTGTTTAAAGCCTCTGTGACAGGGGCTTTGCTGATGGGAACCTCTGGCAGGAGGAGGTAGCCTCCCAGAGGTGCTTCTTGGTGTTGTGAACTTGTTGCCTTTCCTTCCTCATATGACTTCCAGGTACATCACCTTTGAAAAGCAGCTATTGTTTTGCTACTGAACTCTCACAGAAACCAAATACCTGATCTATGAAGGCTTGTGACTCTTGTGCCTGATAGTCCCATTTTAATGGGACAACTGGGATCCAATGACTAGTGAAGGGGGAAGAAATCAACAAGTCTCACTTGTCAGATGGACATGGCACTCTGAAGAGAACAGCTGGCCTGGCCCCAGGAGCATCTTGGCTTTACATGAAAAATGGCAGCTATTATTTTTTGAGGAAGATTTGAACCCCCACTTTGGGCTTGAAACAAGCTGCTGAATCAATGGAGATGTCAATCAGTTGCCCTAAATGCCTTGACCTGGTTCACTGAAACCAGATGGTGTCCACTGGGCTGCTGTGGCTGTTCAACTCAGTAACAGCTGTGCAGAACCAAGAATGGATGCTTTTTGTTCTATGGGCAGAAGTCAAGGCTGTTCTCATAGTTCTGGCCAGGACTCCCTTGATAAACTTTTTAATCTTTTTACCCAGTCTTGCGCTGTCAGACCTAAATATCTCTTTGTTTTAACAGTTGGAAAAGTACAGATTGCATATGAAAAGGGAGTTTCTTTGGGGCTGTGGTCTGTGGAAACATACTGTAACTGACAGGAACTTTCGTGCCATTCTTACAGATGTCCACAATAAGGGCTTATTCCCTGATGATAACAAATGGCACCCAGCTGCCCATCAAGCCTGCAGTGCCCAGATTATACCATTGCTACCTGGATCCATCATCATACTGTACATCACAATACATGCATCATTGTGATCTGGGCATGTACAAAATATTCTGTGTGTCTGATACCAAGGTTATCACTGCTTGTGAGCTTTGCAACTTCACTCAAAAGTTGCCTTGCTTGCCCTGGCCAGATACCTCGGTTGGTTAGAGCATCATCCTGATATTTCAAGGTTGTGGGTTTGATCTCTGGTCAGGGCACATACAAGATTATACCAATGAATGCATAAATAAAGTGGAACAACAAATTGACATCTCTCTTTATCCCTCTTTCTCTCTCAAAATCAATTTTTTAAAAAGTTGCCTTGCTTTATTCATAGTGAAGGAAATCAAAGTTCAAAGGGCATTGCTCCTGCAGAGCCCTAAAAGGTGGGCTTCTAGGGCTACTAGTTGACAAAACTATTGAGACTTTTTCAAGTTGCAGTGCGGCTAGTCCTGTTCAATCAGCTGGCTTTGGACACACCACTATGCTCCTTTAAATTAATCTGTGTTGCCGAAACCGGTTTGGCTCAGTGGATAGAGCGTCAGCCTGCGGACTGAAAGGTCCCAGGTTCGATTCCGGTCAAGGGCATGTACCTTGGTTGCGGGCACATCCCCAGTAGAGGGTGTGCAAGAGGCAGCTGATTGATGCTTCTCTCTCATTGATGTTTCTATCTCTCTCCCTTCCTCTCTGTAAAAAATCAATAAAATATATTTTAAAAAATTAATCTGTGTTGTGTATTTGGCTTTCCAGACTATTTGCATTCTGACACTGTATGGTTTTTATTATGAAAACCACTCAACAATAGACATACTCAAGGTATTTGATGAGTTTTCCATACTCCCCACCATTCACAGGCTTCTGGTATTGGTGATAATTGATCAACTCAGAGAGATTTCTGACTCTATCTCCTTAGCTCCTTCTGATGTTCACAGCTTTGTATGTATTTGGTCTTGAATGCAGTTGTCCCTCCTGAATAATTATCATGAGGAAATTGGAGAGTTATTGTGATATAATATATTTGTATAAATATATTTGGTCTTCATTCCAGTTCCTAGAATAGAGCTCCTAACACCTTGTAATTTTCTGAGTGATAGGAATGAGAATAGAATCTTTTGTTATTTATAAAAAGCCTCTTTCAACTATACCTGAGTGTATGTTAATCTTAGAGGAAGGGGGTTGCCAGAGGACCCAACCGTATGATTATAGAATTGGAGCCCTCAGGTCTACCCCTGATCTTTAGGGGGGGGGGAGAGAAGAGCTGGTGACTGACTTATTCACCAGTGACCAGTGAGTTAATCAATCATGCCTTTGTAATGAAGCCTTACAAGAACTCTAACTAAAGAAGTTTGGGTTGCTGAACACATCAAGGTCCTGAGGAGGTGACATGCCTAGAGATGGTGTGAAAAATCTGCACCCTTTTCCATATACTTTCCCTACCCATCTCTTCCATGTAGTTCTTCTTGAGTTGTATCCTCTTTCATAAACCAGTAACTGTAAGCACAACACTTTACCAAGTTCTGTGAGCCATTCTAGCATATTATCAAACCATGGAGAGCGTTATGGGAATCCTTGATTTATACTCAGTCAGTCAGAAGTACAGGCAACAGTCTGGGATTTTTGGTTAGCATCAAGTGGGAGGCAGTCTTGTGAGACTGAGCCTATAACCTGTGGGGTCTGTGGTGACTCTGGGTAGTTAGTATTGGAATTGTTTAGTTTGAGGAGAAGAATTACATACATGTAGTGTTAGAAGTATTGAATTTGTGTAAGTATAGAGAGAAATAGTTTTCCTTTAGTCATGTAGACATATTTTGAAAATTTGGGACTCTACCCTAACCATTCCTGGATGTGATGCTTCTTTCTCCTAAATTGTCAACTTGAGGGTGTACTGGTTGGTCTACTCTGTGGGTGGCAGTCTAACCAAAGATGGGCATAAGATTTCAAACAATTTTGGTTCAGCCACCCAGGTTATCTCTGGACTCTCATAATTCTAGATCAGTGGTCGGCAAACTCATTAGTCAACAGAGTCAAATATCAGCAGTACAACGATTGAAATTTCTTTTGAGAGCCAAATTTTTTAAACTTATACTTCTTCTAACACCACTTCTTCAAAATAGACTTGCCCAGGCTGTGGTATTTTGTGGAAGAGCCACACTCAAGGGGCCAAAGAGCCGCATGTGGCTCGCGACCTGCAGTTTGCCGACCACGGTTCTAGATCATACAGAAAATGATTATTTGGTTGAATGCATTGACTGGGTGTGGAACATAATGACTTTCTTAAAGTCTGATTAAAATGCCTTTGTCCATTCTGCACCTGATACTTCCAAAAGAAAGTTCCGAGTGTGTGTTGGAAATAACATGAAATATGGTGATGTTACAGCTACTAGAATCCTGGCAATTTTCTAGTGGTAAAGTAGTAGTAACAACAGCCTTCGCCCCTGGAGACAAACTGTTTAATCACACTACTTTGGCCTTAGTAGGTATTCAGGGCAGCCTCAATTCACTGGCTGAGATTGTTATGGATGATAGACTTGCCCTGGCCTTCCTCTTTGCAGGCCAAGTTAAAGTCTGTGCCATCGCTAATACATCCTGCTGCATCTAGATGAAAACTTCAAACCAAGTGGAAAGGTCATTGTTAAAACTTAAAGAGAAAGTCACTCAGCTTTTCAAGATAGGCCCTGATGATTTATGGGATTTGTTCAGCGCATTGGGTCCAGTCCCCTATGGGGGCATGGTTGGGATCAATACTGCCAATTGACCTCCCCTGCTTCTTGGAATCTTTTGATAATTAAATGCTCTGTGAGAAAAATTGATGGATTAAATCTCAGCTTTTGTTGGTCAGAATAATAGAAGTGGCTTAGGGATTGGTGTACTCAGAAAAAAAAGTCAATGGTGAAAGTGGCATAGAAATGAGGGATGATATTATTGGGAGACATTTTTTTTTTTTTTGTAGTTTTCATGTTTCTGAATGTTGTACAAGGTGAGCCACTGACAGCCCTTTGTTCTGGATTACTTTTCCAAGGATGTTTGTGTAGTGAATGGCACCGGAAGATATAGTATTTACCTGTGCATTCTGCCCATTATAAGTCATTCAAGTTTCTAATCTTACTAGAGGCCCGATGCACAAATTCGTGCAAGGGGCTTGTCCCTCGCAGCCTCGGCAGCGTTCCTTGGCCCTTGCAGGCCTGGCTTCATCCAGAAGGTCGCCCAGAACAATGTCTGGAAGGTCGTTCGGTTGTCCGGTCTAATTAGCATATTACACTTTTATTATTATAGATGGTTTTTCTTCTGCATTTCAACCCATTGCATATGCAGGTGTTATCTAGTCATCTTTGGATTGATCCATGGGATTGAGGCTTGGGGAACTGGGGCAAAATTTCTGACACTCTGGCTGTCACTATTACTGTGAATGCTAAACTGTCTTTTTGTCTTTGACTCAGGAGTCGCCTGGGTTCCACCAGTATCTGCATCATATTGAATGGTTTACTTGCTATCTTGTAAACATATTAAAGTCTCATACCCTTCACATTTCTTGATACAAGGTTGACAACATAGTGTGAAATGAATCCATATATTTGAAGAAAGTATTTTCAGTCTACATATACAAGACATGACTGATATCCAAATTAGATAAATAACTGCAAATTAACAAATAAATTGCAAGCCACTGAACAAAAAAATACACAAAGAATATAAAGAGTTAACTTAAAAGAAGTGGGAACCAGAATGTAAAAGAAACGTATGAAAAGGTGCTCGACATTACATGTTATTAGGGAAAATGCAAGGTAAAACCATAGTGAGAGTCCATTTACATCACAAGACTGGTCAAAACCTAGGAAGTTTTATGAGAACTTAAAGGAAATGGGAATCATTATATATTGCATGTGGGAGTTTAAATTTATAGAACTGCTTTAAAGAGTGTTTTGAAGCCTAATGGGGTCTGGCTTTAGCAGTATTGAGTTTTCTTTCTCCCTCCTTTCTTCCCATTCGCCTCCCTCCCTCCCTGGCAGAGATTGTACTTGTTATTTCAAAGAGAAATAATTGTTCAGGATGTAACAAGTATTCACAGGGGGCTTTACTACACTTATAAAACTTTGATTCTATAGAAAACTTTTTTGGAAAAAAATTTTTTTTGATGGTTAAGTTCCCAGTTTCACCAAAAGAAGTATATTTAACCCATTATATATTTGAAAGATAAGGTGGTTGTACCACTTTAAATTATTTAGTTCATTCCTATAAAACTGATCTGTGACAAACTGTGTAATAAAATTCAGCTTTTGAGGATAAACCTGTACCTACCCCATCACTTCCAAACTAAAAGTGAGGATAGAGAAGATAAAATACCTACTGCTGGTACTAGTGACGTGGTAATTCTACCTCTAATGTAGGTAAGTTAACTTTCTAGCCAGCACTTCCTAGGTATGTTGATACTTCGAGATCAGTTGTTTTCAACGTGAAGATGAGAGGTGAATGGGGGCGGGGGTGGGGAGGGCAGTTATGAGAACAAGCTGGATTGAAGAGTGCACTTGAACTTTTCGTGCATTCACAACTTGTTATTGAGTAACAACTGTATTACTCTGCTTGGGCTGCCATAACACAATTCCAGAGACTGGGTATTTACTGCAGAATTTTATTTCCTAACAGCCTAGAGTCTAGAGGTCCAAGATTAACGTACCAGCAGGGTGGTTCTCTAGTGAGACTTGGTTTCCTGGCTTATACCTTGTTGTGTCCTCACATGGCCTTTCCTCTGTGCTACACCCCTGGTATCTGTTCCTCTTCTTATAAGGACACCCATCCTAACTGGATTAGGGCCTCACTCTTAAGGCCTCATTTAACCGTAATCATCTCCTTAAAAACCCTGTCTCCAAACAGTCACATTGGTGGTAGGGCTTCAATACATAAACATTGAGGGACACAATTCAGTCTGCAACCCCAGTCATATGCCTGTCACTGTTGTAAATGCTGGGGACACATTAGTGAACAAGACAAAGGTTCTTCCCCTTGTCGGGCTTGTGTTCTAAAGGGAGGTGGCAAATGGGATATTAATTATAATATGTAAGTAAATTACATAATATGTTAGAAGACAATAAATATTATAGAGAAAAGCAAAAGAGCAGGTGAAAGAGAGGTGGAGTACTAGTGCAGATTTGCGGGTAATTGACGATTTTACATAGAGGAGTCAGATTTGGCCCTATTGAGTGGCTGACATTGAGTTAAAGCTCGAAGGATCTGAGGAAATTAGCAGTGTAGATACCTGCCTTGTTAGTCCGATGTTTATTCAGTTGAGGACAACAGGCATTATTGAGAAGCTTTGGTGGACTTGATTAAGAGTCAGATAACCTTGGTGCAAGTTCTAACTTTGTGTGACATGGGGCAAGTCAGCCTCTGCACTACATTACATAACCAACACCACGGGGTTAATGAATTCCAGATGCCAGGGATATTTCAGCGCGGATCGTCCCTGTGTTAAATGGAAACTGGGAAAACAAATTGCTTCAGTGCTGAATTCGAACTCCTTCAGGAATCATTGACAGCCAAACTTGTCAGGGATGGAGAGCCTCTCTCCCCAGACTCAGAGCCTTTCACTGTTCCCTGGCTTTCATGGCACTGCCATGAGGATAGCACTTCCGTTGGTGGGGAGGATCACAGTGACCTCCGTAATGGTATTGATAAATATGTCAGTCAGAGGCATTCCAAAGGGCTTTGCTTCGGAGTCTAGGGATCCGTTTCTGCTTTGGATGAGGCAAAGTTGTCGATGGTATTCAGCAGCTCCACTGATGTTAAATATCAAATCATGAGTATTTAAGGAGCAGGCCTAGCATTACACTTGCCTCAGCAGCTAAGGAAATAATTCTGTCAACCCCTGATTATCCATGTTAATAAAAAACAAAAACATCAATGTTTAGAATACAGGCAATCTATAAACTCTTGCCACGGAAAGGGAAAGGTAGCAGAAGATGCCCCTTGGTGAAAGGGAAGAAGGAATTCGGAAAGTGAGCAGCAGGGGAGGTCAGGAAGCCCTGACTGAAGTTCAGGTAGATTAACCTGGGAGCAGCTAGAGCAGAGAATGAGGGGAAAGAAAAATTTAAGAAATGTATGAATAATTTAAGAAATGGATAAAAAGGAATGTTTTTCTTTTTCCTTTTTTTTTTAAAGAAAATATAATTCCTGCTATTTTCTTGCTCTATAAATAAAATGCTTCTTCTATGTCAGGCTCTGGGCTGAGCTCTGCAAAAAAATAACCCAATCCCTGACTTTCCAGGAGATTACAGTCTAGTCAGCGAGAATAACAGGAAAACTAAACCACTCAGTGTGGCAAGGCCATGGGGGCATAATGCACGAGGACCTCTGGTAGCCCAGCAGGCAGCCCCTATCCCAGAGCAGGGAGTGAGTGTGCCAGGCGAGGGTGTCCAGGAGCAGCCCAAACCTTCTTGCTTGTTATAAGACGAGGTCCAATTAGCTAGGCCTTCACACTGTCATTTAACACACATTAATTAAGCAATCTTGGCATGTGCCACAAACATTTGTGCTGAACTCCAGGAGCGAATAAGATGCATTCCAGCTTTCGAGGATTTAGACTCTGATACAGGGAAACAGATATAAAAAGCTCACTAATGTGTCATTGGGTACCAAGGGGAAGCGACGTGAAGGATGCAGTAGCAGCCCAAGTCTGTTCCACTCTGGGCAGTAGTGGTGTAAGGAGAAGTGTCCAGTGTCTGGGAAGACGAGCAGGTGTGCAGTGTGTGGAGTGGAGAACCAGGCTGTTGAACATAGATGAAACACCAAGACTAAGGGGACAGAATGGGAATGGTTAGTTGGTCGAACTATAAGTAGTTTCCTTTGGCTTCAGTTGATGAGCTGTGAAGAAAAGGGAGAGGGCTGAAGATGGAGAGCAGAAAGCAAGCAAGCAAGGCTTTGTATGGCCTGAACAGGCATTTGGGTTTATTCCACAGCCATATGGACATTTGTTAGTGAGAAATAAGGTAAACATTCTGGGATGAACGTGGGAAATTATAAGTCTAGATTTGGAACCATTCTGGCTGCAGCATGGATAGACCAGACTGGGAAGGAAGGGACTGGGAACAGCAGCTACCAGCTAGGAGTGGGCCTCAAACGTTGAGAGCCTGAACCAAGACTGTGTAAGTGTGGGAAAGAGAGACATGTGAGAGGAAAAGTAATTTACAAGACTTGTAACTGATTTTATGACAAGGGTCTTTCGGGGGAAAGGAGCCAACATGAGTCCCTATCTTCCAGTTAGTGCGATTTAGTGTGGTAGCTATGCTTTTACACATGGTATAGATTATTCAGCAAAATAAGTATTTAACAAATTTTGAGACTTTATGTATGGAGTGCAAGTGCTCCATTGAGTATAAATTGTTTAATAGATTTTACATTCTTGAAGTCCAAGTACCTCATTTCTTAATCATGTTAATCTGTTGTAGTGTAATATTGTAGAGATTGATAAAGAGCAATGCTTTAACCTAAATTTACCTGATGGATAAAAAGCAAAGATATATGGAAGTCTTTTGGTTAAAAAAATTACTGAAGTGACCTCTCTGGCACCAATATGCATATGAAAACGATATTAGATTACTAATGCTTCAACATTCCAAGTTTTTACATTCTCCTTCAAAAGAAAACTAGTACTGGTGTCATAGGAACATTAAGTTAAAGTAATGGTTTGACCTGGATTAAAAAAATAACAACAGAACTCATTTCCTTCTAAGGCCTAATTCAACTAATTTTACTAGTAGTCATGGCTTTTTGGATTATTAATTCATTCTGAAAAGCAGAGGGCTGTCCTTTAATTCATGTATTATAGTTGTTCAAAGATTGAGGTTTCAGGATGAGGTAAACTTATATGGACAACTCTATAGAGAAGGGTTTTATGATAGTGTTTCATCGATAATGCTCAATTGACAAAGTCATTGATATTACAGGCCTTTTGGCCTGATGAGTTTTTGTTCTGAATGTGTGGTTTAGATGCATAACACAAGAAAGGAATCTTTAATGGTACTTGCTTAAAATTAGAATGCGATTCCTTTAAAATACTGTGGAGAGTTTTATTGCCTTAAACTATTTCAACTGCCATTCTTTTTTAATGTTCTCTATAACTGCATGCTGTTAAAGGAAAACCTAGTAGATAATTCATTTTGGTTAAGAGTTCGGTGAGGACCTGTGGGGAATTGAAGGAAAAGAGCTTACTTTTTGACCTAGTGCTCATTATTAGTTCTTTCTGTGCCTTCCCTAAAGCTTGACATGGGTATCCCCAGTGTGAATTTTTCAGCCTAATTGGATCAACCAGTAAGGCTAGAAGAACTTTCACTTTTTTGAAGCTGAAGGAATTTTGAGAAAAGGCTAGTGGAGTCCCTGTGAGTATGAACATAGCTCACACATAGGTCCATTTGATGATGTCTCTCTCTTGTATTCCTGGAAGCATGCTAGACATAGGAATTGTTTCGGATGCACAGGCCATCTGAAATTTTTCTTATCTGTGAGACTGTTTGCTCTAAAGGTACATCGGTCAAGATGAAGAGACCTTACCCGGCCATACATGTTCTGGTATGCCTCTGCGATCATCTGCCTCTGAGAGTTGCAGCGTTGAGTCAGAATGCTGATCAGCATGTCTTTGTCATAGCCTTGAAAAGAATCATAATTGAACTTCAGTCAAGTCACTACTCTGGAGTTAATAAGAATCTATTACCTAAGGATTAAAACCAATGTGCAAGCTTTATCCCTGATGGGTGCTTTAAAGCAGTGAACAATTTTAACTAAAATGAGAGATCCCAGAGAAACACTTGATGAAGCCAAGGTTCTTCCTAGCTCTTATTTTGGCACTGTTACTACAGATTGTCCATTTTAAAAGATCCAGTGAAAAATACAGGGAAGTGAAAATATAGTCTTTCTTCAACCACCTTTCCTGCCCCACCCAAAAGGCTTGCCTACATGGGAACAATATCTTTCTTGTGTTACAGTTGGAGAGATATGACTTTTAATGAACATACATTAAGACACAAATACGTTAAGACAAAAAGAACCTCCAATAGAAGAAAGAGAAATAGAGAAGGAAATTATACAAGTACAAGGGGTGTGCACCCTCCTAAGAGATGGTGTGAAACTCTCATGATTTACAGGGACCATGTTTTCTCCTAATAGAGACTCTGTTTCTGGGCTCTGAAGGCCTCTAGCCCTTGTATATCAGCTTATTGAACTGACATCACACCCACATGCACAACTAGGTTAGATAAATTTAGCTGTAATTATAGTCATAGGAAAGTGATCAAGAAGGCCTTTATATTTTCCTCAGCTCGACTAAAATTTAGATAGGTTTCTTCCTGACCATAGGCCCTTGATCTCCATTTTCTAAGAGCATTTAATTTGGAAAACATGCAATTGTAAATTATTTATCTTTTTGATATGTAAATCTTCTCCCAACCACTTCCCAGTTTTATAGCCCATAAATGCCTTCCTCAAGGACATGGGAGCCATCCCTTTAAAACATAATCATTAAAAACAATAGAGTCACTATCTCCCCATCTCTTCGAAGGTAGAAACCTAACTTCCATATACCAATTAACAAATACCGATGCCCCAATCACATTGACCAATGCTCCCAAATCCCATTGTCCTCCAGTGCTTTTTCCACAGCTCACCCCAGGCTTCAAAACTCTCCTGTGTTTTGTTTGGAAGGACTTGAGTTCAATCTCTTGACTCAATTGAAAAAAAATCTTGATCCCTACTGCAATAGAATTGAATAAAGTCTTCCTTGCCTGTTTAATTCTTTGTGGTACAAATTTTCTTTGGCCAAAGGAGATATTTAATGGAGATGAGAAAAAGAATGAATTGAAAGCCTGGGATGTTAAGTAGATCATCTTTTTGGAAATGAAAGCCATCCTGGATAGCATCAGGCTCAGGGGAAAGCTGTTGGTTAGGTCCTGACTGTGCAGATGAGAAACAAAAGGAAGAGCAGGGTGTTTTCTGTGGATGAGAGAAAAGGTCTGAAGGCTGAAAAATGGAGGAAGGGAGGCATAGAATCAGCTTCAAAGACTGTACTTTGTAATTTGTGGGGGGAAAGGCAGCCTCCAGTGAAGAAGCATAGAGCAACAAGGTACCATGGGCTAGTCTGGTTAAAGTCCTGGACTCAAAGGACCTTAAGTAGTTCCAGAGGTGTTTGTTAGATATATAATGGGCATTCCAAAGTTAACATATTTAAAAATAATAAATAGAAGAATTTTCAATTCTACCCATTGTTATTTTTACTATCAAAATATATTTTTATTGATTTCAGAGAGGAAGAGAGAGAGACAGAGAGAAAGAGAGAGAGAGAAACAGCAATGCTGAGAGAGAATCATTGATCGGCTGTCTCCTGCACGCCCCCTACTGGGGATTGAGCCTGCAACCCGGGCATGCGCTCTTAACCAGAATCGAACCTGGGACCCTTCAGTCCTCAGGCCGATGCTCTATCCACTGAGCCAAACCAGCTAGGGCCCATTTATGTAATTATTAATTGTGCTTTTTGTTGTTGTTGTTCTGTTGAGATTATACACAACCTACATCTCTGAATTACTCTTTATTTTTCAACCTGTTCATATCAATTCTTGCTCATTTATTCTTCCAGATATATTTCAGGAGAATTTTATTAAAATTTAATTAAAATAACTTTATATTTTATACTCTGGAATCAATTCAGAAGAGTTGTCTTTCTGTCACTAACAAGATATATCTGCT
Source organism: Cnephaeus nilssonii (assembly GCF_951640355.1). NCBI lineage: Eukaryota > Metazoa > Chordata > Mammalia > Chiroptera > Vespertilionidae > Cnephaeus > Cnephaeus nilssonii. Next base: position 41,703,714 of record NC_137076.1, read on the forward strand.
GAATTATTTATTTGTTTGTTTTTCCTAAAAGATTTAGTAAAGATTTGTATAATTTATATAAATGACAAACTTACTTTTGTTAAAATTATTTATTTTTGCCTTTCTATGGACATTTAAAGTTATTTTTATTTTGTTTCTTAACACATCATTACTTAAATAAAGAAATGTTATTGAATTTTATGTTTAGCTTATATTCAGGAAAATCATTCAACTCATAATTTTTAATAACTTTTTAGTTGGCTACCTTGGATTTTGGGAGAGAGATACATAAAATATTCTCTGTAAATAATAATGATTTCTTCTTTATAATCTTATGTTTTTCTCTTTCTTGCCTTATTGCATTAGGACAAGAATTTCTAAATAATTTTTATTTTCAGCAGAAAAGCCTGGCACAATGAACCATAGCAAGTTATAGACTTTTATGATGTGGAGTTGGTTCCTATTATTTGTGGTAGTTTTCTACAATGTCACGATGAACATCAAATTAGTAAATGCTGAATTGTTGCTCCTGGAAAAAATATCGGGTTAGGTTTCTATGACCTTATGGTCACAGCATTTTTGTTAGCAGAAATGCCAATTACATTATGTATATGCTTGTTCATCAATGTCCTTGTAAAACAGCCCAATCAGCATCGGAAATCCTCTCTTCCACATACACTCCTCCTGTATAAAACTTAGAAGGCATTTTTAAAGAATACCTTAAGGAGGTATTCTGCAGCTTCCTGATCTGCAGGGCTTGCCTCATTGAAAGTTTAACAGTTTTTATGCAGTATCATCTTTTGAAAAAAGATGCAAGCCAGCTAGCACTACTTTCAAAAGAAAGCTGAGCATTACCCTTTTTACTATTATTATTATCAGTTATCATCTCATGAATTCACAAATTTATTTGCTTTTCCTTAACTTTCTAGCATGCATATTACTTTAGCATATTCTGGACAGCCTCATGTACAGATCAATAAGTTTTCTCTTTTTTTTTTTTCTATTTCAATAATCCACATAGTGAAAAAGTAGCCTACAGACTGGAAGGAAATATTTGCAAATCATATATCTAATGAGTTAGTATCTAAAATAAATATAAAGCTCTCATATAATTCAATAGCAAAAACCAAATAATTAGATTTAAAATAGGCAAAGAACCTGAATAGACATTTTCCCAAAGAAGACACACAAATGGTCAACAAATACATGAAAAGGTGCTCAAACTCAATTAGGAAAATGCAAATTGAAAGCACAAGATATCATCTCACACTTGTTAGAATAGCTATTATAAAAAAGATGAGAGATGTGAAAAGGGAATCCTTGTGTACTTTTGGTGGGAATGTAAATTGGTACAGCCACTATGGAAAACAGTATAAAGGTTTCTTTAAAATTAAAATGAGAACTACTAAATGATATAGCAATCCTACTTCTGGGTTTTTATCCAAATAAATATAAATCACTACACTGTACAGATGTTGCACTCCCATGTTCATTGTAGCAATATTCACATTAGCCAAGATATGAAAATCACTTAGGTATCATATCTAATAAAGAGGGAATATGTAAACTGACCGTCACGCCATAACAAAATGGCTGCACCCACAGCAGAGGCAGAAATTCTGTAATACAAGATGGCTGCGCCCACAGTGGAGACCAAGTTCCCATAACGAGCCTTAAGGAGCAATCAGCAGGGACCTGAGGCTGGTTAACACTGGGCCAGGGAAGGGTACCTGAGGCTGCAACCCCCCCCCCCACCTGGTGGGGTTTGACAGGGGACCTCAGGCTGTGCCCCCTGCCCTGGCACCAGGTTGGGGGACCTCAGGCCATGCCCCCTGCCCCGGTGCCTGGCCAGGGGACCTCAGGCCACACTCCCTGCTCCAGCACCAGGCTAGGGGACCTCAGGCCACACCCCCGGCCCCAGCACTGGGCTGGGAGTCCTGAGGCTGTGTACCACGCTCAGGCACTAGGCCATGGGACCTGAAGCTGTGCCCCCGCCCACAGGGCTTGATGGGGGACCTCAAGGCATGCCCCCCACCACGGCCCGGGCCAGGGGACCTCAAGTCATGCACCCTGCCCTGGCACCAGGCCGGGGACCTGAGGTTACGCCCCTGCCCGACAGGGCTTGACGGGGGTCCTTAGGCCATCTCCCCTAGCCCAGGCTAGGGTACCTCAAGGCGCGCCCCCAGGCCCAGACCAGGGGACCTCAGGCCATGCCCCGCCACCCAGAGGGGCTTAACGGGGGTGGAGCCGGCTGGGTCTGGATCTAGCCCAATGGGGGTGTGGCTGGCCGGGTGTGGGTGTTATGTGATTTCAAGGCGCACGCGGGTGGGCGGGGACCTGACTCTGATTCCCGTGGCGCACCCTAGACTCTGACAGGAGGAAGATTTTCATATACATTTTACTAATTTTCTTTCATCTCTGACACTTCTGTTATAGAGAAAGGGCAAATAGCAATATTAAAATATTTCCTCTAATTAATTCCCTTTTAATGTGCATGAATTTCATGCATGGGGTTACTAGTTCATAAATAGATGAATGGATAAAGAAAATGTGATCTATAATAATAAAAGCGCAATATGCTAATTAGACCAGACGTCCTCCCTGAAGACCTTCCGGATGAATCCAGGGCTGTTGCTATGAGGGCCGGGGCGGCAACCGGGGCTGCTGCCTCGGCCCTCAGAGCCCCTTGCATAAATTTTGTGCATCGGGCCTCTAGTATATACATAAGTATACACACACACACACACACACACACACACACACACACACACAGTGAGGTATTATGCAGTCATAAAAAATAAGAAAATCCTGCCATTTGCACAACCTGGATGTATCTTGACAGCATTATGCTAAGTAAAATGAGTAAGAGTAAGACAAATACTGTATAATATCACTTGTACATAGAATCTAAAAAAGCTGAACATCAGGTGCTGGAGGTGGGGGAATTGGAAGAATGAGTTATGGGGATCTAATGTACAGAAGGTGACTTTAGTTAACAATGCTGTGTTGCATACTTGGGAGTTGCTAAGAGAGTAAATCTAGATGTCTCACCATAACAGCAGCAAAAATGGTAATTATGTGAGGTGAAGGATGTGTTAACCTTTACTCTGTAAGTTATTTTGCAATTTATAAGTGTTTCAAATCATCACGTTGTACACCTTAAATGTATATATGTTATATGTCAGATCTTTTTTGTCATTTATATCCTAATAAACCTGGACAAAATATCACAGCTACTAAGGAAGACATTAGTAGTTGTCTTTTATAGCTGCACTTTGCCAGGGTCATTAGAACAGATAAACTTTTAAAGCGTTTTGAGCTGTGTCTGTCCTCTGGCTTGCTTGAGTGGACATTGCAATTAAAACCAAAACCTCCTCAATTTCTTCAGCCTAAAACACTCACAAACAAACAAAAAAAAATGGCTGTGGTCACAATGAATCCATATTATGTCCCTAAAATTACAGTGGCAGGAAAATTGAAACTGGAGCAAAGAAAATTTTATTCGATGAATAGATTGCTCTGATCTACAGTTTTAAAGCAAAAAGTACTCTCCTAAATAAAAAGTTAATCCATAACTTTTTGTTATCTCTTTATTTTTTCTAGTGACTGTTGATATTTTAAAAGGCCTGACAGCATTGCAAACTCCTCAATCGACTTTAGAGAACACATTTAAAGTCCTTTATTATTTTCCTAAGGGGTTCTGCTAGTGAATAAAACACAAAGTGAATCCAGTTCTCATGAAGGTGACCTTGTCTTTAAAGTTAAGAGATTGCTTTCTTATGAAAGGCTGTGCATGTTTTATGCAAGGATTTTCTTTAATGTTGCCAATGTTTATCTTCATGCTCACCGCAAGTCTTCTTAGAATAGCTATTGCTTAACAAAAATATATGGATGTTTAACAGCACCATACCATATCTTAAAAATAATTTTTTTAAAAGACCCCAACAACTTTCCTCCCTTCTCCATATATTCCTTTTCTAAACTTTAATTTCATTCATTGACCATCCATTTTATTAGTCACCTGCACTCCAGACTCAAAGCTCTGGGAGCTCAGGGACCCAAGGGAGATAAAAGGGACACGTACAATGAGATTAGGGTGCCCAGGGTTCAGCGTATCTGGTCGTGTTTAGAGTTCCCAAAGAAGGACTCAAAGAGGAAGACTCATTTGAGGAGATTCTTGAAGGAAGAAAATTTGGATGTAAATTAAACAGGAGGAGAAAACAGCATTCAAGGGAGGGGGATTATTGGGCCAATTTATAGAGATGTGGAAAAGCAGCTTCAATTTCGGGGATAGCAGGAAGTTTGATTTAGCTGGAAGTGGAAGTAGCAAAAGAAACAGGCTAGAAAGAAAACAAGGGCAAAGAAGGATGTTTTATGCCAGAATGAGTTTTTTGGGGGGCTCGGGATTTCATTTAGTAGTTAGTGATGAAACATTTAAGGATTTAAGGCAAAAACATGTCATGATCAAATTTGCAATTGAGTGAGACAAACCTCTTCACCATTATTCCCCTAGTCTATTATTTTTCTTCTTATTCTATTTCTTTGCCCAGCTTTAAAAAAATGTTGTTTGTCTTCTGTTAGACATCAGATATTTATACCCATATTACAGTCTTAAAACAAGGTAAAGCAAAAAGTAATTATTATAAAAGATGATAGAAATGATCAGGCTTACCAAATCCTTGGAGCGCCCCCCCTAGCATTTGGGCATCCATGATGGGGTTGAAATTGGGAGCCGGGAAGATGGTTCCTTGCGCCTGGTGGGAAGAGTTCATGAGAAAGAGATTGCATTAACTTGCACAAAAGATTTTAACTTTTTTTCCAATAAATGAAAACAAAAGTACATAAGTACATTCTACGTGTTTAAATTGCTCTAAGATGCACACATGTATCTATAAGTAGAGCATAAGGAATATAGTCAATAATTTTATAATAAATACATGTGGTGCCAGGTGGGTGTGGAAATACCGAAGGGAACCTTTTGTAAATATTAGAATGTCTAGTCACTATGCTATACACCTGACACTAATACAAAATAATATTGAGTATAAATTATAATTGAAAAATTTAAAAAATGTTTGAGAAACAAACAAAAAAAAGTTAATTGTGTGTTACTTGCAGAGAGCAAATTTGGTTGAATTTTAAAAATCTATTCTCTGTTATTTGGTATCTATTATTCATCTAGAAAATGTAGATACACGAACCAGTAATAGGAAAATGTGATAAATAAATATATATCTTCTTTCTTTAAAAATGCTCACCTGAGGATATATTTATAGATTTTTAGAGAGAGGAAGAGCGAGGAGAGAGAAACATTGAAGAGAAAGAGAAACATCGATTGTTTGCCTCTCACATCCACCCCAACCACCAACAGAATCTGCAACCCAGATTCGTGCCCTCAAAAGGAATAGACACTGAGACCTTTTGGTGTATGGGATGATGTTCCAACCAACTGAACCACACTGGCCAGGGCAAATACATATCTTCTTAATAAACAATAAGCATTTTAGGAATTGGATACTATTTCATAGAAACTGAAAAGAGAACTCTATTGGGGGCCTTTATGTTATATATATGAATTAGAGGTGACACTTGCCACCACAGCTTTTTTTTTTCCAGTTGGAAAAAATATTTTCCTTTATTTTTCACTAGAGGTCTGGTGCATGAAAATTCATGCACTGAAGGGGGGGGGGGGTCCTTCAGCCTGGCCTCCCCCCTCTCATAGTCCAGGAGCCCTCAGGGGTGGGAGGCAGCACAAGCCTTGGCTGGCCCTGGTTACCTGCACCTTGGGCCAGCCCTGGGCAGCTGGACAGCCGACATCCTAGGCTTGCCTGCACCTTGGGCTGGCCCTGGACGTCTGGGGGACTGAGGGACTGGGGGACTCTGGAGGCAGGCACGCAGAGCGGCCGGGCCTCCCTGGGGGCGGGCCTGGACTTATCGCACCTGCTGTCTTGGCGGGGCTGAGGGGACTGGACGCCGCCATCTTGTGGCTGTGGGTGCCGCCATATTTGAGGGCGGGGCAGTCAATTAGCATATTCCCTCCTTATTGGCTGTGGGCGCCACCATCTTTGAGGGTGTGGCAGTCAATTAGCATATCCCCTCCTTATTGGCTGTGGGCACCACCATCTTTGAGGGTGGGGCAGTCAATTAGCATATTCCCCCCTTATTGGCTGTGGGCACTGCCATCTTTGCGATGGTGTGAGGGTCAATTAGCATATTCACTCTTTATTAGATAGGATGTGTGTGTACAGTTCAGTAGAGAGGTAGTACTTAAAGGAAAAATATACCTAAAGACTTATGATGGCTCTTATGAGAAATTTCTACCTATTTGTCCTTATTTTCCACTATAATTGTGTGTTTTTTTATTTTTTTTTAATTTAATTTTTTTTTACTTGCCACCACAGCTTTTTTTTTTATACATCAGGGCCCTGAAATATGAAAGAAAATTGAAATGCTTGAATTTAGATTATATGATTCATAAAAATCTAGATGATGTAGTTAGGGTAGAGAATTTTTAGCTGAAGCTTGCAGCTGCAGAGGAAAACATACAAACCTGACTGACATTTCATTTAAATTCTGTCTCTTGCCAATAATAAAATGGCAGAACATTTAAGTTAGGCTTTCAAACCACACGGTCTGTTATTTCAGACAGAGCCAGCCAGGACTAGGCACCATATGACCACACTCAGCACATGAGAACTATCAGTCAAAATTTATTAAAGAAGGGGATCTCTCCCCTTGTTTGTTTTCAGCGTGCCCAGAAACATTGGGAAAAATGCCTTTCCACAGCAAACAGCTCTACTGGCCTTGAGAACTCAGGCATTTACCCAGCTCTTCCGCAGCGATAACATCTTAGCTGCAGAGGGAGGTTTCCTGTGCCCATTGCCTAATGGTAGAAAACTAATTAATTAATGAGAGGAAGACTGGACCATAATTTCTACTTCAAAAAATATGCCAATACCAAGATATTTATGAAAAGGTTTTTGGAAGATTGTTCACTTGAGTTAAAAGTAGTAATTAAATTCAGGTTGAATTCCATTTGATTAATATTAACAAACCTGAATCTGTCTATTTGAAGAAGACTGGAAACCATATAATAATTGTGATATGGCCATATTTTTGTACTTATAAGTACGACCATGTCAATAAAATATGCTTTTTAAAAAATATATTTTTTATTGTTGATAGTATTACAGATGTCTCCCATCCTGCCCTTCTTTACCCCTCTCCTCCCACCCTTACCAACCTCCCCAGGTCTTCACTACTCTTTTGCCCGTGTCCATGGACTATGCATATAAGTTCTTTGGTTTATCTCTTCTTATCCCCCCAACCCCACATCACCATATGTCAGTCTATTCCATGCCTTTATGCTTCGGGTCTTATTTTGTTGGTCAAGTCATTTTGTGCATTAGAGTCCACAAATAAGTGAGATCATGTGATATTTGTCTTTCTCAGATTGGCTTATTTTACTTAGCATAATAATTTTCCAGGTCCATCCATGCTGTCCCAAAGGGTAAGAGACCCCTCAATTTTACATCTGCATAGTATTCCATAGTGAACATGTCTAACAGCTTTTTTATCCACTCATCTGCTGATGGCCATTTGGGCTGTTTCCGAATCTTAGCTATTGTAAATAACACTGCTGTGAACATAGGGGTGAAATATTCTTCTTAAATGCCTGTATGGACAGATATATATAATTAAAATAAGAGTATGGTATACACCTTATTTTGCTGGAGTGCATGCATTTACAAACTATAGTCCAGTTTACTTCTAATATCAAGTTTATTGGAGATGATGTAGAAACTGAATTCTCTTGAGCCAGTCCTCAATTCTAGAAGCTATTCATTAGGAGACCACAGGAGTTTTATCTTCCTTATTTGCTAACCTGTGTCATTATGTGAGACTCTACTAGGAAAACAGAGGTTGGTTCTTTTTTTATCTATTGAGTTTGGATAGCTGATTGTAATGTAAATGCCTAGGTTGAGTTCTCTCCACCTCAAGTGTTTTCTTTTTAACCTATCATCCCAGAGGAATTTAAGATTTAATTTTTTTGCAAGAACAGCTATACCATTAAATGTGAAAATGATTTTCTTTTTTGCTATTTGTCACTGCCTTTTACTAAATTCTTTTTGTCTATGTAGTTCTTTCTGTTTTTTTCATTGGGAAAATTAGAGTTAGAAGACTTGTTTGGACAAATTTTGTGTGGACAGTACCATTTATTGCCTTGGTGACCTTAATCTTGTTGAGTGCTCTCAGCCAAAGGGCTGTTTTAAAGTATAAAAGAGAAAATGTATTTGAAAGCAATGATGCTGCCAGCGGAAATCGTGTTCTTTCATGGGATCACAAGGAAAGCATTTCATGGACCCATGTACGGTACGGGAGATTGTGGTGAGATAAGATGTATTTGGGTGGAAATAGAAGGCTGCCCCTGGGGTTCCAATGTCCCATCCCCATCCATCCCACCATGGAAAAAGTCCAACCTGATCTTCATCAAGGCCAAAAAAAGGCCAGTGTCCAAAGTTTCTTATTTTTATGCAGGTTTTTAACTTCATAATTTAAGGTACTTTAAATATTAATTGATTTTAGCTATACATATAATAGCTTATTATGTCCCCTGTCAATTTATTCAATTATTCTTTCTAGAAAGTAAAAATGAACAATTAATATGTGTAATAGGTTGTGCTGCATACTATTATGTTTTGCTAATGTAAATGCAATACATATACACAACTAATTAAAGACAGAAGTGATGTTTTGTCATAAAACTCTAACAAAATACCATGGAATCTGGAGGAAAGAGATAATCTTCAAGTGAAAACTAAAGTTCAAGGGAAGGCTTCTTGAAGAGGTTTCATTTGAGGCAAAAATCTCATATTTGATTAAAATTACATTACTTGGAAAAATCATTTCTTCTGAGGTTCTACTTCATTTCCAAGATAGTTTTATGGGCTTACATTATTCATCTCTTTTTAATTATATCATATTTTTTCCAGTGTAATTTTCTCATTAGAAATCTAAATAGTAACTAAATGCTTGGAATTAAGAGAACAAAAAAACCTATGACATACAGTCTTATACATAATGGAAAACTATATATCTTACTATATGTTATTATATATAATGTTATATAGTACTAATACTATTACATTTATATATAATGTTTCTAAGGAAAATGTTATATAAAATAAAGCTATTCATAATTAAATATAAAAACAAGCATTATAGATACTAAATATTTCCAAGTGGTAGAGTTTCTATCAACTTTGATTGTTTACACATATATTCTGTATTAGCTGGATCATTTAGAGTTAATGATCTAAAAATATAGAGAAAAAGAAGAAAATAAAAATTTTTCTTCTTCAGATTATCTTTCTCCAAATAAATAATAGACTATACATAGAGATATAATTACACCTTTTAAAATATTTTTAGAATTATTTTTAGAGTTTATTTTTTTAGATTAAATCTATAAAAATCTTTCACATCATGAAATAGTTCTCATTGAGAAATCCTATTCTAAAAAACTGTGGTACATCTACACAATGGAATACTACGCTGTGGTAAAAAAGAAGGAGTTCTTACCATTTGCAACAGCATGAATGGAACTGGAGAGCATTATGCTAAGTGAAATAAGCCAGTCAGAGAAAGATAAATATCACATGATCTCACTCATTTATGGAATATAATGAACAACATAAACTGATGAACAAAACAGATCCAGAGACAGAGAAGCATGGATCAGACTGTCAAACCTCAGAGGGAAGGTAGGGAAGGGTGAGGATAAGGAGGAGAGATCAACCAAAGGACTTGTATGCATGCATATAAGCCTAACCAATGGACACAGACACCAGGGGGGTGAGGGCATGAGTTGGGGGGGGGGGTTGCAGAGTAATGAGGGGATGACACATGTAATACCTTAATCAATAAAGAAATTAAAAAAAATAAAATAAAAGGTTTAACACCTTCCTCTGAGTGAAACACCAGCTGGATTTTGAATAATGTAGGCAACACTCCCCATTTATTAGTGTGACTTTTTAGAAAAGACAGAACACTGGAACCATCATGCAGGACCTCCTGCTCTGAGAGAGCAAGCACAATACAATCACTTCACCCTCAGGTTGGTCTGAAGGATTTTCCGGGAGCTGAGAGCACAGCATAAGTCAAAGTGAATAAGAAGAACCTGCAGCCCTAGCCGGCTTGGCTCAGTGGATAGAGCATCAGCCTGCGGACTGAAGGGTCCCAGGTTTAAATCAGGCCGAGGGCACATGCCTGGGTTGCGGGCTCAATCCCCAGTAGGGGGTGTGCAGGAGGCGGCCGATCAATGATTCTCTCTCAACATTGATGTTTCTGTCTCTCTCTCCCTCTCCCTTCCTCTCTGAAATCAATAAAGAAATATACTAAAAAGAAAGTTAAAAAAAAACAACAAAAAAACCTGCAGAGTTGCAATAGTGTCCTCCCCAAACAAGTAACCTGTCTGTGACCACTGTGTGACTGATCCTCACAGGATGCTCTGCATAATCATTTCAGCTTTTTGAAGCTCGTTTGTTCAGTATCCTATGCTGATAAGGCTGACTGCGTGTCCCCCCCACCCCCCACATACACACCTTTTTTTATAGCTTTACAAAAGTCCCCGACCCTTATTCAATGGGAGAACTGCAAACAGGCGACTCAGTTCCTGTTCACCAGGAGCTTAGTCTTAGCTGGTGGAACAAGACTGTGATAAGAAACCTTGGTACCATGTGGTTTATGCCTGCCAAAGATTCTACTCAACTTTCCTTGTGAATGGTCTAGCTGATAATAAGGTGTCATAACACTGTTTCTATTCAATAGTATATTATTTACAGACCTGAAATAGCATTTAAATCTAATGACTATATCCTTGTCCCATATATAATAATGTGTAAATCTATTGGTGTTCTAGAGGTGAAAAAGGCACTGTACTGCTTACTATTTGTATAGCTACCTTGCAATTAAACACCTTTATGTTCCTTATTTAATTTGAAGTTATCAGCAAGACTGTATCAGGCAAGGCAAGTGTTCTTGTTTCTATATTGCATATCAAAATGATGACTCAATATTTATGCAAGGTCATTGGCTTAACAGCTGGCAGTCCAGAATACTAGTGCTCTGACTTTGAATCCAGTGTTTTTTTCATTATATTTTATCTCTCAGTCCTTTTCTCTTTTGCTGTTATAGTCTCATTTTTTAAAAATTAACTCTACTTTCATATATTTTTATGTCTCTTATAAACAGTTAAACAGTCTTAATGCTTATAATGTAATATCAAGGGAATAAAACAATCACATTTTTTAAAGGTTAAATGAGAAGCAAATTCAATACAGGGTCTAAGTGATTGATCATACTCAGGGAACACGTGTGGTCCTGAATTTCACACTGAAGATGGGGGTTATGCTGACATTTAATGTGTGAAGAACTGCAATTCATGGATTTTTAAAATTTAGATAATAGTGTTTTACTGAAGTATAATTAACATATAGCAAATACACAAATATATGAATATAGTTCTGTTATTTAGGGCATATGTATATGCCCATGTAACTATCACTATGATTAAGATGTAGAACATTCTAGGACCTCACAGTCTTTTCTTGTGCCCATTCTCAGTCAATTCCCATGCCATCCTGATTCAGGCAACCACTATTCTGTCTCCAACATTAAGTTATCCTGCCTTCCCATTTTATGTAGGTGGAATCCTTCAGTATGCCAACTTTTGGGACTTGCTTACATTTCACTCAACATTAATTTTTATTTATTTATTTTAAAATAATTTTTATTTAATACTAGAGGCCCGATGCATGAATTTGTGCATGGGTGGGGTCCGGCCAGCCCGCCCCGATCAGGGGGGAAAGGGGGGTGATCCGGGGTAGTGCTGGCTGGGGGAGAGGCCGAGGGTAATTGGCTGGCTGACCCCATCTCCAGTTGTGGTGTGGGGGGGCGATTGGGGTTGGCCAGCGGTCCCCTCCCCGTGGTCAAACTCCCAGTTGAACTCCCGGTCAAGGGGACAATTTGCATATTAGCCTTTTATTATATAGGATATTGGGGTGGCATTGGTTAATAAAGGTACACAGGTTCAAGCATACAATTCTATAATAACTCATCTGTATATTGTATTGTGTGTTCACTATCATAAGTCAAGTCTCCTTCCATCACCATTTATCCCCCCTTTTACCCTCTTATACCTCCCCCACCTCTCTTTCCCTCTTGTAATCACCACCTGACTGGTGTCTTTGTCTATGAGGGTTTTTTTTTGTTTTTTTCTTAATCCCTTCACTTTTTTCACTCACCCCCAACCCCCCTCCCCTCTGACAGTTGTCAGTCTGTTTTCTGTATCTATGAGTCTGGATTTATTAGAACAATTTCTACAAAATGATGTCGCAGGTCTTAGATGGTGATTCTAAAATCTCAGCAGCTTTCCTTTAATTTGATATTTTTAGGAAGGTAAGCAGCCAGCACTCTCAAAGCACAGTAGTCTATTTCACAAATAGAAATTGCCTCCTCTGGGTGATTAAAACTTATTTAGCTTTTAATAAAAGAAATCAATGAAAGTGTTATCTAGTGAACTGTGTGCTCTTGAGATGTTAATGGAAGAAAAATGGTCTCCTTTTCCTACCATTATACTTCCTTTTAGGCACCAAAAGACTGCTATGGAAAATGTCATGATGCTCTGTTCCCAGCAGATTTTACCTTTATAACAATGCTTGGTTCTAGCTGCTTTTACTTTTTCCCTCCTCTTAGTTAATACTAACTTATAGCAAGAGAATATGATTTTAAAGAAAAGCCAGTTTGAAGCTCAATAAAATCTTGGCTGGATAATCTGTAAGTAAGTTGTATGTCTATATAGTAAAGAAATTATATATTTCTATATTAATTTTTAAAATTTTTATTTATTAATTTTAGAGATAGAAAGAGAGGAAAGAAGGAAGAGAGAGAGAGAGAGGGAGATATGTTTTCCTACGAATCTATGCATTTATTGGTTGATTCTTGTATGTGCCCTGACCCAGGATTGAACCAACAACTTTGGCATGTCTCCAACCAATTGAGCTACCCGGCCAGGACCTATATTTCTATGTGAAAGGAAATTTTACCCAAACTAAAGTTTGTTCAGGGTAATTTTTGTCTTGAACTGTTTTAAGCAAATGTCTGCATATTATTTTTATGCTATTCAGTGAGTGAATATGTATAAATCTCAAAAAATACTAAAGAAAAAATTATGGTATCATAGTAAAGATAGAAGGCATTCACTATTAGAAGTTTTCTTTACAGACATTAGTTGTATATTTAGCCATAATTTTCCCTGGCAATGAAGGAGACAGAGGAATACATTATATATTGATTTGTTTTATATCAATTGGTTCAGAGCTGTCTACTTCTTTAATGAAATGCTTTGATGGCATGATCATAAGGAATAAGTAAGATATTGTAGTTAACTTTACAAATAGCTGACATCTTTAAAATGTTCCTAGTATTTTAAGGTAATTTTTAAATTTCTCAAGAGTACCCAGTTTTATAAAGATACTGAATTTAATATTGTTATGCTTTTGCTTGTAAAAGTTGATCAGTGTTCTGATAAATAGCAATTGATGTGATCTCACTGTGTAATATATATTTCAGAAGTTAACAAATGTTCAGGAAGAAAAAATAATTCAGAAAATATTGATTCTTACCAAACTATATGGGAAGGTATCTCTCCTCTTTTATTAATCTTCAAAGTAGTCTGTCAGCCATTTGCCAAACCACACAATAGTACCAGGAAAGTCAGCCACCCAAAAGAAAAATCCAATCTTGTTATTTTTATTTTTAAAAATACTCAATTGTTTGGGAAACAGTGGACTCACATTGGAAAAAGGCTAACGCTGAGATTGCATAGAACTTGCTGCTTTGCGTGAGGAGGGTGGCTTCACTTCCCAATGCCTGCACTCTAAGAATTTATGACACTTCCAGAGTTTGTTGGAAATAGGACGTTCAGGTCGTGTCGTTTTTGAAGGGATCTGGCTCCAAATCTTGCTTCAGGAGGAGTAATAGGAACCCTGAGAGCAGACTGAGATAAACTTCAGGAGAAAGATTACTGGCAATGAGAGGTATTTTAATAACCTACACAGATCCCAAAGAAACATCTTCCATGGCCAGAGAGCATCAGTGCTGTGTGACTAAAATGCCTGTTAAATACAAAAGACTTTCCTGAAATTTTGGAAGCCTCAGTGTGACTGCCCTCAGGTATGAGGGACTGACCCAAAGAAGGATCAAAAAGTCATTCGTGCCCTCTTTACTAATTATGGTTTCTGACCTGAAGCTGGCAGGAGCAGGTGAGGGAGAGAAGCTTTTATTAAGAAGAAATGGTCAGAATTTTTACTTTGCACAAATGTAGCCATTTTTACTTTGTATCAATTTTTCCAAGTGAATTTATTTATGAATATGCAATTACCTGAGAGTAATATACAAGCCATGAGATTTCTTATAGACTGAATGTTTGGGTCCCCCCAAATGTCTATGACGATGCTTAAGCCCTGATGGTATTTGGGAGGTAATTAGATTTAGGTGAGGTCACGGGGGTAGGGCCCATGATGGGATTAATATTCTTATAAGAAGAACTGGTTCTTTCTCTGCCATGCGATGACACAGTGAGAAGGAAACCTGCAATTTTGTTTCCAATTTATTTTACATTAAAACTGAATTCCGTGTTTGATTTGTAATCAAGTAAATCTATAATTTCTCTTTTTGATTGGTTTGCTTATACCATTGCCAATGGGGTCCATGTGAAAGAAATACCGATGTGGTGATGACTTTATGGTATGTTTTGGTCTTTTGAGGAAACCTTGGGAAAAGTTAAGAGGTCCCTGACCTAACGTAGAATGTTAACTATTCCTAGGATCTATATGGAGTTGTGAATGCTTTTTACCTCTGACCTAATTCCTCCATCTCTGTATTTAAGGCATCTTTATTCTCTCTGGCTTACCATGTTCCTGATTAGAGGAGAAACATCAAAAGAAACATACATCTGCCAAGGCAGTGACAGTTTGGAGCAAATATCATGTTGCATGTGACCAGGAAATGCTAGTAATTAACTTTTCTGTACACTAAGAAAATAAAGGATAGCCTGTTACATTTAGGACCCTCGCTCCATTTCCCTTGTTGATGAACCTATATATCTCACGATGGTAAGGATGGCTTAGTTTCAAGTCATCTTTGTTCCTCATGGGACAATGTATAAGTTACTTAAACTCTCCTGATTTACATTTTGTGGAGTTACAATCATAGATCCTTTTCACACATTAATTATTATGACAATTAATGCAATGTGTATTTTAATGGATATAGTTATCATTAATCCTTTTTCTCCTCTTCCTCATTATCATCATTAGATTCAATCTGTAATCCCACTTACATTTTGATTGTTCTTATGAAAGTTCCATGGGCCACTATCATTTTTCAAGAATCATTGATATAAAATTAGAAGTGCTAACTTAATTGAGTTATAAAATTAAAAGTTTAAGCCTTTTAGGTATCCACATGGATATTTATATTTTTGCATTTCTCATACACTATGTCTTAGAAATTCATAATAAATGCTTTAAAATATTGTTGGTCTAAAATTGCTTATACTGGGCAGCATTACAAAGTTGATTACTGATCTTAATAGCTTTCAAGACTATATGGACTTTTTTGATTAAACCCAAACAGGAGAAACCCAAACAGTCCTCAAGCGAGCTTGTTGTCTACAATACTCAGTTTCTTTCAGTGCTTAAAGAAAAAATTATAGCATTAAATACATACGTTAGAACCAAAGAAAGTTCTAAAATAAAAAAAAATTAAGCTTTTGCCCAGCCGCCATGGCTCAGTGGTTGAGCATTGACCTATGAACCAGGAGGTGATGGTTTGGTTCCCTGTCAGGGCATATGCCCAGGTTGCTTGCTCAATCCCCAATATGGGGCATGCAGGAGGCAGCCAATCAGTGGTTCTTTCTCATCATTGATGTGTCTATCTCTCTCTTCCTCTCCCTTTCTCTCTGAAATCAATGAAAATAGATTTTAAAATATTTAAGCTTTTACCATAATAAATTAGAAAAGTATACTTTAAGCAAGCAGTAGGTAGAAAGTAATAAAGATAATAGTAGAAATTAATAAAATTAAGAGAAAATAAATTAAATCATAAGCTTATTCTTTGAACAACAATAAGATGAAACTCTAGCCATACTGACAAAGAAAAACAGAGAAGATACAAACTATAAATTTGAAAGTAGCTGAGGACATCACTACGAAAAGATGTGCTATGGACAATTTTATGCCCATGAATATTACTATTTAAATTCCTTGACAGACAAAAACTATCAAAACTCACTCAAAGAACAAGTAACATGAACAGGCTGATATTTATTGAGAAAATTGGATTTCTAGTTAGAAATATGTCAGCAAAGAGAACTTTGGTTACATAGTTTCACTGGGAATTTCTACCAAACCTTCAAGGAATAAATAATAACTGACTTACAGACTGGTTTATAGAAAATAGAAATGAGCCCTTTCTAACTTATTTGATGGAGCCAATATTAGACTAATACTAAAACAACACTGACATTACAAAACAATAAAATTACAAAACAATAATCCTTAAAAACATGGATACAAAAATGCTCAACCTAATGTAAGAAAATCCAATGCAGCAACATATGAAAACAATAGTTTAGGATGACCAAGTGAGGTTTATCCCAAGAATGCAAGGCTGATTTTATATTAAAAAACCAATCAATTTATTTCATCATATTAATAAATTTTAAAAAATTCAAGATAATAAAAATATGGTACAGAAAAAAGCACTTGTCAAGTATAGCAACCATTTATGTTAAAACTCTCAGCAAAGCTAAATGAGAAGGCAGCTTTTAAAGTCTGAGTAAAGACATCTACAAAAGCTTTGCAACTATACTTAACTATACAACATTACACTTAATGCTGAAATATCGAATGCTTTTTCATCCCTCTTCCCCCATCACTGCCCTTCCCATACTGGGAACAAAGCAAGGATGTCTTTTATCATCAACATCCTACTGAAAATCATGGTGCAATAAGGAAACTGAAAGAAATAAAAGATGTATATCGGAGCACAAGAAATAAAATAGTGCTAACATAATTAAAGAAGGTCTAAACAAATGGAGATATATGCCATTTCCATTGCAGGAAAACAGCATGATTCTGTGTAGCTTTGGACAATTTGATTCTAAAATACCCGTGGAAATGCAGAGAACCTAGAAGAGCTGAAAACAAATAGAAATAATGCTAACTGTTATTTAGAATTATTATGCAGCCAAAGTAATAATGGGAGTGTAAAGTTGGCTAACATTCCAGAAAAATAGACCACTGGAACATAATAGGTAATCTAGCAATAGATCTACATAAATACAGACAAATAGTTTTTTATGAAGTAGTAAAAGAAATGTATTAGAGAAATCCAAGAAATGGTGCTATAAATCTGTACCCCATGTAAAAATTAATCCCAAATTAATCATAGACCCTTATAAAAATTTAAGTGTATAATATATCTGGAAGAAAATATAGGAGAAAATCTGCATGCTTTGGGGTAATCAAAGAGCTTTTTGTTGGCAACAAAAATATGATCTGTAAAGAAAAAAATAGATGAAGTAGACTTTGTCAAAACTGAAAATTTTGTTCTGTGTAAAACATAGTTAAAAGAAAAGTTATTGAATTAGAGAGAAAAATTGTAAATCACATTTCTCATAAAGACCATTTATCCAATATATATAAAGGACAATAAGAAATAAACAAAAAACCCCACCTGATTAAAAAATTAGGTAAGTATTTTAAACACATTCCCAACTAATGTATGGTAAATAAGCATATGAAAAACTGTCAGTGTCATTACATATATAGAAATGAAAAATTAAACTACAGTGAAATACTATTGCAATACATTGCACAATTGTACAGCCACATTGAAAAAACAGCTTGGCAGTAACCTATAAAGCTAAACAGATACTTACTGGCAATCCCACTCCTAGATATTTATTCAGAAAAAATTGGAACCTATCTTTACTAGAAACCTTCACTTGAGTGTTCACAGAAAATTATTTTTATTTGTTAAAAGTTACAAACAACCCAGATGTCTTTCAAACTGAATCGACAAACAAATTGTGGTGCATCCATTCAAAAGATTACTTATTCAGCAATAAAAAGAACTATTGATTCATTCAACAAGTTAGAGAAATTTTGCATGCATTTTACTTAGTAAAAGGAGCCACATCCAAAAGCTTTTATCATCTGTGACTCCATTTATATGACTATCTGGAAAAGGTGGAACTATAGGAGTAGAAAAATGATCAATATTTGCCAGGATTTGAGGGTTGGTATATAAACGGTAAATATGGAAGAATTTTTGGATGATGGAAAATTCCCTACAAAGTTCGCTGCACCTATTCTAAAATTAGTTTCCACGTCAAATTCTAGACTGCATAAATTTTCTTTTGAATACTTTACAAATATACGGAAGGAATTAGGAAAATGAAAGGAAATAAACCTAGAAATGTGGTATTAGATACAACAATCAAAACTGATACAACAAAGAGCATATTTTACCACTTTGAATTTTAAATTAAAAAAATCAGCTATGATGTAGGGAGAACCCAACAGAGAATGGAGATTGTAGCAAACCAATTTGTCTAAATTACAACTGAATCTCATAACCACAGTAAAGTGGGTTGGGAGAAGGGGCATGCCCTAAGTAATTTGGGAAAATAGTCTCTGAATACTGTAAAGCTAAAAAATGGAAAAAAAAATAGTGTTTTCTTGTTGGCAAACTGTTCTCACAGAGCTATGATTTAGCAGGTTCTAATCTACATGTATGCTAGGTTAAGCAAATAAGCACATGGATTTTAGAGTTTTCTAGTCATGGTATTGACTGTGTGAGAAATTATAAATAATCAGAAGGCTAAAATTTTGGTGCTGAATTAGACTGAAGGTATCAATATGAAGATAGATGAGAGAAAAAGAGAGAGAAGAAAGAGAGAGAGAAAGAGAATGGTAAATACATGCATACATACAAGTATACATACATGCATATGTACAAAAATAAATAATATATGCGTATAGATAAATGGGTTAGTATATACACATATTTCTTTGCTTTGTCATCTGAAGGAGCATATAAGCAGTAATTCACCTGTAACAATGAACACACCTAGCTTTCAGATCTTGGGTTTTAAATATCATTCTTTAAGAGAATTAGGACTCCTTGGAGAAGTGGTTAATTTCAGGGCTGGGGCAGAAAAAATATATAATAGACCATTTACCACACTACAAAGTTCACTACACCTATTCTAAAAGGAGTTTCTACATCTAATTTTAAGCTGCATAAATTTTCTTTTGGAAACTTTATAAATATACAGAAAGAATGAAGAAAATGAAAGGAAATAATACTAGATGCTAAAGCTGCACTCCTATATCTTTCAGTAGAGAAATGAAGCATATTTGAGAGAGAGGCTGACCCATCTGTTTCTTCATTGTTATTAGCAGACAAGTTCTATGTAACCCTGTGATTTTAGGAAGGAATGTTATTTAGTACTTATTTCCCTCTGATAAATGACTAAAACCACTTTCATGTCTGAAGCATTTAAATTACTTTGAATCTGTAATATACGTTAAGAAAAAGACCAAGCCCACTAAGTCATGAAATTAGAAGCCATTGAATATATTGAAGGATGATGTGGCATGTCCATATGCGGTCATCCTACTATCCCCAATATCTGGGATGAAACAAAATAAGAACTGTAGGGTAGTGAGATCTGGAAGAGCTTCTATTGGCCATTGAGTTGTTTTAAGTTCAGTTGTGACTTTAGTTGCCCAAAAAATTTTCATTTTAAAACCAATAAGTTACCTATTACTGCGGGTTCATAAATCTGACTTTTTTTTTCTTGCTTTGAAGGGACTACTATAGTCACTGCAAATATTTAATTTTTATATATAATCTACATGTTGGATTAATCACATAGCAGTTAGTACAATAGTTGATGAAATGTACACAGGAGGTGTGTTTGTCTCCAGGTATCAATGCTATCTTTTAGCACCTTGTCTGTTTTCTTACTTACCATTTAAAATACTGACATTTTGAAACTGGCAGCTAAGTGAAAGCTTAGAAGAATATATTCATATATCTAATATTTCTAAAGAAGTTAACAATAATTCAAGAAGATTACTATTGTAATGATGGCAACAATACAAGAATCATCCAACTATAAAATACAATATGCTTCTTACATTTTAAAAACCATTACTAATACACATTACTTTGAACAATGTGTCTGCTGGGGTTAAAGTGCTTTTTTTCAAAACTTGAAGAAATATTTCTGCAATGCTTTCAGTTCTGGCTTATTTAAAAATAAGTAGCACAATGTTGTAATTATGAGATAAGATAATAAAATACATTGAGATACCCTGTTGCTTTATTACAAATTGCCACAAAATAAAGAAGAAAGGCCAAACTGTAGTAGGTTGATTCCACTTTATCCAAAATAGAAGTACATAAAACACATTATCTTATGTACAAATAGCCTATAATTATTTTTATGTTTTGTACATTATACATGTCATGCTCTGTTAACATATTTTTGTTCTGGTTCCTTCCAACATAATTATCAGGATATCTTAAGGACATAAATAAAAGTATAATTGAGAAAGAATATATTCATAGCTACATGTTGTGATAAGATGGGATGCTGGCAAAAAAGAGGGTCTTAAGAAGTCATCTTGCCCTAGACGGTTTTGCTCAGTGGATAGTGTTGGCCTATAGACTTAAGGGTCTATATATCAGGAAGGTTTGATTCCTATCAAGGGCACGTACCTGGGTTGCAAGCTCAATCCTGGGCCCTGGTCAGGCATGTGCAGGAGGCAACCAGTCAATCGGTGTGTCTCTCTCACATCAATGTTTCTCTCTCTATATCTCTCCCCCTCCCTTCCACGCTGTCTAAAAATCAATAAAAAAAATCCTCTGGTGAGAATTGACCAAAACAACAACAACACTAGTCTTTTTTATGCCTTTCCTGAGAAAGGCAGGTCCACAAGCTATATGCAGTTTTATGACTCCTTGGAGACAACTCAAAAGAGGCTGGGGCAGTATGAACTATGAAATACTTTAAAAAAATTCCTGTAATTCTTTCCTTTTAGTTGAATCTGGCTGAGCTACTCCTCATTACAGTGTTCCTGATAATAGAAGAAATCTATGGTAGATAGAGGGCAGGGTGTTGGTCTAGGAGGTGGAACTACTGAAAAATCAGTAAGTAATGCCTTGTAAATGTTGTCTTTCTGTTTTCTCCATTCCACCTAATCCCAGAAAGACATGACTCATTAAAATAACTATGAGTTATATTGCTCTAACATCATTTGTTAAGACTTTAATCTTATGGTTTAAGAAAAATATATGTGGTTTTTAAAGGAAGTGATTTGTGATAAGTGGATAACTTTTTTTCTGGACTGTTTGTTAAATGGGTTAATTAGAAAAAAATAAAATTGAAATATGATCAACCATATTTTTTTCTGTTACTTTGGTTTTATAACTTCTAATGTTATTTAAATTTTGAGATTTATGGGTTTAACCTAATGCTTACTTAAATGAGTGCCATGTAATAATGTTACTAATAGAAGTATAACATCAAAATAACTTTCCAGATAATTTTTTAATTATCTGAAAATGTTTAGCATTTAAGAGAAGCCAACATATATAGAGAGATATGTAAGGAAGAGGTGTTCTCCTCCACAGGCCCTATGATCTGTATAGTATAAGCACTTTGGAAAATGGCAATGATTCTACAAATTTAAGATTTATTATTGTTCTTGTTATTATGGTAAATACTCTGAGAGCTGTAAATGAGGACTAAAGGCTTTCTCTCAAACTCTCCTTTAATGTTTCTACCTTCTAGTGCAAGACTTTGTCTAATTCCAAAATGATGATGGTTCTTATACATCAATGGAATGCGTGTTTCAAGAGTGCAGTTTTTGGCAATCATATTCACTGTTTTCTCTAGTATGTAGAAGTGCAAGCAAAGATGGAAGCAGAGTGACCAAGTAGGAGGCTATTGCATAAAGTTGGCAAGTGATGATGATGGTAGCTTGAACCTGGGTCGTTGCAGTGGAAATAATGAGAGGTGCTTAGATAATGAAAGTAGAGCCAGAAGTCTTTGTTACTGGATCATTTGTAAGGTATGAGAGAAAGAGGGGAATCGGCGATAAATAAATTTTTTAAATTTATACATCAAAATGTTTGGGGTGTGCCTGAGCTAATAAGGGGATGGGTTTTCCACTCACTGGATTGGCAGCTGGTTATATGACTCTGGGGTTCAGGCATAGCTGCTGGGTTGAAATATAAATTTTTACAAAGAGGACTTTGAATGCATTGTAATTAAAACCATTATATTGGACCCAATGAGCAAAGGAGTGGCTATAAATAAGAAAGAGAAAAGTTTCAAGGATTTAGCCCTGGGACATTTCTGGCAAAGGAGACTGGGATTTAGGCACATGGGAATTATTGCTTACCTTCATAAGTAGAATGGGTGAAAACCCACTTAGAGTGGATTCAGAGATAATTAGAGGAGAGGAATTTGATATAATGAATACAATACACTTTTGAGGAGTTTTGCCATAAAAAAAGAGCATTTGGCAGTAACTGTTTAGGGAAGTAGGATTATGAATTTTTTTTTAGTATGGTAGAAGCTATTTAAAAATAAAGATTATGCTGAATTTAACAGAATATATTTATATTTCCACTCATGAAACTTTTTGTTACTCAAGACTATTCATAAATTTTATGAATAATTATACATGTATATGTATATACAAATTTAACATTAGTAATGGATACAAACAACCTCATCTCTACAAACAGCATCAGGTGTTTTGAATTAGAGTTGGATTCAAATTTTGGCACTGTTACTTAAAACTGTTAACAATGGCTCACATTTTTTTTTGGGATGCTATTTACATTCCAGGTTTTCTTAGTGCGTTCCTTGTCAATTATTAAGAAACTCTAACATTATAGATGCTATTATCACACCCATTTTTTCAGGTAGGAAAGTTGAGGTACAGAAAATATTAAGTAAGTTGTCCTCAGTCATATGGATCCAAGGGGGTAAAGCTGGTTCTGAGCGTATGTTTAACTATTATTTTACTGTCATGTTTAGCCCGGCACTTACATTAAAAGCAATGTACAAATTGTATAAAGAGGTTTTAAAAAATGTAACAACATGCCTATATATCACTTCAAGGAAAAAGTTACTTTAATTTTTCCAGTTCAATATATATTAGTTCAAAAGAGGACTCAGTAAAAGTTGAAGCTATATCCAGCATGATTCATAACTTGTGTTGAATCAAAGTATGTAAAGTTCAGACAATGTAGTCATGTGATAGTAAAAAGCAATCTAAAGTCTGAGTAACCTTTTATTAATATTTGTTCAGTAAGTCATATTGTAGATAAACAATCAAAGTCAGATTTCTTGGATGGAAGTTTTTCTCCCAGGAATACCTTTCAATAGGAAAAGCCTGCTTTAAAAATAATCTTACCTCATCAACAGCCTTACTCCCACGGGAGGTCTTCTCAGCCTGCAATCACTCCTGGATAGAATGCCCTGAATTTGTTTCTGATTTTTTCGGAGTGTTCTTCCTTTATTACATGCAGTTTACTGCTTAGCACCAATGCATTCATTCATACTAATTTGGGCAAAAATATAGAATGTCTTGTTGCCCACACTAGACATTGCCAAATTGCTGTTGTCTGACTTTGTTTATCATGAGTCATTCTGGGGACATATTTATTAAGTAAAAGCATCTTTATTAAGATACTGCTGCTAATTTTCTCTCTCTCTTTTTTAAAAAGTATATTTTTATTGATTTCAGAGAGGAAGGGAGAGGGAGAGATAGAAACATCAGTGACGACAGAGAATCATTGATTGACTGCATCTTGTATGCCCCCCAACTAAGGATCCAGCCCACAACCCCGGGCATATGCCCTGATCGAGAATTGAATGGTAACCTCCAGGTTCGTAGGTTGATGCTCAACCAGTGAGACACAACCTGCCAAGCTAATTTGATATCTCTTAATTGGGTTCTAAATATGTATTCTTTGCTTCATAATATGAAGTCAGGATAATCATATTTAGGCACTTTTTAATTTTTGTGGTAGAAATGATTTTGGAGTTAGGATTCTACTTCACCACTGCCTGGCTTTTCATTCCTGGGAAAAGTATTTACTTCTCAAAGCCTCAGTCTATTCATGTGGAAAATGGAGATGATAATATTTTCCTTGAAGGTTTCCAAGACTAAAAATAATACATGTGAAACTACTGAGCAAATATCTGGTGCCTCCAAGAAAAATTTCAAAACCTTTGTGTGCTAAGTTGTATTCTTGTAAAAAGATTTGCTTTGACTATTAAATTAGACAAAGTATGCATAGCTCCTGTTGTAGAGATGGAGGCACATTTAATCATTGTTTCTGGCCGAAACCGGTTTGGCTCAGTGGATGGAGTGTCGGCCTGCGGACTGAAAGGTCCCAGGTTCGATTCCGGTCAAGGGCATGTACCTTGGTTGCGGGCACATCTCTGGTGGGGGGGGGGTGTGCAGGAGGCAGCTGATCGATGTTTCTCTCTCATAGATATTTCTAACTCTCTATCCTCTCCCTTCCTCTCTGTAAAAAAATCAATAAAATATATTTAAAAAATTATTGTTTCTGTACTTTATATGTAATATATAATGTTAATTGAAGTGTGGAATATGATATAAATATGCTATATTGGTTGTAATACTCCTATAATTTCCTATCAGTGAATATGTATGGTAGAAATAGGAAGTTCTCAGAAGGATAGAAAAAGGAATATGATTAAAGTTTACTTAGAGGCGAAAAAGAAAGGGTCTAATCAAATAAATGGATCTAAAGTAAGTAAAATATTGCTATACAAAAACGGGAAGGTCAGTTGATGACTAACAGCACAGAAATAGTCAGTAGTTTCATTAGAAGAATCTGGCATATACTTGAAAGAGGCAGTATTTTAGCTTGAGTTATAATCACATTGGAATGCCTGGGTTTGGATCCTGGCTTGGGTTTATTTATTTATTTCCTTCATCTAGGAGGGATACTATCTTCCTCAAAGGAAACAGTTCCAGGGTTGCCATAAAATAACATAATCATTTAATTAAATCTTGCTTTCAATAGATGGTCTTATGGTCAAGCACACAGGTAAAATTCACTATGGATCAAAGGTACATTACCTTCTTAATGTAACTAACCTACCTAAACGATCTTAAGTATTGGGGGCCATCTAACTCCATAATCCTAGAAAGTAATTTTTAAAGCATCACATATGCTTATTTTTACAGTAGTATAACCACTTTTATGATTCTTGCCTCTTGCTTGACTTATATTAAATTTCCCTTTTTAAGTTTTGTAATTCAAACTAATAAATTACATTGGTTTCTCTCAAAAATAGTCATGCATTTATATCGAGCCTATAAATTCAGATGTCATCTATATTGAACTGCTGAGTACAGGGCCCCAGACTCTATTTTTAACAAGCAACCCAGTCAATTATTGTCTGAATTATAATATGAGAACTTGTGCTTTCTTGCCTATAGAAGGCCAAGTCTTTTGCCTGAGGACACTAGACCCAAAATGGAGATTAAACAGATAAACTTGACCTCAATTATTGGTCTCTTTAATACTAAGTTCTAACCATATGGGCCACATGTTTTAAGATAATAAATAATTGCTTTAAAATATGATGACATTGATTATGTAAAACTTGCTGGGATAATACATAAAATCCAAAACTTATCTTTAATATAGACGATCAAAACACAAATGAATATTAGGTATGTTCAAATGCAACTCTTTAATCTCTGATATTCTTTATCTGTTCCAGAAGCACTGAAAATCATTGCATTTCTTTGAAATCTTGTTATCATCATAACTTTAAATAATCCCTGAAATATAATTTAAGTATTCTCTACGTTTCTTTTGATAAATTAGCATATAAATGTTAATAGAAGATATACACAGCACATATAATATTAATTACTTGAAATAATTGTACTTGAATGAATAGAAAGGGAGAAAATTATATAAATTTTTATAAATTAAATAATTTGCTATATTGGCCTAAATTATCAAACTTCCTCACAATTAATAAAACAATAATGAGAAGTTTCAACTGCCAATAAGATCCTGAAATCTTAAGGTGAAATTAAGATTCTTAAGACATAAATAATGGAAATTAGCCATATTTTAGCTCCTCATCTAGTATTTAATTTGAAAAACAAAATAAGTAAATTAAAATGTCCAATTATTAATACTTTTTAAGTAAGCAAATAACATTATTTATGTGTCAAAGTTTAACCAAATAATTGTAATTGTTTGCATAAAATAATAAGGTTTCTGAAAGTGTTCATAATTTAGATTTCTGAAAAACTTATCAATACACACCACATGTATAAATTTGAAGGTCATGTGAATTGGATATCTTTTAAAAAAATTTAAATTTGGATAACTCAGGCTCTATTTTGGCTCTTCAAAAGTTCGTGAACTATTGGAGCAGTTAGATCAAAATGATTCAGACAAGGAAAAAGATGAAATTACTAACCTAAGTTATATATTGCTTGAATTCAACAGATAATTATTTAAAAATAAATCGTATTTTCTGAAGAGATCATATTTATTGTGATTAGAATAAATTAGAATTCTAATATTTAGAGTTAGAATTATGAAAGTTAGAATTATAAAAAGGGTAACTAAATTGCCTCTTTGGAATAACACATTACTTCAAAATTAGTATGGATTTGAGATTTAGTAATATTAACATTGTTTAATAGTTATATCAAACTCCTAACTAAAAATTTAATAAAGTAAATTAAAACGCCAGTATTCCTGTTGAAAATGTCAAGTACCACAAATTAAATTTTTAATTCTCAAGTTCCAAAATTAAGTAAGTTTTAATTCTCTAAAGATTAGAAAGTTTTACAGAAATAGCTGTTATACTTACATAGTCTCCACAAAACATTTTGATGGTTTACTTCGGAGTAGATCAAAAGATTTTCAGTAAGTGATCAACTGCGCAGACTTGCTTTCCTATGTAGCTAGAAAGAACTGAAGTTCACTGTTCAATCAAGTTTAAATATGTCTACTTTTCCCCTCAGTGTCTCAGACAAGAAAATATAGAGCCGATTCTGGGTAAAGCCCAGGCTAGAGATACAGTATCTATGCTGAGCTATCAGTCATAGGTGACTAGGCACAATTATTGCACAAAATAAATAGAACCAGTAGCCTAATCCCTGGTCCTGTGTTGATTTAAGAAACATAAATTAGCCAATCAATGAAAGAAGTGTAATCTTTTGAAAAAGGTGATGACTTATGGAAAGGTAATTTCATTAACCACAAAGTTAATAATTTATTTTCTGCTTTACCATTTTTAATATCCAGACTCTCTCAGGAACTCAAACTCCTACCTTCATTTTTAAAATTGCTAGATTCAATGTGTGTCTGTATCATTCTTTACATATTTGTTACTATTACATATCTGGTCTTATACTAAGAAAGAATATATTTAGGACAGAATTGATTACCCAGCAATAAAGTCTTTGGAAAAAGTTATTTTCATACTTTCTATACATTTTATTTGAATATTTAACTTTATTAAATTTTAAGGAAACAGATTTTAAAAATACTTTTAAAGTACCATATATTGTTAGGAAATATATATCATCATGTTTCACACATTATTCCAAATATAAAAATAAATATGTACTATGTCACTTTATTGCTACTTACCTTTTACAGTGTTTATTTAGTCTATAAAATGTTTAAACTATTTTGAAGGCAAATTAGGAATAAATAATTCTTTGTTGAAAGAACAAAAAGCCTATATAATAAAGAGGTAATATGCAAATTGATCATCATGCCCTCACAAGATGGCTGCCTACGACCAGACCAGCAGGGGGGTTAGTGAGGGACGACCAAACGACTGAACAAGCAGGCTGCATGGGGCAACCATGCCAGTGGGGGGGTGTAGTTGGGGGTGACCAGGCTGGCAGGGGGGGCAGTGAGGGGTGACTAGGCTGGTCGGGGGGGGAGTTGGGGGCAATCAGGCCGGCACGCAGAGGCAGTGAGGGGCGATCAGACCAACAATGGGTGGCAGTTAGGGGTGACCAGGCAGGCAGGTGTGTGATTAGGAGCCAGCCAGGATTGTGAGAGGGATGTCTAACTGCTGGTTTAGGCCCAATCCCGGGATCGGGCCTAAACCGGCAGTCAGACATCCCCTGAGGGGTCCTGGATTGGAGAGGGTGCAGGCTGGGCTGAGGGGACCCCCCCTCCCGTGCATGAATTTCATGCACCGGGCCTCTAGTTATAATTATAAGTATCCACTGATAAGTAGTAATAACTAGGACTGCTTTCCCCCAAATAAACCTGATGTTGAAATATGAATAAAATTCATTAAGCAGGATATCTTCATACACACACACACACACACACACACACACACACACACACACACATATATATATATATATATATATATATAGAGAGAGAGAGAGAGAGAGAGAGAGAGAGAGAGAGAGCACGCATGCAGAAAAAAACCTGATTTCTGAAGTATTCAGTTCATAATAGAACCTGTTAACTTAATAAAATACTTGGTACTGTGAAAGATGTAAAGAATGATGCCTGTTTTCTAAAAAGTTAAAATCTAGTAAATCAGCCATGTATGTGTTCATGTGTGAGTGTTTCTGTATTTGTAAGTGTCTGAATTTGACTCTTGTGTTTTCTCTGTTTATATTTAGACAGCTTATAGTAATTACTAAATAATAGTTACACTTATGTTTAGGATTCAGAATTAAAAACAAAGGAAAATAAGTTCTGAACTGTTTTCTTTTTGACACATTTTTCAAAGATTGCATGATTTGTAGCTTCAATATAGACTGAATGTGTCAACATGAAATGAAAATTGTCAAAATATTTGAGGCAAACGTATTTTCCTTAATATTATCAGATTTGATAATATGAGGTTGCATTATATTTCCTAATTTCCTTCCAGACAATAATTACTTAGTGTTTATTTTCATTCCTCATTATTTTATGGTTTAGTTTTTTTAAAATCATGTACCAATTGACACTATAATGTCTGGGATTTGCTTTATAATAGTTCAGGCAAAAACGGTGTGAGAGATATTAATAGAGTATGGCAAAATATTGAACTGTTGGGGATAGGACAGTACTTAATTTTGTTTTTGTATGTATTTGGAAATTTTCATAACAAGCTTTGTTTAAAATTAGGGTTTAACTTATTTGATCACACTTAAGCCTTAGGTAGGTAGCTGAGTAGTTCAGTGTTTTATAGTGTCGTCCCCATACGCCAAGGTTGTGGGTTTGATTCTAGTCAGGACACACATAAGAATAAACCAATGAATGCATAGATAAGTAGAACAACAAATCTATGTCTGTCTGTCTGTCTCTCTCAAATCGATAAATCAGAAATCATTTTAACCATGGTTTGAGGATCTACTATATGAAAAGTAATAAATGCTAGCAATAATTGAACTTTTATTCTATTTTAGACACTGTTTCAAGTGATTTTATTTGTATAAATGAATTTAATTCTTACAACTCTATGGGCTAAGTACTATTATTACCCATATTTTAGTGAGGAGAATACTGAGGTCTGCATAGTCAGAAAATTAGCCTAAGATTGCACCCTGGCAAGTGGTAGAGTAGAAATGTGAACTTAGGCAGTCCAATATCAGTCCTATGCTTGAGGTAGATTACATTATTTTTCATGATTATTCACTCTCTTAATGATATAGCACACATTTTTATGCACCTTTAATTTTGAGTTAGTCATGTGCTTTGTTTCAACCAAACGAATATGAGCAGGTAAATGGTATGGTACATCTGAGCACAAACTTTTAGACACATCATCACATTCTATTGCTATTTTCTGATACTTCTGTTCTCTGGCAAAAATAGCACATTCCAGGATGGGAGAATATGAAATGTAGTAAGAACCCTTGGGAGCAGGTTTTAGGCAATGCCTCTTAGATTTGCATTAGCTAATGGATGCAATCCCAATTTTAGCAATATGCATCATATAATTCAGCCTGACAGCCACTCAAATGAACCTTAATTTTTTTATGACTATTGACCAGGCCATCTTCTAAATAAAATTTGAGTTTTTATGTAGTGTGCTATGACAAACAAGCATTTAAGCCTCCTGATGGTCAAATTTCATATCACTCATTCAATTTATTGACAAGTATTTATTAGGTCACTAATATGTGCCTGGCAATGTACTAGGATCTGGGATACTTTTTGGAACAAGGCAAAGATTCCTGCCTTGTAGTGCTTATATTTATTAACTAACTAGAGGCCCGGTGCACAAAATTTGTGCACGGGGGGAGGGTTTGTCCCTCAGCCCAGCCTGCACCCTCTCCAATCTGGGACACCTCGAGGGATGTCTGACTGCCCGTTTAGGCCCGATCCCGCTTCTACCTGCCAGCCTGATCACCCCCTAACCACTCCCCTGCCAGCCTGAATGATGCCTAACTGCTCCCCTGCCAGCCTGTTTGCCCCTAACTGCCCTCCCCTGCAGGCCTGGTCACCCCTCAACTGCTCTCCCCTGCAGGCCTGGGTCCCTCCAAACTGCCCTTCCCTGCAGGCCTGGGTCCCCCCCAACTGCCCTTCCCTGCAGGCCCAGTCACCCCCAACTTCCCTCCTCTGCCGGCTTGGTCACCCCTAACTGTCCTCCCCTGCAGGCTTGATCGCCCCCAACTGCCCTCCCTTGCAGGCCTGGTCCCTCCCAACTGCCCTCACCTGCTGGCCATCTTGTGTTGGCCATCTTGTGTCCACATGGGGGCAGGATCTTTGACCACATGGGGGCAGCCATCTTGTGTGTTGGAGTGATGGTCAATTTGCATATTACTCTTTTATTAGATAGGATAGAGGCCTGGTGCATGGGTGGGGGCCAGCTGGTTTGCCCTGAAGGGTGTCCTGGATCAGGGTGGGGGTTCCCTTGGGGCATGGGGCGGCCTGGGCGAGGGGCCTGTGGTGGTTTGCAGGCCAGCCACGCCCCCTGGAGACCCAAGTGGAGGCCCTGGTATCTGGGGTTTATTTATCTTCTACAATTGAAACTTTGTAGCCTGGAGCAAAGGCAAGACTTCTGCTTGCTCCGCCGCGGCAGCCCTTTCTGTTGGGATTTATGTATCTTCTATAATTGAAACTTTGTAGCCTTAAGCGGAGGCCTGGGCCAGCCAGGGTGTGCGGAAAGCTTGGCTTCCTCCATCGCCAGGGGCAACCCTAGCCTCCTGCTCTTTACAGCTCCATGGCTGCCGCCATTTCTGTTTGGATTTATGTATCTTTTATCATTGAAACTTTGTAGCCTTGAGTGGAGGCCTAGGCCGGCAAGGGCAGGTGGAAAGCTTGGCTTCATCCATTGCCGGGGAAATCCAAGCCTCCCTCCTGCTCTCTGTGGCCATAGCCATCTTGGTTGGGTTTATTTGCATATTTGCTCCTGATTGGCTGGTGGGCATGGCTGGTGGGCGTGGCTTGTGGGTGTAGCGGAGTGATGGTTAATTTGCATATTGCACTTTTATTAGCTAGGATGATTCGGAGTTTTTATTTTATGCACAATTCAAAAAAGCGTAATTAATATAAAGTGTTTAATGTAAGTTTATGTATACTTAAGTAAATAACACGGTGTCCATGAGCACTACAAACTATCTAAAACAACAATCATAAGAAATAAAGCTATAAAAAGGGCAAGTTTCTTTCCAATTAGACAGTGGTCTTCAAATGTTTTGCATCAGTATTCCCTTAAGTTTTTTAAAAACTATGCTCTTTTTTATTTTTTTTAAAGGTTTAATATAAATATTTTCATTCAAGATGAGATACTTACAGTTTATTTTCTTTTACTTTTCTATAAGCATTCAATGAAATCTAAATGCCATAGCAATTCAGTGCCCATAATCATTTATCTAAAAAAACATATAATAAGATCTTAATTGACAGTTGAATATTTTATATCATTTCTCTATCTCTCTAAGTAGGAATTTCCATTCTGCTTCCCTTATGTTTGCATATCTTTTGGAGGGGCCACCTTATAATACATTTGTAAATTATGTGCAGATATATTTTCTCTAATCTTGCCTGTAAAGGTTTCCATTTTCAATTAAATATGGAAACAACTGGCTCTGGCTCTTTGTTATTTTCATTAACTACTTAAATATAAATTGTCTGCAGTAAACTATATTCTCTTGAAGTCTATTATTCAGTAAGTTTTGAATATATATACATATATATATTCTTTCTAAACTAAAACCACAATCAAGATTCAGAACATTTTCATAACCCATATCCTTAGGTTTTCCCATATCCTTTTGTAGTTTCTCCCTTCATTCACCTCTTCTCGGCAACCACCAATCCATTTTCATTTTCAGCAACTGTAGATTAGTTTACTTTACCTAGAATTTCATTTAAATGTAATTATATGATATGTACTCTTATTTGTCTGGATTCTTTTTCAGCATAACATTTTTTGAGATTCACTCATATTGTATGTATGAAGAGGTTTTTTTTATTGCTGAGTATTTTCATTGCATGAATATAACTGCATATTATTTACCTGTTGTTCATCTGTTAAAAAGATGCTTGTATGCCAACACTTTATAGTATCTCCTTTTAAAAACATAGTCATCTAATTGTGCAGTTGTATCACATTGGGCTTCTAATTTGCAATTTTCTTATTGATAAAAATATAGAGTATCTTTTTTATGCTAAATGGACATTTCTATATTCTCTGGTATAAATTGTTCAAATTCTTTATCCATTTTCCAACTGAGTTGATGGCTTTAGTATTGAGTTGTAAGAGGTATTTGTACATTCTAGATAAACGTTCTTAGCAACTTTGATTTACAAACACTTGCCTTTTCATTTTTGGAATGGTGTCTTATAAATAGGAAGGGCTTTTTTATTTTAAATTAATAATTGTATAAAATCTCATTAATTTTTAACATTATGCTGTTTTTGTAGTCTGATTTTTTTGCCTATTTCAGTGCTATAATGTTTCTTCTAGAAGTTTGTAGTTATATCTTTTTCAAGACATATGATCAATACTCATATAGTTTGTGTTATAATGTAAGAGTAGTGTTTCATTTTTTCCCTCCATAGGGAAACTCAGTTGTTAAACTATTTGTTTAAAAGATTTTCTGTTCTCCATTGATTTATCTGACACTTTAGTCAAAAGTTTCTTTATTATATATGTGTGGGTCTATTACCAGACTGTATATTATGCTCCATTGATCTGAATGTCTTTCCTTTCACTAATAGCACACTGTCATAGTTTATAACTGTAGCTTTATAATAAGTGTGGAAATCAAGTAATGTGAGTTCTGTAACTTTATATATCTCCTCCTCCTCCTCCTATTTTTAATTGCTTTGGCCCCTATAAGTTACTTGCATTGTTTTATGAATGTTAAACAGCTAGTCAATTTCTTTAAAAAAAAAAAAAAAGGCTGCTGGAAGCTTCATTGGGATTGCATTGCACTGATAGAGTCATTTGGGGGAGAAATGATTTCTAAACAATAGCTGATCTTCTGATTCATGAATATGGTATATTCCTTAATGTATTGAAGTCTTTTTACTTTTAAGAATATTTTGTGCATTTTTTGGTGCATTTATTTTAATTTTTTCTGAAACCTCTCATATTTTCTGAGTCCATTGAAAATTCTATTGCATTTTCTATTTTATTTCACCATCATTTTATACAAATAAATTGGTACGCTGTTGATTTGTGTAAATTTCATTGTATACTATAACCTTGCTAAGTTAATTTGTTAGATATTCTGGCTATTTGGTAAATTTTTAAGGGCATTTTACATAAACAATCAAGCCCACTTGAATATATGATAGTTTTACCCCTTTTCTCTCCAATCTGTATGTTTTTTTAAAAAATGTATTTTTCTTATTTTATTGGCTAAGGAATTTAGTATAGCGTTGAATAAATGGGATTGACCCTTATGCTGGCTGACTGTGAGGCTCAGCCCTGACCACAGCCTGTGAGCTGCTGTGCAGATGCAGTCTCAATGTGGCTTCCTCTGCAAGTCCTTGATTATAAGCCTCCCTTTCATCTGGTCTTTAGTTAGTTATTCAAGGTGCTTGTTCCCCAATTTGGTTGTATTTCCAGTTTTGTCCTGGGAGGAAGTGAGTGCAAGATCTGCCTACTTTACTGCCATCTTGAAAGTGTCTGCATTTACTTTTGTGGTGTATTTTTCCTTCCTGTTTTCTCTTTGTTCAGTGGGCCCATCTTGGACCAGAAGTGCCTCCATAGAAACTCAGGATATTTCAACAGTCAGTGATGGCTTCAGTCATGTATTCAGTCCAGATGGTCTCTATGGCACATTGCTCTCTCAAGGTTGCTTTTGTCCTTGAAAATGGCTCTGACTCAAAGGTGCTGAATTTTTTAATGTAGATGTAATGAACTTTTGAAAAGCCAAACTTATTTTGCATAGCTTTTCAAACTTGAAATGAAAAAGTCAGTGAAGTACCTTGTAAGATAAGTTATTGTACTGCATTAGCCTGGAGAGTTCAGCATCAGGCCAAAGAGCCAAAAGGAAACATTCTGCCTCTTGATCTTCCTGTTCACCTTTGTGTTTGAAGAGTGTTTCCAAGTGTAATCAGTAATAATAACCCAAGTACGTGAGAGCATGAGAAAGACGACCAGTTAGTTTCCTTTTGAGGTTACATGATAAACATCAGCTGTTAAGCAGTCTTTTTCTATTGGAACTTGGTATCTGACCTCTTGGCAAGAGCCAATTTTTAATTACTTTTCAAATCAGATCTCCAAATTAAATAGAAGAAATTTAATTAAAAATCCAAGAAGAAAGTAACTTACTCTAAAATTATTTTCATCACTTAGAAAATTAGATTCTAGCACATTACTAATGCATATTAATTTGAACCAAAGTTTACACTCCTGAAATCATGTTTTTTATATATTTCATAGAGATGAGAATTCAGGGAATCACTGTCATTAAAGAAAAAGAAATATTTATGTTGCCAAATTGGTCTCATCTGAAATTATTATCAAAAGCAAAGTGTATTAAAAAGCAATATCAAATGTTTCTGGATCATATTTGATTTAATTTATTCCTCAAAACAACCTTAGGAAGTATTATTACTCCACTAGAGGCCCAATGCACAAAAATTCGTGCACTGGGGAGAAGGTGGGTGGGGAGAGTTCCTCAGCCCAGCCTGAACCCTCTCATAGTCCGCGATTCCTCAGGGGATGTCTCCTTCTGCGGGAGGCCACTGGGTGGGCTCCTGATCACCTCTCCACGGCCGCTGGTAGCTGCCACCACCCCCCCCCCATTACTGTTCCCTCCCTCTACCTGCCGGCATGCGCCTTGGATGGCCTGGCACCACCTGCTGGCCAGCCCCATCCCCCACCAACTGGTCGTTCGGTCAATTTGCATATTATACTTTTATTATATAGGATAATATAAGTAGAGATTGAATAGATTGAAAATTATATTCGGATAATTGAAAAAACTCATAAGAGCATCCTTCTATGAGGCTTCCAATAAATGTAAGGACACAGCATGCCAGAAGAAAGAGAGTTCAGGCAAACAGTAGGGCATGCTTGTCAAGATCCTTCTCACTTGCTAGGATATGATTCATCTCCAGACTGAATTGTCATTGGTGCAATATATCTTGTTTTGGGCAAGCTCACTAAAAGCTTCTGTTGGGATCTTTTATGTTCCATTAATTATATGGCCAAGCCAATCTGACTAACCTGTACTAGCAGTCACTGGCCTTATTTTGGGAGTTATTTGGGGGTTAGGGCAGAAATGTTGCATTTTGATACCCACTGCTGATTCCATAAGAAATTTCATCATTCTGCACCTCAAATAGGGATTCTTTTATCTTCCAGTAAACTTGGACCCATTTATTGGACCAATGCAACTCTATTGGCTACTACCCAAGACTTGGCAAAAGTCACTTTGGCTATTGTCTGGTTCCTCTGATGTTACAAGGAACAACACTCAGTTATGCCCATTTAGTGGATTTATCTTTTGCCTCTTTACTTCAATAGTGCAGCTGTTTTTTAGGTTGAATGTGGTTTAGACTGGTCTTCCAACCTTGAGGACCATCTACAAATCATGCTGCTTGTTTGACATCCTTTGATAATGTGTTATAGGAAGCGGACCATTTCATTGCATCCTTATGTAACTCCACAGGAAGAGACTTATAGGGCCCAAAGGAATGTCAGTCTTTGTTCAAATATATCATGAGTGCTCCCTATTGTGTTTAAGTATAGTACTTTTGTTTCATGAGGAAATTCTTCTCTCCATTTATGATGATATGAAAAAACCTAAGTGAATGGGTATCTCACATTTCAAAATGAGTTGATATCTTTCTGTAATAGAAAAAAAAAACTTCAATGAAAGTCCCCAACAACAATAACAGGCCAATAATTGTTTTCAAATAGTGTACCTTGTGGTTATGTCAGGTTAATTTCTAGTCGAAAATACCAGCAGTTATTACTGGATGGCAGTAGTATGATTTTGCCACATGCTCCCATCCGCTTTTGAGAGATGCTTACAAAATTATTTGAACATGGAGATCTTAGGTGAGCCTGGACTAGGAGGGTCACAAAGGGCTGGATAGTGCTATCATTGTTTGAAGGCCTAAAAAAGAAAAAAAATGCTGTTGCTCAAAGCCCTATTCAAATTCAGTATTTTTTTTCTTGTTAAACTTAAAAATAGGGGCTAAAAAATTTCTCAGAGTTTGTATTTGATTTCTACAGAAACATATAACTTAATGAATTTTTGTACTGATTGCTTTGGTTTTGGAGTTGGCAAGAACAATAACTTATTTTTGGTTTTCTGAGAGATGCCCTAGTGTCAGTTCTGTGTAAGAAATGTCTAGTCATTTCGATGTTTTTGCTGAGTTTCTACTGTAGTTGGGTTAATCAGCTATCCTCTGAGGTCATATGACTAATGGGCAATTATAATTTCATTTTAGTTTAGAGTTTAGATTGACCTATAAACATTATATTATTAATATAATACACTAGAGGCCCAGTGCACGGATTCATGCACCAGTGGGGTCCCTTGGCCTGGCCTGCACCCTCTCGCAATCTGGGACCCCTTAGGGGATGTCAGAGAGCTGGCTTCAGCCCAATCCCCACAGGCCAGGCTGAGGGACCCCATCGGTGCATGATTCTGTGCAGCAGGCCTCTAGTATGCATATAAGATCTTTGGTTAACCTCTTCCTGCCCCCCACTCCCCCCTTCCCTCTGAGATTCATCAGTCTGTTCCATGTTTCCATGTCTGTGCATTGAGCCTCTGTCCCCTGGTGGTCATTGCGCGTCATAGCTACCGGCTGTCCAGTCAGCTGGTCAGACAGTTGGCTGGTTGCTTAGGCTTTTATATATATAGATAACTGTAGAAATCCCTTTCCACGTCCAGCGTGGTCCAGGGTTCCGGTTCAGGGTTCGAGTTCTGGAGAAGGGCCGCACACAAATGAATGGAGACTTGAAGAAATTCAATTTGGCGAAATGGGGGGCCAGGCGGTAGTCCACCTCTAGTGGGAGAACTCACAACTGCTCTGGCTCTGCCATCCCTTTTATTTGAATCTTTGGGGAAAACATCTTAGTCAAGATAAACAGAAATATACATGTAGCCCTTAGGCAGGAAATAACAAAAAACTTAATGGGACAAACCAAGGTGGAAGCTGCTTCAGCTAACAATATCTCAACTAAAGGGTGAGTGGTTAGAGCAATTAAGGTTGTTGACCAGCCTTCCTGGCTTCCTGTCAACATCTCTCTTTTAGTGAAACTGATTTGTTTCCGGCATCTCCCCCGTTTTCTTTTCTTAAAAAATCTTGCATATGCAGACTAGAAATAAACATATAAGAACAAAAAATGAGACAAGCAACAATGGCTATGCTGAGAGTTCAAATGAAATCAGTCTGCAGTAAGTTTCTTTCTGGGCCAACAGTTTTTGAATCCCAGTTTCAATGTCCAACAGTTTTTTGAGAACATGTCAGCAATGGTTTCTGGATGGTGGACAGATGGTGGTAATGCAGGTCCGACCTCTGGTTTGGTCCTGGGCAACCTGCAGCGATGCACAGCTTCTGACTGCTAGCATGGCAAGGTGTCGTCAGTGTCTTCCATCTCTGGACTGCTTCTCTTCTGTCTTTATGGCTGGAGCACTCCTGTTAATTCCTCTCTGTTGCAGGAATCCACATGGTCTTGGAGTTGTTTTCTGAAAATATACAAACATATTCTCGACCAAAAGTTAATAAAGGAATCTTTTCTATAATTTTTTACTTGGGATCCTTTTTATTTTTTGCCCAAACAATTTTCCTTTGGCTTATTCTGACACCATGTGTGTTTTTTCATAGGTGTCCTGCTCTTACTATTACAAATGAAAATTAGTTTTCAAAGAAAAAAAATTTTTTTGGATATTTTCCCTTACATAGTATTTTTCCACTATCCCCCCTTTTTTGATATAATTATTAGGAGGCTTTTGGAAAATTTTTATAATACAGTCTTGATCACTTTAAATTTTAATTTTTTGTACAAAAATATGACTGTTTTAGGTTCATTGCATGTTAAGCAATGTTACCATGAAAAGAATTTTTAGTTAATACTGTAGAAACAGCTTTTTGTCCAATATAATTAAATTTTCTTGAATATTCACTTATTTCAATTAGCCAATTTAGATTAATCTGAAAACTTGACTATTTTTACTGTCAAATTTAATACTCTAACAATAATCTTCATTTACCCTGTAAATATTAATGCAAAGGATTATTTGCATCCTTGAGAAGGCTGTAAGCATTCCTGATATTATACTGGATTTAGATATAGGGCAGCTGTTGTCAGCCAAGTCTCTGTTGCCTGGGTCCTGATCTGAGCAGGACAAGTCTTTGTTGGCCACCTGGGTCCCAATCTAAGTTGGACAAGTCTTTGTCAGCCACCTGGGTCCCGATCTAAGCTGGACATGGGAAGCGCAAAGCAGCCATGGGGCAGGAGACCTCCCTCAGAAGGGGCGAGTGTTCAAGCCCCTGCAATGTTGGGGGGGGGGTGAGGATCTGTGCCCCACCTCTGTTGACCCCCAAGTTCTCTCCTGATGGCCCCTCTGCGACTGTGCCTGTCTTAGGTTGTTCCTCCCTTGAGGAATCTTACCCGTCTTTGACTAACCAGCCATCCTCCGGGGCCAAGCAGGGTGATGTGAGGTCCAGTTTTGTCTCCTTGGTAGCCTATGCCCCTATGGCCTCCATGCCCAGCACCTGCCTTGGGATCCCCTCGCCTGCTGGCGGGGCCCTGGCATTGATCACATATCTTGGGGAACCCAGGTTTCTTCTCCAGGGAGGGCCCAGCTCACGCCATTGTGCGAGAGACAGATCCATGGTACCAGCCACCACGAGGCTTCAACCTCAGCAGGAACAGAGAGCTCAGGCAACAGCTGTGGGCAATTGGATGGTGAGAAGAGGGTCCCTCTTGGCAAAAAGAGCAAGAAGGGCTAATATAGAATGCTCAAGTGCCTTCCCAGGGGGCCTTCCACACAGTGGAAGGAATTAAATCCTTTCATGTGCTTTTAAATTGCTGCCAAACATTCAAAGAATTAGTTTGTAAGTTTGTTTGGTATATGCTATTGTAAAATATCAAAAATTATAATGACATTGTAGAATAATATCATGTAAGGATGTTCTTCGTTCTAGGCCATGGCAATTCAATTTTAAACTGGCTGTCAATTTTTTAGTTACTCCATTTTGCCCTTTTTGGGGCCAAAAACCTTCATAACATTTAAAATATATTAATTTTTATTTGATAAGGCTTTCCATGCAATTTCAAGTCTATTAGATCTGTTTTAAATAATATTTCCTTTAAGAAGAGAGAATAAATTTCTTGTATAACTCCGGGCCCTTGGAGCTTTCCAAGAATCATCTCTGTTAAGACCTTGAAATTTTAACATGGAAAAAAACCCATCATATATATATATATATATCCATATATGATTTACAGATTATAATATTTTTTATAATTATCTTAAGCTATCAATTAGATTTTAAACTAGTTTTTGCATAGAAAAATTTTGGTTGGGAATCACAAAATTAATCCTTTTTTAATTAGACCAATAATAAGCAACTTATTTTGAATTCCTAATTATTAGAGAAAACACAACATTTTATTTTCTCAAAAATAAGTTCTTATACTTTAGGCATTTAAATTACCACAACTATATAATTTCTCCTAATTTAATTTGCACTTTGAACTTGTAAAGCTGGCAAGTCAAATATTTTTAGCATGTCCTAGATTAATAACACAATAACACTTTATATTTCTAAGAATAAATACAAGACATAATCAATTAAGAGCTTCAATTCTGTCCTCTAGGTTTTTTATGAGGCAAATTTAAACTTTACTTTTTATTTGCCAGTGGCTCTGGAAAACCAGGTTTGGTTTATTCGAATGTAAATTACCACATTTCTTAGCATACTGGGAGAGTGGGCTTCCATATTGTATCTCCACGTGTCTCCCTTTCCCCACATCCTACTTACTTCGGGGGAAGCAACAGCAACAGATCTGGCCTGATTTCTTTTCATGCTTAAAAGATAAAGACAGATCTCAAATTTTTTCTTTCTTTTTCGCTTTCCAAAGTAATAACTAACACCTAATTTGGCCAAGATTTGAATTTCTCTGCGAGTTCTTTTATAATTTTTAAACAAAACTTTGAGTAACCTTACTGCGGGAAAGCAGCTAGCCTTGCCCTCTCCTGCCACTTGTGAATTTCTCTGCACCAGAGGCAGCTTCAGCAGTGGAGTTTCACTTCTTATTACAGATTTTAAATTCCAAATACAAACTAAGATTTTAATTTGAACAAAAAACCACATTCTTTAAGCATGCAAACCAAAAGTCTATAATAAAGTTTTCTTTATATTTATAACCTAACTAGAGGCCCAGTGCATGATTTAATCATGCACCTGGTGCACCAGCGGGCTGTCCGCCGGTGCCCCAGGCCTTCCGAAAGCCTCCGGCGCTGCGGAGGCTTTCGAAAGGCCTTGCGCCGGAGCAGACAGGCGGCCAGGTCCCCCGCTTTGGCCTTTGATCGCGGGGGACCTGTCCGGCTGGCTGTCCGCAGGCGCCCCAGGCCTTC
The DNA here is from genome assembly GCF_951640355.1 of Cnephaeus nilssonii. Taxonomy (NCBI): domain Eukaryota; kingdom Metazoa; phylum Chordata; class Mammalia; order Chiroptera; family Vespertilionidae; genus Cnephaeus; species Cnephaeus nilssonii. The sequence goes on from NC_137076.1 coordinate 41,744,897, forward strand.
CGAAAGCCTCCGGCGCTGCGGAGGCTTTCGAAAGGCCTTGCGCCGGAGCAGACAGGCGGCCAGGTCCCCCGCTTTGGCCTTTGATCGCGGGGGACCTGTCCGGCTGGCTGTCCGCCTGCGCCCCAGGCCTTCCGAAAGCCTCCGGCGCTGCGGAGGCTTTCGAAAGGCCTTGCGCCGGAGCAGACAGGCGGCCAGGTCCCCCGCTTTGGCCTTTGATCGCGGGGGACCTGTCCGGCTGGCTGTCCGCCGGCGCCCCAGGCCTTCCGAAAGCCTCCGGCGCTGCGGAGGCTTTCGAAAGGCCTTGCGCCGGAGCAGACAGGCGGCCAGGTCCCCCGCTTTGGCCTTTGATCGCGGGGGACCTGTCCGGCTGGCTGTCCGCAGGCACCCCAGGCCTTCCGAAAGCCTCCGGCAGCCATGGTACAGACGCTGAGCTCGCGGCGCCAGAGGCGCCGCGAGCTCAGCGTCCTTCTGGCCCAATCAGCTACCCCGGCCACCCTGAGTCCCGCCCCCTGCGCCTCCTGCTGGCCCAATCGTGGGCGTAGCGGAGTGATGGTAATTTACATATTACCATTTTATTATGTAGGATTCTTCCCCATTAGCCTGGCTGAAAAAGGAGTTCCCACCCTACTTACAGTTCGCGACTCTGCAGCTGGCCGTGGGCTTTTGTGTGCGGTGAATTTCCCTCACCTTTTTCCGGTGAATTTTCCACACCTTTCCTCGGTGTACTTTTTCCTTCCTTCGCTCTTAGGCGAAAAATACCTTCTCCTCCAGAAGTCCCTCGGTAGGCGCCAGAATGTAGGAATCCCTTTCCACGTCCAGCGTGGTCCAGGGTTCTGGTTCAGAGTTCGGGTTCTGGAGAAGGGCCGCACACAAATGAATGGAGACTTGAAGAAATTCAATTTGGCGAAATGGGGGGCCAGGCGGTAGTCCACCTCTAGTGGGAGAACTCACAACTGCTCTGGCTCTGCCATCCCTTTTATTTGAGGCTTTGGGGAAAACATCTTAGTCAAGATAAACAGAAATATACATGTAGCCCTTAGGCAGGAAATAACAAAAAACTTAATGGGACAAACCAAGGTGGAAGCTGCTTCAGCTAACAATATCTCAACTAAAGGGTGAGTGGTTAGAGCAATTAAGGTTGTTGACCAGCCTTCCTGGCTTCCTGTCAACATCTCTCTTTTAGTGAAACTGATTTGTTTCCGGCAGATAACTATACTTTTCAATTGAATTGGCTTAGGTTTATCTCTAATATTAACGATGTATAATAAAGAACTCATAAAACTCAATAGCAAAAACAATCCAATTTAAAAATTGACAGAGGAACTGATATTTTTGCAAAGAAGACCTATACAAATGGCCAACAGGAATATGAAAAGATACTCATCATGAGTAATCATTAGGAAATACAAATGAAAACTACAATGAGATATCATCTCTTTTCTATTAGAATGCCTATCATCACAAAGACAAGAGAGAACAGGTATTGGAGAGAGTATGGAAAAGAGGCAATTCTTTTTCAATGTTAGTAGGATTATAAATAGGTGAAGCCACTATGTAAAACAGTACGGAACCTCCTTAAAAATTAAAAATAGAACTGTATGATCCAGCAATTCTACTTCTGGGTATACATTTAAAAGAAATGAAAACAGGATAACAAAGGAATATCTGTATTCCCATGCCAGTTGCAGCATTATTAATAACTAGAGGCCCAGTGCATGAAATTTATGCAGGGTAGGGTCCCTAGCAGCTGCTGGCTGCTGACCAGGGCCTCCCTTCCCCAGGCTGCCTGCCTTTGCACCCGTCTTGGCCTGGAGCCGCCCCCTCACCTGCTCTACCAATTCTGCTGCGGTCCCACTCTCATCAGGGCCCATCAGGGCCAGCAGTTCCTCTGCTGATACCCACCATGTTCCACGCCGCACCCTAGTGGTCAGTGCACATCTAACTCCTGGTCAGTAAAACTCCTACCCATAGGGACAATTTGCATATTAGCCTTTTATTATATAGGATAGCCAAAGTATGGAAATACCCTAACTGCCCATCAATGGATGAATAGACAAAGAAAATGAGGCATATATACAATGGGATATTAGCCATACAAAAGAAGAAAATTCTGCCATTTGGGACGTGGATGGATCTTGAAGGCATTGGGCTAAGTGAAATAGTCCAAGGAAAGACAAATACTGTTTTATATCATTTACATATGAAATAGAAGGAAGCCAAACTCATAGAAACAGATAGTAGAATGGTGATTACTAGGGCTGTAGGGTGGGAGAAATGAGGAGACAGATATTGGGCAAAGGGTACAAACTTCCAGTTATGAAATGATTTCATTCTGGGGATCTAATGTACAGGGAATAAAGTCTTTTTATCTCATTAGGTGTGATAATGGCAGAATTTAAATATCTTTGTGAAAATACAGTAATAGTATACTTTTCCATGTATCTCACAGGAACCCCAAATGGCTTTGTATTTCTTCATGAGTAGAAATGGAAAAGAAAACATTAGACAAATTGGTCATAAAATTACAGTCTCCCTTAGCTTGTTGCATAGTTTGAATCGTTAATATCACATTGTGCACTCCTTGTGGCCTGGGGTTATTATTTATTAAGATTTCTGTAACCTGCAGTGAATCTCCAGGATTCATCAGCTCTCCTCACAGGCCATTAAACAAGGAATGTGTGGGTATTGATACACCTGCATCTAAAAGATCTTTAATTAAAATAAAAATTTCTTAGTGCACCTCAGGTATCCAACCCTAGGGTATCCTAATTGTTTTAAATTAGTCACTTGAGTGGGCTTAGATCATTTAAAAAGTTTTCATTTACCATGCTCCATTAAAAGAGCATGAAGAACAGATTTGCGGCACAACCTTTTCCTCAATAAATTGGATAAGGTAATTGTCTTCCATATGAACATTCTGATAATACATTCTGGCAGGATGAGAAAACCAGACAAAACTTTCGTTAATAAATTTCTACATGTTAAGCCATGCTTTTACCTGTGGCCTCTGTAGTTGCTCACCATATCGCCTCAATTTAATTATATTGCATGTTAACTTTTCATTATCAGGCTTTAGTTAAAGTTTCTTCACCACCCGTCCACCTTGTTACCCACATCAATGTAAACAACCTTGGTTGTTGGGGGTGGAGCCAAATCACCGTGGCCCTCCTGTCACCCAGAGTCATAATCTTCACCTCTGTTCTACACAGTTATAATGGCATTGACTCACGAGATTATAAATTCCTTTTTATACAACAATCAAATTTTTAAAAAATTTAGCAAATCTGTCACACTGCTTTTACAGTTTGAAGAATTGGTGGGCAGTCAGATCACTTAATCTTCATATAGTGATTCAATAAAATATTAGTAGTCATCATTTATCATCTTTTTAATTACATATATATATATATATATGTATATATATATATATATACTTTTAAAGATTTTTTATTGATTTCAGAGAGGAAGGGAGAGGGAGAGATAGATCAATGATGAAAGAGAATCACTGATTGGCTGCCTCCTGCATGCCCACACTGGGGATAGAGCTGGCAACCCGGGCATGTGCCTTGACCAGGAATCAAACCGTCACCTCCAGCTTCATAAGTCGACGCTCAACCACTGAGCCATGCCGGCTGGGCTTTAATTATATTTTAAATCAATCTTTTGAATAGTTAACATTCAGTTTATTTTTTCTGATTTTTTTCATTTTATCCTTTTTATTCTTATTTTCTTTCTTTTAAACAATCCTAATCATTTTTCCATCACTAACCCCATATGCATTAAGTGGCAAGGAGTCCCCACATGTTTTCCCTGACCTCATCTTGTCCCTATAATAAAGTCATACATGTGTAAGAAGTCCAAGTACCTGGAGCCTCTTACTAGTATATCACAGCATCAACTACGTACTTCTTAACCAGAAGTCTGGAATTAGGAGACACCATAGAGTTATTGTAGCTAATGTGCTACATTTCAGTGGCCTCAGGTGAAGGATTGCATTTAATATCAGAGGGTGGATGTGAATAATTCTCCTTTTCAGGGCTTGTTTATTTATCTTTACCTTTACAGAGTTTAACAGATCGGGAGCTTGTCCCTCCAACTACATTTCTGCAAAAGCTGCAGTAAGTGAGGGTCCTGAGTAAGAACCGACATGCTTGTCTATTTGACAGTATCTGATAAAAGGGGAAAAGCTTTTTGATTTCCATGAATAACAATTACTTCAGGAAAGGTTCAGAAGGTGAGTTTGTGAACTCTACAAAGTGGTTTAACTATTTAATTGAATATTCCCCCCAAAGTGGTCCTTGAAGCAGAAGGGGAATTTCCACCTGGGAAATTGTTAGAAATGCAAATTTTCTAGTCCTTCCCTAGACCTACTGATGCACACGTTCTGGGGAAGGAACTTGTGATTTTTCTTTTTAACCAGCTCTCCATATGATACTCATGCATACTAAGGGTTGAGAACCACAGCTTTAAAAGATTTTTGTGCTTTCCACAAATAATTGTCCAGAGGCACTGAAGGAATTTCAGATGGAAGGGGGGGGGGGGCCGGCGGGAAGAGTTTAACTAAAGAATTTATATGCATACATGCGTAACCCAGGGACACAGACAATAGTGTGGTGAAGGTCTTGGGAGGGGGCGAGAGCAGGGTGGAGGAGATCAATGGGGAGGGGGGAGGAGGACATCTGTAATACTTTCAACAATAAAGATAAAATGAATAAAAAAAGACACCCCTCACCCTCCCCCCACCCGCAAAAAGAAGTAGTGATTTGTAATTCAAGAGAATCTGTTCTGTTTCCAATTTCTACTATTCTGTAAATGTTTCATCTCTCCTCATCGTCTTCTTCTCATCGGGAACTTGGTCATAGCAGGGTAGTACAGAAGTTGTTTTATGGCTCTGAGAACTGGCGGTTGGGCTAAGGACACATTTATTTTGGGGTGAGGTGGTGGAGTATTATAAACTATGAGAAAGGGCATGAAGTTGGCTATGCTTTCACAAAGTTGCTTTAGATCTCAAGCCAAGACCTGCAAAAATGGGGCAAATGGAAGACAGGGTGTTTAAGTTTGCATTACTTATAACATGTGCTGCTTTAGCCAGGCATTCCAGCTACTCCATGAAGGGCTTCCATGTGATAAATTGCAAGGCTATTTATTATTCATCAAAGTCCTTTCATTGAAAACATGCAATTCCACAGACCTTTTCTGGTTGCATATATTTTATCCAGGTAATCTAATATCCTTAAATTTAGTTATTTATTTTTTATGATGTATTGTTATACACTGATTTAGCTGATTTATCATGGGCTCTTTAGCTTTGTTTCAATATTGATATAACTTAATTTTATCTGTAATCAATCATGCAGTTTGTTTAAAATATAAAGTTCCCCTATTTTAATATATTTTATACATGATTTAAATGAAGGTGAAATGGATGTACAAAACCTTTTTTAAAAGTATATTTTTATTGATTTTTGGAGGGATAGAGGAAAGGAGAGGAGAAGAAAGAGAGAAACATCGATGCACGAGAGAAACATAGATAGGCTGCTTCCTGCACACACTCCAACCAGGGATGGAACCCACAACCTGGGTATGTGCCCTGGCTGGGAATCAACCTGCCACCCTTTTGGTGCATGGGACGACACTCAGCTAACTGAGCCCCACCAGCCAGAGCAAAACCTCTTAGATTTTAAATAAAGTTACTTCGTTTGAAAGGAGGAGAATTCTCACAATATTGGAAAGCATATTTTTCTAACTAGCAATATAGGAATGTTTCAGGATATAAACACTTCATAATTTTTTGCTTTAAAAGCTAGACAATGAGGCAATCAAGCATAATTAATAGTGCTGCAATCTAACTTTAATGGTAGTGTGTAAATGCTGAAGAGAGGGTAGCTGACCTCAGCACTGTAATTGCGTAGATGATTGACTTTATGCTGCCATCTAGGAAACAGATTGCACAAGTCAAAGGAGCAAAATATCCACCTTTCAGTGTTCTGCTGTTACTTTGACAACTGGTGGCTGGTTTTAACTGTTGTTTCATTTGTAAAGTAAGCTGACTTTTTTAACAGGCAGTTTTATTAGCAGCAGTTAGTTTAAATATATCCTTTTGGGCAGCTCTGCGCAATTAACATTGTGCATGCAGATGGCTGAAAATGTCACTGTAATTACTTTTTATGATTTTAATTACAATATCCATTCATCAAACAAATGTATGGCAGTTAACTTTCTGAGGGTTTAGAAGTATGGAAATCATTTCATTTTCTTATTCGTCATGCCTCCCCCTCCCCCACCCAGTTTTAATATCTTTCTCTATGTATTTGTACATGGCTTTTTAATTTTAAAAAAAAGAAACAAAAACACATGTATGTTGACCTCTTGATCTTTGTAGGTGTAGTTGATGGATTAATACATTTAAATAATCTCTTCCTATATCTGGATACCAGAATCAGATACTCTGGTCTACCCCAATGAAGATTTAAAGCAAGTTATTGACTTTAATAGCACAAATGAATGAATAGGGTGGATGATTTTAAAGTCATTTCAACTAAAGTTCAGATTTACAGAAGGAAATGTTTTCTTTTTTTATATGAATGCTGTGACAAGAAGAATCTGACTGCTGTGTGTGCATATGTGTGTATTGTGTGTGTGCTGAATGTTTTGGGGAGGGAGTGTGTGTTGTTTGTGTGTGTGGCAGGTGCAGAGGGGTGGTGAGTGGAGAGAGGACAAGAGGCCAGAATTGAGGGAAAAAATCCAATACATATTTTTCCTGAGATTTGTCTAAAATGTTGTCTGAGTACATTTTTTAAACTGTTTTTTTCAACTGTTGCTTGTGTGAGAAGCATGAACTCATTAGAGGGAAAAAATACAGTAAGAAACCTGCAGAGAGAATCATTAGGCATCAACCTTAACAATGCTTCCAAAGTTTTTACTTGATCGTTACTGAGGCAGAAGTTGGGAGGTTTATTTGGTTACTTATTTTTGCTTTTGAGAGAAATTCATCAGTTGTAATGAAATTGTAGGTAGTTGCCAGATCAGCAAATAACTAATTGAACACTTGGAGATTTTATTGCTATGTTTTTCCAGTTTCATAAAAAAGGGCATTTTTCTTCAAATACGATTTTTTTCTTTTAAATTTGAGTGTAGTGATTTTTACTCTTAAGATTATGACATTGTGTTGTTAGTCATATAAAGAACAAGACTGAATATATGTATACAATTTAATTAAATTAAAACCAATGGTGAAATATTACAAATACAATTTTTATTATATGAATGTTTCATTTTTGTAAAATTCTAGTGCAATTCTGCCTTGTAGTGATTTTTAACTTTTTTTTTAAACAATGGAATTAAATAGCATCTGTTTTCCAATGATAACATTCAGAACATATGGCTTATAATGACAGTACTTTTATTTTTTACTGAATTTATTGGGGTGACATTGGTTAATAAAATTATATAGGTTTCATGTGTACAATTCTATAATACATCATCTGTATATTGTGTTGTGTGTTCACTGCCCAAAGTCAAGTTTCTTTCCATCATCATTTATCCCCTATTTATCCTCTTCTACCTCCCTTTACTTCCTCTCCCTCTTGTAATCACCATACTGTTGTCTGTGTATATGAGGGTTTTACTTTTATTTTTATTTTTTTGCTTAATCCCTTTTCATCTAGCACCTCACACCTTTCCCCTCTAACAGCTATCAGTCTGTTCTCTATCTAGGAGTCTGTTTTTGAGTGTTTTATTCATTAGATTTCACATAAAAATGGACTCATATAGTATTTGATTTAAAGTACTATAGCCTAGAAAAATTCCCACACTGTCATTACTTTAGAGTGGTTACTCAAAACAGTTTTTAACTGTGAAATTAAAGGTAATATAAACCATTACATATAAATCATTATAGTCTTAATTCTTTTTATTTGATTATTCTCATTCCCCACATATTATGCTTTTTGATGATGTAATAAAACAGTACATTTACCTTTGAGAATTTATTCTCACAAGTTTTTGTATCCACTAGATGTTACAAATTATTTATTTTACGCATATGATAGTTACAATTCTTTATTTTTGTTATTTGTATGTTATGTTTTTATCTTTCTGCTTATGTTTTTATTGTTTAGATAAGCAATATGAAAACTTTTTTAGATTTTCTTTAATATGCCTGGGCATATAATATATGTTATTGTAATAAGAACATTTAACATGAAATGCACCCTCTTAAATTTTTAAGTGTACAATACACTATTATTAACTGTAGGTATGATGTAGTATAGCAGACATCTAGAAATTATTCATCTGGCATAAACTGGATATTAACTTTTTATGAATAATGGAAGTAAAAAATTTTAAATATATTTTTATTGATTTCATAGAGGAAGGGTAAAGGAGAGCGAGATAGAAACCTCAATGATGAGAGAGTATTATTGATCAGCTGTCTCCTGCACGCTCCAAACTGGGTATCAAGCCCACAACCTGGGCATGTGCCCTGACTGTGAATTGGACAGTGATCTGGTTCATAAGTCAACACTCAACCATGCCAGCTCTGCTAAAAGTCAAAATTTGTCTAAAGAAAATAAAATTTCTGCATTGACAACTATGTTTTTAGAGTATTGAATAGTCTATGAAAAAAATTCATTTCAATTTCTACTATTTACAGGGGCCAGTAAAATAGTAGTTTCCAGGAAACTCCTTATCTTATAGCAAAATGCTTAGACTAAAGTTATTTCTTAAATGAAAAGAATGAAAGAAAATTTTATTTTCCTTTTTTTTTTCATGTATTTGGACATGTACTTGTTTCTCATTTTTCAAATTCCTTTGATCTCCTCTTAGAAACTAAGGTTACTTCTAAATAATATTTAGATCAATAAAAGAGAATTGCTAGGGAATCTACCTGCTGATTGATTTAAGCATTAATGATGAGGTTTTAGAATTTACAAACACACACGCACCACAAATCATGGCTTATGGATTTTTCTAAGGAAAATGATCTATAAGGTGGCTTGTATTGAACATTGGACTCTGCAATGGGTAGATATGAACAAGTGGTTTAATTTCTGTAAATAATTGTACAGGGTTGTCAATTTAATATGAAACTCTTGGTATGTTTATAAGTTTAGTCTAAATTTATCTTCCTTTTATTGTCTGTTCTAGTAAAATACATTATTGAAAGGAAAAGAAATTATAGAGGAATTTTGGGCTCTGCTATATTTTAAAAAGAATTGAGATATAATATCTAGGCTTTTTCTTTTTTGGCCAAGGTATATAAAAATAAATAAAAGTTTTATGTATGTTTACCCAAAATTACATTGTAAAATTTGAATTTTAACCCCCTAAGAATAGTACAAAAATACTTTCTTCTACATGAATTTTGTGTGTAAATTCCATTTGAAATACTATTTGCTCAAGAGCTTGATTGTATGAGAAGGAAAATAATGAAGGGTACATTTTTTAAATATTGTGATGAAGTTCACCCCCCAACTAAATCTATAGATTTATTTTTTTCCCAACTAAGAGAATAAGTGTCAATCAGATCACTAAAACCAAAATGCTCGCACTATTTTTATTTGCTCTACTATGTTAGTGGTTGGTAATGACTGACTAGTTGTGGCAAAGAAGAAGTTAATATAATCTAAACCTCTAACACAGAACTTTATACAAGGATGTTGGCCATGGAAATATTGCAGTTGTGCCAATCTACACTGTAACCTTGCACTGAAATAAGATCTCAATTAATTTGCTAAAGTTACTGTATTAATATAGGAATTTTCTCCAGTTCCCTGAGCCTGGGCAAGGCTCCTGTGTGTTTGGAATTGCTAACTATATGGCATAATCTGAGAGGTGTGAGGATCTGCAAAGAGCAAGCAGTCAGGGCCCAGAAAATGAAAACAGACCAACCACATCTAGGAAATAACCCAGAACCAGCAGAATAAAGCTGCCTGGGAGTGAAGGATTTTTCGACCTTGAGGATCTGTGACCTAACTCTGCCTTCAGAACTGAACCGATGGTGAAGCTCACCTGAGGCTTCCAGCCTGACTCGGCACGGAGGCCATTCTCATGTTTAACAGTTCTGGACCAGCTCCTTTCCTGGAGCTCCAGTCTACAGAGTTTAGCACCTGTGTTGTGTGTTTTTTTTTTAATTAAATATATTGGCTTGACATTGGTAAATAAATTATATAGGTTTCAAGTGTACAGTTCTGTGATACATCATCTGTGTATTGCATTGTTTGTTTACCACCCAAAGTAAAGTCTTCCATCGTCACAGATTTGACCCCCTTTACCCATTATTACCCTGCCATCTCCCTTCCCTCTGATAACCACCATATGCTGGCCTATGTTTATGAGTTTTGTTTCGTTTTCTTGCTTATTCATTTGTTGTTTTCAGTTTTATAATCCACACTAGAGGCCCAGTGCACAGATTTGTGCACCAGTGGGGTCCCTGCGGGGATGGGGCCATGGCAAGTGGACAGGAGCCCAAGCCCAGGCCGGTGCTGCACCACTCCCGCTCATTCTGGCCCTGCGCCGCTCGCTCTTGCTTGGTAGCTCTGCTGCAGAGGAGAGATAGGCTTGTGCCACCATGGCTGCGCTTGCTAGCTGTGAGCCTAGCATCTGGCGCACGTTGGTCAGCTGAGCGGCACTCCCACTATGGGGCAGCTCCTGGGTTGAGCATCTGCTCCCTGGTGGTTAGTGTGTGTCATAGTGACCGGTTGAATGGTCGAACGGTTGAATGATCAAACGATCGCTTAGGGTTTTATATATATATATATATGTATATATATATATAGATACTAGAAGCCCGGTGCATGAAAATTCATGCACTGGAAGGGGGTCCCTCAGCCTGGCCTGCCCCCTCTCACAGTCCGGGAGCCCTCAGGGCTGGGAGGCGACCTGGTGATCAGGGGAAGGCAACGCCCCATCACACCTCTGCTGCTGCCACTGCTGGTAGTGCAAGCCTTAGCCAGCCCTGGTTACCTGCGCCTCAGGCGGCCCTGGGTGGCTGGGCAGCCGCCATCGAGGCTTGCCTGCGCCTCGGGCCAACCCTGGGCGGCTGGGAGGCTGAGGGGACTGGGGGACTCTGGAGGCAGGCATGCGGAGCGGCTGGGCCCGCCTGGGGGTGGGCCCAGCCTTGCCATTCACCTGCTGCCCCAGCAGAGCTGAGGGGACTGGGCGCTGCCATCTTGTGGCTGTGGGCACCACCATCTTTGAGTGTGGGGAAGTCAATTAGCATATTCCCTCCTTATCAGCCATGGGCGCCACCATCTTTGTGACGGTGTGAGGGTCAATTAGCATATTCCCTCTTTATTAGATAGGATGAGTGAAATCATATGGTTCTTGACTTTTTCTGTCTGACTAATTTTGCTTAGCATGATATTCTCAAGGTCCTGTGTTTTGATAAGATTTTCCTTCCATTTCCTGTCATTAAATTCTGTATAACCCCCATTGTACTATACATTATTATTTTTCTTATTTGATGTCTTTTTTGTTATCCCAAATTAAGACCAATTGTTGTAAAATATTGTCTATCAGTCCTCCCTTATAAACACTATCTCTTATCATTTAACTGGCTTCCTTTATTGACTATGGTAGGTAGTGGTTGACTAAATGACACCTTAGCCAGCTTTGAAGCTAGATCAGAGCCTGGCATGGTGCAGGTACAGAAACAATTATTAAGAGTTTATAAGATAATTTATTATAAAAATGCTATTGTTTCTGAAAATATATTTTTGATTAGTGTGTAGATGGATTTGTAAAATGAACCTTTTCATCTAAATTGAGATTATTCTGCTTGCAATGCATAGGTAATTCTAATGCACATATGATAATTTTGTAATGGGCACAAACTTTTCAAGAACACTATTATTGTGTTCTGATCATTAGATTTCCATTTTAAGCTCCATGTTCCCATAAATGGCACAAATTCATCTCAGTGTACCTGAGGTTTATCTCATTTTATCTGATCCGGAGACAGTATCTAAATTTTGGAAGTCAGAAAAGGCTTTCTAAGGGCAAAGATATTGGGATGGGATACCTTGTTCTTGGAGTCATCATCCATTTATACCAGCATCTTCTGATTCACTCTTGCACTTGGCTGTACTTGACACATCCTCATCTTGGGTATTGGCCCAAGCAGGTGACAGTGAAATTGTCCATTGTTTCCAAACACAAGGAAGGCCCTGTTGGTCTCAGTTTCTTAACTTGGGAACTGAATACATAACAGATTTTTTTTTTCCCCGTTACAGCCTGATGGTTGTGGTAAAGGCTTGGATGTTACCTGCTCACTAGGTTTTATTATAGAATTAATGCCCTCTATTCTTGTGTTCCTAAACCTGCTTCATCCTCATCCTCACCCACATCCCCCGACTTTATGTAAGTGTATAATTTCACTTCTCATGAACCTTCCTCTCTCACACCCACCTTCCTAAGGCTCAGGAAATTCCTATCTCATCAGAGCCCTGAGACCAACTCTACATGGTGCTGTACATCATGTATTTTCCAAATGTTTGGTTATATGTATGAAATACAAAAGCTAAGAATTAATCAGATTCGATTTCTGCATTCATCTATGTTTTCTCAATCCTGAAGCAAATAAATAAGAAGGGGTCATGAGGTATAGGAACTGCATAGAAAGATCGCCTAGATCAGTGATGGCGAACCTCTGACACGCGTGTCAGTGCCATTTCTGATGACACGCGGCCGCTGAGGCGGCCGCATGCCGAGGATGAAACATTTATGTTATTTAAACTATAAATATCGCGAAATAATGTTTTTTCCTCAAAGTGACACACTACCCGAGTTATGCTCAGTTTTTTGGCAAAGTTTGACATACCAAGCTCAAAAGGTTGCCCATCACTGGCCTAGATTAATGTTTTAACATATGTTGCCATAATTACAACTGCTATAGGTTCTGATAGTAAAAAAAAAATATCAGCATGTTGGCTGGATATTTCTATCAGTATGACTGTTAATGTACTCGAAGCACTGTGTTAGGCACTGAATTGTAGTTTTAATAGGATAGATACTGTGCTTTTATAAAACTTAGCTTTTTAGGGTACAGTGTCTTGCTGTGGGCCAAGACTCTTCCAAAGATCTATAAAACTAACTTTCAGTTTTAGCAACTTAATTAAACTCACTGAAGTCTGCCAGTGGAACAATATACTAATAATCGATTGCTAATAGTTATTCTCATAGTGTACATCCTCTTGGAACTTTTGGTGGAGCAATCCCTTTCAGACATGGTTTGGAGCAATAATTAGAATGAGGTGAGTCAGATGGTCTTAGAAAATATTTCATTAAACTTGATTACCGGAAAGTTGGGATTTTTTTGTCTACACAGTGACCTTGGATGCTTTAGACTACAGGACCCTTTCCTTTGCACACTGTGGCATTATACAGCTACAACTTCTCAGTCTGCAGCTTCACTTAAACAAATGAAATACACAAATTTATTAAAAATGTACTCGCACCATTCCAGACAGTTTGCATTCCAATAAAATTGACATTATTTTAAAAACATACTGTTTATTTTTTCTTTGTAATTTATATTTGTATCTTTCTCAAGTTCTCATCACCAACATATGCAACAATAATTTCTCATGGTGAGTTAATTCTATAAGTGATTAAGATAATCCATTAGACTCTCAACTGTCTAACTATGAAGGCAGTTTTTTTTTCCTGTTTTGTTTACTGCTTTAACTATGGTTTTTAGTATAGTGCATGACCTGTAGCAGGGGGCTCAGTAGATATTTGTTAACAGAATAAATAAAGCTGAGCATGTTAACTTGTGCTATTTCGAAGAGCAACTTTGAACTTCAAATTCTGGGGGCAGCTCTACAACTCTGCATGTAGTAGTCTCACGGGCTCCATAGCATCTTATGTAGCATCACAGGTCCAGTGTTCTCAAAACTATGCCAGACACTCAGCAGTTGGTCTGTCTTTGTTTATATGGACTACACAGTTCACTGAGCAGCCCCATATTGCTGCTTTGGCTTTTACCAGCAGAGGTAGGAAGATGGCTATTGCCAATTATCTACTGTATTTAGTGACCAATATATAACCCCAACTACAAACTACACATTTCACACACATTGTTAGCTCTGCTATTTACCTGGTTTCCAAAGCTAGAAAACTATATGAAGTACAAAGTATCCAATAAATCACCCAGAACTAAAGATTCTTCCTCTCTTTCTCTCCGGGCCTCCTCAGGGACTGCTGATAAGCTCCGCCTCTCTGATCAGGCCTGGAGATAGGCCCAGAGATGCTGACTGGCATAGAAACTGACCAGTCAGAACCAAATCTGGGTGAAGTGTGAGGAGCCAATGGCTGCCTAGGAGGCAGAGCTTTTGATGCTGACTGGCATAGGAACCGACCAATCAGAACCTAATCTGGGTGACCTGCGAAGGCAGAACCTAAGGTGGGGGCTGAGGAGGGGTTTTAAGGGCAATAGCTGTTTGGTGTGAGGTGTAAGAAAGCAGTTCACTTTTTTAATGACTGGTTTGGCAGTATAGTGCATATGGCTGGCTATCAGTCCAGATATAGGAATTATGTATTTTTGTCTGCCAAGAGCATCTCCTCCTGATGAAAAAGGCTTTCCTCCCCCCATTTAAGCAATCCTATCCTATATAATTTATCTATACTACTAAAAGGGTAATATGCTAATTAGACAGGGTTGACCAGCCATCTTGTGGACGTCTGACTTCCTTCCAGACTAAGCCATGGTGGTGGGGGCTGAGGCAGAGGCAGTTAGCAGTGATCAGGCCAGCAGGGGAGGGCAGTTGGGGGCGAGATCAGGCTGGAGGGGAGGGCCATTGGGGGTGAGATCAGACCAGCAGAGGAGGGCAGTTAGGGGCGATCAGGCAGGCAGGCAGAGGCAGTTAGGGGTGATCAGGCAGGCAGGTGAGCAGTTAGGAGCCAGTGGTCCCAGATTGTGAGAGGGATGTCTGACCACCGGTTTAGGCCCAATCCCTGTAGGATTGGGCCTAAACCGGTGGTCGGACATCCCCCAAGGGGTCCCTGATTGGAGAGGGTGCAGGCTGGGCTGAAGGAACCCCCCATGCACGAATTTCATGCACCAGGCCATTAGTAAAGTAAATAAGAAACACAAATTTATATTGTATTAAAAGTGTTTTAAGTATTTTTAATACAGACAAGTATTTTCAAAAGTTATTATTTTGTATAATATCTATAAAATAGAACTTTTAAAATTCTAATGAAAGTCATTATCATTAAATAAAACATTAAGTATGCTATCAGGCTAATATGAATTTCATAGTGTAATTTTTATTCCCCATTAATAGTTTGTCGGTGTTTCTGCTGATAGTCCTTGTATCTTTAGTAAATTATCCCAATAGTCATCTTTAATAAGATTATACCAATTAATATGGTTGACTTACTTAGAAGTCTAACATGAAATTTGTATTCTATAATTTTTATGTCTTTTATTTCTGAATGATGGAATATTTAATTAGCAATTTTCAGTACCTTACTCTCAGCTTAGCATTGTATTTCAAAGTGATTTAGATAATTAAGTACATAAAGTTAGCATGCTTATTAGAGAAAGAGCATTTTGAAAAAGAAAAACTGTATAATGACATACACGCACTTTGTGAATTAGAATTTTGCACTCTTCTAAGGTATCAATGAGCATAAATACTACTTTGACAGCATGATTACATTAGTAATGTGGAGAAGTTTCTTTTAATAAAATAAGGATTTATGTAGAATAGCTTTAAAAGTAGGTACCACTTTTATTTTATACCTTAATTTAATAGTGTGTATAACTTATATATACATATATATGTGTGCATGCCTATCTATACATACATAATATTAATTTCTGGGACATTGGTCTATTTCAGCCTTCAGACTTGGTCTAAAACATTAGCTCTTCCTGGGTCTCAAACCTGCTGGCTTTCCAAGTGGAATTTACACGATTGGCTCCCTTGGTTCCTAGGCTTTCGGGTTTGGATTGGAACTAAGATGTCAGCACTCCTGCGTCTCCAGTTTACCAACTGCAGGTCTTGGAGCACTCAGTCTTTATCAATATACAAGCCAATTACTTATAATTTCTCTCTCTCTCTCTCTCTCTCTCTCTCTCTCTCTCTCTCTCTCTCTCTTCCTCTTCCTCATATATATATGTACATTTCCTGTTTCTGGAGAACCCTGACTAATAACAGTGGAATAGGAGAGTATATGATACTTGATAACATTTAACAGAGAACAGACAGATTGGGTGCATTCTGTTGCTCTGGTAACGGCTGAGAGAGAATGTACAGAGGAGAAAGAGAAACAAGGGATTCTGCTTTCTAAGAATATGGCTGGGCTTGAACCACTAACCTTTCATTTAACAGCTGAGCACACTAATCAGTTGTACCACAGAGACCCAAGGAGAGATTGGGTGCATTCTGAAGAAAACCACTGGTATTAAAAAAAAAAAAAAGGCTTCAAACCATTTCAGGAACGAATAAAGACAGGATAATGAATGATTTCACTTCGAGGGAAGTAGACTAAGAGGAGAAATTAGAGCTCTCAGTATTGAAGGAGATGTGATAAAGAAAAAGGCACCTATTATTTGATCTGGTGGATTTGTCTGGTAGAAAGAAAGGGCATTATTGTTCTGTGTTGAGCCAGCTTAAGATATAATAGTACAGGTTACAGGGAGGCAATAATCCGTTCTAATTGTTGAACTGATATCGTCTTATTATAAAGCAACTAGAGGCCTGGTGCACAAAATTTGTGCACTCCCGGGGGCATCCCTCAGCCTGCCTGTGCCCTCTCATGCTCCAGGAGCCCTCAGGGGATGTCCGACAGATGGCTTAGGCCTGCTCCTAAGAGAGGCTCCCACCACCGCTGCTGCCCTCACCAGCCATGAGCCAAGCTTCTGGCTGAGCAGCACTCCCCCTGTGGGAGCACACTGACCACCAGGGGGCAGCTCCTGCATCAAGTGTCTGCCCCCTGCTGGTCAGTGTGTGTCATAGTGACCAGTCTTTCTGCTGTTGGGTCAACTTGCATATTAGCCTTTTATTATGTAGGATAAGTTCCTTGATGCTGGAAGTGCTTAAAGAACAAAAATATGAATACTCCAGAAATGTTTAAAAAATTTTAAAGAAATGCTTCTCTACAATTTTTCTACCTATATAATTTACTGAATCTCTAGTCCAAATGATTAGAGGATATAGGGGTTTAAATATTTGACTTTGCTTTTTGTTCAAATTATCTTCAAGGATAAATGAACTTTTAATTTTCTTCTAAATTTATTGATACTTGTTTCCTGGATAACATAAATTTATGATCATATATTATTGTGATTTAAAAGATATATGTGAAATAATGTTAAAAATCTTTAAAATAAAAAATGGAGCATAGAGAAACTGTTTCATCTGGTAACAAACATAAATCAGTTGCACAGGTTAAGGGGAATGGTAAGGGCTCTAAATTATTTACGATTTCAGCTACTATTGTAACTTCTAGACTTAGATTGATACCTGCAAATATACTTGGATTGAAATGACAGAAAATACATTTTGTACAAGTATATTTAATATTTGATGTATCCAGACAAAGCTTTATTTTTTTCTACTGAAAGAAAAAAATTGAAATTATTTTTGTATTTGTTTAGGATAAACTAGAGGCCCTCCCATTGATTCTGTGGATTTTTCCTCTATTTAAAAATGTTAGTTAGCCCTAACCGGTTGGCTCAGTGGATAGAGCATCGGCCTGCGAACTGAAGGGTCCCAGGTTTGATTCCAGTCAGGGGCATGTACCTTGATTGCGGGCACATCCCCAGTAGGAGGTGTGCAGGAGGCAGCTGATCGATGTTTCTCTCTCATCAATGTTTCTAATTCTCTATCTCTCTCCCTTCCTCTCTATAAAAAAATCAATAAAATATATATTTTTTAAAAGTTAGTTTTTAGATTTAGCAAGAATCCTAAAAAATTACCTAGACTAGATGGATACTTTTCATTTCATAGGTGAGAAAAGTGGGAATTTCTGACTTGTAAGAGTTTGCAAAATTATTCTTCTGGCTCTGCTACAACTGTGCTCTGATTCCACAAAGTGGAATACTCTGAACTACATGTGTATCCCATGGACTGGCTCACACACCAGTTACTCTCTGCCAACATTTCCCTTTACGTAGGTTCTCGTCTCAGGATTCCTGTTCACACACCAGCATGAAACACAATCACTTTTCATTTCCTAGTTGAGAACCAAATCGCGAACAGATTTCAGCAATGTTGAGCTTTAATTGTTTTTTTTTTAAATTTCTTTATTGATTAAGGAATCACATATTTGTCCTCATCCCCCCATTCCCATCCCACACCCCTCCCCACAGATGCCCCCACCCCCCTGTTGTCCTTAACCACTGGTTAGGCTCATATGCTTGCACACAAGTCCTTTGGTTGATCTCTCCCCTTTACCCCCACCCTTCCCCTACACTCCCTCTGAGGCCCGACAGTCTGATCCATGCCTCCTTGTTTCTGGGTCTGTTCTTGTTCATCAGTCTATGTTGTTCATTATTTCCCCTAGATGAGTGAGATCATGTGCTATTAGAAATACACTTATAAGAACCGAAAATGAGACAAGCAATAATGGTTATGTTGAGAGGCAAATGAATCAGTCTGTAGTGAGTTTCTTTCTGGGCCAACAGTTCTTTTGAGACCCAATTTCAATGTCCAACAGTTCCTTATGTGTACATGTCAGCACTGACATTACAGTTCTGGATGGTGGACAAATGGTGGTAATGCAGGTCCGATTCTCTCTGGTTTGGTCCTGGGCAACCTGCAGTGATGCACAGCTGCTAACTGCTAGTATGGGAAGGCCACGTCAGCGTCTTCCATCTCTGAACTGCTTCTCTTCTGTCTTCATGGCTGGAGTAGTCCTGTCGATTCCTCTCTGTTGCTGGAATCCACATGGTCTTGGAGTGAGCTTTAATTGTTGAAATTGATTTTGAATGGAATCTAATAGTTTATTTTGCAAAATGACTGAAGTCCACTTAACTTTTAAGTTTCAATATGGCTTGTGTATAATACACACAGCTTTTATTTTTTTAAGTATGTTTTTTAGATTGACTTCAGAGAGTGGAAGGTAGAGGGAGAGAGAGAGAGAAACATTAATGATGAGAAAGAATCATTGATGGGCTGCCTACTGCATGCCCCCTACTGAGGATCAAACCTGCAACCTGGGCATTTGCCCTGATTGGGAATTGAACCATGACCTCCTGGTTCATGGGTTGATGCTCAGCCTCTGAGCCACACTGGCTGGGCAGCTTTTTTGTTTTTATTATTACCAAACTTACTTTTTCTCACTCAGGATTGTACTTCCCTGAAAGCTAACCATTGCTCCAACTGTGCCTACTTTACATGCTATTATATTACTAGTCTGGTGATAAGGTGTACTCAAAAGTGTTTGTGCTGGAAATACTTTTATGTTATTGTACTGATCTTTTCTTTCTCTGACTATACTTTGAATTCTGTAAGTCATATTTAAGTTTCTTTTCTTAACATTACAACAGTTTATGTTCTTGAGCACATATTTTAGCTGTTAAAAGTAAAAAAGAAAAATATCAGTTTTTGCTTTTAAATGCAAAACTGACAAAGTAGTTATGGATGTTTAATGAAACTATTGCCAGACTGTGAATCCTTACGGGGATATACAAGTGAAAACAACATATTTCATCATTTGTCATAAATGCTTGCTAATGAAGACAGCCTTTAAAATAGGAATAGTTTCAACTCCCTCTCATTCTTTAAAATGTATATTCAGCTAAAGAAAAACACAGTCATGTTCATATTCCAGCAATCTTTTTTTAAAAAAAATAGAATATGCATGGAAATCTACCAATGTTGCCGATGCTAGGAAAATGTTCCTTCTGAGGTATCCTGCACTCCTTCTGCGTGCCACACATTTGCTTGAACAAATTAAAAACTTCGTATTTAAAATTTCCTCTCAAAGCAGATAAGAGCTTTAGCAACAGAATTAGAATTGTCATGACTATATACAATTGGTATTGTAATAGCCAATATGAAGATTTTTCTTCCAAAGTTTTCCTTTAATAATTGCCATGACACATTTGTTTAAAAATAAAGAGCATTTTAGCCCTGGCCGGGAGTGGCTCAGTTGGTTGGACGTCGTCCTGAGCACAGAGTAGTCACTGGTTCTATTCCTGGTCAGAGCACATGCTCAGGTTGCAGGCTCAATCCCTGAGAGGGGGCGTGCAGGAGGCAGTCAATCAATGGTTCTCTCTCATCATTGATCTCTCTCTCTCTCTTCCTCTCTTCCTCTCTCCCTCTTTCCCTCCTTCTCTCTCCCTTCCTTTTTAAAAATCAATGAAAAAATCTTTAACAAAATAAAATGTTTAAAAAATTTTTATTATCCTTTGTTGGTTCCCATAAATTCATATGAAACTAATTGTTGAAATATTTATAAATTCATTTTCAGATTTCTGTGGTATATTACTTGCTAATTCTCTTTGATATCAAAAACTGTGTGCCAATAGCTAGGACATGAATGATTTATTATATTGTATTATAGAGAATTTATTAGTTCCTCTGACATAATTTCACAGACAACTTCATCTAATTTTTAAAGATCTCATTCCACCATCTTTCTCATTGCTACTGCTATTCATAATGATTCCTTATATTTACCTAAAATAAGTTTAAATTTTACATATTTTAAGTTTTTAAAAATAAATTGAAGAGATAAGAGGTATTCTATGTAGTTGAAAAACCCTAGGAATAAAGGTTGCATAATTGTGGATTCAGTAATGATTTTAACTGTCAACCAAGTTTGAATCAGGAAGGACATGACTGAAGTAATGGGATTAATTTGTTCAGATCTTATATATAGCAGAATTAAGTTTGGGAAGGAGAGAGATTGTATGTGTGTATCTGTCATTACAGGCACAACTATCAGTTGTCATCAGCATGCTGCCATACAGTGTCAGATGGGAAGAAGCAATTAATATAATTAACTATTTACATTTGATGGTGAGGTAGGAGTGCTGGCCAGATCATATTTGTCAGTGAAATACCATGCTTAATTTCTGCTCTTTCCATGAACATTTTTGGTGCAGGATTTATAGTCTGCTAAGAAAAGTGGAATACAATAAATAAAACATCTGTTTTCAGGCATTGGTTTAATAGGACACACAAGTCTGCAGTCCTTGAGAGCAGCATAAATGAGATCAGACCTAAAATTTCACTGGGGTTCTTAACTAGAGGTTCTTTTCAGATCACAGTACAAGAAGGGAGAATACAAGCAGAGCTAGACCATCTCTCACGATGAGGAGATACAGATAGGAGTTGTGGGAGATGAGGCAGCTGTAATTTGCAGGGCAAAATACCATAGTGGAAGTAACTCTAAGGTCAAAAGACTTCAAGAAATGAAGAGAAGAATCCTATTGAGTCTCTGGCTTATTTACATATTCCTCCCTATATTTTCTTCTAATAGATATATGGTTTTACTTTTCATATTTATATCTTAATACATGTTTTAAATGGAGTCCACTTTTCATTATAGTGTAAGAAAAGGCCAGTTTTAATGTTCCCCATGAAGTGAGACATCCATTAAAAATAGAATGTCCCTTTTTCATTTACTTCTGGTGCATTTTTACCGTATATGAAATATATATACATTCATTGGACTCTCTCAAAGGGTTGTATTTTTTAATCATTAGTCCATTTGCCTGCTCTTGCTCTAGTTCCTTATTGATTTTTTAAATCATGATTTTGTAGTATGTCTAAGGCTCTTGTGGGAAATTTCCATCAAATTTGAAGGAATTCCCTAAAATTTGAAGGAAGTGCTTCAAATGTGTTGTTGTGAAGTAAGATAATGTTATGCTGTGGTAGCAAGCAACTGTCTAATCTCAGTGTCTAAAAACAACTTACATTTGGAAGCTACATGCCATGTGCCATCAAACCATTCCTGAAAGGCAGCATGGTGTGGTGATGAAGAGTATGGACTATGGGACCAGACTGATGGTTTCCCATGCTGACTCTATCATTCATTTGCTGCCATATCTTTGCATTCCCTAACTCAGTGTCCTTATCTCAACAATGAAGATGACAGTAATAATACTTTCCTCATTGAAATGTGCAAGGAAAGAAATAGTGAAAATCTCACAGCTCTTTTAAGATACCAATCTTGATTTCAGATTTCTGGACTCCCGAACTATTAGACTGTACATTTCTGTTGTTTCAAGCCACCTGTTTATAGTACTTTGTTACAGAAGCCATAGCAAGCTAATACACCATGTAAGTTTATATTAAATTTTAAAAAAATACATTCACATAGTTTGGTTTAATACTACTTAATTATATAATGTAAGCTGATGCTGAGTTTCTGATGTAAAACCACTTATGAGATTAAAATTTACAAACCTATAGAGTTGAAATCACATGGTGGCTTAGCTTCTCAACTTGTAGTCACACAAAAATCATCTCCCATTACAGTGATCAAAAACATCATGAATTACAAAAATACATAAGTAGAAGGATATTGAAGCCACATGTAACATTTTTAGTATGCCTTAGAGCTTATTTGCAATCACAATTAGATGTCTAGAGCAAATTTAGGGAGTAGTCATATCTTCCAATGAAAGAAGAACAAACTATCCAAAATGTGTGTGGAAAGTTTCTTCTCAGCAGGACCATTATAAAGAATCAACTGCAAGTTAATGAATGCTAATGACATTAGTTCAGCCATAAGACTACTTAAAGAGATACAATGTAATAAAAATTTATGCTCATTCATTGATGTGCACATATATATCCCAAGAGAAGAAAAACTATTAATTTATGAGCCTTTATAGAAAGAAAATGTTAAAGTATTTCAGTTAATTCAGATTTATCAATGAATACCTCTGCAAGAACATTTTAGATTCACAATAACGTGATTAATATAAATGTAATGAGACTAGATTAATTAACAATATCTGACAATTTATGTCAAATTGCTATCAGTCATGCATTTTAATGATGCGTTAATTATTAAGTAATTTAAAATATTAAAGAATATATGACATACACTTGTATCAATTTATTTGATTAGGATTAGGACTGAGTAAGACCCACAATTAATGATTACTGAGTTTTTTAATGTTTAACACAAACTTTATGATCACATATCTAATTTTAATGACATTTTCAGATTTCAAAGGAAGAATTTTTATCAGCTCAGTGAAATATTAATCTAGCCAGAATATAACTAAATAGTATGTGAGATAATCAGTTGGAGGGTGAACATCAATTTCAGAATTCAGTCTAAAATTTCTAATTCTTTTTTTGTAAATCTGAATTAAATTATATCTTAGGGAACCATAGATATTCATACATGCAAAAAAATTTAAAAGCATACATTAATGAATATCCACTAAGCAATAACATTGTCTATGTGTTTTGATTGCAGGAAATATGTGAAGGGACCAATAAAATGAAGAGGAATCCATGTGCCAAAGTAAAACCATTTTACATAGATTTTCCACTTTTAAACAGTTGATTTACATTATACAATGCAACCTATAAAGTAGACACTGGCTTTGATTCATCATTCAGATTCCTACCCCCTTTAAGAAGGTCACATCCTTAGAATAACTTTGACATTTGCAAAATATAAAAATAATAATGATAGCTGCTAATAGTTATGAGAACTTACTGTTTATATTCTAACTAGAGGCCTGGTGCATGAAAATGCATGCACTGGAGTGGGGGTCCCTCAGCCCGGCCTGCCCCCTCTCACAGTCTGGGAGCCCTCAGGGCAGGAGGCGACCTGGTGATCAGGGGAAGGTGACGCCCCATCACACCTCTGTTGCTGCCTCGGCTGGCCCGGGTTACTTGATCCTCGGTCGGCCCTGGGCGGCTGGGCAGCTGCCATTCGAGGCTTGCCTGTGCCTCGGGCAGGCCCTGGGCGGCTGGGGGGCTGAGGGGACTGGGCGCTGCCATCTGTGGCTGTGGGCACCGCCATCTTTGAGGGCGTGGCAGTCAATTAGCATATTCCCTCCTTATTGGCTGTGGGCACTGCCATCTTTGCAACAGCATGAGGGTCAATTAGCATATTCCCGCTTTATTAGATAGGATGCCCACAGTTGCACAGCTGGACAGGGACAGAGGTGTATGTGAATCTGGGTAAACTGGTTCCAGAGTCTCTTTTTTAAATCTAGAAACAAAAAGTGACTTTATATATAATGCTAAGAGACATAATAATTCTTTTTAAAAAATATATATTTTTATTGATTTCAGAGAAAAAGGGAGAGGGTGAGAGAGATAAAAACATCAATGATGAGAGAGAATCATTGATTGGCTACTTTCTGCACGCCCCCATTGGTGATCAAACACACAACCCATATTCCCTGACCAAGAATCGAACTGTGACCTCCTGGTTCATAGGTTGACGCTCAACCACTGAACAATTCTTGCCTCTCTTTAAAAACATTTAATTTATTGCCTCTTTAATAATGAGGAAAGATTGCTTTTGTCTTCAGTATTGAGAACATCATATACATTTCTTCACCGGGAAACAGAAATACAGTAAATGGTTCTCAAGTCTGCAAATTATCTGAATCTGACTGCCCATCATGCCCTTTCCTAACGTCCATGAAGCTTACTAAATCTTATTATTAGAAAGTGGGTTCAGTAATCAAAAATATCTGGGAAACGGGGACTAAAATAAAAATGTTTCTTTAGATTGTTTCAACTTTTAATATATTTATGCAATTTTGATGTCTAAGAGGGGAATATACTATCAGACCTCTAAAATTCTTTCAATTAGATGTAAAAGACCATCTTCATTGTTCATTTTGTTAACGTGAATTCAAAATCAATTATTTAATTTAGAGCAGTTTTAGGTTTACAACATAATTGAGTAGAAAGTACAGAAAGTTCCTATGTACCCCATCCCTCCCCAACTTCCCATATATTAAAATTGATGAATTAATATTGATACATTATTAACTGAAGTCCATAGTTTTGCATTAGCATTCACTCCCAGTGTTGTACAGTACCATGAGTTCTGATAGATGAATAATATAATGTATCCACTATTACATCTCATAAATAATATTTTCTCTGACACCTATAAGCCTTTGACACACCTATTCATCCCTTCCACTACCATACAACTCCTGGCATTGGCAATATCTGATTTTCCCCACTGATCTTTCTATTGTCACTATCATTTTGCCTTAGATATAAAGTCGTACAGTTGAAAGATAGAGCACGTAACCTTTTTAGAATGAATTCTATTACTTAGCAAAATGTATTCAATGTTTTTCTTTGTTTTTTTTTTTTGTTTGTTTGTTTTTAATGTAAAGCTCACTAGTTCATGTCTTTTTATCTTGGAATACTATTTCATTGTCTAGATGTACCAAAGTGTATTTATCACTTCGCCTATTGTAGGACATCTTGGTTGCTTCTAATTTCTGGCAATCATAAACTTTGGTGTGTAGGTTTTTGTGTAGGAAAATAGTTTACAGATTAATTGGGTAAATACCTAGGCGGACAATGGCTAGATTGTACAGTAGGACTATGTTTAACTTTGCAAAAACCTCAAATGACTTTCAAAGTGGCTGTACCATTTTGCTTTCCCACCAGCACTGAAGGAGAGTTCCTCTTGCTCCACATCCTCACCAGCATTTGATGATGTTGCTCTTGTTGGTTTTAGCCATTCCAATGTGTGAAGTGGTATCTCATTGTTTTAAGTTGCAATTACCCAGAAGGGTATGGTATGGAGCATTTTTCCACATGCTTATTTCCATCTGTATACCTTCTTTGGTGAGGTGTCTGTTCAGATAGTTTACCTATGTGTTAATTGCATTGTTTTCTTATTGTGGAGTTTAAAGGCTTTATAACTTGGATACCAGCTCTTTATCAGAAATGTGTTTCAAAAATATTTTCTGCAAGTGTGTGACTTGTTTCATTGTCTTAAACTGTGTGCTATTAAAGAATGAAATATAATTTAAAAATTGAATGCCCTTTTATTTGTTTCTACTCTGCACAATGTATGTATTCACGCACATTAGGCTTCAGTGAACAATCCTGAGTCTGCTTTAACATTAAGTATATGTGTTTACCCCTCCCCAACCCATCCTGGACACTGGAGGGGTGAATGCCTTTGCTCTTTCAGGCTGCTCGGTGACTAACGGCTACCATTTATTATCTGCTAGGTGATGTATCAGGGTAGATTACACATTTACTTACTGAATCTTTGCAATGAAAATTAGGAGATATTATCTATGTTTTACAAAAGTGTAAAATTATCTCTGAAAATGTAACTTATTGGCCCAGAATTTAAAAGTAGGTATTTGGTATATGATGAACTTTAGCCTACTCTATATGGCTTCAATACCCATGTTTTCCAATTATACTAGGATAATTCCAACACAATTTTCCAATATTCATTTGAGAATCATTATTTAGGGAAGGACAATATGATTGACTAGTATACAAAAAGTCTTTGTCAGCAGTTATCGATTCCAACGGTAAAAGTAAATCCTCATACCTTATTTATTTAAACTACTGTTTCCAACTATCACCTAGAAGTTATAAGGATTAAATAGATAGTATGTGTGAAGTGGTAGCACATTGTTGTCTCATAGTAAAAACTCTATAAATTGTAGACATTTCTGCAACTACCAACAGCAATGCCATTATTATAGCTTTTATTTTTATTACTCTGATCAGTCCTTGTTACTTGAGGAATGTGAGACTTACTTGAGCAAATTAGTTGCCTTGTTAGCACCTCTGGTTCCTCCGAATTATGATATAAATTTCCTCACAGGGCTATTGTATGGATTGAGAGGGATAATACATGTAAATTACTCAGTGTAGTGACAGACACAAGGTCTCTGCTCAATGAAAATACTAGTAGTTTTTCTCCTTTTCCCCTTTCTCCCTTGAAGAATGTTTACCTGAAGCTTTTTGCTGGCTGCCAGGTGTGTATATGATCTGATGATGGATACTGTGGAATTCACATCTCTTCTCCATCTTTATGAAACATTATAGATTTAAAAAATATATTTCAAGTTGGTAAATGATCCCTATCCAGATGAAATACAATATATTTGTTGATTATCTACAGGGACCAATGTAAATATTGAGTAAAAAAATAAAATAAAATAAAATGTGTGCTATCAGTGTAAATATAGAAGATTTTTTAGTATTTTGTGTACCTGTTTTAGTGAATATTAAATAGAAGCAACTGAGAAATAGTCCACAAAATATCAACATTAATGAAAACAAGACTTGCTAACTTAAGGTAGAACATGCTCCTATACTTCTAAAATGTAGTTTGTGGATGAAATGGAAATCTCTTCTGCAAATACCTCTCTTCATGTTGTTCGTAAGTAACAACATATTCACTCGAGTCTTCCCAGCCTCACTCTGACCCCACAGCCTGTGGACTTTCATCATTTCTAAAATTTGGTGATTGGGTCCATGTTAAAATGTCCTGTCTAGATTCCAGGATAAGTTTCATATCTTTAAGGTTATACTCATTTCCATTTGTCCTACTTTCCATACTATTTTGTACAGTATGCTACACTGCAAGGTTATTGGTCTCACTTTTATTATCTTTCCTCATCGCTAAAGGATCAAAAGTGTAAAAGAAAGATAAGTGAGAATAAGAGGAAATGGAAGTCTCTGTTCTTGTGTCAGATGTCAAAGGGGAAAAAATGATCTATTGGCTAAAGAAGGCAGACTAAAGATTTTTCAGATAAAACAATGAATCAAATTTTATGTCAAATTATATATACTTACGGAATGTCTGGGTATTAGCCAGTAACTGTTGCATACATTCCCTGCAGTTTGAAAAATGTAATGAATTCCCTCATCAAGGAGTCTTTACTGTACCCGGCTTTGTGACGGTATTTGAAGTCAGGTAGCATGAATCAGAGCTCATTGTCGTAACCACATATTCATTGCTTACCATGATGTATGCATGTCTCTCTAGAACGTTTGTGAGTGCTTGTTGGGTAGATTAGTGTTTTCCTCATTCCTATACACTTAACATGGTGCATAATCTTACTTTGCTCACAGAAAACAAATGTCTCATTGAACTGGAGAGAGATTTTCTTTTTTGTCTATCATTCAGTTTATTGCATTAAAAATTCAGGCACTATAGTTAATATTTGATCTTCACTTTCTAGTTGATTATTTAACATACTCCATGTAAGCAGAAAAGTCTAATTGGCTTTTCTCTTCAGTTCTGAACTCAGCCTCTAGAAATAGCATATCTGATAACTTAGTCACCTTGGCTAAGTAATTCCTTGTAATTGTGAAATATTTCAGAATATTTTGAATCATACACTAGTAAAAATAACTTGCTTGCCACTAACTTATAAGGCTGTTGCAAGGATCAAAAGAGATAACTTATGAGAATTTTCATTGGAAATCCTCAATGATAGTATAAGACATTATGTTACTATCACCTTAAAACGTAATAGCTAAGCACTGAGAAGGTAATAACATTTTAAAAATACTTTTGCACTAGGCTGATATTGCTGAATGATGATTTGCTGAAACTGAAGATAAAATCTCTTTTGGGCTCTGTTGCCTTTTCTCCTCCAGCTGTGCTTCTTTCCCGTGGGATCCGCTCCTGAAAGCCAGTGGTCTCTTCGGTTTCTGTAGTTCGGCTTTCCTGTGCTGACTTAATACTAGACTCAGGAACCCGCTGTCGTAGAGGGAGGGAATGTTTCGTATCTTGTGAGGCAGGGTCAGCTATTGCCTGGCTGTCAAGTACGTTCTATGATCTTCACTGCCTTTTCTCCTCAGGCCTTCACAATTGTCAAAGATGACCAACCTAGAAACTCATTTCCAATTCCAAAGAATAATGATCGATTCTCAAGGCAATTTCTTGTTGTAAATGATTTGCCAGGTAGGTTTATGGTCCATAAGAATGGCCAAGGAAATTAACCTCAGACAAACATCAGTTCTTACAAATTTAGTACAAACATCAATGTGTGGATTCCAAGGTGATGCTTTAAAGTTTATTTCAGAGTATGGGCATGGCTATTGGCACTATGTACTGTAATCCTTTTCTCAACCATTCTCTTGCTGCTTCAGAAAATATTTTAAAAATAAAAACATCCAGTTTTATATCTCAGTGAAATATGGTTCTTGAGGAGAGGGGGGTGATGGGTAGTAAAGGGTAAAAGGGGTCAAATATATGGTGACAGAAGATTTGACTTTGCGTAATAAGCACAGTGCAATATACAGGTGATGTATCATGGAATTGCATACTTGAAACCTACATAATTTTATTAGCCAATGTTACCCCAATAAATTTAATTTCACATTTTTAAAAATGAAATAAAAACATCCAGTATTGGAGAAATCATACTTTTTCAGTCTTTCCCTTTTCTCCACCTCTCTATCCTTCAACCTTATCTCTCCCCTCCCCTCCCAATAAATGGCTATGGCTGTACATACCCAACTTCCAAAGGTAATGATTTTTGGGTTAAAAATCAAGGGAGAAATTACTTAGCATGTTATTTGCACAAATGATGCTTGGTAAAAATGGAAATTATTACACACATGGTTATTTTTACAGTGGTGTTTTTTCCTCTAAACAAGTTTTAACTTGATTCCATATTTGCCTGCCATTTCATATGGCTTTTTCAAAAATTTTCAATTATACAATTGCAAATAATGGTGAATTGTGAGCCTTATGTCATAACAAGAAAATAATTGTGTCATATAACAATTATTTCTATTTGCTTTTTGCTATTTTCATCTCCATTTCCATGTGCACTCATAATTGCTGGAAAATATTCTTACTACATTACCTCAGAGAAGGAAGTTATGCAGTAAAAGTGTTACTTCTACAGTTAATGTTTCACTGGAATTACGAGATATGTTTAATTTTTCATGGTAGCTTATATATTTTGTTTTTGATATCATAAGTCCTTAAAGTCAGAGATTATATTCTCTCTGTGTGTATCTCTGTATTTCATGGGCTAAGACACGCATTGCTCATAGTTACTTGGTAAATATTTACCAAATGAACAAATTTGGAATTTAAATGCAGTTCTCTTCTATTAATTTTTCTTTGTTGATACTATGTTTTAAACAAATCATTTTATTCTTTTAATATTTACATACTAAGCTCTCATTTTGAAAGATTATACCAAGATATCTTTAAGCGTTTTTATAATGCATAAATTTTTATTGCATTTATAATTTTCTTCTGAATATAAAATAATGCAGGTTTATAGAATGAAGTATTAATATGTAAATAAAAATCACCCAGTTCCAGAACTATATACAGCCACATGCCCACTCTTTTAATAAGTATTAATTCTAACTGAAGACAATTAATTAATAGAAAATAATAAAACAACATGCTTACCCATTTTTGCAAATTTTTACATATGCAAAGTGACTTCCTTAGAAATAAACTGTTATACATGAAGACATAGATAAATTAAAGGTTTTTAAACTAATCACATATTTTAAATTTTTAAAAATTTATTTGAACTAAAAAAAAAGAAAACCATTTACCCATCTCTTTCACTTCCTAATCCTCCACCTTTGGCGACCAGCCACCAATCTGTAGTTTGTATCTATGAATTTGTATATCTATCTATTTATCTATCATCTATCTATATGTGTATTATATAGATATAGATGTTATAGGTATAGATTGCACATATAAAGACATCAATCATATGGTACTTACCTTTCTCTGATTTATTTCACTTAGCATAATGCCCTCAAAGGTCATCAGTGGTGTCACAAATGGCAAGATTTCATTCTTTTAATATGGCTGAAGAACATTGTATATATACCACATTTTCTTTATCTGTTTACCCATTGATGGACACTGAGGTTGTTTTCATATCTATTGTAAATAATGCTGCCACAAGCATGAGGTGCATGTATCTTTTACAGTTAGTGTTTTCATTTTCTTTGGATAAATAACAACAGAAATTGCTAGATTATATGTAGTTCTATTTTAAATTTTTTGTGGAGCTGCCATACAGCTGTTTTACAGTATCTGCACTAATTTACATTCCCAACAACAGAGCACAAGAGTTCTCTTTTCTTCTGTTTTTGCTAGTAGCCCTTCTAACAGGAGTGAGGTGATATCTCATTATGGTTTTTGTTTGCATTTCCTGGATGATTAATGATATGTAACATCTTTTTATATACCTGTTGGCCATCTGTATATCTTCTTTGGAGAAATGTCTACTTAGATCTTCTGCCCAAGTTTGTTTTCAATAATTCTTTATTGTTGAAAGTATTACATATGTCCCTCTTTTTCCCCTATTGACCCCCTCCAGCCTACCCCCACCCCAGGCCTTCAGCACCCTATTATCTGTGTCCATAGGTTATGCATATATGCGTAAAAGGTCATTGGTTGATTACCACCCACCCATTCCTCTCCCCCGCCTTCCTTCTGAGATTCTGCACTGTTCCATGCTTCCATGTCTCTGGATCCACTCTGTTCATCAGTTTATTTTGTTATTTAGATTCCACATATGAGTGCGATCATGTTATACTTGTGTTTCTCTGACTGGCTTATTTCACTTAGTATGATACTTAATGAGATTTTTTTCTATTTAGTTATATGAGTTCTCTATATATTTTGGACATTAGCCCCATATTAGATACATTATTTGCACATATTTTTTTTCCATTCAGTAGGTTGCCTTTTTATTTTCTTGTAGGTTTCCATTGTTGTGAGCTATTATTTACTCCAGGTGATGGCAGTAAAGGACCTTTGCTCTAGTTGCAAAAATAAAAGAGCAAAGCTCAAACACTTAAACTTCTTCCATACAAGAAATAAACAGCTCCTACTTGTCAGATCACACACACCCACATGTACACATGCACACATACCTGACTATCATACTAAAGATATATACAAAAAAACCTGAAAATTATTAAACTGACAATATACTTTTTATCTTAATATATAACAAGTTATGTGTATGTTCTTGTTTCATTTTATCATCTCTTTTTAATTTGACATGTTTTAGCATAAGAGTCAACTCACTTATATGACTTGATAAGCTAGTAGAAATATTTATACTCTACATAGGGCATTTTAAAGTGCACCTGGATAAAAAATAAATAAATGGTATGCTGAGGGACAGGTGAGACCTCGATAAAACTGTTTAGTTCAAATTTGTCACATAAAGCAGATGGCAGCAGAGCTATGTTATGTAAATGACAGATTTCAAATGAGAAACATTACATCAATCCTTCCGAATGTTACGTAGAATTGCAACAGATAGGACACTGAAGAAGGAATGAATGGTAAAGAAGATGCTTAAAATTTAAAAAGTTGACTCATAAACACTATAGAAAACAAATTCATTGAAGTTTTTTAAATACATATTTTTTATTGATTTCAGAGAGGAAGGTAGAGGGAGAGAGAAATAGAAACAATAATGAGACAGAATCATTGATCAGCTGCCTCCTACACTCCCCTCCCCCTTAATAGGGATTGAGCCCACAACCCAGGCATGTGCCCTGACCTGGAATTGAGCCTGGACCGCCTGGTTTATAGGTGGATATTCAACCATTGAGCCACACTGGCAGGATGAAGTGTATTTTAATTGCTGACCAATAAGCATACTCTCTAGCCAAGGAGGCAGTAGTCCTGAATTTGTGTATTATAAATGTATGTTCAATAATGATGATATTTAAACAGGAAAAGAAAAGGTATTGTTGATATTGATTCATATAATTCGATTTTGTCTATGTTGTGAAAATTCTAGATTCTCTAGGTTGACTTTATATTATTTTTTGTTTTCTACAGCAGTGAAATGCTGGAAGGCCCTTTTATAATGACTGAGTTTTACTGTTATCAAACCTTTTATACATAGTCTTAGTAATTACATCAGTTTCATCATTCTAAATTTGTAGTTGAAATGTCCAAGACTCAGAAACATTCAATGACTTGTTCAAAACCATAGAGCTTCTTAGTAGATGACCTGGAAATAAAACTCAACCATTTTTTCTTTCTTTTGCATCATGCTATTCTTCTTCTTTGATTGTGATCAAACAAACAAACAGAACCTTTACTGATTGTGGACAGATTCTCCTCTCAAATGAGGTTCATGTTTAGATGAGGAAGAGCATGCCCTACCACGGCTGGCTTCCCTATCTGGAATGCTTGAGCTCTGGGATCCTTGAATTACAGAAATTGCACTCTCTGTAGAACTCCTCTCTCTGTCAAGTTGATCCTATCCTGGCCCTTTTACTATGAAAATAAGGAATTTGGCAAAAGTAGGTTTACAGTTATGAGTATGCAAAACAGAGTTTATTCTTGTATTATTATTTATTAATTATTATGTTATTTTCCATACAAATAATTATAAGCCTTATTTTGCCCCACCCTGTATGCTTGCTTCTGTCCTGAAGATTACTGGCTGTTTTTTTTCACCACCTCATATTTAGCATTATGCAAACTTACTTCATATAAAGATATATTTTTTTGAAAATTCAATTTTGAAAACAGGGCACTTTCCCCAGATGTATGAAAAACTTAAATAAGGGGCAATGTAACATGCTCAAGAATAAACTATATTTTATATGACTTCCCTACAGGATTAAAAAAAAATATTATATATGTAACATATATGACATATATTTACATTTCAAGATGACTTCTGAACTAAAGTTTTGAATGTTGTCAAAACAGAACCATTAATTAATGGAGCAAGAACCCACACTGGGGATCTAGCTCACAACCCAATCATATGTACTGACCTCGAAATCGAACCGTGACCACCTGGTTCATAGGTTGACTCTCAACCACTGAGCCATGCTGGCTGGGCAAGAAGTTCTTATAGCCCATGTCTAAGACGATCATCAAATAAAAAAACTGGAAGAGTATAGTATGCAGAGAATATAAATGTACAATGAGGACAACAGTAAAACACTGATAATATAGAATAAGAACAATGATCAACCTAATGTTAAAATAGCATAAAATCCTTTACCTCTTAACTGCTAAGAATTATAGAAGCATTCTTAGGAAACTTTAGCAATAGTATATTTATCCAATGTTACTAGGTTTTCAATTGAACATGCATGTGTCTTATGTTTTATAACTAGGTGATAAAAATATGCATCATTATTGAATTATAAAACCTAAATAAATCATTTCCATTTGACTCTACTGGAGACCTATGAATTGAACCTTTCATTGTACCCAACTCTCCCCACCCCCATCCACTTGCACACAAATTGAGAACTATGAACTTCATAGTTAGCTTGCTTAAAAGATTAGAGCAAGCTATATGGTTAGAAAAATCACTTCATGATTTAGATATCAGACCATGCTTGCTGTCTTGTGGGTTTGCAAAATTTTCTTTGATCTTTCCTAATTGGATGTGTTAGATTTTTACTATGCTAATTCTAATGATAGGACATAGAATTTTAGGTAAGGTAGCACTTTGTAGATATGATTATATTTAGCAGATAACAAATAATTGCCTATTTTTAATTTTTTTTATTTTAATCCTCAAAGAGTGAGAATATTTTCCCACTGATTTTTAGAGAGAAAGGAAGGAATGGGGAAGGGTGAGAGTGAGAGAAAAAGAGAAACATCGATGTGTTAGAGACACATCGATTGGTTGCCTCCCACTGGTACCTCCCACTGGCACCGGGATGGAAGATTGAACCTGCAATAAAGATAAGTGCCCTTGACCAGGAATCAAACCAGAGACCCTTCGGTCCATGGGCCAACACTCTAACCACTGAGAAAAACCAGCCAGGGCTAATTTGCTTATTTTATAAAGGAAAACACTCAACACAGAAAGGTTTCTTATAGTTAGTTGATAGCTGGAACTCAAGTATCTTGTACTCCTAGATCAGAACTCTGTATTACCATACATTGTCTACTCTGCTTCTAAGCATATGAAGTATATAGAAAGGCAATTTTAAAAAAAAGTTTAGGATAAATCAAAAGAAAACTATTTAGGAAAAAAGTTTGTCAATTGCAAAAACAAAATTCTTTGCAAACCTTTAAATATTCTTTACATTCTATTTATTTGTCATAACATTCATGGAGGCAGTAAGACCCAAGTAACCCCAGGACTGGGAATCAGAAGACCTAAGTTGACTGCTCACTGCAGTCCCATTGACTGAATGTGGCAAGCTTACTAAAGCATACCCATCCCTGAGTGATACAGGATTGCTCCTATCCCAGAGTTTGGCATCAGGACTCCCCTGTGGCTTTGCCATAGCGATGGCAGAATGCCTGATAGTCTACTTCTCAATAGTCACTCTCTCCCAGGGTAAGATTTGCATTGTAGTCTGGTGACTTTTCCATTCTATACCCACATCACCCCTATTTTCTCTCACACAGGCATTTTACTTAATAGCATACATATTTGCTCATATAATACCATCTTGGGATCAGCTTCTCAGAGAGTCCAAAGTAATGCAATGACCAAAGACTTTCTCGATTTCAGAAGTCTTTCTCATAATATTCCAATACCAACATTGCCAAATGTAGAGCTGGTTATAACTAAGCTTGCATAACTTATAAGTTGCATTGTTAGTTTCAATTAACAAATTATGTGGGGTTTGGGGAGCAGGGGCAGGGGTGGAGGGATTGAGCAAAAAAAGAAAAAAACACTCAGACATAGATAACTGTGTTGTGGTTGCTGGAGGGAGAGTGTGGGTGGGGAAGGTGGAGGAGGGTGTAGGGGGGATAAATGGTGATGTATGGAGTCTTGACTTGGGGTGGTGAACATGCAATGCAGTGTTCTGGAATTGTGAACCTTAAACCTGTATAATTTTGTTAACCAATGTCACCCTAATAAATTCAATAGAAAAGAAAAAAAACATGAAGAAAAAAATTGTGTGTAAAAAAATGAAGTCAGAGTGACAATGTCAAGCATTCTGTAGTAATATGCTTTGTTATGGTGTTTTCTAATTATTTAAACTTGTTCTGTCATAAATTATCATTTCTTTTAAATATGATCATTTCCTTAGTGCCCAAACACAATACAGTAAAAGTATGCTTACACAGTTCATTGTGTAAGGAAATATTATAATTTCCTTAGTGCCTAAAATACACAAAAAAGTCTTCTTATATAGTTTATTGTGTAAGGTTAGCATATAAATTGAGAACCATGAAGCTTAATTGATAAAAGAAATGTCAGTGTGTCAGAAATTATTGCAATGTGGATGGTTTTCCTCTGAGCCCCAGGATCTGCTGTGTATATTCAGAAGCACTTCCCTGAAACCAAAATCAGAACAGCATCAAGTCCAGTTTTCACGACAGGGACATTTTTAGGGTAGATCCATGATCAAGGTCAATCGTATTGAACAAGGGACTAATTAAATGTTCACCTGTAGTAATTGCCCCTTTAGCTATATAGTTAACTCCTCTCTACTGCTCTCTGAAGACTTTTAAAATAGCCAAAGAAGCAGTAAAGGCGGGTTATACTGCATAGTCTAATATCAAACAGAAACTACAGTTTCTCCTCTGAAACAATAGGCTATTATGCACACCAGAAAAAGCATTGTCATTGACCTTCAAATGAGAGAATGGATACTCATCTGCAAAAATTGTCTATGGAATTTTCCCAGACTGTAGCACATTCTACTAAATGTTGATATAATCTATATGCAGTTTGGATTTCTCCTCTTCAAAATAACAAAAGCAAAAATAAAACAACAAAGAAAAGCCTTCAGTGGCGAGGAGAGAAGCCATTTAAAATACCAAATCAGCTTAGAAATATACGCATATACATAAAATTACAATAATTCCCACAATAAAAGAACTGGGAATGTTTTTCTCCTCAATTTAATTTGTGCTGCTTAAATAATAATAGTAATAAAAATTTACATAGGAAATGAGCTCCCCTTCAAGGAAAAACATTTCTCTTTTAATCTCTCAGAAAACTCTTATTTGGAAGCTGGCTCTCCAGAGGTAAAGTTTGCACAAACAGATACACACACACAAATGGTGGGCAAATGTAATAAGAAATTTTACTTTTGGCTTCTTTAACATTGCTGAATATTGCTCAATCAGTTGGCAGTTGCTACTATAAGATTTAGAGACCCTGCCTGGCTAGTGTGGCTCAGTGGTTGAGCGTTGACCTATGAACCAGGAGGCCATGGTTCGATTCCGAAGTCAGAACATATGCTTGGGTTGTGGGCTGGATCCCCAGTGTGGGGCATGCAGGAGGCAGCCAATCAATGATTCTCTCTCATCATTGATGTTTCTATCTCTCTCTCCTTTTCTGTTCCTCTCTGAAATCAATAAAAAATATGTATATTTTAATATTAGAGACCCTAAATTGCTAAACATTAGAAAAACTAACTGAACTTTTGATGTAGAGAGCCAATACCTAATGTTCTGTTACTTTGCCACCTGAGTAACATAATCCCTTCGCCCTGCAAACAATGTAATAGGACCTGACTTGCTTTATTCTCTCTTCCCAATCCCACTGAGACTATTGTTCAATCTTGTCAAGCCCAGTATCACTTTCATACCACATTCTTTTACTGCTTGTATCTTGAATTTGACTCTTGTTCTCTGGGGATCAGAGTGCTACTGCCAGCAGTCATTTCACTGTCACCTTCAACAACCAGGGGAAAGATGGAACTACAGACATCTATCTACGATGGGTTTGAGTTTTCACCTCTCAAAGCACAGGGCCTTAAAAACACTCACTTTCGATTTACAAGTGTGTTGACCAGAACCCATTTCAACTATTGGGGATCACTGCCTGGGACATATTCTTGAAATGATCTAGGGATTTTTTTCTTACCACTAGACAGTCACATGGCTAAATTAAGAAAATTAAGAAATGTGGGGTAGAACTGAATCTTTTTGTAGTTGCTCTTACATATATCAACTTAAATCTCTTCTTATTTTCATTTCAGTTTTCTTCCTGTGATTCTGTAATTGGAATTTTGTCATATTTAAAATATTTGAGCCCCCAAATTCATACTTTATAGTAATATTGGCTATTTTTCGAGTGCTTACTATACATTGGGGACTGTTCTTACTGTTTTATATGTAACTAGAGGCCCGGTGCACAGATTTGTGCACCAGTGGGGTCCCTCAGCCTAGCCTGCACCCTCTCTCAATCCGGGACCCCTCGGGGGATGCAGGCCTGTGGGGATTGGGCTGAAACTGGCAGTCTGACATTCCCCATGGGATGTAGCAGTGCTTGAAGTGGCAGGCGGCTGGGGAGGAGCCCGAGCCAGGGCTGGGTGCCATGCCACTCCCGCTCATCCCAGCCCCACTGCACCTGTTGCTGCACTGAGTCTCCCACTGCTACAGCTGCACTCGCCAGCCGTGAGCCTGGCTTCTGGCTGAGCTGCACTCGCGCTGTGGGAGCACATTGACCACCAAGGGGAAGCTCCTGCGTTGAGTGTCTGCCCCTGGGTGGTCAGTGTGCATCACAGCAATCGGTCGACCGGTCCAGAGGTCAACCAGTCGTAATGGTCACTTAGGCTTTTATATATACTAGAAGCCCGTTGCACGAAGTTTCGTGCAATAGACTTTCCTTCACCTGGCTGCCAGCACGTTTTCCGCCAGCACCATTTTTCCTCTGGCCACCCACCGATCGGAGCGCCTCCCGAAGGCTGGGGGCAGGACTCGGGAGGCGCTCTGATCGGCGGGTGGCCAGAGGAAAACTGGTGCTGGTGGAAAACTGGTGCCAGCAGCCACGCAATCGGCCATTCCGAGTTCCGCCACCAGCGCCTTCCGCCGGCCCATGGGTCCTCCCGCAGCACCAGCCATTTAGGCCAGCAGTAGGCACAGGGGGCGGGGACCCACTCCTACCGCCAGCCAATCGGCCACCCTGAGTCCCGCCCCCCGTGCCTCCAGCCGGCCCAATCGTGGGCGTAGTGGAGTGGTGCAATTTGCATATTACCTTTTTATTATGTAGGATAGATGACTTATTTAATCCTCATAGCTACCCTACAAAGAAAGCTTTGTTTTTATTGCCATTTTACATTAAAAAACAACAACAAGCAGGAAACAATTACCCATCTGTCTATATTGATATTCTAATATTGGTGCATTCTTCTTTGCCAGGATTAGCACAGTGTAAAGAAATTTGTTTTAACTGAGGAAACAAGAAAGAGAAATAATCTCAAAGTGGTAGGCATAGGTTCAGCTGCTTAAAGAGGTCAACTCTGCTTCTTGGACAGGCTGGTTTAACCAGTTGGTTAGTCTATAAAACCACTGGAATCAGTAGATAAACCACAACTGACATTTTACTGAATATATGTATATTCAAAAACCAAATATATCTATGTGGCAACCTCACTTTTTAATCTCATTTCCAAAGTATTGGTTTGCCAGAAGGGAGTAACTTGGAACAATGAAATTGACAGGGGGAGCAGAAGAATGCCAATTTATCTGCCTTTTTGTGTGAGGCAAAAGCACTTCCGTGGAGACTCTATAAGAAAAAACGAGAGGCATATTCCTGCAATATCTGATGGTCTTGTTTCTACAAGAGAATCACATTCAGGACACAACCATTATGGAGTCTTGGAATTTGCAAGAAAAATGAGAAAAATTTCAAAATGTTCTTGATTCTTCATGCATATGTGTCAGATTCACCTCTGGGTGAATGCTTGAGGTTACCTTTTGGAAATCAGATGTTACCAGACATCCAGTGGAATACCTTAAGGGATGTTGAAAGAAAAAAGGCCGCTATGTCTTTTTAAAAAATTCAAGACCCCAAATTGCTCAACATTAGAAAAACTAACTGAACTTTTGATGTAGAGAGCCAATACCTAATGTTCTATCTCTTTGCCACCTGAGTAACATAATCCCTTAGCCCTGCAAACAAAGTAATAGGACCTGACTTGCTTTATCCTCTCCTCCCAATCCCACTGAGACTATTGTTCAATCTTGTCAAGTCCTGCATCACTGTCATACCACTTTCTTCTTCTGCTTGTATCTCTTTATTATATTTATTTATTGCTAATCATTTATTATATTTTATTTATTGAAAATGCTTTGTTTCTATATTTTATAAAATTAGGATAATTAAAATTTGATTTATACCTTCAATGATTTAGTTTGTAAAGATTGTGGGTTTTTAAAATATATTTTCTTATTAATTTCATAGAGGAAGGAAGAGAGAGAGATAGAAATATCAATAATGAGAGAGAATCATTGATTGTCTGCCTCCCACATACCCCACACCAGGGATTGAACCCAAAACGTGGGCATATGCCCTGACTGGGAATTGAACTGTGACCTCCTGGTTCACAGGTTGACGCCCAATCACTGAACCATGCCAGCCAGGCAAGATTGTGTTTTTAATAAAATACATAAAAAGCATTTGCTATTCTTTTTGGGGGGCAAAGATAATAACAAAAATCAAAGTCATAGTCTTCCAAAGAAAAGAGAAAAATCAGCAAATTAAAGAAGCATGATAATAATTTCACAAATGTGTTTTCAATAAAGTATTATCTTTCTGATTTGTATTCAGATGACTTAGAATAGGTAATCATTTTTTTTTTCAAAATATATTTAAAATACATACTATAACCCCTAGGTAATGGCATTATTTTGTGAAATAGCTGTGGAGTGGCAGATAGAACCTCGGGTGATTCCAGATAATTCCCGTCTCCGGAGGATCTAAGCCTTGTAATTCCATCTCCCTAAGTGAAGGTAGAGCCTGTGACTTGCTTCTTACCAATAGAATATGGCAAAGGTAATAATATACACCTGTGTTGTTCACCTTGCTTAATGATCCTGCACATTGTCACCTTTACAAATGAGCTCTTGAGAACAATGTTTAGCTTCAAAATTACTTGGTTTAGGGATTTACTTATCACTTCAAGCCATATACTTGTTACTTTTTATTTCTTTCATTGTGTTGTTCAATCTGTTAGGTTCTCCCTTGACTTAACACCTTTTTTTGGTGAAATATGTTGTTAGTATATACACACCTGCAATTGTTGTTTTGTCCTTATAAATGAAGGACTTTTTTCAATAGCTCCAAATAGGTTTTTAGTTTAGCCTAAATTTTCTTTTTCAGTCCTTTGCTTTTGAATATTCATAGGTTTTTGGTTTATCTCTTAAAAATAACATATAGCTGTATTGTTCCTTTTATCCACCTGACAATTTCTTTTTGTTGGTAAGTCTGTGGTTATGACTTATCTCTAAATCTTATTTTGTACTTTATAAGTGCCCTAATTTTTTTGCTCTTTTTGTGTTTTTAAAGGGTAGAATTTTTATTTATCCCTCTCTTTTACTGATTTCAGCACTTGCCTTTGAAATTGTATCCCATATAATTAATACCTAAACTTAATAAAATTTAAAGTTAAGTACAAACTTAACACACACACACACACACACACACACACACACACACACACACACACACATACACAATGCCATAACACCTAGTGTTTTAAGTCTTATAAACTTTCAAAGCTACATGCTTCTGCTGTTCAATACTTTAGTTCTCTATTTCTAAAACTGTGTAGCAGCCTTTGGCTCTGGTACCTTTAGATACTGGTGTTGTCTCCATGAATATGTTATGTCGTATGATAAAAGGGGCTTTGAAGATTTAACTCATGTTACTAATCATCTGACTTTGAAGTAGGGAGATGAGGGCAGATTCTCTCAGTGTCCTTATTCTAATCACTCAAGCCAGTAAAAGCAGATCTTTCTCTGGCTAGAACAAGGGGAAGTCAGAGGGTGTAGAAGGCTTGAGAAGGACTAGACCACTATTGGTGGCTGGAGATAAAGGTGGCAATGTGGAAAGCACGAGAAGGAAATGAATTGTGCCAACAACCTTAATGAATTTGCGGGCAGAACTGTCCTCAGAGCTTCAAGGTAAGGATCTGTGTAGGTAACACCATGACTTCAGTCTGTTAGGCTCTGAGCAGAGGACCTAGCTGAGACGCGCTGTGCCTCGATTTCTGACCCATGGAAATGCCAGATAATAAAGCTGTGTTGTTTTAAGCTGTTAAGCTTGTGGCAGTATGTTGTGGCAGCAATAAAAAATGAATGCAGACTGCACAAAGTGCAGTTACATTATTTTCAAGAAAACCAATTTTAAATAATTTAATAACTTTACATACAATAAACATTAATATTTCAAGAAAAAAACTATTTTAAATATAATAATATTACCAAAACTGTACCAGCAGAGTATAATATCACAAAAGTTATAGGAAATATTAAACATCTGCAAATAATAGGAT
Source organism: Cnephaeus nilssonii (assembly GCF_951640355.1). Lineage (NCBI taxonomy): Eukaryota > Metazoa > Chordata > Mammalia > Chiroptera > Vespertilionidae > Cnephaeus > Cnephaeus nilssonii. The sequence continues at coordinate 41,787,037 of NC_137076.1, forward strand.
TACTTCTATAATATTCTAAAATATTTGTTTTCTTTTGGCTCTATTTTTGTTCATCAGTTTCTGTTGTTCATTATATTCCACAAATGAGTGAGATCATGTGATATTTATCTTTCTCCAACTGGCTTATTTTGCTTAGCATAATGTTCTCCAGGTCCATCCATGCTGTTATAAATGGTAAGAATTCCTTCTTTTTTACAGCAGTGTAGTATTCCATTGTGTAGATGTACTACAGTTTTTCAATCCACTCATCTTCTGATGAGCACTTAGGCTGTTTCCAAATCTTAGCTATGGTGAATTGTGCTGCTATAAATATAGGGGTGCATATATCCTTTGTGATTGGTGTTTCTCTTTTCTTGGGATATATTCCTAGAAGTGGGATCACTGGGTCAAATGGCAGTTCCATTTTTAATTTTTTGAGGAAACTCCATACTGTTCTCCACAGTGGCTGCACCAGTCTGCATTCCTACCAGCAGTGCACGAGGGTTCCTTCAATGCAGTTACTTTTGATTATTTGCAGATATCATTTTTGTACACTTATGTGTAACCCCCTACTTGTAAACTTATATGTAACCCCCAGATCAACTCTTGTGGCACTTTGGTAGTCATTTACAGACATGCACAAAGAATGGAAAAATTTGAGTGGCACAATGAGCACATTCCCAGCTGAGGTCAAACAAGGCTACACTCAGTTTTCTGAAATAGGAATCTTCTTTCCGGTCTATTTAGTGCCATATGTTTCACATTTTTGTGCTTTTTGTTGGTAATTTCGCTGTTTATAATGTTCCCCTGAACACAGTGCTAAAGTGTTATCTGGTGTCCCTAATTGCCAGATGGCTATGATGTGCCATACAGAGAAAAAAACACACAAAAAACAACACAACCAACCAAATGTGTGTTAGATAAGCTGTGTTCAGGTATGAGTTACAGTACTGATCATGGTGAGTTCAGTGTTTATGAAGCAACAGCACAGTCCATCCAGAAAATGGAAGAGTAAATTCTCAGCCTTTGTGTGAGGCCATTCCGGAAAATATAGTATCTGATGAAGCTATGGAAAAGTGTCTACATTTGTAAATTCATGATATGACCACTAATAAAAAAGTGTAGTAGACAACATGTGGTGAGGTTGAAAGCTAAAGAAATTCCATCTGTGTTATATAGGGACAGGAAAATGTCAAGCCCTTCTCAGCTAGTGCTAGCTGACAGGCATTTCAGAAGGCGGTATGGCATGAAAATGGTAAATGTGTGGATGAGGCAAGTTCTGAAGATCTGGAGGCTGAGGGTATAGATGGGTTTTTAAAATACTTGCTAAGTATTATACAGGAAAAGCATTATGTGGAAGAGCACATAATCCTGATGAAACCAAGTTGTTTTACAAAGCATTGGCAATATTAAAATTAGTTCCTCACTTGTTTCCAATATTTTGAGGTGGGGTCAGAATTGACCTTTTATTGAGACTTAGGCTCTAGCACTGGTTCTCATTGTGTTTATGCTAAGCCACCAGCTTTTCCAATCTTGGGATCTCTCTCTCTCTCTCTCTCTCTCTCTCTCTCTCTCTCTCTCTCCCTCCCTCCCTCCCTCCCTCCCTCCCTCCCTCCCTCCCTCCCTCCCTCCCTCCACGTTTCTTAACTATTCTTTAGTATTTCTCTCTGTGCTTCATTTAAAGTAGTTTCCTCAGGCCTATCTTTAGATCACTAATTCTCCTTTTCCCCCCTCTCTGTTTAACTTGTTTTTCAGCAAACTTACTGACATTTTATTTCAGTGATTATACTTTTTCATTTCTAAAGGTGCAATCTGAATCTGGTTCTGTTTCAAATAAGCCAAATTATTTCTCTATATATAAAACCCTAATATGCAAATAGACTGAACAGTGGAACACCTGAACAACCAGTTGCTATGACATGTGCTGACCACCAGGGGGCGCACGGAACATGGTGGGCATTGGCCACAGCGGGATGATAAAGCAGGTGAGCATGGGCACCAGACCAAGGCAGGGCGCCGGTTGCTGTCATCGGGGCAAGCCTTTGGTGGTTACTGAAAATTCTTTGCTCCTGCATGCTGCAGTCCTGCCGAGCGCTCACATCTGCTGCCAGTGCCAGCCCTGCTTGCACTCGCAGCCGGTGCTGGAGTTGACGCTTGCACCTGCTGCCGGCGCCTGGCTCCAGTCCCAATCACTTAGCGCTGTCAGCAGGTGTGAACAGCGGTTGCCAGCCCCGATCACCTCTGAGGGTTTCTCCACCTCCCCCTGCTCCTGAGGAGTGATTGGGGCAGCAGCCGCGGCTCACAATAACTGCGTTCTCTGGCCCCAATCACTCCGTGCTGTCAGTGGGTGCTCAAGGCAGGGGCTGCCCCCTGGTGGTCAGTGCACTTCCACAGCCAGCCTATCCCCATAGGCTACGCCCCTCACCAGTGCATGAATCCCGTGCACCGGGCCTCTAGTTTTCATATAAACTTTTTGCTCTCTCAATTTTCCTGATTTCATTTATTTCTCTGAACATTTCAGGGTAGGCAAAGTAAAACCTGTATATAAGAAGTTTAATATGAGACATTTTTTAAGAGGGTCTAATCTGTCTTTGGTTTTCAATCTGTTGTTTGTCTATTTGATATATATTTTTTATTCTGAATTCATATTTGGGTTAATTGAACTTGTGGCAAATATAAGGATCTAAATTTGGGATGTTTTTTCTAAACTGATTTTCATTTGCTACTTTGTGTGATGAAATAATACTAACCTGGGACTATGGTGGACATTTTAATATTCCTGGCCTAGTGCAGGAGTTTTGCATGTATACACAAGCCCTGTCCACACATCCTACAGGATTGCCCCATTGCAATCTTGAGTGTTGTTTGTGTATAGGTCACATTCCCTTGTCTACTTTCAGTAACAGTTTTTAAAATAGGTTTTTCTTACTCTATGAAGAAATAGTGAAGCATTAAAATAGTGAAGCATTCTGAGTAATTTTAATTTAACCAGAATCTTTTTGTTGTAATTAGCGGCTACTTCAAGATATCATTGTGTTATACTACTGGAAGAAGAAAAAAAAATAAAACCTACTAAAATTCCTTGACACATTAGTAAGTCCTATACAAGGCACAACAAAATTGGCTTGAAATGTCTATACATACGATTTTATTGAAACATGATATATATGTGTATATGCATATGCTTATCTATATATATATAAAAGCCCAGTGACCAAATGGCAAAACAACCAGTCGACCAGTCGCTATGATGTGCACTGACCACCAGGGGGTAGACACTCAACGCAGGAGCTGTCCCCTGGTGGTCAGCGCACTCCCAAGTGGGAGTGTTGCTCGGCTGACCGGGCTGATCCCCGCAGGCCATGCCCCCCACCAGTGCACGAATCCCGTGCACCGGGGCTCTAGTATATGTATATACATTTAAAACAAGTTTTGAATGTTCAACTTACTGAATTTTACATTTGTACATATCCTTGTAACCTCCAAGGGTATAGAACATTTTTAGCATTATGGAAAGCTTCCTTGGGTCCCCTCTTAGTCAATAACTCCAATGGTAACCACTATTTTAACCTCTTACCAAACATTAATTTTTCCTGTCCTTGAAAGCTTTCAAATGAAAATTTTAAAGTATATAGTATTAGGGCATTCAGGAAGATGGAAAAATAGGAAGATCCTAAATTTCTTTCCTCACATGGAAGCACTGACTATACAGCTTACACACATATCAACCCCCTCTGAGAAAAATGCAGAAACTAGCTGAGTGAATCCTACATTGAAGGACTAAGAAAACTCTTGTTATAAATCCCACCATGGCACAGTGCCTTACAAATTGGGAGGGAACCTCAAACTTTGAGCTTCTCCTTGAAGAGTGAAGGGTTTGGACCACCAACTTTTAGGCTTGTCAAATGAGGGGCAGGCCCCAAATCACCTAGCTCTGAAAGCCAGGGAGGTTTGCATGAGAAATATAGTTGCTCTGCATTTTTTTTCAGGTTCCTTTCCCTCCCTTCCTCCCTTTCTCCCTTCCTTCCTTTTGGGCAAGAGTATAGTAGAATTCACTTGTGGTTTTAATTTATACTTCTTAACCCTTTGCACTCGCTTGCTTTTTTCTTGATTCCTTTATTCTACTCGGGATTTAATTTTTTAAATACCCCAGATTTTACAAAGCACGGCAGTAGAATAAAAAACTGGAGTTTCTTTTCATACAAACTTATTTATTTGGATTTTTTAATATTTCAAATTATTGATACATTTAATAATCATCACACTCGACATCCAAGTGCAAAGGTTAATCAGATAGCCTGTTGTTTGAAGTGCCTGTACAAGTATTTTGCTCACCTTCTTAAATTGGGTTGCTTGTCTTTCTTAAATTGACTTATAGGATTTCCTTATATATTTTGGAAATACGGTAGTCTTTTATCATAATCTATTTGAAAGAGCAAGAAACAACAGTGAGGAAAATATTCTGTGAAGCAGATGGAGCAGTGCTTCACTTAGTGGTGTACGTCGGTGCAGACTAAGGGCAAGATGTGCAAGCAGCATTTCTCTCAGTCTCTGCTTACCTGTTTCTTCATGTTAACCTAGCCTTCTATAGCTCTTGAGAGCTGGAATGCGTATACTGTGTAGGTGATGCAGTAAAGTAGAGCCCAGAATCTGAAGGTGAGTTGGTACAGTACTGTGTTAAAAATGCCCCAGTTTTTACATTGTGTAGTTCCATTGCCTCAGTTATTTTCCATTTGTGAACAATACTTGCAAAAGGTTTTATATGTACACATTAAATGTAGGAGAGTCTTAAAAATTCATGCCCCTAATGAATGGGGATTCAATTGGTGCATGTTTTCAACCTGATAATTAAAAGAGTTCTAAAAGTAGAGGCTAATTGAATTCCAATTTACTTCTCTTTCTGCATCAACAGCATGCTTTTAGAAACTTTTTAAAAATAGCTATAATATTTCAAATATTTTATTATAGCCTGACAGGAATGATCTTATAAGTAGGCTAATTGTAGATTGCATTTTAGACCTCCTTTGGAGATACTTCTGTTCAATGCTTAGAGCTGGTAGAATAGATTTGGTTTAAAAGTCTACCCTGGTATTTAAGAGATTTTTTACTTTCTTCAATCTACAAGAGTTAGAAATAAAACTTTGTGTATAGTATAGATGCCTTGAACAAGAGAAGTTTTTATATCTTTATATTACCTGGAAAATTATTTTGGGGTTCTTGTATATTTTGCATTAGGCAAAGCACATAACAATCCCCTATGTTCTCTATCCAAACTTGTAAAATGGCATTAATAATTTGTACAACATACAATGCCAAAGACACATTTAGGGGGTTCACAGAACTCAGGTCCCCATCTGTGAAATCTAAGTCCATGGATGCATGAGTTAAGAAGCACAAATCTAGAGGATTAAACACTCCCTCCCTATTACAGAGCCTGACACAAGGGCCTTCTGTGAAATCCCGAGTGTCCACTTCTCTTCAAGTTCCACCAGAAGACAGTTCTGGGAACATGAGGAGCAGACATGGTGGCACGAGGAATGGGAGATGGAGGGAACTGTGTTCAGAGAGTGTTGACAGGACACTACAGTGATTTTTCTAAGGCCCTGTTTCCATCATCGGTGTGGAAACTACATACATTTAAGGATGGAAATTTAAATGTGATGAACTTCTTCAAAGGTACAGTCTTCTATGTTTTATAGTTCTATCAGCTTTAGCAACACAAATTGTTGCAAATATTTTATGTGTTTCAGAAATGCATGATTACCACTTTTCCCTCATTGTTTTAAGAAAGGAAAAATGAATCAAGTGCCAAAAGAAAAAAATTATGAATAAAGAAAAAATTTATGTTTCTAAAACTTTTCTTCCAGAGATTAACAAAGGAGCATGGGAACTTCTAGCGGAAAGCTATTCTCTAGGTGACATGGCTGAATTTGTGGGAAATGCAAGGTTATGCAATCTAGGGATCCATTTGAATGTTAAACCCTTCATGACAATAAACTCTATATTCCAGAGATATTCCAAGATATGAGAAAAGCTTATTCTTGCTCTTTGTATATGCATGCTTTTAGCAATTGCATTGAGTAAACCCTCCTCTTACTGCCATATTTGATTTCAAATTTTTTTCCTGAAGTTTTTTAATCTGCATTTGTCATTGATGTATAAAGTACACATAAATCTGTCTCTATCTCTCCCTTTCTCATGTGTATATACAGGGCATCCCACCAAAATATATACATATTTTAACAGCTGATAGCTCAATTTTGAAAATAAAATGTATTTTAATAAGCACTGCGTTTATACTATTCAAAATATGTGTGTACATTTTGGGGGGATGCCCTATACATATTAAAATTTGAGGCTGAAACCTGGGCAAATAGAAATTTCTGATGACTTAAATATAAATGCATCAGAAGCGTGGGAATCAAATTTTAATTACACTATCTCATTTAAAAAGGACAAAATAATTTAGTCAAATTCATTTGGCTTTGCTGTGTATTAAATATTTCAAAGTGAGATGTTTGTTAAATACTTATTTAAACAAGATCCTCTGTTAATACATAGCCCTTAAGGTAACAAGTCTCCCAACTGGTACCACATACATAGAAGATATTATAGAGAGGGTCACATGTTCAAGTTAATCTCATAAAGACTCTCAATGATTCTGCATTGGGTTGAATAGTGGCTCCCCAGAATTCATGTTCACCTGGAACCTGTGAATGAGATCTTAATTGGACAGTGTTCTTTGCAGTTGCTGCCAAGTTAAGATGAAGTCATAATGGATTATGGTAAGCCCTAGTCTAGTAACTGACATGCTTATAAGAAAGGGGGTAACCTGGAGGGACCTGGAGAGGATTATGCTAAGTGAAATAAGCCAGTCAGAGAAAGACAAATATCACACGATCTCACTTATTTGTGGAATCTAATGAACAAAATGGACTGGTGAATTAAATGTGAATAGAGGCATGGAAACAGGACATACTGATGAATCTTGAAGGGCAGGGGGAAATGGAGGTGGGAAGGGATTAACCAAAGATTTCTATGCATATATGCATTGCCCGTGGACACAGCCTGGGAGTGATGGGATCTGGGTGGAGGGGGGCAAGAAGGGAAAAGGAGGGCACATTTGCAATACTCTCAACAATAAATAATTTTAAAAGAAAGAGACATTTAGCCCTAACCAGTTTGGCTCAGTGGATAGAGCATCGGCCTGTGGACTGAAGGGTCCCAGGTTCGATTCCGGTCAATGGCATGTACCTTGGTTGCAGGCACATCCCCAGTAGGGGGTGTGCAGGAGGCAGCTGATCGATGTTTCTCTCTCATCGATGTTTCTAACTCTCTATCCCTCTCCCTTCCTCTCTGTAAAAAATCAATAAAAATATATTTTAAAGAAAAGAAAAAAAGAGACATTTGGACACAGAAACAGAGGGAATATGGCTATGTGTAGATAGAGGCAGAAACTGTAGTGATGCTATCACAAGCCAATGAACTCGAGGATTTCTGGCAACCCCCAGAAGTGAGAAGAGGCAGAAAGATCCTTTTCAGGAGACTTCAGTGGGAACATGGCCCTGCCGACACCTTGGTTTTGGACTATTGGCCGCCAAAACTTGAGAGGATACATTTCTGTTGTTTTATGTCACCTGCTCTTTGATCATTTGTGATGACCGTCTTTGGAGACTAATACAGATTCCAGTTGTTCCTAGATGAAGTCCTAAATCCTTCATATTGCCTGTAAGGTATTTTGGATCAAGTCCTCCCTAGGGTCTGCAGTCCATCATCTCGCCTTACTCTTTCTGTAAAGTTAATTGAACAATGTTGTCATTACAGGTTTTGTTGTCAGATAACATTATATATGTTCCAATATATGTACAAATCCCCATTTTGAAGTTAGAAAATATTTGTAAAGAAAATACTATGCTGCCAGGTCTCTCAGTGCAAATATGACTAGCACAGAAATGGTTTTGCAGCTGGATTTTCAAGTCTGGATGGCAACAGTGATGGTTTATCGACAGCCATGACTGCATTACTGAGGAGTCACTTTTATGTTCGTAATGACTCATGGGGGTAGAAATGGAAAAACAAACAGTAGTCCACCCATCTTCACAAGTTTATTATTGTAATTACAGGTATGATTTATTTTAGGAGCACGAACCCTAAGAGTGTGACTAATACTCAAATGAATTTATAATAATTATACATTCTGTAATTTTTTGACGGACTATTTGGCTGGCAAGAATCCTAAATTTTGGCAAAACACCTTCAATACAAGAAATAAAAAACATATTAAAATAGGTCTGAGATAATTAATCACAGCATTATAGTGAATAGAATAAATTTTATGATATTATATCCTAGTATAAAACTCAATGTTTCTGACATATTTCTTAGTAATGGTGGTAAATTCATCTTTTTAACTGGGACAGAATAGTAAGAAATTAAAGACAGTGCTTATCAGTTAGCCATTGCTAAAAAAATGTTTCATAGCAAAAAAACCCCAAACTTTTCAACAGCAATCATTTTTATCACAGAAGGTTGTTTGGGGTTGGGCTGATCCAGTTTGGCCTCAGCTGGGGAGATTCAGCTATGCTCCCTCCCGAGGTATCTCTTCTCCTCTTGGTCATGTTCTTCTCATAATGGTGGCAGTGGTTCAAGAGATGGAAGCTGCGTCAGCAGTGTTTTTCAAACCTCTGCTTGCATTACATTTTCTAACATTCTTTTGGCTAAAACAAGTCCCATGGACGAATCAAGGTGTGGGAAATCTGTCCCTACCAAAGGTAGGGGTGGGCGTTGAAAGGATTTCCAACTGCAAGAGAGAATTGGACTTTTGAGCCATTATTGTGATGTACCACAGAGTCACTGGTTTTAAGCTGCTTATGATATAATGGAATAAGGACAAGAGAAATCGTTTTAATAACAAAAAGACATTAGATGCAAAAAAGAAAAGATAGCATCAATTGAGGTTTGGTGAAAGGCACACAAGCCAGAGAGTGATTGTGGGGAGAGCCAGGGGCCACCTTCAGCCCCAGCCCTGCTCTGCCTGCACTGCCGCCAGCCACACGCAGCAGGGCCCTTTGCTTCTATGGACAGCAGGGAGCGGGGACGCATCGGAACTCAGCCTGCGGATTCCGGACATTGGGAAGCACACATCAAGTGCTCTCACCAGCTGTGAGCCTGCTAGCAGGACTGCACATAACCCTCTAATAAAAGTGTATGAAACTACAGAAAAAAAGAGGACTCTGCTTCTACCTCTGTAAGATAGAACTCCAGGACCCGTAGGCAAATAATCAGCCAGTTATCGCAGACATCTTAAAAAAAATTCATTCCTAAGGCAGAAAGGAGCCTAATTACATACATTTTTCCAGTTGCTATCATCTGGAAGTTAACAAGAAAAAGAAAGGATTCTACTATCCTTACAATGTACCACCTGAGGCTCACAACCGTTATTAAATAGGATGCAGCTCTCTGTATTCAACATTTCTGGGTGGCCTGCTATGATGGTGTCAGGCATAGAAATAATTAATCTTTGAGGCTATGAACGCATACAGGAACATGATTAAATGTATGTCAGAATGCATGGATCAAAATCTGTAGTTTCCAAATGGACACTATTGCAGGAACAAAGTATGCTTAGAAGAACTAGATGATTAAAGGGCAGGACTATCTCTCAAGGGAAGTTATATCATCACATTGCTTATCATTTAGGATGATGGTGGCAGAGTGGAAAAATTGTGAGGTTTGGAATCAGATGGCCCAGGTTCGTGTCATGTGACAGCTATGAAGATTTTTATGACCTTTTTGATCCCATTTCCACAGTTGTAAAATAGATATTGTTATTTCTGACAAGGCTAAGAAAATCAATTGAAGTAATGTTTGTGAATGGGTTATACCAAATTTAAACTATTAATATTTTATTGGTTGATATTTCTAGTTAACAGACTAATAGATATGGCTCCCAAATTCTGTCAGTCAACTTCACAGAAAGAGTGATACAAGATGAAGGCATGATGGACTTGATCACAAAATGTAGGTCACGTTAAAGATTTTGAACTTCATCCAGAAGGAAGAATGGCTTTATTCCTAGTTTCATTTTTATTCCTGGGCCACAGAGTGCATTGCTAATGCTAAAGAGTGGCCCCATAAACAGGGCTATTTTCCAGGAACATTAAGAGAAGTTGTTTAGAAGGAATGTTGTCAAGTCTCTACAATTCCCTTTGGCATTCATTTGTTTGTAGTGGTTCCACTTGTGCATTTTCTGAAAGAATAATAACCTCAACTATAGTAAAGACCTGCAGAGGTAGACCCTGATGGTTAATTGTATGTGCCAACTTGAGTAGGGGAAGGGATGTCCAGATAACTGGTAGAACATTATCTCTGAGTGTGTGTGTATGTGTGCCTTTCTGAAAGAGATTAGCATTTGAATAGACAACTGATATAGAAGATTGCCCTCACCTATGCTGAGGAGCATCATTCCATCTGTTGTGGGCCTGAATAGAACAAAATGGTGGAGGAAGAACGAATTTGCTCTCTCAACTGGGACATGCATCTTCCCTGGCCCTGGGAGCATTAGGGTTCCTGGTTCTCAGGCCTTCAGATTATTAGATTTCCTCGTTATCCAGTTTACAGATAGCTGATTGTGGGACTGCTCAGCCTTAATAAAGTGAGCCAATGAATGATAAATCTACTCATATATAAGGAGTTTGGCTCCGTTTCTCTGGCTAAATTATAGACAAAACTGTGAGGCAACTCAGATACTGATGAGTTGCAATTCTAAATGTAATTTGAGTTCATCTATTCCTATTTTCTTCTCTCATCATGTTTGCTTTGTGTCCAAGGGCAAACAGTGGATACAAAGTCACTTTCAAACTGAAGCAATGGCCTATATACATTTTCTTTGAAAACAAGAGAAAGGGTGATTTTTACATGTAAGCATTCTGTGAATCCAATAATTACAAAATATGATTATAGTGGGGAAGAAGGGGTGGGTTTGAAGATTAAGTCTTAATTTTTCAGAAAGTCCAAAATCAGGTACTTAGTAAAAATAAACTGTAAAGTGAGTAATTGTCTCGTATCTGTCATACACTAAAGCGTTTCTTTGGCGTGAAAATAACTACACAAGAATATCTCATCTTACCTAGATTGAAAATGTGACTCAAGGCTACGGATTCACTTCTTGGATGAGTCATTATTTCACCCTGATGAGAATAAAACCTGCTGATACATCACACACACAAAAAAAAAAATGGCAGGTTTTTAATTTTATTTTTTTAAGCAAGCAAAGCAAAAAGCAGCAGGAAGGAAATTCAGAGCTGCTGAATACAATCATGTAAGAATCTGGTTTGATGCAACTAAAAAGTAATTGAATTTGTGAATATTGGGCAAACAGCTCAATGCAAAGTAAATGATATGCTGATGTGTTGACATCTGAGCTTGTCTTATAGAAAGAAGGAAAATAATAATCTTTAAATTCGAACTTGTGGAAATCGTTTTCTGCCCTTTGTGACTTCTCGCATGGGGATCTCCATTTCATATAAATTGGTTGAAAAGGGGTTTGAAATAAATTCTAATATATTTAGCACAAACTTTTTTAAAAGGGGATATTTGGGTATGTTAAGTAGAAGATAGAATGTCAAGGGGGACGAGTACTCATTTTTGAGAATTGTTATTATTTGGCCAAATTCAAACTGAAATTATATAAGGATCTCTGTTAACAAGATATATTTGTTTTTGTCATGATGACTGCAACCTAAGTCAAGTAAGATATTTTGTAGACATAATTTGTTTTTATGTAGAAGGTGATGAAACCCTCTGGCAGCACAGCTGGGGCCCATCTGCGTTATCCCAGCAATATTCAGTTGTTAAAAGTTACCCATTTATAAATAATGAATGCCTTTGATTCGCATCTGCGTTACCAAGGGTAATCTTTTTCTATGGTGCATCATTCCACAAGCTGTATGCAATTCTCTCAACATGAATTGAGTAGTGGCAGTTCTGGGCAGGTTTTTATTTCAATGTAGTTTTGATTGAAATATGTAGCAGTTTCACTAAAACATTGCTTTTTAGTGTGGTCCTTTACTGGAGGTATGCTATCAAGGTGTGAACAGGGTGTGTACAATAGCACACACTGGGGGATGCAGATTGTCAGACACATGCATGTAGAAGGACACACTCCTGCCCATAGGGAAGGTGACCGTGTTCTGGTCATGCACACTCTTAGTTCATTGTATGGAGACTATGCTGTGGACTCATAGTCCTTAAATTGGGTCAAGTAAGGTGAGGAATTGTGAGGGAAGGATGTATTTCTTATCCCAATGAAAAGAGTCAGGAAAGGATTCTGGAAGAATCCAGTTCTAAAATGAGGAAGGAGTAGGGGTTAGTTAGGGACAATGCAGAGAGAAGGAAAGTACAGGCAGAAGAAAGAACAGGTATAGACAGAGAGCCTGGCTCAGCTAGGAACCTGAAATTAGTCCCACGTGGTGGCACTAGAGACTAGTTCAGGAGGGAGGATCCAGAGGCAAAATCCACTGTATTGGTTGTATACTGTCATCCTAAGAATACAAATTACTTTGGGGCAGGGGGTTGTTTAATTGTTATAATTTGTCCTCTCCCGGCCTCCTTAATATCCAAAGTATGCATCAGTTAGAAAGTACAGACAAAGCATTCTAGTGGGGCAAAATGCAACTACTTATGGTATGTATGTTCTGCTTCTGCCAGGGAGGCTGGTGAGTGGGAAAAGGGGGAAGAGAATTTTCCTGGCAGGAAAGTAGAGTCCTGGGAGCATTTATGCATCTCTAATCCTGTAGACTTTCTTTATCTAAACAGGCATTTGGCTGTTCCCTCTAAAATGATGCTTCATGGCCTCTCAAACTGCAGTAACTAGAATGTCGATGGTATTGCCTTTGCTCAAGACAGGTTCCCTCGCCCTTACAATTCAGTGTCTTGACTTCATGTAACTAATGCACTTTTTTTTTTTTGGTGGGGTTGTGGAGGGGCGTGCAAATACAAGTTTCCCTTGAGATCCCACACGTTCTGTTCTTCCTTTTCTTTTCCCTAGTAGAGCTGCCCTGCCTGCGATTTATCAGAGGGTCTGAAAGGGAGGTTTAATTTCCGAACTACCCGAGGAGGCTCTTGGGGGGTGTCACTCACTGCACCGCTGACTTGTGGACCAGCACAAATTGAATTCCATGCATGCGTGCCTATCTGTCTTTGACAGCCCCTTGGCGTCCCAGACTCTCACAGTGCAGACGCAGAGCTGCCGCACGCCCAGCCCCCTCGCTCAGGGCCTGCTGGTGCCTCTCCTCTCCTCCTCCAGATGCTCCTTCATCCCGGGCACTGTGTAGTGTGGGCTCCCTGCCCCTGCTGACTGCAGGCTTCTTTAGCAAATGCCAAACCTGGAGTGTATGCGGGACAGTCTCCAGATAAGCGCCACCGCTGCGCCCTGAATAATAACATGTTTTAATTTGAGTGTAGCCTGTGCCCAACGATCTCGAGTACTGCACCTAATCAGAAAATGCGAAGTGCAAAATTACACTAGAAAGAAATGGTATGCCAACAGAATCTCCTATGGCAGGGAAATAAGGCAAATACCTCTGTGGTTTTTTTTTGTAATCCTCACCTGAGGGTATGTTTTTATTGATTTTTAGAGAGAGAAGAAGGAAAAAGAGAGAGAGAAACATCGATGGGTTGCCTCCTGTGTGCACCCCCTGCCTGGGGATGGAACCTGCAACCTAGGTGTGTGCCCTGATCCGGAAGAACCCACAGCTTTTTGTTGTACGGGAGGACGTTCCAACCTACTGAGCCACCTGTCCAGGGCCACAGATCCACAGATACCTTTTCTTAACAAGAGAATTGGATCACTTTTTATGAAAAGCATAATCTTCATGCCTTTTGAAGGCTATGAGATATCCGGAAGAACCTGTGACATCTGTTGCTGAAATAATAAAGGGTATTTCCTTGACGGTTAAATGTGAGCATCCCAGTATGAATGAGATGCAAAGTGAATGAGCATATTGACAGGGGGCCATCCTGAGGTGGGAAGCGTGCAGCCAAAAGTAGCTGCCAGGATATCTGTGGTGATCACTGCTGAGAAGCTGGCTTACTTGTTGATCAGTAGCTTTTACTTTTAAAATTTCATAGTTTCCTGTGGGGCAGCTATTGAGGATGTAGAAATTGAGAAGAAAGAGTGAGTATCTCAAAGATATGTACTCAGTGAGGATTTTGTCTCAAAAGAGAGTTAGTCCCCTCTTTAATAAGTTGGCCAGGAGAGAAATGAGCAACATATAGTTACAGAAGATATATGGACAGACATATAGCACATAGGAGTCAGGTAGGATACTGTCTCCTCACAAATGTATATGTAGACGAAAGGAAGTACATATCCTAGAAGTAAATACATTATTTTAATTTTTTATCTTTATTGTTGAGAGTTTAAAGATGCCCTCTCTTTTCCCCCCTTGTTCCTCACTCCCTGGTTCCCACCCACCCAAGGCCTTCACCACCAATCCATTCTAAAACTCAAGAGTTGTAACTCGCCGAAACTGGTTTGGCTCAATGGATAGAGTGTCGGCATGCGGACTCAAGGGTCCCAGGTTTGATTCAGGTCAAGGGCATGTACCTTGGTTGCGGGCACATCCCCAGTAGGGGGTGTGCAAGAGGCAGCTGATCGATGTTTCTCTCTCATCGATGTTTCTAACTCTCTATCCCTCTCTCTTCCTCTCTGTAAAAAATCAATAAAATATATTTTTTTTAAAAAAGAGTTGTGACTCCTCACAGCTCCTCCAAGTGAGATTTCTATAAAGAAATTATATACTCCATGTCCATAGAAAAGCCGCTCCTTGAGTCTGATTTTGCCTTCGCTCATTAAACTGTAAGCTCTGACAGTTCTCGCCAGAGACTTGTATTAGGAATTTAAGAAAGAACTCGGGAGGGCTGTTTGACTTCTACATGACAGTACATTTTACTCTTCGGATTTTCCTTTGGTGGTAAATTTTGTTCCTGCTGACAGCAAGAATAATTGCTGCACACAAAATTTAACTCTATTTTCTTGCTCAATTTTTACAGTGTAAGCAGTCTTGGACTATGAAGTTTTTCAGACCAAATCCTGCTCTGGGCAGGAATAGCAAATTGTAATCTGATGCCCAACCCTACAATAGCTTATTGTGTCCTTGTGGAAACAGCGCTTACTTTGAACTGATCTTGGTATTTCAGATAAAAAAAATATATAGCCCTAGTCAGTTTGGCTCAGTGGATAGAGCGTCGGCCTGCAGACTGAAGGGTCCCAGGTTTGATTCTGGCCAAGGGCAAATGCCCAGGTTGCGGGCTCGATCCCCAGTGGGGGTCTTGCAGGAGGCAGCCAATCAGTGATTCTCTCTCATCATTGATGTTTCTATCTCTCTCTCTCCCTCTCCCTTCCGCTCTAAAATCAATAAATAAAGAAATATATTAAAAAATATATATATATAGATTGATTTATTTTTTAAAATTTTACCTGATAATTGTTTTATTTTTTTAAAAAGTACAATTGCATGAGGTGAAGTTTTCAGATTTTCAAATATTCTCAGCTGTTTAGGTATTAATATCTTATTGTCTTGCATTATCTACAGACTATTGTGTATAATTTATTGCATTTGGCATTTCCATTTAGGAATAATAGCCTTGTAGACAAGGAAATAACTTTAGCATTGATATACAGTATTTCATTATCTAATTTCACTGATATGAAATGGTCACTGCTGTTTTAATCTTCAAAATATATGCAATATGATTCTGGGTCCTCAGGAAATATATTCTTCTTGTGAGGTTCCTTCCCAAGTAATTACCAGGGACTGGAAAAATGCAGACACAATGATGATTTACTCCACTTCTTTCTTCACATGTTGTCCCTGTTGGGAGACTTGCCATTTCCCAGGCGCCTCTGGTCCTGACCTCTGACAGAGGCTGTTGGGCTCCAGTCCTTCCCAGACGACTCCTCTGATTTTCATTTCTGTCTTGATGCAGTCCAGGAGAAGGCTTGCTAATTTTCCTTTTTGAAGAGGTAATGAGTGGAAGCTTATAATGACAGCAGAGAAGACCAATTGTCTGATGCAAAGCTGTTTGCCAGAGCCAGGCATCTGCATTATTTCTTCCTGTAGAGAAACCCTCCTCTCCAGTGTCATACTCTACCTTGGATAGGCCACAGGTAAAAATTGTGATGTCGGGATGGAGGGACTTTGAAGCTGACCAAAGCCCCCATTGATAACATTCTGCGGCAGGACCAACCATGTCCCAGAATAATTGGTGACGTAAACACCCACTATCTTTCTTCTCTTATATAACAATAAAATTCCAAATAGTCAGAAGGGACATTTACTAGAGCTGGACTATTTATTTCTAACATGATCAATTTGTTCCAGTAATGATCATAATAATTCTTTTGTTTTTGAGGATAAATACTGATTATCATTAATTCCATATACAGTGTATTTTAGGTAAATAATAAGATTCTTCAAGGTCACAAAATATAGAAGATAAAAATATACTTGAAATATACATATTTTTTCAGATTACCTTAGTTTTGAGTTCACACTTTGAATATTGAGTTCCTACCATTGATTTAAAATTCATGACAAAATTTAGTATATCTAAAGCACATATTTTATTC
This sequence comes from Cnephaeus nilssonii, assembly GCF_951640355.1. Lineage (NCBI taxonomy): Eukaryota > Metazoa > Chordata > Mammalia > Chiroptera > Vespertilionidae > Cnephaeus > Cnephaeus nilssonii. The sequence goes on from NC_137076.1 coordinate 41,803,649, forward strand.
TCAAAACCTAAATGACAGGTTGAGAATAAAATACAAAATATTTAAATAATCAGTAAAATAGAAAACTCAATATAGAAATAGCTGCAAAATAAATTTTTATGTCAACTCAAGTTCCATATGTTGGTGATCTTAGCAATAGGCATCTTACAAAAATGCCAACTACTCTTCATACATCTCTAATCTAAACCCTTTGCAATATGACTTTGTGGTTCTTCCATCTAAAGGTGAAGTGTAATTGTCTATCCCTTGAATATGATTTGACATTGAGACTTCCTTTTGTTGATAGAATGTGCCAGAACTGATGGTATACCTGCTCTAAATGTAGGCCTCAATAGTCCTTTGTACTTTTGCTCTTTTTATTGGAACTCTGCTACCACCATAAGAATAAGCTCTGGATGACATTACTCACTAGCCAATCACAGACATGTGAATATGGCTTTTCTTTACCAACCAATCCCCAGATAACCTGCCAGGTAACCACAGCCACATGATAGATCCCAGCTGAGACTAGGAGAGCTTAACCCCTCACATGGCATAACCATGTGATTCATACACATGTAAGCAATAAAAATAATTGTTGATTTACTTCACTATTTTTTGGCTGATCTGTTATAGTAAAAGTGAACTGTTATAGAAATTGGTTCTTGAAATGGGGACTTGCCATAATACTAACATAGGTCTGGGGAGCTGGTTGAGACTGGCAAAATAGAGAATAAATTTTTAAAGTATTTGGAACATGATAAAAAAATGATCTTGGAGATAAGGAAGTTGATAACCCAAATTATATATGAAATAATTGTCTCATGTACTCTGGATTTGGCTAAAAATCAAACAAACAAAAAACCTCAAAGGAGAATGTTGAAAGTGCCAGCTGGTTGATTGTAGCTATATATGATAAAAAAAAAAAATGGAAGAAAAAAGAGACTAAAAAATAACTGGTAAGTTTGCAAGTAGAATTCAGGTGGGATCAGGCTTTTGTTGATTTGAAAATTAAACTGTTCACATCAGTTCTCCTTAAGAGTAGAAGACTTCAGAGTAAACTCTGAGTTTTATGGACAAGGATCAAATTAGGAAGTCTTTGTTGAGACTTCTTAATGAATGAAGTTGGTACCTATAGACTATCTCAACTAGGAAAAAATAGTGTCTATGAACCTCAAGGGCACAGTAACCTATTCCCAAATTAGTAGTGTGTAGAGAGGAAATGGATGTTTTGAAATCCATTTTCAGTGTGGCTTTTGTTAAATGGAGTGGAGTCATTCAGGTTTATTTATAAGTCCACAAAGATTTTAAGGAGGTTGCATTGCTATTTTATATGATTAACTAGAGGCCCGGTGCATGAAATTTGTGCACTCGGGGGGGAGTGTCCTTAAGCCCAGCCTGTGCCCTCTTGCAGTCCGGGAGCCCTTGGGGGTGTCCAGGGAGCAGGCCTAAGCTGTCAGTCGGACATCCTTAGCGCTGCCGCAGAGGCGGGAGAGGCTCCCGCCACCGCCGCTGTGCTCACCAGTCGTGAGCCCGGCTTCCAGCTGAGTGGTACTCCCCTTGTGGGAGTTCACTGACCACCAGGTGGCAGTTCCTGCATTGAGCGGGATCAGGCCAAAACCAGCTTTCTGACATCCCCCAAGTGGTCCCAGATTGCAAGAGGGTGCAGGCCAGCCGGGGAGGGACTGCAGGAGGGCTCCAGGACATGTCTGGCCTGTCTCAGTCAATCCCAATCAGCTGGACCCCAGCAGCAAGCTAACCTACCAGTTGGAGCATCTGCCCCCTGGTGGTCAGTGCACGTCATAGCAAGTGGTTGAGTGGCCTTAGCATATCATTAGCATATTACACTTTGATTGGTTGAATGGATGACTGGACACTTAGCATATTAGGCTTTTATTATATAGGATGCAACAGTAGTGTCCAAAACTGAGAGATAGCATTTCCTTTACTTTAATTGATTATACAATTTTTGAAAACCTACATAATCTAAACCTATGGCTTTATGACTTAAAGTCTATAGATTTAGAAAGATACAGTTGCTCTGAAATAGGATTTTATGAAGTCAAAAGGTCCCTGGATTAAAAAAATCTGTACTCAGGTAAGTCTATTGGGTTTGTTCTTTTATTTAATTTTTATGAGTGCAGTTTTGAAGGAACAAGGTAAGGGACATTTACCTATTGTTATTATTGTTGTTTTTAGAAAGAATTTACCTATACAAATGGATTCTTCTATTTAAGAAATCTATTTAAGTTGTTTGCTTATCTGTTTTCTTTTTACGTACTTTGGCTTGATATAGTGTTAATATAGTTGTCTAGTTCTCTCCAAGAAAGGGATATAGCAGAGTCTGAAAATCCTCATCTTTGAAATCATTTTTCTTTTAATATGGAAGGAAGCTTTACCACAAGTGGGTAGAGATGATTATTCTCAAGTGTGATAAGGACATTTCAGAACAAACTCAATTCTAAACTTTATTGTCAAATTATTTTTTGGTCTTTTCAACTCCATTCAAATTATTTCTTTTTCTTTCATTTGAGCAAGGAATATGGACTTTAAATGGTAGTCATCTCATGGCAAATTTGTTCTTGTAAGAAAAGTGTGATATAAAAACAACTCATTGTATAGTGCTGCATTTTTGTTTTAAAGGCAACATGCATGATTGAAATCATTCTCTTACTATTGCTTGCCTTAAAATTCTCCTTAAAATCCTCTTTTGCAGGACAAGCACATTAGGCTATTACTTATGAAGCTTATTTTTTTATATAGAAACTAAAGACAAATGGGATACAGTGTGCAGCCTGGTAACTCTAGTTAATAATACTGTATTGTGTATTTGAAAGTTGCTAAAGTACATTTTTTTAGAGTAGATCTTAAAAGTTCTCATCAGAAGAAAAAATATTTCTAACTATATGTGGTAATGGATGTTAACTGGACTTACCCTGGTGATTATTTCACAATATATACATATATCAAATCATTGTTTGTACACCTGAAATAAATATAATGTTATATACCCCCCAAAGGAAACAAAAGACAAACAGAATGAAAGAAGGGATGGGAAAGGGGCTTGATCATGAGAGTTGAACATGAAGTACTGGATAAGTAATGAGAGAAAAACAGGCTCAGTTAAGAATTTAGAAGTTTCCAATTTGTCCCTGGGTCTTGGAGTGTTTTTATGTCCAATTCATTTGTTTCAGTAAATATGTTGTCAATTTCTTTCCTCCTCTTGTTCTACCTCCCAGCAATGTTCAACTGCCACATAGAAAAAGCGTATATCTGTGTTGACAGCCTAAGATTATAACATCATTGGCCTAAAATTCAATAGAAACAATGAGGTGTAAATGTGATAGTTTACTATACTGCTAATAATAACATATTATTATAAATATACTAGAGGATAGGTGCATGAAAATTCATGTACTGGAGGGGGGGTCCCTCAGCCCACCTGCCCCCTCTCACAGTCCGGGAGCCCTTAGGGGTGGGAGGCGACTCAGTGATCAGGGTAAGGCGATGCCCCATCACACCTCCGCTGCTGCCACTGCCGGGAGCACAAGCCTCGGCCGGCCTTGGTTACCTGAGCCTTGGGCGGCCCTGAGCGGCTGGGCAGCTGCCATCCAAGGCTTGCCTGCACCTCGGGTTGGCCCTGGGTGGCTGGGGAGCTGAGGGGACTGGGGGACTCCAGAGGCAGGCATGCGGAGTGGACTGAGGGGGCTGAGGGGACTGGGCGCCGCCATCTTGTAGCTGTGGGTGCCACCATCATTGAGGGTGGGGCAGTCAATTAGCATATTCCCTCCTTATTGGCTGTGGGCGCCTCCATCTTTGAGGGCAGGGCAGTCAATTAGCATATTCCCTCCTTATTGGCTGTGAGTGCCACCATCTTTGCAAAGGCATGAGGGTCAATTAGCATATTTCCTCTTTGCTAGATAGGATGTACTATATCCAAGTATCAGTGTCTCATTGTTTAAGCTCTTGACTCTTTAAAATTAAAAGGGACTCTTTTAAAAATTTTATTAGGAACTCATTGACATCTTATCAATGTTTGGATGTGGGTTTGTGTTTAAAGATATAGACTTAACTCTACTCTTAGACTTAGCTCTTACTTTAGGTCAGACTCTTGGATTTTTACTATATTTTTGTCTTTTCCTGGAAAGACACTAGCTGGTCAAGGAATCTCAGATATCCCACTGATTTGACATTACCAACCCACCCAGAATAGTTTACCTAAGGTGTGGTTTCAACTATCTTTCTGTTTGGATGCTTGATTTATGTTCCTGGCTATATTCATCCCCTTGGGGAACTTGGGTGTTTGGTCTGTATGTAAGGAGCCTAAAACTGTCACTTCATTCTAACAAGAAAAAAGTTGAAGAGAATAAAAAAATCAACAACTCTTCTTGGATCCATACGAATGCGGAAGACACAGGGCAAACCACTGCTCTCAAGATTGAAGAAATTGACAGGAGAATACAGGGAGTCAGGGCTTATCAGAGTGGAGATTTGCTCACTAGTGGAAACCACCATGGGACCAGAGCCCAGGTAGGAAAATCTGAAATGTAATTGATGAATTATTGGACACTCAGTGTGGACAAGTCTGTGAGTTGAAAACTCCAGGGAGACTCAGTCGTGGGGTAGGGAGTGGGAATGCACAACATTGTGAGATTTACCTCCAGGATCTACACCAAGTTCCCAGAGTAAATAGCAGACAAAAATCTCCACAGGCTTTCCACAGAGGCAGAGAAAAAAGGAGCTGTTTGACATTGAAATTGGGACTCAAAAGAACTGTTGGCCCAGAAAGAAACTCACTACAGACTGATTCATTTGCCTCTCAGCATAACCATTATGACTTGTCTCATTTTCGGTTCTTATAAGTATATTTCTTGTATCACATGATCTCATGCATCTAGGGGAAATAATGAACAACATAAACTGATGAACAAAAACAGACCCGGAGACAGGGAAGCATCGATCAGACTGTCAAACCTCAGAGGGAAGGTAGGGGAGGGTGGGGGAAAGGGGGAGAGATCAACCAAAGGACTTGTATGCATGCATATAAGCCTAACCAGTGGTCATGGACAACAGGGGGGTGGGGGCATACGTGGGGAGGGGTTTGGGATGGGAATGGGGGGATGAGGACAATTATGTGACACCTTAATCAATAAAGAAATGTAAAAAAACACACACACCAGAGCACTCTGTTCTTATTAACATGGCTTGCCCTCAGGGGAAACAAGTTAACTAGAGCCTGACTTTCTGGGGTATTATCAGTACCGAATTGACCTAGAGAAGAGAAATACTCAACCCCAGTTCACTCTACCCATTCTGTCACATCTAATTGGGGAGAGAATTTTCAGAAACGCTTTTGAAGTTCACAGTCCAAAGGCATAAACTCACAAGAGACTGAGACCTAATTCTAGGACTATAGAAGGCTTCCTCTCTGCCTACACCTCACCACTGAATTACTAAAGATCTATTTGCAGCAATTCCTTTTATCCAATACATTGTGTTCAGCCATCCAGGTAAAATTACAAAGCATACCAATTTCTACTTGAAGAGACTGAGAAAGCATCAGAAACAAACATGGCAAGGATGTCAGAATGATAAGACTGGGAATTTAAAAGAACTATAATTAATATCCTAAGGCAGTGGTCGGCAAACTGTAGCTCGCGAGACACATGCGGCTCTTTGGCCCCTTGAGTGTGGCTCTTCCACAAAATACCACGGCCTGGGCGAGTCTATTTTGAAGAAGTGGCATTAGAAGAAGTTTAAGTTTAAAAAATTTGGCTCTCAAAAGAAATTTCAATCGTTGTGCTGTTGATATTTGGCTCTGTTGACTAATGAGTTTACTGACCACTGTCCTAAGAGCTCCAATGCATAAAGTACACAACTTGCAAAAAAATATGGGCAGCCCTAACTGGTTTGGCTCAGTGGATAGAGGATAGGCCAGTGGACTCAAAGGTCCCAGGTTTGATTCTGGTCAAGGGCATGTACCTTGGTTACGGGCACATCCCCAGTAGGAGGTGTGCAAGAGGCAGCTGATTGATGTTTCTCTCTCATTGATGTTTCTAGCTTTCTATCTCTCTCCCTTCCTCACTGTAAAAAATCAATAAAATATATTTTTTTAAAAAAGAAGATATGGGCAATGTTGGCAGGGAGATGGAAATCCTAAGAGAGAACCAAAAAGAAGAAATACTAGAGATAAGCAACACTGTAACAGACAGAAAGAATGCCCTTTTTAGTAGACTAGACATGGGCAAGAAAGAGTCTCTGAGCTAGAAGGTACATCAATAGAATCCTGAACACTTACTTGTAAAAGCAAAGAGAACAAAGATTAAAAAAAAATAGAACAAAATATCCAAAAGGTGTAACATATGACTAATGGGAATAAAGAAGGAGAAGGGAGAAAGAAAGGAGCAGAGAAATATTTGAAACAAAAATGACAGAGAGCCCTGACTGGTTTGGCTCAGTGGATGGAGCGTTGGCTTGCGGACTGAAGGGTCCCAGGTTCGATTCCGGTCAAGGGCATGTACATTGGTTGCGGGCACATCCCCAGTGAGGGGTGTGCAGGAGGCAGCTGATCGATGTTTCTCTCTCATCGATGTTTCTAGCTCTCTGTCCCTCTCCCTTCCTCTCTGTAAGAAATCAATAAAATATATTTTAAAAAAATGACAGAGAAGTTTCCCCAAATTAATGACAGATATTGAACCACAAATTCAGGAACCTCAGAGAATACCAAGCAGAATATATGCCCCAAAACACAAAACAACAAGACAAACAAAAAAAAATAAACTTACACATAGACATATAATTTAAAATTATAGAAAATCAAGGGTAAAGAAAAAAAACTTTGAAAGAAGGCAGAAGAAAGAAACACCTTACTTAGAGCAGAAAAAAGATAAAAATCACATGTGTCTTCTCAGAAACCATGCAAACAAGAAGAGAATAGAGTGGAATACTTAAAATGTTGAGAGAAAAAAAAATCCACCAACCTAGAATTCTGTAACCAATGGAGCTAGCTTTCAAAAATAAAGGAGAAATAAAGACTCTCAGACAAAATAAAAATATGGAATTTGTGTCTACTAGAACTGCCTTGGAAAAAAGGTTTAAAAAAGTCCTTCAGAGGGAAGTGAAACAATATGTATATGAAACTCAGGTCTTCACAAAAAATGGAAAGCATTGAAGAACTAAGTGAAAATAAAATTTTAAAATTTTTATTTCTTATTTTATTTTATTACAGTGTACAATGTTTATATTTAGAATTAGCCAGCTGCGCTCGGTTCAGATGATCCCAATTTTGTTGGCAACATCCAAAACATCATAGTCAGGAGCCAGTCTAATGTATGCCTTCTTTCCATTAGGCCTGATCAGGGAGTTGACCTTGGTCACATCAATGTCATAGAGCTTCTTCTCATCCTGTTTTATCTGTTGATGCTTATTGTCTTTGATATCCATAATGAACACAGGTATATTGTTGTCTACCTTCTTCATGGCTGACTCAGTAGTCACAGAGAACTCAATGATGGCATAGTAGTCAAGCTTGTTTCTCCTGAGGGTGCCCTTCTGAGGATATTTAAGTTGCCTTTGGAGTCCCAGTGTCTTCAGCAGTTAGAAGGTGGGTGATGTGCAGATCTTTTTGTGTGTGACTGTGGACACCTTTCAACATTACTTTCTTTACCTTCAAAGCCTTTATTTTGACTTTGGCTTTGGGAGGGAGGGGCAGGGGCTTCCTTTTTCACTTTTGGCACCATCTTCCTGAAAAAAATATTTTTTTCTTAATCTTAATCTAACAGATAACAGGTTGTTCAAAATAATATCAACAATGTATTTGATTGTGTATGCTTCTATATTTTTATGTATACATATCATAAAAATATGAGTAAATGACAGCAATGATACAAGGAATGAGAGAGAGGAATTAGGATTATTTTGTTATTATAAATTACACTACCTGTGAAGTGGTATAGTGTTATTTGAAAGTGGACTTGGATTAGCTATAAATGTAATTACAAACTCTAGGGCACTATTTAATTTTTTAAAAAAAATTAAAATAAAATCCACATGTTAAGAAATAAGAGTAAACAGAATCAGATAAAGTGCTCAATTAAAACTATAGAAGTCATAAAAAGAATGGAAGACAAAAGTGGGACTAGAGCAGTGGTCGGCAAACTGTGGCTTGCGAGCCGCAGTTTGCTGCTCTTTTGACTAATGAGTTTGCCAACCACTGGACTAGGGCAATAAATAGAAAACAGTAACTAATATGGTAGATATTAACCCAAGAATATCAACAATCACTTTGAATGTCAGTGGCCGAAATGCACCAATTAAAAAACAGAGATTGTCACAGTGGATCAAAAAACAAAACATAACTATATGTTGTCTACTAGAAACCCACTTTTATATAAAGACACATATAGCTTGAAAGTAAATGGATGGGGAAAAATATATGTGCTAACATATCCTTGTATTACTGGGAAATGGCAAATCTAAAACAAAATTAAAGAGATTCAGATTTGAAGAAATTTCCAATTTAGTTTGGAAGAGAAAATAAACCTTTTAGAATACTTTTCCAAACTTTAAAATTGTGGGTTAGTGAGACTCATGTAGCATAAAGAAGTAGTTAGGGAATGCAAATGAGGAGAATTCAGCCATCAGGTTTGTCTTGAGAGGAAAAGGTTTTGTTAAGAGCACAGTGAATAAAAACTAGGACTTATACTTTGGCAGAGAAAAGGGGAGAGAACATTTTTTATCAGAGAATTGCTATAGTGGAAAGTTGCATGGACTTCCATGATGAAGAGAACAAATTTTCCTAATCAACAATGAGCCACTGCTGGTTTTCCAGCAGCTATGTGATATTTTCAACATGTTTTCCATGAAGCAATAATTTAATGGAGTGAACAAGATAGTCTGTAAGGAGAATCTCAGGAAGGAGGGAGCTACAAGTGGGAAAAACAATTTGAAAGTTGTTGTAGCAGGTAGCCAAGCAAGCTTGAGAGCATGCACCCACCAGGCTGTTGGTAGAGAAATAGAGGCATCAAAAGACAATCTTTAGCATTGACTTACCTGTGTCGATCACCTGAAACTTTCTGAAATTCCCATGGATTTCAGTTTCAGTTCAATAAAATTTTCAGTGAACATTGACTTACAAGGTTGACACAGGAAGTTAGTTCTTTAATGTTTTAAAATGCAATATATTTCTAAGGGAGATAGTTTGGGGAATACTGCTTTGCATGCCATTTACTGGTGAAAGGAACATGATCAGGTTAGAAGTTGCCCACTAAACTAATTTTCTTTAATTGACTCATCATGACATGATAATACCTAAGAGATCAATTTTCCCTCACACGGTAAAGCTTCTGCATATATAGGTTTGAATGGGAAGCTTTGGGTTAGATAGGTTTACAGGTACCATTTTCAGAGAAGAATGATCAAACTGCCCAAATTGATCCCTAACTAAATGTTGTTGTCCATATAAGGGTGGACATATGTGATCACCACGGTTTAGAAAACAACATGAAATGCTTAAGACATATAAGTTAATTGAGGAAACCAAATTTTTTGGCAGGAATAAATTCAAGATTTATAAAATGATGAAGAGCCTAGAAACAGGATTTGTTTCTAAAATTAGAATCCATGGATGAAAAGTCAGAGGTGAGATGATAAGTTCATGTTTTTTGATATCATGAAACCTTTCTGATAATAGTTTTATAAATTTTTGTTATCATTTTAAAAAATATAGTTTCTTCGCCCTAGCTGGTTTGTCTCAGTGGATAGAGCATCAGCCTGTGGACTGAAGGGTTCCAGGTTCAATTCTAGTCAAGGGCACATGCCTGGGTTGCGGGCTCAATCCCTAATAGGGGGCTGGCAGGAGGCAGCTGAGCAATGATTCTCTCTCATCATTGATGTTTCAATCTCTCTCTAAAAAATAAAAAACATAGTTCATTCACTTTTAATAGTTTTGATTGTCCTCAAATATAACCCCTGTCTATTTAAGAAAACACACTGAGGCAAACAACACTCCAGTATGAGAAACCTCTTAAAAATTTGGAAGGCTGCAAATTATGGTTACAGACATTGCAGGTTTGGTGCCATCTGGGAATAACTGTTTTTATTAAAGCTATTTTTTTTCTACACAGTATGCTTCTGTATTGTTTTACATTTTATTTTTCACTTACAGTTTACATTCAGTACTATCTTGTTTTAGTTTCATGTGTACCGCATAGTGGTTAGATGATCATATGCTTTATAAAGTGATCCCCCCAATATTTCCAGTAACCACTTGGCACCATACATAGTTATTATTTTCACATTTTTTTGGACATCACTAGTCACTCATTTTTTTCTCAGCAAATAATCTTATCTCTGAATTATAATGGTTTTCCAGAAAAATATGCTGTGCCAGGATTGAGGAGGCAGAAGATGGTAGCTTATGTTCCACGTGGAGATTTAAATATGTCTGAATGTGAGAACAGGCATGAATACAGCTGATTTACAGTCCCCAATGAACTGCAACCTGTCTTCTAGTATTCAGATTTGTGCCTCGTCTTCAGATAATAAGAAAAAGGATTTGGATGCTTCTTAGGTTAAAATGATAAAATTAGGTAAACTGTATATTCATTCCTTTTTCGCTGTGGTTTTGACTGAGCTGCATCATCAATGTGTTGATATATTGTCATTACCTTGCCATGACACTAAGATGAGCTTCGTTAAGTGTCACATTAGCTGCTTCTGGCTTGCTCATCAGTTCTTGGTATTAGTTTGTATGCCACGGATGGGTTCAGTGGTTTGAGTATAAATACTTTCACAGGAAGGAGCTCAGCTCCCTGTTGAAAGGCAGGAAACAGCTCATGATCACTCATCCACAGAATTCTCCCTTAAGCTTCTGAACCTGAAAATCCCTGCTTCTGCTCCTGTTTCATTAAATTTACATGCAGTTTCATCAAATTTACATGTTGGTTCTCTATTTTCGTCTTTGTTCGTGTAGAAGCATCTGTGGCTTCTCTGCTCGTGCCAGGGGTTCATCTCCCCACTCCCAGTGCCAACAGGCATAACCAGACTGCACAACCAGAAAGAGCTCTCATCCCACAATGGGTTGTGATTGGCACAGTAGACTGTCAGAGACAAGTCACAGCTATTCCCTACCCTTGTTTTGTGTGGTAATAACATAAGCAAGAAGCAGAAGAGTTTTCAAGATAACCTGTTACTGCTCCAAAATTTCTCTGAGACCTCCTTAAATTTCAAAGGCAGACAAATGTATAATATGTTTTAGAAACATGTCTAGCAAAATATATTTGTAGTGTTTATATTTTCTGCTTTCAGAAATACATTCCACTTATCTAGGGAATTGCCACAAATGAAATGGCTTATTCTCCACAGTGAAGAATAAATGAGGCATTAATATAAACAGATAACTATAAGTTTAAACAAATACTCTAGAAGGAAAATAAGGAAGACAAGTAAGGGGAATCTCTATTTTTGCTCTTCCTACTAGAGAGTCTAGCACAGTGATTTTCAACCGGTGTACCTTGCAAATTTTTTAAACATTCAATATCTGACTATTTAGTCAGGGGCACTGATCTTAGATTGTAAAAAAAAAAAATGACAATAGCCAACACAACAATAGCCATCCAGTGTGAATGAATCAAATGTTCCCCTATTTTTTTGTCAGACCAGCAAAAAATATTTTTTTTTGGTGTGCCACAAAATTTTAATAGTTTATGTGTGTGCCATGAGATGAAAAAGGTTGGAAATCGCTGGTCTAGAAAAAAGAGACATTATAATGGCATCATATTATGACATAAAAAGTAAGATATGCATGAAGGGCGAAATTAAAATATTTCCTCTAATTTGTAAAACCTCTTGAGACATTCAGGACAAGAAGCTCAGTGGGCAATTCACTATGTGAACATAGACAACTAGAGTTCAAGGGTAAGATATGAAGATATAAACCTGCAATCGTTACCCTATAGCCGTGGTTGGCAAACTGCGGCTCGCGAGCCACATGCGGCTCTTTGGCCCCTTGAGTGTGGCTCTTCCACAAAATACCACGGCCTGGGTGAGTCTATTTTGAAGAAGTGGCGTTAGAAGAAGTTTAAGTTTAAAAAATTTGGCTCTCAAAACAAATTTCAATCGTTGTACTGTTGATATTTGGCTCTGTTGACTAATGAGTTTGCCGACCACTGCCCTATAGTATTTAAAGGCATGGGAGGGGAAGAGATTACCAATAACAAAGGGAGAGATCATAAATAACAAAGAGAAGAAATCAGAATGCAGAGTCTTGGGGCACTCAAACATTAGAAGCTGGTAAGTGAATTCAGCAGAGGGCATTAGGAAAGAAGAGCCAGTTAGTTAGAAGTTAAAATATGGAAAAGCCAAATCAATATGTATTTCAGCACGAAGGAGATAACATTGGTAAATGCTCCTGAGATGCCAATTAAGAGAAATACTAAAAATTGACCATTAGATGTGGAAAGATGGGAGAAAATTTATGAATTAAATAGGAGACAAGAAAATAAAGGTTAAGAAAAGTGCGTACAGAAATTAATTTTTCTACAGACATGTTTAGTAGCTCAAATAGAGCTTGAAGGAACCGAGCAAAGAATCAATCTTGCTTTGTCCATTAGGATTGGCTTTAAAGGTAAATATCCAAAAACTGAATTACTGTAGCTTAAACCAGTCTGGGGTTATTTTTCTCATATTATAAGAAATCTATTGGTAGAAAGGTTGGGAGTTGGTCCAGCAGTTTAAAACAGTGTCAGGACTGCAGTTCTCTTGACATTTCCCTGATGCTCCCAAGATAAAAGCTGCTGCAGCAATATTCAAATCAGAAAAAAACAAACAAAAAGAAAAACGGCAGGGTAAAGGAACAATAAATAATGTATTCTTCATGTTTGTTTGTTTAAATTTTAATCAGTTAAGAAAAAAATTCATTAATAACAACATTCCCCAAAATTTGTCTGACAGAATCAGGTTGCCTGCCCCTTACCCCAGTTGAATTGTGAGAATTAAAATATTTTGTTTCGCATCTTTTATAATGCTCTAAATTGCAAACTTGGTATTGCAGACTGACTTCTTATAGGTCAATTTGACATATTTCACATGACAAATCCATACTCAACTTATCTATTTGAGGAAGATGTTTTTTCTTCCTCAAATAATTAGTGAGAAGCAACTAAGTAACAGACACCACTCTAAGTTCCAGGGACGACATTAAACTAAAAACAAAACTCCTGTACTTATGTAGAATAGTGGAGAAAACAGAAAATAAACAAATAATTAAGGGGTTAATGAGACTTTAAAGGTGTTATGTTAATGAGAATGGTCAGGCTTCCCTACAGAGCTGATATTCTCAGAGATATGATTAGAACAAAGAATATCTGAAATGGCACTGAAGTGGACCATGCTTTATATGTTTCAAAGATAGCAAAATTAGCATACCTAATGGAATGACCATAATAAGAATGTTAAGAAATAAGAATGAAAAAGTATCTAAGGGCTAAATCATATAGACCTGTTTAAGACATGTAATGAAATCATATAGGTTTTCATAAGCCATGGTAATGCTCCAATCTCTGCATCTGTCATTGCATGGCCTTCTCCATATATGTCTGTGCCCATTTTCTTCTTAAAGGGACTCATCAGCCGCAGCATCCCCATGTATATTTTCAATAACCCCACAGAGAGTTGTCTTAAAATTAGGCAGATCTGCATATTATTTCTTAAAGATGGAGATGGGCCAAAATAAAATAAAAACCATTACAAAATCTCTCCTAAATTATATTCTCTTTAAAGTGCTGATATCTTTTAGTATCATTCAATGTCTTAATAAAATGTAGTATCTTTTAGAAAAGTCAGAGTGAAGAAGTAGGTGTCAGGTTGCTTATATAACTAATCACAGATGCTTGAATAAAGTCTTCCCGTTTGCTGACTAACGTTAACTACTTGTATTACTGTTGTATTTACATTATTATTGGGTTACATTGCCCCAGCATATTGTGAGGCACACTAGCTGGGGAAGTCACAGTTGATTTTGAAACCCAGGCAATGCACTATAGAGTTTCAGAGGCAACATTTTCTTTCACAGACAGAAGTAGGCCCTTAACTAATCGAAAGAATTCAATGAGAAGAGCTTTTTTCCTGTCGTCTCCAAGATCAAATGTGAGCAGAGCAGGCATTAGAAGGTGCTCCTGAGCTGTGTTCCACCAAGCCACAGACATGGAAAAAGTAATGTCTCTTTTTCTAGACCAGCGATTTCCAACCTTTTTCATCTCATGGCACACATAAACTATTAAAATTTTGTGGCACACCAAAAAAAAATATGTTTTGCTGATCTGACAAAAAAAATAGGGGAAAATTTGATTCATTCACACTGGATGGCTATTGTTGTGTTGGCTGTTGTCATTTTTTTTTACAATCTAAGGTCAGTGCCCCTGACTAAATAGTCAGATATTGAATATTTAAAAAATTTGCAAGGTACACCGGTTGAAAATCACTGTGCTAGACTCTCTAGTAGGAAGAGCAAAAATAGAGATTCCCCTTACTTGTCTTCCTTATTTTCCTTCTAGAGTATTTGTTTAAACTTATAGTTATCTGTTTATATTAATGCTTCATTTATTCTTCACTGTGGAGAATTCTGTGGATGAGGGGATGGATCATTTGTTTCTGATTGCTTTGGAGTATAGTCCAAAGCGTTTGTATTGGTACACACAACCGTGACCTTCATCCTATATACTTTCCTAGATCTTTCCAGTACCTGTAACAGATTACTCATTCAAAGCATTGATTACAAATATAAAAACAAAAATAAAAACAAAGTTGATAAGATGCTTTGTTGTTCTGTTCTAGACTTAAGGAAAGTGGTGTTAAGAGGTGATTTCCGCAGGCTAGAACGGATATTTGACTGCCTCAAATACATCTCACTTGTCTATTCTCTTCATCTCAATTCTCTATTGCTACTTCTCACAGTGTGTGTGTGTGTGTGTGTGTGTGTGTGTGTGTGTGTGTGTGTGTGTGAAGTGGAGAAATAGGATCGGGGGAGGGTGAGAGAAAATGACTAAAGAAACCCCAAGGAGGGAGAAATGAAAAGGTGATATATTCAGTCCTTTTGAAATAATCCAAATGCTAATGTCCTCATTTGGTCTTAGCTTGAAAATCTGGTATGACTTTTTCAAACCAATTTCCTACATTGCATTGGCAATCAAATACTTAGCTATAGCATGCTGTGAATCCAAATGGGAACATCTAAACCAAAATGGCACACATTTTAACATTATTCCACCTGACAAGACTCTCTTCAGAATCAGAATAAACCAGGATTTTATAGAACAGAGAGCCTGCATGAAAGTGATATGTTGGAATCTTTTATTTTAGCTTTTGCATTGCTTGAAATGCCCTCTGTTCTATAATGGAAGTAATATAAAGTCACATCCTTTCAATATAGATAATATTCAGGTTTATTTTTCTTTTAAGAAAAAGAGAATCTGCAGTTTCATGCCGGCGATCACATCTGCGAACAATCACCAAGCAAATCTGTTTCTCTGTACATCTCCATTGAAAGTGTGGAGATTACTAGATTTTACTGACTATACTAGTAAAAACTATCTTGTTGGAATTATAGTTTATCCACAAAGCTCTGCCACTGACAGGTAGATGAGTACTGTATAAATGGAAGAGCACAATTAGATATCAATGATTATGATTTCTGAACCACGTGCATATTCTTACAGTAACTGCTGCTGTTACTGGCCATGTTGGCTTTTGGTCCTTGAGTCTAGCAAAGAAAGAATTCAGAGTCAAGACTCTAGCACAAGATGAAGTTTATTTAGCATGTAAAGAAAAAGTGTACTCAAAGAGAAGAATGGAGTGGGCTTTTCAGAGAGCTGCCTTGGCCTTTTAGAAAGAAGTCACAGAGGCAGAAGTGAGCCAGCTGGGCGGTGTGGATATAGGTAAAAGAAGGTCCGTTAGAGAAAGGTTCATGCTATTATCCCAGGTTTAGCTGCCGCTGCCCACTGCTCCCCCGGTTGCAAGTCTCATTGGGACCCTTAGGGCTGTGGATGAAAGGGGCCACATGCTAACCTGACAAGCTCAGGGGAGGCCTGCATGGCAGTCTTTCAAACTCAAAGACCTAAAATAACAACAAAGGATGGTGTGAAATTAAACTTTAACTAAAAGCAGTTATGGTGGGTAGTCACCTCCTAAGCCAATATCTTCACTGACAAGGTCAACCTTTACCTTAACTGAGCCTATCTGTCTTTTTGCATCTATGATAACATATCCTTGAAATGTCTGGGTAACTTGTATCTTCCCTTTTTCCAGACCCCTTGTGGCACAACCTAATGTGCCTGGGCTCCAGGACAAATACCACAAATTCCTTCATAGTTATTGTTATTATGTTAATTGTTGGCTGTTATGTGTCTATATTACTCTTTATCCAATCCCTGAGGTTTCCCCACTTTGCTTTCTCCTGTCTCTATAATGTATCACAAATGGATTTCATGTAACCCATCTACGTCCCCTCCTTTGATTGTAATGTATAAAAATAGATGAAAAACTGCCATTCTCTGGAGCATTATCCCAATCCATTGAGGTTCTACTTTCCAGCCATTTTCAATAGTTTGGCTCAAATAAACTCACAAAAATTCTTTACAGGTTTGAATGTTTTTACATTAACAGGGCTTAGAATAAAGAAAGTGAAAACATATGCATGAGGAAAGAAGGTGCAGGCATGTTCTGGAGAGACACCTCACGCTGAGTCATTTGCCTTAGGGGTTTTTCTCTGTTTTCTAGCGGAGCTCTCAGGGGAGGATCTCAATAGAATGTACATCAGCTTTCCAGGTGTGTCCTTTAATATACTGATTCATCAAAATGAGCATATAGGGTCAGGGTCGTGGTCTGTACAGATTGGTATAGGGGGTCATTGATCATTGCATCTGGTCCTGATGTCAGTCATGGTATCATTGTCTGGTTCTGCTGCTGGCCTGGAGATGAAACACAACTGAGGCCTAGATGTTATGGTTTGACCAAAACCATCTCTGTGGTCAACAGACCTGAGGCTGTATTCCTAAGTTTATTTGATGCTGATTAGAAACTCATTGTCATTAGGGCTTAATTCTTTTTTTTTAATTGATTTTTTACAGAGCGGAAGGGAGAGGGATAGAGAGTTAGAAACATCGATGAGAGAGAAACATCTATCAGCCGCCTTCTGTACATCTCCCACAGGGGATGTGCCCGCAACCAAGGTACATGCCCTTGACCGGAATCGAACCTGGGGCCTTTCAGTCCGCAGGCCAATGCTCTATCCACTGAGCCAAACCGGTTTCGGCAGGGCTTAATTCTTAAGGGAATAGTCATTACAAGGGACAAGGAAGAAGGAGGGCCAGTTTGAATCAGCCATCTGTCTCAATTTCTCCATTACACTTGCCAAGAAATTTTCCTAGCTTCTTACTCTCCTGCCTTACTGCTATTATGCCACAACTGCCAGCAAATTATTTGCAGTACATAATGACAAAAAGGTATTTTATGACACTATAAGGAAAACATCAAACTAATTCCAGCTTACTCCATTTATTTTATATGTATAAGTATGCTCAGTTTAGTAAAGCTTTAGGGTTATTCCAAAAATACCAAATGACTTTTTTAGATAGGACTAATAATGCAAATTAGAGTTTACCTGAAGAAAGTAGAAAACACTAAAATATAAGTAATTATGCTTACTACAGTTTTTTAAAGAATTTAATAATGTAAGATTAGAGAATAAAGTGTAGGTGAAAAAGGGGCCACATACAAACCCTGACAAGCTCAGGGGAGGCCTGCATGGTGGGCCTTACAGATTGAGTCCTATAGTAACCATATAGGATGGTCTGAAATTAAACTTCCTAACTAAACGCGGGTCATGGCAGGTAGTCCTGTCCTAGGCCAGTATCTTCCTTACAAAGGTAATTACTTAACTGAGCCTGTCTGTTGACTTTTTGCATCTACAATAACATACTCTTGGAAGGTCAGAGTAGTTTCCTTTTTTCCAAAACCCTCAAAACACAATCACTGCACCAGTGCAGAGACCCTCAATGTTATTGTTACCATGTTAATTGTAATTGTTAACTAGTTATACTCACCAATGTAAAATAAATATGTGTGTATTCGTTTTACTTTTTACCCAACCCCAGAGATTTCTCCGCTTTGCTTTCTGCTGCCTCCCTAATCTATCATCTGTGAATTTCATGTAACTCCTTTATGCAAGCATGTCAAACTCAAAGGCTAACACAGGCCATTATAATCAACAAGGTTTAAGTTTATGTGGGCCCCCAAAAAACAAAAGCTTCAGTTTTCATAGAAACATACGTTTATTTCGATAGAGACATGCTGAATACAAAGGGCTGAAATAAATGAGTAATCGTTAACATAAAATAATAGAACATTTTAATAAAAATTAGTATTTTTTTCTTGAACATTAACTTACCAGACACTTAATAACTGCACAAATTAATAAGTGTAATGCAAATAAACCTATTTCCTTGTTCTCCAAAAGTGAAATATTTCCTGTTGCGCACACCAGACAAGTCAGTCCAAGACTAATGACTAATGATGTGGCAATCTGCTGCTAAAATATCTGCTGCTAGTATTAGTGCGAGAAATGGTGTGCCTGCACTTAAGACGTCTAAGGGAAATAAATGCAACGTGATTATAGTAATCAGTCATTAGCAAAATTGTAGTTCGTTATTAATAACTAGAGGCTTGGCACACAGAATTTGTGCACGGGTACGGTCCCTAGGCCTGGCCTGCGATCAGGCCATCTTCCCCAGCTGCCGGTAGTTGGCCCCACCCCTTGCTTCCCCCAAACCCTGGTTCCCCATTTGCCATTGGGCGATCAGAGCCTGCTGGCTGGGGCAAGGGACCGAAAGGTTGGCCGTTCCTACATGCTCACCGGCCCCGCACCCCACCACGGGTCGCCTTCAGTGGGGCGACTGGAGGGGCAGGGGCCTTGGCCTGGTGCCACTTGCATCCTCTGCCCCCACCCCCGGTTCCCCATTCCTCATGGGGCAATTGGGGCCTGCTGGCTGGGGGCAGCTCTGGTGTTGAGTGTCTGCCCCCTGGTGGTCAGTGCATGTCATAGTGACTGGTCGTTTTATAGTTCGGTTGATTTGCATATTACCCTTTTATTATATAGGAATATATATAACAGGATATTATAAAAATTAAGTTATGAATTTTTTATTAAAATGTTTCTTACATATTGCTATATTGGCTGGGCCACACAGATATTCGTTGTGGGCCACATGCGGCCCGCAGGCTGTGATTTTAACATGCTTGCCTTTACACCTCCTCCTTTCATTGTAATCTTTAAATAATGTGAAAAACAGCCATTTTCTGAATCCATTGAGATTTTACTTCTTGGTAAATATTGTCAATTTGGCTCAAATAAAAATAAAAATTCTCTACAGGTTGGGATGTTTCTTATGTCAACAGGAGCCAAAAAACAGCAATGGAACAATCATATACGTAAGTGTAATATTATTTTACTACTAGAGGCCCGGTGCACGGATTCGTACATCAGTGGGGTCCCTTGGCCTGACCTGTGGGGATCGGGCTGAAACAGGAAGTCCAACATCCCCTGAGGGGTCCCGTAATTCGAGAGGGCACTCTGCAAAGTTGCTGTCGCTTGGCAGCTCCTGCATTGAGCGTCAGCCCCCTGGTGGTCAGTGCACATCATAGCTACTGGCCAGTTGGCTGGTTGGCTGGTTGGCGGGTAGCTTAGGCTTTTATATATATAGATAATTTGTAAGTATAATATATGCTAATATTAATGTCACCAGCATTCATCTGTCTGTATGGCCCCCAAACTTCTAACTTTGTAGAGTCATTTCCTCTCATCCTACATTTGAACACCTCCCAGGGTTTATAGTTCTACTAATTCTCTCTTGCTCTAATTTCCTCTGCTCCTTGTTTTTTTTTTGTGTGTTTTTTTTTTTTTTATCACTGGTTTTCTGCATTTGTGATTAATCTCTTCTCTCTGTCCTGTACCAACACAAGACTAGACAGAATTTTTGTATTTAATTTTAGAAATCAATAACCATTGTGAGTCAGTTGTATGTTTTGGAAAGTTTTACTAGAAGTTTGGAGGTAATAGTGAAGATATTGCCACAGGAACAAAGACTAGCAGAACACAGAGAATAAAGCCAAGAGGTTAGAATTAAATATGGGATTTGATTCTTTTTAATGCCCTCGATTAACATCAACATCCAGAATTTCACTCTCCTGGACTGTTTTTCTTTGCTCTTGATGAGTTGACAGATGTAACTCACACCCCTCAGTTGTTTATTTAATGAGTCAATACCAAGTTTCCCCCTGTGTTTTATGTTTTTCCATCACCATTTATCCCCCCGTATCCTCTTCTACCTCCCCTCCAATCACCACACTGTTTGTTGACCCTGCCCATGAGTTATTTCTTTGTTGCTTAATTCCTTTCCCCCCAATAACCCTCCCAACAGAGATGTCTTCCTGCTCTCTATGAGTCTGTCTCTATTTTGCTTGTTAGTTCAGTTTGTTCATTAAATTCCACATAGGAGTGAAACCATATGGTAATTGTCTTTCTCTGACTGGCTTATCAGCCGTAAAAAGGAAGAAAATTTTAGTCTTTGTGACAGCATGGATGGACCTAGAGAACATTATGCTAAGCAAATACCAAGTTTTAAGTGACTGAAAAATTAAGCTCTAAAAATGGTGTGCAGGAACAATGAAAGATAAGGAATTTTTCTTTAGGTTGAGAAACCAGCAATTAAGTAAAACCTGAAGTGGAATCTACTGTGTATAATTGGTAGTGGTAAAAAAACTATGTATTTATAGTTTTATATATGTGCATGTATATATAGTTATATATATATATATATATATATATATATATATATATGTGTGTGTGTGTGTGTGTGTATATATATATATATATATATATATATATATATATATATATATATATATCTCCTATATAATAAAAGGCTAATATGCAAATAGACCAAGCAGTGGAACAACCAAACAACCAAACAACAATACAACTGGTCACTATGACGTGTGCTGACCACCAGGGGGCATGCGCAGAACATGGCAGGTGTTGGCTGCAGTGGGATGGTGAAGCAAGTGAGCAAGGGTACCAGACCAAGGCAGGGTGCTGGTCGCTGTCATCGGGGCAAGCCTCTGGTGGTTACTGAAAATTATTTGCTCCCGTGCTCCGTGGTCCCACCCGGCGCTCACACCTACTGGCCCCGTTCACACCTACTGTCAGCGCCAGAGCCACTGCTTGCACCCGCTGCCAGTACCCAAAGCCAACCCCAATCACTTGGTGCCATCAGAGGGTGTGAGCGGCGGCTGTCAGCCCTGATTGCCCCTCAGGGCTTTCCACCTCCCCCTGCTCCTGGGGGGCAATCTGGGCCAGCAGCCACTGCTTGCACCCACTGCTGGCGCCAGCCCCAATTGTTCCACGCTGTCAGTGGGTGCAATCCCAGCCGGCACTGTCAGTGCATGGGAAAGGCGGCGATGGGAGCGGGGCTGCCAGTAGACAGGGGACAGGGGTTGGGGGGGTGCACTGGGCCCCTAGTGTGTGTGTGTGTGTGTGTGTGTGTGTGTGTGTGTATGTATATGTATATACAGGAAAAGGCTTATTTAGGCAAGTTTATAAAACTTGTGAAAATGTGAGGGGCTTAAAGCCTCTGGTTTTTCATTTTATTATTCTTCAGTGGGTACTCTGAGGTAAACCCTTGACTCTATTATGTTTTATTGAATTGCTAGTGTCAGCAGTGAACTTCATTCCCTCTCATGGACTCAGTCATCTTCAGTCCTATGAATTTTTGTCTGAAATCAAAGCTGGATATTCCAGGTTGCCAGACCACATTGCAGTTCAATGACCTAGCAGTGGTCAAGTTTTGTTATGCTATTTTGAGCTCAAAGTCTATACTGAAATTTTTCTGGAAGTGAAGAACTGTCCCCAACCACTATTATCAGTCAATAGCACTGAATTTGCTTTTGCTACAGACTTGGTAGTATTTCATAATGGGGTCAGCCTAAAATTAAAATGCAAAATAGTACTTAAATGGGAAACCTACACTTTGGTGAAGCAATTTTGACAAACAGCATTGTTTGTCAAAATTGGGACAGACACTGAGTTTTCCATTTTTGAGGTACAAGAATATAAACTAAAGCCCAGTGAATAAGATAAACCATCACAAGTAATGTTAAGCTACTTTATATACTTCTTGTTCTGTCAAAAGTTAAAACAAGAAGCAGGATCCTTAGTCCTTCATAAATTTGCACCAGATAGATTTCCCACACTCACAAAATACTTCCAGCAATGTATTTCAAAGCTCAAGGTAAGTGCAAAGGAAATGTTTGTATTTTTTTAATTCACTCAATGATGTAATTGAGGAGCTTCGTCCCAGTTTTCAATTGGAAGTGATAATCTGCAATGCAGTGATATGCTTGAAGGCAAATATCAAGAAGAGAATCTAATAGAATCTATAATCACTTTTCAGGAGACAAATATGCTCAATTAAAAGCATTTGATGGTGGACTGATAGTATTTGACAGGATCTGTGTGAAAAGACATATTTTCAATGATGACATATGTAAAATATAATTACAGATTAGCATGAGCAGATGAGCATTTGCAGGGAATTTGATGAAAGTCAAGGCTGTCACTTAACCCCATTTAGGTGAAACATCTTCCCCTCTGAAATGCCATTCTTCTCATAGAACTGTATTATATTTTTTCATCAATAAAAACTTGTGGAGCATTATCTTTTCTTTAGCAATATAAGTACCTATGTAGTATCTATCCTAAATTATGTCTCTTGGCCTGCAAAACCAAAAATACTTAGTGTCTGGGCCTTTAGAGAGCAAGTTTGCTGAGCTCTGTGCTTGAGAGCAGGATGAAAAGAGTTTCAAAAGCAATGTGGAAAGATGTATGTAACATATTTCAGCAGGTGGAAAATTTTAGGTAGATTTTGTTGTTGTTAATTTCTAACAACCTTAAAGAAATTATGAAGTTTCATAAATATGTAATCAAAATGGAAGTTTCCACTAATTTACTCACTGTTAACAGTTAGTAGAACTGTTAACAGTTCTATTTTGAAAGTGGGGACTATTTTTCTATAGTGTCACCTGCTCCTAACTATTAGTAAGGGAAAATATAAAAACAACCACTGATACCAGCATTTTGCAACATTATTGTTACTTTAATTGAAAGAACTTGCAAAAAAAAGAAAAGTATAGAAAGAACTTGAAACAGGTAAAATGACCTGCATTTGCTCTTTCTCTTATTTCTCCTATCTAGGAAGCAAATTTCAGAAGAGTACTTTCTTGTCCAAACCTATATTATCCATGCCTACAACAGAATTGCACAGAGTATCCCTGAAGTACATTCATTGAATAACTGAACAAACAAAAAAGTGAGATTATTAAAAGTAAGTTAAATAGAAAATCTATATAACACTGTTTTATAAAAATGCTCTCTAACTTTCTAAACCAGGTTGTTCCCTGACTGTGTTGACATGGGACTCTTAAGAGTGAAAAACTATTTTTTTTTTACATTTTTGTTGGGTTTTAGGATTCGTTGGTTAAAGGCATGTTACTAAGAACTTTGAATGACATTTTCCCATTTCTCCACAATGACATTTTCCCAAAACCCCAGATGATTTTCTTCTTCTTTTCCTTCCCATCTTTCTTCTCCCTTCTCGTGTTCCTCCCCCTTCTCCTCTTTTGGGACAGACACTGAGTTTACCCTTTTTGAGGTAAAGGAATATAAACTAAAGCCCAGTGAATAAGATAAACCAGCTATGATCAGAATCTATTCTAAGTCATGGTGCTTAAATATAGGGTGGGACAAAAGTAGGTTTACAGTTGTGAGTAAGCAAAACACAGAGTTTAGTTTTGTATTATCTACACTAATAAAAGAGTAAGATGCAAATTGACTGTACCTTCGCGATGCCCACCAGCCAATCAGGAGTGAGTATGCAAATTAACCCAACAAATATGGCAGGTTAATTTGCATATACAGGCACTGAACGGCCGTGGGCGGGGCGGGATGGGATGCTTGCATCTCTGGGCAGCGTGGGAAGGTGGAAAGGCGGCTCCGGGCCAGAGCAAAGGCGGTGCCAGCAGCCAGGGGAAGGAAGGCCCATTCTTGCATGAATCTTCGTGCATCGGGCCTCTAGTTATTTAATAATCATTGTATTATTTTCCATATGAACAACTGTAAACCTACTTTCGCTCCACCTGTATGTTGCTGATAGAGATTTGGAATGTAAAGGCCTAAGATTTGTATTGAAACTAGATAATGATGAAAAATAGTCTCTCCTTTGAAGCCATATGAAGACAGTATATCTTAGCAGAAGAGTAGTGGTCTAAATGAAGACAAAAATGAAAAGAGAAAACATTTAGTACTGGCAAGTGCTTAGCACTGTCTAAATGATAGTGAGATAAGGTACCCTAAATGAATATATTCTATTGTGAGGAAGAATCTGGAAGCACTATCTATTTGCTCAATTCATATGCTAAGTAAATGTTTTGTGATTTGCTTGTTATTTTGGGGGAAGGGAGGTCACCAAACAGAGACTTGAGTTTTCTCTTCAAAAAGTGATGGCACTTCATTTTATAATTAATTAATTAGCATTCTTTTATTTTCTATCTCTCATTATGGTGAGCCTAAACTAGCAAAATCAGTTTCTTAATCTATTGAGTAAAGCCATCTTCTGGCTTTTGAGAACCACACCAAGAAAATGCCACTCTTGGAGCCTATCATCAATAGATTGGCACCATATGGCAGAACAAATAGGGGTTGTAATAAATGCACATATGAAAATGTTGATTCCCAATATGTCTTGCTGTGAGATTGATGGTAATTCCTAGATACCAGTGTTATCATGGTTGCTTATATATAGGTAGTGAAACATATTTATAATGAACAAAATCACTGTGTATCGAGGAGTAATATAACTGCCTGGAGAAAGTGACTTTAATGGACAAATCATTTAAAACAAACTTTCACAATCTGTTTTTCATCTAACTATAATCTCAACAGAAAAGATATTCATATGAAATGCAGTGCTTTGCTATGCTGTCAGTGATTTAATTTTTTTATTCAAAGTATAGTTTTGTTATTCTATCATATTTCAAATAACATCAGCTTAGGCAACTTCTTTTTGTTGATGTGGTAAATAGTGTTTTATGGCAAACAGATTCAATGTGTAAATCAGGACATGGATAAAATGACAGAGCATGAAAACTAGTTGCTTCTGTAGTTGGACTCCACAGTTAAAGCATTTTACTATTAAATTAAGTACATCTGTTTTCTGCTAGGGATCCACAGTAAGGAAACTTAATTTTAAACCTGATTATATTTGCATTAATGGATAAAGGATTTATCCAAAATAATTATTCATATTTGAATATATGTTTAAACATTTCTCCAAGACATAATAAGAACAGACAAAATAATGCCAATAATTAGCATTCTCTATTTTAATTTTTATCATTTAAGAAATATCTGCATGTCTTTTTCACTTCAAGGTTTTGTGTGTTTATTCTATTACTTAGTAGCTGGCATCTGAGATTCATTTCTCCCCAAATTTTCTTAAAACAAAGTAAGTTCAAATTTTTTTTCCAGCTCGCACATTCATTTCCATTTTACTAAGATTCTCATTTATTTTTGGAATTATTATTGCCAAGCTAGTCTTTGAAGGGAAGATATTCTGCCAAATTTTATTAAATAAGCACCCTTTATATTATGTTTCCATTCTTATATAAACCTTCCTTAATATTGTCCATGATATATGCTAGACAATAAAAGGAGAGAGATTGTGGACTAAAATCTTATAAGTGCCTGGTTAATCTGCTTCTCCAGTCTTATCTTAAATTCTGATTCCTCTTCTCCAACATGCTTCCAATATGTCTTCCTAATCCTAGCCTTTGAACTTTGTTAATAGCTTTCTTTTTGATTGAATTTATTGGGGTAACATCCTACCTAATAATAGACAAATATGCAAATTGACCATACCTCCCGCTACACCCAAACCACGCCCACCAGCCCAAGCCACGCCCACCAGCCAATCAGGGCGAGTATGCAAATAAACCGAACCAAGATGGCTATAGCCACCGAGAGCAAGGTTTCCCAGGCAACAGACGGAAACAAGCTTTCCGCCTGCCCTTGACAGGCCTAAGCCTCCACTCAAGCTACAAAGTTTCAATTATAGAAGGTAAACAAATTCAAACAGAATGGCGGCAGCCACGGAGCTGGAGAGATCAGGCCAGGGTTGCCCGCGGTAACGGAGAAAGCAAAGCTTTCCGCACACCCTGGCCGGGCTCAGGCCTCTGCTTAAGGCTACAATGTTTCAATTATAGAAGGTGAATTAACTCAAACAGAAATGGCTGCCGGTGGAGCATGCAGGAGGCTTGGCTCTGCTCCAGGCTACAAAGTTTCAATTGTAGAAGGTAAATAAATTCCAGATATCAGTGCCTCCGCTTGGGTCGCCAGGGGGCGTGGCTGGCCTGCAAACCACCACAGGCCCCTTGCTCAGGCTGCCCCACACCCCAAGGGAACCCCCACCCTTATCTGGGACACCCTTCAGGGCAAACCAGCTGGCCCCCACTCCTGTACCAGGCCTCTATGCTATCTAATAAAAGAGTAATATGCAGATTGACCACCACTCCAACACACAATATGTCTGCCCCCAAGTGGTCAAAGATCCTGCCCCCATGTGGACACAAGATGGCCACCACAAGATGGCCAGCAGGGGAGGGCAGTTGGGAGGCACCCGGCCTGCAAGGGAGGGAAGTTGGAGGCGATCAACCCTGCAGGGGAGGGCAGTTAGGGGTGACCAAGCCGGCAGAGGAGGGAAGTTGGGGGCAAAGAGGCTGGCAGGGGAGCAGTTAGGCATCAATCAGGCTGGCAGCGGAGTGGTTAGGGGGTGATCAGGCTGGCAGGCAGAAGCGGTTAGGGGCAATCAGGAAGGCAGGCAGGCAAGCAGTTGGGATCCAGCAGTCCTGGATTGTGAGAGGGATAACCAACATCCCTCGAGGGGTCCCAGATTGAAGAGGGTACAGGCTGGGCTGAGGGACACCCCCCCTCCGTGCACGAATTTCGTGCACCGGGCCTCTAGTTGGTTAATAAAACCATTCAGGTTTCAAATGTACAGCTCTATAACGCATCATCTGCATACTGCATCCTGCTCACCACCCAAAGTCAAGTATCTTTCCACCTTCACACACCTATCTTTCCCTCCCTCTAGTAATCACCATACTGTTATCTGTGTCTATTGTTTGTTTTTTTTACCAGCCCCACAACACCCCTCCCTTCTGACAGCTGTCAGTCTGTTCTCTGTATCTATGAGTCTGTTTCTATTTTGTTTGTTAATTTTTTTCATTAGATTCCACATATAAGTTAAATCATACTGTATTTGTCTTCCTCTGTCTGGCTTATTTCACTTATTATTATAATCTCCAAGTCCATCTAAGCAGTTGCAAAAGGTAAGATTTCCTTTTTTTTTTTTTTTTACCACTGAGTAGTATTCCATTCCACTTTTTTATCCACTCATCTACTGATGGGCCCTTGGCTACTTCCAAATCTTGGCAGTTGTGAATAATGTTGCAATGAACATATGAACATAGGGGTGTGTATATTGTTTTCAAATTAGTGTTTTGAGTTTCTTTGGGTATATTCCCAGAAGTGGAATCGCCGGGTCATAAGGCAGTTTTATTTTTAATTTTGGGGGAAACTACAATAGTTGCACTAATATGCATTCATACCAACAGTGCATGAGGGTTCCCTTTTCTCCACATTCTCGCCAACACTTGTTGTTTGTTGATTTATTGATGATAGCTATTCTGAGAGGTGTGAGGTGACGTCTCATTGTGATTTTAATTTGCATTTCTCTAATAATTGACCACCATTTCTTTAGTGCTATCAACCACAAAAGACCCTGAATAGCCTCAGCAATGTTGAGAAAGAAAAACAAAGTTGGAGATATCACACTACCTGAAATCAACACATAGTTGAAAGATACAGCAATTTTAATCACTGCATTTAATCCTCTCTGTGTGAATACACACATATATAGGAGTCTTGCCTCTGGAAAGGGACCATCAAATTAGCTTAATAGGCACTTCTCCTCAGCTCTGGGAAGTCTAGTCTCTGTCTGGACAGCTTTTCCCAATAAGGAGTCTATCCCAGTATTGACAAGCTACTGCAGGAAGAACCAGTGCAGTTTGCCATGTGCTTTTGTAAATAAAGTTTTAGTAAAATACACCCATGCACATTCCTTACATATTGCCTATAATTGCTTTCATCTTATGATGGCATAGTTAAGTAGTTGCAACAAATAGCTCACAAATCCTAAAATATTTATTGCTTCGTTTAAAGATAAAATTTGCAGATGGCTGATCTATAATATTAAGTGGCATTAAAAATTTGAGAAGACAGCCCAACTGGAGTGGCTCAGTGGTGGAGCATAGACCTGTGAACCAAGGTCACAGTTCAATTCCCAGTCAGGGCGTATACCGGGGTTGCGGGCTCGATCCCCAGTGGGGGGCATGCAGGAGGCAGCCAATCAGTAATTCTCTCTCATCATTGATGTTTTTATCTCTCTCTCCCTCTCTGAAAGTATACATATAAATATATATATGGGTGTGTTTTTTTTAAATGTTGAGTAGACAGCCATTTTCATTGCATACACACACAAAAATGAGCTCATTGAAGTCAGCCGTTAGTTTTTGATTTAAGAACCAGAGGACAGTATGTATTTCCATGGAAAGTCAAGTGTTTGAGGGACACTATTTTCCTTGCCATCCAAGAACCTTTATATTTGACATTTAACTCCTCTGCTTTGAATTATTATTAATGTCAGAAGTATGAAAGGAATGGAATTACAAATTTTTTAGAGTTTTCATGTTGAATGCAACTGCAAAGGTAAGGTTTATTGAGGTGTCAATTGTTAAATACATTTAATTATTTTCTCAGAATATTGTTACATTTATGATGTTTTTCATCTCTTAAAAATAAGTAATACATGTGATCTCCCATTCTAAAAATGTTCAAACAAATATATGCCTAGTATTTATATTGTATGCATTCTTTTTCTTAAAACAGTCTCCAAAAATTATTAAAATATCAAATCTCCATAATTTTTTATTCATCCCTGTGAAAAACCTGACTAAAAAATAATAAAGCTGCTGGTATTCTGAGAAAAGCAAAACATTGAATTCTTACAGACAGAATTTTAAATATATTTTTATTATTGATTTCAGAGAGGAAGGGAGAAGGAGAGAGAGATAGCAACATCAATGATGAGAGAGAATCATTGATCAGCTGCCTCCTGCACACCCCACACCAAGGATTGAGCCTGAAGCCTGGACATATACCCTGACCAGGAATGGAGCCGTGACCTCCTGGTTCACAGGTTGATGCTCAACCACTGAGCCATGCCAGCCGGGCACAGACAGAATTTTTTTTTAAAATTTCCTTACAAACTTTGAGTAATGAAGCATAGGACTATGTACATAACTTCCCAAGATTGTTGCATTTTGTAAAGACAAAATTATATTTGTGAATGTCTTCTATCTGTGATCTACTTATATGGTATGAATTTGTTCTTTATCATTGTTTGTATTTTGCTTTTTTATTTCATTTTTTAATTTAAACATGCATTAAATATTTGAAGCGACAATGTGGTTTTCCCAAAGATAACTTTGAGGGTAGATACTTTTTGCTTTAGTTCATGTATTTCTCCCTAAGATTTTCTCCTTTGAGGGAGACTTCCAAATAAAAACTTTTACCAGAATAGGAAGATTCAGTTAGGGAGTAATCATCCTGTCTTAAAATCTGAAAAACAACAACAACAACAAGAAACAAAGTTTCACTTACTCTCCACAGGTAGAATACACTAAAATAGATAAGTGTGGGCAACAAGAGTAGAAGTGAAAAATAAGAGAAAGACAATTATTAAAATGTGTTTGAAAGAAGCTCTGAAAGGAAATGCAGGGACATGAACAACTAAGATGAAGAGGTGGAGAAGGTGGAGAAAAAGTGTGAACTTAAAACTGCCCAGAAAATGTCTTTTTTAGAGAAACAACAACAACAAAATAATAACATTATGTCTTTACTTTAGTGCAAGTCAGGAAATGAGCCACAAAATCATAAAAACTAAACTGTCACTACCTATTACTAAGTTTTTCACTCAGTTTTAAAAGGGCTGGCTTAGAAAACCAGCATAAAATACGCTGCCCAATTAGGAAGATAGCTTAAGCTATTATAGACAACACAAAAATTTCATAGAGGTGGGCCACAGAATAATGAATGCTCCCTTTCCAAGATGACCACATCCTAATCTCCAAAACCTGGGACCGTGTAAGGTTACATGGCCGAGAGGAATGAAGCTTGCTGGTAGAGTTAAATCTGCTAATCAGCTGACTTTGAGGTGGGAAGATTACCCTCGGTTGTCTCGGTGGGCCCAGTGATCACAGGATCCTTACAGCTTGAAGAGGAGGGCAGAAGAGGGAGAACCAGAGAGATGCAACATGAGAAGGACTTGGCCACATGGGCTGGAGGAAGGTGGCGGGAGGGGTCATGTGCCAAAGTATGCAAGCAGCTTGGAGAAGCTGGAAAAGGCAAGAGCTCTATAGATTCTGCCTCCTAGCCTCCAGAAGAAATGAAACCCTGACAACACCTTGCTTTTAGGCCAGCGAGACCCACAGTGGACCTCTGACCTCCCAGAACGGCAAGGTAACAAATGTGCAATGTTTTAAGACCATAAGGTTGTGATAACTGTGCGGCTTTATAGTTGCATTTATATGTATTCGGTGACTTTATTGAACTAAATCATGTGGTGAACTTGGTGAAGACAGATTTTATCCCATTTTCCTTTTCTACTTTCCACAGCACTTTTACAGAGCAGGATAATAATAAATGCTTGCTTAATAGGCAGGTGAAGTAAAGTACCATTTCCCTGTCCTTATTAGTGAGTGAAACACACTGTCTTTAGGGTCTAGTCTTTCTGCTCACCAAAACAAAGGTATGTGATCAGACATCCGGAGAGATCCTATTCAATTCAAACTGAGTCTTTTATGACTCAGTATGAGAGAAAGAAGGTCAGAATAGTAAAATGGTTTTTACATTTATTTCATTGTTCCCAAGCTCTTCGTTAACATACTTCCATAAATTAGTTTTTCCCTTACATTTTTTAATATAAAAAAATGAGCTAAGAGACAACACAAAATAGATTCAAAACCTTATCATTGACAATAAATGTAGGTATTTGAAAGGTAACCCTAAAACATGGAGATTTAAAAATACACTTATTCGAATAAACTGCCTTGCAGAGAGGCCCTGTATTGTATGTGTGCTATTGTATATTTTGTTGAAGAATAACTGTCTTCTTGAGACTAGTGTCTGAAGGAATCTTTCAAAAAGTATTTTCATAACTGACTCCTCCCTCCCGCCTTTGAAGCATTTCAACATGGAAGGATTGCAAGGGTTGCAAAAAGGAGATGTTATTCATCATGTCTGGAAAAAATATTCTCTTCTATAAACATGCCAATGTATTTTTTTCAACAGTGTCCCCAAAGCATTTCACAATGCCTGCTCCACAGTTTATCCCAATATTTTCTTTTTAGAGACAAGCTTAACCTGTTTTTATAAAAAACTTTTTTTCAGTTTTATGGACAAATAATTGACATGCATCACTATGTAAGTTTAAGGTATGCAGCATGATGGTTTAAATTACATATATAGTGAAGTGATTACCACAATAGGCTCAGCTAGCATCTATCTTCTCATATAGATACAGAAAAAAAGAAAAAGTAAAGAAAGAAAAAAGAAAAATAATTTTCCTTGTAATTAAAACTTTTAGGATTTACTCTCTTAACAACTTTCTAATCAGTTCATCACACAGTAGTGCTAGCTATAGTAATCGTGTTATACATTACATCCCTAATACTTATTTCTCTTATAACTGGAAGTTTATAACTTTTGACTACCTTCCTTTAACTCCCCCTCCACACACTCCCTGCCTCTGGTAACCAGAAGACTGATCTCTTTTTCTATACATTTGCTTATTTGTTTGTTTGTTTTTGGATTCCACATGTAAGTAAGATCATCAGTATTTGTCTTTCACTGTCTGACTTATTTCACTTAGCATAATGCCTTCAAGGTTCATTCATGTTGATGCAAATGGTAGGATTTTCTTGTTTTTAATGGCTGAATAGTATTTCATTGCATATATACATACACATATATATGTATACTAGAGGCCCAGTGCATGAAATTTGTGCACTGGTAGGGTCCCTAGTGGCTGCTGGCTTCTGGCCGGGGCCTCCCTCCCTTCCCCCAGCCAGCCCTGCCCCCTGGTCGAACTCCCAGACGAACTCCTGGTCCAGGGGACAATTTGCATACTATGCTTTTATTATATAGGATATATGTATACATATACACTGAGTGGCCAGATTATTATGATCTCTGAATGCATAATAATCTGGCCACTCAGTGTGTGTGTGTGAATATATATATATATATATATATATTAGAGGCCCAGTGCATGAATTCGTGCATGGGTGGGGTCTGGCCAGCCTGGCCAGGGGGAGGGGACATGGGTGGTTGGCTGGCCTGCCTGCTGGTTGAACTCCTGGTCGAGGGGACAATTTGCATATTAGCCTTTTATTATATAGGATATACACTGAGTAGCCAGATTATTATGTGTTCAGAGATCATAATAATCTGGCCACTCAGTGTGTGTGTGTGTGTATGTGTATGTGTGTGTGTGTATATATATATATATATATATATATATATATATATATATATATAATATATTACAACTTTATTATTCTTTCATCCATCAATAGACTTAGGTTGTTTCCATGTTATGGCTATGGCTATCACAAATAATGCCGCAGTGAACACAGGAATGAAGATCTCTTTTTGAGTTAGTGTTTTTTGGATATATTCCCCGAAGTGAAATTGCTGGGTTGTATAGTAGTTCCACTTTAAAATTTTTGAGGGTCCTCCACACTGTTTTCCATAGTGACTGTACCAATTTACAGTCCAACCAATAGGAACAGGGTTCTTATTTTTGCACATCCACTCCACAATTTATTGCTTGTCTTTTTGATGATTGCCATTTTGGTTTTAATTGTCATTGTGGTTTTAATTTGCATTTCTCTTATGACTAGTGACATTGAGCACCTTTTCATATACCTGTTGTCCTTTTTTTACATCTTTTTTGGATACATATTTATTCAATTCCTTTGTCTAATTTTTAAATTAGGTTATTTGGTTTTTCTGCTATTGAGTGGTATAAGTTCTTTATATATTTTGGATATTAACCCCTTATCAAAAATATGGCTTGCAAATATTTTTTCCCATTCTGTATGTTGCCTTTTTCACTTTGTTGATTATTTATTTTGCTATGTATAAGCTTTTTAGTGTGATGTAGTCCCTTGTTTATTTTTTTTGCTTTTGCTTAAGTGTCATATCCAAAAGAATCATTTCTGAGACTCATGTCAAGGAGCTTAATTTCTACATTTTCATCTAGGAGTTTCATGGTTTCAGGTCTTATATTTAAGTCTTTCATTCATTTTGAGTTAATTTTTTGTGATGTATTATGAGTTCAGTTTTATTCTTTGAAGTGGTGAATTTTTAATTATCCCAACCCCATTTACTGAAGAGACTGTGTTTTCTCCATTGAGTATTCTTGGCTTTCTTGTCAAATATTAGTTGATCATATATGCTTGAGTTTATTTTGGGCTCTCATTAATCTGCTTTAAATATGAATGTCTCTTGCACTTTAGTAAAATGTCCAAACTCTTTCTTTGCACATTTTTTTTGTCTTACGTGACATAAACCAAGTATATAAGAGCACAGCACAGTTCCTTTGACATTCATGGGTGGTGATAATTTTAGATGATTTTATGTGCCAAACACCAAGCAGAACATGAAGCAGAACAAGATGACTTAAAGATCATTGCCTTTTCAAAGGTCATCCAGCAAGAGAGCTGAAAGAATGAGAGCTGCCAGTCTGAGCTGGTCTATTTTGATGCTTGAGTGCTATAAAATGTAATTTTTGAATAATTCAAGGGTGCTGTTTCTACTTGCTTGAATTAAATGCCTGAAAATTTAAGTAGTTCAGGATTGAATAGCTTAAAGGAAAACTAATACTTATGTGCTGAGTTATTTTTGAGATCAGAAAGGGCAATGGCATTAATGATAATAGCATCCATGACAATAACAATAGCTAACTGTTGGGCCTGCTCTAAATGTTAAATCATTCAGTTAACTATTTGTTATCCACTGGGAAAGAGAGGGAACACATTTAAATATATGTCTACCACTCACATCCTAAACATAAGCTTGGATGCTTAGAATTGAAGATGAAAAAAAGCAGAAGTCCAAATGTATTTATTAAAAATTAGTGGACTTATTGAAATACTTTCATAAAAAAGAGAGAGACAGGAAAGATACAGTCCTCTGTATGATTTCTTTGATGTCTGCATAACTGAACTGACTGGCTCTTCCAGAATTATTTAAGAATC
Source organism: Cnephaeus nilssonii (assembly GCF_951640355.1). Lineage (NCBI taxonomy): Eukaryota > Metazoa > Chordata > Mammalia > Chiroptera > Vespertilionidae > Cnephaeus > Cnephaeus nilssonii. Next base: position 41,838,173 of record NC_137076.1, read on the forward strand.
TGCTTTGTTTATGTAGTAGAAAGTAAATGAAACACATTTTATTATGTGGAATAATTTCAGATGCAGAAAAACGTTCCCAAAATACTGTAAATAGTTCTTATTTACCCTTCACTCAGTTTCGCTGAATGGTAAGATTTTAAATAACCATAGCTCAATTATCAAAACTAGGAAATTAAATTGAATTGAACCATGACCTCCTGGTTCATAGGATGATGTTTAACCACTGAGGTACACCAGCCAGGCAAGACTTTTTCATTTTTAGGAATCATTTTTTTTATCTATTAATATGGTGTATGATATTAAAAGATTTCCTAACATTGAATTAGCCTTGTATCATTAGGCCATGATTTATCATTTATTAAGGTAGGGTTGGATTCTGCTGTCAAATCTTTTCTTTTTTATCTTTGAATCAATATCCATAAGTAAAATTTCTACTTTTGCCCATGATGAAATAACAAAGACTGGCTTTAAGCTTCTTCTTGAAAAAACTAAGAAATAGCCCCAAATATGTGAAACAATGGTTTTCAATATCGGGCATCAGCCATTAAATAATACTGGCTCTTGAGAGACATGAAACAAATGAGGTGAGCTTTATGACTTCCCAAGTTTACTGCCCAGAGCAAGCATGTCAAACTCATGGCCAACAAGGAATATGTTTGTGGTCCAGCCAATATAATGGTATGTAAGAAACATTTTAATGAAAATTTCGTAACTTAATGTTTACAGTATCCTGTTATACATAATCCTATCTAATAAAAGAGTAATATGCAAATTGACTGTCACTCCAACACACAAGATGTCTGCCCCCTTGTGGACACAAGATGGCCACCACAAGATGGCCAGTAGGGGAGGGCAATTGGGAGGGACTAGGCCTGCAAAGGAGGGCAGGTGTGGGCGATCAGGCCAGCAGGGGAGGGCAGTTGGGAGGGACTAGGCTGGCAGGGCAGTTGGGGGTGATCAAGCCTGCAGGGGAGGGCAGTTAGGGGTCTCCAGGCTGTCAGAGGAGGGAAGTTGGGGGCGACTGGGCCTGCAGGGAAGGGCAGTTGGGGGGGGGACCCAGGCCTGCAGGGGAGAGCAATTAGGGGCGATAAGGCTGGCAGGGGAGGGCAGTTAGGGGTAACCGGGTCAGCAGGGGAGGGCAGTTGGGGGGGACCGGGCTGGCAGGGGAGGGCAGTTAGGGGCAATCAGGCTGGCAGGGGAGAGCAGTTAGGCATCAATCAGACTGGCAGGGGAGTGGTTAGGGGGTGATCAGGCTGGCAGGCAAAAGTGGTTAGGGGCAATCAGGAAGGCAGGCAGGCAAGCATTTGGGAGCCAGCAGTCCTGGATTGTGAGTCCTGGATTGTGCATAAGGCACATAAGGCAAATGATTGCAACATAGGTTGCATTCATTTCCCTTACGTGCCTTATGCACAGGTGCACCATTTCTCTCCACTAATACTGGCAGCGAATATTTTAGCAGCCAATTGCCATGTCATTAGTTTTGGACTGACTTGTTTGGCTGGAGTGTGCAACAAGAAATATTTCGCTTTTGAAGAACAAGAAAAATAGGGTATTTGCATTACACTTATTAATTTGTGCAGTTATTCAGTGTCTGGTAAGTTAATTTTCAAGAAAAAAAATAATTTTTATTAAAATGTTCTAGTATTTTATGTTAACGATTACTCATTTATTTCAGCCCTTTGTATTCAGTGTGTCTCTATCAAAATAAACCTACGTTTCTATGAAAATTGAAGCTTTTGTTTTTTTTGCGGCCCACATAAACTTAAACCTTGTTTATTTGGCCTGTGTCAGCCTTTGAGTTTGACAGAGAATATTCCAAGGTCAAGGGCATTGAAGGGGAAGCCTGGTAGAATGCAGCAGGATTTGGGGAGTGGCTACTCTCCTCCCCCAGCTCAGCTCCACTAGGAACCTTTCCCGGGGTTCTCCCTAGATTCCCTGTAAGGTCTTAGTGAGGTTCCTCAAGGAAATGCCCACAGGAGAGTGAAAAATGCCCTCTTTCTGTGGCTTCAGGACATCCACACCATCCCATACAGTGCCTTTAAAACTTGTTATTAATACTTAGCTAAATCTTATAACTAGCTCACGTGACATCTGGTGACTTCTACTCCAATTAGCAAATGCTCAGGTCCTGTTTCTCTCTGCAAGTGTCTGTTTCTCTTCAAATTATATGTTACTTGCTTGCCAAACAAACTTATTTCTTGAACAGGCTGAAAAAAAATTAATTGTTCAGCAATTATTTTTTTTTATAAGTGTGTGAGTGATACTCTTTTCAGCTCTCTCTATCTTCAAGCTGAAACTGGAAGTCCAAACCAAAACAGTTTTAATAGGAAATTTATGTGTATGACACTCAATAAATGTGGTGCTATAAACTATAATGAATAGATGCAAAGGTTTGCTGTGGTATCTAGTTATGCTAATATATGATAATGGATCCAGGATAGTCCTCTGATTCTGTCCTCCCCCGCTCTCCCATTCTCTCCCATAAAGCTCATTTATTAATGAACCTCCTCTCTGCCATCTTTGTAAAATACTACACTATTTCTGAGAACACAGTCAGGTGGTCAGCTCCACCAATATTAGATCCCCCTGTCTTGCCTCTAACATTTGCAATCCCTTTCTTTCTGTTAACATAAACATTAAAACCTCTGAAGAATTCTTTCTGAGTTTATTTGAGCCAAAACTGTCAACAATTGCTGGGAAGCAAAATCTCCAGGGATTGAGATATGGCTCCAGAGAATGGCAGTTTTGCACCTTATTTTATACATTACAATCAAAAGGGGAGACATAAGTGGATTACATGAAATTCCTTGGTGATAGATCAGGGAGGTGGGAGAAAGCAAAGTGAGAAACCTCTGAGATTGGGTAAAAAAGTAAAATGATAGACTCATACCTCTTTTACTTATGTGGGTGCAGGATAGTTAACAGTCAACAGTGAACTCAATAACAATGAGGGATTTGTGGTCTCCACAGAGTGGTGCCTGTACTTTGAGGAGTTAGGAAAAAGGAAAATTACTTTGACATTCCAACGATATATTGTCATAGACGCAGAAAGACAATAGACAGGCTCAGTTAAGGTAAAGCTTGACCTTTGTAATGGAAGAAAGTGGCCTAGGACATGACTACCAACCATAAACTGCTTTTAGTTTAAAAAGTTTTAAATGCAGACCATTCTTTGTGGTTACCTTAGGTCTCTGAGGCAGCCAGGCCACCATGCGGGCCTTCCCTGAGTTTGTCAGGTTAGCAGGTGGCCCCTTTTCATTCACTTTTCAAACTACCTCTAACTGGAGTTTTAGAATTCTCCATTCTCAATCGTTTTCTGTTTGCTCCCTCTTATCTTGGAAACACATAATCCCAGTGCTCTCCCAATCTCACCTTTTCTAGAAGGTAATCATGCCCATTGAAGGTAACTAATAATCATTTTTAACAATTTCAAAAGCTGAGGTGCTTTTTTGTGTGTGATAAAACTAAATAGCACAGCTGATCTCACTCATGACTCCTTATAACTTTGTAACCCGAGATATTCTCTAGGTTTAATGTTGACCCAAATTAAAACTCTGCAACTTCATAACTTTGTTATACTGAGCAACTCTCTTCAACCTTTCCACCTCTTTACCTAGTATTGCAAGGACATTGCAATTTTAAATGTCTATGATCATATTAGATTTCTATACATTCTGTAAAAACAGCTGTATTATAGAATTCCACTGTTGGAAATAAAATGTAACAGCTGTATTATAGATACATTTTATTTCCAACAGTGGAATTCAATGATTGAATTGTTTTGGTAGATGTCAATCATTTTAAAATACTAGAAATTAGTATTTAAATGTGTAGTTATCTATCAATCGCCACCTAGAAATAACCCTCGGCTAACATACCACATTTTATTTCATTTTAGTTTCAATCTCTTCAATGTGAGAGTTTATGCATAGAAACTTCCTTCAGTTTGAGACTCATAGAGGATAATTGTTAACAAGAAGCAGGACAAGTAGGAAGAGAAACTTGAAACAGAGGAAGAGGAGGTGAGAGAGGAAGCCTATCTGAGGAGGGCATATCTTGATATACTAGAAGAAAAAAGATAAAATTGCCTTTTTTGTAACTCGCCTAAAATTATCCAGTTCCATAGGCTGTGACATGTAAATTTCTGTGATTTTTAAGAGTGAACCTAGATACCAAAAAGTGGGGTTCTGGTGTTACATGATTTCCTTGGTACCCGCACTCCTATTCTCTCTGCTGTTCACCAGTAGCTCTTCCCTTGAACTTACATTTTGTTGCTTCCAGGACAGTTCTCTGACTTCCATTTTTAAAAAAAATATATTTTATTGATTTTTTACAGAGAGGAATGGAGAGGGATAGAGAGTTAGAAACATCGATGAAAGAGAAACATCAATCAGCTGCCTCCTGCACACCCCCTACTGGGGAGGAGCCCGCAACCAATGCCCTTGACCGGAATCGAATCTGGGACCCTTGAGTCCGCAGGCTGACACTATCCACTGAGCCAAACCGGTTAGGGCTGACTTCCATTTTGACCAGTTTCGCTACTTCCAATCAGGTCTATATGGCTTCAGATGAGAACACGCTGAGTTTAGTGACAATGTACATCTTTCTCTTGTGATCATATATCAGAGTGAAACTTAGTATGTGAGGGAATCTGGAGCATATGTGGGTTTGGATAGTAGGAAGAGTTAGCATTCTGCTCTTTGTGGAAATGGTAGTTACATCTCATTTAGGAAAGATTCATAGTGCTCTACGTTGCTTATGCTGGCCATGGCTTTGTTGAGGAAGTCCAAAAGAAACAACACTGTGACTTGTGATTATTCATTAAAAAAAAAAGACATAATTTATTAGAAAATCCACAGGGCTTTATGGGAACCATCCTTACTTTAAATAACTATATGAAGCCTGAAGAGTTTAAGAATGCAGCAGTTTTAATACTCAGTCATTGAGTGATAACAGATACCACTTGTGAAACTGTAGCCTAAAAAGTGAAGTAAATTATCCTATTACTTTATATTTTCAGTGAATCAGTTAAGTGCAGTATGGAGTCAAATTTTAAAGTGGTGCTTTTGAGCAGGCAGATGAAACTCTAAGTATTTCCTATAATTAAAAAAAAAGCATTTAATTAAGAGCTCATAAAACTGAGCTGAACTCTCTAAGAACTAATTATCTTCTGATGCTCTTAACCTTATTTCAGGTTGTGCCTATATTCATGACAACTAAGCAAATTAGGAGGCATAGAATTTCAGAAAAAGAAACTTGTGTGAAAATGTCAAATTCAGATATTACCACTCTCAACAACAATATGAAAAATGAGCCTAAAATGGTCTCAGAACAATTGCAGATACAGAGAACTGAAGGAACATAGCATAAATTGCTGGGGTCAAATATTTATTTTATAGAGCAGATATTCTATGATTTCCAGAATATACCTGTAGCTAATATCCATCCATGCCTTCCTTCATGCAACATATTTGACTACTGTTTGCTAGACATCGTGTTATGCCAGATACTAACATGCTATAAGAGACACAATGCCTGGGTCCAAAGTGTTTGTAGTCATACAGATATATCTTTTAGCAATTTTATTATTTTGTGAGCAATAGTAATTTGAGTTTTTTTTGTTTTTGTTTTTTACATTTTTATAAAGACTGCACAGGAAGCATAAGAGAGGCATTTAACTTGGCCTTTGATGAAGGAGAGAATAAAATAAGGCTTCTTAGAATACTTGAGTTCTATAATATTACTATAATGATTACTTGGAGGAATAATTTTTTAAAAAAAGACATGATAGGTAGGAACAAACAAACAAAATTCAAGATGAAGGAAATGAAGGAAGTCCCAGAAACAGAATAACAACAAAGACATAGGATGGATAATTTCCAATCCATTAAAGGGAGGAAAATTTTAACAAACATGTCTCAACCAGTGTCAGTCGTGATGGTTAATTTTGTCAAATTAACTGGGGTGGCCAAATATTTGGACAAATACAATTCTGGGTGTTTCCGAGAGGGTATTTGGGATGAGTTGGACATTACATTTATAGACTGAGTAAAGCTGATTGTTCTCCCTAATGTGGGGGTCCTCATCGCACCTGAAAGTCTGAATACCACAAAATGGTGGGCCCTCCCCCAAATAAGTGGGAAATCCTCCTCCGTCTGCCTGAGGCCTTTGAGCTGTGGGACATAGGCTTTTCCCTGCATCCAGGCTCCAATGGAAATATCCCTTCTTCCTGGGTCCAAGCCTGCCAGCTTTGGGACTTGATCTATACCATTGGCTCTCCTGGTCTTCAGGTTACCAACTGCAGATCTTGGGGATTTATCAGTCACCATAATTACATGAGGCATTTCTTTATATGAAATAAATAAATAAATAAATAAATAAATAAATAAATAAATGATAGATAAATAAAAAGTGAAAAACTAAATAATTTCTATTGATTTGGTTTTGCTGGAGAACCCTGAGTAATACACAGTTTGAGCTACTATCTTGAAGTCATGGGAATATGTAAAACACAAATAACATGACAGACATAAGTTGAAACATGTCTATCTATAATAATAAAAGAGTAATACTGTATTTTCCGGCGTATATGACGACTGGGCGTATAAAATTTTCCTGGGTTAAAAAGTCGTTTTATACACCGGATAATACAGTAGTCCAATATATCTAATCCATTATATCTAATCCCATCAATATAGTCCAATATACCACATTTTCCAGCGTATAAAACGACTTTTTAACCCAGGAAAATCTTATACGCCCAGTCGTCTTATACGCCAGAAAGTATGGTATGCTAATTAGACCAGACATCTTTCCAGATGACCTTCTGGAGGAAGCTGGGGGCCGTGAGGGAAGCCAGGGTCCTGGATGCCAGAGGGAAGCTGCTGCCTACTCTTGCATGGGGAAGGAAGGCCTACTCTTGCATGAATTTCGTGCATTGGGCCTCTAGTAAGCATATAAATGTTATCGATTTAAAAACACAATATCTTCTCTTAAAGGTATTTGAACAGTTATGACTAAGCAGTGAAACATTCCTGGTGGTAAAAGAATTGGACAGGCTAAAATGCAAGGCCTCATTCTCCAAACAAGTATTTCAAGTATTTGATCTCTGTCCTAGTCATCTGTCCCAGTAATGACACCCCTCCTGGGGTCAATAATGGACCGAGTACAGGTCAAATTGGAAAGAGTCATGGGATACAGGAGAGTGAAAACATTTTAGGTGAGAGAATACTTTATGATGCCTCCGTATTATATCTATGTAGTTACCTAGCTGATCATGCACCAACATAGCATAAGATTTTTAAAATTGCTGACAAGATTTTTATTGTCTTCTTTTTTACTTACCTGTACTTTAACGAATCATTATAATCATTTAAATTTTTAAAATATAATGAAACCAGAGGTATCTGATGTCTTTGAGTTGTCTATCTGTGAAACCAAGTGACTTGTATATATAAAGTCTAGCAGGGGCTCCATTATATACAAAGAGTACTAACTGACTGCCAGTGATTTCCCCTCCATTGATTTTTTTTTTTCTCAAAACAAAGATTGGAAAATATTCACCTGTAACTCTAGGAAATAGTCTATTCAACACATAGGATAAAATAGCATATGTAAGCACATGGCTTCTTCCCAAAAGGGTTGTGTAAGCTGTAAACTGGACTGTATCGTCTCATGCAGGATTTAATCATAATCATTATTATGCCACAGGGGCTGGGAATCCAGTGATGTTCACACTGGCCAGGAAGAAGCCTGGAAGTGGGAGTTTTAGTGTTGAAGGGATGCTCGAGGTTTTACTTTATGGTCAATGTGTTATTCAGTGTCGTAGTTTATAGATCAATATATTTTACCATATGGCAGCATGAGCTTCATTTGCCTGTTTCATAAATGACATATACCAGATGTTTATTTTTAATGTGAGCATCATTTTGGAAAATGTGAATCATAAAATGTACTATGAAACCCAACTAATGAGGTTACTCAGGTAACCATATTCATAGCTAACTACCTGTCTAATCAGCATACTGATGAAAGCTTGTTGAAATCTTCAACTGTTTTCTTCTATTTTTCCACTAAATTAAAAAAAAAGAAAATTTTTACAAAGCACCATTTTTAGATCATTTAAATAGTGCTAATAGTATGAGTCAACATGTATCTGAACTGAAGTATACAGGGCTCCTTGCCTTTAACAACAGTGGTTATTGCCTTCATTAAGGAATTAAGGAAAAGAAAGGAAACAAAGCATTACATGGATTAGAATCATAGAGCTAATGCACAATCAGCATATCCTTTGTAGATAGTTTTCTTTTGTTCTTCTGGAACAGAGAATCAAGAACAATTTTGTGTAAGATCCGCAAAATATAGTGAGCTACACAATCAATCCTGCTTTACCATGCAGGCGTCCTCAAACTACGGCCCGCGGGCCACATGCGGGTGTTTTTGCCTTTTTACTTCAAAATAATATATGTGCAGTGTGCATAGGAATTTGTTCATAGTTTTTTTTTAAACTATAGTCTGGCCCTCCAATGGTCTGAGGAACAGTGAACTGGCCCCCTGTTTAAAAAGTTTGAGGACCCCTGCATGGGGGTCTTAGAGAATCTCAGTGTAAGTGGTGTATTTTAGTTCAACATTTAATTTGTTAACATCTGATGACTTCCTTTCTCTTGATGTACTTCATTTACTATTTATCAGTCTTTGCACCTTGATTAATATAGCATAGGGATGACTTTATGAGACCTGGAAAAATTATAGGAATTATCTATATAGGACCTTATATTTTAGGCTGTTTAATTATTTTACCATCAAAATGATCCAATTCTTCATCATTAAATTTATCATTACTTAATAGTGTATCTTACTCTATAACAGTGATTCAGTAAAAAAAGTTGTGGACAGAAGAATATTTATTAACACTTCTAAGTACTCTTCCACTACAGTGGATTTGGCACTATTTATACATTGGTTGTTTCATTAAACAAGCATATGTATTAAAATTAGATGCCCATACTTCCTGATATTGTGATAATTTTGTACTTATTTCCTCATGTATGTGACATCCACTTATATATATTTTTAAAGAATGAATCATCCAACAGAAAAGGCATTAATTAAGTTATAGCAAGATTTAAATTTATTTGAATAAATATATAAACTAAAAAATAAATGTAGGATACACATTTTTATCTTAAAAATATTAAAACTCTTTTTCTAGTGGGCATGCAATATCCATATTGAATTCTTCAGCAGTCCTAAATTCAGGCAATAAAAACAATAAAAAAATATAAAACCCTAATTCCTGTTGCTGAAAGCAAGATAACTTCAATTGTGAGTGACATTTTATATTGCACAAATAATGGAATTTTAATGAGTTTGCTAATGGAATATGTCAACATTATAATTTAACCTTGCCTGAACATCTCCTATGTGCAAGTTTTGGTGATGAATAATAAGCAAATAATAATAATAATGATGATGATTAGACTTAAGTAGACTAAATTAGTAACAATACAAAATAACATAAGATAAATGCAATACACTAGACAAGCCAGATATTCTGAGAAGTTACTGTGAGTAATTCTTATTAATTACAAAATTAGAGGTCAGGAAAAACAACACACACCTCCGGCAGAGGAAATGATAAGTAAAGAATTAAATGATCAGTTTTTACAAGAGGAATTTTGCCCATATTCACATGTGACATGGCAGATCCAGGGCTCCAAAGTCATTCATCGCTTTACCTGAGGGAAAAATGGAGTACATTAAGATGCTCAGATATGCCCAACCAGTGTGGCTCAGTGGTTGAGAATTGATCTATGAACCAGGAGGTCATGGTTGGATTCCGGGTCAGGGTAAGTGCCTGGGTTGTAGGGTCGGTCCCTAGTAGGGGAGATGCAGGGGGCAGCCTATCAATGATTCTCTCTCATCATTGATGTTTCTGTCTCCCTCTCCCTTCCTCTCTGAAATCAATAAAAATTTTTTTTAAGATGCTCAGGTTTCTTTAAAGTTTGCAAAATGGTGGGTGATATATGCAAAAAAGAGTCTTGATATTAATTTTTCATCAAGTTGTATATGCAGATAATACATTTTAATCAGATTTCTCTAACTCCTATGGTGCTATGAAAAGCATACATGACAAGAAAGGCAATCTTTATGCTTTAATGATGGGCAGAATTAAGTAAAAGTAGAAAATTGGAGACAATAAAGCATAAAGATGAACACAAAGGTGAAAATATTCTAGAAAGAGGTGGGACATTTATCAGTAACAATTTAAAATTATTATTTACTAGAGGCCCGGTGCACAAAATCGTGCATTGGGGGGGAGTATCCCTCAGCCCGGCCTGTACCCTCTTATAATCTGGGACCCCTCGGGTAGGGTCCCTAGGCCTGGCCGGCAATCAGGGCCTATCGGGGCTTTCCTTCCCCCGGCTGCCGGAAGCTGGCCTCACCCCCACCGCTGCCACTGCTTGCCATCTGTGTGGCCCTGTCTCCCTTCCCACCACCAGTCGTCTCCCTCTGCAGGCAACAGGCATGGGGTGTGATCGCTTGGCTGGCCTGGGCCTCCCTCTGCAGGGCAATCGCTGGCCAGCCCCACACATCTGCCACTGTGTCACTGGCCCGTAGCCTGGGCCTCCCTCTGTGGGGTGATTGATTGCAGAGCCCCCCATCGATCACCCAACAGAGGGTGGCCTGGGCTCCATCTGTGGGGTGATTATGGGGCAATGACAGGGCCCCCCAACCAATCACTTCGCACCCGCCTTGGGTGGCCTGGCGCCAGTGCGTGTCATAGCATGGTCATCTGGAAGGTTGTCCAGATGGTTGTTCTGCTGTTCAGTCGTTGGGTCAATTTGCATATTATACTTTTATTATTATTGATTATCCTTTTGCAAAATCTAGGGACACACAGGAAAATTTAGCTCATTTAAAGAAAATACAAACATTTTTTGTTTGGGAAAACAACTAGAAATTAAGTAGTCTATAGGAAAATCAGAACTATGAAACATTTAATGCCAACAAACTTATTAGGTTAAAAGAGATAAAAAAGTGCTTTGCTCAACATGTATGTTTAAACAGAATGAAGAATATTGTGAATGTCAGTTAATCGTCGGGGTAGTTAATAATAATGTGAAAAATGTGCTGGGATAAGCTGCAGCTGAATGTCACTAAACCAATGACTTGAATGGAAATGAAAGTCACTAACAGAAATTAAATCTGCTCTTAATAGTATGAGAACAAGATGGAGAAAACCAGTGGAGGATGAAAGGTAGAGGCTTAATTAATTAGGACAGAATTAAAATTACTATTAAGACTATTCCATAGGATTTTTTGATCACTCAACTGTATGGGGAAGTATTATAAGAACACTCTTTAAAAATTGTATTAAGTGGGATTCTGCTTGATTGAGACTTTAAATTGCAGAAAACTTTTTGTATAAGCTGATAATTTTTAAGTGATAAAAAGTATTTAAGGGCATACCTGGCAACCCTGGCTAGGGCAAAGGCTTTTACTAGCTTTCAATGTTTTTTCCTATTTGATCTTATTTGAAAGGTTCAGAATTCTGCTGCTGCACTGCAACCCTTCCTGTTTTGTCAGTGGATCAGAGGAAATAAATCATACAGCATGCTCATAAAGACATTAAAGGGAGACTGCTGCTTAAAACACATCTTGAGAGTGGGGACAACCACAGCAATCCCAGCTTATGAGAAAGCTCTGAGAAAATACAGGCGTGCACCACTCTCACACGCATTCCCAGTTTGCTAAGTGCATGAGCCAATTCTTCCCTCGTATAAGAGGAGAGCATCTTTTTTATATACAGAGAACAGAATGAAGGTATTGAAAACATGTTGCTTCTAATGACTATATTTATGCAGCAAATTTTCTCTCACTTTTTTTCTTTGTCCAGCCCACTTTCCTAGTGGAATTTTTGCTTATAAAAAAAACACCTATCTGGATGAAGTATTAAAATGCAATCTGGCAAACAAGTAGTTGCTTATGTTTTTGTTTACCAGCTTAAAAGACCCAGGATAAATGGGGTGAACTGTAGACCAATACATGAAAGATACTTTCTAATGTACTTGAATCCAGGAATTTCACATTTTTTATTAGAATTTGGGATACATAGGTATTAGTATTTAAGTGACAGAGGCATATGTATATTCTTCATAACTCCCAAATTCTCTAATACACACACACACACACACACACACAATATATATATATATATATTACCTGATGATATTCAGAGTGTCCTATAAATAGCATCATTATTATGTTACTAGTACTTTATTTTCTCATAGTTTTGGAAGTCAGAAGTTCAAGATCAAGGTGTTGTCAGGATTATTCCTTTCTGTAGACTCTCTTTGGCTTGTAGATGACCATCTTCTCTCAATGTCATCACATGTTCTTTGTCTTTGTGTGTCTGTGTCCTATCTCCTCTTACAAGGATACCAGTCATTTTGGATTAGGGTTGACGCATATGACCTCATTTCATTTTAAAAAAATATATTTTATTGATTTTTTACAGAGAGGGAGAGAGAGTTAGAAACATTGATGAGAGAGAAACATCAATCAGCTGCCTCCTGCACACCCCCTACTGGGGATGTGCCAGCAACCAAGGTACATGCCCTTGACCGGAATCGAACCTGGGACCCTTGAGTCCACAGGCCTACGCTCTATCCACTGAGCCAAACCACTTAGGGCTCGTTTCAATTACCTCTTTAAATACCTTATCTGCACATGCAGTTGCATGCTGAAGTATTGGGGGTAAAGATTTCAACATATAAATTTTGGGAAGTCATAATTCAGCCCATAACACATAGTATAATTTTACAAATGAGAAAATTAAGTCATAGAACACTATATTTCCTCAAAATCTCTTAGCAGGTGAAATGAAAAAAACACACAAGGAAAAAGTATTTGAGGAACACAAACCAAAAGAGCTAAGAAAAATTTTATCTACAATTTTCAGGTATGATAGGAATTTTCTATTGATGGAACAAAGCCTGATATATGTAACACACACATTTACTTTCTTAGTAACTGACAGCACAGTATTTTATTTTCTCACATATATTTACTATTAAAATTCACTAATTACTTATTTCATAAAATTAATAATGTAATGCAATTTATAAAAATACATTTATATTGGCCTGGCTGGTGTGCCTCAGTGGTTGATCATCAATATATGAACCAAGAGGTCATAGTTCAATTATTAGTCAGGGCACATGCCCCGGTTGTGGGCTGGATCCCCAGTAGAGGGGGAACATGCAGGAGGCAGCCTACCAATGATTCTCTCTCATCGATGTTTATCTTTCTCTCTCCCTTCCTCTCTGAAATAAATAAATAAATAAATAAATAAATAACAAATACATTTATATTTATTAATTAAGTTGGAATTGTTATTCTCTTTAGTGCCTCTTTCCAGTACCTCCTAAGAGTTAGAATTGCCCAAATATTTTCTGATTTTTAGTATAACTTTGTTGAAGAGAAATTTTTAGAAATCCCTAACATTATTAACTGGAAGTAATTTTCTATTTTAATCCATTAAAAATTATTCATTTTTACCTATAGTATTGTAGGTAAAGGTCCATTTGTTAATTCTAGGCACAATGATAGAGTATTGTTTCCTATGAGTAAAATGAAAATAAGATTTTTCAATAGTTTCATTTTTTGGTATCAGAAGTACTTGTTTGACTTCCAGTCAAGACAGAATAGTGAGATTTACCCTCTCTCCTGAAACAACCAAAAGAAAGGAAAAGAAGGAAGGAAAGAAATACAAAAGAAAAAAAGAAAGAACAAATATTTGAAACAAAGGTTTTCATGTCTCTGGACATCAGTTCACATAGTACAGTCATCCCTGTGAGAAAAAACAAAAAACTTAGATTCTATGATATGTGTGACTTTCCAGGCACTGATACATAAAGAGACTCCTCAGGTGGGGCCTGGTGACTCCCTGAGTGGAGAGGATGTTGCTGAGATTTCAGGGAAACATAGGTGGCTACAGTTGGCAAGATAGCGTATCAGACAAGAGAGAGCTACACAGAGAAGGACGCAAAGATCTGAGAAGGATCCCCTTTCCATATTCACTGAGTAATTGTAAACATATACATAAAAGGAAATTACCTAAGAATAGAGACAGATATATTGAAAAGGATTAAGGGTAACAGTGCCTGATGCTAATATAGGACCAGGAATATTTCCTGTTCTATCAGCCAGGTTGGAAAAAAATCTCATAATTCCTGGAACACCGTGTAACATATCCAGAACCATCTTGTCTCAATAGTGGGGGAAATTAGCCCTAGACTAAACATGGCTCTGATCTTGTCTAACAAATCTTAAAAGTAAGACACAAAAAGATTAAACTATTCCCAAGTAACTAACCTGGGCCCCAAACCAAAGCAGTAGATTTATAGGAGAATAAAAATATCTAGTACTCAATACATGACATGGCATAATCTCACTATTAGAATTGAAAACAGTGAGATTAAAACTGTGATGACTACTCTTGTTATGGTCAAAAGGTTAAGTAGATACAATAAATATATCAGAAAGCCCAACTTGAGCTTCCCGAGATGAAAACTACAATGTCTTGAATGAAAAGTACATTGGATATGTCTCTTGGCATTCTGAATGTCCTCTTTTGAAAAGTATCTATTTAGATCCTTTGCCCATTTTTTGATTGGATTGTTTATCTTCCTTTTGTTAAGTTGTATGAGTTCCCTGTAAATGTTGGAGATTAAACCCTTATCAGAGATAACATTGGCAAATATGTTATCCCATGCAGTGGGCTTTCTTGTTGTTTTGTTGATGGTTTCCTTTGCTGTGCAGAAGCTTTTTATTTTGATGTAGTCCCATTTGTTTATTTTCTTCTTAGTCTCTCTTGCCCTAGGATCTGTGTCTGTAAAGATATTGCTACAACATATGTCTGCAATTTTGCTTCCTATGGAGGCTTGTAGGATTTTTATGGTTTCCTGTCTTACATTCAAGTCCTTTAGCCATTTTGAGTTTGTTTTTGTGCATGGTGTAAGTTGTTGGTCTAGTTTCATTTTTTTGCATGTATGTGACCAAATTTCCCAGCACCATTTATTAAAGAGACTGTTTTGACTCCATTGTATGCTCTTGCCTCCTTTGTCAAATATTAATTGAGTATAATGGCTTGGGTCAATTACTGGGTTTTCTATTCTGTTCCATTGGTCTATATGTCTGTTCTTGTGCCAGTACCAGGCTGTTTTGAGAACTGTGGCTTGTTAATATAGCTTGATGTTGGGTATTGTGATCCCTCCAACTTTATTCTTCTTTCTTAGGATAGCGGTGGCTATTCAGGGTCTTTTTTTATTCCAGATCAATTTTTGTAGTTTGTTCTAGATCTTTGAAATATGCTATTTGTATTTTAATAGGTATTGCATTGAATCTATAGATTGCTTTAGGTAGTATGGACATTTTAATGATGTTGATTCTACCAATCCATGAACATGGTATGTTCTTCCATTTGTTTATGTCTTCCTCTATCTCTTTTTTCCAATGTCCTGTAGTTTTCCGAGTACAGGTCTTTTATGTCCTTAGTTAAGTTTATTCCTAGGTATCTTAATTTTTTTGGTGCCATGGTAAATGGGATTGTTTTTTTCATTTCTCTTTCTGTGAGTTCATTATTTGGTGTATAAAAAGGCCATAGATTTCTGGGTGTTAATTTTGTATCCTGCTATGCTCAAAGCTCAAAGTCACTAATCATCCAAGAGATGCAAATCAAAACAACAATGAGGTACCACCTCACACCTGTCAGAATGGCTATCATTAACAAATCAACAAATGACAAATGCTGGCGAGGATGTGGAGAAAAAGGAACCCTCCTTCACTGTTGGTGGGAATGCAGACTGGTGCAGCCATTGTGGAAAACAGTATAGCATTTCCTCAAAAATTTAAAAATGGAACTAACATTTGACCCAGTAATACCACTTCTAGGAATATATCCTAAGAAAATAGAAATACCAATTAGAAATGATATATGCACCTCTATGTTCATAACAGCACAATTTACAATAGCTAAGATTTGGAAACAGCCTAAATGCCCATCAGCAGATGAGTGGATTAGAAAAGTATGGTATATCTACACAATGGAATACTACACTGCTATAAAAAAGAAGGAATTCTTACCATTTGCAGCAGCATGAATGGAACTGGAAAGCATTATGCTAAGTGAAATATGCCAGTCAGTGAAAGAAAAATACCACATGATCTCACTCATTTATGGATAATAAAGAACATTATAACTTGATGAACAAAAAGAGGCAGAGAAGCATCGAACAGACTGTCAAGTTACAGCGGGAAGGCTGGGGTGGCGGAGGGCAGGTAAGAGATCAACCAAAGGACTTGTATGCATGCATATAAGCATAACCAATGGACGCAAGACTCTGGAACGGGGGTGAGGGCATGTGCTGGGGGGTAGAGGAGGCTGGGGGAAGGTCAATGGGGGAAAAAAAAGGAGACATATGTACATATTACTATTTGTAATACTTTAAACAATAAAAAAATTAATAAAAAAGAGAAAAGTACATTGGTTAGAATGAAATATTGGTAGATTGGATTTCACAAAATATCACCTTAGTGAACTTGAAGAAAAAGCAAGGAAATCTATCTAAAATTAAACAATGAAAGAATAAATAATTATGAAAATTTAAAAGAGCAACAATGGTAGGGTGATTAAAGTCCTTCTTGGAGATGAGGAGACCACAAAAACATTTGAATAAATAGTGACCACTCTTATAATTGACATTTGATGAGAAGGATGAAGCTATCGACCCAATATCCTAAAAAAAAATAAAACACAAAAAACATGAAGACAATTGCACCAAGGAAAAACATCATCAAATTTCCCAGAAATACTAATAAAGAAAAAAACTTAAAAGTAGAAAAAAAAAAAAAAAGACATGGTTGGTATATAGAAACATAGCTAAGGATGTCTGAAGTGTTTTCTTAAAAAAAAATTGGAGTAAGACGATAGTAGAGTACCATCTTTGAAAAACCAATAAAACTCAAAACAACCTAGAATTTATACCAAGGAAATATTTTTAATAAAAGAACATAAAATAAATAGTTTTGTACATATAAAGTTAAAATAATTCATCATGAGCAGGCCTACACTATATGAAATATTGAAATGTTTAAAGAAAAATGACAGCAAATGGAAATATAAATCTATAGATACAAAGTAAAGAACACTGGATATGGATAAATATAGCTAGAGGTATAATTATGAAATATTTATACTTATTATATATTTTATTCAAAAATATCTGTTTAAAATACAATAAAAATAACCTATGGAATTTATAACTTGGATAAGTAAAAGGTATGACTATAGCATAAAGCCAGAAGAAAAAATGTTGAGTGTATTATTGTAAAGTACTTATTTACATGAAGTAGCATATCACTTTAAGGTAGACTGCTAAGTTAAAAATGTATATTACAAAAACTAAAATAAATAAAATGTAACTAAGAAAGCAAACAAATTAATAAAAACAAATAAGCTACCCAGCTGGCATGGCTCAGTGGTTGAGCATCAACTTATGAACCAGAAGGTCACAGGTTCACTTCCCTGTCAGGGCATGTGCCTGGGTTGCTGGCTAGATCCCAGTGTGGGGCATGCAGGAGGCAGCTGATCAATGATTCTCTCACATCATTTATGTTTCTATCTCTCTCTCCATCTCCCTTCCTCTCTGAAATCAATAAAAATATATTTAAAAAATATAAATCAACACTGGGGATTAAATGGAACCATAAAAATGCCTTAATCTGAAAATACTCATAAAAGAAAAAAGACAGAGAAAGAAACAACTCATGGAAAACAGAAAACATTATCTAAACACCCCCATTAAAAGGCAGAGATAGATTGGACTAAAAAGCAACAGCTAAGTCTTGAGAGATAAGCCTTAAGATAAATTAGAAAATGAAAAGATGATCAAAATCATTAATAATACCATCTAATAAAAGAGAAACATGCAAATTAACCTTACCTCCACTATACCCACAAGCCACACCCACCAGCCAATCAGGAGCAAGTATGCAAATTAACCCAACAAATATGGCAGTGGCCACAGGGCTGGAGAGAGCAGGAGGCTTGGTTTGCCCCTGGCGATGGAGGAAGCCAAGCTTTCCGCCTGCCCTGGCCTACCCTAGCCTCCACTCAAAGCTACAAAGTTTCAATTATAGAAGATAAATAAATCCCAACAAAAATGGTGGCAGCCACGGAGCTGTAGCCAGCCGGAGGCTTGGATTGTCCCTGGCAATGGAGGAAGCCAAGCTTCCCACCCGCCCTGCCTGGCCCTGGCCTCCGCTCAAGGCTACAAAGTTTCAATGATAGAAGATAAATAAATCCCAGATACCAGGGTCTCCACTTGGGTCGACAGGGGGTATGGCCAGCCTGCAAACCACCACAGGCCCCTCGCCCAGGCCACCCCATGCCCCAATGGAATCCCCACCCTGATCTGGGACACCGTTCAGGGCAAACCAGCTGGCCCCCACCTGTGCACCAGGCCTCTATCCTATCTAATAAAAGAGTAATATGCAATTGACCATCACTCCAACACACAAGATGGCTGTTCCCATGTGGTCAAAGATGGCTGCCCCCATGTGGACACTATATGGCCACCACAAGATGGCCAGCAGGGGAGGGCAGTTGGGAGGGGCCAGGCCTGCAAGGGAGGGCAGTTGTGGGTGATCAGGCCAGGAGGGGAGAAGAGTTGGGGGGCCCAGGCCTGCAAGGGAGGGCAGTTGGGGGCAATCAAGCCTGCAGGGGAGGGCAGTTAGGGGTGACCAGGCCGGCAGAGGAGGGAAGTTGGCCGTGACCGAGCCTACAGGGAAGGGCAGTTGGGGGACCCAGGCCTTCAGGGTAGAGCAGTTGGGAGGGACCAGGCCTGTAGGGGAGGGGAGTTGGGGGGGGGGGGACCAGGCCTGCAGGGGAGGGCAGTTAGGGGTGACCATGCCTGCAGGGGAGGGAAGTTAGGGGTGATCAGGCCTTCAGGGGAGGGCAGTTAGGGGCAATCAGGCTGGCAGGGGAGCAGTTAGGTATCAATCAGGCTGGCAGGGGTGTGGTTAGGGGGTGATCATGCTGGCAGGCAGAAACAGTTAGGGGCTATCAGGAAGGCAGGCAGGCGAGCAGTTGGGAGCCAGCAGTCCTGGATTGTGAGAGGGATGTCCTACTGCCCATTTAGTTCAGATCCTATTGGGATCGGGCCTAAATGGGCAGTTGGACATCCCTTGAGGGGTCCCAACTTGGAGAGGGTGCAGGCTGGGCTGAGGGACACCCCCCCCCCCGTGCATGAATTTCATGCACAGGGCCTCTAGTTATGAAATACAATTTAAAATCACAATAAGTTTCTCCTTCACTTATTTAATATCTTAAAAATTTAAAATATGAGCATATCATGGTTTGGTAAAAATGTGGAGGAACCAGAAAACTCACAAGGTACCTATTGGTTGGTATTTTAAACAGTACAAACACTTTGGGAAACTGCTTGGTTATGTCTTTAATTAGAATGACATCCTCTCTAATAAAATGGTAATATGCAAATTAACCATCACTCCGCCACATAAGCCATGCCCACCAGCCAATCAGGACAAGTATGCAAATTAACCCCAATTCAAGATGGCTACAGCCACAGAGAGCAAGGTTTCCCAGGTAACAGAAGAAGCCAAGCTTTCCATAGCTGTTGCAGGCCTAAGCTTCCACTCAAGCTACAAAGTTTCAATTATAGAAGGTAAACAAATTCAAACAAATGGCGGCAGAATGGAGCTTGAGAGAGCAGGCCAGGGTTGCCAGCGGCAACAGGGAAAGCAAAGCTTTCCGCACACCCTGGCTGGGCTCAACCGCTTAAGGCTACAAAGTTTCAATTGTAGAAGGTGAATTAATTGCCACAGAAATGGCTGCTGGAGCCCCAGGCTTGGCTCCGCCCCAGGCTACAAAGTTTCAGTTGTAGAAGGAAAATAAATTCCAGATACCAGGGCCTCCCCTTGGGTTGCCAGGGGGCGTGGCCGGCCTGCAAACCACCATAGGCCCCTCGCTCAGGCTGCCCCACACCCCACGGGAACCCTCACCCTTATCTGTGACACCCTTCAGGGCAAACCAGCTGGCCCCCACCCCTGTACCAGGCCTCTATCCTATCTAATAAAAGAGTAATATGCAGATTGATCATCACTGCAACACACAATATAGCTGCCCCCATGTGGTCAAAGATCCTGCCCCCATGTGGACACAAGATGGTCACTACAAGATGGCCAGCAGGAGAGGGCAGATGGGAGGCACCCGGCCTGCAAGGGAGGGCAGTTGTGAGGGACCAGGCCTGCAAGGGAGGGCAGTTGAGAGGGACCAGGCTTGCAAGGGAGGGCAGTTGGAGGTGATCAACCCTGCAGGAGAGGGCAGTTAGGGATGACCAGGCTGGCAGAGGAGGGAAGTTGGGGGCAAACAGGCTGGCAGGGGAGCAGTTAAGCATCAACCAGGCTGGCAGCGGAGTGGTTAGGGGGTGATCAGGCTGGCAGGCAGAAGCGGTTAGGGGCAATCAGGAAGGCAGGCAGGCAAGCAGTTGGGAGCCAACAGTCCTGGATTGTGAGAGGGATGTCCGACTGCCCGTTTAGGCCCGATCCCACCAGGATCGGGCCTAAACGGGCAGTCGGACATCCCTCCAGGGGTCCCAGATTGGAGAGGGTACAGGCTGGGCTGAGGGACAACCCCCTGCCGTGCACGAATTTTGTGCACCGGGCTTCTAGTGTACATAAATAAGCATATGAGAAAGAAATCATCAGTAGTACATTCATGTTAGGAAATATTACTCAGCAATAAACACATTTTGAGAATTTTTGCATCTAAGTTAATGAATTCTATTGATATACTAGCAGCCCGTTTGCACGAAGATTCATGCAATAGACCTTCATTCACCTGGCTGCCTGCACCAGTTTTCTGCAGGCACCAGGGACCCAGGCCTTGGCTGTGGCCACCGCCTTCTGCCTTTTTTCAGGGTCGGGGCTTGGCCCTGGGCAGCGGCCTTGGGCTCTGCTGCACCCCAGCATCCCTGCTAAGGATCATAGGAGCTGACCCCCGGTGGTTGCCTGCGATCAGTGCAGGCTCCCCGCTGGTGCCCAAGGCCGGGAAAGCCTCCGCCCGAGGCTTTCCTGGCCTTGGGCTCGGCCGCACCAAGCGTCCCTGCTAAGGATCGTAGGAGCCAACCCCGGTAGTTGCCTGCGATCCGTGCAGGCTCCCTGCTGGTGCCCAAGGCTGGGAAAGCCTCCTCCGGACCCCAAAGTCCCTGGGACGGTTTCCTGGTGGGTGTGGCTGGTGGGTGTGGCTGGTGGGTGTAGCGAAGGTACGGTCAATTTGCATATTACTCTATTATTAGGTAGGATAGTATTCTTTTTTCTTGTTTTGGTACTGTCTTGTCTGGTTTTGATACTAGGGTAATTCAGCCTTATGAAATGATTTGGAAAGTGTTCCACTCTCTTCCATCTTTCAGAAGACATTCAGTGAATTCGGAGTCAATTATTCTTTAAGTATTTGGCAGATTTTTCCGGTAAGACCATCTGGACTTGGAGATTTCTTTTGTGTGAACTTTTTGCTTTCAAATTTGATTTATTTAATGTTTTTAGGAATATTCAGGTGATATATTTTATCTTGGTTGAATTTGGTTGCTTGGCAATTTGTGATTTTTGAGGAATTGATCCATTTCTTATAAGTTTTCAAAATTATGAAATGGCATAACATGCACATAAAGAGATGTTCCTCATTGTTAGTCCTTATGGAAATAAAAGTTAAAGCAACAACAAAATATCGCTTTACACCAATCAAAATGACCAAAACAGAAAATACCTATAACACTAAATGATGGTGAGAATGCAGAAAAAAATGATTATTTGGCAGAGCCACAAAAGGATAAAAGTTAGTTTTACAAAGAGGAAAAAGGTACATTTCAGAAAGAGACAACTTCATGTGTAAGGATCTGAAATGCTACAGAGCATAGCATGTTTGAGACATAGAGAAAAGGCTGCAAAGACTGACATAGAGAAAACAAGTGTCTGAGATGATGCTACAATGATAAGTAAAGCCCAAATCGTCCAAAACCATGCACTCTTTGGGGACTTAAAAATACAGGGATGTGATAGAAATATTTCAATCAGAAAAATTATAATCATAGATTTGGATATTATTATAAACTAGAGGCCCAGTGCATTGGGTCTAAACTGGCAGTCAGACATCCATCTCACAATCCTGGACCGCTGGCTCCTAACTGTTCACCTGCCTGCCTGCCTGATCGTCCCTAACTGCCTCCCCTCTGCCGGACTGATCACCCCTAACTGCCTCTGCCTGACGGCCTGATCACCCCAACTGCTCCAACCCCACCAGCCTGGTCAACACTAACTGCCCCCCCTGCCATCCTGGTCCCCCTTTACTACTGCCCCCTTCCAGGCTGGTCGCCCCCAAATGCCCCTCCCCAGCCGGCCTGGTCACCCCTAACTGTCCCCCGCCCCCACCCCCCTGCCGGCCTGGTCGCCCCATGCAGCCAGTTTGGTTGTCGGTTTGGTTGTTTCGGTCATGACAGCCCCTGGCTTTTTATATATATTGATTAGTGTTTATATGTTACATATTATTGTATATGTTATATATATTGCATATATCATGTATAGTATCATGTAGTTATTGAGTGTATTGGTTATATATTATTCAACATGTATATTTTGGCAATTATGTTAAAAAATAAGAGACCAAGAGAGGTACAAAGATAACACTAAGAGCATGTTGAAATAAAGTGAAAAAATGATGGTAGTTAAGCCAAGGATGATGGTAGTTTTGGAAAGAATATCACTTTAAGAGATAATGAGTATATCCTACCTAATAAAATAGTAATATGCAAATTGACCGCACCTTCGCTACGCCCAAGCCACGCCCACCAGCCAAAGCCATGCCCACCAGCCAATCAGGGCGATTATGCAAATTACCCAACAAAGATGGCAGTTAATTTGCATACGCTTAGGGAGGGAGGAGTGAAGACTGAAGACAACTTAGAAGGAAGAGGGAGGAAAAGCGGAAAGCAAGGTGGCTGCCAGAGGGAAAGCCTGGGTGGGGCCGGGCAGGGCCGGGCGGGGCGGGGTGGGGCGGGCGGCAGCGGCACTGGGGTGCAGGCGCTGAGGCCACAACGGCAGCGGTGGTGGCAGCAGCAGCGCACGTGGCCGCAGCGGCCGCTTGCAGGATTCTTCCTGCAAATGGGCTACTAGTTATTTTAATAAAATTTCATAATTGCATTAGTAGAAATAGAAGGAAAGCTGGGAGTTAAGGAGGATTGCTGGGAGTTAAAGAGATTGGTGGATGAGGAGAAAGAACACATTTGATGAACAGGCTATGGGGTTTGGCTAGACAATGGGTTCAGTTTTTAGTTAAAGATGCCAAGTTGGTAATAGATATGGACTTTAGACAGTTTTATAGGGCAAACCCTCAAGGAAATGCAAGTTCAATGACTGATGAGGAAGAGGCTATGCTGTCATTATTAAGCCATCTTAATTGATGAACACTCCAGAGGTTTTCATTTTTGGTTATGAAAATTGATACATAAATTACCTTTTACATACACTATTTTGCAGTGTGTGCAGAAATATCTGTTGGCTAAATTCCTAGAAGTAGGATTGCTGAACAAATGCATAAATGCTTTTGTGATTTTTTTAGATATTGCAAAATTGACCACCATTTTGAGCTGCCACCAGCAATGTGTGAGAGACTGCTTCCCTGTAGACTCACTAAAGCAGTACTTTGTCAAATTTTTGGATCTTCACCAATATCCTAAGCTAAACATGGCATCTCAGTAGTTGCATTTTTCACTGACCTTATCATGAGTTAGATAAAACATTTTTAGGTATGTTTAAGTGCTTTTTATAAATCTTTTTGTGTGAAATATTTGTTCATAGTCTTTGCCCTTGTTTTGTTGAATTGTTGTCAGGCATAAAAATATGAAGGAGCTTTGGAAGTGGGTAATGGTTGCAGGATGGAAGAGTTTCAAAGTGCATGTCAGGAGAAGCCTAGATTGCCTTAAAGAGATTGTTGGTAAGGAGTATGGGCTACCAATGAAGTTGGTAGAAAAAGGCAAATTTGAGCCCTAGCAGGTTTGGCTCAGTGAATAGTGTAGTCCTGTGGACTGAAGGGTTCCAGTTTTCAATTCCAGTCAAGGGCATATGTCTGGGTTGTGGGCTCAATTCCTGGGGGCCGGGGGCAGGGAGGGGAGGGCAGGGGTCGGGTGTGCTGGAGGCATCTGATCAATGATTCTTCCTCTCTGAAATCAATAAAAATATATATTTTTTGAAAAAGGTGAATTTGATGAGGTGTCAGATGAAAGTGAGAAACATGTTACTGGAAACCAGAGAGAAGGTGATCCTTGGTATAAAGTGGCAAAGGACTTGGCTGACTTGTGTTCCAGCATCTTGTGGATGGTACAGCTTTATGAGTGATGGACTTAGAAAGTTAGCAAAATATTTCTAGGCAAAGTGTTAAAGACTGGTTTCACCTTCACCTTGCTTCTTGTAGTAAAATGTGAGAGGTGTAAGATAAATGGCAAACACTGCTAAGCAAAATGGAACCCAGACATGAACATTTTGAGCCTATTCCTAAAAATGATTTCATAAAGAGGTCATATGGATCACTCAGCCATCTCAGCAGAAGCTAGGTCTAACAATGGGGTGACACGTGAAAAACACTGCCAGCTTGGACTAAAGGGACAGACAAGAAAACATAAAGGAAGGCTGTTGTAGTTCTTGTGTTATGGACTAAATTATATCTCCCCCAAATTCATATATTGAAATCCTGACCCCCAGTACCTCAAAATGTGGCTATTTGGAGATAAAGCCTTTAAGGAAGTTACTAAGGTTGTGAGGTCATAGGATTGGGCCCTAATCCATTAAGACTGATGTTCTTTAAATATATATGCCCCTACCTGGTTTGGCTCAGTGGATAGAGTGTCAGCCTGCGGACTGAAAAGTCCCACGTTCAATTCTGGTCAAGAGCATGTACCTTGGTTGTGGGCACATCCCCAGTAGGAGGTGTGCAGCAGGCAGCTGATCGATGTTTCTCTCTCATCGATGTTTCTAACTCTCTCTCCCTCTCCCTTCCTCTCTGTAAAAAATCAATAAAATATATTTTTAAAAAATATATATATATCCTATATAATAAAAGGGTAATATGCAAATAGACCAAGCAGCAGAACAACAGAACAACCAATCAAAGCATAATATGCTAATGATATGCTAATGCTGTTCAACTGCTTGCTATGATGTGCACTGACCATCAGGGGCAGAGAGTCAACTGGTCGACCAGTTGCTATGAAGTGCACTGACCACTAGGGAGCAGATACTTCGACTGGTAGGTTAGCTTGCTGCTGGCGTTCAGCCGATCAGGACTGAGTGAGATGGGCCGGACATGCCCTGAAGTCCTCCCACTGTCCCTCCCTGGCCCGATTGTGCACCAGTGGGGCCCCTCAGTGTGGCCTGCGCCCTCTCGCAATCCAGGACCTCTCAGGGGATGTTGGAGAGCCAGTTTCAGCCCGATCCCACAGGCCACTCCCCTTGAGAAGGTGAGCCCTGCTGTGGCAGTGCAAGCCTCTCTGATAAGGACTGATTGGGTGCGAGTCTGCGGCAGGCACAGTGGGGCCAGGATGAATGAGAGCAGCAGGTAGGAGCTGCAGGTGGTGTTGGACTGTGGGTTTCAGCCCTATCCCTGCAGGTCACCCATAGGGACCTCACCCATGCACTAATTTGTGTGCCAGGCCTCTAGTGTGTGTGTTTGTGTGTGTGTGTGTGTGTATTTAATTTCAGAGAGAAAGGGAGGAGTAGAGAGAGATAGAAACATCAATGATGAGAGAAAGTCATTGATCAGATGCCTCCTGCATGCCCCATACTGGGGATTGAGCTGGTAACCTGGGCATGTGCCCTGACTGGGAATCGAACTGTGACCTCCTGGTCCATAGGTTGATATTCAACCACTGAGCCACACTGGCTAGGCGACTAATGTTCTTTATAAGAAGAGGGAGAGAGGACTGGGATGCCTGTGAATAGAGAAAAGGCCATGTCAGGACATGATACAAGGCAGCCATACACACCAAGAGACAGGCATCGGGAGAAACCAAACTTGCTAGCCCCTTGACCTTGGCCTTCCAGGCTCCAGAACTGTGAGGAAATTCTGTTGTTTAAGCCAACTAGGCTGTGGTATTTTGCTATGGCAGTCCTAAAAACTAATACAGCCAAATATTATATCATTAGGGGCCTGGTACACGAAATTCGTGCACTGGGGGCCAGGGGTCCCTCAGCCCAACCTGCCCCTCTCACATACTGGGAGCCCTCAGGGGATGTCCTACTGACGGCTTAGGCCCGTGCCTCCCTTTGTGGGAGGCAACCGGGCTGATCAGAGGAAGGCACCAGCCCCATTTATCCCGCTGCTGCAGCCACTGCCAGTCACCGCAGCCACCAAAGTGTTTTCATCAACACGACCCCAGTCCCTTCACCAAGAAAAAATGACAACTTTCTTTAGGCATTTTTAAGATGTGTCTTTCATAGGATATGCATTTCTTTCTTTATTTTTTATCCTCACCTGAGGATATGTTTCCATTGACTTTTAGAGAATGTGGAAGAGAAAGGGAAAGACAGAGAGAAACATCAAAGTGAGAGGAACACTTTGATTGGTTGCCTCCTGCATGAGCCCTGAACTGGGCCCCTGCCAGGGAGGAGCCTGCAACCTAGGTACATGCCCTTGATCAGAATCAAACCCAGACCCTGCTGTCTTCAGGCTGAGGCATTATCCACTGAGTCAAACCGGCTAGAGCAGGGTATGATATTTCTTATCCCTCCAGCAGCGGACCTTCATTTTTTTTCTCCAGAAGTGTGGTGGAAAAACCCTAGATCACCTTTTTGGATTCTTATTACCCAAGTTACTAAGGATATTACGAGTGGCATACAGGAAGCTTAGCCAATGTGCAGTCAGAAAAGGTGTTTCCTCTATAGTTCACACCAATGGAGGGCTGGGCCCTGCCCAGGCCTAAAGCCTCTGGCTGAAGCTTTAGGCCTGGGCAGGCCCCTCCACCTCCCTCTGATCACCAGCTCAGCCACTGCCCAGGCCTGCCCAGACCGAAAGCCTCTTGGGCAAGAGCAGACCCCCAGCTCCCTACAATCAATCTCAGGGGGTCCGCTCCTGCCCAGACCGAAAGCAGACCCCCAGCTCCCTGCCCAGGCAATCGATCACAGGGGGTCTGCTCTTACACCAGGCCGAAGCAACCCCCAGCTCCCTGTGATCGATTGCAGGGGGTCTTCTTGTGCACCAGGCTGAAGCAACCCCCAGCTCCCTGTGATCGATTGCAGGGGTTCTGCTCCAGCACCAGGCCAAAAGCCTCTGCCAGAGGCTTTCAGCCTGGGGCCTGAGCGGACACCCAGCTCCCTGCAATCAATCACAAGGGGTCCTCTTGTGCACCAGGCCGAAAGCCTCTGGCCCCAGAGAGCATTGTTTCCTGCACCATCATATAATGTTGATGAGGAAAGAAAAAAGGATGGCTACTGGTGGAGGCTTTTGGCCTGGTGCCGGAGCGGACACCCAGCTCCCTGCGATCGATCATAGGAGGTCCACTCCTGCACCAGGCCGAAGCAACCCCCAGCTCCCTGCAATCAATTGCAGGGGGTCTGCTCCGACTCCAGGCCAAAAGCCTCTGCCGGAGGCTTTTGGTCTGGGGCCGGAGCAGACACCCAGCTCCCTGCAATCAATCGCAGGGGGTTCGCTCGTGCACCAGGCTGAAAGTCTCCGGCGGACGCTTTCGGCCTGGTGCCAGAGCGGACACCCAGATCCCTGCAATTGATCGCAGGGGGTCCTCTCGTGCACCAGACCGAAGCAACCCCCAGCTCCCTGCGATCCGTCACCAGGGGTCCGCTCAGGGTGCCTATGTATGCAAATTAACCACCATCTTGGTTGGGTTAATTTGCATTCTCACCCTGATTGGCTGGTGGGCGTGGCTTGGACGTAGTGAAGGTGCGGTTAATTTGCATATTGCTCTTTTATTAGGTAGGATATGCCCAATGCAGCTCAGGGCAGTGGGCACACATCAAACTTTGCTCTTTTCTAGGGACAATGCTATCTTTTTAATGCCAATAGATTAGCTTACCTGTGTTCAAGTACACAGTGTATAGTACATCCTCACTTAATTTAGTCAATAATGTATAGGAAACTGTGAGTTTAAGTGAAACAACGTATAAACGTGTAAACCAATTTTACCACAGGCTAAGTGCTATGAACAAGAGTGCAGTTCCCGTGGTATATTTCTGGTCAGAAAAACATCACCAACCACACTTGTAAATAAAGACCCAAAGCACTTCTAATCTTAAACAGTAAAATAGATGTGAGCTCTACTTACACTTAAGAAAGATTTCTAGAACAAGAACAATAATTCTTTTCCAAACAGCTTATTTAAGTTTATGGTCTTCGGTGACGAGAGCCTCTCCAGACAGCTCAGGGCACAGGGTGGGGCCCCACACTGGACAAGACACCCGTCCGTCCCAGGGCACACTCACACCCCACTCACTCAGACGGGACAATGGAGACATGTCAGCTACCTCATGTGCACACTCTGGGGATGTGGGAGGAAACCAGAGCCCTTGAAGAAAACCCAAGCTGATATGGAGAGAACATGCAAAACCCACACAGCCTGTGGCCCCAGGCAGCCATCCATTTTTCTTTCCTCATCAACATTATATGATGGTGCGGAAACAATGCTCTCTTTTAGGACCTGCTGTATAATACTGTGAGCAAAGGAGCAACATAATTTCCGAGGAAGCAAAATAACCAGCAAACTGACCTACTGTGATCAAGAAATTTGGCATATAGCTCAGTTGGAAATCTTAGATGCTACTTCTCACTGGCAATTGCTTGGGAACTAACAGTACAACTTTTCCTTTATAGTAAAAGCTGGGAATTAATTTGGGATCCACAGTAACTGATAGCACAAAAGCATACTCTCCCTGCATCCCTGTTTGGGTTATGAGGTCCGTTGCCCATTATAATTGTAATTGTATTGCTCTCACTCCTTTGGAACACGCAGTGTATTGCTATGTTTTTTTATGGAAGAAATAATAAAGCCTGTAAAGTATGAGGAACGCAAAGCTGTCGCCAGATATCGATCCACTGTCAGTTCTCTACTGGTGACAGTAAATTAAGTTTCAGCTCCCCTCATTCTAAGTCTGGGAAAGAGAATTATAAATAACATCAACCCCTCTTCTAGGCATCAACATAAATCCAATGATAACTTAAGCAGTTTTTAATACCACACCATGCACATTTTTATAGATTTTCAAATACAGATTTTAACTACCATTCTCCTTTTGTTATCTTGCCAACCACATCATCAAACCTTTGGGACGAGAACTACTAGAGCATTTAACATGTTCATACCTTTCTCCTCTTGAATTAAGTTTTGTAAGTAGTGCCCTATCTAAGCCCTGAGAGCATCACACAGTGTGTTGAACATGTTTAACTCTTCCATTTCAGATACCACATTCAAAAGATTAACAAAAATAATAATCAAATGTGTATGTGCGTGTGTGTGTGAGTGCATGACAAGGGTAGAGTAGAGAAGTGGGGAAGAAAAAACATCTAACATTCTTCTATTCTGCGTAGCATGTTTCCTCCCACCCCACGGTAGTATATGTCTATTTTTTTAATCAGCGTAAAATAGAATATAATGATGGTTGAATTCTCATCCTTCTCTAAAAGGATGTGCAGATTTCAATTTATGGGTTAACAGGAGACTTCTAAAGTCTGATGACCAGGTGGAGGGGCCGGGAACAATTTTCTTCATGTTCAACTCTTTCTCTGATAGTGGCTTCTTAGTACTCTGTGCTGGCTCACACTTCTCAAACTTAGTTTTCTCTGTTGGCTTTCTGAAGGTGTTGTGTGTGTGTGTGTGTGTTTTGTTTTTTTTTAATTTTTTGTTATTATTGATTTTTAGAGAGAGAGGAGTGAAGAGGGAGAGAGAGAACATTGATCTGCTGCCTCCAGCATGCCCCCATCGGGGATTGATCCTAAAACCCAGGCATGTGTCCTGACCTGGAATTGAACTAGTAACCTCTTGGTTCATGGCTTGAAGCTCAACCACCAAGCCACATCAGCTTGGCCAAAGATGTGTTTTTGACATTTTCCCTCATATATATGTGTGTATATATATATATATATATATATATATATATATATATATATATATATATATATACACACACATATATGTATGTATTTAGACTATATACATATATATGTATATAGTCTAAATAGATATTTGTGATTTGAAATACCATCTATATGTAAGCATCTCCCAAATCTGTATGTATACTCATTCTAAATTTCTCTTCCAACTTCTATTTTAGACACCTAGATATGCAACATACCTGCCTATGGGATAACTCAACTTGAATGCCCCCTAGGGAAAACACATTGAAGTGTCTGATTGTAAAATCGTATTTCCTTTTATCTACATTTATGGTGTCCATTGAAGCAAATATCATGACCATTCAATCCATAGTTCATGATAGAGACTTAGATGAGTATTGATGTTTCTCATTCCCCATGCACACTCAATAAATCAGTCTCTAAAGGGATTCCTAATCTTCTCACTTTCTTGTTTCCACTGTTATCCAACA
The DNA here is from genome assembly GCF_951640355.1 of Cnephaeus nilssonii. Taxonomy (NCBI): domain Eukaryota; kingdom Metazoa; phylum Chordata; class Mammalia; order Chiroptera; family Vespertilionidae; genus Cnephaeus; species Cnephaeus nilssonii. The sequence continues at coordinate 41,868,857 of NC_137076.1, forward strand.
TCATCCTTCCAAATTATCATCACTGTACCTTTCTTACTGATCTTTCTGATTCTATTCTTAGTCCCCTCTGCTCTATTCAAACCACAGCAACCAAATTCATCTTCTAAAGTGAAAGTCTGTTAAGATGATGTCCCTAAAACAATGCCTACATAGGACAGTGTAGTCTGTTCCCTAAACAATACTCCAGCCAGCTTCACCTCATGTTTTTCTTTCCCTCTATCATAGTCATTAGTTCTGTTTATCAATTATGTTAAGTTTTTATTTTCCTTTTGAGCTCACATTTAGAGTCATACTTCCTTGTCCCCATGAAGTTAGACATGGTCACATGACTTTCTTTCGACTATGAAATATGACTGTAAGTGATAATTGTCACTTTCATGCAACATTCTTTAAAAAGCAACATAGATGTTATCATTTTCTTATCACTAAAGATCTAGACAATCTGTATATATAGAAGCTTAAGCAACCATTCAACCATTCAACTATCCAACTGGTAACTATGATGGGCAATGACCACTAGAGGGCAGGTGCACCGACCGATAGCTATGATGTGCACTGACCACCATGGGGCAGATGCTCAATGTAGGAGTTACTGAGCTGTGTTGACTTGGCAGCTACAGTTCTCGGGTGATGCACCTGGAACCAGAGAGGAGGGAGCCCCATTCCAGGGTGCGTCACCTGAGAACTGCCTTTTCCCAATCCAGGACCCCTCGGGGGATGTCGGAGAGCCAGTTTCAGCCCGATTCCCACAGGCCAGCCTGAGAGACCCCACCGGTGCACAAATCTCTGCACCAGGCCTCCAGTAAAAGATAAAAGAAGATATGGTGTATTAAATAAATAATGATCATTTTACTAAAATTCAAGGATTGTGTGCTAGTCTTTCTCTCCTTTAGTATGGCCAATCCTATACTTAAAGAACATATCAAACTCTTTTATATTTCTGGACAATTGCATCTGTTTTTCCTTTATCAGAAATGCTCTTCCAATAGCCTTCCTAACCATTTAACTTCATCGTATTAGTTCTAATTTATCTTTCCCGTATCAAACTAAAGAGACCTTTTTTTAATTTTTTTCTTTATTGATTAAAGTATTACATATGTGCCCTTATCCCCCCATTACCCCCTCCCATCCTCCACTCATGCCCTCATCCCCTGGTGTCTGTGTCCATTGGTTAGGCTTATTTGCATGCATATAAGCCTTTGGTTGATCTCTCCCCCTTACCCCCACCCTCCCCTACTTTCCCTCTGAGGTTTGATGGTCTGATCAATGCTTCTCTGTCTCTGGATCTGTTTTTGTTCATCAGTTTATGTTCATTATATTCCACAAATGAGTGACGTCTTATGATATTTATCTTTCTCTGATTTGCTTATTTTGCTTAGCATTAGCTCTCCAGTTCCATCCATGCTGTTGCAAATGGTAAGAATTCCTTCTTTTTTATAGCAGTGTAGTATTCCATTATGTAGATGTACCACAGTTTTTAATCCACTCATCTGCTGATGGGCACTTAGGCTGTTTCCAAATCTTAGCTATGGTAAATTGTGTTTCTATAAACATAGGGGTGCATATATCCTTTCTGATTGGTGTTTCTAGTTTCTTGGGATATATTCCTAGAAGTGGGATCACTGGGTCAAATTAGAGTTCCATTTTTAGTTTTTTGAGGAAACTCCATACTGTTCTCCACAGTGGCTGTACCAGTCTGCATTCCCACTAGCAGTGCAAGAGGGTTCCTTTTTCCCCGCATCCTCGCCAGCACTTGTCATTTGTTGATTTGTTGATGATAGCCATTCTGATAGGTGTGAGATGGTACCTCATTATTGTTTTGATTTGCATCTCTTGGATGATTAGTGACTTTGAGCATGTTTTCATTTGTCTCTTGGGCCTTCCTTATGTCCTCTTTTGAAAAGTATCTATTTAGGTCCATTGCCCATTTTTTGATTAGGTTGTTGATCTTCCTTTTGTTAAGTTGTATGAGTTCCCTGTAAATGTTGGAGATTAAACTTTTATCGGTGGTAATACTGGCAAATATGTTCTCCCATGCAGTGGGCTTTCTTGTTGTTTTGTTGATGGTTTCTTTTGCTGTACAGAAGCTTTTTATTTTGATGCAGTCCCATTTGTTTATTTTCTCTTTAGTTTCCATCATTAAAATGTCCATACTACCCAAAGCAATCTATAGTTTCAATGCACTCCCCATTAAAATAACAACGACATATTTCACAGATCTAGAATAAACTCTCCAATAATTCATCTATAATAAAAAAAAGACCCTGAATAGCTGCAGCAATCCTGAGAAAGAAGAACAAAGTAGGAGGGATCTCAATACCAGATATCAAGCTGTATTACAAAGCCACTCTTCTCAAAACTGCCTGGTACTGGCACAAGAACAGACATATAGAACAATGGAATAGAATAGAGAACCCAGATATCAACACAAACCACTATGCTCAATTAATATGTGACAAAGGAGGCAAGAACATACAATGGAGTTAAGACAGTCTCTTCAATAAATGGTGTTGGGAAAATTGGACAGATACATGCAAAAAAATGAAACTAGATCACCAACTTACACCATACACAAAAATAAACTCAAAATGGATCAAGGACTTAAACATAAGATGGGAAACCATAAAAATCTTAGAGGAATCCACAGGCAGCAAAATCTCAGACATATGCCAAAGCAATATCTTCACCGATACAGCTCCTAGGGTAAAGAGGCCTTTTTAATGCACTGGTTTATATGTTCTCATAATTCCTGTACTTTTAAGTACTTATAATAATTTTAAGTATATGGTTGTTTGTACTATTATAAAAATAAATTATAAATTTACTTGAAAAATATATAGACTGTGAGCTAGATCCCTGAGGACAAGGCCCAAGACTGTCTTACTTTACATGAGTAAATGAATACAATTATTTTGTTATTATCTACAATGAGAAAAAGTTTGGGTTTCATCAGACCTGGCTTCAATTTGGGCTCTTCTATTCAACAGTATATAGCATTTGAAAAGTTAGTAAATTTCTGTCTTTTAATATCCTCATCTGTAAGTGGGATAGCATTTATCTCTAAAATTCGTTGAGATAAATAAGTTAAAGGGCTCCACATATTCATCATGATGCTTGGCATGAAGTAGATGCTCACGAGTGACAGTGCTTTTTCTTCTCATGCTGACCAGGTAATATGTCAAAGTCCATGGGATCAGAGCTACTGAGACCTTTAATGACCCACATAAAAATGGAGTGCTCTTCTTCTATATGAATAGTTCATAAAACTTATCAATTCTTATTAGCTTCATTATCTATTTTACTTCTATCAAATTATCTTTATCAAATTATAGTATTTTGGTTTATAAGTTATGTATTTGCTGACAGCATTTCAAATCTTGATACGTGTCTCCATATATGACTTCTGGGAATAAATTGTTTCAAATTGATGTGCTAAAATCTGGATGGCACTGCAGTGTGTCTTATTAGATAGGCTGACTGTAGATCACTCTGTGGAGGTTTTGCTCCAAACAATTTGGTAATCATCTAGGAGGCTGGTGCAGCCCTCAGGCTAATAGACATGCTGCGTGCATTCTGTCTAGCTTAGTCTTGATTTTGGACAATTTAATTTTATGATCATACTTTGACTACCCACCATGGGTAGAGCATTGCACCAATCATCCTTTGCTGATATTGGAATTGCAGGAAAGGTAGGGGCTTGGTATTATCTGATCGTTTCTTAAGTTCCTTAAGTGAAAGTCAGAATAATGTAGATAGTGACCTTGACCACAGTTTAGACAAGCTCCTCTGAACCCTATTTTCAATTAGGCCACATCCTTGGGCCTGTATTCAAGCCCTCATTGCCGGGTTATAGCAAGAAAGCTGCTGTCTTAGTACATTTGGGCTACTATAACAAAGTACCATAAACTGGGTGGATTTTAAACAACAGATATTTATTTCTTACAGTTTTGGAGGCTGGAAAGTGTAAGATGAAGGCTCTGATAGATTTGGAGTCTGGTGAGAGCCCCTTTCCTGGTTGTCAGATGGCCATTTTTGTGCTGTGTCCTTATATGTTGGAAGACAGAATGAGGGAGGGAAAATAATAGACAATTCTATAGACACCTCTTATAGTCAGATCCTCAAATTTCTCACTATAAGATCACACTTTGCTTTGCCCTAGCAAATTTGGCTCAGTGGATGGAGCATCAGCCCACAGACTGAAGGGTCCTGGGTTCGATTCGGCCAAGGACACATACCTCAGTTGCAGGCTTGATCCTCAGCCCCAGATTGGGGCGCATGAAGGAGGCAACCAATAGAAGTGTCTCTCTGACATCAGTTTCTCTCTCTCAGTCTCTCCTCCTCTCTAACACCGTCTAAAAAAAAAATCAATGGAAAAATATCCTCAGGTGAGGATTAACAAAAAAACAAAAACAAAACATGCTTTGCTTTAAAGCAAGACCTAATATTAACCCAGCAACTTTCTTTTGTAAGAATTATTTTTTTCCACTTATATGTGGAACCTAATGAGCAAAATAAACTGATGAATGAAATAAAACCAGAGGCATGGACACATGGGACAAACTAACAAATCTCAGAAGGAAGGGGGTGGGAGGGGAAGAGATTAACCAATGAATTTATATGCATATATGCATAGCCCTTGCACACAGACCATAGGGAGGTGAAAGCACACAGACCATAGGGAGGTGGGAACCAAGTGGAGGGAGGCAATGGGGAAGAAAGGGGTGGGGGGGAGAGACACGTTTGTAATACTCTCAACAATAAAGATTTAAAAATATATATGTTAAAAAAGAAAATGTTTATTATTGGGTAAAAGAAAAATAATTTTTTTAACGCTTGATTATTTTTTCTTTATAACACTATTATTATGTAAGAATAGTCACAATCTCAAGTTCTTTTATAGATATTTTGTTCCACACATTTAAAAAATTATTTGTTTATTGGTTTTAGAGAGAGAGGGAGAGAAAGAAACATCAATTTGTTGTTTCAGTTATTTATGCATACATTGATTGATTCTTCTAATGTCCCCTGAACTGGACTGAACCCACAACCTTTGTATCAACCAAAGGACTTGTATGCATGCATATAAGCCTAACCAGTGGACACGGACAACAGGGGGGTGAGGACATGCATGGGGGGGGGGTGGGGGAAATGGGGGGATAAGGACACATATGTAATACCTTAATCAATAAAGAAATTTAAAAAAAAAAAAAAAACCACTGTAACCAATTGAACTACCTGGCCAGGGCACAATTTTTTTCATTTGGGAATACATTTTGAATCTTGTAAGACTTAAGGTTTGTGCCCTCCTGCTGAGTGAGTTGGGTTATAAAATCTAATACATTGACCCAGGATATTTTATGTCTGTTATAGCATTATTAAATGCATAATACTAATAATGTGCCTGGACTATCGGAACTGTTTTAATAATTGCAGAATTTTAAACCAGTGTTAGTAACACTGATATAAGTAAGCAAGTTTTGGAATTATGAACAAATATTAACTCCCATATATTATTTCTTAGTTATATAAATAAAAATCTCAGTAAATTAAAAAGTAGTATCTATGAATTGAGCTTCTAGTAGGTACGAGAAACTTTAATGCTTAGCTCTGAAACATTTTCATTGGCAGGACAGTATTCTGGGAATTTGAGTTTGAATGTATTTAAAGGATAATTTGATTTTTGAGACTTTCCACAAATCTGAAGATTATACTAGCAACACAGTTCTATTAGAGTGAAATACAAAGCAACAGATGTTGACATTTAAGCAATGTAACATTTTTATTAATTTAGCATTTAATTTATTCATTTATCAGAAGCAGTTCCCTTTAAGTCTTTTGTCATTTCTAACAAATTAGAACTAACACCCATGGAAAAATGACACCTCAGAGTGTGGTATCAGCATTTTCTGTTTTGAAAATGTGCTCTCTAAGCACATCTTCTTTTATTTCATGATGTTTGTTTGTTGCACAGAATTAACTTCACAACAAAAACGCCCAGTCTAATGTTTATGTTTGAAGTACCTAAAACTCAAAAGGTAATGATTTTTTTTTGTTTTAAAGTTTATTAAAAATTTTTTTCCAAGTACCACTGAATTACAATGATTCCTGATTATCAACTACAAACTAATTAACACTATTTCCACTGGGTTAGTGTTATACAATCATTAATGAATTGTGGCAAATAACATCTTTTCTAAAACACTGCTGTGCTTTTCTAGAAGTGACACAGATCTTTGTAAGGAAGAACTAAGCCTTCAAATGTGAAGCAGTCTATATTTACACTATAACAGAAAAGAATATTTGGAAACAAGTAGGAATTTGAGGCACACTGTTAGTAAAATTTTTGCTTGTCTAACAGCAAAGCTGTGCAGATTAGAGTAACCTAATTATTTTAGGAACATTGAAAATAAATTTAAATATGTCACTAATTGAGGAAACAAAAGATACTTATTTCAGCACACCAAAATTCAATATACTTTCATATGGTTTAAAAAATTAAAATCCACTTGGTTGTATTCAAACTACTCTTTTGTTTAAGGAACTGTGCATTCATAGCTTATTTCTTCACAATACATTTTTTTTCTTGAAAACTTACTTGTTTAAACAAGATTTGTTTTATTTAATAAAACACCAATTTTTAATGTAAAAGTTTTAAATGTCTGTTATAAAAGCAGAGTCAATCATATTTTAATTGTCAGTGAAGATGCAGCCAAATATAGGATAATATTTACTCTTATATAACGTGACATATTTTAGCAAATTACAAATAAAATTTCATTGCATATTAAATATCAGTACTTTTTATGTTTGTGCAAATGTTGCCTAATATTTTAACACTATAAAAAAATCTTTATAGTGTTAATACAAGCAAAAAAACTGATCAAAATTAGTTAGAAAGGATTTTTGTTTAATTTTCTTACTAAAGGTATTGGGATGACATTGGTTAATAGGATCTTATAGGTTTCAGGTGTGGGTTTCCATGATACAGGATATGCATATTGCACTGTGGGCCCACCACCCAAAGTCAAACCATCTTCAATCACTATATATTAGGCCCTCTCCACAGTCCCCCCCACCCCACCCTATTATCTCCCCCACTTCCCTCTGGTAACCACCACACTGCTGTCTGTCCATGAGTTTCAGTTTTATATTCCACATATGAGAGAAATCATATGGTTCTTAGCTTTTTCTGACTGGCTTATTTCACTTACTGTATTTTCCAGCATATAAGATGACTTTTTAACCCAGGAAAATCTTCTATACACCCACGCGTCTTATACGCCGGAAAATACGGTAGTATAATATTCTCAAGGTCTATCTATGTTGTCGCAGATGGCATTCTTTCATCCTTTCTTATGGCTGAACTAGAGGCCTGGTGCACGAAATTCATGCACTCAGGGGCAGGGCGTTCCTCTGCCCAGCCTGCGCCCTCTCGCAGTCCAGGAGCCCTCGGGGGATTTCCGACTGACAGCTTAGCAGTTGGACATCCTTAATGCTGCAGCACAGGCGAGAGAGGCTCCTGCCACTGCTGCTGTGCTTGCCAGCCATGAGCCTGGCTTCTGGTGCACTGACCACTAGGGGGCAGCAACCAGTCATTCCAATGTTCAGTCAATTTGCATATTAGCCTTTTGTTATATAGGATAGTATTCCATTGTATATATGTACACATCTTCTTTATCCAATCATCTATTGAAGAACACTTTTTGGTTGTCTACATGTTTTGGCCACCATGAATAATGCTGCAATGAACATAGGGGTGCATATATCTTTGCAAATACATGTTTTCAAGTTTTTTTGGGTATATACCCAGGAAAGGGATTCCTGGGTCATATGATAACTCTATTCTTAATATTTTGAGGAACTACCCAGACTGTTTTCTATAGTGACTGTACCAGTCTACATTCCCACCAGCGGTGTATGAGGGTTGTTTTTTTTTCCACAACCTCTTCAACACTTGTTATTGCTTGTTTTGTTGATAATGGCCAGTCTAATAGGTGTGAGGTAGTATCTCATTGTAGTTTTAATTTCCCTAATTGCCTGTGAGGTTGAACATCTTTTCATATATCTATTGGCTGTTTATATGCCTTCTTGGAAGAGGTGTATTTTCAGTTCCTCTGCCAACATTTTGATTGGGTTGTTTGCTTGTTTGGTATTGAGTTGTATGAGTTCTTCATATATTTTGGAAATTAAACCTTTTTCGGAGCTACTGTTTACAAATATCATTTCCCATCTGGTTGTCTGCCTCTTTGTTTTGTTGTCAGTTTCTTTTGCTAAAAGTTTCAAGTTTTTTAGTTTGATACAGTTCCATCATTTATTTTTGCCTTTACTTCCCTTGTCTTTGGGGTTAATTCATAAAATGTTCTCTACGACCAAGGTCCATAAACTTGGTGCCTATAGTTTCTTCCATGTAACTTATTATTTTGAGTTTTATAATTTGGGTCTTTGATCCATTTCGAATTAACTTTTATACATAGGGACAAACTGTAAGCCAGTTTCATCCATTTGTATGTGGCTTTCCAGATTTCCCAGCAACATTTATTGAAGAGACTATCTTTACTCCACTGTGTGTTTCTAGCTCCTTTGTAAAAAATTATCTGTCCATATACATGTGGTTTTATAGCTGGGCCCTCTGTTCTGTTCCATTGATCTGGGTGTCTGTTTCTCTGCCAATACCATGCTGTTTTGATTATCATAGCTCTGTAGTTTAATTTGAAGCCAAGTAGTGTGCTACCTCCAGCTTTGTTCTTTTTTTCTCAGGATTGCTTTGGCTACTCAGGGTCTTTTGTGGTTCCATACACATCTGATGATTTATTGTTCTATTTCTTTTAAAACTGACATTGGAATTTTGATGGGGATTGCATTAAATCTGTATATTGCTTTGGGTAATATGGCCATTTTAACCATGTTGATTCTTCCAATCCATGAACACAGGATATTTTTTTCCAATTTGCTGTGTCTTTTTCAATCTCTTTTAGTAATTCTTTGTAATTTTCAGTATATAGGTCTTTCATGTTCTTTGATAACTTGATTCCTAGGTATTTTATTCTCTTGGTTGAAATTGCAAAAATAATTTTTTCATTTATTTTTCTGAAGTATTTTTTATTAGTATACGGGAAGGCAATGGATTTTTGAACATTGATTTTGTATTCTGAAACTTGGCTGTATTTATTTATTGTTTCTAATAGTGTTTGGTGGAGTCTTTAGGGTTTTCTATGTACAAAATAATGACATCTGCAAAAAGTGACATTTTTACCTCTTCCTTCCCAATTTGAATGCCTTTTATTTCTTTCTCTTATCTTATTGCTCTGTCTAGGACCTCCAGAACTATGTTGAATATGAGTGGTGAGAGTAGGCATCCTTGTCTTGTTCCTGATCTTAGAGGAAAAGCTTTTAGTTTTTCACCACTGAGTCTGATAGTGGCTGAGGGTTTGTCATGGATGGCCTTTATTATGTTGAGGTACTTTTCTTTTACCCTTATTTTATTGAGTATTTGAATCATAAATGCTTTTTCTGCACCTATTGATAAGATCATATTATTTTTATTATTTCTTTTATTTATGTGGTGTATTACATTGATTGATTTTTTATGCTGGACCATCCTCGAGCCCCTGGGATGAACCCCATTTGACTGTTATGTATTATTTTATTAATTTATTATTGTATTCAACTTGCTAGTATTTTGTTTATGATTTTTGCATCTGTATTCATCAGAGATATTGGTCTGTAGTTTTGCTGAGTTGAAAAGGCATGGATGAGAGTGTAAGGAAACTGAAACTATGGAGTTAACCAGATATTGTACCAGAAAAGAAAGAAGCTACTCAGTGACAGAGAACAAAAAATCTCCATAGGAAAGAATACTAATCTTTGCAAACATAGAATGAAAATTCATGAGGTTGAGTAAAGACCAAATATGGGGCTGTCAACTGGATAATTTCTAGAATTCATTCCATGTGGGGAATACTTTTGAGATCTAAGAAATTAGAATGCATATGGTAGAGACTTCATATGGTTTTCCCATGGTAGGAGGGCTAGGATACCATTAGACTAGATTCTTCTCTTGACCCATTCTAACAAATCTTAAAAGGAAAGCTGAAATTGGAAGCTAATTTCCAAGTAACCTAACTGTCTGTGAGAACAAATTTCATCACTCTTTAATGTAGGCAAAACATCAAATTGCTCAAGATTATAATACCCCAAATGTTCAATATCTAATCAAATATTTCTAGGCAATCAGAGCAAGAAAATGTGATCATAATCAGGAGAAAATTAAAATTAGGCAATAGAGCCCTAGCTGGTTTGCTCAGTGGATAGAGCATCGGCCTGCAGATTAAAGGGTCCCAAGTTTGATTCTGGCCAAGGGCACATGACCAGGTTGAGGGCTTGATCCCCAGTAGGGGGTGTGCAGGAGGCAGGGGATCAGTGATTCTCTCTCATCACTGATGTTTCTATCTGTCTTTCCCTCTTCTCTTCCTATCTGAAATCAGTAAGTTAAAAAATAATAATAAAATTTAGACAATAGAAAGAAATTTAGCATTGACCAATATGATGGGATTAGCTGACAAGGAATTAGCTCTCTAAATGTATTCATAGGTATAATTAAAACATGAACATTATGAACAAAAAAAAGATAAAAAAGAAGCAAATGAAATTCTAATAGCTGAAAATACTGACATGCAATTCACTAAGTTGGTTTAATAATGGATTAGTCATCAATAAATGAACTTGACAAAGAAATAGAAATTACCCCAATTGAATCATGTGGAGAAAAAAATTTAATGCCAACAATAAATAACAATATCAAGCAATCTTATATATGCATAATTTATTATTTCACACACAGAGGGAAAAGAGAGGGCTGCAGGAAAATGTTTGAAGGAAGAATGGTGTGTTTTCTTAATTTGATGAAAACTATAAAACCAAAGTGAGAAGAAGCTTAATAGAATCTAAGCAGGATCAACAGAAAGAGAACTGCCCCAAGGCACATGGTAATTATATTGATGAAAGTCCATTATAAAGAGAAAAATCTTAAAGGTAGCCATAGAAAAAGACACATTACATAATGGGACAACAAGAAAACAATAATCAAACATTTCTAGATGGAAACAATGCAAGCAAGAAGACAAATGTGTGATAGTACATAATGCTGGTAGGGAAAACACACACAAAACACCACAAAAACTATGAAGTTAAAATTACATACCCGTCAGAAACATTACTGAAAACTCTTACTCCGGCAGGCCTGCATCATAAAAAGTGTTAGAGGAAAATTTTCTGGCAGGCAGTTTGAGTAGTTTTATGTAAGTTAAAGAATAAATTTATAATTAAAAATTACCCAACGAAGAAATCTCCAGGTTCAGATAGCTTCAATGGCAAATTCAAAGAAACATACAGAAAAATTAACAGTAATACTACTACAATGTCATTTATAAAAACAGAAGAAAGGGAACAACTCACAATTCACACATAAGGTCTGGATTTCACTGAATATAAAGTTACACAAATATATTACAAGAGAAGAAAACTACAGACTGATGCCCTCATGAACATAGATGAAAAGAAATAACTCAATAAAATGTTGGCAAATTGAATCCAACTATTTTTTTTAAAAGATAATACATTATGAAAAATTTTATTTTATTCTAGAAATTCTGGGCTGACAACATTAAAAAATCAAACAGCAAATTAACAAATGACAAAAACCACATGACCATCTTAATAGTTGTAGAATTCACAATTAAGTTCAGTACTCACTCTAGATTAAGGAATTGAATGCTACTTCTTCAACCTGATAAAAGGCATTTAATAATAACCCAGTGTTCTTTCATTTAATGGTGAAAGACTAAAATGTCTTTCCTAAAGTTAGAAACCAGCAATGGTATCTTCTTTCTTCACTGCATTTTGATATTTTAAAAATCCTCACCCAAGAATGTTCTTTCCATTGAATCTTAGAGAGAATAGAAGGGAGGGAGGAGAGAGAGAGAGAGAGAAAGAATAATTGGTTGCCTCCTGAACACGCCCTGACTGTAGCCAGAGATCTAACGTGCAATAGAGGCACATGCCACTGACCGAGAAAATTAAAATTTGGTCTGCAGGCCGATGCTTTAACCACTGAATATAACCGGCCACGGCTGCAGTTTGATTTTTTTAGAGGCCCTAGCTAGAATAACAAGGCAAGGAAGAAAAAGAAAAGGAATACACTTTGGAAAGGAAAATATGTGACTTATTCCCACACGTGACAGACTCTCTATGATGATTCAATGAACACAAACTAAGATGCATGACATTTTAAAAAATTTTTATTTTTTATTTTTCTCTAAAATGGTTGACATTCTAATTCTTCAAAGAAATATAAAGAAAAAGAAAAAGACACCACTGAATACTACCAGAACAACTCTGATAAAAAGACTGATAATATTAATTATTTGCAAAGATGCAGAGCAACAGAGAATTAAAAATACATGGGTGGGCAAAGTAGGTTTACAGTTGTCTGTATGAAAAAAGACATGCAGGTTATTATTACTATTATAGCTTTACTAATTCAAAGAATGTCACAATGCAATGATTAATCTACTTTTTCCCACCCCTGCAATACAATGTTTTTGAAAGTCTGGATGTTGCTTATAAAAACAAGCATACATTTATAATACAACCAAGCAATTGCACTTCTAGAGATCCAAAAAAAAAATAAAAATCCATGTACTATTCCTCATCTGATGATTTAGGCCTGCCACTGTGTTCTTACATAGCAGCAACTGTTCAGAGAGTAGTCAATTTCAGCTCTTCTTAGAGATTTATATGAGGAATTATTGGACAGGTAAATTAAGTTAATTGATAAATCAGTTTACATTTTGATCAGAATTCCAATAAAACTAAAAATTCCAATAAAACTAAAGAACAAAAAATATAGGTAGGTTAGTACTTGACAGGATTTTGATTCATGATAATGCTTGAATATTGATTCCATAAAATAAGTTATAGTTGACAGCAGAAGTAACCAAAAAGGAACTATATTACATTTACAATCCAAAAGTAAATTTAGAAGCTAGACTAAAGTTGAAGTAAAAGTCTGAGGCAAAATATAAAAAGAAATGTATGCCTTATTTTTAAAAATTTTCTATGAACTTAGTAAGCATCACAAATATCATTTCATTCAGTTTTACCTAATGCAGAAATACTGACCAAAAGAAGAGAATAGTCTGGTCATGCTCTTAAGCAACATGGTAAAAATACAGATATGCAGCAAGAGAAGTAGAACTACAGTTAGTATAAGTGATGTTTCAACATGGAATTGTGGGTCTAGTTAGAGAAGACACCCCACATGATATGGATTTGAATTCAGTCCTTAAGAATGACAAGTGTTAATGAATAGATGTTCTTAAGGTGTCTCTGTAAATGCAGGATATCTTGAATGCATTTTTAAAAAATAATGAAATAGAATCATATAGAAACCCCCAGTGAGCACTTAATTTTTCCATTTTTTGTGGGAGGACATCCTATATAAAAAAAGACTAATATGCTAAGTGCCCGGTCGACAGGTTGGCCATTCAACCAATCAAAATGTAATATGCTAATGATATGCTAAGGCTGCTCAACCACGCTCACTATAACATGCACTGACCACCAGGGGGCAGACACTCTGACTGGTAGGTTAGCTTGCTGCTAGGGTCCAGCAGATCAGGACTGAGCAAGACAGGCCGGACGTGCCCTGGAGACCTCCTTTGGGCTGGCCAACCTCCCCTGTCCCTCCCCGGCCCCGATAGTGCACTGGTGGGGTTCCTCAGCCTGGCCTACACCCTCTCTCAATCTGGGACCCCTCGGGGGATGTCAGAGAGCTGGTTTCAGCCTGATCCTGCAGGCTAGGCCGAGGGACCCCGCTGGTGCAGGAATTCATGCACTGGGCCTCTAGTTATACATGAAGACCAATAATGTGTTACAAATATATGATTTTTTGTAAACCTTAATTCAATCCTTATCATCCTAAGTGCAAACAATTTTATATAATCACTAAACCTATAACACTGCTTAAAATACTGACTTGTCTTTATTAGAATCTACTTGTACAAGGATCTAGCCTGATGTCCATCATATAGTTGGAACTTGTTAAAATATGTTAAATAAATGAACCAAAACTTAATTAAATCATTAGGAAAGTGTTCAGTAACTTACTTGAAAATCAGAGCTGGGAATAATTAAAAAATGCGATTATAGAAGATCATGACTATTGTCATATGGGTATGGTGATTATGAGACAACACTAGGAAATGAGCCAAACCCTTCCAATACCCTAATTCTCCAGTTGGTTTTGTGTTTAATTGCTCATATTCACAGACAGCCCAGATCTGTATTTATCACAAGTAAAGTTGAATCCAAATTTTCTCTGATGGATCAAAAAACAGGGATCTTTACTTATCAAAGTTAAATTGACAGGAATAAAATATGATCTTGGGAGAGTCATATATTTTCCTTGGATAGCAGTATGCTGAACTGTAAAATGATAGAGATTTTGTTTCTTTCCATCAAGGTTTTGTTGTGGTGGTTAGTTAATGAAGTTACTAACTGTGTTTTTCTTAATGCCAATAATTCAGTTTACTTTCATATTCTGTATGTAACTGAAATCTTCCTTTGTGGAGAAGGGCTCCATGAAAGAACTCATCACTTCCTTAAAGAATTTTGTGCCATTTCTTTGTGCCTCTTTTATAATGAGTTTTCTTTTCTCTTATCTGAGGAAACACTTGTTCTGGCTAATTGATTACTCTTGAATTTGAAAACAAAGCTAAAAAGAATAAAAGCTCCTGCCTTTAACCATAACCTGTCATCAATTTCTCTACCCTTTAGAACATAGTATTGTTTACCATTTCCATCTTAAATTGTTTCTTTTTAAAAAATATATATTTCATTGATTTTTTACAGAGAGGAAGGGAGAGGGATAGAGAGTTGGAAACATCGATGAGAGAGAAACATCGATCAGCTGCCTCCTGCACACCCCCTACTGGGGATGTGCCTGAAACCAAGGTACATACCCTTGACCGGAATCGAACCTGGGACCCTTGAGTCCGAAGGCCGACGCTCTATCCACTGAGCCAAACCGGTTTCGGCTTAAATTGTTTCTTTTTTTATATCAAATATATCCTACAAGTTGCAACTCATTTTATGGTTTATGCTTTATGAGTTTATCCCAATTTAATCTGATTCTTTTCATAATCCATTTTACTTTGATTTTTTACAATACTTAATTTATATTTATCTTTCTATATTCTGAATACTTTAGGTGTAGATGAACTTGACATTTAGCTAGGATTTAAGTTATGCTTATTGGTATATTGTAAGCTGATGCTCAATTGATTCATCCCAGTTAGCAAATGAAGATTATAGAATGACATCATCATTATCATCACCATCATCATCATCATCATCATCATCATCATCATCATTATCTCTGCTTGCCTTCTGTCCATCTTGATGACACTGAGCTCATCCTTCCCTTCCATGGTGGAGCACAGGGCAGCCAGTTCTGGTTCTCAGTAGAACTGATGAGAGCTTTTCATTGTTTTCCCAGCAGCTGGGACTTCTGGAATTCCTCTGTTAATATTGAGATTAGCTGGGTACGAAAGGATTAAAGGGGATGTAAATGGGAGCAACCATTAGTGACTGAGAGTCTTGGGGAGGGAAACAACTAACAAGGCTATTTAACAGATATTTATTGATATCACACTATGAGCCAAATATTGTGCAAGGCATTAGGGAGATATTTGTGGTAAGCAATAGATCTTGTCTCTAATTAATGGACTTTTCATTCATTTTTTATATATCTTTTATTACTAAAATAAATTTAGTCTGTGCCTTTTTGTAGAAGAGTATTTACAGAGCCCGAAAAATACAATGTTAAAAAAAAAACTGTGTCACCAAAGTTGGGAAAATATCTTCATAGGGCACTAAATCCTTAATTTAAATCAAAAGAAGAGGACTAAATTGTACTTTTCTGAATACACTTTTCTTTCTTTTTTTAAAGACTTTATTTTTTTAGCACTTAAAGTTTTCAAAATAATTGAGAGAAAGATGGAGATTTCCCATACATTCCCTGCCCCCACACATTCATAGCATCACTGCATTATCAACATCCCCCACTAGATTGCTAAATTTGTTATAATTGATGAACCTATATTGAAACATCGTAATCACCCAAAGTCCATGGTTTACCTCAGCGTTCACTCTTGGTGATGTACATTCTAGGAATTTGGACAAATTTATAATATGTCTATCATTAAAATATCATACCAAGTGTTTTCACTGCCCTAAATCTCTTCTGTGCTCTGCCTATTCATCCCCTTCATCTCCTAACATCCACTGATCTTTTTATTGTCTCTATTAGTTTCACCTTTTCCAGAAGGTCATTAAGTTGAAATCAAAGAGTATGTGGCTTTTTGAGACTAGCTTTGTTTACTTAGTAATAGGCATTTAAGGTTTCTCCAAGTCTTTTCATAGCTTGATAGCTTATTTCTTTTTAGCACTGAATAATATTCCATTATTGGGATGTACCGCAGTTTGCTTATCCATTCACCTACTGAAGAATATTTTGGTTGTTTCCAAGTTTTGGCAATTATGAATAAAGCTGTTATAAAAATCTTTGTGCGGGTATTTTTCTGTGGACACAAGTTTTAACTCCTTTGGGGCAATACTAAGATGTATGATTACTGGGTCATATGATAAGAATATACTTAGTTTTGTAAGAAACTATCAAACTGTATTCCAAAGTGGCTGTGCAACTTTGCATTACCACTGTATGAGAATTCCTGTTCCTCCATATCCTTGCTAGCATATGATGTTGTCAATGACCTGGATTTTGGCAATTTTAATAAATAGTATGTATGTAGTGGTATCACAGTTTTCTTAATCGGCATTTCCTTGATGACACATGATATGGAATATCTCTTTATATGATTATTTTCCCTCTGCATATCTTCTTTGGTTAGGAGCCATTAGGTATTTGGTCCATCTTTCAATTGGTTGTTTTTCTTATTGTTGAGTTTTAAGAGTCTATATTTTGGATAACAGTCACTTATCAGAGACTGTCTTTTGCAAATATTTCCTCCCAGTCTGTGGCTTGTCTTCTCATTTCTTGATATTGTCTCTTGCAGAGCTGAGGTTTTTAATATTAATGAAGTTTAGCTTGTCAATTTAGTAATTCTTATCTTTGTTCCTTTATAGGTAAGGTAATTTTTCCTCTGGCTTCCCTCAGGAGTTCTTACTTTCTCTTTGATTTTCTGGAGTTTGAAGATGATACGCCTAGATATAGTTTTCTTTGGCATTTATCTTGCTTGAGGTACTCTGAGCTTCCTGGATCTCGGTTTGATGTCTGACATTTATTTGGGAACACTCTCGGTCTTTATTATTTCAAATATTTATTCTGTTCCTTTTTCTCCTTCTGGTATTCCTGTTAGGCCTATACTATACCTTTTGTAGTTGTCACTCAGACCTTGGATATTCTCTGAATTTTTTTCAATCTGTATTCTCTTTGCTCTTTATTTTTTGAGGATTCTATTGATTTTATTTTCTAGCTCAGAGATTCTTTTCTCAGCTGTGTCCAGTCTATTGACGAGCCCATTAAAGGCATTCTTAATTTATGTTACAGTTTTTTTTTGTATTTGTGTGTGTGTGTTATCTCAAGCATTTCTTTTTTTTGGTTCTTTCTTAGGATTTCCACCTCTCCTCTTACATTGCCCAGCTGCTCTTGCATGTCCTCTATCCATGAGAGCCCCTTAGCATTTTTTTAAACAAATTCCCACTCTGATCAGTTCAACATCTCTGCTATGTCTGTTTCTGATCTTGCTCTGTCTCTTCAAATTGTGTGTTGGCCTTTTGGTATGTCTTGTAAGGTTTTCTTGATAGCTGGACATCATGCGCTGGACAAAAGGAACTGCTGTAAATAGGTCTTTAGTAATATGGTGGTGAGGTGGGGGAGGAGAAGCATTCTCTAGTCCTAGGGTTAGGTCTCGGTCTTTTAGTGAGCCGGTGCCTTGGACTGTGTCAACTTCACAAGTGTTTCCAGCCTTTATTCTCCACCCTTCAGTGGGACAAGACGCCTAGAAGGGACTGGAGTTGAGTATTTTTCTTCTCCCAGGACCGTGGTCGGCAAACTGCGGCTCGCGAGCCACATGCGGCTCTTTGGCCCCTTGAGTGGGGCTCTTCCACAAAATACCAAGGCCTGGGCGAGTCTATTTCGAAGAAGTGGCGTTAGAAGAAGTTTAAGTTTAAAAAATTTGGCTCTCAAAAGAAATTTCAATCGTTGTACTGTTGATATTTGGCTCTGTTGACTAATGAGTTTGCCGACCACTGTAGGAGGCAGGCTGGGGCTGACTGGAGTTGATTCCTTCTCTTCCCCTGGCCAGCTCTGCTCTGATAATACCCCAGCTGATTCGGTTCTGGTTAATTACTTTCCCATGAGTCAGGCCTTTATAAGGAGAAGGGAAAGCGCCACAGTATCCCCAAATGGTTTCTCTCCCCCTGATGGAAGCAGGGGCGGATTTTCCTGCGGCAATGGTGTGGAGCTCCTGGAGGTAAGTCTTACGTTATCTCCTTCCTCCCCTCTCCACCGACCTCCCCCCTCCACTGAGATTTTTAACTGGGCCTTGTTTTCCAGGGCCTTCTCCCCTGGCCCTGGCTCCCTCAGCAGCCTCCCACTCCCAGCTCTGGCCGGGCAAACCACGGCTCCCAATGTTGGGCTCCCATCTCAGGGGCAGCGTTCTGACCTGTGTGCGTCCGTTTTATGGAGCCAACAAGATTTGTTTTGCTCCGTCTGTTCAGCTTCTTATCTGTGGGTAGGCTGGAATGGCGACCTCCAAGCTTTTTATAGGCAGAACTTGAAACGCTTGAGTGTATTTTTCTAGGGAGCTAAGTTAATGCAGACTGGCTTTGGGCTTTCTGGGAACTTGATGTGATAATATTGTATAGTGTTTATGGTGGGGAATAAGGAAGGAAGAGAAGACGACTTAGCCTTGACCCCAGATCAGCTCTATCAGAAACCACTATTTTAGGTGAGTGTGCAGGAACTGGGTAATTTGTGTCTAAAGTTACTGTTTAATGCCCGAATTCTAGGTATCCTAGACTTACCTGAAAGAGTTCATTGAAAAGTGTCTTCTGATACCGGCCAGCTAGAGGTATCCTTGATATAAATGTAAAAATTAAATAAACTGGATTGTAACTTCATTCTTTTAGAGGTTCTGTTTGCAGAGAACTGTTGCAGTAGTAGGAAGAAAATGTGTGTCTGATAAAAAAAAAAAAAAACACACAAAAACAAACAAACAAAAAAAACACTCCAAGAAAGAATTGATTGGAGCCACAGGTTTCTTTTCCAGTGCAATTAAAGACTGATAGATTTCCTTGATTTAGCTGTATTAAAGACGGGGGTTTCCAATTATCTGACTTAAATTATTTTTTTAAAAAGGTTTTTTTGAGAAGGATTATGCTGGTGATAGGTTAATGGTTTCACTAAAATAAACTGGGTGCACACCAACCTATTGTATCAAGTAGTTTAGAGAGGGTTCATCTGAAAATTCTGATAAAATGACAATATTAATTGCGGAATACTGACATTAAGCTGCCATTTCTGAAAAGAAGTGAACCATATTTTGCTCATTGTTTTGCTCCTCGAGTACGTTATCATTACAAGAAAGCATTCGTGAACAAAAAGGATAGTGCTTCACGTTTATTTGATGTCCAAATTACCCAAATGCATTTCAGCTGTGAGTGGAACGCATATTAAAGGAGCATTTTAAAAACAAAGCTTCAGGGTGGCTTTGTCTCTCTTCCTAAACTTCTCCACCTTTCTAGTTTTCCTATCACATTCAAACTACAGGAGGGAATTATCATCTCTGCCTCATTCGGGTTTCTGTATATTAGAGTAAACTGGTTTTTGTTTTTTTTTTGGGGGGGAGGAAGGGGGTGTCCTAATCTGACCTAAAAACACCTAACTGAACGCTGAAGGTGCTTTTCACGTGGTCAGTGGTTAGTGTGAGTCCTCTGGGAGCTCAGCAAGGCACAGGCCTTGGGCACAGGTAGTTTATTTGGAGTGAGGTTCAGGCAGCAGGGATGCTGGGACAGAAAGGGAAGGAGGAAAAACCCTATGGAGTTCGCAGGGACTCTTTTTTCCTGTGATCTCAGAGAAATGAACTCCCACACTTCCTGACTGGGCTTGAGTGAGGGCTGACTGTTCCTGCACACACGATGTTTGAGTTCCCTGGAACCTGTCATCACACCTGTGGCTCAAGTCAGAGAACTTGAGGTGACGAAGCCGTCTGCTGTAATCCTCTTTTCTTTCCTCTTTTAATGTGATTGACTTTGTAAAACCCCTATATTCAAGGTTTGCAGATGTATCTTTGTTAAAGTTCATGTTATTTTCTCATCATTCAAAGGTACTGATATCTGTAAAGTAACTTTACTCAGAAATTCCAAGATTGTGCCACTTACAAATAGAATATAGATTTGTTTTCCTGTCATCTTATGTTTCCTTATTTCCATTTTCTTACTCCTTACTTATCTGACCCTTCTGGAATTTTTCTTTTTTTTAAAAAAAATATATATTTTATTGATTTTTTTTTCTTTTTTTACAGAGAGGAAGGGAGAGGGAGAGTTAGGAACATTGATGAGAGAAACATCAATCAGCTGCCTCCTGCACACCCCCTACTGGGGATCTGCCCGAAACCAAGATACATGCCCTTGACCGGAATCGAACCCGGGACCCTCGAGTCCAAAGGCCGATGCTCTATCCACTGAGCCAAACCGGTCAGGGCTGGAATTTTTCTTACACCCTTTACATGTAGCCAGTCTTTGAGAGAGATTAGCCCACCTGAAACTTCACAATGGCTTTGTAAAGGACAGCTAGCACGCTTGAGTCTGCTTTCCTAAATGTTGGGAATGTATGCCTGTGGAGGAAGAATCTATAGGTTTGGCTTTTCTTTCCTGGCTGTTTGCCCCTCTAGTTGTGGCTTTCCGTTCCCAATCATTGGAGGTGACTGAGACATAGGGAAAGTAGTAAAATATGAACGTGCCTTTCTGCTAAATGTTTGTGTGTGTGTTTTGTTTGTTTGTTTATATTGCAATAAAACACCTTGTCAGCATTCTGCTGTATTGGTACAGGATTTTATGGCTTTAATTAATTATTTCTTTAAGCTTTTCACAACCAGTACAAAGAGTTTTCTGTGAAGTAACTATGCCAGACACTCACTTTCTTAGGTGCTAATAAATAGTAACAACTTGGGTTGTTCTATCTTTTACTTTCCTGGCCAGAAATAGAAAGATGAGGAACCTGAATTATCTAGCTTTTTCATCCACCGGGGGGAGGGAGAGGGACACGTGAACAACTCAGAGAATAGGGACTTGGCAATTCTCATTTTCTTTTATTCTACTACCTATTATAATGTCTTACACAGAGAATTCAGAATTCAGCAAAAAATTGCAAAATAAAAAAAGGTAGAGAGTATGTGAGTGTGTGTATGTGTATGTGTATGTATGTAAGTAAACATAAAATACACATCAGCAAATGCAATTATGTAGAACTGTTTGGAACCCCATCCAACAAACCTATGTTAAAATGAAAAGACACAGCATTTTAATACTTATTTGATATTAAAGGATACTTTAAGAAATTTAAGCTATAATAATATTGTGGTTATGTCAAAAGTCCTTATATTTTAGAAATGCACATTGAAATGTTTATTGATATAATTATATTATGTCTGGGATTTGTTTCAAAGTAACCAGTTTAGAAATTGAATAAAAAAAGAATGGTTTTGAGTTGATTGTTATATCTATATGGAGAGTATATGGGAGTTAATTATACTATTCCTTCTCTCTTTTTTTATATACTTGAGATATTCCATGATAAGAGTTTTAAAAAGTGCTTGCACAAATATGACCACTAATTATTAAACAAAACTATGCAATGTCTCTCATCTTATACAAATAAAAATGGATTGCCTAAGTAACTGACAAGGACTTACTCCAGTTTCTCATTACTTTTCTAGTCCCATCCCTCTTACTCTCTCACTCTTTCCATTGCACCCTTACGCTACCTGGAGCACATTGGCCCTTGTATTAGAACTCTTGTATCTAATAGCTCTGCTATCTGGAATGTGTTTCTTTAGACATTTACATGCTTATGACTTCAATATCTGAACAACCTCTTATTAAGGATGAAGTGTCCCTACTGGCTCTATTTCAAAAAGTAACTCTTCTGATTTTCTACCCCCACTGACTTTTGTAAATTCTTTGATTACCTGGAGGAGGGCATCTTGGGGTTGCAAATCTATCCTGTGCTTTGAAAATCCTGAATATTAGTGTATCTTTCTGTTGTTTTAATGCTTTATGAAAACCAAGAAAGGAGGAGTTCCACTTTCACATCTTAGTTATGGAAAAAACTCACAACTTTAATTTCCATGTTTTCATATGTGATCTGTGGTCAAAAGAAATCTGGACTTAGGTAAGGAGAGACCTTATTCAAAAGGATTATTGTAATAAGGGGAGCGGACTCTTGCAATGAGAAAATGTTCTGACCATAAAATCTGCAAATATCACAAAGGTTGAGCAGAAAGAATTTTTTCTCTTGCCGACAGGTGTAAAAAGTCCTAAAAGAATGAGTATGAGGGAGTATGCTAAAAAGACGGGGGTGACCTGACATTTGAGCAGGAAATGCTCTCATGGTCTCTGGAGGGGAGGGTCTGCGAGCAAGGGTAATTCCCAATCAGATAATGCTGGCTTAGGCTGAGAGTGTGTCAATGTTCAGGGGCCTATGGCAGGGGTGGGAGGTTGTGCGCAGGCGTGGGAGAAGCTAAACTACAGTTTGGTGAAGTCAGTTAGCAGGAATTTCACAAAACTTGGTCTTTGGTTCTGCATCTGGCCTTGTCATTGGTGAACAAGAGGGCATCCATGAATCTCATCTGAGTTATATGGGGAAAATGTTGTTCTTTGTAGTTAAACTGTTTGAGGGTAACAAAAATGTGGATATATATATATATATATATATATATATATATATATATATATATATCCTATCTAATAATAGAGTAGTATGCAAATTAACCGTACCTCCGCGACAAAATGGCGGCCCCATAGCCACAAGATGGCGTTGACCAGTACGCTCAGCCCCTCCGGAGTCCCCAAGTCCCAGGGAGGGCTGCTACTGAGAGTCGGGCAGCCGGGGTGTCCGGCTGGGAGGTGCCGGGGACCCCATGCTACCATCCCCTCCCAGAAGCAGCCCCCGGTGTCAGGCTGGGAGGCGTCTGTCCCCCATGCCACCATTGCCTCCCAGAGGCAGCCTGGGGTGTCCGTCTAGGAGGCGCCCGTGACCCCACGCCACCAACCCCTCCCAGAGGCAGCCCGGGGTGTCTGGCTGGGAGATGCCCGTGACCCCACACCGCCATCCCCTCCCAGAGGCAGCCCGGGGTGTCTGGATGGGAGGTGCCCGCGACCCCACACCGCCATCCCCTCCCAGAGGCAGCCAGGGGTGTCTGGCTGGGAGGCGCCCGTGACCCCACGCCGCCATCCCCTCCCAGAGGCAGCCCGGGGTGTCTGGATGGGAGGCATCCGCGCCCCCATGCCGCCATCCCCTCCCAGAGGCAGCCCTGAGTGTCCAGCTGGGAGGCGTCAGCAACCCCAAGCTGCCATCCCCTCCCAGAGGCAGCCCGGGGTGTCTGGCTGGGAGGCTTCCGCGACCCCACACCACCAACGCCTCCCAGAGGCAGCTCAGGGTGTCCTGCTGGTAGGTGCCCACGACCCCACACTGCCATCCCCTCCCAGAGGCAGCATGGGGTGTCTGGATAGGAGGCGCCCAGGACCTCACACTGCCATCCCCTCCCAGAGGCAGCCCGGGGTGTCTGGCTGGGAGGCACCCGCGCCCCCAGGGAGCGAGTCAAGTACTGATGATTCTACCAAAGGAAAAGTTTAGAGAAAGAGAGGATAGAAAAGGAATAGAAGGAGAAAAGTAAGAAAGGACAAAAGATGAAACATGAAGAAAAAGAAGGAGAAGAAAAAAAGGAAGAAACAACCACAGGATATCACCTTTCCAAGTCTCATGAAATTCCTGTTTAAGGAGTTTATTTTATGACTCTTTTAGTTTGGGTTTACATTTTTACTGTTTTGTCAAGACCACAGCAGGTACACTGTCCAATATGTTTTTTTTTAAATAAATTTTATTGATTTTTTTACAGAGAGAAAGGGAAAAGGATAGAGGCTAGAAACATCTATGAGAGAGAAACATCGATCAGCTGCCTCCTGCAGTATGTGCCCCCAACCAAGGTACATGCCCTTGACCGGAATCGAACCCGGGACCCTGAGTCTGCAGGCCGACACTCCATCCACTAAGCCAAACCAGTTAGAGCTGTCCAATATGTTAAAGAAAAAACCCTATCTAATAAAGAGAGAATATGCAGGGGAGGGCATTTGGGGGTGACCGGGCTGTCAGGGGAGAACAGTTGGAGATGATCTGGCTGGCAGGGGAGCAGTTAGGCGTCGATCAGGCTGGCAGGGGAGTGGTTAGGGCAGTGTTGGCGAACCTATGACACGTGTGTCAGCACTGACACGCGTAGCCATTTCTGATGACACACGGCAGCATGCCGAGGATGAAACATTTGCTCCTCCTGAGGATGAAACATTTGCGACTAGAGTCTTGGAGTTAGTTTTTTCCTCAAAGTGACATACTACCCGAGTTATGCTCAGTTTTTTGGCAAAGTTTGACACACCAAGCTCAAAAGGTTGCCCATCACTGGGTTAGGGGGTGATCAGGCTGGCAGGCAGAAGTGGTTAGGGGCAATCAGGCAGGCAGGCGAGCAGTTGGGAGCCAGCAGTCCCGGATTGTGAAAGGGATGTCTGACTGCCTCTTTAGGCCCGATCCCTGTCGGGCCTAAAGAGGCAGTCAGACATCCCCCGAGGGGTCCCAGATTGGAGACTGTGCAGGTTGGGCTGAGGGACACCCTCCCCCAGTGCACGAATTTTGTGCACCGGGCCTCTAGTGTATATATATATATATATTTTAACCACCACTGTTGTCTAGAGCACAGGACTGAGGAAGTATTTGACATAATTGATCACATCATTTGTGTGACTCAACTAACTTATATGACTAACATATTTTATTATCTAAATGTTCTTAGTTTAGCTTCTCCAGTTACCTCTTCCAAAAGAGAAACTAATAAGATTTTTATTATTTTTTTGGAGAGTAACAAAAGAGAAGGCAGGATGCAATTTTTCAAGGGATACTGGAAGAAAAATTGGCTTTGGCAGCTCTATTTCTGAAGAGACACAAAGCTTCAGGCCCTTAAAATGATGCCATGTAGCTGGAACCTTTGTCATATTTTTATTAGAGTCTCCATGTGGTAATTCTGGGCAATTCTAAGCCTGGTAAAGAATATATTTGCTTTAAAGAAAACTAGAATGTGCCCATGTAAGAGGAAGCAAAGTCTATCCTATTAGTCTGAGCACCAGACTGGAAGAGAGAACTCCAGTGTCTATTTACAACTTCAGTAGAGATGTGCTCTAGTCCCTCAGAGCCTCCCCTGCCTTGGTCTCCAGGTTCCTACAAGTTATTTTTGCAGAAACAGTTCACAAGCTTCTTAACTAGTCATAGACACACACAGCAGTCTGTGCTGGACTTCGCTTGCATATATACATACAAGTAAAATTCAATATGGAAGAGTTGTAAAAACACTAAATATATGTTTATTAAAACCTGCATAATATAGAAGCATAAAATAAAACTTGATTTGAATTCTTACCAGGCTTTCTTCGAAGCTCTTTACAGGTATTCCTTTATTTAATCCTTGCAACAACACTTTGAGGTCGATGCATTATAATCTCAATTGTAGACATCTATCTACACTAATAAAAGAGTAACATGCTAATTGACCGTACCTTTGTGACACCCACCAGCCAATCAGGAGTGAGTATGCAAATTAGCCCAACAAAGATGGTGGGTTTAATTTGCTTATGCAGGCACCCAACGGCCGGGGGTGGGGCAGGACGCAGGCGTTCTGCACCACCCTAGCCGCTCTGGGCCTCTGGGCAGCGTGGGAAGGCGGAAAGGCGGCTCTGGGGCTGGAGGGAAAAGGTGGCTCCAGCCAGAGCAAAGGCGGTGCTGGCAGCCAGGGGAAGGAAGGCCCATTCTTGCACGAATCTTCGTGCATCGGGCCTCTAGTATATATATAAAAGCCTAAGCAACCTTTCAACCGTTCAACTGTTTGACCGGTAGCTATGACGTGCACTGACCACCAGGGGGCATACACTCAATGAACAGGCATGGAAAGATGGAACAGACTGATGAATCTCAGAGGGAAGAGAGGAGGGACGGCAGGAAGAGATTAACCAAAGATCTTATATGCATAATTGAGATGCATGGATTCTTACACTGGTGGGGTCCCTCGGCCTGGCCTGTGGGGATTGGGCCGAAACTGCAGTGCAAGTCCAACATCCCACAAGGGGTCCCGGATTGTGAGAGGGCGCAGGCCAGGCCGAGGGACCCCATGGTGCATGAATCTGTGCACTGGGCCTCTAGTAAGATAATAAAGGAAGGAGAAGTTGGTCACGAGCCCAACTTCACGTATTGGAGATGTGAGTTTTGTGTCGTGATGGGTTGACTGATAATTTACTGTTCATGGGTACTCCAAACAAAAGGCCTAATGAAACAACCTCAGTCAACTTTCTGTATCAGCAATTGGTCCATCTGATAGGAAGTCTTTAGTAAATACAGGTTTATTGGTATATCAATATCTGGACAAAATATATAATATCTCACCTCTGTCTTGGATTGAAAGAGCCTGCTTGCATATTGAGCATTTATAATTGAACACCATCTCTATTTAGAAAATGTGCACACAAAGAAAGTCTGAATAGATGCACATCCTTATAATTGATATTTCTAGTAGTTAATATTATGTTGAATAACATATTTTACAAGCTCTTTTTTTGGAGGGTTAATGAGGATAGTTTTAGCCTATAATTCAGCCTCAAGATAATTTTCGAGTAAATGGGGACATTCTGTGTTAATAGTGTCATTCATCATAGCATTCTAAAGCCCCATAGACCATGCAGTACCCCATTTTGCTTATTTGTCATTGTTCACCCCTCCTGCATAGACAAAACCTGTGGCACTTGTATATGTATGAAATTATATGGAGAAGTTTATCAATTAAGGATTGCCTGTTCTGGTAATTTCTTCACATGACAGGCACATAATTAGGTAATTATCTCTCTTACAAAATAAAGCAATTGACTTCCCTTTTATGGAAAGATGTAACAAAATTTGGAAGCAGACATTTGTCCAGATAATCACTTGTTTTTAGTTGTGTAAATCTGAGCTAAAAAATCAATGACAGAAAAATAGAAAATGTGTCCCTGGAATTTATGTCATCATTGTAGTCGATCTAGTAGATCATTCTTTTTTTATTTTTTAAGTATATTTTTATTGATTTCAGAGAGGAAGGGAGAGGGAGAGAGAGAAATATCAATGATGAGAGAGAATCATTGATTGGCTGCTTCCTGCATGTCCCCTCCTGGGGAAGGAGCCCACAACCTGGGCATATGCCCTTGACTGGAATCAAACCTGGGACCCTTCAGTCCACAGGCCAATGCTCTATCCACTGAGCCAAACAGGCTAGGGAGAGCAGATCATTCTTGAATTCTTCCAGCTTTCATGATTTAGAAACAAAACTTTCCAAAGATTACAGACCTATTACCTCCCAGCAGGCATCAGTCTTTAAATTCCATAAGGACTGAGTATCCCAGAGCAAGATTTGGCCCTAAAAGTGATCTAAGGGAGCCCAGAAAGTGAAAATGAATTTCCTATGCAAGGCCATATGTTCAGCTCCAGAGTTTTTCTGGCAGCTCACCATGGTTATTTGGAAGTTTAGAACTCCCTGGTCTCAGAGAGGGAAGCATGTGTGAGGCTCTACTGGATTAACCATTAATACATTTGACTTTTATATGTCCTTTGTGATGGCTGGTTGTGCCAAGATCTCTTCAGAATGTAGAGCATTCAGTAAGTTTATTGACAAACAGTAAGAAAACCTGGAGTTATATAGTTAAACCTTAATTATTTAAGGAGGGTGGAGGGGGGGCATGCCATTAGAATGCAGCAATGGGAAACATTTGCTCCTAATGTAGAGTCAGGGAAAGATGTATTCATGCAGCTGAAGTTCTGCTAGAATCACTTAGGGATTAGCTGGTTTACTGAAAGCTTCAGTGAACTAAAGAACTACAAAAAAATAGGAGTTTCTGATAGATTAGCACATTTCACATTTAATGTCAGATAGTGTTGAAGTTCATGATTCATTTTTACCACTTACAGTGACCTAAGTGTTTGTCAAGAAATACATTGTGGTCTCTATGAAAGTTAAATGTACATATAAACTATTATTATTATGCATACTAATATATTCCCAGTTTTTCTGTTCTTCACTTGATAATTAAGATACACCAAAAAGGGTTCTGGCTGAAATGTAACTAACACATGAATTAGACAGGTGTCCTCTGGCTCAGCAGTTCTTAATAAGCACATCAAAGACTCCAGTTGCTACCTGTTCCCAAATGCGCTGGGCACTTCAGAAGCATCTTCTCTGTGTTTATATTTATTTCTGCAACTTAAATCCTACCCTTGTTTTACGACGCAGAGCAGATGCCCCTCCTCCATGCCTTCTCAATGTCCCATTTACTTAGTTTCTGGGTTCCTAAAACATGGTGCTCTTTTACATGTCTAACCACATGTTGTTTTTTAAGTTTTTGTTGTTTGTGTGCCAAAATTCATTACACTTTTAGCCTCTATACATTATTAGTGTGATAATTATGAATAAAACATTTACAGTCATCAAGGCCATGGATTTAAAACAGGGAGCTAGTGTGTTTAACCCATTGTACACCGTAAGCGTCTGCAGACACAAGCAGCGGATCTTCCCCATACACCACACCTGTCTATAAAAAAAAAAAACACAAAAAAAAAACATTTTCCCTAAGTGGCAGCTCTGACCAACTTTAAAATCATTTTTCGTGAGAATTTTCAGCTGAAAATATTCAAGAACACCCAAATTGTAATATATATTTTTATAATATTCATTGCAAGTTGATTTTTTTTTTAAATTAAATTCAAAATATCATGGCATGTGGGGATGGTTCCCATTTTGGACGCGTGGTAGTTAACTGGTTAAATTGCAAATTTAGAAATGCAATCGTACATATCTAATAAAATCATCCATGTAGATCTAAGTATATTTCTCCTAATTTGAAAATATAATTTAAGATACAGGAAATTAGAAAAGTATAAATCATTTGCCATAGTTATTCCTGAGAGTAGTTGTAATATTCCTCAGAGATATTTTCAAACAGTAATTTTTCTAATTTTAGGCACTTGAATTTGGCTATATTTTCTTACATTCTTTATAAATGTACTTTGTTTCCCAGTTAAGCTTTCAGTATATGCTATTTGCTTCTCTATCAAAATAATGAATACTCTGCCTAATGTAAACTGGTGATTTGAAAAAAGACAACTACATGGAATGAGAAAACAAAACAAAACTAATTTTGCTTTTATTCTGCCTCATTGTTTTATTTTAGAAAAAAAGTCACAAGACATAAGAAATGTAGTCATTTCCATTCATGAAACAATTTTTAAAATTAAATCTTAAGTCACATAACCAAGGCAAATCAAATTGGCACAAGGAAAACAAATGAAAATATAATTTGGATGGCATGGAATAATTATTCACAACAATATCAAATCAGTGGAAAATTCTAGTGTGTTTTTTTTTAATTTCTGAGTGCAGGTTAGCACAAAATTCTCCAGAAAGAAATAATAGGATTGTTAATCAGACTAAACAAGATTGCTTGCCAAATTTTCAGTGGGGAAAAAAAAAAGTTTTAACATCTCACTCCATTTTCTTGTTACTTTTAGATAGAATGGAAATACTTCATCATTCTCATATTTTAGAAACTGATGCAAAAGATAAAAGGTTAAAAAAAAAGGCTTTTATAGGCAAGTTTTTCTTTATTCCCTCTCCAGGACACATCTATAGGAGATTGTTGTTTTTTATGACTTTCCCCCTTTGAAAAAGAAGAGCTAAAACCCTAATATCAAAAACTTTAAAATTTTTATTTTATATGTTTATTGAGATATGATTGACATATAACATTATTCTAGTTTCAGATGCATAGCATAATGATTTGTTATGCTAGTACATATATATTGGGACATTATCACCACAGCAAGTCCAAGTAACATCCATGACCGCACATAGTTATAAAAAATTTTTGTGATGACAATTTTCAGATCAACCCTCTTAGCAATTTTCAACTATATGATACATTTTTATTAACTACTAGAGGCCCAGTGCACGACATTCGTGCACCGGAGTGGGGGGAATTCCTCAGCCCGGCCTGCGCCCTTGTGCAGTCCGGGACCCCTTGGGGGATGACTGCCTGTTGCCAGCAGTCAGACCATCCCTCTTGCAGTCCCGGGCTGTCGCAGTCCGGGACCCCTCGCTCCTTACCGCCCGCCTGCAGCAGAGGCGGGAGAGGCTCCCACCACTACCACTGCACTTGCCAGCCATGAGCCCGGCTTCTGGCTGAGTAGTGCTCCCCCTGTGGGAGTGCACTAACCACCAGGGGTAGCACCAGCAGTGAGCATCTGCCCTCTGGTGGGCAGTGTGCATCATAGCAACCTGTCTCTGCCTTTCGGTCGATTTGCATATTAGGGTTTTATTATATAGGATAGTCACCATGTTCTACATTACATCCCAGGACTTATTTACAAAGGGAACTTTGTACTTTTTGACCACCTTGACACATTTCATCCACCTCCATCTCTGGCAAAACCAACCTATTCTCTGTATCTATGCGGTATTGTTGTTTTAATTCCAAATACAGGTGAGATCACACAGTATTTCGTTTTCCTCAGTCTGTTTAATTTTCTTTGGAAATTAACCCATAAAGCAGAATTGATCAATGGTAGTTCCACTGATTTTGGTTTTTTTTAGGAACCTCCATACTGCTTCCCCTAGTGGCTGCACCAATTTACATTCCCACCAACAGTGCTCAAGTGTTCCCTTTTCCTCATATCCTTGTCAACACTTGTTATTTCTTGTCTATTTCATAATAGTCCTTCTAACAGGTGTGAGGTGATATCCCATTGTGATTATGACTTGGGTTTCCCTGATGATTAGTATGTTGAGCACTTTTTCATGTACCTATTGGGCATCTGAATGTGTTATTTGCAAAAATGTCTGTTCAAATCTTCAGCTCACTTTTTAATTGGATTATTATTTTTTTTGATTTTGAGTTGTATGAGTTATTTATTTTGGATATTATCCACATATCAGTTATGACTTGCAAATAATTTCATCAGTTACCATTCATTTTACTGATGGTTTCCTTTGCTGTGCATAAGCTTTTTAGTTTTTAGTCTCACTTGTTTGTTTTTGCTTTTGTTGCCTGTGTTTTTTGGTGTCAAAACCAAAAAAATTTTGTTAAGACTCATGTTAGGCTCATCGCTTATGTTTTCTTCTAGTAATTTTATGGCTTCAAGTATTATATTCAATCTTTCATCCATTTTTAGATGACTTTTTTTTTGTAGAGTATAAGATAGTGGTCCAGTTTCATTTTTTTCATGTGGCTGTCCACTTTTCCTAATACTAATTATAGAAGCATTCTCCTTTCCCCATTATACATTCTTGGCTTTTCATTGTAAATTAATTGACTATATATGTGTGGATTTATTTCTGAGCTCTCCATTCTGTTCCATTGGTCTGTATAACTGTTTTTTATGCCAGTATAACATTGTTTTGATTACTATATAAACATAAAGTACAGAAGCAAAATAGGAAAATATTTTAAGATACATTATAGTCATATGTGTT
Organism: Cnephaeus nilssonii; assembly: GCF_951640355.1. Classification (NCBI taxonomy): domain Eukaryota; kingdom Metazoa; phylum Chordata; class Mammalia; order Chiroptera; family Vespertilionidae; genus Cnephaeus; species Cnephaeus nilssonii. The sequence continues at coordinate 41,900,743 of NC_137076.1, forward strand.
CACTGAGTCAAGTATAAAAATTAGTCCTTATTATATAAACCTATTTTATGTTCTTGACCATATAGATTGCATAGAGAGTGAAGATCTTTGTTTCCAAAGAGAAAGGATTGAACCTCTCATGATATATCTAATGAGTATTCCAATGCCAATAATTATTGCTAGAAAGATTTTCTTTTTCAACAACAAACGTTCTTTCTGCTTGGAATAGAGAGACACACTGATGAAAATATTGCCCTAAACAATTCAATCTGTTCGGTACCTATTGATGGCTTTAGTTATCCTTTTCTCATAAATACAAGGAGGATAACATAGGCAGGGTAGGGTGTTGTTGGTACAATTTTCTTTGTGTTTCCTTGTTCTTCTGTCTAGGCTTGAAAAAGGAATAGCATAAAGCTATTGATCTTTCACAGATTCCCTGAGTTACTACTTTTAAATTAAGAAAATTGGAGCTCATAAGAATGAGTTACCTTCATTTTCTCAAATTACATATCCCCTGAGTTTTATGTGAATTTGTATTGAAGTTAAATAATTTGTCATCAATTTTCTAAACAAAACTATACTTATTTGTAATCATTTGGAAGTGTGTACACCCTTAGCAGATAGAACTTTTATTAAGACAGTTAGCTGTTATTCACTCTTTAATACCATGCAAGTATATCAAGCAAGTATTCAATAAGTAACTTTGTGACACAATGAGTATGCAATGAGAAAAAAAAATTAAGCGTTGACTTTGCCTATTTTTATTCTGGTATATCCATATTATTACTTAGAACTTTACCTAAGTACATAGTAAGCACTCATAGTAAGGTACTTGTAAAAGAAAGAAAGAAAGAAAGAAAGGAAGGAGGGAAGGAGGATGAGAGGCAGAGAAGAAGAAAGGAGGAAAAAAGGGAGGGATTACTGGAACTGAGGATCTCAACTTTTTGTGTATTTGTAATGAATTTCCTCTGAAGATAATTTTTATGGTATATTTCTCCCATCCAAGTACTAACCAGGCCAGACCCTACTTAGCTTCCGAGATCAGACGAGATTGGGCGCGTTCAGGGTGGTATGGCCATAGACTGATATATTTCTCTATGGATGTTTTATTATGTTGCTTGTCTATCTATATGGAGCACCTGTAAGAAGGGTCACATACAGATTTTAGAAGGGGCAAATTGGAGATAATGACTTGTGGCTGCAGTAACGAGAGGGAATGTGCAATATAACCAGTGTGAAGTCTGGTGACAGGAATTAAATTAACTTATGTCACTACGGTGAGGCAAGGTTAACTTGAACTGAACTAGATCTCATCCCTGCATCCACTTAATAATGTTTCTGCCACAGGATGGTTAGGAGATCAATTAACTGAATTGTGATATAAGGAAAGCTTATAATGATACCAAAAAAGTGACACAATCTATATGGTATGCATATTCCAAGAAATCCACCTTGAATCTAAGTAGAAAATAATTTTGAATTTAACCTTATAGAAATGACGTTAGGTTTTATCCCTCAAACTCCATTTACTGTATATTTTCCTGTTTCATCAAGTGTTAATGGAAGTTGCCCAACTCAGGCTCAAGATTTTTACATAGCAAAATATTGGTTGTTCCAAAATATTTAGCGTTTTTATTTTTCAGAAGAAAATTCAGGAAAATGGTAACTTATGTTAAATGACTTTTTTCTTGTACAGTTCATTGGCTTGGATTTCTGCTGATATAAAATATTTAATATCACTGTTAAATTTATTGGTGACATTTTAAGAAACAGTGTTTCTTTTTCAGTCATTGTTAGGTCAAGAGGAAACCATTTCCCAGAACATAAAGAAAGCACAGAAAATGTGCCACAGTTGTTAATTTTTTTTTCTGGCAAACTGTGTAGCAGTTTGATAGAATTTCTCCCCTTTTATGGGATTACATTCTAAAATCCAGTGGAAGAATTTGAGCCTTCTTCCTGAACAATGATCACAAAGGTAACTGGGAGATGAGAAGGTGGGCGAGAGGTTGTATACTTGCACACAGGGCTTGTCAGTGATGAAGGAAAGGGGAGTAGCCAAATCAAAAGAAATGATAATGCCACAGCCCTATATCAAACATGTATTAATGGGTTTATGCATTCCACAACTTTTATCTCAAATATCTTCTGTTTCAGACATTATGCTAATCATAAACAATTAAAATAGGAATAGTACACAGCAAGAAAGTCATATGACTGAAAAAATGGCAGAATATGTAAGAAATAACCTTACTGTTACTTTAGGTTCAGAACAACAAGTATATAATTTCATGGTGAGATCTGGAGAGACCACAGAAAACTTAAATATTATTTATCCTAAGTAGGCTCTTATTAAAATATTTTTATCAAATATCAAAACAACAGTCATATAAAAAATTAAAGATAAAGTTTAGGAAATCACCCAAATTTTGTTCAACCTGACACCAGAAATTTTGCCTGTAGTTTGTTTCCCTTGAAGAGATGTATTCTCTCCATAGCCTCATTTCAGCTACGAGACCATTCAAGGTATTTCTAGTTGCTAAGTTAATTTCCCATCCTACATAATAAAATGGTAATATGTAAATTACCATCACTCCGCTACGCCCACGATTGGGCCAGCAGGAGGCGCAGGGGGCGGGACTCAGGGTGGCCGGGGTAGCTGATTGGGCCAGCAGGACACTGAGCTCGCGGAGCCAGTGGCGCCGCGAGCTCAGCGTCTGTGCCATGGCCGCGCCGGAGGCTTTTGGAAGGCCTGGGGCACCAGCGGACAGCCAGCCAGCTGGTGCACCAGGTGCATGATTAAATCATGCACTGGGCCTCTAGTTGTGAATAAAAGTGTATGAGATTAATATGTTGTGATATTTACTATAGCCAATCTATATTATAGTCATTCAAATACAAAAGACATTTCCAAAGTTACCTGGTTCGTGTAACAGCATGAAGAAAGTTGTCAAGTGTTTACCATAGGAATGTCTTGGAAGCTAACTTTCCATATCAAGACTCAGAACTTGAACTTCCTTATATACACTTCTGAAATTATACTGTGGCTTCTGGATCAAAACTTCATATAATGGAAATTATGTGTAATGACGTCACAGTAAACCTCAGCAACATCAGCAAACTAAACCTCTGACAAATGTTGATTGTGTGTGGCAAGGTCATGAGCTTTCCTGGAATGAATGATCAGTGTCCTTTTTGACATTTTCTCCATTATCAACAGAAGGTTGTCAGTTAAAACAAAAGTTCTAATACTTGGTCAATTTAGATAATCCTACAGATTCAATCTTGTGTTTTGTGATGGAAGCATAACACAGTCCTGGCAATGAGTACATTTTTGTTGCTGTCTTGTGCGTAGATAGTCTTTCCTCCGTATTCTGTAGAAAGATCTTCCTTACGTCAGACTGGAGAACCTGCCAAAAACATTGAGCATATATTACTTACTTGGTTTTATTGTAATTATCTATTGCTTGGTCTGTTTCCTCTGATTTATTGTTAGCTTCAATAGGGGTACTATGGTGACTTTTTCTCTGCCCAAACCCCTGGCATTGAGATTTTCCCATGGAAGGTATCAATAAATATTTGGTGAGTGGTTATATGAATAGAATGTATCAATACTTTAAAAATTCCTTGGGCAATAAATTGCCTAATTTTTAGTATATGAATAATATGAAAAAGGATAATATTCCTCAAATGAGAAAATAGTTATTGAGTTGTCTAAGCTGTAAGTGACGATGCTAAGGTCTTCTGGGCATATTAAAAAGGAATCTCTCATTATTATCTATATTTTATAAGATAATGGACAACAATGTATGAATCATGGTTCCAGAAAGAGACCTAGGAATTGTTTCTTAAAAATAATAGCTGCTATAACCTAGAGACCAGAAAAAGAAACTCTCATCTTACTATCACACAATTCATGGGGCAGCATCTGCCTACTAATTATAGCTCTCATTGCTGTAACACAAGCCAGGCTTCGTGGACTTGAGCAAACCAGAGATGGTTATCTAGTCTAAATCAAAATATAATTTTTAATTTTGTTACTATTTTAAAAAAAGTTATCTTTATTGTTGAAAGTATTATAGATGCCCCCTTTGTTGATGTTTCTTCCCACTGACCCCCTCTATCCCGCACCCACCCCTCCCAGGCCTTCACCACACTATTGTTTGTGTCCATTGGCTATGCATATATGCATATAAATTCTCAGGTTAATCTCTCCCCACCCACCAACCCCGCCTTCCCTCTGAAATTCATCAGTCTCTAAAAGATTATTTTTGATTAATAAAAGTTTAAATTATTGGAAAAGATAATGGCTGGAAATGGATATGATTAAATTATAAAGAGAGGAGCTTGAACAGCCATGTTTTTAATTAAAAAAAAAAGGAATACTGGAGAATCCCTGAAAGCTTGAAATGCTTAGATTAAGAAATTAACAAATTAGATTAAGAAAAACTCCTGAGCCCTAACCGGTTTGGCTCAGTGGATAGAGTGTCGGCCTGCGGGCTGAAAGGTCCCAGGTTTGATTCCAGTCAAGGGCATGTACCTTGGTTGCAGGCACATTCCCAATAGGGGGTGTGCAGGAGAAAGCTGATCAATGTTTCTCTCTCATTGATGTTTCTAACTCTCTATCCCTCTCTTCCTCTCTGTAAAAAAAAAATCAATAAAATATATTTAAAAACAAAACAAAACAAACAAAAAAACTCTAATTAAAGTCCAAATGGAGTACAGGCCAACAAACAGATAGTTTCAAGATGTTTTTAGGTTATTCCTTATGACCTAGTAATTGTTGAATGAAGATACATTCATTTAATGACACATTTTTTTTATACTTTCTAGGAAGAGTTTCACTCAGCCTGCTCCCATAAAATCCTTTCTCGTCACAGTATGAAACAGCACTCTGTGTGATGGATCTCGGGCTTATCAACGTAGCCTGCCTATGTATTCACGTGGCAGGGTCCTAAAAATAAGATAGCTCATAAGTCATGGTTCATTTGAACTTTGGGTGGACCAGAGGTGAGCGCTGATGCCCTCTGTTCAGCTCTGTGCAGAGGAAAATGTCAGTTTCAATTTCTAGAATGTGTGCATCCAAAAACATAATATCATCGCACTCATCTTGCCATTCAGAGTAATTTCTCATCTTCTGTAAAGTAATGGAAACTGACAGGCTAGGGTGATCATAAGACTGACAGTCCACAGCCAGTGCGCATTTCAGAGATAGTTCTCTCCTTTAATTAACGATGGGGCAGAAGACTCTATTTTGCATAAGAGAAATGTTTGTTCAATATCTTAGCACCTTGTGCCTCACAATATCCAATCTAAGCTGGAAAAGCATTTATCCTATCTAATAATAGACAAATATGCAAATTGACCACACCTCCAACACACCCATAAGCCATGCCCACAAGCCACGCCCACCATCCAATCAGAGTGAGTATGCAAATTAACCCAAACCAAGATGGCTACAGCCACAGAGAGCAAGGTTTCCTAGGTAACAGAGGAAGCCAAGCTTTCTGCCAGCCTTTGCAGGCCTAAGCCTCCACTCAAGCTACAAAGTTTCAATTATAGAAGGTAAACAAATTCAAACAAATGGCGGCAGAATGGAGCTTGAGAGAGCAGGCCAGGGTTGCCGCCGGCAACAGGGGAAGCAAAGCTTTCTGCACACCCTGGCCGGGCCCACCCGCTTAAGGCAACAAAGCTTCAATTATAACCCCAACACAGATGGCTGCTGGAGCCCTAGGCTTGGCTCTGCTCCAGGCTACAAAGTTTCAATTGTAGAAGGAAAATTAATTCCAGATACCAGGGCCTCCCCTTGCGTTGCCAGGGGGCGTGGCCCGCCTGCAAACCACCACAGGCCCCTCGCTCAGGCCGCTCCACGCCCCAAGGGGACCCCACCCTGATCAGGGACACCCTTCAGGGCAAACCAGCTGGCCCCCACCCCTGTACCAGGCTTCTATCCTATCTAATAAAAGAGTAATATGCAGATTGATCATCACTGCAACACACAATATAGCTGCCCCCATGTGGTCAAAGATCCTGCCCCCATGTGGAAACAAGATGGTCACCACAAGATGGCCAGCAGGAGAGGGCAGTTGGGAGGCACCAGGCCTGCAAGGGAGGGCAGTTGGAGGTGATCAACCCTGCAGGAGAGGGCAGTTAGGGGTAACCAGGCCGGCAGAGGAGGGAAGTTTGGGGCAAACAGGCTGGCAGCAGAGTGGTTAGGGGGTGATCAGGCTGGCAGGCAGAAGTGGTTAGGGGCAATCAGGAAGGCAGGCAGGCAAGCAGTTGGGATCCAGCAGTCCTGGATTGTGAGAGGGATGTCCGACTGCCCGTTTAGGCCTAAACGGGCAGTCGGACATCCCTTGAGGGGTCCCAGATTGGAGAGAGTACAGGCTGGGCTGAGGGACAACCCCCCTCCGTGCACGAATTTCGTGCACCGGGCCTCTAGTATTGTTATAAAAGCTATTGGAACATCCTATATAATAAAAGCCCAACTGCCGAAATGGCGGAACCACCAGAACGACCAGAGACCAGAACGACCACAGCCTCTCACCCAGACTGGCCCCTCCCCACAGCAAGTGGTTAGGGGTGATCAGGCAGGCAGGTCGAGGGGTTAGGGGCAATAAGGCAGGTAGGTAGAGGGGTTAGGGGCAATCAGGCAAGCAGGCAGAGGCAGTTAGGGGTGATCAGGCAGGCAGGCAAGCAGTTAGGAACCAGCACTCCCAGATTGTGAGAGGGATGTCTGACTGCCAATTTAGGCCCGATCCCACCCCCATCCCCATGCACGAATTCTCTGCACCAAGCCTCTAGTAGGAAAATAAAAGGGAAAAAAACAATTTTAGAAAAAACAAATCCCAATACTAATAAGCTAACATAATGTCATTGCTTCTCTGAAGACCAACTAGAGAACAAGGTGTGAATGGGGATAAAAAAGTCAAAACAACAAAAATATAATCTTAGAAGAAATGTACTGTTCAAGAGCCATATAAAATTGTCATGTTAGTATAAAAAAAGAAAGAGAAAGACGTTGGAAGCTAAAGTTGACACTATATTTTTAAAGGTGAAGGAATAACTGAAAAGTGATGTAGGAGTACAAACAGGAGAGTTAAGTTTCTTTATTAAAGGAGAAATAGTTTCTGGTCTGAAAAACCACTTGGACTGAAAAATAAGTTACTTCTGTGCATTTGGAACACTCATAGCATGACCATTAGATATACTTGGACAACACCTATTTTCAAGTATTGTTTTAAGTAGAGGTCTCAGTAAAGCAAGACCCTAAAATTAACTACTCTACTGTATTAAAGAAGACAATTCTACCCTTTATAACAGCTTAATATATAAGGATATAATCAAGAATGAGCAAATAATTCACTATTTTAGTTGTGTTGTTTTGCATATTCACATGAAGAAAATACTGACCTGTGAGCCTGGAGCACATGTCAGCCTCCAGTAAAGCTTACACAGTGGTCTGCATCTCCCCTGTGCTTTCACAGGGCTCTGGGTATTTCCTTATACAGCACTTATCACATTGTTACAGCCATCGTTTAAGTCCTTTTTAAAAAAAATACATAAAAATACTAACCGATGAAGGCACATATGTTAAAAAGTGTTGCCTTTACTTATGTTGTCTCTATCACTAGATTATGAGAACTGTGTTTCACTTATCTTTCAGCACCCAGCATAGTTATTGGCACCCACTTGGGATTTTATAAATGACTAGGGGCCCAGTGCATGAATTTGTGCACCTTGAAAGGAACTATGGGCCACAAGGCTGCAGTGGGCACAGGGGCGGGTCTCAGCCCATCCTCTGCGCCCCCGCCCAGCCTCTACACCATCAGCCCCAGTCCCCTGTCTGCTGGCAGCCCCACTCCCACTGCTCCCACGCACTGACGTCACTGGACCCGCTTGTACTTGCTGGCAGAGTGGGCAAATTGGGGCCAGAGCCAACAGTGGGTGCGAGCAATGGCTGCTGCTCCAATCGCCCCTCAGGAGCAGGGGGAAGTGGAGAAGCCCTCAGGAGCAATTGGGGCTGGCAGCCGCTATTTGCACCCACTGATGGCACCAAACGATCAGGACCGGTGCTGGGCGCTAGCAGTGGGTGCGAGCAGTGGCTCCAGTGCCAGCTGTGGGTGCTAGTGGGGCCGGCACCAGCAGCGGGTGTGAGCAGAGCCAGTGCCAGCAGCAGGTGCGAGTGCCAGGTGGGACCCCGGTGCATGGGAGCAAAGAATTTTCAGTAACTACCAGAGGCTTGCCCTGATGACAGTGACCAGCGCCCCACGTTGGTCTCGCATCCCCACTCATCTGCTCCACCATTCCACCATGGCCGACACCCGCCATGTTCCACACTGTGCCGCCTGCTGCCGATGCCCACCACCACCATGTTCCGTGTGCGCCCCCTGGTGGTCAGCGCACATCATAGCGACCAGTTGTTCAGTTGTTTGGTTGTTCTGCCGTTCGTTTTATTTGCATATTAGCCTCTTACTATATAGGATTACTGGAAAAAAGTGCATGAATATTTGGGGTTTAAGTTCATTATCAAAACTTTGTAGAGCCTATATGTCACTACTGTTAGGACTTTTAAGCAAGTGACTAAGGTAGGCTTCATAAAGTTTTAGAGATGTCAATAACTTGATTAGTTTGTCCTTTCAAAACAGTATTTGTAGTTTTGTAGGTTTATACATGAATATACAATGTTTCCACATTTAAGAATGCTAATTGAGAAAAATTAAAAATGAGAAAGAAAATTTAATGGAAGTAGAAATAAAAAATTAAGACCTGATGAACACTAAAAATTTGCCATGATTATAGTTAAGACAAAAAGTTACTCCACATATTAATGTATTCACTCATTGATCTATTCATTCAAAAATTACCATGTCAAGAATGGGCTCTATGTTCTGGATATGGAAACAATAGAGAATAAGAGAGAAAGAGTCTGTCCTAAGGCTTATGGGTAGGATGGGTAGGAAAACTCAATGAAGGGGCACCAAACCTTGAACTTTATGATCCTTAGAAAGTGTCCTAGGCAAATAGAACAAGATAAAATTAAAACATGCTAAGACCCAGAGACAGGAGATAGCATATATTTTCAAAGAATTAAAAGATGTTTAGATGCTCTTTTGCATAGATTATACATACTTATCTAGGAAAAATAATCTTTTAAAAAAATCTGTAGATGTATCAAACTGCATAGGCAGTTTCTTTCACTTTTAGTAAGGTTTGCTTTCCTTCCTTCCTTCTCCTGCCTCCTCTCACAAACAGAACCTGAGTTTTCTGACATCTCAAGGTTTAACAGAATTCTACCTGGTTTGCATTACTTGTTTTATTATGTACATACTAGAGGCCCAATGCACGAAATTCATGCAAGAGTGGGCCTTCCTTCCCCCAGCTGCCAGCACCAGCTTCCCTCTAGCATCTGGGACCAGGGCTTCCCTCCGGCCGCTGGCAGGCACCCAGGACCTGGGCTTCCATCACAGCCCTAGCTTCACCCAGAAGGACATCTGGTCCAATTAGCATATAATGCTTTTATTATTATAGATTGTTAAACTTAAATGAAAAGATGTATTTCTGATCTTAAACCCCATCTTATATATTCACTAAATAGTCTAATCTTTCTCTAAAGCATGTGGCAGAAATGGTATAAACTGAGCTCAGTTGAGTAGGACGAATGGTTAATGCCTGAGTTGGAGAAATTAATGGGTGGTGATCCCTCGGCAAGGTTTCAGCGGAAGTGGTAATGTTTGCTGCACAGTGAGTCCAAAAGTGTTCTCACTCTGAACATTTGTATTTTGTTTCTTAATATGTACTCTAATAATGGTCCTTCTAGGAACACTCCCTATATGTATGGGTATAAAACATGAAGTCTACTAACTCCTTGAAATTTTATGCAGACTTTTATATGACTATAACATGGACCGTTTCCAACAAAGAGTGTTCATGGTTTTCATCATATTCTTCCAGGGGCTCATGACCCACCAAATTGTTAATACTACTTTTAGGAATTAAACAATGTCAGAATCAAATTGAAGTCTCAAATACCAATTTCATCCACTGCAGATAATCTGTAAGTGTGACATTAGATAGAAGGTCAATGCCTGCTTTGGTTAACAAGGACTTTTAGGAGGAAATTGTCTTCTACCTGCATATCATCTTTATCTTCTACCTGTGTGGAATAAGATATGAAAATAAAGTACCACAGCTTGCTTCATTTCTTTTCAGACATTAAGATTTTATCTTAAAAGCCTTAAACCAGAACTAATGTTACTAGTGATTGAACAGAATTTCTCTAGTTGTCCTTCTCAGAAATAGACTATTACCTGATTTGCTTTGCCAGCTTGTCCTAGGATTTGAATGCTACATCTGTAATATAAAGTAATAAAACATTTGCTTCTATAAACTGAGCATCCAAGAGGACAGACACTTGATAATTCCTCTTTGCAATTAAGGATTTTTCTGGTGGCCTAAAATAGGTAACATAGAACTCCTCAAATGTCCCAATTATTACTGAGGGTAGTAAGACTTCAAGAATAGTATTCCTACACAGTTCTATCTTTTGGAAATAGAAAGAAAAGCTCCTAAAAGTTTGTCACAGGATTCTGCCATATTTACAACCATGTTAAATATATATATATATATATATATATATATATATATATATATATATATATCTGCAAGTGATTAATGAAAATATATACTTTCATTTCTTTTTAGCTCAAATTTTGCCTTATTAGGGACAAATAACATACCCATGTTCTTAATATGTAAAACTGTTTCTCCAACATGAATTAACTTCTTGTCCTTGACGGAAGTGGTGTGATAAGATAATTCCTGTTAAGGGTTTAAGTTTTGTCCCCCAGAAAGATATGTGGGAATCCTAACTCTAGGACTTACATAGAGGGGCACTGAATGTAAACCTCAAGGTGCAGCCTCATTTGAAAACAGGGTCATTGGGGATGTAATTAGTTCACGAGCTCATGCCGGAAGAGAGGGGGCCCTTAACCCAGTGTGGCTGGTGTCCTTTAGGAAGAGAAGTAACACAGAGACACAAACTCAGGAGGGAGGAAGCCATAGGACACCTGAGGCACATGTTGAGGTGCTGCAGCTTCAAGTCAAGGAATGTCAAGAATTTCCCACAATCCCCAGAATCCCAGAAGAGACAGAAGGCTTGTCCTTTGCAGGTTTCAGAAAGAATACAGCCCTGGCCACACCTTGATTTCTAACTTCTAGCCTCCACAAGTATGAAACCATACATTTCTGTTGTTCTTAAGCAGATTGTAATAGTTTGTTACAACAGCCCTAGGAAACAATCACAACTCCTAAGAACTTCCAGTTCAAATATCCCATGAATCTTTAAAACAACCACTTGTTGCTATTAATGTGTTATATGACAGAGCCATGCAAGCACAACATAGGCCCACCCTATTTCCTTCATCAAGTTATAACTGTTATTTCCATTACAACAGCACCATTATGTATTGAAAAAACAGTCTTGTAACTCATAGCTTTATAGTGAGACAAACATACATATAGATAGTTACATGGTACTCAGAAAATTTTAAAAAAGAACAGGGGAGCAAAATTCAAATGTAGGTTTGATTTGGGCATGGAAATGTGAATAAGAAATCAATTATATTCTGTATTAATTCTGATTTTTAAATAGCATTTAGCTTCTAATTAAAAATAATTGAAGTAAACTTAAAATATAGAATGAAAACATTGGTCATAAGACAGAAAATGTTAAATTTTAAAATACCCAATCTATATTTCATATAGTCTTCTCAGCTCTTTAAAGGGTTTGAATTATATTCCAATTTTTCATTAATTGAAAATTACAAAACATGGAATTTTGAGAGTATGAAAGCACTGCCCTTCACTTTAAGCTGCCTTTGAAAAGAAGACCAAAAGAGCACCACAAAGAGTAGTTTTAGCATGTGTTCTTTATTGTGATTGGGTTTGTGGAGAAGAAATAATTGGACCATAATAAATGAGCCATCGGTGTTGGGCTCACTACTGAATGGGTCATGGACCTTCTAAACCTTTTCTCTCTCTTTCCTACTTTAAGCAGTTAATCAGGGTGATTATTACTAGTAAAACCCATTCTCCTACAAATATATTATTGATTCATATTTTCCCAAGTTTTAAGGAGAAAGAATGATTGAGGTTAAGATGCCCTTGCTGGTTTCAGGGTCTACCCTGTGACAATTACATATGTGAAAGGCTATTGACAGAGAGCTCAGGGGCCTCTGATGAAATACAGTCGTCAGGGTGAAAAAACATTTTTCATTTAATAAAGACTTCTAAAGGCTGGTCGCTGCAGACGATATTTATAGGCATGGCTCAGATAGTTCCATTTTTTTTTTTTGAGGTCTGCTTTTATAAAATTTCTTTAATCAGCTGGAATTGGATGTGACTCTTATGCCATAAATCTCATAAAGGGGTCAGTTAAAGGAGCCCCACTAGAAGGTTTTCTACATTTGCTTTCCAAACTGGGGTATAGAAACATTCTTTAGCTGAGAAAACTTGGACTCAATCCTTTTTTAAAGAATCTGAAATATTAAAAATAATATGTTTTGCTCCACAAATGTGGCTCAGTTGATTGAGTTGTTCCATGCATCAGGAGGTCACCACTTAGATTCCTGATCAGGGCACATGCCCAGATTGTGGGCTCAATTCCCATTAGGGGGCATGCAGGAGGCAACAGATCAATATTTATTTCTCATCTATATTCCTATCTCCCTCTTCCTCTCTCTGAAATCAATAAAAACATATTTTTAAAAATGTTTTAATTCTTAACTGCCTCACCACACAGTTTATATTGAATATTATTTTAAATCACTTATTCTCTGGTCAGTGTATTCATGTTGTTTCTTATTCATGATATCCCTTTGGTCTCACAGAAGGCACACCTGTGAAAGTCCTCCTGGAGTGTTTTATAAGGAGAGCTGGACATGAGTACTGTAGCTTTAAAGAGATTCAGAAATCAGAGAAGCATTGATCTTTCTAATGGCTGTGTGAATAAGTCTAACTTCTCTAATTTTTATTTCAGTACTGAAACAATACTTCAGAAGCTATAGTATGTTTTTTCCTTTACTAGAAACATTGGTTTCATAAAATGTCTTGATTCAGACTTTTTACCATATGTAAATTATTTTTTTAAATTCTTTAAAATTTTATTTTTCAATTACAGCTTACATTCCATATTACAGACAGTCCTCAGGTTACGTCAGACTCGACGTACGTTGTTTCGTGGTTACGTCATCATCTCCCATTTATTTATATATTTATTTTTTAAATTTTATTTTATTGTTTAAAGTATTACACATAGTAGTACATATATCTCGTTTTTCCCCCATTGATCTTCCCCCAGCCTCTCCTAACCCCTGTCGCATACCCTCATCCCACCCCCACACCCCCACAGTGTCTTGTGCCCATTGGTTGTGCTTATATGCATGCATACAAGTCCTTCGGTTGATCTCTCCCCGCCCCCCCCCCGCCCCAATCCCCAACACTCTCCAGCCTTCCCGCAGTAATTTGACAGTCTATTTGATGCTTTACTGCTACTGTATCTATCTTTTTGTTCATCAGGTTATAATGTTCTTTATTTTCCATAAATGAGTGAGATCATATGGTATTTTTCTTTCATTGGCTGGCTTATTTCACTTAGCATAATGCTCTCCAGTTCCATCCATGTGACTGCAAATGGGAAGAATTCCTTCTTTTTTATAGCAGCGTAGTATTCCATTGTGTAGATGTACCACAGTTTTCTAATCCACTCATCTGCTGATGGGCACTTAGGCTGTTTCCAAATCTTAGCTATGGTGAATTGTGCCGCTATGAACATAGGGGTGCATATATCCTTTCTGATTGGTGTTTTTAGTTTCTTGGGATATATTCCTAGAAGTGGGATTACTGGGTCAAATGGGAGTTCCATTTTTAGTTTTTTGAGGAAACTCCATACTGTTCTCCACAGTGGCTGCACCAGTCTGCATTCCCACCAGCAGTACATGAGGGTTCCTTTTTCTCCACATCCTCGCCAGCACTTGTCATTTGTTGCTGATAGCCATTCTGACAGGTGTGAGATGGTACTGCATTGTCGTTTTGATTTGCATCTCTTGGATAATTAGTGACTTTGAGCATGTTTTCATATGTCTCTTGGCCTTCCTTCTGTCTTCTTTCAAAAAGGTTCTATTTAGGTCCGTTGCCCACTTTTTTATTGGATCATTTATCTTCCTTTTATTAAGTTGTATGAGTTCCCTGTAAATGTTGGAGATTAAACATTTATCAGTGATAACATTTGCAAATATGTTCTCCCATATTTCTTGTTGTTTTGTTGATGGTTTCTTTTGCTGTGCAAAAGCTTTTTATTTTGATGTAGTCCCATTTGTTTATTTTCTCTTTAGCTTCCATTGCCCTAGGAGCGGTATCAGTGAAGAAATTGCTTTGGCATATGTCTGAGATTTCGCTACCTGTGGATTCCTCTGGTATTTTTATGATTTCCTGTCTTATATTTAAGTCCTTTATCCATTTTGAGTTTATTTTTGTGTATGGTGTAAGTTGGTGATCTAGTTTCATTTTTTTTTGCATGTATCTGTCCAATTTTCCCAACACCATTTATTGAAGAGACTGTATTGACTCCATTGTATGTTCATGCCTCCTTTGTCCAATATTAATTGAGCATAGTGGTTTGGGTTGATAATCTGGATTCTCTGTTTTATTCCATTGTTCTATATGTCTGTTCTTGTGCCAGTACCAAGCTGTTTTGAGAACAGTAACTTTTTTAATACAGCTTGAAATCTGGTATTGAGATCCCACCTACTTTGTTCTTCTTTCTCAGGATTGCTGTGACTATTCTGGGTCTTTTTTTATTCCAGATGAATTTTTGGAGAGTTCTTTCTAGGTCTGTGAAATATGCCTTTGGTATTTTAATGGGGAGTGCATTGAATCAATAGATTGCTTTCGGTGATATGAACATGTTAATGATGTTGATTCTACCAATCCATGAACATGGTATGCTCTTCCATCTGTTTATGTCTTCCTCTATCTCTTTTTTCAGTGTCATGTAGTTTTCCATGTATAGGTCTTTTACCTACTTAGTTAAGTTTAATCCTAGGTATCTTAATTTTTTGGTGTGATGGTAAATGGGATTGCTTTTTTAGTCTCTCTTTCTGTAAGTTCACTATTGGTGTATAGAAATGCCATAGATTTCTTGGCATTAATTTTGTATCCTGCTACATTGCCAAATTCATTTAAGTCTAATAGTTTTTTGATGGAGTCTTTAGGGTTTTATATGTACAATATCATGTCATCTGTGAATAAGGACAGTTTTACTTCTTTCCAATTTGGATGCCTTTTATTTATTCTTCTTGTCTAATCGCAATGGCTAATACTTCCAGTACGATGTCGAACAGGAGTAGTGAGGATGGGCATCCCTGTCTTGTTCCTGTTCTTAGGGGAAATAGTTTTAGTTTTTGCCCATTGAGTATGATGTTGGCTGTGGGTTTATCATATATGGCTTTTATTATGTTGAGGTATGATCCTTTTATTCCCACCTTGTTGAGAGTTTTCTTTTATCAAAAATGGGTGTTGGATTTTTTCAAATGCTTTTTCTGCATCAATTTATATGACTATGTGGTTTTTATCTCTCAATTTGCTTATGTGATGTATCATGTTGATTGATTTGCGGATATTGTACCATCCTTGCATCCCTGGGATAAATCTTACTTGGTCATGGTGTATGGTCTTTCTGATGTACTGCTGGATCCGATTTGCTAGAATTTTGTTGAGGATTTTTTTTTTCACTTGGATCTTTTTTTTAAAATTTTTAATTTATTTTTTATTGTTTTTAATTTTTTTTATTGATTAAGGTATCACATATTTGTCCTCATCCCCCATTCCCATCCCACACCCCTCCCCACACATGCCCCCACCCCCCTGTTGTCCTTAACCACTGGTTAGGCTCATATGCATGCACACGAGTCCTTTGGTTGATCTCTCCCCTTTACCCCCTCCCTCCCCTCCCCTCCCTCTGAGGCCCGACAGTCTGATCCATGCCTCCTTGTTTCTGGGTCTGTTCTTGTTCATCAGTCTGTTGTTCATTATTTCCCCTAGATTAGTGAGATCATGTGCTATTAGAAATACACTTATAAGAACCGAAAATGAGAAAAGCAATAATGGTTATGCTGACAGGCAAATTAATCAGTCTGTAGTGGGTTTCTTTCTGGGCCAACAGTTCTTTTGAGACCCAATTTCAATGTCAAACAGTTCCTTATGTGTACATGTCAGCAATGACATTTCAGTTCTGTATGGTGGACAAATGGTGGTAATGCAGGTCCAACACTCTCTGGTTTGGTCCTGGGCAACCTGCAGTGACGCACAGCTGCTAACTGCTAGTATGGCAAGGTGACGTCGGTGTCTTCCATCTCTGGACTGCTTCTCTTCTGTCTTCATGGCTGGAGTAGTCCTGTCGATTCCTCTCTGTTGCTGGAATCCACATAGTCTCAGAGTTGTTTTCTGAAAATATACAATCATATTCTCGACCGAAAGTTAATAAAGGAATATTTTCTATAAATTTGACTTGGGATCCTATTTCATTTTTTGCCCAAATGATTTTCCTCTGGCTTGTTTTGACACCTTGTGTGTTTTTCATGGGTGTCTTGCTTTTAGCCTTACAATTAATTTTCTAAAGTATTAATTTTCTAGATGTAATTTACTTACAGGTTATTTTTCCTTACATGATATTCTTCTACTATCCCCCCCTTTCTTGATTTAAATATTAGGAGGCTTTTGAAAATTTTATAATGTAGTCTTGATGGCTTTTAAATTTTAACTTTTTGCACTATAATATTACTGTTTTAGGTTCATTACATGGTGCGCAATTTTATCATGAGATGAACTACCAATAAAAATTTTAGTTAACACTTTAGGAACACCTTTTGTCCAGTACAATTAATTTTTCTAGCATATTCTCTTGTTTCAACTAGCCAATTTAAATTTGCCTGAAAACTTGACTACTATTTTACTGTCAAATTTATTACTCTAACAACAATCTTATTTTACCTTGTAAATATTAGTGGAAAGGATTATTTGCCTTCTTGAGTAGGTCCTGAGCATTCTGGTGGTAGGCTGGATTTAGATATCATAAACCCACTTCCCCACACCATGGGTACAAGACAACTCAAACAATTCTTGTTGGAGTGAGAGGGCAGCTGCTGTCGGCCAAGTCTCTGTCGGTCACCTGGGTCCTGATCTGAGCTGAACATGGGAAGCACGAAGCAGCCATGGGGGCAGGAGACCTCCCTCAGAAGGGGCTAGGGTTCAGGCCCCTGCAATGTTGGGGGGGTGAGGTTCTGTGCCACACCTCTTTTGACCCCCAAGTTCTCTCTTGATGGCCCCACTGTGACTGTGCCTGTCTTAGGTTATTCCTTCCCTGAGGAATCTTACCCGTCTCTGGCTAACCAGCCATCCTCCGGGGCCAAGCAGGGTGACGTGAGATTCAGTTCTGTCTCCTTGGTAGCCTATGCCCCCATGGCCTCCATGCCCAGCACCTGCCTTGGGATCCTCTCGCCTGCTGGTGGGGCCCCAGCACTGATCACATATCTTGGGGAACCCGGGTTTCTTCTCCAGGGAGGGCTCAGTTTGCCTCACTGGGCGAGAGACAGATCCATGGCACCAGTCATCATGAGATTTCAGCCTCGACATGAACAGAGAACTCATGCAACAGCTGTGAGCGATTGAATTGTGAGAAGAGGGTCCCTCTTGGCCTAAAGGGTAAGAGGGACCAATATAGAATATTGAGCTCAGGTGCCTTCCCAGGAGGCCCTCTACACAATGAAAGGGATTAAATCCTTACATTTCCTTTTTAAATTGCTGCCAGACATTCAAAGAATCAGTTTGTAAGTTTGCTTGGGATAATTGTATATTATGCTCTTGTAATTCTAAAATGTCAAGAGATGTGTCTCCAAGCATCAAACAGATGATTTTTAAAAATTTTTTTATTTTTTATTTTTTTATTTTATTTTTTTTTACCCCCAACGGTGCGAGGAACTATTATAAGTACTGGGGGTGATCCAAATCTGGGAAAAATTTTAATGACAGTGTAGAATAATATCATGTAAGGATATTCTTTGTTCTAGTCCATGGCAATTCCCTTTCAAACTGGCTGTCCATTTCTTTTTATATAGACAAGGTCTTAGTTACATTTTCTGCACCTCTACCAGGGGCAAGTAGTGATAGTAGTGACACCCTTTCTTTGGTGTCCTCACAAGCCAGAAACCTCTCTTTAATTGTACATCCAAAGGGGCATTGTTTTGATTTTGTGTCATACAAAAGGGAAGCTGGGTGGAGACCCCTGGGTATTTATACTTTCTTGCCCCACCCATGGACCTCCTGGATGACCAAGGTGTTTGGTATTATTGGTAACTACATTAGTCAGGGGATCAGCCCATGTAAGGGGTCTTACCCATGAAGGGTCAGGAGCATAACTCCAAAATACTTTCACTCTTGTCCCAGGTAAAATTACTGTACATCTGGTGATTGCTAGCGTGGCTAGAAAGGCGTTCTCAGGCATTCTTGGGTTTCTGGGTACCTGACAATTTCTTCCCTGAGGTTTGATGTTCTGATTGATATTTCTCTGTTTCTGGATCTATTTTTTCCCCCATCAGTTTATGTTGTTCATTATATTCCACAAATGAGTGAGATCATGTGATATTTATCTTTCTCTGCCTGGCTTATTTCACTAAGCATAATGTTCTCCATCTCCATCCATATTGTTGCAAATGTTGTTGAGGATTTTGGCATCTATGTTCATGAGGGATATTGGCCTGTAATTCTCTTTCATTGTGTTGTCTTCATCTGGTTTTGGTATTAGGGTGATGCTGGCTTCATAGAAGGAGCTTGGAAGTGTTCCTTCCTCTTGAATTTTTTGGAATAGTCTGAGGAGGATATGTTTTAGTTCTTTGAATGTTTGATAAAACTCCCCTGTGAAGCTGTCTGGCCCCAGGCTTTTGTTTGCTGGAAGCTTTTTGATTACTGCTTCAATTTCTTCCATAGTTATTGGCCTATTGAGATGTTTAGATTCTTCCTGATTGCGTTTTGGAAGGTTGTATTTTTCTAGGAATATGTCCATTTCTTCCAGGTTGTCCAGTTTGTTGGAGTAGAGTTGTTCATAGTATTTTTTAACAATCCTTTGTATTTCTGTGCGGTCTGTTGTTATTTCTCCTCTTTCATTTCTGATTTTGTTTATTTGGGTTCTCTCTCTTTGCTTCTTGGTGAGCCTGGCTAGAGGTTCATCAATCTTGTTTATCGTTTCAAAGAACCAGCTCTTGGTTTTGTTAATCTTTTGTATTGTTTTCTTTTTTTTTGGTCTCTATGTCATTTATCTCAGCCCTGATCTTTATTATTTCCTTCCTTCTGCTTACACTGGGCTTTTCTTGTTGCTCTCTTTCTAACTCTTTTTGAGTTGTAGAGTTAGGTAATTTATTACCATTGTTTCTTGTTTTGTTGGTTTTTTTTTGCAGTAGGCTTGTAGAGCTATGAACTTCCCTCTCAATTCTGCTTTCGCTGTGTCCCATAGATTTTGGATTGTGTTTTCATTGTCTTTTGTTGCCATGATGTTTTTTATTTCTTCTTTGATGTCTCTGGTAACCCTGTCATTCTTTAATAGCATGCTATTTAGTCTTCATGTGTATGATTTTTTTGGATTGTTTTTATTGTAGTTGATTTCCAGTTTTATGCCACTGTGATCTGAGAAGATGCTTGATATGATTTCTATCTTTTTGAATTTGAAGAGACTTTGCCTGTGACCCATAAGGTCTATCTTTGAAAATGACCCATGTGCACTTGAGAAGAATGTATATTCTGTGGCTTTGGGGTGAAATGTTCTGAAGATGTCAATTAATTCCATCTGGTCTAGTGAGTCATTTAGGATTCATGTTTCTTTGCTGATTTTTTGTTTAGAGGATTTGTCCGGTGGTGATAGTGAGGTATTAAAGTCCCCTACTATGATTGTATTGCTGTCAATCTCTCCCTTGATATCCTCCAGAAGTTTTTTTATGTATTTGGGTGTTCCTGTATTGGGTGCGTATATGTTTACCAGAGTTATTTCCTCTTATTGGATTGCTCCCTTTAGTATTATGAAGTGGCCTTCCTTATCTCTTTTTATGTCCTTCACTTTGAGATCTAATTTGTCAGATATAAGTATTGCTACCCCAGCTTTTTGAAAAACCTTTTTCCATCCCTTCACCATCAGTCTGTGTGCGTCTTTTTTTCTGAGGTGGGTTTCCTGTAGACAGCAAATATATGGGTCATGTTTTCTTATCCACTCAGTTACCCTATGTCTTTTGATTGGGGCATTTAATCCATTTACATTTACAGTTATTATTGATAGGTACTTTTTTGTCACCATTTTTATTCTTTACCCCTGTGTTTCTTCTTTGTTTCCTATTTCTGTTTTTGTTTTTGTTTTTGTTTTTACAGCAAACCCTTTAGCATTTCTTGCATTGCTGATTTGGTGGTAATAAACTCCCTTAGTCCTTTTTTGTCTGTGAAGCTCCTGATTTCACCCTCAATTTTGATTGATAGCCTTTCTGGGTACAGTATTCTTGGATTCAGACCCTTCCTTTGCATGACTATATATTTCATTCCATTCCCTTCTTGTCTGATGTTTTTCTGTTGAGAAATCAGTCGCTAGTCTGATGGGGGTCCTTTGTAGGTAACTTTCTGTCTCTCTCTGGCTGCTTTTAAGATTCTTACTTTGTCATTGGTGTTTGCCAATTTAATTATAATGTGCCTTGGAATTGGTCTTTTGGGGTTCATTTTGTTTAGGACTCTGTGAGCTTCTTGGATTTGTGTGAGGTTTTTCTTATATCAGGGAAGTTTTCTGTCATTATTTCTTCAAACAGGTTTTCTATTCCTTACTCAGTTTCCTCTCCTTCTGGCACACCCCTACTATGTGGATGTTGTTTCATTTTGTGTTGTCCAAAAGTTCTCTTAGGCTCTCCTCCTGCTTTTTATTTTTATTTTTTTATAGAGGCTGCTCTGCTAGGGTATTTTTTCCTACCTTGTCTTCTAGCTTACTGATGCAGTCCTCTGCTTCTTCTAGTCTAATGTTGATGCTTTCTATTGAGTTCTTTATAGCAGCGATGTCATTTTTCATTTCTTCTTGGTTATTCATTTCCTCTTGGTTCTTACACATATTGTTGAATTTGTCTTCCATTCTTTTCTTCCACCTTATGACCATTTCTCTGTATTCTTTCTCTGACAGGTTGCTTGCCTCCATTCCATTTACTTCCTTTTCTGGTGATGCCTGCTTTTCTTTCATATGCAGGCTGTTTCTTTGTCTCCCCATGATATCTCTTTTCTGGGTGTCTGGTTATGTAGTTCTCTCTCTCTCCTTTCTGTGAGGAGGCACAGAGCTCCTCCACATCTGCGTGCTCGTGCCTCTTGGGGACCACTGTTCCCGGGTTCGCAGCTGTTCGCTGGGTGCCGTTGTTGTATATTTCTGGGATTTTCAGGCTTCCAACAACTTCCACTCTCCCCTTCAACTTGGCGCGGTCTCTGCATTAGAGCTGGTTGTTCCAGGAGGGATCCCAGCAGCAGTGGAGGCTTCCCGGTCAGGGGAACCCTGTCCAGCAATCCCCCACAGTCCCCTAGAGTATAGCTGTCCCTCAACTCACAAACACTCCCCGTGGGACCACACACTCTCCCTTTGTTCTCTCACGCACTATCTTGCAGTCTGCCTTCCCATCAGCAGCCATCTTCCCCTCATTCCACCATGACCTCCAATATATTTATTTAAAAAAGTTCCGTCATTTCGACGTATGTACATATGTGCTTTATGTTTTTATTATTTATTTACCACAAGTAAAGGTCAGGAATTGTTATCTTCCTTTTAAATTGTTTTTACTGTTTCATTTCATTACTGCTGTGTATGTGCTCCATGTGAGTGATGTAGGTGCTTATGTAGGTGAGTTCCCACTTATGGTGAAAATTGCATTACATCACACCATAGGAATGGGTCTCCAATGTAACTGAGGACCTACTGTATTTTGTATTAGTTTCAGCTGTACAGCATAGTGGTTAGACAAACATCTACTTTATAATGTGTTCCTCCTGATGTTTTCTAGTACCAACCTGACACCATTCATAGTTATTACAATATTATTGACTATATTCCATAGGCTGTACTTTATATCCCCATGACTATTTGTAACCACCAATTTGAACTCTTTAATCCCTCCACCTTTTTCATCCAGTCCCCCAAAACCCCTCCCCTCTGGTAATGATCAGTCTATTCTGAATGACTTTTTTCATTTAGCGTAATACCCTCTCAGTCCACCCATTGTACTATTGCAATTAATATGGATTATCCCAGGAGTGAAATGACTCCACAGAAAATTCTTCCTTGCTCAGCTGCATGAAGCCAATCATTTCAGGCTGTGTCAGTGAATAAGACTGTGTATTAGTTGTAGGATAGAGACCAATATGTTTCCAGAAGAAGGAATGGCAGAACATTATTTAGCCCCCTGAATCTCTTTATTCCATCATACAAAATGGAGATAATGCTTTCTCATCAGGGTAGTAGAAAGGACATAGTCTATGTATATTTTGATAACATGGAATATGACATTTACTTCTGTTAAAAACTATATATTTAATAAGTAATACTACCATATATGTTTGAAAGTTAATAGAATAGATCCTAGGAGTTCTCATTGCAAGAAAAGAAAACATTTTTTCTTTCTATTTTATTTTGTACTTATATGAGATGATGTATGTTAACTGAACTTACTGAGTTAATAATATATGTAAGTCAAGTTTTCATGCTTAAACTTATACAGTGGTATCTGCCAGTTATCCTATATAATAAAGAGGTAATATGCAAATTGACTGTTACTCCAATACACAAGATAGGTGATCACATGTGGTCAAAGATGGCCACCCCCATGTGGGCACAAGATGACTGCCACAAGATGGCTGGCAGGAGAGGGCAGTATGGGGGGGACCAGGCAAGCAGAGGAGGGCAGTTGGGGGTGACCAGGCCTGCAGGGGAGGGCAGTTGGGGGAGACCCAGGCCTGCAGGGGAGGGCAGTTGGGGGACCCAGGCCTGCAGGGGAGGGCAGTTGGGGGGACCAGGCCTGCAGGGGAGGGCAGTTTGGGGGACCATGCCGGCAGGGGAGGACAGTTGGGGGAGACCAGCCCAGCAGGAAAGGGCAGTTGGGGGCAACCAGGCCTGCAGGGGAGGGCACTTATGGGTGACCAGGCTATCAGGGGAGGGCAGTTAGGGGCAATTGGGCTGGCAGGGGAGCAGTTAGGTGTCGATCAGGCTGGCAGGGGAGTGGTTAGGGGGTGATCAGCCTGGCAGGCAGAAGCAGTTAGGGGCAATCAGGCAGGCAGGCAGGTGAGCGGTTGGGAGCCAACAGTCCTGGATTGTGAGCGGGCAGTCAGACATCCCTCGAAGGGTGTCAGGTAGGAGAGGGTGCAGGCTGGGCTGAGGGACACACCTACCCATGCATGGATTTCATGCACCAGGCCTCTAGTATCTCAATAAAACCAAAAAACCTTAAATGTAATACTAACTTTACATATGCTACTACTACATTATTAGTATTAGTCATGGTAATGTTAATTTACAGTGACAACAAAAGTAAAGTAAAGAGAACTATCAAGTGAATTAAATGTATTATGGTTTTATTCCTATTATTAAATATTTGTAGATATAGAATACATTTTATGATGACTTAACTTATTTTATTGTATATTCATATGATGAAAGAACTAAATCTTAATCTATATTTAAAAGTTATATTCTACTGGCCTGACCAGCATGGCTCTGTGGCTGATCATCCACCTATGAACCAGGAAGTCATAGTTCAATTCCCATTCAGGGCACAGGCCTCGGTTGTGGGCTTGATCCCCAGTGTGGGGAGTGCAGGAAGCAGCCAATCAATAATTTTTCTCTCATCATTGATGTTTCTATCTCTCACTCCCTTCATCTCTGAATCACCTCTGAAATAAATAAAAATATATTTTAAAAGTTATATTCTTCTGGAACATAAAGAAGATATTTACCTTCCTACTTCACCATTGAAATAAAGTAGAAAATTCTAAGACCTTTCACAGTTCCTATAACAATTCATCAGGTTTGCTTGGTTACTTTATACACAAACCCGAGAAGTTTCAAAGAAGTTTTGAGTAAATACATCTCCAAAATATGCTTAAAATTACAAATGGAAATGATTGCTTGTATCTATCAGAAACAAATTATTTCTTATTAGTCACCAACTTCAGTTATAGTTCTGATATAAGGTCATTTGAAAAATTAATGGGTAATTGTTTTATGAATATATTGAGAACTTTGTGAATGTGTTGTTATATCACCAATGGCAGAAATTTTGCAAGATTTTTTATAATAGTTACAATATTAATTCATTCCTAAAAGTTTGTTGATTGGTTTATTCCATTTGCTATCAAGATTACTATCTTTATATAAGTTGAGATGTAATTGACAAATAACATTGTATAAGTTTAATGTGTAAAACCTGCTGATTTGATACATTTATATATTGCAGTATGATTACCACTATAGCCTTAGTTAATACCTCTGTCATTTCACAGATGCTTTTTTTGTGGTGAGAACATTTACATCCAGTCTCTTAGCAGTTTTGAAATATACTTTGCTATAGATTGCCTGTAATCATTATGCTGTGTATTAGATCTCCAGAACTTAATTGATCTTTTAATTTCAAGTTTGTACCCTTTATTTATTTATTTATTTATTTATTTATTTATTTTTTAATTGATTATAGTATCACATAATTGTCCTCATCCCCCCATTCCCACCCCAAACCCCTCCCCACGTAAGCCCCCACCCCCCTGTTTCAAGTTTGTACCCTTGACCAACATTTCCCAATTCCTCTACTTCCCAGTCCCTGGTAACCACCTTGTTACTTTGTTTCTAGGATTCCAGCTCTATTAGATCCAGATATAAGTGATATCATACAGTATTTTTCTTTTTCTATCTGATCTATCCACTTAGCATAATGCCCTCATGGTCTATTTATATTAGCACAGTGGCAGGATTTCCTTCTTTTTTTTGTGGCCAAATAATATTCATAAATATATGTATCACATCTTCATTACATGCATATTTTCTTCTAGGAGTTTTTAAGTATAGACTTTTTTAAGTCTAATTCATTGAGTTAATTTTTGTGAGTGGCATATGATAAGCCTGGACTTTCACAAAGGTTCTGTCATTTGGATATCTAAGTCAGCACTCCAGGTTTTCCCAGCCTGGCCACAGGACTGGGGCTGGTACACTAGCTCTTGCTGGTCCTCAGCCATACTGATCTACTTATTGCCAGATGCACAGCTGAGCAAGACTCCACTTGGGTCCTTTGGCTTATGATGCTAGTTCCCACCACTTCCACAGATTCACTTTGGTTTATGGATAGAGGCTGAATTTTAGTTGTTAAAACAGGGACACAAAGGAGGGACATCTTATGCCACATGATGCTGATGCCACTCCCAATACTGGCTCTATCATAAGAATCAATTTTTTTTCAATTTTTTAATATGCTCTGTTGTTATCCAACTGGATAATTATATATATTTAAATGATTTTTATAAATTGAAAATGATTTCACAATTTATTAAGAACTGGAGAATCTTCAGGTCAATTTTTATTAAAGTTTTCTTTTGACTGTAAGGCTTGGTAATGTTTATTAGACAGGTTACTTAAACCCCCTTATTTTTGATGTTTATTAGTAAGGTTACTTGAACCTTACTTATTTTTTAAGGCTTTGCTAGGAAAAAAATAGTCATTGATATGATTTTTTAAATTGATGGAATATTGCTTTGTTATACTGGTAACTATTGTATTGTAAGGCCCTAGTCCTAGAAAATAAAATAGGCACAACATCCAATTATATTTATTCCCCTGTTTAAAAATCCTACTGATACTTGGATAGAGAGGAAAGGGATTTGATTAATCCAAGACCACAGTGGGTTTCTGTAATTCATTTCAAAGGAGTTTTACCCCCAAAGTCACCTAAGTTCCATTGACTGTGACCATTTGGGAAATTCCCTGCAAACTTAAGTCTCTGTTAGTTTCACAGAAGGCAAGACATTTTCTTGCTTGTGTTCCCAGAATAGAGTTGATCTTTGTTCCTTTTGGATGTGACTTGTTCAAAAGGCACTTGCGTTTGGACACTGCATTTGTCTCTTTCATGGCATAGAGTATTTGGTAATTGATTTGCCTCTTGTATGGTTGACAAACCTTATTATGGGCATGAAGGATACTTTCTACTAGTGGCAATAAATTGTTTGGGGAAGCTGTAGCACAGCTGGAAATTTGATTCTGCATAGCTCTCATCTTGAAAAACCATTTCCCCCATCTGGTTTGAAGTGGAGAGGCAGTCCAGCTCTCTGTAGGCTGTGTTCAGAGCATCTCAGAGAGGTTAGCCGTGAGAACCAAAGAAGGAGAGCTCTAGTATGAACATTTGTTCACCAGGAACTTTTCTGATTTAAAACAAAGTACCCACTGCTTTTGTCAAAGGGACCTATGATCTTCAAGCTGTAGACAGGGATTCAAAAAAGCAGATGTCTACAGGAGCTGTACACAGACAGAATTCACCTTGTAAGCTGCCAGTGTTTGACCCCTGCAAGATCTTGTTTAAGTATCTTTGAATCTATTCAAAACGTCCTCATTTAAATTCTCGTAGTACTCATTCTGCCTCCTAACTATGTATAGAGGTGTAAATCGGGTTGCTGGCACTAAAGGAGGGATATGGAAGCATCCAGGGAACAGCAATATCAGGAAGCCTTTGCTATCCCCAGGCCTCAATAGACAAGGAGAAATGCACTAACAGAATCTACTGACAGCTGCAATTTGGATTAAGGACTACCTAAGAGGGTTTTTTTTTTTTTTAATTGTAGGAGAAAGCAATCAATGCTGGAAGAATATTCCAGTGCTCAGTGCTGCATCCCATGGAACACATGGGACAAATGCAGCTGCAGACCACTGTGTTCAAGGAAGCTGGGTGAGGTCAGTTTGATGAGACTTCCTGGGCATGACGCAGGGCAGGGAAATGCAGATAATTCATCTGAGAGGAGTGGGTGAGGGACAGAAAACACCACACATGGATGGTGAGCTCCTGAGTACAAAGCTTGCATCTTATCTGCATTTGTGACCTATCTCCGCCCACATTTGAGCTCTGAGCACCATGGCTACAGGACTTCAACTTACAGAGGCTTGTCAATAGATTCCCTTACTAAACAGATGTCCTTACTAAAAACTGTATTTGCTTTCAGTCAATAGAGAAATCCAAGAAGGTGAAAACAGAGTTATTTCTTCTACAATTTAAAAAACATGTTTGTTGTCCTCATTCTTCTAAATTTACTGTGAGTGAACTAATTGTGTTTAAACATTATTTTGCATGTTGTGGGGGCTTTGGAATTTCAGTTGACCCTGTGTTTCTTGGCAGTGTAGTACTGAGGATGAAACATTTGGTAAGAAAATTTTTTGAGAATAATTACAGAATTTAGTAATGTTTAGAGGATATCAATATTTCATTTAATTATTTAGAGATTAAAGGACTTTTTAAATCCCAGAATTAGACAATATAACTTCTTAAACACATGATATGCTCAGGATAAAATGTTGTCTGTTCTATGACTCCATGCTTTGGGTCTTATTTTGTTGGTCAATTCATTTTGTTCATTAGCTTCCAGAAATAAGTGAGATGATGTGATATTTGTCTTTCTCAGATGGGCTTATTACACTTAGCATATTTTCCAGGTCCAACCATGCTGTCCCAAAGGGTCAGAGATCCCTCTTTTTTTATTTTTTAAAAATATATTTTATTGATTTTTTCACAGAGAGGGAGAGGGATAGAGAGTTAGAAACATCGATGAGAGAGAAACATCAATCAGCTGCTCCTGCACACCCCCTACTGGGGATGTGCCTGCCACCAAGGTACATGCCCTTGACCAGAATCGAACCTGGGACCCTTCAGTTTGCAGGCCGACGCTCTATCCACTGAGCCAAACCAGTTAGGGCAGAGATCCCTCTTTTTATAGCTGTGTAGTTTGCATTGTGTAAAAATTCAGACTCTTTATTTCCATTATATCTTTGGACAAAGCCCTGTTCCATTTTTACATTTTTTAACCTTAATTTATTTAGAAAGTTCAGTGATGATCATGTTGACTCACTATGGTTTGCAAGTTCATACCTATTGTTTTCTCTCTAACTGCTCTCCTTTTTTCATCCTCCCTCAGTATTCTTTCCGGAATTTTCTCAAGATTGCTTATCTCTTCCTCTTTCTCCATCTGTCTCTAAGCATCATTAAAATTCTTACATCATGAAACTTAAGCTGAAAGTGAGAATAATGGCAAACAATTATTCTTTAAGATTCTTGGCAAAGTTTAGGGTGAAATTAGTGTCAGATGGGTGGAGCAAATAATACAGAAAATTACTTAGAAAATCCAGGATGACAGTGATGACACTTTAGGTCACAATATTTTGTATTTATATTTATTAAAAACTGTGCATCAAGACTGAGCCCTACTGTGTTAGAAGCATATTCTCTTTATCTACTAAAGCTAGATGAAGGTTTTCTAGCTTTAGTTTGTGACTCAACTTTGCGACAGACATTCCACACAGTTTTATTAGACGTGGAGTTAGAAATACTCCATATATTTTTTTCTTATGGTCATATTTTCTGCTATTTGTCTTAATTTCAAAAATTGGCTTCTTAGAGATTATTCCCTATTATTTTGACATTTGCCACAGCCCCCAAAACCGAGCCCCCAAAACCGTAGGTGGTTTTCTTCTGTTTCATAGAAGAATGAAATTGTGCCACTGTTAAAAACTATGTCCAAGAAAAGACATGGCAGACTAGCATGAAGCCGGTATTTCTCTACCAGCCCTGCCTCTGCTAATGCTACATGACCGGTAAATGGAAATCCTAATTGGCACCATCTCTACCATTCCATTGCCAGCTCTTTCTTGCAGTCCTGTCCCCACAGAATTAGGAATGTCGGTGAGTTTTCAATCAAGTCTTTTACTAATAATTCAAAATCACTTATCACACTTCTTGGAAAGGTAGTTTTGTTTCAACTTCCAATATTTTTATTTAATCCGAATCTTTTAAAAATCCCTTTTGTAATGTTTTTAAGAAAGAATTTTAAAATTTATGATATGAATGTAATCTGTAAGTTTCTGAAGTTTTCTCTTTTACTTACCATTTGTTTTATTTCAGTAACTAAATCCATCTTTATGCCCTTAGTTTTAACTCAGGCAAGGATATAAAAGCAATAGACAAAAATAATCATATTCTCACTTCATACCGAATCATGTGGTGTTCTTTAAAAATTCATTTTCCATAAAATAGAATCCAGATTCATAATGTGGCAAATAGGTGACTGTTTATCTCTCTAATCTCATCTCTTCATACCTAGAAATTAAGGCTGCAGAGCCATATTCATGTATATATTCATTCAGCTATATTCAGTTCCCTATATACCATCATTTCTCTCAGCTTGCTTCCTTTAAAACTCTACTTCTTTCTTCCTTCTTGCTCCTGTGCCTTACTCCTAAGTATGTGTAGAGACGCAGTTCAGTCACTGAGTCCTCCTGGTAATTTTAACTAACATCTTCCTCTTCACATAAATACATACATACAGCCAGACACACCCGCACAGGTATCATGCCACCAGACTGCACATCTGTCATTACACTTATAACTCTGAGTTGATATTGTCTGTGTATTTTCCTGTTTCTACTAATCATATGCTAATTGTCCCATTGTTTGATTCATAATTGAATACATAACTTTTTTCTGAATGAGTGAACTGATTCATTACTTACAAATCTATGAGAAATCATTCTATACTTTTGTATATTTTTAGCTTTTCCCAGTATTAAGAATACCTTATTACTACCTGTGATACGAAGTATTTTTATATAGTTTACAGTTCATCTGAAACAACTCTCAACACATTATTTTGGTACTTGCTGTTTTCAGATTTCCAGAATTTAGAGAACAATGTCATGTTCACTTTCTGTCATATCTTTTGAGACTTTATAATATTTAATTACTTGATCTCTTTAAACATAATTCTATTCAGTTTGGAATATTCACAATTTGCTCTATTCAGCATTTCTCATCTATTTCACTGTTTTTCCTTTTTCCTCTGGGTCTTTATTAGTTTGTGTGCTTTTTTCAAGTTTCAGGACTGGCCTCAACTCATAACATTTTATGCATAAAAACATCATAGTTTGTTACATGAATAAGACAATAATTATATCTATTTTCCAAAATTGCATTTACCTGCCCAGTCATTTTAATCTCTTCATAACATATAATTGATTTAACATTTTCCAAAGTAATTTGCAATGATTCTTAAATTTGTTTTTACTAAGTTATAACTAAAAGTTCAGGGCCTGTTTTCTTGTAATGTAGTTTGAGATATTTTTCGAAGTTTCTTATCTACATTGTACTTCACCTACCACTTTTCAGGCCACAGTCCATATGAAACGGTTCCTGTGTAGTTTGTCCTTATCAGCTTGGCATTTCACTAAATGGAAGAACATATTGTTGCTTTCAACTTTGCTATTTTGCTACTTAGTCCCTTGTCATTAAATTCAAATGTTTAACCAAAAGTAAATTGATTCAGCATTGATTTAGGTAAACTGAAAGAATCCATCAATACAATGTCAATAACGTAGGATGGGAACACAAGATTTTTTTTTTAATAGGTAACAATGGTTAGCTTGTTAACAGTCAGTAACTAAAGCCAGAGGAAGTATTTTAATCCAGGCTGTTCATGAACAGTTTGTTTTCTACCTATTGATCTAGTTTATATGTAGTTATGGATAGAGTGATATCACTACTAGATTTTTGGCAAGTAAATGACAATGCTGTTATTGGGCCAGCAGGACTTTCTTTTAGAGGCATGGGGCACTTTCATTAAAAAAGCATGTTTAATAGATTTTTAATTATGGCTTTAATTCCAGAATTGTCTAACTGAATGAATTCTTAAAGACTCAGTCAAATCTAAACCTTTTTAGTGTTTAGCCACAGAGAAGTACTGTTGAGTAGGTGTGAGAGTCATATGTGTGCTTGCACAATTGTAGGGGTATTATGTGTGTGTTTTTATAGTTATACTTCACTCTCAGATAAAAAATTTCCTTTTGGAACTCACCCTCAATTACAAAAACGATTATTTACGAGTCAGAAAGTAAGTGAGATTGCCATTTTAAAAAGTCAGACTTACAGCTTAAATATTGCCTCATACCATGCACAATCTGTGAAATCCCTCTGAAATCATACTCACATGTCTACCCAAAAAACGCTGTAGTTTGTTGTTGTTTTTTTAAACTCTGATTCTATTTTACTTATAGTGTAATTGGGATTGTTCAATAAACATTTGCTAGGATGTGGTCTGAATGTTAATAACTTATCTGGTATCTTGCTAGTTGTAGAAATTTAATACTGTAGCCTTAAAAAACACACACCCTAATTCTTTATTTCTGATACAGGGAATTTGGATAAAATCCAGGTCCCATATACTCAATCCACATGCAAAGTTTGAGTTTAATATTTCTACTGACTTAAAAAAATCTTTAATATGTCTTGCTCTTACAGTCTTATGTTTAGATTGCTGATATAATAATAGAAGACAATTGTGTGATTTATCAAGGATCTGAGAAATGAAAATATTCAAAACTCTTTCATTCCAAGATGTGAACTGAGCAGTCAGCTCAATAAAGCTGATTTATTTCCATAATCTCTTTTTCTAGCTACCTCAGAAAAATAAAAATCTTGCTACCCCATGTTTTATTTTATTTTTAAAAAATGTTTTTATTTTTTTCAGAGAGAGGGGAAGGGAGAGGGAGAGATAGAAACATCAATCAGCTGCCTCCTGCACATCCCCTACTGGTGCTCGAGCCTGCAACCTGCACATGCAACCTGCGCATGTGCCCTGACGGGAATCAAACCTGTGACCTCCTGGTTCATAGATTAATGCTCAACCACTAACCCACATCGGCAGGGAGGTACCTCATGTTTTTAATTCACTCCTGTACCACTTCTCATCCTCTCACCTCCCCCTTCTCCGGACATTACCACAGCAACTGGTTCATGAAGGTATACCCAAAAGTGCAAGGGAGTTTACAACCCTCATGGTAATCCCTGATTAGCAGAGGATGGGCACTAGTGTGTATATGCTCTCCTCTTTGGTATCTTGAGTCAATAATACTGACTTGATTGTACATGGCTTCTTAGGGGATTCCTGCCAGTTCAAGTCCTGTCTCCCACACTGGTGATGAGCTTAATGACCCACCATTATTTTGGCTTTCTTCTTTTTTTAAAAAAAATATATTTTTATTGATTTCAGAGAGGAAGGGAGAGGGAGAGAGAGATAGAAACATCAATAATGACAGAGAATCATTGATCGGCTGCTTTCTGCTCATCCCCTACTGGGGATTGAGCCTGAAACCCAGACATGTGCCCTCGACTGGAATCGAACCTGAGACCTTTCAGTCCGCACGCTGACGCTCTAACCACTGAGAAAACTGGCTAGGCCTTGGCTTACTTCTTTCTCCTTTTCACTCTTCTTGGTCCATTGATTCCTCATATAGGAAAACAGATCACTGGTCCTCAGGTCCTTGGGTCTAGTTCTACTCTCTAGGGAGAAGTCAGGATAAGAAATATTGCTTCATTGTGTTTCTGAAAACCTAAAGATGAAGATAGTGGAGAACATAATCATGAAGAAAAGTTATCATTTCTTACCCATTTCTATTTATTCAGTGAAACTTTGAGATCTAAGCATGACATTTTTGATAGCTCTTTACAGCACCCTAAACTTACTCCTATTTAAGTATTTTCTGTCTCTGGAGCAACTCAATCCTTCCAGTTCTGGGAAAAATAAAAAAATAAATTAGACTCTCTCCTTTCTCTCTCATGCTACATCTAATCCCTCTGAAAATGCTGTCTGCTCTATTTTCAAAAGACACCCAGTTAGTGGCCTCCTCTGACCCCTCCCTGCTATTATCTCTTGCATGGAGTTTTGTGATAGCCATCCTATCGAGCCTCCCAGCTTTTAGATTTGTTTTGTTCTTTTTCATCTGAATTCATAATAGCTACCAAAGCAATCCTAAAAGAACTCCCCAAAATAATGAACAACATAGACTGATGAACAAGAACAGACCCAGAAACAAGGAGGCATGGATCAGACTGTCGGGCCTCAGAGGGAGGGTAGGGAAGGGTGGGGGTAAAGGGGAGAGATCAACCAAAGGACTTGTGTGCAAGCATATGAGCCTAACCAGCGGTTAAGGACAACAGCGGGGTGGGGGCATCTGTGGGGAGGGGTGTGGGATGGGAATGGGGGGATGAGGACAAATATGTGATGCCTTAATCAATAAAGAAATTTAAAAAAGAACTCCCCAGATTTGATCCACTTGCTCAAAATAAATCTTACATCCTTTCCCATCTCATTCAGATTAAAAGTCGAAGATTATATAATGGCCTACAAGACCCTAAAGCATTGGAATTTACTATGTTGTACTGTCCCCTTTCTTACCCCTCTGTGAGCAGATCTCTAGTCCCTTTCTAGTAGTGTTTGTGAGTAAGCTTGATGCTCTCTCTCTGCCTGGAATGTTTGACTGTAAGGTATAGACTTAGTCAAACATTTCACTAACTTCCTCAGGTCTTGAGGCAAATGCAACCTGCTTAGTGAAGCCACCTTGCTAGTTGTAGAAATTTAATACTGTAGCCTTAAAAAAAAATCCCCAATACTTTATTTCTGATTAGGGAATTAGGATAAAATTCGGGTACCATATACTGAATTTTCCCAAAAGTGTGTGCTTCCATATGGTATCATTTTCTATTGCTGAAAAACGTCCTTTAGTATTTACGTATTTATCAACAATCTATAATTGTTACACCTTGGCACTAATTATTCTTCCTTAGTGTTTAATATCCCCCCAACCCTTAGCACTACATGTTATGCTCCATTTTTATACCACCTGGCATGGTGTCTGTGTGTCTTCACAAATATAATGTAAGTTACATGAGGACAGAGATTTTTTTTCTGCTTTATTTACTGCCTGCCAACCTGTGAGTCTAGAAAAGTACCTAATCCAGAAATATCAATGTTTATTTGTTAAATTAATAAGAAATAAAATAACTCTTAAAAGGATTTGAACTTTTCTTCAGTTTTGTTGAGCATATGTACCTGTGGCAAGTGAATTTCAGTCTTTGGTTTTAAATCAATCTCATATTTATTTTACATTAATTTTCTATTTTGGAATGTATGTTTTTACATTATTGGTTTTAGTCTTTATTTTATATCTACATGTGTAAATAGAGATATTTTTAAAAGAAAGATAATTCTCATCATCATTCAGTATAACTATTCCCTAACTTTAATTATGATATCTTTTCTGATCCACTTTGTATTTATAAGCATATTAATAAATTTTCAAATATTTAGGAATTTTCTAGTTATTATTTTGTTGTTGCTTTCTAGATTAATTCAATGGTGGTTGGGGAATATACTCTGTATGGCTTAAAAATTTTAAGATTTGTTGAAATCTGCTTGGTGGGCCAGAATAAGATCATTTTAGGAAAATATTCCCAGGAACTTCAAAAATGCATTCTGTGGTTTTTGGGTGGTGGTGTTTGTATGTTAATTAGGTTAAGTTTGATAATTCTGATGTTCACGTCTCTTATATAGTCACTGAATTTCTGTTATGTTAAACTTCTGATGATTTTGGCAACACATGGTGAGACTATGTTATCAGGTATATTCATACTTAGAATTGTTATTGTTTTAGTGGTTTTAATATTTTATGGCAATTGAATATCCATCTTCAGTTCTAACAATACTTCTTAACTTCAAAATTCTTATCAGTCATTAGTATAGCTATACCAGCTGTCTTGGTTTCTGTTTCCATAGAGTACTTTTATTTTTTCCCTTTCATTTTATTGGAAATAATATTTCTATTGTTTATTTCTACCTTATGTTCTTATATTAAATATTAAACTAGAGTCCTAGTGCATGAATTCGTGCACAGGTGGGGTCCGGCTGGCCCGGCCCCAATTGAGGTCTATTAAGGCTGGGCCTGTTGGGAGGAGGAGATGGTGGGAAGTTGGCCAGCCTGCCTGCTCCATCAGGGCACAATCAGGGCCAGACTGGCTGCGGGGAGGGGCCATGGATGATTGGCTGGCAGATTCACCCCCAATTAGGGTGGGGTAGGCCAATTGGGGGTCAGTGGCCAGGGAGGGACCGTGGAAAGTTGGCTGGCAAGCCCCACCCCCAATTGGTGATGGGGGGGGGTTATTGGGGGCGGAGGTGGTTTGGGGGAGGGGCCACAAGCCAATCAGGGTGGTGGGGGCTGATTGAGGAGCAGCAGCCTGGGGGAGGGGCCATGGGTGTTTGGCTGTGTGGCCCTGCCCCTGATCAGAGTGGGGGACTGATCAGGGGTGCAGCTGGCTCGGGAGAGGGGCCACAGGAAGTTGGTCAGCCAGCCCTGCCCCTGATCGGGGTTAGGGCCAATCTGGGTGGGACCAGACAGGGGAGGGGCTGCAGGCCGATAAGGGTGGTGTGGGCTGATCAGGGGTGAGGCTGGCTGGGGGGAAGGGCTGTGGGAGGTTGGCCGGCCAGCCCTAGCCCCAGATCAGGCCAGGTCACTGGTTGCAGTGGGCATCATAGCAACAAGTTGTTCTCATGGTTACGGTGTTCCAGTTGCTGGCTTTTTTAAAATATATATATATTATTGATTTTTTACAGAGAGAAAGGGAGAGGAAGAGAGTTAGAAACATTGATGAGAGAGAAATATCGATCGGCTGCCTCCTGCACACCTCCTACTGGGGATGTGCCCGCAACCAAGGTACATGCCCTTGACCGGAATCGAACCTGGGACCCTTCAGTCCACAGGCCGATGCTCTATCCACTGAGCCAAACTGGTTGGGCAAGTTGCTAGCTTTTTATACAGAGAGAGTAGAGGCCTGGTGCATGAAATTCGTGCACAGGAGGGCGGTCCCCTCAGCCCAGCCTGCACCCTCTCCAATCCAGGACCCCTCAGGGGATGTCTGAATGCCGGTCTAGACAGGTAGTCGGACAGGACATCCCTCTCACAATCCTGGACTGCTGGCTCCTAATCGCCCACCTGTCTGCCTGCCTGGTCACCCCTAACTGCCCCACCCCCTGCCGGCCTGATCACCCCTCACTGCCTCTGTGTGCCAGCCTGATTGCCCCCCTGCCAGCCTGGTCACCCCTAACTGCCCCCCCACTGCTGGCCAGGTTGCCCCCAACTGCCCCCCTGCCAGCCTGGTCACCCCCACTGCCCCCCTGCCAGCCTAGTCACCCCTCACTGCCCCCCCTGCCAGCCTAATCACCCCCAATTGCCTCCCCTGCCATCCTGGTTGCCCCCAACTGCACCCCCCCACCAGCCTGGTCGCACCGAACTGCTCCCCCCGCTGGCCTAGCCGCCTCTTACTGCGCCCCCTGCCAGCCTAGTCACCCCTCACTGCTCCCCCTGCCAGCCAAATCACCCCCAACAGCCACCCCTGCTGGCCTGGTCACTTCCAACTGCCCACCCCCCTGCCAGCCTGGTCGCCCCTCATGGCCTCCCCGCCGGTCGCCCCATGCACCCTGCTTGTTCAGTCGTTGGTTGTCCCTCACTAACCCCCCTGCTGGCCTGGTCGCCCCACACAGCCTGTTTGTTCAGTTGTTTGGTCATCCCTAGGGCCAGCCCTGGGCAGCTGGGGGGCTGAGGGGACTGGGGGACTCAGGAGGCAAGCACCCCGGTGGGGCTGAGGGGACTGGGCGCTGCCATCTTGTGGCTGTGAGTGCTGCCATCTTTGAGGGCATGGCAGTCAATTAGCATATTCCCTCCTTATTGGCTGTGGATGCCGCCACCTTTGTGAGGGTGTGATGGTCAATTAGCATATTTCCTCTTTATTAGATAGGATGTGAATCCCTTTAAGTATCATACAGTTTTTTAAAACATAATTTTTGGCAGTTTTTGTCATTTAATTGGTATATTTATGTTTATATTTCAGAATATTACTAACATATATTAAATTTTCATTGTTCTATACAATCAAATTAATTTACATTTTCCCACATATTTATCCTTGCCATGATCTGAATTTTTGCTATAACTGTGTACTTCCATATGGTATCATTTTCTATTGCTGAAAAACTTACTTTAGTATTTACTTAGTGCAAGTCTGCACATTATGAAATATTTTTGGTTTCATAATCTGAAAATATAGGGTGTCTCCCAAAAATGTATATACACACTTTGAATAATTATAAATGTAGTGTTTATTAAAATACATTTCACTTTCAAAATTAAGCTATCAGCTGTAAAAGTGTGTATACATTTTTGGGGGCACCATGTATATTTATTTCATCTATCTTGAAGCATAGTTTCATTTGCTGTGTAGTGCTATTTTTTCATTTTGACAATATAATTAAATTGCTTCATGTTTTTATTTTCATGAAGAAGTCAAATGTGAATATTTTGCTTCTCCTGTGAAAACAGGTGGTCTTTTTTCTCTATCTTGGATGATTTCAAGATTTTTAATTTTCAGAAGTTTTTTTTTTTTTACATAGGTATGTTTTAGTATTTTTTATTTTTTGGGGGTGTTTTATAGACATTTTATTATTCTATGGTCTTTAGGCAATTTAAAAAGTTCTATGTCATTATCTGTTCAGATCACTATTTCATCATTTCACCATTTCTTCTAATAATCAGTCATATGTAACACTTCTTCATAGTAACCCATGTGCACTTTCACTATATTTTATATCTTATGCTTCTCCATACCTCCCTCATTCTGGGTATTTTTGTTAACATTATTTTTTAATGCATTAATAATCTTCTAAGTTGTGCTTAATATGCTGCCAAAGATATTTGTTGATTTCCTTTGGTTGTGATACATGGCATTTTTCCATCCTGTTTTTTGAAATCTTGTTTTTAGTCTTTAAATATATTAATTATAGTTATACTAAAGATCATGATTAATTACTTTATTATTTGAGTCTCTTTTATAACCATTTTTTGTTTGTTTGTTTTCTTTCAAGATTTGAAATTGTGTTTGTCTGGTTATTTCTGATTTAGTGCCAGGCAGTGTAAATGAGAAAAAAAAAAAGTCAAAATAATGGTACCTTCTTCAGAAAGAGTTTATATTTATTTCTGTTAGGCAGCTACACTAGGGTCTCTGGCCAGCTAAGATCACTTTTATCTAATTAGGTTTTAAGGGTGGAGATTTTAGGGGAGGTCCCAGGGCAAGATCCTCATAGAATATTCACTAGACTTCCAAGTGTGTCCATTCAGACTTGTGGTTTCCACTGATTGATTGTCTGGCATCAGGGCGGGGGGGTCCATGGAGCTGGTCCTGATGTCAGCCGTGGCTGGTTTTGTTGTTTATCTTGGCCTTGAGCTGAAATACAACTGAGGCATAGATGTTATCTCCAGGGAGGAAAGGTCAGGGGGTCAAACTGCATGACCAGTGATGTGCTAGGGGAGGAAAAGGCTCCCTTGGAGCAACGTCACACCCTACAATTGATTGTCCAATGCCAGGCACCTGGGGCTTTCCATCCTGGTGACCTTCTGTAACCTGGCCCATCGTCCTTGCTCAGCTCATGTCTGTCTAACTGCCCACAGTAGTACTAGGAGTCTGTGGCCTAAGAGTTTCCCTCCTAACTTCTCCTTGTGATTTTTTTAAAAAACAATTTGTAACAATCAGCAAAATATCTTATAATTAACATGGATAATCCTATCCATCACATATTGGTTAAAAATAAACAAGAATTCTATTTTCATTTACATTTAGGTCCTTACTCCCATCATGGGCTGTAACTAACTTCAGACAAAAGTGTTTTAGCTGGGTGCCAAATAACATATAAGAAAGCCTTTTTTGCATATTGACTTATTTGGATTTTGGAAGATAATTTCAGGATCTTAATTTTTACAAAGAAACTCACAAAAGAAATCATTTCTAAACTTCATACTGGTACCCTACAGAGTTCTCCCAAATTCTAAATAATCATGTGTCTTTAAATTCCCCAATATGCTACTAATTCTCCTAACTTCTGATCTGCGTCCCTAAAGAGAATTGGAAATTAAACTTCCTGGAGATTTTTTTTTTTCTTTTTGGTAATTAACTAACACATGATGGTTATTCTATGCTCTGTTGATAGACTGATAACACTGGAGTTTAGCTTGATTTTATACCTTCAATATATTAATTTTCTTTTTGTTTTCTCTTTTTCACTCAAACCCCAATAGCATTTAGACATTTGTTGATATGAGAAATGATGGGTAATACAAACACTCTTTTTCTAAAGAGAAAGATTGTATTTTCTTTTAAGTAGATATATTTTGGTTTATTTATAATTTTTAATTACAATGTAGCTTCCCTTTTTAGCTATCTCATTCAATATAGGCTAAATTATTTTGATCTACAGAACACATTTAATTCTTGGTGGCTGACAACCAATGTGATAATGTACTGCTATAAACAACAATGCATTTTCTATCAAACACAAATAAATGTATTTGTTTCCCTTCTCACTTTATACCAGAAATTCCCCTAGAGAATTATTAATAACTGGTGCATGAAAATTCGTGCACTGGGGGTGGAGGGTCCCTCAGCCCAGCCTGCACCCTCTCACAGTCTGGGAGCCTTCAGGGGATGTCCTACTGATGGCCGCAGTCTGGCCTCCCTCTGTGGGAGGCGACCAGGCTGATCAGGGGAAGGCACCACCCCCATCACCATGCTGCTGCTGCCACTGCCAGCCACTGCAGCTGCCAGCCCTCCTTGGCCCTAGCAGCTGCCGCGGCTGTCTGCCCTCCTCGGCCCTCGCAGCCACTGCAGCTTTGTCTGGAAGGACATCCAG
The DNA here is from genome assembly GCF_951640355.1 of Cnephaeus nilssonii. Lineage (NCBI taxonomy): Eukaryota > Metazoa > Chordata > Mammalia > Chiroptera > Vespertilionidae > Cnephaeus > Cnephaeus nilssonii. The sequence continues at coordinate 41,940,625 of NC_137076.1, forward strand.
AAGACGACCAGTCTATCCGGTCTAATTAGCATATTACTCTTTTATTAGTATAGATGCTCAGTCCTAAGTTTGTGAGGACCAAGTGGCTTACTGAATTTGGGTCAAAATGTGTAAAGAATGATCTAGCCCTAGCTGAATTGGCTCAGTGGATAGAGCGTCGGCCTGCAGACTGAAGGGTCCCGGGTTCGATTCTGGTCAAGGGCATATGCCCAGGTTGCTAGCTCGATCCCTATTAGGGGGCATGCAGGAGGCAGCTGATCATTGATTCTCTCTCATCATTGATGTTTCTATCTCTCTCTCCTCCCTACCTCTCCAAAATCAATAAAAATATATATTAAAAATAAAAAAATAAAAAATAAAGAATGCTCTACAGTGATAACTAGTGTAGAGCCATCTTCTCAAAGAGACAAACCATTCCTTATTTACACTTCATAATCCAAAAGCTTGTGAAAACCTGATCTGAGCTAATTTGTTGGCAAAACTTGACACGAATTGATGCGTGACTACTAATTGTTCTTTATTTACTTTACTCATAAATAGCCTTACTTTTTTATATAGGTAATTTGTTTCATTACAAGTATTTCCAGAAGGGGGTAACATAATTAACAGACTATGTATCAGATCACCTTTCTAAAACTTGAAACAACTAGAATTTCCAAAAAGATTTGTATTTTGGATTAGGGGCTGTTCACTTGGATTTACTGAAAGGTGTATATGAAATACATGCATGGGGGGGGTGGGTCCCTCAGCCCGACCTGCACCCTCTCTAATCTGGGAGCCCTCAGGGGAGCCCTCTCCCATCCGAGAGCCCTGACGGCTTAGGCCCACTCCCCGTGGTTCTCTGCTCTCTGTGGGGCCTGGCCACTCTGCGCCCACTGCCCAGAGGCCCTCTGCAGCCCAGAGGCCCTCCGCAGCCCAGAGGCCCTCCGCAGCTGGGGCCGGATGCTTGCCTTGTCATTGTGGCAACAAAGCAAGCGTCCCACCCTAGCCATTCTTCTCCCGCTGCCCAGAGACCCTCTGCGGCTGGGGTGGAACGATTGCCTCGTCACCGCGGCGACAAAGCAAGCATTCCACCAGGCCGCTCACCCTGCCCACTCTCAGCGGCCCCCCCCCCCCCCCAGGACTGAGGGACTTTGGTGGGGCTGAGGGGACTGGGTGCTGCCATCTTGTGGCTATGGGCGCCGCCATATTTGTGATGGACAAATGGTTAATTTGCATATTACCCTTTTATTAGATAGGATTGTGGGGCCCAGGCGGTCATAGAATCTTCATCCCATTATAGTGAGGAAAACAGAGAAAGTGCAATGTGTGACTGAATGCTGTAGACTTCAGGAATGCAAGGATTTTGAAATAAAGCACAGGACTGGCAATTCAAATTCTAGAACTCCAGCAAAGCAGTTGTTAAAAGGGGAGATATTGCATTTGACAATATCTAGAAGGACTAGATCCAATGCCAATAACTTGATGATAGTTATGGGGGAGATATTGCATTTGACAATATCTAGAAGGACTAGATCCAATGCCAATAACTTGATGATAGTTTGTTAAAAAAAAAAAAAAAAAAAAAAAAGTATGGAACAGCTGAAGGAGGGGCTGGATTCCTCTAAGGGCAAATGCTGACATGTTTATGTTATATGGAGCAATGGTGTTTTTCCCGTGTTGTTTTCTTCATGCAACAGCCCCAATTTCTTTAGTATTTTTTCAGCTTGAGTCAGTTCCTATTATAATGTCTTATTCTGTTCTCAGAAACATTCCTTACAAAATGCATTAATTATCCCTCTGTTATTTGACAGGGTAAGTATTAAGTTTAAAGTTTTATTGCAATAATTCTATACTCAACTAAATAAAAAGGAACATTCTATTTTACGATCTACTCCAAACAGCCTTTTGGCATTATTACATGCATTGGTTATCTAGAATAATTTTGAGTGGATGTTTTAGATATTCTTTCTGTGTGTGGTGTGTGTTTCTGTTCATCTAAAGTCAACCTTAAAAACAAAATTAAAAACTGGGATCTTTTTAGCAATTCTGTTCTTTATTGCAAGAGTTTAGCCATAAGTAAAATCACTTTTAGGTGTACTTGAAGAAGGCACTGGCATAGGGGAGGTGACTTTTTCTTTGATTCCAACAACTTAATGGCTTTCAAATCTGCAGTAACTGCAATGTTTCCAGGACGGCCTAATGACTCTTCCTATGGAACGAGTCCTACATATTGATTTACCTTGAATCTTTTGAAGTGCAAGGCGCTAAATAAATAAATACTGATTTTATATGAACCTAGTAAATGGAAAATCAGGCTATAAACCCATAGCACATAAAACAGAGCTGAAAGAGGCCTAGAGAAGACCTACCTTAGACAACAGCAGTAAAAGTCACCAGCTCCACAGCTTGTCTTGAAGGAGCAATTAAATTGTCCTTGAGAAAGCTACTTACGCTAGTCCATCTGCAAAATGAGGATGTTAATGTGCATCATGTCTCATCCACTAAAATCTGACATTATGTTTACAAAACCACTAAGATTCTCTTGGAAGAAGGTAATAGATACAAATAACATTATTTAGGAATGATGAATAAATGGACGAAACCATATTTATGTCTCTCTCCATTTTCATGTAAAATTAAGAAAAGTTTATTCAGTTTCTACCATGTGATACATGGGGAGTGAGGGTCTGCTGATGTGACATAAAATGGCTGGAAGAAATTTTGGCTTTGCCATTTACGAGTTCTACAAGCTTGTATAAATGTCTTTATCTCTCAAAAACTCAATTTCCTTGAGAGTAAAAATAAGGATTATAAATCCTGTCTACTACACAGGATTATTAAAATTAAATGAGATGATATACATAAAAGCCTTTTGAGAAATGGTACCAGTTTTGGATACCAAAATACTGAATATAGTTTTAAAAAAAATCTACTGTAACAAGACCTAGAAAAAAAATTGAGATTTTATGAAGTCCACAAATGTTTTAACAGAATATCTGAAACCTTTGGAATAAAAACCCTTTGATTTTATTATTACTTGAGAAAATATATAAAACAATGATAGTTCTGAAATAATTGTATACTTTATTAAATAATTGTTTACCAAAAATGAGGGTAGAGATTTATATCCATTTTGGTGGTTTGCTATAGGTTGGTTTTCTTCCCTCTTTGTATTATCAAAATCTGGCTGGTACTTTAAAATATGTATGTAACATAGTATGTAACAAAATTATTCTTTTCTTAAACCAAGGATTTTGTATAACTGACCCTTAGATAGTAGTAGAATATGATTTTTTTTGTTTCTACTTGCTTAAAATATATTTTTCTATCCCTTTACTTTAATTTTGGTGTCTTTTGATCCAAAGAGGATCTCTTGTATGCAACATATGTATGAGTCTGTTTTGTTGTTTTAATCCATTCAATCACTCTGTCTTTTAATTTGAGCATTTAGTCCATTTACATTTAAAGTAATTATTGATAAGTATGTAGTTATTGCCATTTTATTAATTGTTTTCTGATTGATTTTGTAGCTCTCTGTTCCTTTCTTATTCTTTTGCTCTCTCTTCATGTATGTTGATGACTTTCTGTGATATTTTGTTTGGACTCCTTTCTCTTTATCTCTTGTATATCTTTTGTAGATTTTTGGTTTGTGGTTACCATGTGCTTCATATATAACAAGCTATATGTATAGCAGTCTAATTTAAGTTGATTGTCCCTTAAATTTGAACATATTTCAAAAGCACTACATTTTTTACTTACCTTCTCCATGTTTATGTTTTTGTCATTATATTTTGCTTATTTTGTGTGTGTGTTTGTATATATTCCTTAATTTATTGTTTTAATTACACATGACATGCTGACTTTTGCCTTTTAACCTTTATACCAGATTTATCTTGAGTGGATCCACTGCTTTTACTAAGTGTTTGCCTTTGTCAGTGAGAATTTTTTTTCTATATGTTCTTATTTAAAGTTTTTATCTTCTCTTCTTAAAGTCTAACATTCTGGTTTAGTGGTGATGAACTCCTTTTCTTGTCTGGGAAACTATTTCTCCTCAGATTCTAAATAATAGCCTTGCTGGGTAATCTTGTAGTCTTCTGGTGTGTAAAGTTCCTGTTGAGAAGTCAGCTGATTGTATTGTGGTAGTTCACATGTGAATAACTAACTGCTTTTCTTTTGCTACATTTAAACTTCTCTTTTCGCCCTTAACCTTTGGCATCTTAATTATGACATATCTTGACCTCTTTGGGTTCATCTTGTTTGGGAGTCTGCATTTCCTGAACTTGTGTGCTTATTTTCTTCACCAGGTGACAGAAGTTTTCTGTCATTACTTACTCAGATGGATTTTCAATCCTTGCTCTCTCCTCCTTCTGATATCCTTATGATGCAAATGTTGCTTGATGTTGTCCCAGAGGTGCCTTAAAAGTGTTTTTCCTGTTTTCTATTCCAATTGGATGTTTTATGCTGTTTTCTCTTCCAGATGACTGATTTGATCCTCTGCTTCATTTAATCTGTTGTTAATTCCCTCTAATATAGTCTTCATTTCAGTTATTGCATTCTTCATTTCTAACAGGTTCTTTTTTATATTTTCTATTTTTTTTTGTTGGGATTCTTAATGAGTTCATCTATTCTTCCTGTAAGTTCATTGAGCATTCTATATTCAGTGTTTTGAACTCTGAATCTAGTAAATTGTTCGTCTCCATTTTGTTTAGTTCTTTTTCTGGAGTTCTGTTCTTTCATTTGGGACATGTTTATTTGTCTCTTCATTTTGGCTGCCTCCTGTGTTTGTTTCTAGGTGTTAGGTAGATCTGCTTTATCTCCCAGTGTTGGCAGAGGGACCTTGTATAGTAGGTGGTCTGTGGGGTCCAGTGGCACAGTCTCCCTGGCCACCTGATTTGTGTGCTCCACGGGTGTCCATTGTGTGACTTGTGTATGCCTTCCTGTTGTAGTTGAGTCTTGATTGCTATTGGCATGTCTGTGGGTGGGATTGACTCTCAAGCTGACTATCTGAAAGGGCTGGCCATGACTACAGTGGATAAGCTGTTGCATATGGCTGACCCCATAAAATAAGAGTTGCTTTAGCAGGGCTCTGGTATTAACTGAATTTGTTCTTTGGGTATGTCATTTGTGGAGCTGGTTGGATGGTACTCTTGTGTGGTCTAAAGCTCGCCACTGAATATGTTGGTTCTGTGCCTCTTGGGAAGGGCTTTGTTGCAGGCCAAGGTCAGCTGCCATTTGTGCCTGGCTTAGGGTCACTGGTGGGAACTACTAAGTGATCTGCAGTTGGTTGCCTCTTGTGCTGGGCTTGGAGGCACTTGGGAAAGGCTGTGTTGTGAAACAAGGCCAGCTGCCACTAGTGCTGGGCTTGGGATCCTTTACTGACTGCCATGATGTGAGCAGAGGCTGGCCACCACTTGTACCTGGCTTGTGCCTGCTTAGATGAAGGTATGTTTGAAGCCAACACTGGCTGTGGCTTATGCCAGGCTCAGGGCCACCTGATGGAAGTTACAATGCAAGTTGAGACCAGTTCTTCTGGTGCCAAGCTTGGGCCACTTAGCAAGGGGTACAGGGTGCTCCAAGGCTTGCTGCAGCTTGTTTGGGGTTTGTGGACCTACAAGATATTTTAAGGAAGCCTGTAGTATGAGCCAAGGCAGGCCACTGGTGTAGGAAAGCTGCTAGAAGAGGTTGGCTGTGCTTGGGTGGGGCAGAGTCTCAGAGAATCACCAGAGCAGGGCAAACTATGCTAGCCAGGTTTGACACTGCCTGCTCCAGGTGTGCTGGGTGCAGAGAGCATTCAACAAAGGAACAATAGCACCTGCCTGCACTTCGGTGCCCTGAGAAGGCTGCCCTGAGCACTGTCCCTTCCAGCCCTTGCCCTGAAACTAGTCAGTTTAATTCTCCCTTTATTCCCTGTCCCTTTTCAAACTTCTGCTTCTGATCTCGAGCCCAGAGCAAGTGTAGGAGTCCATGGTCTGGCTCCTGAAGAGGAATGGCTGGGACTCCAGCAGCTTCCTGTCTTACTCAGATGCAATACTCACTGGTTTTCGCAGCCAGATGTTACAGAGAATCCTCTTCCTGGCACTGGTGCCCTGGGCTGGGGAGCTCAGTGTGGGCTCAGCCACAGGTAACCTTCACAGCTGATATATACCTCCTGATTCTTAATCTCCACACCCTAGCGTGGGACCTGGCCATTCCTTGTCTCTGCCCCTCCTACCAGTCATGTCATGGCTGCTTCTTTGCACCCTTAGTCATAGGACTGATGTTCAGCTGTTCCTCAGGTGGATCTCAATGAGGGTTGTTGTATAATTTAGTTATAATTTTTATGTGGTTATGGGAGGGGGCGAGCACAGCATTTACTTACTCTGCCGCCTTGACCAGAAGTCTGAAAGTTGAGTTATTTCATGAAAGGAACTATGTGTTCCCTTCCTTGCTGCCTTATACAGAGGGAAATAACAAATTTCAAACATGAATGGTGATAAGTTCAATTTCCAATTCGACTGTACATGTTGGGCAAATTATGATTATTGAGAAAAATTACTACTTGGTTTTCTGTCTCCTAATGCTAAATATTCCACCACAGAGATGTGTGCATAAGGGAGTAGGTATAGATATGCATGTTATATAGAATGATGCTCTTAGAGGAGGAAGAAGATTGTCTTTCGGATAAATCATACAGCATGTCTCCTTCCCTCTACCCATGAATGCCGTTGGGATAAACTGAACAAAGAGAAGAGCAAAAACTAACAGGAAGTATACAGTTAAAGGCTGTGTTACAGGAGAAAAACAGGAATAGTTCTAAGTATTATCAGTTGGTGGAATTTAGTAACCATTTACTATTTTGAATCATTTACTTGTCTTGCAACAGTGGTATCATCCGAAAATATATGTTTTACACACCAGAAATAACTCCAGCCACAACTACCCAAGTACGCATTGCATTTTACAAAATATAAAATGAATAAAATAATGGAATGAAGCCCTGGCTGGGTGGCTCAGTTCATTAAAGCATTGTTCAAAGGGGTGTGGGTTCATTTTCCAGTCAGGGCACATACCTAGGTTGTTGGTTCGATCCTTGAGTGGGGCGCGTACTGGAGTTGACGGATGGATGTTTCTCTCTCACATTGATGTTTCTTTCTCTTTCCCCCACTCTCTCCCCTCTTTCCCTCTCCCTCCTTACCCCTCATCTAAAACCAATAAAAACATATGTTAGGTTGAGAATTTTTTAAAAAAAATTAAAATAAAATAATGGAATGAAAACATTATGTACTGATCTATATACTTTCAAATGTTTTCACTAATATAAAAATATCTGTTTCTCTATTCTTGACAATTCTGAACAAATGGCATTCTAAGCTAGAAATGTCTGTCATAGGTATGTTTCTTTTTACATCAGAAAGTACACTTTTAACCTATGATTTGCAGAGATTTTTATTTGTCATTACCTACACACTACACTTCAACTCTGGAATTTTCTTACAGAGGAGGGACATGCTTTGGATTGGAGCACTCATGTGGACAGTGTCCTATTCTGAACCCTACTAACAACATGGTCAACGCATCTACTGTCTGATAGAACAGAAATTCTGTACATCATCTGCTGAACCTTGCTCATCCATTAAATACTAGTGGGCCCAGGGCTTCCAGTGAGTATTTTGAGAATTCTGCTGCTTGAGCAGATGCCTTTGTAACATAAACACTATTACAAACCAGAGGAGTGTGACTACAACCTTTCAGATCAAATGAGAACTACCTGCATCCTGTTGTAGCTGGAAAAGGTGATACTTTGAAACATGTTCCTGAAAATACAAATTTTTTTCCTTAGGGAGAGCTTTAAAGAATCTTTAAGGTTTAAAGCAATGGGTTATAGCATTTGTTTCTAATTGTTTTACAGATTCTGTACTTTTGAAAAATGTTTCCTTCAGAAATGAGCTGGAGACTTAACTAACACATTCATCCAAACCCAAACTATAATTAGCATTCTGAAAAGCATGGTAACAGCGAGGGTCTTTATTCCACTATATGCTTTTCAAACCTGAGATATTTTCCTGTAATTATTCCCACTGAGGTATGTTGGTATTTCAGTTCTCACATTTTATTAGATCTTCATTACATCAAATGTACTGTAAAAATAGCAATATTGAAATAAAATGTAACAATTTAAAATAGTTTTCCTTTTACTCTCATGTATATTTACTGACTTGCTTCATTAACTTATTCATGGTTTTAGATGCTGAGAATAGAGTGATACAAAAGACATACTAGTCTCTGGCCCTTGTGGAGTGCATGTTGTGGTTCAGGTGTAGAGAAAAGAAACATATTAAATACATAATAAGAAGACTATATGATGGTCATAAATTATATGCAGGGCAGTAAAAGGAGATGATGCATTAGAGAATGACTTAGTGGCAACTTTAGATTCAGAGGTCATAGATTGTCCTCTTATTTTATTATTTTTTATTTTAAAATATATTTAACTTTTTAATTTTTCTCTTAATTTCTGAGAGGAAGTGAGAGAGAGAGAGAGAGATAGAAACATTAATGATGAGAAAGAATCACTGATTGGCTGCTTCCTGCCTGCCTCACTGGGGAACGAAGCCACAACCAAGTATGTGGCTTGACTGGAATTGAACCCAGTACTCTTCAGTCCACAGGCCAATGTGCTCTCCATTGAGCCAAACCAGCTAGGGCAGTCTTCTTGTTTTAGAAGGTAGCACTTAAGTTGCAATCTGAATAGAATGAAGGGCTATACTCGTATGTGCCAAGGTAAGGAGATAAAGCATGCCAAGAAGAGGAAGGGATTTAAGGCAGGAGCAAACCAGGTGCAATGGAAGAACAGTGAGAAAGCTGAGGTGACTGACATGTCGGGAGAGAGGCACCGGCTGAGAATGCCAAGGTTAGCATGGATCACTTGGGGCATGGCGATCCTAAGGAAGGCGGTTGCATTTGAGTCTAAGTGTGACAGAAAACCATTGGAGAGTTTGAAAGAGTGATGGTAGAGCTTCGCTGGAGTAAACAGATGGATAGAGAATAAATAGTAAAGTCAGAGAGAGCAGTTATGGAGCTTTTTTCTCAGCAGAGGAAGGCTGTAGCTCTTACTGGGCTGGTAGTACTGAAAGTGAAAAAAAGAGGACAGACTCAGGATATACCTGGGATATATAGACAACGAGATCTACTAATGCGTGGAGTGTGGGAAGTAACAGAAACAGCCAAGATAAAAGTAAAACGAGATATTTTGGAATAAGCAACTCTATGTGCAAGGTGATTTGTGGCAAATGACAGTGATGCCAACATGAACCAGCTGAATCTCACCATCGCATCTTAATGCTGCTGGACTCAACACTGATTCATACTCAAAACGTGGACTTAGTATCAATACTTACTTTTGTATATGTGCTGCCAAAGCGAGCACTCAGTACTTACATTCAAGATTCAAAACTTGATTCAGTATACACTGATAGGGAGATCTTGTTTTATCTTGCAAGTCCTTTGAGTAGAATTAGAGTATTCTATTAAAGTTAATGTAGACAGTGCCATAATGAGGCACATTTAGGTTAACTGTAGTTATAAGACTGAAAAACTGTTTCTCTCTCTCTCTCTCTCTCTCTCTCTCTCTCTCTCTCTATATATATATATATATATATATATATATATATATATATATATATATATATATATATATACTTAATCCTTACCTAAGGATATTTTTACATTTATTTTTAGAGAGAGTAGAAGGGAGGGAAGAGAGGGGGGGGGAGAGAGAGAGAAACATCAGTGTGAGAGAGAAACATCAATTGATTTCCTCCTGCATAAGCCCTTGGCCGAGGATTGGACCTGAAACCCAGGTACATGTCCTTGACTGGAAATGGTACCCACAAAACTTTGGTGCAGGGGGGTGGGAGGGGAGAACGCTTTAACCACTCGACAATACTGGCCAGAGCTGATAAAATATTTTTATAATAATCTCAAGTTTAGTAGTTGTTCAGAGAAGCAGCCTCCCTGCCTATTTTTTTGGAGCAAAGAATATGTGCATTTTTACAGCATTTAAATTTATCACAAAGTACCTTTCAAGTGTTGAAAAAAGTGATATCTGACTTATTTCTGATTTGGACAAAATATATAGCTAAACTTCTAAAAGGAAATATAAATTTACAACAATATAATAAACAGAGCATAATATTGAAAGGCAAAATGTAAAGACAATCCATTTTAAAACAGCACAGAATATTATCAAAATTGTGATGTTTGTGCATCCCTCACCGGTGTATATCTAAGTTGGGATAAGAAAAAAAACAAAAAAAAACACTAAACTATAATGTTAAAATAATTGAGTAAAATATCCTTTAAATGTATATTTCAAGCCCTGGCTGGTTTGGCTTACTGGATGGAGCATCAGCCTGTGGACTGAGGGATCCTGGGTTCAATTCCGGTCAGGGGCACATGCCTGGGTTGCGGGCTCCATCCCCAGAGCGGGGCGTACAGGAGGCAGCCGATCAGGAATTCTCTTTCATCATTGATGTTTCTATCTCTCTCTCCCTCTCCCTCCCTCTCTGAAATCAATAAAAATATATATATTCTTTAAAATGTATATTTCAATAGTAGCTGAAATTTTTAAGCTTTTTACAAATAAAATCTCACTCAATAAAATAAATATTTAGTTGAACTCACCCAAAATATAGAGTTAAAATCATATAAGGAAAACTTAGACACGAGAGAGAGATGAGTCAATTTAGCTGTTGACATGCAGTCTAAAAAGGGAATTCTTTAAGTTTTGTTTACAAATTCATGCCAGTCTAAACTTGTGGTCTTTAACCTCAGCATGGCCAGGAGTCATACTCTATTTCCAGAACCAATTCGAGTATCAATTATCTTGGCTTGAGTTCTCCCCAAGACAGATATTTGAGTATAAGACATTTAGTTGAGAAATGAAATAGGAAAATTAAGGTCACAAAAGGGTGCTGTCGATCTAGTTAACACCATGAGCAACTGGAGCTCAATCTTTCTGGAAAATCTGGGTGATTATGGCAAACTTGCCTCAGAATTGTTCTGAACAGGGGGTGAGAAAGTTATATATACTAACATATATAATATTGTATACATAATTAGAGGCCCGGTGCACGAAATTCGTGCACGGAGGGGGGTTGTCCCTCAGCCCAGCCTGTACCCTCTCCAATCTGGGACCCCTCAAGGGATGTCCGACTGCCCATTTAGCAGTCGGACATCCCTCTCACAATCCAGGACTGCTGGCTCCAAACTGCTTGCCTGCCTGCCTTCCTGATTGTACCTAACTGCTTCTGCCTGCCAGCCTGATCACCCCCTAACCACTCTGCTGCCAGCCTGTTTGCCCCCAACTTCCATCCTCTGCCAGCCTGGTTACCCCTAACTGCCCTCTCCTGCAGGGTTGATCACCTCCAACTGCCCTCCCTTGCAGGCCTGGTCTTTCTCAACTGCCCTCCCTTGCAGGCCGGGTGCAGATTGACCATGCCCTCTCCTGCTGGCCATCTTGTGGTGGCCATCTTGTGTCCACATGGGGGCAGGATCTTTGACCACATGGGGGCAGCTATATTGTGTGTTTCAGTGATGATCAATCTGCATAGTACTCTTTTATTAGATAGGATAGAGGCCAGGTACAGGGGTGGGGGCCAGCTGGTTTGCCCTGAAGGGTGTCCCTGATCAGGGTGGGGTTCCCTTGGGACATGGGGAAGCGTGAGCGAGGGGCCTGTGGTGGTTTGCAGGCGGGCCATACCCCCTGGCAATGCAAGCGGAGGCCCTGGTATCTGGAATTAATTTTCCTTCTACAATTGAAACTTTGTAGCCTGGAGCAGAGCCACGCCTGGGGCTCCCTCCGAGGCCCGCAGCCATTTGTGTTGGGGTTATAATTGAAACTTTGTAGCCTTAAGCGGGTGGGCCCGGCCAGGTTGTGCGGAAAGCTTTGCTTCCCCTGTTGCCGGCGGCAACCCTGGCCTGCTCTCTCAAGCTCCATTCTGCCGCCATTTGTTTGAATTTGTTAACCTTCTATAATTGAAACTTTGTAGCTTGAGTGGAGGCTTAGGCCTGCAATGGCTGGCAGAAAGCTTGGCTTCCTCTGTTACCTAGGAAACTTTGCTCTCTGTGGCTGTAGCCATCTTGGTTTGGGTTAATTTGCATACTCGCTCTGATGGGATGGTGGGCGTGGCTTGTGGGTGTGTCAGAGGTATGGTCAATTTGCATATTTGTCTATTATTAGATACGATACACACACACACACACACACACACACACACACACACACACATATATATATATATATTCTTCTACGTGAAATTAGCTGACAGCTCTTGGGAGCATTGAATGCCCAGCACTTCTTACCTCCCCCTCATGTGGACCAAGAGAAAGTCCTCAGATGGAGTCACAAGTGCCTTGAGAGGAAGCCATCATCACTAATAAGAAGGGATACAGACTTTTATTTCTCCTAATTATATAGAAATCAAAATTTACTACAAAACTATCAGAAAATGATCCCATACATTTTGAGTTCTGGAATATATACTAGGCATGAGCTGTCAGTGGACTTTGGCTCCAGGCTTCTGATCTTGGTATCTATATGAAATGGAGTATATCACATCTGGGTTCTTTAGCATATGTGGTTAGAAACAACACTAGAGTGCGTAAATTAAATACAGGGTTAGACAAAAGTAGCTATTCACATAGAAAATAATACAATCCTATCTAATAAAAGGGTAATATGCAAATTAACCATCACTCCGTCACAAAGATGTGGTGCCCATAGCCACAAGATGGTGGTGCCCAGTCCGCTCAGCCCTGCTGGAGTCCCCCGGTCCCAATGAGGTGGTCGCTGAGAGCAGGCAGCATGAGCAACCTGGCCGAATGCTTGCTTCATCACTGCAGTGACAAGGCAAGTGTTCCACCCACCCTGGCCGCAGAGGGCCTCTGGGCCATGGAGAGCTTATGGGCAGTGGGCGCGGAGCAGCCAGGCCCTGCAGAGAGCTACTGGCACATGGATTCATGTGCAGGGCTACTAGTGATAAATAATAATAGAAGAATAAACTGTATTTCATGTACTCACAACTGTAAGCCTACTTTTGCCACAACCTGTAAAATGGGTTATGGATCCTACCTAATAAAAGAGTAATATGCAAATTAACCGTCACTCCGCTACACCCACCAACCACGCCCACCAACCACTCCCACCTGCCAATCAGTGCGAGTATGCAAACTAACCCCAACCAAGATGGCTGCCGCCACAGAGAGCAGGAGGGAAGCTTGGGTTTCCCCAGCAATAGAGGACGCCAAGCTTTCCACACACCCTGGCGGTCCTAGGCCTCCACTCAAGAATACAAAGTTTCAATTATAGAAGATAAATCCCAAGAAAAATGGCAGCAGCCACAGAGCTGGAGAGAGCAGGCTAGGGTTGCCCCCGGCGACCAAGGAAGCCAAGTTTTCAACCTGCCCTGGCCTTCCCAGGCCTCCGCTTAAGGCTACAAAGTTTCAATTATAGAAGGTAAACAAATCCAAACAGAAATGGCAGCAGCCACGGAGCAGGCAGAAGGCTTGGCTTTGCTCCAGGCTACCAAGTTTCAATTGTAGAAGATAAATAAACCCCAGATACCAGGGTCTTTGCTTGGGTCACCGGGGAGTATGGCTGGCCTGCAAACCACCACAGGCCCCTTGCCCAGGCTGCCCCATGCCCCAAGGGAACCCCCACCTGATCTGGGACGCCCTTCAGGGCAGATTGACCATCACTCCAACACAGAAGATCAAGATAGCTGCCCCCATGTGGTCAAAGATCCTGCCCCCATGTGGACACAAGATAGCCACCACAAGATGGCCAGCAGGGGAGGGCATTTGGGAGGAACCAGGCCTGCAAGGGAGGGCAGTTGGGGGCAATCAAGCCTGCAGGGGAGGGCAGTTAGGGGTGACCAGGTCGACAGAGGAGGGAAGTTGGGGGCAAACAGGCTGTCAGGGGAGCAGTTAGACATCAATTAGGCTGGCAGGGCAGTGGTTAGGGGGTGATCAGGCTGACAGGCAAAAGTGGTTAGGGGCAATCAGGAAGGCAGGTGAGCCAGCAGTTGGGAGCCAACAGTCCTGGATTGTGAGAGGGATGTCCCACTGCCCTACATGGGACATCCCTCGAGGGGTCCCAGAATGGAGAGGGTGCAGGCTGGACTGAAGGACAACCCCATCCCCTGTGCACGAATTTCGTGTACTGGGCCTCTAGTATTAAATAAGAAGCAAATATAGTTTGCACTTTGTCATAGTACCTTGAGATGCTAAACCAAAATACAACAGGCTGGGTAGCTTATAAACAACAGAAGTTTCACATAGTTCTGGAGGGTGGAAGCCCAAGATCAGGGTGCCAGTGTGGTCAGGTGGGTGTCCTCTGCCTGGTTTTCAGTGTCCACACAGGGAAGGGGCTAGAGAAGCCAGTGAGACATCAATGTGGATCAATTCAACAACCTGGGTATATGCCCTGACAGGGAATCAAACCCACCACCTTTTGGTGTACAGGATGATGTTCCAACCAACTGAGCCACACTGGCCAGGGCTGTGCTCTCTCTTCTTATAAGAACATTAATCTCTTTCATGAGGGTTCTACCCTCTTACATAAGCACCTCCCAAAGGCCCCACCTACAATTAATATCACTTTTGGGGGTGAGGATTTCAATATATGAATTTAGGGGGTCACTCAAACACCCAGAACATATGGCCCTGAAGCATTTTGTGTCTTTATGTGGATTATAATACAAAATCTGATGATTTAGTGAATCAATTTTCCAACAACTCAATGTCTTTTCCTCTTTCTGTACTTGAAAAAATTGTTGAATAAGGAAATGGTTGTATATTTTTCTATACACCCAATCATTTAATGATTCTAGCTACCAGTTTGAATGTCTTCACTGTAAAAGCATTGAAAAATATTTTATATGTATATCACATAACTTGAAAGTAGAACTTAACTCCACTTACATAAGGACATTTTTAAAAATTAAAAGCGTTTAAATTCCTTCTTGGTCTTCAGATTATATTGTACATTTATTTATAAACAAAATTATAATATTCAGTTACCATTTCCAAAATCCATTGTTTATAGATTTAAAAAAATAGGTAAGTTAGTTCTTCTAAAATCATGAAAGACAAACTAAAGGTCAGGTTATCTGGAAAAATAGAGATAGTTAAACAAATGAGAATTCAGAAAGGCTAGAGCTCAATTATAACTTACTGATGGAGTGAAGATTAACAATAGGAGAATATTGACATTTATATAGACCTATGATTTATTTATTCTACAAAACATGTTGAGTGGCTATTATGTGCAAAGAATCTGAAAGCTTTATTTGGCTGTGAGGATGGTGAAAATTTAAAATTTTCATAATTCTATTTTCCACATTTGAGTCTGTTTGTCAGAATTTACTTAAGAATTTCAGAGGCAGCTTTTGAGCCCAGGATCCAGAGAGAAAGCAAAGGGTTTTATACAGAAAGAAAGGTACATCCCAGACTATAGAAATGTAGGAAATTATACAAAATGTTTGAAATGGCCTTCAATTAAAAAAAAAAAAAGATTTGGATAAAAAGTATTTGGGCCCTGGCCCGGTAGCTCAATTGGTTAGAGCAGTAGTCGGCAAACTCATTAGTCAACAGAGCCAAATATCAACAGTACAATGATTGAAATTTCTTTTGAGAGCCAAATTTTTTAAACTTAAACTTAAACTTCTAACACCACTTCTTCAAAATAGACTCACCCAGGCCGTGGTATTTTGTGGAAGAGCCACACTCAAGGGACCAAAGAGCCGCATGTGGCTCACGAGCCGCAGTTTGCCGACCATGGGGTTAGAGCATCATCCTGATATACCAAGGTTGTGAGTTTGATACCCAGTTAAAGCACAGTAAGTGTTGGTGAGGACATAGAGAAAAGGAAACACTCACCCACTGTTAGGAATGTAGATCGGCGCAGCCACTGTGGAAAACTGTATGCAGTTACTTAAAAAAATTAAAAATGGAACTGCTTCATGACTCATCAATTCCTCTTCTGGGAATATATCCAAAGAAACCTGGAACACTATGTTGAAAGAATATATGCACCCCTATGTTCATAGCAGCATTATTTACAATAGCCAAGATTTGGAAGCAGCCTGAGTATCATCCATCAGTAGATGAGTGGATGAAAGAGCTGTGGTGCATTTACAGAATAGACTACAACTCAGCAGTTAAAAAAAAAAAAAAAGAAATATTTTTGCAAGTGTATGGATGGACCTGGAAGGTATTATGCTGAGTGAAATAAGCCAGTCAGAGAAAGACAAGTACCATATGATTTCACTTGCATGTGGAACGTAATAAATAAAATAAACTGACAACCACAATAGAAACAGGTTCATAGAGGGAACAGACTGATAGCTGTCAGAGAGAAGCAGTTTGTGGGGCTGGGTGAAAAAGTTGAAGGGATTAAGAAAAAATAAAAGAAAAAGAAAACACCATATAGACACAGACAACAGTATGGTGATTACAAGAGGGAAAGAAGTGGAGGGGGGATGTAGAAGAGAGTAAAGGGTGGGTAAACGGTGATGAAAGAAGACTTGACTTGATGTAGCAAACAATGCAATACACAGATGATGTATTATAGAATGACCTATATAGTTTTATCAACCAATGTCACCCCAATAAATTAAATAAATATATTTTAACAGGTAAAAAATAATGTTTTCATGTAATGTAAATTAAATGCTAACAAAGTCATTCAAGTGTAAATTATCTGAAATTTCTTATCATATCTGCAATATCAAAGACATAAATAATGAATTACAAATAAAATGCTAAATAAATGATAAATGCCCTAACCTATTTGGCTCAGTGGATAGAGCATCGGCCTGTGGACTGAAAGGTCCCAGGTTTGATTCCGGTCAAGGGCATGTACCTTGGTTGAGGGCACATCCCCAATAGGGAGGTGTGCAGGAGGCAGCTGATTGATGTTTCTCTCTCATCGATGTTTCTGACTCTCTATCCCTCTCCCTTCCTCTCTGTAAAAAAAAATCAATTATATATATATATATATATATATATATATATATATATATATATAATGATAAATGAATGATAAATAAAAATGAAATATATATATATATATATATATATATATTCTTAATATTTGAAATAAATCAGTCAAAGTCAGTTTAATGAATGCTGACCAACCAATCCATCAGCAGATTGCATAGTCCCAGGGATATGGAACATTATTTTTTTATTTTTTTTTTAATTTCTTTATTGATTAAGGTATTACATATGTGTCCTCATCCCCCCATTACCTTCCCAACCACCCCCCCACCCATGCCCTCACCCCCCTGTTGTCTGTGTCCATTGGTTAGGCTTATATGCATGCATACAAGTCCTTTGGTTGATCTCTCCTCCTTACCCCCACCCTCCCCTACCTTCTCTCTGAGGTTTGAGAGTCTGATCGATGCTTCTCTGTCTCTTGATCTGTTTTTGTTCATCAGTTTATGTTGTTCATTATTTCCCATAGATGAGTGAGATCATGTGATATTTATCTTTCTCTGACTGACGTATTTCACTTAGCATAATGCTCTCCAGTTCCATCCATGTTGTTGCAAATGGTAGGAATTCCTTCTTTTTTACCGCAGCATAGTATTCTATTGTATAGATGTATGACAGTTTTTTAATCCACTCATCTGCTGATGGGCACTTAGGCTGTTTCCAAATCTTAGCTATGGTAAACTGTGCTGCTATGAACATAGGGGTGCATATATCCTTTGTGATTGGTGTTTCTAGCTTCTTGGGATATATTCCTAGAAATGGGATCACTGGGTCAAATGGGAGTTCCATTATTAGGTTTTTGAGGAAACTCCATACTCTTCTCCACAGTGGCTATACCAGTCTGCATTCCCACCAGCAGTGCATGAGGGTCCCCTTTTCTCTGCATCCTTGCCAGCACTTGTCATTTGTTGATTTGTTGATGATAGCCATTCTGACAGGTGTGAGATAGTACTGGATTGTCGTTTTGATTTGTAGCCATTGCTGTTTGCTCCGCCCTGGTGATTCCCAGAGACCCCACCCCACCCAATTTACAAGCCCACCCAAGCTTTGTGCAGAGGCTTTTGCATATGAATGGCCTGTTCTTTTGCCTAAAATAAACTGCAGCTGGGTCAGAGAGCCCTGAGATTCCAAAAGAAGGCCCACTGCCTGGCAGCAGCAGCAGCAGCAGCAGCAGCACCTTGCATTGCTTCACAGCTGGGCCTCGTCTGGGCACTTCCAAACCTCATACAAAGAGGAGGAATCTGCAGATCTCTCTGTAGCTCCTGCTGTGCAGCCCCAGACAGTGGCTGACCTTAAATGTCCTTGAAGATCCAAGAGCCAGTGTACCCAGTGGTCAGAGTGAGACCATACCGGATTACAACTCTTCACATCCACAAGAGACACACTCAAAGGGCAGACTCAGTGAGCACCAAAGCCCTACTGAAGTAAGACCTGCCCCATAAGGGTGTCTCCTGCACGACAGATCTTCCAGTGTAGACACAGCTGGTCACCACAGCCAATTGGCCTGGAGGTCAATTCCTCCCAGTGATACCAATAGCAATCAAGGCTTAACTACAACAAAACTGTGCAAATAGCCCACAAAGGGGTGCACCAAAAGCGTCCACCTCAGGTGACTGGGGAGGCTGAGCCATTGGGCCCTATAGGACACCAACCATACAAGGCCACTCTATCAACTCAAGGAGACTTAGCAGCTACACAGTACATAGAAACAAACACAGGGAAGCAGCGAAAATGCGGAGACAAAGAAACAAGTCACAAATGAAAGAAATGGATGAAAGCAAAATACTGATATAGAGTTCAAAACCACGGTTATAAGGTTACTCAATAATCTTCTAGAAACCTGCAAGAAATTTAGTGAGACCCTCAAGGATATGAAAAAGGTCCAATCAGAAATTAAGCATACACTGACTGAAATAAAGAATAATATACAGAGATCCAACAGCAGGCTAGAGGATCCCAAGAATCATAAAGATTTGAAATAAGAAGCAAAAAACACCCAACCGGAAAAGCAAAAAAAGAAAAAAGAATCCAAAAATATGAAGATAGTGTAAGGAGCCTCTGAGACAACTTCAAGCGTACCAACATCTGAATTATGGGAGTGCCAGAAGAAGAGAGCAAGATATTGAAAACCTATTTGAAGAAATAATGACAGAAAACTTCCCCCACGTGGTGAAAGAAATAGACTTATAAGTCCAGGAAGCGCAGAGTACCCCAAACAAGAGGAATCCAAAGAGGACCACACCACAACACATCATAATTAAAATGTCAAGGGCAAAAGACAAAGAGAGAATCTTAAAAGCAGCAAGAGAAAAACAGTTCGTTACCTACAAGGGAGTACCCATACAACTGTCAGCTGATTTCTCAACAGAAACTATGCAGGCCAGAAGGGAGTGGCAAGAAATATTCAAAGTGATGAATAGCAAGAACTTACAACCAAGATTACTCTACCCTGCAAAGCTATCATTCAGAATTGAAGGTCAGATAAAGAGCTTCACAGACAAGAAAAAACTAAAGGAGTTCATCATCACCAAACCAGTATTATATGAAATGCTGAAGGGTACTCTCTAAGAAGAGGAAGAAAAAGGTAAAGATAAAAATTATGAACAACAAAATGACAACGAATACATATCTATCAACAAGTGAACCTAAAAATCAAGTGAATAAAAAATCTGAAGAACAGAATAAACTGGTGAATATAATACAATCAGGGGCATAGAAAGGGAGTGGACTGATAATTCTCAGGGGGAACAGGGTGTGGGGGTTGCGGGAAGAGGTTGGACAAAAATCTTACACCTATGGATGAGGACAATGCGGGGGAGGTAAGGGCATGGGGTAGTGTGGGAACCGGGTGGAGGGGAGCTATGCGTGGGGGGGGGGGTAGAGGAACAACTGTAATAATCTGAACAATAAGATTTATTTAAAAAATACTTTTGAGTAGATCATATCTGCACGTGCTCAAAATTGAGAAGGTACAAGAGAAAATGGAGTTAAACGTCGCCTCCCTCCCATCCCATACCTTTGCTGCTCAGTTGCCTTCCCCAGGGGCCTCTCCTCCTTGGCTAGTGTCCTGTATCCTATAGATACATTCTATGCACATTGTTGCTATCAATAGGATTTAGGAAACTTTGATCCAGAGGTGCCCACACCCCTCATCACTGCAATGCCTGGTGCTTAGGAATCTCCTCCTGTAGGCACCCTCTTTTCACAGATTAGTCGCTTATTTCCTTTTACTTGAGAAATTAGCCTGAATCACATGCTCATTAGTACTAATGAATAATAACTTAATTGCTGCCTTATTTGCATCTAATCATATAAAGGTCTTCAGCACATGCATTAATTTGAGATTGACACATTTGAGGGATTATAACCGTTTGTTCTTTTGAAGAATTCAATCATAGTCATTATTTTTGGAATTCTGTAGTTAGAAAAATGTACTCCTCGGGAATGATGGATACCATTAGCATTTAGAGAAGTTAATCTTGAGAATACGTATTATTTTCCCAAACATTTATTAGGTGGGTCTTATTTGGCAATCAATTTTATAAAACAGAAAAGCTTAACTAGAATACTTGTGAATTAATCTTTTATTTGAGTGACAGAAAAGCCAATAGCGTTGACCTAAACAAACAAAAATATACGTGAATGCATAAAATATAAAAATAAAACTCTATGTACATTTTAATATAACGGAACAGCCCAGAGGAAGGCCTGACTTCAAGTGCGGCTCTATCAAGAGATTCATGATACCTTTCTCTAGGCTCTGCCCTCTCTGTAAGCAGCTTTGTTTCCAGGGTGGCTGCTCTCATAGAAGCAATGGTGCGGGTCCCTCCTACATCTGCTCGGTCCATGCCACTTAGGAAAGAGAGCATCTGTTCTGGTCCTATTAGAGGAGAAAGAGAAAACACTTCCACAACAGCGCCAGGCAAATATATCCTTGTGTGTCGCTGGCCCGAGCTGGGTCATGTAGCAGCATTTTCATCAATTAATTAATGGGATGGTGTTAGGGTGGGGTGTCGAGGAGAGAAATACAATGATTGACATGAAGCCCAAAGGGTCGCCTCTGAGCTAATAATGGAGTCCATCGACCTGAAACGCAAGGCTGGGAATAGGAGAGGAGGGAATTCCAAAGAAACGTGTAGTTGGTATCACAAGGGGACGATGGAAATGGCTGATGCCCAGGGAACAAACATCCACAACAGAACTGCACACAGACATTAGAAACTATTATTGTTAAGGTAAAATTCATGAGTATATCTAACAAGCATCCTGAGAAGTGGTAAAAATATAGCCTTTCATACAATTTCTAAAGCTAAGTATATTTTCTGTTGTGTATATATAGGAAAAAAATGTTGTTTTAATAACATTGGGCAGCCTAAGAGACCTTAGCAGGGAACTTTTACAAATAGGTTCCTTTATTGACTTAGGAGAAATCTAGCAATGAAATTCAAGTACATGAAAGGTTATTTAAAAGGCTGGTGGCCAGCTGTTCTCAATTTCTGCACAGGATGCCACCAGGGACCTGTGTTGCGGTTGGAGCACAAAGAACTTGTAGTTCATGTAAGCGCCAAAAGTTCAGAAGTAGCAAAAGTAAAAGCAATGAATCACTGAAGTGGTGATTAGTAAAAGTTTATTGTCCACACACGAGAAAGACAGGTTTCAAACCAGGCGCACTCACACCAAAACATGGAATGAGGCTCAAGGGTATATTTTTTGTAAAATAGCTTATGTGGTGAGACAGCAGTGACTGTTAATCTTCACACTGATTGGTTACGATGTTATAATTTTCAGTGGTTATCTCATATCAACTTCAGTTCACGCTTTGCTTCCGATTCCCAGAGAAATAAGCAAGAAATGGCCCAGGTTAGTCTGGCAAAATAAGCTACATTAAGTTTTATTTGTAGGACTCAACTGGTTTTATCTGCTCTGGATTTTCAAGACTGATATATTTTTATTTTATTTTAATGTCAGACTTTCCTGTTAGTGGAGTTATTAAATCCAAGGATGCATTGAAAAAGAAGGTTCTAGAATTTACCCTAGAGGCCTCTGTGAAATAAAATGATTTTGGATTTATTTTTACTAATAAGATTCAAAGAAATTCTGCTTAAAAGATAAATTGGGCAACTCTTTAATAAATATTTAATAAACATTTACTTTTTAAGATTGACATTTTGATATTTTAAGTTTGAAAACATCAGCCTGGGATAGACTGAAATAAGACAAATCCTTTTGCAAGTAGAATCAATTCTTCAATTCCTCATTTGGAATACAAAATACGCCAAATGGGAGTGATTATATTTTAGAGATTACAGCAAATGTCTTAAAATATTAGCTTATAAATTTGTTTTAATTGCTACTTTTAAAACAAAATCTATTCATCCTGTAAACCCCTTAGGTGCAAGATCTTTAAAAACTGGGAATAATTCATCCTATGAAATTAAGACCAATAGTTTTTCTAATGGCATAAAATCAACCATTTTTCAGTCCTGTGCAATTTAAATCATATTAGCATACATTAGTCAAAATCAAAATTCAGTTCTACTAGTCAGGGAACTTGTATCAAGTAATTATTGGATATAACATTACTGTTATTGCTCATAGCTATGCATGTGTCCCTTTAAGTAGCACACACTTCACAAGGAAAATGGAAACCAAAAATATAGCAAACTGGCAATCAAAAGTCCATTAGAGTCAATATTGTTTTCTTCCTTTTAGCTTCATAATAGTCCCACATTTTGCCTATTGTATTCTGACTGCATAAATGGCACCCTGCAGCCAACAATTTAATTTTTACCTCGTGAGAGTGAAGGCTCATAATGCCTTCAAGTAAATAATGCTTTTTGATAACATTAGAAATCATAGGATATGGAAATAAAATCTTTGAATTACAATTTTTTTTTTGCATGTAGACATCGGGGAATGGACTTTTAGATTTCCAGAGTTCTTAACAAATGTTGCTCCTCTTAAATGGGTAATAAATTTAGTATCAGTATAATTCACCTCTATGATTAAATAAATTATATTTTAAACAAAATAATAAGTACTTGGTTTTGGATTTTGAGTCATGTAATTAGTGTAGGTTTTTGTGGTTTTTTTTTGGTGGGGTCAGCATTGGAGCAAAGTTTTATGAAAAGAAATTGATAGATTATTTTGCTAACTGATGTCTATCAAGAAAAAAAGTTTCCTTGAAAATAAAGATGCATACAGAATTATTTTACATGCTTAATTAAGGTAATAGGTGTCATGCGTTTTGGATTCCAAAAGCCTGATAATCTAATTAGGCTCTCAAAGACTCATTACACTGAGAAGTCTAACCTAAGATAGCAGTTATTTCTACTCAAGAGAAAATGGGGCCATATAACTGGTTCGAGATTATTAAAATATCCCATGACTTACAAATGCACAGTTTTAAGAGAATTTGATACAAAATGATCAGAACAGTGAAAGCAACAGGACCTCATTCTTTCTCTTCAAATGCTATTTAAAATGTATTTAAGTTAACAAACTCTACTTTCTTTGCTTACTCTTGCTGCCAGCCCTACTCGAGTTTTATGTAGCTAATGCTTTTCTTCACATAGGGAATATACATGTACAAATTCACCCATAAGCATTGCTATTATTTTGACTCTCAATATGCCAGTTGAATTTTAGAGTTGTGCCGGTGGAAAATGTCTGCTGTACTCTTGCCCAATTGTGAAGGTTAGCTAAGCAGCTCTGCACATCTCTCTATTTGCATCTGAGTGTCTTCTGTCACAGCTGGGATTACTTGTCTTCAAAACTGTGCTGCATCTGTCTGTGCGAATTCCAATGTCCTCAAGGAAGCTAATTTTCTAGAAGCATGATGCCTCGGGAGAGCTCAGTAATATCATTACCGCTATCGCGAACCATGGGCATTCTTAACTATGGGCTAGTATGGCTCTGCGGAAGTCTTCTGTTTTGGTTGTCCTCATTAATAAATGTCAGTCTGCGGCTATTCCGCAGAGCAGCATAATTCAGTCTGAGAAAGCTTATCTGAAACTCATTTCCTCACCTGTTAAGAAAACCTTAAATATCACAGTAGGGTTGTGAATCCCTATTTTGAAAAATGATCTAACACAAGATGAAGATACATGCTTTATCTCCTTTATACAACTCTGTTGGGAATATTGCATTGTAGAGTAATATGTAAATGCAAAATAGAACTATGGCAGATGCAGAAATAAAAAGTTTGATTTCCACAGGGCTCTGTTAGGATACGGCTATTTGTCCTTAATTGTTACTTATATTAAACTCTTCCACATGCTGTTCTTTATTCACTTGTCTTAAGTACTCTGGGAAATGTGTATTAACATATTATTCCCAACTTACATTTTTTTTTGCAAACTGGCTTTATGGAAAGGTAAAGTGATCAATACAAGCTGTGGAATTAAGGTTTCTAAGAAGAAATTATAGAATTCATCCACTATCACAATTATTTGCAGATTTAGTCAATGTACCTTAACCCATTTCTTTAAATATGACAACTTTTAAAAATAAATTAGGTCTTTCTCCTATGACATTAAGTATCCCATATTCTCCCTCACAGTTTGTCAACAGGTAACACAGCTCCCCGCTGTCTGAAGCAGCGGCCGTGAGCAATGCGGAGGGATGTGAGACCTCGAGGATTAGACATGATGGTCCATAAATTTCAGGAGAAATAGCAGTGGACAAGGAGGAAAGAATGAGTGTGAAATTCTTCTTATACCTTTTTAAGTGTTTTACACTAAATTGGGAAGAAAATAGTAAAGAATTAAAATACAATGTAACGAAGAGAGTGACACATTCATGTTTACATGTAATATAGATAATTCCTTTGCACTGTGGAGAAAGAGTTTGGTGGAGATAAACCTGGAGATAGAGGGACCAGTTAGAAAGCAGTTGTAGTTATCAGGGTAAGAGCTGAAAGATGACTGTGGCAGAATAGTCAAGGAGGTAGCGAGTCCAACCTAAACTCCGTCAAAAAAAAAAAAAAAAAGGAAAGAAAAATGTAAATCTAAAATTACCAATTTTATTCTTATTCATTTTATTTTTTTTAAAGAAATACACTATATTTCTATGTATTCATTTTTTCTTCTTTTCTTTCCAATTCACCAGTGTTATCACTGTGCCCTTCACACTTCCAGTTGTGCCATAAATTGTCTTCCATTCTGATTTTTTTCACAGAATTCTTCGTCTCCAAGACATAATTGAAACTTAGCTCTTACCACTGCTTCTCTTACAGGTTACTCTAAAGGCATTGGTTATCCTGCTGCTCTTCATAACCCAAGAGGCTTGGCACTGCATTCTCTTCTGGTTATTCATCACTAGTTCCAAGTCATTACTCTTCTTCTTCCCTTCATAGCCCTTCCAATACTGAAAGTCATATTCATGGCATTTCCATCCTTTACTACCCTCATTTTCCTGCCATGGCAGCATTTGTCAAAGTTTGTTTTGCAAAGCACTGATGGTCTGTGGCATTCTAACATGGGATCCCAAAGTTCAAGGCCAGGATTCACCACTTTTAAAGTTTATGAAACAACTAAATTGTATACATTAGCTTGACTGTTCAAATTTGGATTTTTCAACAATTAATGTGTACCTTATTTTTAGAAGAAGACACATGTCATATTATTAGAGATTTTTTACTTGAGATATTATGGACATATAGCATTGCATTAGTTTCAGCTGTTCAACAAATATTTCAAGTATGCTTGTATTGTAAAATGATCACCACTTCAGTTAACATATAGTTTTAATATTTTTTGTTGTGGTGAGAATTTTTAAGCTCTCTCTTAGTAAATTTCAAATATGCAACACACTATAGTCTCCATGCTTTACATTACTTCCAGAACTTAATTTACTTATAACTGGAAGTTGGTACTTTTTAACCCTAATCATCCATTTTGCCAGCTCTCACTACCCACATTTATTTACTTAGATTCCACGTATAAGTAAGATCATATAGTATTTGTCTTTCTTTGTTTGAATTATTTTACCTAGCATAATTTTCTCAGAGTACACCCATGTTGTCACAAATGGCAGGATTTCCTTTTTTAACACTGAGTAACAGTCTGGGATGTGTGTGTGTGTGTATTTCACAGTTTCTTTATCCATTCATTCATTGATGGACATTTAAGTGTTTTCCACATCTTGGCTATCTATAATAATAAAAGCATAGTATGCTAATTAGATTGGACATCCTTCCAGACAACCTTCTGGATGAAGCTGGGGCTGCGAGGGAAGCCTGGGTCCCGGGTGCCAGAGGGAAGCCGGTGCTGGCAGCCAGGGGAGGAAGGCCTACTCTTGCACGAATTTCATACATCAGGCCTCTAGTTATAAATAATACTGCTATAAACATGAGGGTGCAGATGTCTTCTTAAGTTAATGTTTCCATTTCTTTTGGATAAATACCCAGAAGTGGAATTGCTGGGTCATATGGCAGTTCTATTTTAAATATTTTTGAAGAACTCCCATATTGCTTCCCATAGTGGTTGCACAGATTTACAATCCCTGCAATGGTACACAAGGGTTCCCTTTTTTCAACACCCTCACTAAGACTTGTTATTTCTTGTCTTTTTGTTGGTAGTCATTCTAACAGGTGTAAGGTGATATCTCATTGTGGCTTTACTTTTATTTTTCTGATGATTAGTGTCTTCTTTGGATAATTGTCTATTTGGATCTACCATTATTTAATCAAGTTGTTTTGTGTTTTTATTATTACTATTGAGTTGTATGAGTTCTTTGTATATTTTGGAATATTAACCTCTTATCTGATATGATGATTTGCATATTTCCTAATATTTCCTACTATTCAGTAGTTTCCTTTTCATTTTGTTGATTGTTTCCTTTGCTGTGCAGAATGTGTTTAGTTTGTTGTAGTATGACTTGTTGATTTTTGCTTTTCTTTCCTTTGCTATTGCTGTCAAATACCAAAAAATCATTGCCAGGACTGATATCAAGGATTGTTTTTTTTCTTCTGAGAGTTTTACTGTTTCAGATCTTACATTCATGTCCTTAATCCATTCTTTTGTGCATGAATAAGATAGTGATTCAATTTAATTCTTTTGCATGTGGCTGTCAAGTTTTTTTCAACACTATTAATTGAAAAGACCATCCTTTTCCCTTTATAGAATCTTGGTTTCTTTAATGTAAATTAATTGACCATATACAGTATGTATGCATTTATTTCTGGGCTCATTAATCTGTTTCTTGTGTCTGTTTTTATGCCAATGCCATGTTGTTTTGATAGTGTATTGTTAATGTATAGAAATGCAACTTAATGTTTTTTACATTGTGTATCCTGAAACTTTCCTGAAACCAATTATTAGGTCTAACATTTTCTTGGTGGAGCCTTTAGGATTTTCTATATGTAATGTGTCATCTACAATACATACAGATTTACTTTCTTCCCGTTTAGATGCCATTAATTTTCTTTTTATGCCTAATTGCTCTGGCTGGAACTTTCAGCACTATTTTCAACTAAAGTGGTTTAAGTGGGCATCATTTCTTGTTCTTGAACTTAGAGGAAAAGTTTTCAGCTTTCTACCATTGAGTATGATGTTAGCTGTGGGCTTGTCATGTTTAGCCTTATTTTGTTGTAGTTGAGGTTCAATCTCTCTATAACCACTCTGTTTATAGTTTTTATCACAAATGGATATGTAAGTGTATCAAGTGCTTTTCATGCATCTAGAGATGTTTATTTTTTTGTCCTTTATTTTGTTAGTGTGGTACATCACATTGTGTATTTTGAACTATTCTAGCATCCCTGGAATTAATCCCACTTGATCATTGTGTAAGATGCTTTTAATGTGTTGTTGAATTCAGTGTGCTAATTTTGTTGAGCATTTTTGCGTGTGTTTATCAAGGATAGTGACTTGTTATATTCTTTTCTTGTAGTGTCCTGTCTCTCTTTGGTATCAGGGTAATGCTGGCCTCATAAAAATAAGTCTAGAAGAGTGCCTTTCTCTTGTATATTGCAAAGAATTTGAGAAGGATTGGTATTAATGCTTCTTTATATGTTTGAAAAATTCACCAGTGAATCCATTTGGACCTGGACTTTTGTTTGTTGGATAGTTTTTGATTATTGATTAAATTTTCATACTGGTAATCAATCCTTTTAAATTTTCTATTTCTTCTTGATTCAGTCTTTGTAGGTTGTATGTTTCTAGGAATGTGTTCATTTCTTCAAGGTGACAATGTCCAATTTATTGGCTTACAATTGCTCTTATAATCTTTAATAATCTTTATATTTTGTGGTATCAGTTATAACATCTCTTTAATTTCAGATTTTATTTCCTTGAGTCCTTTTTTTTTTTTTTTGGTGAGTCTAGTTAAGTTTGTTAAATTTTTTATCTGTTTACTCTCATTTCCTTCTACTAAATTTGTTTTGTTTGTTCTTCTCTTTCTAGTTTCTTTAAGTGTAAAGTTAGGTTGATTACTTGGGATTTTTTCTTGTTTTGTTTTGTTGTTTTGTTTGTGATAGGCATTTATAACTATGATCATCCCTCTTTACAACTGCTATTGCTGCATCCCATGTTTTGGTCTGCTGTATTTCTATTTTCAGTTATTTCAAGGTATTTTTAAATTTCTTTTTCTTTTTTCATCTCCAATTTTTTATTGTAAAACATTTTAGAAAACGTGAAATAATGGAAGTATATTGGTTAATCATATTATTACCAACTAGACTAAACAACTTTTAACATTTGGCCAATATTTGCTTTATTAATTGATATATTTTTCTTTTCCTTTTTAATTTATTTATTACATTAAATTAAATTAAATTTGTTGACAGTATTACAGATGTTTCCCATTCCCCCCTCCCTTTTTTATCTCCTTTTACCCAGCCCCTGCCCCATCCCAGGCCTTCAACACACTGTCTGTATCTATGGGCTATGCATACATAGGTGCATATTTGTTCTTTGGTTAATCTCTTCCCATCCCTCAACCCTCTCCCCTCTGAGATCCGTCAGTCTGTTCCATGGATCCATATCTCTGAACCTGTTTTGTTCATCATTTTATTTTGTTCATTAGATTCCACATATAAGTGAGATCATATGATGTTTGTCTTTCTCTGACTGGCTTATTTCGCTTACTGTAATCATCTCCAGACCCATCCATGCTGTCACAAAGGGTAAGAGATCCTTTTTTTGCAGCTGCATAGTATTCCATGGTGTAAATTTACCACAGCTTTTTGATCCATTCACCTACTGGTGGGCACTTGAGCCATTTCCAGATCTTAGCTATTGTAAATTGTGCTGCTATGAACATAGAGGTGCATATATTCTTCCTTATTGGTGTTTCAGGATTCTTTAGGATATATTCCCAGAAGTGGGATCACGGGGTCAAAAGGCAGTTCCATTTTTAATTTTTTGAGGTAACTCCATACTGTTTTCCACAGTGGCTGCACCAGTCTGCATTCCCACCAGCAGTGCACCAGGGTTCCCTTTGATCATTTTGGTAGCATGTTGTTTAATCAACATATATTTGTGATTTTTTTAGTTTTCTTATTGTAATTTATTTCTAGTTCATACCAATGTGGTTAGAAAAATGCTTGGTATGATTTCCGTTTTTTAATAATTTATTAATATTTTTGTGGCCAATTATCTTGAGAACATATGTTAACTTGCTTTTGAATGGAATGCTTTGTATATGTCTTTTTAAGTACACCTGGTATAACATGTTGCGAAAGGCCAGTGTTTTATTGATTATCTGTCTGGATAATCTATGAATTGATTAGAGTGGGTAAAGTATCCCAGTATTTTTGTATTGCTGTGTACTTCTCTCTTTAGGTTTGTTAATATTTGCTTTATATATTTAGGTGCTCCTTTGTTGGGGTCATAAATATTTGCCAATGTTATATCTTCTTGTTGGACTTTATCATTTGTAAAGACTTTCTTTCTCTTATTACAATTTTTGTCCTAAAGTATATTTTGACTGATGTAAGTACAGCTACCCTAGCTCTTTTGGCTTCCATTTGCATGGAACAACTTTTTTCATCCCTTCACTTTTAGTTTGTGGTGTCTTTACATCTGAAATGAGTGTCTTATAGGCAGCATATAGACTACTCGGGGTTTTGTTCGTTTGTTTGTTTTTATCCATTCAGTCCCATAAGCTGTCTTTACTCTTTTTTTATTCTTTTTCCTTTTGCTGCTCTGATTGGTCACATTCTTCTGCTTCATGTAGTCTTGTGTTGAGCCCCTACTTGTATTTTTCAGTTCAGTTACTATATCCTTCAGCTCTGTGAATTCTATTTGGTACTTCCTTATGTTCCCTGTGTCTTTGCTGAATTTATCACTATGTTCATTCATTCTTTCAAATTTAGTAAGCAGTTTAGTGACCATTATTTTGAACTCTTTATCAGGTATATCACTGATCTATCTATAATAATAAAAGCATAATATGCTAATTAGATTGAATGTCCTTCTGGACGAAGCCGAGGCTGCGAAGGAAGCCCAGGTCCCAGGTGCCTGCCTGTGGCTGGAGGGAAGCCCGTGTCCCAGGTGCCAGAGGGAAGCTGGTGCTGGCAGCCGGGTGAAGGAAGGCCTACTCTTCATGAATTTTGTGCATCGGGCCTCAAGGGTGTTAATAAGATCTTTATCTTCATTTGAAACATTTTACTTGACTTCTTCACTTTTCTTGAATGTCTGTGTTAGATTCCAGGCATTAGATAAAACAGCCGCCTCTCCCCGTCTTGCAGAGGTGGCCTCATGTAGGAGATGAAAACTACTGTTCAATCATGCTCTCGCTCTTGGTTGTCTCTCAAACCTTTGTAAGTGTCCAAGCTGCCTACTTTGTTCTTAGCACTCCCAGTAGTTGAGGGTGTGCCAAGACCTGCCAGTTACCCCCCAAAGAGAGAGCCTTAGTCAGTACCCAGTTTCAGGTTGTTTGGAACCAGACCCGCAGGCAGATGTTTTAAAGCGTGCAGAAATACCTTTCTCAACGGAGGACTTGGAAATGGTCATTTCTATATGCTTCCCTGCGCTGAGCCCTGGGTAATAGCCAGTAAAGAACCGTTTCTTTGTTTGCTACTGTCTCATTGAACCTGTGAGCAGAAGTAACGCTGGCCACCAGAGCCAGGCCACCATGGGATGTGTTCTCTGAGCAGCAGCTACAAAAGCTTGGATGCCACATTTGTACACAAGCTCCTTTCTCGGAGACATCGGCAATCTGGTGGGGCAGAGGGAGAGCTGCGCTGGAGCCCAGTGGCTTTCCTGGTGTCTGGAGAAGATTGTATCAGCCCCAGATGTGTTTAATTAGAAGCCTGCCCCCCAGGCTGCAGTGATGAGGATGAGCTAATAGGCTTCTTTCACAGAAAGACGAGGTGTTTCAGTCTGCTGCCTCTTCACTGTGCCCGGGGGTGTAATCATTGAAGAGCTGTTCTCCATTTGTTATGTCCCGTGGGACCCATGATCACCAGAGCCACACAATTAAGGGATGTCACCTGGGCAGCGGCCATAAAACTCAGACCACCAGATGTGTGCATCAGCTCCTTTTTAGAGGATGCTCACAGCCTGGTGCATGGCAGAGGGAGAGCATGGAGGAGACCTAGAGGTGTGTTAAATGACATGTCCGCCCCTCTGGCTGACGCTGGAAAATAAGCAAATAGGCTCTTTCACTGAAAGATTGCACTGTTCCTCGGGCTGCCTCTGCTGTCCCTGGGATACAGCCAAGTGCGTCTGCATAAACTGTTTCTCAGTTCACCGTGGCCTTGTGAATTTTGTGGACACAAAATCCATTGGCCTTAAAAGTTAGCTGTTTGGGGAGCTTGTCTCTCAGGGGCAGGTCCTAAAAGTCAGGATCAAACCCTTTACACATCAGGGAGAAATTTGGAATTGTGAATTTTCTCTGGATTGTGGATTGCCCCACTAGGGGTGGAGTTTATGGTAAAGTTGTGTCTTAACCTCTCCTACCCACTTCAGTGAGTTTTGTCTTATTTGCCTTATGTGTAGGAGTCACTCAGCTGTGTTTTGGTGTGTGTGTTTTTTGTTGTTTGTTTGTTTTGTTGTTTTTTCAGAGAAAATTGGATATCTCTTTCCCCACTGAGTGCTGGATTTCTTACAATATCTAGAGAAAAACAATTTGCTGAGACTCGCACAGGAGGAAGAGTGATTTTATTTGCGTGTAATTACATCCCTGGGTTTCCAAAGTCCCATTTCCCTTAATCCAGTCCTGGAAGAAGCGTAGCTGGAGTTTCAGGGGAGCTAAAAGCAACGCCAGTGACCAGAGTTTCTGTTGCATGTTGCAGCCGGGTCCAGTTCAGCATCATGCTGATTACGTCCATTAATCCATTGTGAGGCTGCAGGGGAGCCGAGAGAGTACGCCCCCTGCAACAAGAGTCCAGGGGATTAAATATCTTAAATTGCATGCCCTTACAGTGGCCATGGCCATTCTAGCCAATGACCTGTTCCCTGGAGTGACTGATAGGATATGCTTGAGCCAGTGTCCCCCACTTCACTGGGCATGCATCGATCTTTTCCCTGTCCACGCCCTTCCCCCAGAGAGCTGCAGGGAATAGACTGGTGGCTCCCTGGGGAGTGTGAAGCTTTAGCTTCCTGGTAAAGCTGTCCAAATGACATGCCTATAATTTTGGCTTTCCCCTTATTAACATCTAGGCTAACTACAATGATATCATATTCATTGCGGCCACAAGGAGAGATGAGTTCAGGATCTTTCTGTTTAGGTATCTGGAAATGGAACCAGCTGAGTAATGTAATTAAAAATAAAAAGGACTTCTATAATGTCTTTTATAACTTTTGTTATATAATGTCTCTTGAAATCCTGAATCTTCAACTAAAAGTTTTCTAAAAAGGAAAAAAGAAATAATTAATTTAGGACCTGGTGAGAAGTGAGTTCACTTCATTGTGTGTGTTGCCTTTAATTAGGTTTAGGAACTCAAGTGTTCATCAGAATTATGTTTGAGAAATAATAATTTTGGGGAAGGTCAGATTTATAAATAGGTCTGCATTCAAAAGCACATGAGTGATAGAGTTTGTAAGATAATCTTTATAAATCTCATATAAAGTGTAAAAGTGAGAAAACACTGAGCTAGTATCATCACTCCTCAAAAAAGTATGACATATTCACACAGAAACTTAACTTTTGCTTGAGAAAAACTAATATCCATATACGATTGAAATGATTGAGTTATTACTGTGTTTTAACCATTTATTTCAGTTCTGCATTCCTGTATCGATTACTTACTATGTATATTAGGCACTGTGAAATCAGTTGTAATGTCTCTGCCTTCATTTTATTTATTTAAATCTAGCTAATGTTTTCGTAGTTTTGTCTATCTTTCCACAGAACTAGCTCTTTTTTAATTGATATTTTCTGGTCTCTTTTATTTGTTTCTGTTCTGATCTTTTTTTTTTATTGAGGTATTATATGTGTACATATCTTACCATTACCCCCCCCCCGCAACCCCACACCCATACATGCCCTCACGCCCCAGAGTTTTGCGTCCATTGTTTATGCTTATATGCATGCATACAAGTCCTTCGTTTGATTTCTTATCTCCCCCACCTCTCCCTAACTTTCCCCCTGTAATTTAAAAGTCTGTTTGTTGCTTTACTGTCTCTGTATCTATCTTTTTGTTCATCAGTTTATAATGTTCTTTATTATCCATAAATGAGTGAGATCATGTGGTATTTTTCTTTCATTGACTGGCTTATTTCACTTAGCATAATATTCTCCAATTCCATCCAGGTTGCTGCAAATGATGAGAATTCCTTCTTTTTTATGGCAGCATAGTATTCCATTGTGTAGATGTACCACAGTTTTCTGATCCAGTCATCTGCTGACAGGCACCTAGGCTGTTTCCAAATCTTAGCTATTGTAAATTGTGCTGCTATGAACATAGGGGTGCATATATCCTTTCTGATTGGTGTTTCTAGTTTCTTCGGATATATTCCCAGGAGTGGGATTACTGGGTCAAATGGGAGTTCCATTTTCAATTTTTTGAGGAAACTCCATACTGTTCTCCACAGTGGCTGCACCAGTCTGCATTCCCACCAGCAGTGCACGAGGGTTCCTTTTTCTCCGCATCCTCACCAACACTTGTTCTGTTCTGATCTTGTTACTTCTTTCCAGCTGCTAATTTTGGGCTTAATTTGTTCTTTTTTTCTAGTTCTTTGGGTTGTAAAGTAAAATTAAGATATTTCTAGTTTCTTAATATAGGCATTTATTACTACAAACTTCCCTGTTAGAACTGCTTTTGCAACATCTCATAGGTTTTGATATATTGTGCTTCCATGTTAACGTGTTTCAAGGTATTTCTTGATTTTTGTTATGATTTCTTCATTGAAACATTGGTTGTTCAGGATCATGTTTGATCTCCACATATTTATGAATTTTTTACAAAAACTATAGCAAGAGAAAACCAAGGTGATTATATGATGATAAAGGGGTCAGTTCATCAGGACGATATGACAAATGAAAACATATAGGCACCCACATTGGTGCACTTAAATATATAAAGAAAATTTTATGTTAATAATATTTAATATATTTAGGTGCTCCATAGTGGATTTTATTTTGTCTAAGTACAGCTATTCCTGCTCTCTTGTGGTTTCCATTTGTTTGAAATACCATTTTCCAGTCCTTCACTTTCCACCTGTATCTTTAAAGCTTAACTGATTTTCTTGTAGGCAGCATATAGTTAGGTTTTGTGTGTTTTTAAAATCCATTCAACCACTTTATGAATTTTAATTAGAGAATTTAAATCTTTTACATTTAAAGTAATTATCGATATGTAAGGTTTTACTGTCACGATTTTGTTAATAGCTTTCTAATTGCTTTGTGTTCCTCTCTTAATGTCTTTCTTCATTAGTTGATAGTTTTTGTGCATGTGATATGCTTTGATTCTTTTTTCTTTGTATAGCAAACAAAGGCTCTCATGATACATCTATTTTAAACTAGTAACTTAATTATAATTGTATAAGAAAGTTCTACCCATTTACTTGCACCCTCTCAATTTATGTTGACATCCCAGT
This sequence comes from Cnephaeus nilssonii, assembly GCF_951640355.1. Lineage (NCBI taxonomy): Eukaryota > Metazoa > Chordata > Mammalia > Chiroptera > Vespertilionidae > Cnephaeus > Cnephaeus nilssonii. The sequence goes on from NC_137076.1 coordinate 41,975,628, forward strand.
TTACATATTTTTGCATTGTGTATCCATTAATATATTATTGTAACTAATTATTTTTAACATTTTGAAATAGTAGGGTATTTTAAATTTGACTATATATTTACCTTTATCAGTGAATTTTATACTTCCATATATTTTCATGTTACTAACTAGCATCCCTTTTTATTAGCTTGAATTCTTTTTAGCATTTCTTGTAGATCAGATCTAGTGGTGATAAATTCCCTTAGGATTTGACTGGGAAGGTATTTATTTCTTCTTCTATTCTGACAGCTTTGCTAGGTAAAATATTCTTAATTGACAGTTGTTTTCTTTGACCAATTTGAATGTATCATTCCACTCTGTCCTGGGCTGCAACATTTCTTTTCAGAAATGCTGATAGCCTTATATTGATTCCCTTATATGTGACTCGAGGCCCAATGCATGAAATTCGTGCAAGAGTAGGCCTTCCTTCCTCCAGCTGCTGGCACCAGCTTCCCTCTGGCACCCGGGACCCGGGCTTCCCTCGCAGCCCCGGCTTCATCTGGAAGGCCATCTGGTCTAATTAGCATATTACACTTTTATTATTATAGATGATTCCTTTTTCTCTTGCTGCTTTCAAAATTTTCTTTTTAAAAAAGATTTTAAGACTTTGATTATAATGTGTCTCCGTGAAGATCTTTTTTTGGTTGGATACGTTGGGGATCTTTGAGCTTTCTGTGCCTCATGATGTTATATCTTTTCAGATTTTGGATGTTTTCAACCACTACTTCTGTAAACAATGTTTCTTCCCCTTTCCCACTCTCTTTTCCTTCCTGGTCTCCCATAATGCAGTTATTATTTATTTTGTGTCCCCCTACTCACATTTTCTGTTTTTAATTCCATTTCCTTTATTCTCCTTTGACTGGATAAGATCAAGAAACTTGCCTTCAAGCTCGCATATTTTTTCTTCTGCCTGTTTGAGGATGCTGTTGAAATTATCTATTGCATTTTTTATTTCATCCCTTGTATTCTTCATCTTTAGTGTTTTTCATTCCTTTTTTATTCTATTTCTTTATTGAACTTCTTTTGTTAATGTATTGTTTTCCTGAGTTCATTGATTTATCTGTCTGTTTTCTCTTTAATCTTGCTGAACATCTATAATATAATTATTTTTAATTCTTTATCAGATACCTCAGATCTCCATTTCTTTTGGTCAGTTACTGGAATAGTACTGTTTTCCTTTGGTGGTGCCACGTTTCCTTGCTTTTTGTGTGTGTGTGTTTCTGGTTGCTTTGTGTTTATGTCTGCATATTTGAGGAAAAGGTCACCTCTTCCAGTCTTTTTAGAGCAGCTTCAGTGAGGAAAGTATTTTACCTGGAGGTGTATAAAGGTACTGACTCAGTGGAATACAGCATATTTGGGTCCTGAGAAGGCACAGTGGTATACTTTATGCCACTCTTCTGGCTGAGGTTGACACTGGACAAACTATGGGGCTCTTCTCTGGCCAAAACTGCAGGGGACCTGCAGCTAGCTGTGACAAGTAGGGTTATTTGGATATTCATAGCCCAGGTTGCTGAGATTTTCTTGGGTTTTTATTGTTGTTGTTTGTTTTCTGTAGGAGGAAATTCAAGCTTAGAGATCCTCAGCACAAAGTATGCTGGCTCTCAAAGCAGCAGTGGAGCCAGGGTCCAAGGATCAGGTGCAAGTACTGCCTAGAGCATGGACCCTACAGCACAGATGCACTTGCTATGGCTGTGGCACTAGTATTGAGTGTGTGGGTGTGTGCAGATATCCCGTAAAACCAGTACGTGAGCTCAAAGGCTCACCATAGAGATTCCAGCTGGCAGTCTGGGTGACTCAGCATCATTAGTCCTGGTATGACAAGGTGACAGGCAGCTTGTGCCCAGGGAGTAGGGTGCAGTATTTTTACTTCCTGCAGATGGGGGGGTCAAAGTCTCTACTTTGGCCCCAGTGGGAAGCCACAGGACAGCAGTAGTATAATTCCAGTGGTGGGTTGTTCAAGTCACATGTTGGTACCCAGGGAGCTGGGCTGAGAGCAGTGGTAGCAGAGTCCCCTCCAAGACAGTTCAGAGCCATGTCCTGGAGCCCAGGGACAGTCGCAGAAATGATGAGTCAGAGCCACAATCTGAGACCCAGGGAGCGGGGTTTAGGGCAGCACTGCCATGATCTGGGCATGAAGGGTTAGAGATGTGGTCTGGTTTGCAGGGGCAGGGCTCAGGCAGTGGTCCCACCGCTGTTAAGGATGGTTCTGAACCTCCATACGGATGGGAGTGAACCTCGGGGTAGTGGCAGCCTGGTCCCAGCAACAGTGGGTCCGGGGCTTGACCGGCCATGGGAAGTTTGGCTGAGAGTTGTGGCAGCTCCCTGGCAATGGCTAGACAGAGCTGTAACGTACAAACCTGTGAATGAAACTGAGGGCAGCAGCAGTGCCTTTACCGGTGATGATTCAGAGCTGCAACCTAGAATTCAGAGCAGCAACAGCACAGCCTGGACTTGGGACTTTGGGAACAGAAATGGGTAGAGGACAGTGGCAGCTCCAGTCTCATAGATGATGCAGTGCTCAAGACACAGCATCACTGTGGTCCCTAAGGGCAATTGTCCCCTCAGTAACAGCCCCAGCCTCTGGGGGTAGATGCAGAGGGGAGTACTCCACGCTGCTGTTTCAGCTGAAATCAGCGTCAGTGAAGATGGGAGTTCTCTGTAGCAAAGGCTGCAGATGTCTCAGTGTAAGGCTTGCTAGGGTTCTCCTCCTCCTCCTCTTCACCGCGTGGAGAACTTGCTGGAGGGGATCCTTTCCAGTGCCAAACTGCTCCTGGCTGGGGACAGGGGGACACAGGCAAAATGCTTCCTGCACTCTTCTCTTTGGCCATCCTCTAGTTTTGAGCTCCGCAGGGTTCTTACTGCTTTTTCTTTATAATCCTGAGATTTCTCTGAGCTATTTTAAAAAAAATTTAGTTTGCAATTATTTACTATGTTGCTGGTGATACCGCTATTGCCCGCGTTAAAAAAATCCATTCTCCTTTGGTTGTGCCTTCGGCTTATGTCTAGTTTGGGACTATTACGCATAAAGGTGCTGAAAATATTTTTTTGCAAATCTTTTTGTGCACACGTTTCCATTTCTATTAGGTTAAAAGTTGAGAAAACTTTGGTTAATAGGTTTGATATATATTTAACTTGATAAGAAAATGCCAAACTGTTTCCCAAAGTAGTTGTACCATTTTACCTACCCAGTAACAATGAGAGTTCATATTGCACCACATCTTTACCAGCATTTGGGTTTGTCATTTTAGCCTTAATATGTTAGAAATGGTCATTATGGTCTTAATATGCACTGTCCTGATGATTAAAGATGAACAGATTGGTCTTAATATGCACTGTCCTGATGATTAAAGATGAACCACATCTTTGTTTGTGCTTATTTGCTACTTGTGTATACAGGGTGAGGCAAAAGTAGGTTAACAGTTGTGAGTATGCAAAAGAGAATTTATTCTTGTATTATTTTCCATATGAACAACTGTAAACCTACTTTTGCCTCACTCTGTATACTTTTGAAAAAGGTCTAAGTGTCCATTTTAATTGGCATCCTTTTTTTATTACTTATTTGTGTGAGTTCTTACGTATTCTGGACAAGGAAGCTTTCCATAGAGTTGAAGGAAAGATTACAAATCTTTCCTTCAACTCTATGGCTGGCCTTTCCATGTTTTTAATGATACGCATTTTTCGAAGTTTCTATTTTTGATAGGATCCATTTCATCAATATTTTGTCTCTACGGTAAATTGTTTTCATGTTGTTGCCAAGAAATCCTTGTCTCTATAGTAAATTGTTTTCATGTTATTGCTAAGAAATCCTTGACTATGTATGCCAGCACATAAATGTTGTCTTTCTCCAAGTGTTATAGATTTAGCTTTTGCATTTAAGCCTATTATCTACCTCAAACTAATTTTTGTGTATTGTGTGAAATAATTTCCTTTTTTGTTGTTCTGTTTTGTGTTTTCAGGTATTGAAGAAACATTTGTTGAAAGACTCACTCCTCTCTCAATGGCCTTGGCAGCTTTGGTGAAATACAGTTGACCAGGTATGTGTGGGTTATTTCTGAACTCTAGTCTGCATTTTCATCAATGCTGCACTGTGTTAATCACTATAGATTTATAGTAAGTCTTGAAAGTAGGTAGTGAAAATCCTCTAACGTCATTCCTCTTTATTAAGATTATTTGCCTATTTTAGCTTCTTTCTATATCCTTATTCATTTTACAGATTATTGGTCACTTTCTTTTTGTAGAAATTCTGCTAGAATTTTTATTAGGATTCCATTAAATCTGTAGATCAATATAATGTGATGGACAACTTACCAATAATTCATTTCTAGTCCATAATCATCACATTTCTCTCCATTTATTTTGGCTTCTCTTATTTCTTTCAACAATGTGCTATTATTTTCCATGTAGAAGTGATCTTGCACATCTTTTGATAAATGTATCATTAACTACTTCATGTTATTGGTACTTTAATGCATGACTTAGTTTTATGTTACAATTTTTGGAAATGGCAGACATAAAGTTTGTTCCTATTTCAGAGTTCGGTGACCCTCTGCTCCTATTGCACTCCACCTCCCTGAGGTGAAGAAAATAGTCTACCTCTAGACAGCATCTTTGGTCTGTGGTTGAGGAATCCTGCTTGTGATGTTCTCTTTCTGAGCACTTGTCCTTGGATTTGGGACTAGCTTTGTCAGTCCCAATAATTATGTCAGTCAATTCCTTGTAATATATGATATATAAATAATATATGATCTCTTATTTTTATAAAACTGTAGTCTCCTACTGATTCTGCTTCTCTGGTTGAACTCTGACTGCCACATGTTTTACATATTTTTTTCTATAAGTTGTTTTATAATTTGTAAAATAAATTGCTCTAATGTATTGCTATTGTTTGAAGTAGCTCTAAAACAAAATTCAATATTTGTGTTTTAAAATATTATTAGTTTATTGCCTGCTACCTAAATATATTTTAAATCAAAATGTCTACACAGACTTTTAACTTGAAAAAAAAATCTGTCAACTCTTCATGGTGATGTCAACAGTGTTGTTTCTTATTTTAAATACATTCAGCTCTATAAATCTGTCTAAACCAGTGGTCGGCAAACTCATTAGTCAACAGAGCCAAATATTAACAGTACAACGACTGAAATTTCTTTTGAGAGCCAATTTTTTAAACTTAAACGATATAGGTAGGTACATTGTTATTAACTTAATTAGGGTACTCCTAAGCTGGCCTTTGCTAAAAACTTATAAGGGGCCAAAGAGCCGCATGTGGCTAGCGAGCCGCAGTTTGCCGACCACTGGTCTAAACCATACATGCTAGAATTTGAATATGATGTTAATCCCACTTTTACAATTTATGGGAAATCTCTCTAGAAGCCCCCAAATTTAATATAAATGAATGTCCATATACATATTAAAATTTTATAAAACATTTTAAGTTAATATTTACCCTTTCATCTATATTAAGCCTTAACATATAAAGATTTGATTGACATTTCCATTTTTTTCTGCATACAGTATTTTTCTCTTGCTGAATTTTCATTTTATATATTTTTAAACTTATTTTTTATTTACTCTGATATATCTATTCCATTAGCCTCTGTAATCTCTTAGATTTATCATCTAGTTTTATGGATGTGCTCTTGCTTTTGAAGTGAAAATAATTGTCTTTGGAAGCCTGAACATTTAACTCCACCTATTCATGCATTCCAAAAATAGTGTAATTAGTTAACAGCTGGGGTGGGAAAGGAAAGTTACTAAAGAACTGTTAAAGTTCATTTGCTCTGTGTGTGGCCTCCTTGTGAGCACATAGGCTGGGGTAGTTTCAGAGTGAAGTATATAAACGTAAGAAATAAGAAGGGGGCAATGGAACCTTGATCTCACTCTTAGTGTACCTTTTAAGTAAGCACATAGAGCATAAAATGATATTTATGCCTCTCTGCTTCTTCCAATGGGAATTCCAAGAAAATATAACTATACAGTATTTCTGGTTTTATATATATTGTTTTAATTTCATTTTCTTTAGGTATTATGGAGATATAGTTGACATAGTGACACATAGCACTTTATAAGTTTAAAGCATACACAGCATAATGACTTAATTTACATATATTGTGAAATTATTACCACGATATGTTTAGTTAATATTCATCACCTGAAATATAAAATCAAAAAAGTAATGTTTTTCTTATGATGAGAACTCTTAGCAACATTCAAATATACCATATGGCATTGTTAATTATAGTTAGGATGTTGTATATTGCATCCCCAGTACTTACTTATAACTAGAAGTTTGTACCTTAACCAACTTCATCCAATTCCCCCACCCCTCACCACCTGCCTCTGGTAAACACAGATCTGATCAAATTTTCTGAATTCAATTTTGTTTTTGTTTTATTTTAGACTCCAGATATAAGTATTTGGTTTCTATCTGACATTTCACTTATCATAATGACCATCCATGTTGTTACAAATGGCAGGACTTCTTCTTTTGGGGCTGAATAATGTTCTATGGATTTATCCATTCATTTGTTGATGGACACAGGTTGTTTCTGTCTTGGCTATTGTAAATAATGCTGCGCCAAACATGGAGTACAGGTATCTCTTCAGCATAGTGATCTCATTTCCTCTGGATGTACACCCAGAAGCTGGGTCATAGTAGTGGTGCCAATTTACATTGCCACCAGCATTGCACAGGATTGCCTTTTCCCCACATTCTCATCAAGATTTATCTCTTAACTTTTTGAAGATAGGCATCAAGTGATGTCTCATTGCAGTTTTTATTTCCATTTTCCTAATAATTTTTGATGCTTAGCACTTTTTCATATACCTGTTGACAATTTATGTATCTTCTTTGGAAAAAAATATATCTTCTATATTAAGTTTGCCTGTGGTCCTTTTGTTTTTTACTGGATTCATTTGTCTCTTTTGAGTTTTATGGATCCTTTATATATTTTGTATATTAACACCTTAGTAGATGTATGATTTGCAAATATTTTCTCCAAAGGTGCAGGTTGCCTTTTTTTTTCTGTTCAGAAGGTTTTTAGTGTGATGTAATCCCACTTGTTTCTTTTTTATTTTTTTCCTTGTGCTTTAGGTGTCATATCCAAAAAAATCATTCCCAAGACTAATGTTAAAAAGCTTTTTTCCTAGGTTTTCTTCTAGGAGTTTTATGGTTTAAGGTCTTATATTGAAGTCTATACTTTATTTCAATTTAATTTTTGTGTGTGGTGTAAAATAGAGGTCTAGTTTTAGGTTTACATATGAATATCCAAATTTCCCAACACCATTTATTAAATAGACTATTTTCTCCATTGAGTATTCATGGTTTCCTTTCAAGTATTAGTTGACTGTTATGCATGGGTTTAATCTCAATTATGTCCTACTGATCAATGTGTTGGTTTTTATACCAACACCATACTGTTTTGATTATGATAGCTTTATAATATAGCTTGAAATCAAGAAGTATGAGTCCCCTCACTTGCTTCTCAGGATTGCTTGGGCTATTTAGTGTGTTTTTTGTGTGGTTCCATACATATTTTATGACTTTTTTTTATTCTCTAAAAAAATGCCATTGGAATCTGGATAGAGATTGCTTTGAATCTACACATGGCTTTTGGTAGCAACTTACAATTTATTTGTGTCTTTTACTTCTTTTTCATTAAATTCATTCCTAGTTATTTTATTGTTTTAGGTGTATTGTAAATGGGATCATTTTTAAAATTCATTTTTCATATAATTTGTTGGGTGTATAGAAACTCTACTTAATTTTGTATGTTAATTTTTGTCCTGCAATTTTACTGACATTATTAACTAGATCTAACACTTTTATGATGGAATTTAGAATTTTCTTTATATAAAATCATGTCATTTGAAAAATAGATACAATTTTATCTCTTCCTTTCCAATTCTTGTGCCTTTTATTTCTTTTTAATTGCTTGATTGCTCTGGCTTGAAATTCCACTACTCTATTGAATAGGTGTGTTGACGGTAGGAATCTTTGTCTTATTCCTGATCTCAGACAAATAATATTTTAACTTTTCACAATAGAGTGTAATATTAGCCCTGGGTTTGTCATATATGACATTTGTTATGTTGAGATAAGTTCCTTCCATACCTAACTTGTTGAGAGTTGTTATCATGAATGGATGTTGAATTTTGTCAAATGCTTTTTCTGCATCTATTGAGATTATCATTTTTTTCTTTCATTCCTTGCAATGGATCATATTTACTGATTTGTGTTAAACCATCCTTGCATCCCAGGAATAAATCCCACTTGATTATAGTGAATAATACCTTTAATGTGTTGCTAAGTTCTGTTTGGTAGAACCTTTGCATTTATACTTATCAGATTGGTTGTAAACACACCTCTTTCATTTCTGATTTTATTTATTTGAGCCCCCCCCCTCTTTTTTTTTTTCTTGATGAGTCTTGCTAGAAGCTTACCTATTTTACCTTTTCAAAGAATCAGCTCTTAGTTTTATTAATAATTTCTTATCTTTCTTTACTTAATTTGGTTTTATTTGTTCCTTTTTTTCTTATTCCTTTATGTGTAAATTTAGATTATTTGGGATCTTTGCTGCTTTTGAGTTAGGCTTGTATAGCTATAAACTTTCATCTTAATAACTGATTTTGCTGCATCCCATAAGTTAAGGTTGTGTTTTCATTTTCATTTGTCTCAAGGAAGTTTTTGTTCCATTGATTGTTTAGAAGCCTGTTGTCTAATTTCCGATTTTTTTCCCAGTTTTATTCCTGTAGTAGATTTCTAGTTTAATGCCATTGTGGTCAGACAAAAATGCATGACATAATTTCAATATCCTTGAATTTATTGAGGCTTGTTTTCTAGCCTAGTGTAGGAACTATTCTAAAAAATCTTCCATGTGCACTTGAGAAAAACATGTAATCCACTGTTTTTCGATGAAATGCTCTATAAATGTAAAACTGGTCTAATGTGTCATTAAAGGCCATCATTTATTAATTTTCTATTTAGATGATCTATCAATTGATGTAAGTAGAGCATTAAAGTCCCAAAACATTATTGTATTACTTTTCATTTCACCCTTTAATATTTGCTTTAAATACTTGGGTGATCCTATGTTGGGTGTATAGGCAGTTAAAATTGTTATATCTTCTTCTTGGATTGACCTTTTTAAAGTTATGTACATTCTTTTTTGTCTCTTTTTTACATTTTTGTTTTGTTTTAAAGTCTACTTTGTATAGCTATCCCAGCTTTCTTTTCATTCCATTTGCATGGAATATCATTTTTATCCCTTCCCTTTCAGTCTGTATGTGCTTTTCAATTTAAAGTGATTCTCTTGCAAGCCATGTGTAAATGGGCGCTGGTTTTGTGTGTGATTTCTCCATTCTGCCTCTCTGTCTTTCAATTGGAGCATTTAGTCCAAGCAGTCAAACTAGTAACTGGTGAGTTAGACATTTGAGTAATTATCAATAGGTATATTCTTATTATTATAATTTTGTTAATTACATTTTGGTTGTTTTTGTTGTTCTGTTTCTTTTTCTCTTGGTCTCTTTCCTTTTGATTTGTTGATTTTCTTTAGTTTTAATTGGATTCATTTTTCTGTGTGTTATGTGGGCTTTTTGGTTTATGGTACCATGAGGTTTATATATATCCACCTATTTCTATAGTAATCTACTTTAAGCTGATAGGCATTTAAGTTCAGTTGCAGTCTAAAAGCACTACATTTTTACTCCTCTCCATGACTTTGCTGGACAGGGCAGTCCTGTGTGCAGGTGCTGCAGCATTTTTTGCAGCCCAGTGGATGCACAAATCGGCACCCCGCTGCAGCCACAGGATCAGCCTCCGGCTGGTGAGGCCCCATGTATGCTCTCCTGTTTCTGCTGGATCTACTTCTAGGAGGGGTGGCTGGGGACACAATACAGTGCCCTGAAGGTCATCCTGGAGAGCCTGGTTGGAGTTCCCTCACCATCCACGTGCACAGGAAATGCAAACAACGATGCTCACCAGTTCCTCAGGTCCCGAGTTGTTCCCTGGGCTCCCAGAGAGCTCCTGCGGTTCCCTGCAGTTTCTCTTGCTCTCGCTTGTCTTTCAGAAGCTGTTCCTTTGGCTCTCGGTTATCTCAAGGAGGAATTGCTCCAAATGTACAATAAGTACAATAAGTACACGTTTGGTGTGTAGTTGGGAAGGGGAGAGCTCAGAGTCCACCTTGGACCTACCTCCTCACCTAATATTCAATTGATAGAAAAGGAAACAGCAGTCATTGTTTGATAGCTAGGGATGCTACTATAAAAGGAGGAGAGAAAGAGTACTGTATTTTCCATAAAACTTCCAAAGTAATTGAAAATTTCATAGAGAACTGGGAAGGAAGGAAACAAAGAGAAAAGATCTAAAGGGAGATAGAGCAATAGGCAATCTAGTGCTATTTGTAGTTCTTTATCTGTGTTAATAAGATTTTTCTCTGCCCTCTGCAGCTAAAGAAAATGCAAAAGTCAGTCAGTTGCTGAAGCTGACATCACAGTACAAGTGGTAGTCATATATTATGTTTTAATTTAGAATACTGCTTGCCTAAAAGTCTTGTTTACCTCTCTTAAGCTATAGGATTTTTGCTCAAGAGTGCTATGTATGCAAGAAAAAATTACTGGATAGGGTAAAAAAAAAAAAACACCTGGGGAAACATTTAATACTCATAAACTTTAAGGTATTTCTGAAAGAAAAAAAAAGCCACACTTATAAACTGAACTGCTTGAGTAGGTTTCATATTCATAGCCCTGGAAACTCGGGGGCAGTCGGTCAATCTAACCATTAACATGGAGAGGGACGGGGAGCTGATTTCACACACTCGGGCAACCAGCCCTGCCTTGTGCTGCTCACAGGTGTTTATAGCATTGGAGTGTGAAGTAAAAGAAAACTGGCGGGGCAGACATACTTCTAAGAACCGTGTCTCTGACCACAAGTGGAACAGGATCCAATCAATAGCTCAGATTCTTATCAAGTAGCTTGGAAACTTCTCCTCCACTGGGGTTGGTAAATATGGAAGGCGAACATGAAATAACAGGATTTGGGCAGAAGAAATACTTTTTCCATCCCAACACATGACCATAATTTCAAAATTTTGAGTGCATGAAAAGCCTCACTTTTACTGATATTTTTTAAATTTAATTTTTACTAAAATGATTAATTTATAAACATAGATGGTATTAAAAGTACCAATGAAAACGAACCCAGCATCTGCTTCTTCACCAGTCTTTACAAAAATTCTACACTTCAGCGATTATTTGTAATTATTACCTGTTTATCGTGGTATTTACTTCTGATATTCTAAATACCTGCTACCTCTGTAAGGATTCGATGTTATCTGATGCCTTTTTCCTGGGAAGGATGGGAGTTTTAGCCCACACTTGCCCATTATCAAATATATATTTGGATTAAGGCAACCTTCAATGTTTACATTCACATCTCTATGTAAATGTTATTTTCAGCTGATCCATAATTAAATTTGCTTTCTACAACTTATTTCTCTCCCTTTGGTTAAACAGTTGTCTTTAAAAAATATTTTCTTAGTGTGTACACACTTATCACTATTTTGCTCCCAAACTCTTAGACCACGAGTCTCCTATACATATGGAAGTCAGTTTTGTTTCTGTCCTGGTGTCATGCATCCTAGGGATGGTCAATTCTCCTGTACTCACGTATTCTGATTGGGCTCTAGATTGGCTCTATATTCTTCTTTATTAGATGTGTTACCCGAACACTTGTTTTCCAGATTCTTGGACTATTCCTCCATTTTAATGAAACGCAATCTCCAGTAGTTGGCTCTCAAATTTTGTTAAAATGATCAATGAACCACAGATGACTTTAAACCTAATTTATTCTACTTTTTCTGCCAGTTACCATACAATTTACTTCCATACAAATATGAAATACACAAACATATGTCATACCAGATATTTTTCCGTAGGACAAAGCATGTTTGGGGGCTGGATTAGGAGCCCTTCAAAGTTAATAGCCAGTTTTTGTGTGTGTTTTTTTTTTACTGTACTAGCGTTCCCGTTGCAGGAAAAATCCTGCAATAGGGTTTCCTGCTGCACTCTACCCCACCCTGCCTGCTCTCCTCCCTTGTCCCCCGCCCCGCGATCTCCGCCAGCCCCCATGCTTTTCTAACTTCTCCGCCAGCCTGCTCTCCTTCCTTCTCCCCCGGCCCCGCCTCCGCTCCTCCCTTCTCTCCCGCCCCGCCTCCGCTCCTCCCTTCTCCCCCGGCCCCGCCTACTCAACTTTCTTCTCCCCCGGCCCCGCCTCCGCTCCTCCCTTCTCCTCCCCCGGCTTGCTTGCTTCTCTGCAGCTTTGCTCCCTTCTGCAGCTCTTGGCTTCTTTCTATGCTGTCGCGATATGCAAATTATCCGCCATCTTTGTTTGGATAATTTGCATATTCGTCCTGATTGGTTGGTGGGCGTGGCTTGGGCGTAGCGAAGGTGCGGTCAATTTGCATATTTGTCTATTATTAGATTAGATTATTGCACTGAACTAGAAAAGACTTATCTGGTTGTACGAAAGAAGGTGATGATTTCTGAAGCATTTCCCTCCTGGGAGATTCTGATATTAGAAAATAGTTGTTGCCTGGTTGGTGTGGCACAGTGGTTGAACCAGGAGGTAACGGTTGGATTCCTGGTCAGGGCACATGCCCGTGCCACAGGCTTGATCCCCAGTAGGGGGCATGCGAGAAGCAGGTGATCAATGATTCTCTCCTTCTCTGAAACCAATAAAAATACATTAAGAAAACAATTGTAAAAGTACTGCAGTACATGTAAAGGAGATCTATTCAAAGTATCTTTCTCTCCTAGTCTTTCACATAGTCATTATGTACATAATTGTTTTACCTTTTGCTTAAATTCAGTATTTATATTGTCCTTTATTCCCAGCCCCTGGAACACAACATTTCCTATGCAGAATCAACTGAAGAACACAAAATGAGAAAAAGCAGTTAGCCAAAGACCCAACTTTACAATCTTAATAACAAAAAAATAACCCTGGCTAAAGAGTTTAACTAATTTAGAAGGAAATGATGCCCAAATTACTAAAAACATTACATGTAATGGGTTTGTAACTATGCAAGCCTTGTGAATACCTTATGGGTAACTTATGTTTTTGTTATTTTGAGTACCTCGTTTCCATGGCATCCTCTGGATCATAATATACATGGTCCTTTAGAGATGTCAAAAATATCCTTGTAGACAAATGCAAGCTCTCTCACTGTTTTAAAATCCCAGAAGGCAAAAATGTGTTATAGCAAACTATCACAGCTTAAAATTACATTTAGCTTAATGTTCATAAATATTTAGTATCTATTGAAAATAAACTTTCTTTAGGAAAACAGATGCAGATATTTATATTTGGTAGCTCCTTTTCTTCTAGTGTGTTTCATGACACTATGCTTAATATAAATATGACAAATCATGTAATTATAACTACTAAATAGTTGCATTTTTCCCTGTATTCCTTACGCTCTAAAGACCAAGTGGTAGAGACAGCACTAGTAACTCATACTAGCCATGTGTTATCTTTGGATCTCAGTTTATTCTTTCTATGAAATGAGGAGGTGTTCTAGCAAATTATCTAATGTATTTTACCACCTATTTCCACTATCAATGTCAGCAAATAATTAAACTCTTTCCAACTTGGTTACATTATATGTAAAATGAATGGACAATGTGAGCAAACATTCCAGTACATTTTATAATTTTTTTTATTTTCACTTAGATTGTAGAGAACATTTTGAATACTCAAATGGCCAATAACACTTTCCTCACTACAAAACCCTAAATGAAGTAAATGTAAATAAATAAATAGTCAAAAGATGAATGCAAACAAACGGCTGTATCTATAAGAAATGCTGAAAATATTTTTGGCAGTCATTGTTTGGTCCTTTCCTCATGTTAATATATTGGCCACATCAATAAGTTACTGTGTATCAGCTCTAAAATAGAAACCTAAATTGCAGCATAAAGTATCAGAGAAAATGTTGACGATATAGTAATAAATATTTTAAGAAATGGAAAGTAAATAGGGATATATTTAAAAAGTTATTTTTAAGATTATATATCTTAAGTTTATATGGAATAGGAAGCAATCAAATGTCTATCTGTATTGCATGATTAAAATATGATTGTACATGACAATGTATCAGGTTACTAGAGTGCCATTTGAGAATATAGTGGAGAAGCAAGAGCCAGGAATCTGTTTCTGTATCTAGAAAATAATTGTATGACATAAAATGAAGTGACTATTTTGAAACATTGGAATCTATTTGAATGCTTTCAATGTCCAGGAGAAAGACTGACTGATAAACTACAGTTAATATTTGTGAATTTTAGTCCTCAACATGGTAGTGGCTACCTGTCCCACAGCCCTAAGCCCTGTGGCCAGGAAGCTATTGGGATGGCAACCTGTGCTTCTGGCATGGCTTGTTGGAGCCAGGATGGACAGTAAGGACCTTGTCCTCCAAATATGGGGTTATGTGTTCTGATTTCTAATAATTGCTTCAGATGACCAACATGCTGTCCATCATGCTTTTATCTCACTAGCTAAGGAGGCCACCAGGAAATTTAAAGGGGCCACATCGTGGTTTTTCTATACATTCAAAAACAACAAGGTATACAGGAGAAATCAGCCATTGTACATGCCCAAGGAGAGAAGTGGGCCTAGAAAAGACCTGAAAAGACTATAAGCTTTCGCCTCAAGCTGATTTCCAATAGAGAACACCTACAACAATCAAACAGAGAGTAAACCCTCTGGAAGGGGGATAATCTGATTTTCAGAGTTACCACATTATTACATTTTCAGCCAAAATAATCACAAAACATAAGGAAACAGGAGAGTATGGATTATTCAAAAGAACAAAATAAATTGACAGACATCAGCCTTAATGGACAAAGACTTGAAAATCACTGTGTTAAAAATGCTCAAAGAGCTAAAGAAAGAAATGATAGGAAAATGATGTATGAAGGAAATGAGAATACCAGTAAAGATAATTATAAAAAAGGAGCCAAAAGAAATTCTAGGGCTTTAAAGTAGAATCATTGAAATTAAAATTGCACAAGAAGAATTAAGAAAACAGATCTGACACATAGAAGAAGGAATCAGCAAGCTTGAAGATAGAACATTTGAAATTACTGAGTTGGAAAATAGAACAAAGAATGAAGAAAAGTGAACAGAGCCTAAGGGATCTGTGAGATACCCTAAAAGAGATGAACATATACATTGGGAATTCAAAAAGGCAAAGAAAAATGTTAAAGAAATTTTAATGAAATTCATGAATATACATCTCCAAGAAGCTCAAACTTCTGTAAGAAAAACTGAGATCCACTCAAAAATACATTATAATCAAACGCTTAAAAGACAAAGAGAGAACCTTCAAAACACCAAGAGAAATTCAACACAAATAAAGGATTATTAAAATATTTGAGTCAATTTCTCATAAGAAACCTTAGAGGCCCAAAGATAGTCTGATAATATTCAAAATGCTGAAAGAAAAACTATCAAATGACATTTCTTTATCCAATAGAACTGTCCTTCAAAAGAATGAGGGAGATATTAAGAAAGCCAGAGATAAACAAAAGCAAAGGGAATTCGTTACAACTATATCTGCCTTCAAAGAAATGTTAAAAGGGAGTCTTTCAGGTTGACGTAAAAGAAGACTAGACAGTAATTTTAAACCATACAAAAAATTAAAAATCAACATTGCACATGGTTCCCTTTTCCCCACAACCTTGCCAAGACTTGTCTGTTGATTTAATGGTAATATCCACTCTAATATCTCATTGTGGTTTTAATTTGCATCTCTCTGACCATTAGTGACAATGAGCATCTTTTCTGTGGGAATGCTGATTGGTGAAGCCACTGTGGAAAGGAGAATGGAGCTACCTCAAAAAAATTTAAAATGGAATGTAAAAGAAAATCAGGTTTGGGGAGACTAAGTAAAAAGTCAATACAAAAGGAAAATCTCATTCACTATCTAAATACATTTATTTTGACACAGTAATTGTGTAAAATGAAAACACCTGCTTATAATGTCAGATATGCAAAGGTATGACAAGGAAATAAATATAAATAAACCCAAACTACAAATTACCCAAATTTACATAATTGGGGCAAAATTGACTAAATTATGATTTGACACAACAAAATATTATGCTGCTATTAAAGTGATGTACATCAGGATCTATGGATCTGAGTTTTTATAATACATTTGAAATAACAAATGAAAATTGTAGAGAGACAGTCAGACCATAATTCTACTTTAAAAATTAACACAAACAAGAAGAAACTCCCCCTTTATATTCGTATCTGATTGTATGAACATGGAGAATAGTGTGGAAAGGAACATGTCAGGTTTTTAGCCTATTTTATGGGAAAGGGTGGCAGCAAGGAGAAAAACATCTTTCAAAAGAGAAATCAGAAATAAAATATGCATGGCATATATTAACAGAAAAGTTAAGTCTCTATGAATGACAACACTATAAATATGCAAACACTGATAATACAAAGACCAGAAGGCAATACAAATATTAATTTGATTTTGATTTGGTGTTATGACCAATTTTAACCTGGGGTTTTGTTAATTTTAACATAGCTTCTTCAGTGAGGCAATTGGGGGGAAAAGGCCTGGGGTTTGTTTTGTATAAATATTTATCAGGTTTTCTTTCAAATGCAATTTCTCCATAAAAATCTTTCTTCAGTACTTCAAATTGAAGTCCTTTGTTCCTCCTCTAATATATTATCATAATTATGTCCTGCATAATGTAACAATTAAAACAATTAATCACCTACTGCACTTCATGACATCACTTTTTTTTTTCCTTCTTGACCTACATAGGTTTTAAATTCTTATTGAATTTAAATAATTGTCACATTACTCAATTAGATTGTGAATTTCTTGTGGTTAGAGAGGTTCTCTAATAAATCTTTGGACATCTCAAGTCATTTACTATTTTACCATGCAAGTTCAGATGCCCTCAATAGAGTTGTGAAATTAATTTAAGAATAAGACTTGTTGATCTAAGGAGAGCAGTTGATTTAATTTGTTACCCCATTCCCTCACTCAACAAATATTTACTCAGTAATGGCATTATTGGATAGAGATTACATATTGCTGTCATTAAATAAAAATACACTATAAAAGCAAACACTGATATGAGCAATAAAGAACAAACAAGAGAGATTAAGAGGAGAAAAGGAAGTGAGAAATTATTTCTATTTTGACCAAGTGCCCTTGAGCAGAGACCTATATGCTGTGAAGAAAGAAACTTGAGTGGGTAATAGGGAAGATTACTTCAGACAGGATTAGTTGGCTGTGTTTCAGGAAAGAAAGGAAGCCCCTATGGCTAGAGAACTATGAGCAAGAAAAAGAGGAGGGGAATGAGGCCAGGCAAAGGGCCAGTTCATGCAGGTGCTTCTAAGATGTAGAATTTTATTCCAAAGTTTTAGGAAGCCATTATTGTTTGACCAAAGAGGTGAGGGAACATTTCCTAAATTTGTTAAGGCTATAAATATATTTAAAATATACTTTTATTGATTTCAGAGGGCAAGGGAGAGAAACATCAATGATGAGAAAAAAGCATTGATCAGCTTCCTCCTGCACGCCCCCTACTGGGAATTGAGCCCATAACCCAGGCATGTGCCCTGACCGGGAATCTAACAGTGACCTCCTGGATCATAGGTCTACACTCAACCACTGAGCCATGTTCACTGGGCAGGCCATCATTATTCTGATACCAAACTCAGACAAAGATATAACAAGAAAAGAAAATGACAGACCAATATTCTTCATGAGCATATTTGCTGAAATCCTCAACAAAATATTGGCAAATTGAATACAACAATATATAAAGGTCATTATGGTATCATAATTTAAAACAACAATAAGATACCCACCACACACCTATAAGAATGGCCAAATCCAAAACACTGGCAACAATAGGAACTCGCATTCATTGGTTATCAGAATGCAAAATGGTTCATGCACATTGGAAGACAGCTTGAGAGTTGTGTGTTGTTGTTTTTTTTTTAATAAAACTAAGTACACTCTTACCAAAAAGTCCACCACTCACATTCCCTAGTATTTACCCAAAGAAGTTAAAAGCTATGTGACACAAAAAACTGCACGTGGATGTTTTTAGCAGTTTATTCATGATTGCCAAAACTCAAAAGCAACAAGCATGTCATTCATCAGGTAAATGGATAAATTGCAGTGAATCTAGATAATGGGATATTACTCAGCACTATAAAGAAATGATCTATCAAGCCATGGAGAAAACTTAAATGCATATTACTAGGGAAAAGCAGCCAGTCTGTAAAGGATACATACTATATGGTTCCAACTAGAAGATGTTCTGGGATAGTTAAAACTATGGAGAAAGAAAAAAGATCTGTTCTTTTTGGCAGGGGGGGGGAGGGGCGGAAGAGGGAGATAAGGATGCATGAATAGGCAGAGCAAACTATTATACTGTAACTAGAAGCCTGGTGCACGAAATTCGTGCATGGCGGGTGGTTGTCCCTCAGCCCAGCCTGTACCCTCTCCAATCTGGGACTCCTGGAGGGATGTCCGACTGCCCCTAAACGGGCAGTCGGACATCCCTCTCACAATCCAGGACTGGTGGCTCCCAACTGCTTGCCTGCCTGCCTTCCTGATTGCCCCTAACTGCTTCTGCCTGCCAGCCTGATCACCCCCTAACCACTCCGCTGCCAGCCTGGTTGATGCTTATCTGCTCCCCTGCCAGCCTGTTTGCCCCCAACTTCCCTCCTCTGCCAGCCTGGTCACCCCTAACTGCCCTCTCCTGCAGGGTTAATCACCTCCAACTGCCCTCCCTTGCAGGCCTGGTCCCTCACAACTGCCCTCCCTTGCAGGCTGGGTGCCTCCCAACTGCACTCTCCTGCTGGCCATCTTGTGGTGGCCATCTTGTGTCCACATGGGGGCAGGATCTTTGACCACATGGAGGCAGCTATATTGTGTGTTGCAGTGATGATCAATCTGTATCTTACTCTTTTATTAGATAGGATAGAGGCCTGGTGCACGGGTGGGGGCCAGCTGGTTTGCCCTGAAGGGTGTCACAGATAAGGGTGGGGGTTCCCCTGGGGTGTGGGGCGGCCTGAGCGAGGGGCCTGTGGTGGTTTGCAGGCTGGCCACGCCCCCTGGCAACCCAAGGGGAGGCCCTGGTATCTGGAATTTATTTTCCTTCTACAATTGAAACTTTGTAGCCTGGGCGGCAGCCATTTCTGTGGCAGTTAATTCACCTTCTACAATTGAAACTTTGTAGCCTTAAGCGGGTGGGCCCGGCCAGGGTGTGGGGAAAGCTTTGCTTCCCCTGTTGCCGGCGGCAACCCTGGCCTGCTCTCTCAAGCTCCATTCTGCCGCCATTTGTTTGAATTTGTTTACCTTCTATAATTGAAACTTTGTAGCTTGAGTGGAGGCTTAGGCCTGCAATGGCTATGGAAAGCTTGGATTTCTCTGTTACCTGGGAAACCTTGCTCTCTGTGGCTGTAGCCATCTTGGATTGGGGTTAATTTGCATACTCGCCCTGATTGGCTGGTGGGTGTGGCTTGGCTGGTGGGCGTGGCTTATGTAGCGGAGTGATGGTTAATTTGCATATTACCATTTTATTAGAGAGGATGGTTGTTACATATCATTATACATTTTTTTCAAACCCATGGGATGTACAACACTAAAATTGAACCCTAATGTAAACTATGGACTTGGGTGATAATCATGTGTCAATGTAGTGTTATCTATTGTAACAGATGTACCACTGGTGCAAGATGTCCAGTGGGAGAGGTTATGTATATGTTGTGTACTGAGTGGGAAATGCAGGTGGTATAGGGAAACTCTGGTTACTTTCCACACAATTTTGCTATAAACCTAAAACACACTGAAAATAAAGTTAATTAAATGAAATAAAAATACACTACAGTCTTTAAAAAAAATCCCCAAACAATGTTATCTGCATTAGATTATATCCTTTTCCATATATGGGAGCTATGATCCATTGCTTCAAAGGGAATTAGTAAGTTACAGACACTGTTGAGGCTAATAAATATTTCTGGCCAAAGAGTCAATGTACCTACTGCCAGAATTCACATCTCAAGTTCTGAGCCTTGGCAGTTCATAAGCAAACGAGTCTCAGTAGACCTGACAAGAGGCGGATTTGCACATTTCACACTGGAAGCAAACTCAGTATTGGTACTAACAGGAACACCTGAACTCTCAGCATCTTCTCTGTAACTGATGCAAAGTTCTCCATGTCCTGAGGCAACTGGTTGGATCTAAATGTATTTCTCCATTCATGCAGATTTCCAAGGTACTTTTCAAAATTATTTACAAAGTTAATTGACTTCACAAGTAATAGGCTGTATCTAACCCAGAGATGTAAAATGGGTTATGACTCAGCTGAGGATCTTGTTAAAATACATTTTCTTAAATGCAACCTGAGATTTCTAAAGATCCAGGTGCAGCGAGTGTTGCCATTAGGTGGACTATCCTATATAATAAAAGCATAATATGCTGAGTGTCTGACAATTCGATGCTCCAACAGGTAGGTTAGCTTCCTGCTGGGGTCTGGCCGATAGAGACTGGGCAAGATGGGCCGGACATGCCCTGGAGTCCTCTTGCAGTCCCTCCCTGGCCCCAATTGCGCACTGGTGGGGTCCCTCGGCCTGGTCTGAGCCCTCTCACAATCTGGGACCCCTTGGGGGATGTTGGACTGCCAGTTTCAGCCCAATCCCCACAGGCCAGGCAGAGGGATCCCACCAGTGCACCGGGCCTCTAGTACTTATATAACAAGGCTCTTGATCACATTTTAAAAATGTAGTCCAAGAATAACCTGGATTAGAATTGCCTACGGTGGTCATGAAAATTTAGATTGGGGATCTAAGAACCACTGGATTATATAGGAATCTTCCTTTTAAACAAGTGCCTATGTGATTATCTTCTATCTCAATATTTGAAAAAAAACAGAGCATGTCTAAATGAGTTGGGTCTCCACAGGTCTATAAAGTAATCCTTTTCCTTCAAGGTTTATGTGAAGCTGCCACTTTGGAATAAGTGTAGAAGATCAGCAGTTATAAAATCACTTAAACTTTAAAGACTTATAAAGTCAGAGTGTGAGTTCAAACTATGTTTCTATATTATTTGATTTATGGGGCTGTTTAATTTCTTTCATTTCATGAATTTTAAATGCAAAGAGAGGGAATAGCTTTGCTTTTGCTGCAGGCAGTAGTTTGATTTGCAAGCCTGGTATCTAAACCCTGGTGAGAACTATTGTCTATCTTTATTGTGGCTGTCTCTCATTTTAGGAAAATTTTTCAGGAATAAAAAGCAAACTTTATTTATAATATCCCACTTATTGGGAACTCTGCCTCCAGGCAAACTGTGCCATTCAGAACATACACAGAAAACTCAAAATATGCAAAAGCAAGATCTCAGAAATGACAGCCCTAAATTTCCCATGCCTCCCCCCTCCCCCCACATGCCTATTTGTTTTACATTTAGGGCCTAATGTCCTAATTCACTGCTTTTTATCTTATATAAATTGCATAATAGCTTAGGGAAACAAATTTTAAGACCCCGGGGACCATTAGAAGCAAGGGCAAAAACAAAATGGAAGTAGAAGTAAAAATGAACAATTCAAAGTAAAAGAAAGTAAAATTTTAAGGTTTCAAGAAGTTTTAATTTTTTTAATTTTAATATATTTTATCGATTTTTTACAGAGAAGAAGAGTTAGAAACATCCATGAGAGAGAAACATCAATCAGCTGCCTCCTGCACACCTCCTACTGGGGATGTGCCCGCAACCAAGGTACATGCCCTTGACCAGAATCGAACCTGGGACCCTTGAGTCCGCAGGCCAATGCTCTATCAACTGAGCTAAACCAGTTAGGGCAGGGCAAGAAGTTTTTAAATTTAGTTGCTCATATTTAAGAATGAATGAATGTGCCTGTTTAAATAGATTTTTTATGAAAAATTATTTTAATGACAGATCATAATTATGTTTCACTTATCTGGAATTTTTATTCTAATGTAACCCCATTTGATTCTGCTGACACTAAATAAAATATTTGTATACCATTCTAAAACAGTTCCAGAGCATGAGCAGTCATAAATCTGCTTAGTGTTTTCCTAATTAATACCCATTTTTAAAAAAATTATTCTCAAAATTTGGTCAGAAATTCATATATTTTCATTTCACGTTATCTCATTGGTCATTTTTTACTTGCAGAGCTAGGGAATGAAAGGCAAGTGAAACAGTTTTGTAATCACAGAAGCTGCACTTTGCTAAATAGCGAGGGCTGAGTATAACTGGAAAGCGGGATCCAGTTAATCAAGCGTGACAGGTAGGAAAAGGACAAAATCACAGCACTCAACAGAGTGAGACAGTCCATTTAAAATGGTAATGCACGCAATTGTCACTCCTGACATCCCCTGGCATTTGTTCATGTCAGTTACTTGGTACAGTTTGTCAGCTGAATATCAAACAATCATGACAAGCCAATAAATATGAAAGCCTGAGAAAATATGTGTATTCCGAAAGGAGCCCTAGCTGAGCAGAGCATGATTGGCAGGCACCCAATGATACTGATGATTGAATTTTACTTTGACTAGTAGGAGGATAAGAATTCTTCTCAACTCTCTGTGGTTAGACATGTCGTGATGTTCTCATGTTAAATACACACATCCAAACACACACAGCATCTAAGCAGTTAGTAAACATTTTATATTGGTTAACTCATCAAATCTATTTTTTTAATATATTTTATTGATTTTTTACAGAGAGGAAGGGAGAGGGATAGAGAGTTAGAAACATCGATCAGCTGCCTCCTGCACACCCCCTACTGGGGATGTACCCGCAACCAAGGTACATGCCCTTGACTGGAATCGAACCTAAGACCCTTGAGTCCGCAGGCCAATGCTCTATCCACTGAGCAAAACCGGTTAGGGCTCATCAAATCTATTTTATAAGGCAATTTTTGGGACAAACATGCCTGGTTTAGTGTTCAGAATGAATGAGCCAGGATCTAAAACATTAGCTGCAAAATGCCTCCAGTGAACAGGAACTACCTGATCAGCAACAATCACTGTTCCATTATTGTTTAAATAAATCTCATCAAAGAGAATTCCATTCTGTAAAAAGCAAACTGATTTGTTTCTATTTTATCCATTAAAACCATTCCAAAGACACCAATAAAGTCTTGAGAATAGACATTAACTTTCTAACAAATTGCTGTGCATTATTTTGGGGGAGAACATCCACCAATTTAAGCAGATCATACTTAGATGTGCAGCACATATAAACCTCCGTTGTGTATGAAGACTCTATAATGAAAGGCGAATTTATCCAGTTTTCCAAAGTAAGCCCTTGGAATGTTGATTGTCCCTACACATTTAGTGCCTGCCCTCTGCATAATGCATAAGTTAATGTAGTTTTTTCACCATTGGGTTAATAAAAGCAAATAATCAGTTGATTTGAAAGAAAGATTTCTCCTTGCCATGCATTGCAGATTTAAATTTACCATTCCAAGTGTGCCCTGTAGGACCTTCCTCCATTGCTTCATCTGAATTCTACAGGTTTTGTTTTGAACCACCGGGAATCAAAGCCTCCCATCTTGCTTTTTCTGATTTTCAACTTGCTAGGTTTATGCCCAATTTATCAAAGTAACGCTTGAAATACCACACAGTAGTCAAATACTGAACCTTTCTAAGAAGCCCTAAATTCTCTTAGAAAGTAAAAAATGTGCCCTAGCTGGTTTGGCTCAGTGGATAGAGCATTGGCCTGCTGACTGAAGGGTCCCAGGTTTGATTCTGGTCAAGGGCACATGCCTGGGTTGTGAGCTCGATCCCCATTTGGGGGCATGGAGGAGGCAGCCAATTAATCATTCTTTCTCATCATTGATGTTTCTATCTCTCCCTCCCTCTCCCTTCCTCTCTGAAATCAATTAAAAAAAAATACTTCTAAAAATGAATGTAAAAAATGCAACTGTGTAGAGAAGTTTCGTGTGCTACTAGCCACCAAAAATCAGGAGCCTGAAACATCACTTCCTAGCTACAGGAAGATCTAGTTTCATCAACTACTATGTGCTAACTATACCCTGGATACTAATCTCGACACCACAGGAATTTATAGTGAGCAAAAGACATGGTCCATGCACTTAAAGCTGCTAAAGTAGAAAACGATGATTTTTGTCCTATATCATTTAGGATGTAACCGCCTTAAATTGTACACCAATAACTTGAAATGAGACTGTTTCATACTTATGTGGATCAATTCTACTTAAAATGTAGGCGGGAGGTTTTCCAACAGCATTTGTCAGGTACTTTTGGCTTCTAGGTCTCAGGTGTCTAAGTACCCAGTGGTCTGAACATATTGCCACATACCAGGCATTGTCCACAGTGTGCAGTTTGCACCCTCATAAATGCGTACACCAGTAGGTCTCAGGGGTGACTGAGTGGATTGGGTGTCACACTACTTCTTTGGCTCCCAGAATGCATCAAGGGACCCTGTGGTGGGCAGCGCTGTGCATAGAAAATCACGTTGTGTCTACTGGCAGATATCCGGGTCCCGAGATAAGTGGACAAACTATACCTAATCACTCCCTAATGCCCCGCATACTTGTTCTTTTTTTCTTTAGTATAAATGATGAAAATATATACCAGGTGAAGTTATATGTGTGTTCTAAAAAATTTGGTGAAATTTGATGAACCCCAGATCATAGAAATTACTGACAAAACCTAAGTATTGGGTAAGCCAAGCCAGATTGTTCATCAACATCTAATACCTGCATAATTTTGGTACTAGTGTCACCCAAATTAATTGAATAAAAAGGAAAAAAACAGCAATAGAAATAAATATGTATTACATAAATTATTTGTTAATTGCATTTTACACATACTTTGCATTTCAGTTTGCAGGCAGTTATTTCTACACACAACTAATCTAGTATTTTCTGAGGTCTAAAAGATTAGGTAAGAATCCAGAATTTTTTTTGGCAGTAGTTGCTATGAAATACTCATATGTAATTTACTTTTCTTGCCATTCCTAACTAACGATTTTAAATATTTGGTACTAACATGCCGTGTGAATAGCAGTGTTTTCACTAACTTCACTGATACTAGACACCTGACTGTATTGCTGGAATTTTAACTGGCAGCTGATGACAGCTCTGTATACTTGTCCATACTCTGGTTTTACTTCAGTGAAGTTTCACTTGGACTTTGGTAGCTGCCTTTTAGGTTTTGTTAGAAGGTTCTTTTTTTGACCCCTCTGCAACTCACGGTGATGTGAGACATTCTTTGTCATCATTGTGGGTGTCATAAAGGACACTTCTGTCATCTGTCTGTTCCTTTGCAAATGGCCCTTTCATCCAAACAACTCTTTCTCCTTCCCAACCCCCATCCTCTAAGGGCAAGGGAATGAGCGTTCACATTTGCATTCCACCTCCGTCGCGTCTCTAGGCTTGCTCCCGAGGGCCTTTGCTTAACTAGGTAGCTAGGCCAGGTTCCCGCCATGGTAATCTCATGAACTCCTGAATTTCTCCTCTGCCTGCTGAAGTGATGCTATTTCAGATTGGCCATTACTTCTGAAAGTTTATCTTTGTGTCCTGAAAACGCCTCTCATTTCCCCTTAGCGCCATGTCTGACCACCAGAGGGCAGCCTGGACCTGCGCCCTGTCCAGAACCTCTCAGAGCCTCCTCCAGGTCAGGCCCTTGGATGCTCTGCTTGTTCCCCCAGGACTTGCATTAGGGATGTTTATCTTCGGTATATAAACATCCCTAATGAAAGTCCTCGGGCAAACTCAGCGTGCTTCAGCAAACAGAGAACTTGAGCCTTCCTAGAAAAACAAGGGCTGCAGCACATTGCGATGGGTCCTGGAGGCAGGGAGCCACATCCAGGCAAGAGAAAAATCAGTTTAACCACCTGCATGGACTGTGAGACTGGACATGGAATGAACTTCACATTCTGGGAAAGCCAAAGGGCCTACTTCAGACAGGGGTCTCGCTTTCCCATTGCTGTTAGTTAGCATGTGATAATGCCGAAACCGCTATGAAAAAGAAAAAGAAGTATTAGAGCATAGACATTAGCAAGAAATATAACAGATGGGTGAGGTTATCTGTGAACATATATATATATATATATATATATATATATATATATATATATATATATATATACTTGAAATTAGAGAGAGCTTTCAAACAAGATGAAAAGCAAATTATAACTCTGCAACCAAATGAAAAACAAACAATTCCTTATTTTGCATAGCTTACTTAGATATGACAACTGTATAGTCCATAAATTGTTCCGAGTACACATTAAGTTTCAGGCATTATTTACACACTTCAAATAATATCTTAGCTCATTTACCATGGGGAAAGCAGGCTCAGAGATTTGAAGACATTAGCCCAATGCCAGCTAATAAGTGAAAAAGAGAATTCTGAACTCGGATCAAATTCTATTGTTTTTCACTTTTAAGGCATATTGTCCTATCCTTTCCTTTTGGCCTTGGGGAGGGGGGTGGGGAGTGAGATTCCGTGTTTTGGGAAGCACAGAACAAGGAATGCCTGGGGTTTATTTTTGTTGTTGTCCACCCATGCCCCAATGCATTTTTTAAAAAATCCAATAGTATCCAGGATATCAGAGTGAGGAGAAACAGAGATTACTTGTGGGAGAGAGATGCTAAAACAGTGAAAGCTAATGGCTATGGGATGAAATAGGGCACAAATGATCCTTGAAAGGCTACCTGAAAAGAAAGCCAGAAAATGGACTCTATGGGTTTGCTATAGCATGCTCTAGACCATGGGTTGTTTATACTAGTAAGTACCTGAAACCCCATTAAACTAGCCTAAGCGAAAAGG
The DNA here is from genome assembly GCF_951640355.1 of Cnephaeus nilssonii. NCBI lineage: Eukaryota > Metazoa > Chordata > Mammalia > Chiroptera > Vespertilionidae > Cnephaeus > Cnephaeus nilssonii. The sequence goes on from NC_137076.1 coordinate 42,002,515, forward strand.
TAGGCTTATGGATGGAAACATGAGAAACAAACAAAAAAGCAGAGCTGCTCAGAACTAAATCTTGGAATGGCAGAAACCCAACCCACTCCACTCCTCTCCCCTACCCCCTTGTTTTCTCTAGAAAACAAAATCTGAAACAAACATTGTTAGAAGGATTACCAACCCAGAAAAGTGAGAGTAAAGAAAAGAAAAGAAAGCAAATACAAGAAGGGAAATAACCGAGTTGGCCAAAGCTTCATTAGAAAGCGCGGCTGATTTCTTGTCATGCTGTAGGCCTCAAGAGAAGCCATGTGGAAACACTGGACTCCAAAGAGAATTCACTCACCAGCTCCTTTATCTCAATCCTTCAGTCGTCAAAGTTTGCCTACTGGACACTAACTATGCCCCCTTTTCTGAATTCGGTTCCCTGGCCCCTGCACATAGCTGCTGGCAAAACTAGATCCACAGAAGCTAGCAGCAGCTTTCACTGCATGTGACACCAACTGCAGGGGTTGGTCAGCAAAGAGCTGTCGGCCAGTGGCACTAGTTGCCTGCTAGCCAGAAGCGTACAATCTCACTGATCTTCTGAATAGGCCCTGGGTAATTTGAACCTTAGTGGTAAGAGAGATAACATAAGTGAGGTATGTAGTGGGAGGCATGAGGATTTTGCTGCATCAGGCTGAGCTAGCAAAAAGGTGGATTGATAATTTGATATAGTTTATGCCATTATAGTGCTGACAGAACACTATCAGTCTCTCCAGTAAAGATCAAAGCTTTCATTCTATGGCCTAGATCAGTGGTCCTCAGCCTTTCTAATGCCGCGACCCTTTAATACAGTTCCTCATGTTGTGGTGACCCCCAACCATAAAATTATTTTCGTTGCTACTTCATAACTGTAATTTTGCTACTGTTATGAATCGTAATGTAAATATCTGTGTTTTCCGATGGCCTTAGGCTCTACAGCAGCAGTTCTCAACCTGTGGGTCGCGACTGTAGAGCCTAAGACCATCGGAAAACTGTATTTTTTTATTAGAACTATATTTATTAGAACTGTATTTATTAGAACTGTATTTATTAGAACTGCTGCTGTAGAGCCTAAGACCATCGGAAAACACAGATATTTACATTACGATTCATAACAGTAGCAAAATTACAGTTATGAAGTAGCAACGAAAATAATTTTATATTTACATTACGATTCATAACAGTAGCAAAATTACAGTTATGAAGTAGCAACGAAAATAATTTTATGGTTGGGGGTCACCACAACATGAGGAACTATATTAAAGGGTCACGGCATTAGAAAGGTTGAGAACCACTGGCCTAGACGATTGTGACTGGTACCAGATCTTCCTGGAAAGCCAATCAGTCACAGTGAGCAGAAATCTATGGCCAAGTATATGAAGCACAAACATTAGGTACTGTACCTTGGAGTATTTAATTATTGCACAATGCTTGATTCAAATGATCATTTATTAATACAACTAAGGCTATTAGTCCTTTAAAAAGAAGATAGTTTATATACACACACAGAGAACATAGACAGAGGTTGAGTACATGGGAGGTCTTTATGTATCTACTAGAGGCCCGGTGCATGAAATTCATGCATGAGGGGTGGGAGGGGGGTTACTCAGCCCGGCCTGCACCCTCTCACAATCTGGGGCCCCTTGGGGGATTTCTGACTGCCAGTTTAGGCCCGACATCCCTCTCACAATCCGGGACCACTGGATCCTAACCGCTCGCCTGCCTGCCTGCCTGTCTGATCACTCCTAACCACTCTGCCTGCCTGCCTGATCACTCCTAAACACTTCTGCCTCAGCCCCTGCAGCTTTGTCCAGAAGGATGTCCAGAATGATGTATGTAAGGTTGTTTGGCTGTCTGGTCTAATTAGTATATTACGCTTTTATTATTATAGATATATATAGAAGCCTAATATGTTAAGTGTCCGACCGATTGGTCAACCGTTTGGTCAACTGCTTGACCAGTCACTATGATGTGCACTGACCACCAGGGGGCAGACACTCTGACTGGTAGGTTAGCTTGCTGCTGGAATCCGGTTAATTGGGGCTGGGAGAGATGGGCTGGACACTCCCTGGAGCCCTCCTGTGGGGCCAACCTCCCGCGGTCCCTCCCTGGCCGTCTGGCCCCAATGCTGGCCAGGCCGAGGGACCCCACTCATGCATGAATTCGTGCACTGGGCCTCTAGTTTATTACATAAAGAAATCAGAATATATGCTATCCAAAGTTATATACTTAATAAGTTTAACAAATAAAGAGAAGGGGTGAGAAAGAAGAGAAAGAAATGGAGATACACACTCAAGCAGAGAAGGGAACAGAGAGAGACAGAGGAAGGGTGACTGAGTGAAAGAGCAGGAAGGAAGCAGAAGATAGTGAGAGGAAAAAGATCAAGAGAAAAAGATGAGTTGGTGCACTGGCCACTGTTAGATCATCACATGTCTTAGTTTTTGAAAGTTAAAGTATTCATGCATTGCTGAGCTATCAGCAAGGAATTAATGACATGACTGGTTTTGTGAATTTGCTCATGCTGTGAATCTTAAAAATGGTCTACCTCATATTTTCTTCTTCTCTTCAGTTAATGTTATAACAAAACTTTCCAGCCCTCTTTGTTATGATCACATAGAGCAAGCTTTCCTAGTTGAATAATGAATTAGATGTATATGTAGTTAAGGAAGTGGAAAGAACCATGAGTTGTACCACATGTTTATGCTGTCTATAGAGCTGGGGAATGATATGAGTGAAATTCGTTTGAAAGCAATACAATTGTGCTTTCAAATATGTCTATATATTTATATCTATACTAGAGGCCTAGTGCACGGATTCATGCACTGGTGGGGTCCCTCAGCCTGGCCTGCAACCTCTCGCAACCCAGGACCCTTTGGAGGATCAGCAGTCCGACATACCCTGAGGAATATAGTAGTGCATTAAGTGGCAGGTGGCTGGGGAGGAGCCCGAGCCCAGGCTGGATGCTGTGCCACTCCTGCTCATCCCGGCCTCACAGCACCTGCCTCCACCTCTGCTCAGTAGTGCTGCCGAAGAGGTGGGAGAGGCTCGGGCCACCACAGCTGTGTTCACCAGCCCTGATCCTGGCATTTGGCGCTCATTGGTCAGCTGAGCAGCGCTCCAGCTGTGGGAGCACACTGATCACCAGGGTCAGCTCCTGCATTGAGTGTCTGCCCCCTGGTGGTCAGTGCGCATCATAGCTATTGGCCAGTTGTCCAGTCATCTGGTCACTTAGGCTTTTATATACATGTATATATAGATAATATGCACAGACATACTATATTTTTTTACCACATTTATGTAAATTTGTACACATCTATGTAGCAAATCCTGTCTATTTGTGTCAAGAGTATTACTGATAGCCAGTCAACTATCAGGATGAGCATGCTCATCTCTGCTTTGATCATGTGGGGTTTTATTGTTTTCTTGCTTATTATCCACCATCTCTGCCTTAGACTGGCTCCAGGAAAGCAGCAATTTATCTTGTTCTCTGATATACCAACACCCAGAACATTGCCTTGCACAGGGTAATTGTTTAATGCTGAAACACCAAGCATATTTCATTCACTGACAGTCTCTCTGAAGGAATCCTCTTCAATTAATTGTTACCACAAATTTATCCCAGGTTACTTCTTTTTTATTTTATATTTTGCTAAAGGAAATTATATGACTGAGCACTTTTATGGGAGTTATAGATTTTTTTTTTTTTGGTTCCCTGTACTACCATGTTTTTATACACACACTCGTCAATAAAAGTGGAAATGTATGCTGTAGTCATTTCTCTGTTATCAGGCATTGTCGGCATTGTCTTGGTCATAAATCATTATTAATCAGTAGTTTTAAATCTTTTATATTCAGTAATAATTGATGCTGAAAACACTGACCCTAAGTGCCATTTCAGAACCCAAAGTTAAATTGTCTACTGTACTTTGTATTGATTGCTTTTTCTATTTTGTTATTTCCTTAATTATTTTAAAGCTCATTACTTATCCTATCTCTCTCAACAGACCATGCATTTCTCCTTGTGTCTCTTAAATAGATATTTGATTAATTAGAATATTAGAGCTTCTGGCAAAATGGTAAAATGGAGAGAATGTTTCATTATCTCACAGTAACATATAAGGAAGCTACGACAAGACATACATACATTTGCCACTCCTTGAACAGTGTGATGTCCCCTTGTTCAAGGACCAATGAGGTAACCTTAGATTACATTTACTTTTGACATTGGACATACCACTGTCTAAAGATTAAACACTATTACTTTGAAAAACAATATTTTTTTCTTATATCAGAATATGGGATGAAGTTTCAAGAGATATATTTTAACATGGCTTATTATACTTGGCATTCATAACATGTGCTTCATTTGACTCCTCACAAGATAACCAGTATTTTTCATCCTGCACTATCAGTTAATAACTAGCTGTGGTTAGTCCAGAAGATAAGTACGGTCTGTACATGTTATTTCAATTCTAGAAACTAGAACAAGGCCCTGAGACCTCGACTTTTGTCCTTCCTAAATGTCAAACTCACTGAATATCAGGCATTTATCATTTGTCTGGTGAATCCCTGACATGAAGGACAGCTCGCTGTTGACAATATACAGAAAGAATCCGAACATACTTTAATTTGGAAGCTGTTACCCTTTTGTCAGATTAACTGAATTTTTCTCCTACTAAATTTAACCTAGTATATTCTGTGTATACTTGGCCAATCTCTAATGTAAAGAAAAGTACTATTTATTTTTATTTCTCTGTGCTATCATATTGGATATGCAGTCTTGAAAAAAAAATATTGCGTGTGATTAAATTCAAATATTAGCACATTATTCTTGGATGATAACAAGATAACTGTTACACATAAGTTCAAACCCATAGTTTAGTTACATGACAAATCCATTAAGAAGGGAAAGCTAATCAATTATGGCTGCTTTCAAAAAAAATGTTTGTAAAGCTTTGACATATTAGCATTAGAAAGACCTTATTTCAACTCTATGCAGAATTGTGAAATCCATGGTTTTAACTAATGTGATAAGAGCTGGAGATATTCACATATGTATTCTGAATAGCTTCCTCTGCCTAAGTCAAAATTTACTTCCCATTTGGGAAGTGTTATTGGGATGTTACACAATATGAACTAGAATTTTATTCCTAAATATAATTCCTATATTATATTCAGATAAGTGATAAAAGTTTCAAATCCAGAGGTGGTCTGTCAATTTTTTTTATGTTCATCTGTTATTCCAAACCCTTCCTACTTTTGAAATGTAAGCATTAAAAGGAGCCACATTGATTGATTTCCTCTCTCTCTGTCAAAGGAGATATTGGTTAGTCCCAGGAGCCAAAAAAAGAAAATAACTAAATTAGTATTTATAAACTGAAGCAAAGCTTTATTTTAGCATTAGACTAAAATCAATGCATGAACTCAAATTGAGACTACTCACAGTTATTACTGAGTGTACTTAATATTGATAACATTTAAAAGACTAGCAATATCAATGTTGGAAGGATTTGAAGGAACAAAAACTCCATTTTGCAGTAAATATGTGCTACTATCATTTTGTAAAACTTTTGGATTACCTATTAAAGGTAAACATATACCTATTTATGTCAAGTTAGTGCCATTGCAAAATTTGTGTTACCACAAAAACATCTAAATAAAAATGTCCATAGCAGTTTTGCTAATAATCGACCCAAATTGGATACTATTCAAACACTCATCAACTGTAGAGTGCTCCAGTAAATTATAAAATATTGATACAAAATAATAATAATAATAATAATAATAATAATAAAAAGAATGGACTTTATACATTTTATAAACAACGTTAAGCAATAGAAGCCAGGCACCAAAAAGTAAATACTAGATGTATATATTCTATTTCCACTGAGGAGAAAGAAAGAAAAAAAAAAAGAGGGTAGCTCTCAACCCAACAATGAGAAAAAATCTGGGTATAGTACAAAATAATTTTAATTAAACTTTCTTTCACAATGTGCTCTGCAGAGAGCTGGATTTGCAAGCAACCCAGTAGCCTAAATTCTAAAGAAGGATGGGAATCTTCAAGGAGAGACGAACTATAAAGTCCTTTTCATTCAGAGTACTCCAAAAGGGATTTTTTATGTGTGTGTGTGGAAATAGAAGCTCATTTGGAAAATCAAAGGAAATAAATGGTCAATTCAATTGAAAAAAAAAACCAATTAAAAAAGTTGGAGGCCTCTCATTTCTGATTTTACATTTAATAAAGACAGTGTGGTTTTGGTAAGGTAAAGACAGATACATAAACCAATAAAGGGTAGAAAATAAATCCATACATATTTGGTAAATTGATTTTTAAGAAATTTCACCCTATAAAAGTGCTTCAATCCCAAGTATCCTCAATCCCAACACCTCCCCTCATTTTATGGCACTATCATGTTGTTATTCATATTATTACCCTATTCATCTGATAACTGTTATGTAAAAACTAGAAGCCTGATGCACAAAATTCATGCAAAAGTAGGCCTTCCTTCCCCCAGGTTGCCAGCACCAGCTTCCCTCTGGCACCCAGGATCCAGGCTTCCCTCGCAGCCCTGGCTTTGTCTGGAAGGTCATCTAGTCTAATTAGCATATTATGCTTGTATTATAAATAGTAACATGGGTACAAAATAAGATAAGATAAGCAGTGTATATCTTTAGGATAATTTAAACATAAAATGAAAGACCCAATGTATTGATAATTGTTCGGGAAGGCCATATATTAATTTTCTCTAATATTCTTAGCTCAAGGTCAGTTCATACTTGCTGAGGACAAGAGAATGAAGTAGGAGACATATTAGAAGTGACTCTAGATTTGTAATTACTATTACAAACTTTTGATTTCTAATTCTTTGTTAAGCCTTTAGAATTCACACAACCATTTCTCTCTAAAAATCCCATATGCTCAAAACCTAACTATGGAAATTTAAATGGCATTGTGTAATGAGCAACCTTGTTTTAAAAGCATCTTAGATTCAATCTAAGGCTAAAATTCTGATTTAAATGCAAGTCAGCTTTGCAATAATAACCCATCTAATGAAACAGCTATTACTTTGATAAAATATGTTTAGTTTTTTAAATACATTTTATTGATTTTTTTACAGAGAGGAAGGGAGATGGATAGAGAGTTAGAAACATCGATGAGAGAGAAACATCCATCAGCTGCCTCCTGCACAACCCCTACTAGGGATGTGCCCGCAACCAAGGTACATGCCCTTGACCAGAATCGAACCTGGGACCCTTGAGTCCAGAGGCCGATGCTCTAGCCACTGAGCCAAGCCAGTTAGGGTGATAAAAATATGTTTAATAAAAAGTATATCAGCTTTATAATATTTACTTGGTTAGAACTAGAGCATAATCAGCTAAAAATATATATATGCCCATTTTAAGAATTACAATTCAATTATTTTGACCTTTATCTTTTCACAAATCTGATTATGTGTGTATGTATAATGTGTTTAGTTTAGACTTAGCCTTCATTTCAAGCCCGGGTGGAACAGGAGCTGGGAGGAGGGGAACTAATGGTGGGGTAAGTTGGGGGACATCTGTAATACTGTCAACAATAAAAAATACTATGAAAATTTGAATAAATTTTTAGAATATTTTCCTAGGCTATTTTTTTTCCTGAAGTGCATAGCAGCCAAATGCTGAAGTATTTAGCTCTTTGATCCATATTTTAAAATACCAATAAATAATTGCCTTCCTATTTATTCACTGTGGGTTTTACTTGCTAAGGACACATACATGCATAATTGGACTTTTAATTATAAGTAGAAATGTTTCTATAAATATACTTGAAGACATTTTGGTGTTCTACAACCTATTATAATCAAAACACATTAAATGTTAACATAATTGCTGCTGCATATTTTGATGGGCTGCCTTAATCAAGGATTCCAAAAATGGCCTAACTCAGAAGTAACATTCAAGCTCTGTGTGATCAAAATCAAACTACTGATACCAAAACCCATCTTCTATAAGTCAAGCCCAACTTATTTGTATTTTTTGCTGCAAATCTTTAATAATGCATCATTTTATAATTGGCATGGCTCTGTGTCCTGTTGAAGCTATTAATAATTACCTTAAAAATAATTCTGCTTACACAGTGGCTTTGAGTTGCCAACATGTTCTACACATAGGCAGCATCCTCCTAAATTTTAGTGGATTTAATCAAAGTCAACATCCTATCTAATAAAAGAGTAATATACAGATTGGTCATCACTGCAACACACAATATAGCTGCCCCCATGTGGACACAAGATGGCCACCACAAGATGGCCAGCAGGAGAGGGCAGTTGGGAGGCACCCGGCCTGCAAGGGAGGGCAGTTGAGAGGGACCAGGCTTGCAAGGGAGGGCAGTTGGAGGTGATCAACCCTGCAGGAGAGGGCAGTTAGGGGTGACCAGGCTGGCAGAGGAGGGAAGTTGGGGGCAAACAGGCTGGCAGGGGAGCAGTTAAGCATCAACCAGGCTGGCAGTGGAGTGGTTAGGGGGTGATCAGGCTGGCAGGCAGAAGCGGTTAGGGGCAATCAGGAAGGCAGGCAGGCAAGCAGTTGGGAGCCAGCAGTCCTGGATTGTGAGAGGGATGTCCCAGATTGGAGAGGGTACAGGCTGGGCTGAGGGACAACCCCCCGCCGTGCACGAATTTCGTGCACCGGGCTTCTAGTATAACCCATAAAGAAATATCCATGATATGGAATCAGTGGTCAGTATGATATTCCCCTATCTGGACAGCTATTGTTGAACTTGTGCCTTAATCCTCTATCATATACTTGAGCCATGTTGAAATTCTTCACAGTGTCTAAATTTTAAATAATCATTTCCATCACATAAATGGTCACACTCAGATCTCTTGGAAAACTGAAGAAAGAAGGGAGAGGCATTGGAGAAAATTAAGAAAACTGATTTCTGACTTTTTTCCATGGTCCTCAAGTTACCCCTGAATAATGAGTTAGAAGCTTAGAAAACATGCCTCAACTTTTTCTAGGGTGTAAGTATCTCAGAGAAACATTAAAATATTAGGTTGGAAAAGAAGCATAAGGCTGGATTTCACTTAGGGTTGGATTTTATTAATCCAAGCCAAGATTGAAAAGGATGAATTAAATAAAGGCCAAGGAGAAGCTAGCTAAGAAATGGAACAATTTTTAAAATCCTGGAAAATAATATGGGAAAATTTTAAGCATTATGGAGGTCATTCAGGAATGTTTCAGATACTTCAAATAGTTTTGACAATCACGGCAGAAAACATATTTGCAAAATTGTGACAGAAAAAGGAGGTCTTGCCAATGTGAGTTTCACTATAAAGTTCACAGTGTTTTCGTAAAACCTGATTTTAGGACATGGCAAGTCATGCCATGGTAGGAAACACTCTGAATACAATTCTGAGGTTAAGATGGTGCAAATCCATCTTGGGAAGATTCTAAAGTATTAGGGAGTAAAAGGACAGAAAGAAGAGAATGGTGGTTACACATATATAGTGTTTAATTACTAGATTATGCAAGCTCCATGTTTACTAGAAAGGGAAGTAAGAATAGAAACTATAGAAGAGTTGTAAAAACTTTGGGATTTATGTTGGGTTTATTTTCCATGTTCTTTCTCACTCGTCTTTTGATTCCCAGCATCAGATATCCACAACTTTAGCAGAAATACAATTCTTATAGACTCATCTCTGAGGAGACATAGTGGTGCGCTCTTCCACTAAGGCATTGATTCGGTGGTTTCAGAGGAAAGAAATACTTATAGTCCAAGAGAATATGTGTTCCTTAGTGATGCTATATTAGGTATAGTTTATTTCAATGTGGTATGCTTTTTATTTACTCTATTAACATGCTCACAAAAGCCACTGAGAAACTGAAGTAGTCCAATTTAGATTTACGAAGTGATGTAATACAAGCAACCTCTACTTTTAAGTACATGATAGCAATTTATTTCTCAAATGTATCTTCTATGTTCAGTGGAGTTGACTGATCACTCAAAAATATTGACTAAGTTAATTGGGTCAGTATTTCACTGAGGAACATCATACTCATATGGGTCCCTTACATCTGTTCACTGCTTTCTCTAAGATTGTCAAGAGCTCATTAAGTGAAGTCATACTTAAAATCTTATCCCCCCCCCTTTATTTAATCAATTTCATTTTGCTCATGAATACTTTATTGGAGCCTAAGACAGGTGCACCAAATTTTCCTTTGTTACTTCACCTCAAGCCTAGATTCTCATGATCAGACTAGAGGCAGTGTGTCTATGGTTAAGAGCTCTGACACAAAAAGGCTAATATATCACCACAAAAAGGCTTCACAATCTGGATTTAAAGAGAACCTATGTATGTTTTGAAGTAGGTGATAGCCCTATCAGATATTAAAAGACTCTATAATTAAGACTTTGTTGTATTGACTTATAAATAGAATGGTGGACCAATTGAAAACCATCAAAATCCAAAAATAATTAAAATATAGTATATAATATAGATGGCTATTTTCAAATAGATAATAGCATAAAAATTATCCAATTCCTTATACCTTACTCAAGAAAATGTTCCAAGTGGATAGTAGAGCTGAATATTAAAAATGGAAACACCCAAGTATGTGTTGGATAATGCTTTCAACTTAGTTAAGATTTGGAATTTTTTTTTTTTCCAGAATCTCCTCACCATAAGTTGGTTAGTTGACCAAAAGAGAAAGGCCAGAAAGATAAGTGAAACAATTACTTTGCACACTCATTAGTCATGTATGATGACAGACAGATAATGAGTACCAGTGGGTCACAGATTTCACTCACCCCCCTCCGCCCCATGTATCAGTCCCGCAGGACAAAGCAGTGCCATAACCACCACCAGACTTGTTGCTGTGGACAGCACAAGCAGAGGCTACAAAGAGGCATAGATATCCCCACAAGCTCCCTCTGTGGCCTCATTTTTGTGACTAACCATGATTGACTTACTGAATTATTAGCCTGGAAACGCTGACTTGTCCACCTGTGTGAGAATTTCAGGTGGACCAATAGTAACTTCCTCTGATCTTCTGATGCCTGGTTTTAGACCTTCACTTCCTCAGCGGCAATCACCTCACAGAAGGTCAATTTCTTTAAAATACATCTTTTCTCTATAATGTTTGTAGTGGTCCTGCTTCCCCAACTGAACTCGGACTGGTGAATCAGTACTTGGAAATCAGGTGCTTTCAGATCAAACACATACAACAAGTGGCAATGATTTGAGATGAGAAAGTTAGATGAGGCACATCTCATATTTATATTTGATAGAGTGTTGTGACCAAGGTGACTGTTCCCATAAGAAATCTTAATATCAAATATTGAGAATAATATGGCTTTTATTTAAAAATTATTTCTATAAGAGAGAGCAAGGATCTTTTCTTTAGAAATGAATAGAACACGTTTTCATGTTTATAACCATTCCTTATTTGACTGAGATTTACATAAGGAACTTCAAAAACTAATAATTCTTAAAATTTCTTCCAGTTTTATTTTCCTGTATTTTAAGATTTTAACTTGATAGCATCAGATGCTAGGGATGTATCATTTACAGTGTTGTATAATTTGTGCTCCAGGAGAAAACAGTTACTATAGTAGAAAGGCTACTATTATTAGGCTAATTCAGAATACTTATATCATAGATTCCTATATAAATTTATTTTTTAAAGCTTAGCTTAAGATACTCTTTTGATATGTATTCTGAAATAGAATATCCAATTACTATGGCTTCATGATAAATTATTCAAAACTCAGTGGTGTAAAATAATCACCATTCTGCCCTTGGCTTCTATGGACGAGGAATTTTGACAGAGGATACTGGGCATGACCTGTCTCTTTTTAGAGTACGTGGAGTCTAAGCCAGAATGCAAAATGTTGAGAGCTAGAATCGCCATAAGGCTGGAAGTTGATGGTAGTTGAGAACTTATGTAAGTCTGTTGGCCAGAACAACAAAAAATAGGTAATCTGATAGGTGAGAAATAGTATCACTATATAGCTTTAATCTGTATTTCTTTTTTTATAGGCAAGATTATAATCATTTTTATGTTTCAGGATAATTTTTCTTCAAGTTATTTATCTCTCTGTTTTTTTTCTCTTATAATGTATTGGTCTTTTTATTCTCTACATTTAAAATCTATATATTGTGGATATTAACACTTTAGCAATGATATCATTTGGAAACATACGTTCTTATTTTATTATCTGCCTTTTTTCATAAGAAATAGTTTTATTTTTATGTCATCAAAATTACCATTCACTAATTGCAGCAATCCTGAGAAAGAAGAACAAAGTAGGAGGGATCTCAATACCAGATATCAAGCTGTATTACAAAGCCACTGTTCTCTAAACTGCCTGGTACTGGCACAAGAACAGACATATAGGTCAATGGAATAGAATAGAGAAACCAGAAATTGACCCAAACCACTATGCTCAATTAATATTTGACAAAGGAGGCAAGAGCATACAATGGAGTCAAGACAGTCTCTTCAATAAATGGTGTTGGGAAAATTGGACAGATACATGCAAAAAAAAAAATGAAACTAGACCACCAACTTACACCATACACAAAAATAAACTCAAAATGGATCAAAGACTTAACATATGACGGGAAATGGCAGCAAAATCTCAGATGTATACCTAAGCAATTTCTTCACTGACACAGCTCCTAGGGCAATGGAAATTAAAGAGAAAATAAACAAATGGGACTACATCAAAATAAAAAGCTTCTGCACAGCAAAAGAAACCATCAACAAAACAACAAGCCCACTGCATGGGAGAACATATTTGCCAATGTTATCACCGATAAGGGTTTAATCTCCAACATTTATAGGGAACTCATACATCTTAACAAAAGGAAGATAAACAACCCAATCAAAAAATGGGCAATGGACCTAAATAGATAATTTTCGAAAGAAGACAGAAGGAAGCCAAGAGACATATGAAAACATGCTCAAAGTCACTAATCATCGGATAAATGTAAATCAAAACGACAATGCGGTACCATCTCACACCTGTCAGAATGGCTATCATCAAATCAACAAACAAGTGCTGGCGAGGATGCAGAGAAAAAGGAACCCTCATGCACTGCTTGTGGGAATGCAGACTGGTGCAGCCACTGTGGAGAACAGTATGGAGTTTCCTCAAAAAACTGAAAATGGAACTCCCATTTGACCCAGTGATCCCACTTCTAGGAATATACACCAAGAAACTAGAAACACCATTCGGAAAGGATATATGCACCCCTATGTTCATAACGGCACAATTCACTGTAGCTAAGATTTGGAAACAGCCTAAATGCCAATCAGCAAGGTCTGAAAGCAATGCAGAGTTTTAAAATTAATTATTAATATACTTTTTAATTGATTTCAGAGAGGAAAGGAGAGGGAGAGAGAACTAGAAACATCAATGATGAAAGAGAATCATTGATTGGCTGCCTCCTGCATGCCCCCTACTGGGGATTGAGCACACACCCTGGGCATGTGCCCTTGACTCTAATTGAACCCCGGACCCTTCAGTCCACAGGCCAATGCTCTATCCACTGAGCCAAACCAGCTAGGGCTAAAATTACTTAAGTTAATGTAAGTGCAGACACAAGTTATATCATGACTGGTCAGCAATGTTCAGACATGGAAACACAAATCATCTCATGACCAGTCAGCAAGGTGTTCATGGTTGATAACTTTTTGTGTGTGAAGGGCATAGTGTAAATATTTAAGGCTTTGTGGGCTATCTGGTTCTTGTTGTGACTACTAAAGTGCCCTATTTTGCTGAATCCTGTTCTCCTCCAACACCTTGGTTTTATAGATAAGCTCCTCACAGTAATTTGCTTATTAGATGAAAGGACATAGAAGACTGAGTCATGAGCGATGCAGAACACTGGATCAGAGAATCATGCTCAGAGAGCAGAACAGTGCAGTGAAGTAGAGAACTTTCCTTTGGAGATACAGAAGTCAATGAACTGGGAAGTCCTCTCTACAGATGTAAGATCTGGGACTTTCTCCAAAGGAGGAAAACATAGTCTCCAGTAATACCTGAAGTGGAATAACAAAATTAGAATGATAAAGTGTAAAACTGTATGATTTACACTGCTTATTTTAAATAAATTCAAACTAAATAATAAATATATTAGAAAACAGAGGAAATTTTTTTTATCACTGAGCTTGAATAGTTTAGGTTTCTTGATTTTAAATTGGTCATATTAAAATTGAAATGATTATTATGAATCCAATGTTGAAAATGTTTTTGCATAAAGCAAAGTTACACCAAATATATATAACAGTGTGTGGCAAGAAACTGCCGTGTGCTGCTTTTGAAATAAATTATAAATTTGAACTTGAATTCTGATATAAAAATTTTTAATGGAAAATATTTTCAATATGTTAGGAAAAATATTTTTAGAATTATTCCACAACTGTGAATTTTCAAAGACACTTTTCTGGCACATGTTCTGAAAATTAATCATAATATTTTTTTTGGGGGGGGGGGAAGCTGTACTCTATATCATGTGAATAGGGCATAATTCCAGGTTCTTATTTTTCATAGAGGAAATTACTTTAAAATTTTTCTTTGAAGAGAGCAAAAAAAATGAGTATTTATCCTGAATATTTTACTTGCATTTTAAAAGTCTAATCATTTAATATATTTCACATATATTCATATATGCATATTTCATAGTGCATTTAGAAATGCTACCCTTCCTTTTTTTCTTTATTGATTAAGGTATTACATATGTGTCCTTATCCCCCCACTCATGCCCTCACCCGTTGATGTCTGTGTCCATTGGTTAGGCTTTTATGCATGCATACAAGTCCTTTGGTTGATCTCTCCCCCTTACCCCCACCCTCCCTTACCTTCCCTCTGAGGTTTGACAGTCTGATCGATGCTTCTCTGTCTCTGGATCTGTTTTTGTTCATCAGTTTATGTTGTTCATTATATTCCACAAATGAATGAGATACTACCCTTCTTCAAAAAAGTTTACAAACAAATTCTATAATATAGAGATCCCTGCTCATATCTATTCTCTAGTGATAGTATGTGTTTGCATGTGTAGAAAGAGAGTGAGAAAAAGTTATGTATATTTCTTTAATGAGCTGCAATTTCTGCACTGTGATTCTAAGTCTAGTAGTTGTTCTATAAATTTCTATAATGGTACCTTTATTTTCTCAACTGGAGATGATGCCCAGCTGCTCTCACTAGCTGAGAATTGACCCAGTTAAATTCTGTAGTCAGTAATAACACTTAGCACTGTGATTATTATATCTTATGATCCATACACACTCATTAAATTTCAGTTTATATGATAATCTTGGTGTAAATGAGAGATACTTCAGTGAATTTAATTTTTCTCTTCCATATTGAAAAAGATAGTAGCACCAAGCTTTAGTCTGATTATTCACAGTGATTAAAATTACAACTGATTTTTGACAGAGAGAGTAGATAGTCCCCCAACTGTGACTCATTTTCCAAAAGGCCAGAGGCCTTTGGTTGAGTTTAGTATCTGGCAGAAAAAGCAGGACCTAAAGTCTAACTTGATGCATGCTTGTCAGATTATTTGCTAGTGCTATGCCCCTTCTGTGTAGTAACAGGGACCCGTAACACCAAACATAGTTTACATGTGTGCTGTGTGCATTTGTTTAAGTGAAGTGACTTACTATTTTGTCACATAGACTTTTGTTTGAAATGACGACGGAATGATGCAATTTTTTAATTAAGCAAAAATTAATACTTATATCAAGGACAATTATGATGCAATACCACTACACTGCCATTGCTAAAGCATTAATTTTAGTATGACCTTTAGGGTTTGCCAGTCGTACATCGGAGCTGGGTGGCACCACCTCAAGAGTCAATTGTGCACCTCTTTTCCCAACTCTGTTTTCTGATGCTCCATATGGACCACAGAAATTGTCAGATGCTTCAAGCCAAGGACCTCTCACCTATGAGAGCCCATTGTTAAATATTCACCACCATTGCATATGACTTAGTCAACTCACTTTTTTCTTTTGACTTCACTCTATTTACCTACGCCAGTGGTCGGCAAACTCATTAGTCAACAGAGCCAAATATCAACAGTACAGCGATTGAAATTTCTTTTGAGAGCCAAATTTTTTAAACTTAAACTTCTTCTAACACCACTTCTTCTAGCGCCCACTCAGCCTTTGCTGTCAGGGTTGGGAGTGAAACTACAATATTTTTTTCTGTGCTATTTACCAGAATAGAGTAGTCCTTGTCTAAAAGCTTTCTTTCTGTCTTGCTTGGCTGTCATTTTCCTGGAGATTGAGCTACAGAGAGCTGGCTTTGCATCTGCCTTCTGGCTTTTGCCAGTTGGCATTTCCAGGTTAGTGACTTCTCCAACACCCAGTATGGGATAAATAAGGCAAACAAAAGGAAACTCAGCAGTCATTGCTGTGTCATCCCTTGGTTTCCAAGTCCCTAAACATCATGCCTCCTTATCCACATTTCAGCTTCTTCTTATATTTGTTTTATATATAATTTTTAGGATTTTTAGTTGTACTTATTAGAGAAATAGGGAAAAGTGTAACTAATATATTGTGTCTGAGACTATTATCACCTCAAACAGAATGCCCTAGGTATTGCTAAATCCAGGTCATTTGCAGGCCACTGTGCGTGTGTGTGTGTGTAAGATGATTTTAATATTTAAGTCTGATATACTGACAGAAAAAAAAAGGGAAACTATTATGCAATGCCAAATATGAATTTGCAAAATGTTTTTGCGATGTGAGAGCATTACTTGGAAAAAATACATTATTTCCTCATTTATTTTTTAAGAATTTCAACATTCATTAAGGTTTGTGTATTTAAAAGAATTGTTAATTATTACTTATCTCTACAAAACAACATCACAAGGAAATTTAAAAAACTCCCCAAAATTAAAAAAAAAACATCATTTTGCACTTGATAAGTTCACCATTTTGTAAAGGCCTCCTTGATATCTATATGGATTCAAGTCATGATTGTTTTGCATTGGATCACTTATTCTGAAATTTTTATCATAAAAGAGGATAATAGCCTCAACAACCATTTTAGCCACTAGTTATTAAGAAGCAACAGAATAGAGGAACTAAGATTGTTTATTCTTGAGTCAAACTGACCAAGCATTTATTCCCTATCAAAATGACTCTGAGCAGGTTCTTGAAACATTCTATCACTCAATTTCCTCAAAATAAACACAGACCAAAGCTAGGCTCTAAATCTGTTTAAAGGCTACATCTCACTTTCACAATCATGAAGGGAGAAAATTGATACTTTACATTGAGTAACTAGAATCAGAAATGTATTTAACTTACAATTTTCAAGTTATTAGAGAGAATCATTTTTTCAGGTACATTTTAACTACATATATTAGGAGGAATGGATCATTACTCCTCCCCATGTGGCTTTTACTGACATAATAGGGGGCATGCTCATACACTGTGTGGAGATAGATAGATAGATAGATAGATAGATAGATAGATAGATAGATAGATAGATAAATAGATAGATATAGATATAGATCTATCTATCTATCTATCTATCTATCTATCTATCTATCTACACACACACACACACACACACACACACACACACACACACACACACACACACATTAGAGGCCTGATGCATGAAATTCGTGCAAGGGTTGGCCCTCGCAGCCCTGGCTGCTGCCTTGGTCCTCGCAACCCTGGCTTCATCCAGGTTGTCCAGATGGTCTTTCCACTGTTCAGTTGTTCTGTCGACTTGCATATTATGCTTTTAATATATATATGTCTCTCAAAATGTATAGCCACTTGGAATAATTATAAAGGCAGTGTTTATTAAAATACATTTCACTTTCAAAATTGAGCTATCAGCTCTTAAAGTGGGTATACAATTTTTGGAACACACATGTGTTATAAATTGATTGTAGTATTTTTAAAGGATATAGTTAGAAGTTTATTATCCTATATTATAAAAGCCTAATATGCTAAGTGTCCAGTTGTCTGGTTGGCTGTTCAACCAATCAAAGCGTAATATGCTAATGATATGCTAAGGCTGCTCAACCGCTCACTATGACATGCACTGACCACCGGGGGCAGTCAACCAGTCGACCAGTCAATATGATGTGCACTGACCACCAGGGGGGCAGATGCTCCGACTGGTAGGTTAGTTTGCTGCTGTGGTCCAGCTTATCGGGACTGCATGAGACAGGCTGGACATACCTTGGAGCCCTCCAGCAGTCCCTCCTCAGCTGGCCAACCTCCTGCATCCCTCCCTGGCCCCGATTGTGCACTGGTTGGGTCTCTCAGCCTGGCCTGCGCCTTCTCGCAATCCGGGACCCCTTGAGGGATGTCAAAGAGTTGGTTTTGACCTGATGGCAGAATGACTGGTCGCTATGATGCTCACTGACCACCAGGGGGCAGATGCTCAATGCAGGTGCTGCCCCTTGGTGGTCAGTGCGCTCCCACAGGGGGAGCGTCACTTAGCCAGAAGCCAGGCTCACAGCTGGTGAGCACAGCAGCAGTGGCAGGAGCCTCTCCTTCCTCCACAGCAATGCTAAGGATTTACAACTGACAGCTTAGGGCTCCCGGACTGCGAGAGGGCGCAGGCCAGGCTGAGGGACACCCTCCCCACCCGAATGCATTAATTTTGCACATTGGGCCTCTAGTATATTACATATATTAATATAAAATGCTCAAATAATAACATTCTCTTATTTAATTCTAACTTGTGAACCTAGAGTGACTTCAACAGTTATTAAAGTTTATTACAAATATGTAAAATTTTCCTTAAATTTAGTATTTAAACATCTCTGAAATTTTATTTTTTCACCAATTTGCAATAATATAGAAATCTACACAGCAACATTTTTAGTTTTTTCTATTTCACTTGTATGCAACTAAGTATATTAGATTTGAAAACTTCAGTAACCATGATGATGGTGAAGTAATTCATTAAATTGACAGTATACTTTAACTGTATGATTATCAGAAAAATTATGAGTTAGTCACTTATATCAGGTGTTGTAGTTCTCATGGTGTCCACATAGTATGTGCTGATGAGCTGCCTTCTCACAGTCTTAAAGCTGCTCCTGACATTTTGTAACTTAAAAAAAACTTTATCATAACATTTCATGAACTTGTATCACTATAATATCATCAGTACAAAAATGCATTTTGACATATGCTATTAAAAAACTAGAGGCCCGGTGCATAAAATTTGTGCATGGGGGGTGAGGGATGTCCCTCAGTCTGGCCTGCACCCTCTCACAATCTAGGACCGCTGGCTCCTAACCACTCACCTGCCTGCCTGCCTGATTGCCCCTAACCACTCTGCCTGTGTGCCTCATCACCCCTAACCACTCGCCTGCCTGCCTGATTGCCCCTAACTGCCTAAGTACAGAGTTATAAAATTATAATTTACAATGGCACTATCGTAAGGAAGCTACTATTAAAATGGTAGTGAGAGAGAGAATAAATCCCAAGAAGAATATTTAAAAGATTGAAACTAAGTTTTTTAAAACTTGCTGCAATTTTTAAGTGGCCTAGTCCTGGTCGTGGTTCATCATGGTCATTGACTTATTAGAAAATTTTATTCTTCACATTGTTTGGCTGTGCTAGTCCAATTCATGATTTCTCTTTTACCCTGACAATGACTATACTGCACAACAAGTAATGGTTGAATGGAACTGGATTAAGGAGAACTAATTAAGCCAAACCAAACTACTTGGGAAAAATACTTTTCATATGCCTTCTACCACCTGTTCACAGGCAAGAGTGGCCACAGGAAGATGAGTTTGACACAGAAGTCCAGGTGATGCTGGCCTGGATGAGGGTGATGATGCAGATGAGAGGTAAGAAGGGAGGGCTCTGAGATGTATCCTGGAGTTAGAAGGGACAGAGTTGCTGACAAGACTGGATGATATGGTGCTTCCAGCACCTGGCATGAGCGATTGGTACCATTTACTAAGACAGGTAGACTGCAAATGGAAAAGTTTTGGAAAGGGAAAGAGTTCAATTTTAATCATAATAATTTCAGAAGTACTTACAGCACTAAAATGAAAGTACTAAAATAAGTAGTTGCATATATTATCCTGGAGCACAGATAAGTGGTTTTATCTAGAACAAGTATTTGAGTGTCATCATCCTTAAGATGTGATCTAAAGACATGATGATAAATATGCTCAATCAGGAGAGAAATTCTGGAGATCATTCCCTAGTTGCCAAGTATGAATACTATTAATAAATATAGTAATAATGTTATTTTAATAGTTATTTTAATGTTATAGTAGTAGTAATATTTATTTTTATATTTATAAAATTATGGTATTAACACTATCAATGTTGATTAATATATTAAGTATTTACTAACATTTAATTAATATTGAAAGCACAATATTTGATATAGCTTGGTAGAAATTCAAGGCTCTAAGAATAAAGAGAAAATTTTTAATAGGATCCACAGGGTATAAAATACAAATCAACAAAAAACATAACAAGACAATACCATACAATCAACCATCTATTTACAAAGGAATATGGATAAACTACCAAAAAATAATGTACCCAATAAAGAAGAAAAGTCTAGACCCCAGTAGCCATAGGTATACAAGTTTTTGAGTAGGAAAAATTAAAGTTAAAATTTTATTGACTAGTTATATTTTTATTATCCATCTAAAAATAATAGTCATTGTGGTACCCTATCTCAAAGTTCTCAATTATTATTTTTACCAGAAAAAAACAAAACAAAACACGAAAATTAAAGGTTAAATCAACATGTACAAAATTGGAGTGGAGGACTTAGACTACATCACTGGCTTTAAGTACAATGTCAAACTATATGAAATTGCCAAAATTTGATTATTTTGATCTACCAAAAAAATGGAAAATTGACCTTTTTAAATAATGGAGTCAAAAGAAACATTCTAAAATGTTAAAATTTGTTCATTCAGTTTAAAGGTAAAAGAGACAAAAATCTCTGCTCTCATTGAGCTTAGATTCTAGAGTAACAAGAGATGATAGCTTGATCTAATGGATATCTAAACAGATTAGCAAGAGAAAGGATAAAACTTCCTGGATTTATCAATGGTCCCTCCAGGAGCTCTGGCCTCCAGAAATGTATATAATATACAGATAGGGAATGTTTACTTTTATTCCCCCAAGAAATACTTCTCTTATCACATATTAGAATTACATGGATAGTCATTTGTCTAGTTTATTACGTTTTTCCAAAGGGATAGTAAAATGTCTCTTATCTCCCAGAGAGAGCCAAGTGGCTATAGCTCACATAAGGTCTTTGGGCTAAACCCTAGGGAGCCAAAGAGACTGAAACATTATCTTTCTAGATATTTACATATCAAACAGGAGAGAGGCCAAGAACAAGGAAACATCTCTACCTAGCATAAAGTGAGACACAGACACTATCTAGCTCCTGAATACACTTTATTTAGCTGTATGATAATAAGGAAGATTCAGGACCCTTATATTCCCAAGGAGACTCTTTCAGAAAGGGAGAGGAACAGCTGCCTCTTTCCCCTTTATAACCAGAAAATAAGAATTTTTCTTCGTCCTTCTCCTACGGGGTATCCAAGAAACAGTAAAACAGTTGCCCGGGCACTTACCACATTGCTAGAGATAAGGACTATCTCTATATTCATTTATATCGTTTAAACATCTTTGAATCATTGAAATATATAAATCTCAACAAATTTTCAAAGCAGATATTATACAGGTTTTTTTCTCCCTTAGTGGAGTACAAAATAGAATCAATAGGAGACTGGTTGCATACATTATGAAACAGCACAATGAATTGTATTTTTTAAGAAAATTCTTATATTTCTGAAAATTTTATTCTAAAGAACTTTTTTTTTTCTTTTAACCTTTATTGTTGAAAGTATTACATAGGTCCTCCTTTTCTTCCACTAACCTCTCCCATCCCATTGTTTGTGTCCACGGGTTATGCATATATGCAAACAAGTTCACTGGTTGATCTCTTCCCACCCACACTCCCTGCCTTCCCTCTGAATACTCTAGAGAATTTTTATAGACACAAACGTAAAAGGAATTCTACTGTACTAATTACCTAGCCCCCAAATTATTAACTCATAGCCAGTGCTGCCCCACCCATAACCAATTCACTATTTCTCAAGCGATTAGAGATAACAGTAGCAACTACCTGCAGAATTGCTGACTGAAGTTGCTGTGGCTGGTACTACAAGCACCCCAAAGAAAGAGTTCCAGATACTAGCTTCTCCCTCTTGCCCAGGCACTCACAGAGCTGAGCCATGTTTCACCAGAAGCCATTAGCAGCAAGGTAGCCTAAGACACACCTCTTTTGCTAAGAAGCTATTCTTTTCTAGACCAATCAATAAGAAGTAAAGGGAACTGGACAATTCTTTTCATTTCAGTCATCTCCTTTTTATCTGTATAGCCAATTCAAGATTTTTCTTTTAGTTTTTCGGTGCCTGGTAAAAATCCTTAATCTAGTTGATATACGATAGTGGGTTAGAGAATTTGAAAAAGGCAATAAATTATTAAGTTTTGTCCACAAAAGCCATTCTGCAATAGGCCAAGGTCATTAGATGTATTCAAGACATCTGAAGTCCAAAAATGATAAAAATTTTCTTTTTTGTTTTAGAATAAATCATCATGGTATAATAATTTTACTCTCAACTTTAAAACTTGGTGGTTTATATAAGGCATAAAGCTGCTAATAAAAAGTATTTGTGATTTTCATATACACAATAAAATTATCTTGTATTTTTATTTACTATTAAGTAAAATGTTTAAAGAAGCTGTGAAATGATTCTTCTAGCCACTAGTTGTATTATTTGTTTACCCTAAACTTGAGTAAATATATTTATACTAATCACTCATATATGAGTAGTTAGTTCTATTTAGGTTGGCATTTAAAATTCATGATAGAATAAACTACATAATATTATTCAAGTCACAAAGTAATGTAGGCATAAAATACTATTACTTACAATAATCAATACCTGAGACATTGACTCAATTTAAAAAAAAACACAAAACAAATAAATGTCATTCACAGCAACAAAGGAATGAGGTAAATAATCATTTAAATCAAATCTATGACCTGGCTTTTGGAGCAGGTTAAGTTTGTCACAATTCTAAATTAATGGTAATTTATTATTGTGAAAAACAAAGCTGCATTATAGAAACCACTAATAAGTTTTCTAATGCTCAAAACATCAATCTCAAGTCACAAGAACCAACACGTTCATTTAAGTGAATTGGTCTGCGTGCTTCATGAACTTTCTAACCAAGCACAATCAATTCAGCAAAGCAGTAGAATAAAGGTACTTTCAGTATTAAAAATGGGTTGATCATAATAACTAATAGTTCTCCATGATTTAAAAAATGCCTTAAATGAGTCTTTATAATAATTTTAATGTTAATAATAACTTATAAACCAACATACTTTTAGAGAAAACATTTGATTTGCCAATCGCTTACGGCTATTAAACCATTACATCTCCCTTCCATTCCCAGGAAAATAGATGGACTATCTGCTGTCGAAACTTCTAATATATGTATGAATTTTCTTATGTTTTCTCTTCCAAAATTGTCAAGCTGTTTCATTTATCCTGATATCCTCTTTCAAGGTTGGGGTAGGCGTAAAAGACAGGGCCAAAGGGTGGTTTGGCCAAGCATTAGAAATAGCCCTGCATCTCACTTAGAGATGGCTAGTGAGTTCAATTAACGATCGCACTCTTTTCCTCCATTACTCAGCCTTTTTCAAGTGACATTTTGAATTTATCATCCCTATGCACGAGATTTGTAAAAGAAGGCAAAGCAAAATTAAATTCACTATTAACTTTGTGATAAGGAAGTAATTAGAAATGATGGTTCTGAGCTGCAGACTTAAATCAACCTATAAATAGATTATAATAAATCTGAAATAAATTGATTAGCTAGTACTCTTATTTAAAAAGAACACATCAATTTAAAAAATTTTTAAATGGGCCTCACTATTCTGTATTTATCTCTTGATCAGTCCCAACATTACAAATTCCTATTGGAAAAAGACAGGTGGCTGGCTCTTTGACGGATTGGTCTACAATATCACCATTACAGAAAATCGTCAACCTTTTGATATAGTTATCCATGACTGCCAAGCTCTGGAATAATGTGATTATGGTAACAGAATGAAATGGTTGTGCTCTTGAAGCAATAGGTGGCTTTGCCTAGTGCGGATGATTTACTGCCAAGGGATGCATTGGTCACGCACAAAGCAACCATAGTTAAACTACACTCTGAATCAGTGGTTCTCAAAATTGGTCAGAAGTCTCATCAAATGCAGCAGCAATAACAAGACAGATTTTACTCAGTTTGAAATTCGCAAACTGAAGTGCAAAGGCTGCTTTTCAAAATAGGGTTATTTTAAGAATTTTGTTTCCTAGCAAATCCTTAAAATATAGCTTTTTTTTTTTTTTTTACTAAATGCCATAGAGTTAATTATTTGCCACACCCTTATTAGTGTCTAAATTGAGGGAATTTTATTTGTTATTTCAAAAAATATATGTAACAAATGCTTAGCATGCACTGGGCAATTTTCTGCTCACTGTGAATAAGGAGGCCCAAGTTTTGCCCCTCATGAGACTTAGATTTTATTGGGGAAAACAGACAATACACAAATCATTAATAAAAAGATGATATCATTTCCATTGGCATAAAGCACTCATTAACT
This sequence comes from Cnephaeus nilssonii, assembly GCF_951640355.1. NCBI lineage: Eukaryota > Metazoa > Chordata > Mammalia > Chiroptera > Vespertilionidae > Cnephaeus > Cnephaeus nilssonii. Next base: position 42,027,203 of record NC_137076.1, read on the forward strand.
ATTGAGTGACATGGGTAGAAAAAGACTTTCTGAGGAAAAGACATTTGTGTAGAGACCTAAGGAAAAGAGGGACAGATATAAGTAGAGAGAACGTGCCTACACAGCAAGTAGAAAGGCCTGTTCAAGGACAATATGATGCAGCAGGATATGTGGGGATAGAGATTAGAAAATGTGATTGAGGGGAAAGAGTAGGACTAGCTTTGTGGGGCCCTCCAGTCCATCACAAACTACTGAAACATTTCAACAAGTTAAAAATACTTTACCTTTAAAATAATGGGCAAGAACGGGAGCAACTAGGAGATCCCCTGCCCCAGCAATATAGAAAAGAGTTAAAAGTTGTGAGGAATAAGTGGACAGCACTGAATGCGAATCAAACCCACAACCTAGGTATGTGCCCTGATGGGGAATTGAACTCGCCACCTTTTGGTGTTTAGGACAATGCTCCAACCAACTGAGCTGAGGAGATCACACTGCAAGTTAGACATGTATCTAATCACTATGTCACTTAGTTGTACACCTGAAACTAATACTGTATGTCAACTGTAATTGAAAACTAAAAGGTTATTTTAAAAATAAATATATAAAGTAGTATTTGGGAGGCAAAGCTTAGCTTGATACCAGTGCACATAAACATCAAGGCATGAAATCCAGATGTCACTGACTCCTCTTTTGTTTGTTACACACTGGCAATCTACAATAATAAAAGCATAATATGCTAATTAGACCTGACGTCCTTCCGAACGACCTTCCTGACAAAGCTGGGGCTGTGAGGGAAGCCAGGGTCCCAGCAGCCAGGGGAAGGAAGGCCTACTCTTGCACAGATTTTGTGCATCAGGCCTCTAGTTCTCATATAAAAAAAAAAATAGAGAGAAAAGTTAACTCAATAAACTAAGCAACCAAATTAAGAGAGCATCATGCTTCTTAATTTATGCCAATATTTGGTGCTAGATATTGGGGGGAGGTGGCAAATTTAATTGTGTGAAATGATATCTCAGTATTTTGCATTATATTCCCTTGATCATGTCTGAACCTGTTTCAGTTTGTTAATTGGAGTAGTGCATACCATCCAGGAGCTTGGGCTATTGGATTGTCATTTTCTCATGGATTCCTAAAAGCTCTTTAATAGATTCTGGAGACTAATCTTTTGTGAGTCATGTGTTTTTCCAAATAACTAGTTCCCCTGTCTATGCCTCTTCTTTTTATGTCATGATGTTGTCTTGTAGAATACAAACATTTCTTAATGTTTTATTTAGTAGCATTGACTAATCATTTTCCTCTTTAAAAATGACTCATCTTGTTGCTAAATAATAAGTTATTTCCCCATGTTTTCTTCTAAAGTTTTATAGTTTTGTTTTTCATATTTAGTTCTTTTTTGTACCCAAGATATTTTGGTTCATGGTGAGAGGCAAGATTACAATTTTTTATTATTTTGTAAATGTCAGCTATTTTGTTCATTTTATTGAAGAGTCTCTTGCTTCTATTTATCTGTAAGATCACTTTGTAATGTGTAAATCATTCCAAGAGGTGACAAATACTTTGGCTTACTATTTTGTTTCCTTGATCAATAACCTACTGTTTAAAATATTATCCCTTTACAGTCATCACTAGTAGCTAGTAGCATTTGAACTCAATCCAAAAATGTCTCCAAACATTGTCAAATGTGCCCTTTTATGGGAAAAAATCACCACTGGTTAACCCACTGTTTTAGACCAGTGAATTTAAAATTATAATCTTAAATTGAAATGTGTTTATACAATTCCTGTGATGGTTATTTTTATGTACCAACTTGGCATGTCCATGAAAGGCCAGGAAAACACTGGAAGTATTGACTTTGGAGTAACAAATAATTTTCAATGAGTTGGCAAATTTGCAAACATGGAATCTGTAAATAATAATGAGGACTGACTACATCCGACTGGTTCTGTTTCTGTGGTGGATACAATTTCTTTCGAAATTATTCTCTACATAAGATCAGCTTTGTGAGTGGCGGTAGGGGTAAAATTCATAAATCTGATTAATTTATGTCAAAGAGCACATCTTTGCTTTAAGTGATCTTAAAGTTCTGACAATAATTTATCTAAATTGTTTAGTATTTGTTTCCCTTTTCTATTAGTTTTCTCCTTTATAAAACTGAGTTAATCAGGGGGCTAATTAAAACCACAGATTTGCTCAAAGCCATTATATAATGTCCACCCAATGTGGACAAAAGTGCAAAATGAGTTTATGTAATTTATGAATCTTCCCTGACTACCTACTAATTTCCTCATTCTCCCCCCCCCCCCATCTTATAAAAGATGGTCTGACTAAAGTACTATAATACCAGTATCTACATAACCAATTGCATTGGTACCATTAACATCAATTTTTAAATTATTGTCACATAGCTTTTGGAGAGCATATTAGAGTGGACATCATATTAAAATATTGCAGATTATTTGCATTTTAATCCCATTTTTGTAATTTATTATCTGTGACCTTGGGAAAATTACCTAATTTCTCTGAGTCTTGCTGTCCTAATCTGTACGTAACCTAAACTATAATTGTTCATTCTCAGGGAGTTTTACTGTCAGAAGTTAGCTTTTCTCAATGAGTCATTTCAGCCCCTTCTAATTAGCTCCCTAAGTTTCTGATTAACATGCTCAGTAAAAGGCCCCTTCTGCTGCTATGCTCTGTCAGCTGTCCAAACGCTCCTGATAGCATCACTTGCCTGATTCGTTTCCTAGACTTGAAGACAGAAAATAGTTTCTCCTCATCTACTTTATCTGATGTTGAGCAAATCCTTTCTCTTTCATTCTCCACAGTACTGCAAAGACCATAGACAATCATTTTTAATCCTTAGGATTGGATTAAAATGAAAAGTATGACAACACTGTAATAATTTCCAAATATTACACAGGTCTATCCATATCGGGGCTCTTACTGAACTGTCCCCTCCAATGCTCCTGCCCACCTCCCAAAACACAAGTTACAGCTCACAACTTAGAAAGTGCCTTAGGTCCTCAGCGTCCATCACAGAGGAAGGATGGAGTTTTGTCCTCACAGTTTTATAACATGTAATAATTTACTGTCCCAGGATTAAACTTTTCTAGAGTGAGGGACTTTGACAATTTTCCTTCTCTATAAGAGAGCCCCTCATGCTCATGTACACGCCCACCCTCACACACAAACAGGGTGTGTTGTGTCCATAAACACGCAACCAGATAATGTAATATATCTATTTCCCAAAGTCTGAAAATTTCAATCTTAAGTAGTTTTATTAATGGGGATATGAGTTAATTGGGCTACAGTGCTTAATCCCATTTTATCAATATTCTCATTTAGTGTTACAAAATGTGAGTGTCAATATCACCAAGAAATAAATAATAAGTATAAAATGAGCATAAAAGTAGCTACTCAAGAGGGTATTATGTGGAAAACATCACATATTTAATTTGTTCTCAATTGATGGTACCTAATGATAATGATAAAAATAATACATTAACAAAGTAATTAATAAATGGACTTACATCTCTGCTCTCAAATGTGAAATATCTTATCATCTCCTACATGTTAAATTTAAGATTTAGTCCAATTGTGAAATCAATGGCTTTGTTTTCTTTTATAAAGGATTTTCAGCTTATAGGGAAGTGGTTTTGCTCATAGGCAGTGTTTTAATTGATTTAATTTCTCACACTTAGTCTTTAAGCAAGTTTATCCTAGGGGCAAAGCTCTTACCAGAGAGGAATTTCTGCTATGCTTTTTTTTTTTTTTTTTTTGTCTAAGGTAGAATTAAACAAATATATGGAACGAAGTAGTAACTGAAAAGAAAGGCAAACTCTGGAACAAAATTGTGCCTCACTCTCAAATAATTCTACACATAAGGTCCCCATTTCATCCCTGAGGAGTCCTGATATGAAAGAGACCTCTTGCCAAAATCAATTCACATTTAGATGGTCAAGTGAGGGTGGTAGAGAGTGGATGTGGTGGAGAGGGATGGAGATGACACAAATTCAGTCAGATGGTTGTAATCTAGACCTAAAAAACAGAATTAAGAGAGATCTTGGCTAACACCTGGTCCCGAATTACATAGGAATTGGGGCCAAGTATCACTGGGATTAGGGCTCCTGCTGCCCTTATAATTCACTAGTCAATAACCCCCACACAAGGGTATATGACAAGTCCCATCCAGTGGTCAAATGTTTCTCAACAATTGCAGTTTACACATCAATTATAGGCTACACAATAAACATTTTCCAGAATTATACTCAGCATATTTGGGTTATAATATACAATATGTAGCAACTACAATTGGACTCTCATTTTATCTTAGATCTAGTATAGTCCTATAATTTTCTTGATTTAGTTATGCAAGAAATTTGACCAAGTGTCAAATCATCAGGCATCTCTGAAGCCAAGGCAAAATATTACTGTTGAGATGGTAACATTTTTCTTACAATATTTGGCACCTATTCAATAAGCTAAAATTCTATGGTCTGCATCTGTAACATTAAATATAGCATGCTTCAAATTTAATAGCTAGTTAATCATAAATTGGTTTAATTAAGGATATTTAGCTCCAAATTTAAAACAGTGTATGGTAAAAATGCTAATTTGACAGATAATTCCACAATTTCGATTAGATCAAAATTATATATTTAAGACAACTGGAAATTAATCAGACTGTTGTAAATTTTAAGTGACTTTAAATTAATTGAAAGATTTCAAAAGTACCCTAATCAATCTCAGATGAGGAAATGAAAATAAACCAAATTGTACATAATGCACAGAGGGGAAAAAGGATGTTTTTCTATAAATATTCAGTATTTATCATTTTTAATTAAAGTTTAGTACTTTGTATGTTAAATTGAAAAAAATAGAGTTCTAAAAATAAAAATAAAGTCTTGACTTACTATGATAAAAAACAAATGGAATAATCATACTCTTCGTACTCTTTCCTGAATTTTAAAGATTGAAAGACAGGCCATCTCATATTATAACTCTAGAATTCAAAGTCAGATAGTAAGAATAAAAACACTAATATTTCAAGCCTGTTAATTCCTGCCTTAACCAATTTACTCTTATCTCCTCCTCAATTCTTTCATTATTTGCAAAGGTAATAGCATTTTAAAGCTAATAAAATGCAGCAACAGAGGTAGTAAAAACTGCTCAGAAGAAAAAAAAATAAGAGGCTTAGGAGGACGGACTCAGTTGATAAGAATGGAAAAGATAACTTTTAAAAAAGGTCATATGGACCATGTGAGGCCAACAGGGGTAGCTGCCACAATCATCTAAACTAAGGGTACACATGTACACACATACACACACACAGGCTTTTTCATAGAAGTTGTAATATTTCTCTTGGTTTAAAATTGATTGAAGCAACTCAAATATTGTGAAGAGGAGCAAACATTCCCATTTCTTTCAACCTGTCTTTGTCTTTCCAAAAAGTACCTACTACCTATATATTACTATATGCATGGTATTCTGTAGATGTCTGGAAATATAATGCTATGTAGGAAAAACAATTGCAAACCACAGTAAATACCCTTCATATTGCAATAGTATATATATATGGACACACAGTTTTTATCCTATGTATTAAAGAGCTAGTATGCTACTTAGACCAAACAGCAGAATGTCCTTCCTGGCCGGCCCTCGCCAAGGATGCGAGGGCTGGCAGAGACAGCCAGGGCTGCGAGGGCACAGCCCCTGGCACAAATTTCGTGCATCGGGCCTCTAGTATACAATACGACCTTTGAATTTTAAATATGCATTTGCATATATATAAATATGCTTGGTCACCTGGGCCAAGTTTGGACATAGAGAATAATGCCAATATTAGTTTGAAGCAGTAACATTGGCCTAAAGAAAACTGGGTTCTTCTACTGTATGGGAGAACATATTTGACAATGATACAGCTGATATGGGTTTAATTTCCAAATATACAAAGAACTCATACACCTCAACACCAGGAGGACAAACAATCCAATTGAAAAATGGTTAAAGGACCTGAATAGACACTTCTTTAAAGTAGACATACAGATGTCCAATAGACACAGGGAAAAAATGCTCAAAGTCACTAATCATCAAAGAGATGCCAATTAAAATGACAATGAGGTATCATCTCACACCTGCCAGAATGGCTACCATCAACAAATAAGTGCTGATGAAGATGTTGAGAAAAGGGCACCCTAGTGCACTGCTGGTGGGAATGCAGATTGGTACAGCAACTGTGCAAATTAGTAAGGAGGTTCCTCAAAAAATTAAAAATGGATCTACCATTTGACCCAGTGATCCCACTTCTTGGAATACATCCTAAGAATCCTGAAACACCAATCAGAAAGGATATATATACATACACCTCTATGTTCATAGTAGCATTATTTATAATAGCTAAGATCTGGAAACAGCCCAAGTGCCCATCAATAGACAAGTGGATAAAAAAAGCTATGGTACATTTACACCATGAAATACTATGAGGCTATAAAAAAGAAGGATGTCTTACCCTTTGAGACAGCATGGATGGACCGGGAGGCTACTATGCTAAGTGAAATAAGCCAGTCAGAGAAAGACAAATATCCCATGATAACACTTATAAATGGAATCTAAAGAACAAAATAGGTCTAGAGGTATGGACACCTGGAACAAAATAACAGACCTTAGTGGCAGGGGCAAGAGGGGACAGGAAGATATTAACCAAAGTACATACATGCATAACCCATGGACACAGACAACAGCATGGGGTAGGCCTGAGCTGAGGCGAGGGTGGATAGAGGGGGGCAAAAGCGAGAAAATGGGAGTCATCTGTAATACGGCCAACAATAAAAAAAATAATAAAGTTAAAAGAGAGAACTGGCCACTATACTAGCAGTTAGCAGCTGTGCATCACTGCAGGTTGCCCAGGACCAAACCAGAGAGAGTTTGACCTGCATTACCACCATTTGTCCACCATCCAGAACTGTAATGTCAGTGCTGACATGTACACATAAGGAACTGTTGGACATTGAAATTGGGTCTCAAAAGAACTGTTGGCCCAGAAAGAAACTCACTACAGACTGATTCATTTGCCTGTCACCATAACCATTATTGCTTGTTTCATTTTCGGTTCTTATAAGTATATTTCTAATAACACATGATCTCACTCATCTAGGGGAAATAATGAACAACATAGACTGATGAACAAGAACAGACCCAGAAACAAGGAGGCATGGATCAGACTGTTGGGCCTCAGAGGGAGGGTAGGGAAGGGTGGGGGTAAAGGGGAGAGATCAACCAAAGGACTTGTGTGCAAGCATATGACCCTAACCAGCGGTTAAGGACAACAGGGGGGTGGGGGCATGTGTGGGGAGGGGTGTGGGGTGGGAATGGGGGGATGAGGACAAATATGTGATACCTTAATCAATAAAGAAATTTAAAAAACAAAGCGAGAACTGGGCTCTAAAGAGTGAGTTAACACAATGAGATATGCATTTATGCCTTTCCAAAATAAGTGTGAGAAGGACTATACAATATAAATATATGTGATATGTTCACTGAATTTTTGAAAAATAAACATGAAGTAAATTTAGCACATAAAAATATGCAGGCAGCAATGACTACTCATTTAATTTAATTTTACACACTAGGGTAGTCTGTCTGGTTAGGAGTCCATTATGTACAAGCAAAGCTTCCTGAGGTCTGCGTGTTATCATCCTGTCTTCATTAAGCTCCATTTGGCAGGGTGAAGAGGGAGATAAGAGTCCTGAGAGCAGAAGGAGATTGTTCTATCTGAAGATGCATTTGCAGCTCTCCTGGAATTGAATCCAGTTATTAAACATATTTCAATGTCCCTCATAGGAGTTTCAGTAAATCTAAACAAAATTCACCCCAATGCCCCCATTTTGGCAGCTAAAAACTGTAAAATGTGGTAGCCTCAGTCACTGTGTGCTAGAATAGTACATGCTCCTAATTACAACGGCTAGCATGTACTAAAGTGCAGGGGACATTTTTTGATCGGAGTGTAATGGCAAGATGTGTATTGAGAGTGAACAATGAATAAGGACATTAACTCATTATGTTCTGCCCTAAGAAACAGGTTGCCCACAACAACTGCTGATTTCAATCTTACAGGGGAAGGAAAGATACTTAAAGCTCTCCAGAGAAGCTGGACAAGAATCATGTCAATTATATTTACTTCATAGAGAAGATGGGAACTGAACAACCTCAATTGGAAAATCCAAGCTGGTAATATGAAATCAAATTACCACTTACTGCATTCCCAGCTCAGCCCTTGTCTCAGAGCCATCCAATGGTCAACCGGGGGACTAAGGAAGCAGCTTTGCTAAAAATTTTAAGACGTTACATTTATGATGATAGTTGCACAACTTGGCACATTTATTAAAAATCATTGAATTGTACACTTGAGATGGGTAAATTATATTCTATGTAAAATATGTCTCAATAAAGTCATGAAAAAGTTTAAGACATTACAAAGAGGAATAGGCTAGTGTATACTGGGCTGTATAAAGTGATTAAATAGTCACAAAGTTTATATGTGTAAAGATAGGTATAAGTGTGTACTTAGAGTATTTGATCATTTTTTTAAAACTCCAACCTCAATATTGCAAAGTTATTTCAGCAATGTTTATAAAATTAAATAAATTATAATAATGATGAAAAACATGCTGATAGTGAAAACCTCACAAATGAACCCAAAACAGGAGTTCCTCTTTTGTGTCTGAGTGCATTTAACAGGAATGCCAAGCCATCCCAGGCAGAGCACTAACAATACAGAGCAGCGACTTCACCCTCTGACACACTTTAACCCATGCGGAGCTTCGTTATTTTGAATACCCACTGAAAAGCACAAGTAACACGTTTATAAAACATGTTAGTAAAATTTTGCTTCTTCTTTGAAATACTTCATTGATCTAGAAACCTCTCTTAAAGTGCCCTTTTAGTTTCTCTGCTCAACTGTAGTGTCAGGCCAAGCTGTGTTGTGTCCTTGAACGCAATCCACACCAGTTCACGAACACATTGAGCCATATCCCTGTTTGCTAACCCCCAATTGACCTGTCTGTATTTATTAAGACTCGACTGTTAAAAACATCTCTGTCTTTTCCTAAAGAGCCATTCACCTATGGAAAAGCCACCCTGATGACCCATGATACGGATCATCTTTCCAGATGCTTATTTTCCTCGAGTACATCTTTGACCCATTTTTTTAATTTTGTTGTTTTATTTTTAAATTTTAATGAACTTTTCATACCTATTTTGAATCACAGTCCTTTATCTGATGTGTCTTTTGCAAATATTTTTTCCCACCACCTTATAAATAAGCATTGGCTAAGGACAGTACTTACTTAATACTCTTCTCATAGGGGAATTTTTTAAGAAAATAGAAAAACATTTTGTAGAAAGTAATAAATATCTATTAAATATTCCCTACTTCAGTCCTTTGATCTTAATGATGTCTTATTGGTGTGTATATATGTGGTCAATATTCTATTATTCTGGTAGCATAAATAATTTTATAGAATTTTTATTTTCTGACACATGGAGATGGATAGAGATAATCTAAAAGGTTTTGTGTTAATCGTGTAGGTAATATTTGACCATCTAATCAGTTTAGAGTATTCTATGCTTATCATAATATAAAATCACACTGTTATTCCAAACAATGAATAGGTGATTTTACAAATATATGCTGTAAATTATTCTTTTTAAGGTATAAAAATGTGCACTGCTTGAGCTGACATAATTAAATTGCCTATGTATCTAGATGGCTTTTTAATAATAAAAAGAAAGCCACGGAGAATTTAAATTATTTGCTACATTCATTGAAATGGGGAATTCAGTGGTACCTATTCAAACTTATTCATTCTGCTACTGACAGCGGGAATAAAAGTATTAGCATTTTAGAGCGATTTTTAATGCAACGGATTTGTTATTGGTTTCTGTTTGAAATACTGTTCACTAGTTGCTTGGAGTATCATAATTACATGAAGTTATAACGGTGTTACAAGGAGAATGTTTCTGCCTCCTGCTTAACAGCAGCCACCTTGAAAAATAAGCTCCTTGTTCATTTTAGTGTCAAATTGGAAATTGTCCATTTACAGTCTCTGCCAACTAAATATTGCCTCTTCCTTAAACCTAAAATGCCACCATATGACAAACCAATTACTCTTTATCTTCATGCCCAGCTCCTGTCTGCTTGTCATTTTTGTTTTCACTTATCCATATGTCTATGGAAGTGGCTACATATTGTACGTCAGAGGCGAGAGAAGAACACGACTCCTCCTGTTCAACGGTCATTTTTAAATATGACGATACTTATTCCTATTTCATTGTTATATTGAACACAAAAGAACTAGCCAAGAAGGATCCTGTAGTAATTTTTCTAGATTTCTTTTTTTTTGTGTGTGTAAATTCTCACAAAACTGAAAAATCCTACAGAATGTATCTGTGCCGTGAAAGATACTGCATATAAATGTTTGTGGAAAAGGGAAAATTAAGCATCCTTTTAAAACCTTAAAAGAGAGAGACTTTATGTCAGCTTAGTTTAAATATAGTATGTTAATATTTAATATGCTTTTTCAAAAATCTCTAGACCTCTCAGATACACCATTAAAAGCAATAATCATTTCTAAGCTATTTAAATTATGGTTTAAAAGTTAGGAATTAAAAACCAGTATGGTGATAGAGTAAGGAATTCAGAAATTGTGCCCCTCTGTAAAAAGCAATAAAAAGAAAAACTGGGAAAAGCTGTTAGGACCAATATTTGGGAATGATGAAAATTAACCAAAAAGCTGTCAGCAACCTGGGTACTGCTTACTCAAGAAAAAAGAACTTGGTAAGAACAGTAATGTTTGTGGCATTTTTAGTTACCTCATTACTATCTTCTTTTTTCCAACTTAGTAGAAACCTTAAAAATAACAGTTCCGATTATCACACGAAGAAGAATGGACCTCATTCACAAAGAAGTTTAGTTTTTTTGTTTTGTTTTAGTGTGTTTGTTTGTTTGACCTGTGTGGTGGCTTAAAAGGCTTGTCTTTATTTCACCTAACTCTGAACTTGCGCAGTGCTAAAGCTGCAACTCAGAGTGAAGGGCTAGATTGCATGTGTGGAAACTATTTACAGGGAAATTTTTAAATTACTGCTGCCTGAGGTGATAGAAAACCATTGGGGCAAGTAATAGACTAACTAAAAATTGAGAGGAAAGTCTGGGAAAAGAGATGTTTCTAAATACTTGGAAAGACTCTTAAAAAATATAATCTGATATCCAGAGTTGCCAAATCAAACTATTAAAATGTATCCGCTTCAACCAAAAAGTATGAGGTATGCAAAGAAACAAGAAAATATGGTTCATATACAGGGAGAAGAGTTATCAATAGAACCAACCTTTGTCAAGACCAGAAATTAGCCCTAGTTGGTTTGGCTTAGTGGATAGAGCGTAGGCCTGCAAACTGAAAGGGCACATGCCCAGGTTGTAGGCTTGATCCCCAGTGGGGGACTTGCAGGAGGCAGCAGATACACCATGATTCTCTCTCATCATGGATGTTTCTATCTCTCTCCCTCTTCCTTCCTCTCTGAAATCAATAAAAATATATACATATTTTTTTAAAGACCAGAAATTAGATGTTGTAAACAAAAGCTATTTTAAAAAATCTGTTCAAGAGACTAGTCCAAAATAGTAGTGTAGGAAGATCCTAAATCACCTTCTTTGCACACTCCAAATATACACCTACATACACAGCAATTCTCCTGAATAACAACTGAGGGCTGATTGAACATCTGCACAATAAACTTGAGAGAGAGAAACTACATAGAGAAGGGTGGGGAACCACAGGAACTCTGATCAGAGGTGCTGGTGAGTACCATTGTGTATAGTCCATCTCAACCTAGACAGTGTGGGTTAGAGCATGGTCCAGGACTGCAGCCAATGTGCAAAGCCAACAAGTGCATCTTTGGTCAATTCAGCCAGTGTCTGTTCCAGCCACAACTAGCTAGATCACCAGGGCACTACCACAGCTGTGCACCGGGGGTCACCCTGCCCCTGGTCAGCTGGACTGCCAGGGTGCCTCTGGAGTGGGTCACTCAGGAAACCGTGACCCATGCCTCTTCAATCTTCAGCCAGCAAGACTACCAAAGCCACCAGGCACAATCAGCCTGCACAGAGTTCTCCTCTACACAAAAGTCATGCCTACACATGGCCAGTTCTTCAAGTTCAAGAGAGGTAGCAGTTTTATCAAATCAATGAAAACAAAAAACAGAAAGTCAAACAATATGAGGAGACATCGTATTGTGCTCCAAATGAAAGAAAAAGAAAGAATCCAGGAAATAAAAAAAAACTTTTTATGATAGTGTGGGCAAAAATCTGACCTGAGTGGCTTCAGGAGAGAATGCAATGAAATCACTGGGAAATAGTGGTTATGGATAACTCACAGAAATTTTCTGTAAATGGAAGGAGAAAAAAAAAGTCAATGTTGGTGTAGAAATAGGGTCAAGAAAGACTTTTTAACATGACAAATAGCAGTATGTTGATAGAAATTATCAGAAAGAGTACTTGGTGCAAGAGACAGAGGACAGAGCTGCTTGCGTGGGTAGAAAGGAATGTCATCTAAGTTCCATGGCAACAGAAGAGAAGGCAGAGAGTTAAGGGCAGGTGGTGTTCGGATGAGTAGTGACAGCTTGTGGAGGCTTGTCTCTGCTTGCTTCAGGTTTCTTGGTAACATGGGAAATCAAGTTGTCATATGAAAGCAGGGAATGGGGATGAGAGTCAGAATTCGAAGGATAGAAGAGGTAGAATGAGCAATAGTCATCTCCCCTAAGCTACATCCTAATTCACTCAGACATTACCAAGAATGCTTTGACACTGTGAAAATGTTTTCTCCCACGTTTCTAAGTCTTCTTCTATACCCTACGAACAGTCTTTATAGAGTGTATTCCAAAATTAGGCATTAAAAGGCAGAAGTGTCTGTATTTGAATTAAAAAAAAATTCTTAAAGAAGCAAAACTATTCTGTTCCTTGTAAATATGAAGAGACCCTATCAGATTTTATATAATATTCTACAAGTTTTACCTAAGTTGATGTTCTTGAGGGAAAATGCATGAAATATTCAAAATGCCATGACTCAAGGTCACTGCCAAGCATTCTTATTTTATGTAGAGGTGCTACGTGCCTCCATTTGGCATTTTAAATTTGCATGTTTATAAGCCTCCAAACACAAATGATTCTCTGGCAGAAATATCTTCAATCTTATGCAGGTATAAAGAGCCTGTTTTTTCAAATAGGATCACCATCTTCTGATAAATTGTTGTTAACATGCTGAAAGTAATATCAATGTATATTTATGTGTGTGTATGTTATGTATGTATATATACATACATATATATACATAAACACATATAACACATATATATTTAAATATCCATCATAACCCCTAAAAAAAGAAAGAGGTAGGATTTGCCCACTTGAGAATGCTAGAAGTATCCTGTATAGTGAATATCATGAAGTCATAAATTTATAATATGAAGCAATTGTGGCTTGAGGGATAAATATTCAGTGTCTGGTATTACCTGATAAAGCCATATATATGTATAGCTCCATTTTATGTGATAATTACTGAATCTAGCTTAACATCTGCTCTTACCAGATAAACTGTTTTGTTTTTTTCATTTTGAATAAGGCAGTCATAATAATTCACAGCATTGTGAAGAATTGGCAAATAAAGGGGTCATGAGAGAGAGGGAAGGTGAGTAGGAAATTTTATTAGAAATTCCAGTCATAAAAAATGGTAATTAGGTTTTTTTAATATAAATTTTTACAGAATATCAATTGTATGTTTCAGCTTCATATTCTCTAAAATGACCTGAAAGTAAAGCACAATCCAAAGGCACCTGGAGGATTTCTGAACTATCCATTTTAGTCCTTGAATTTTAAAGTGACTTTTATCATCTTTCAAAAGAGCTGTGCATTTTCTCTATATATACTTACAACCAATAACTGAATAGGTTTCTCTATTTCCTGTTTACCTGCCTACCATCTAGAAGTGAGTGATAAGCTGAGAAATGTGTTTTAGTAATGAAAAAAGATAAGCTCTAAAGAATAATGTAGGGAGTTGTTCAAAGATATGGATGTAACAAATCCACTTTTACCTCTACAGAATTCCTTTACTTAGAATGATCAACTTTAAGTTGAATCTTTAAGCTACCTATGTCATAAATACCACATTATTTTTCCTTGGTATACTTCAAGAACTCATATTTACCTCAGATACCATCATTTTCTCAGTCTATTTTGAACTAAAACGGTGTGACTCCTTGCTGGCTGATCCATATCAACATTCAAGTTCCTAGTTTTAGCAAAATTGTCATCGCTTTTAAGTGTTATTTTAGATAAGATACAAAAGTCAAATAAATTCATAAATAGGAATATTAAAAGATTTACAAGAAAACAAAGAGGAATATTTAATCTTGAACTAGGAATGTACATTCTAACCTCAAAAGTGGAATATGAAATCAAATAAATAATTTTACATATAAAATAAAAAGTCTACACAATAGAAACAAAGTTTATCAGAAAACTAGAAAGGGATTTAAAATGTATATAACCAAAATATATAAATAATGTTAATAAATAATTGTTAAATAGCATTAAGAAATAATAAACATCCAAAACTAGAAAGAAAGAGAATGAAAAAAATTTTTCAAAAGAAGTAGGAATCTCTAATGAGTATTAAAATATGTTCAATCTCCAATTCATCACAAATATAAATTTTAAAGTAAGAATAAAGTAATACTGTTTTCCTACTAAATTAGCAACAATCTTTAAAGATGAAAGTTAAAATATACAGTGTTCATTTGGGGTCCAATCACATGTTAATGGAAAGAGAAAAGCTTAAAATTCCAGAAAAGTGATTTGTCAATAGGTCTTAGAATCTTGCTATCTTTTGGTTTAATGTTTACACTTGTTAGTTTGACAAAAAAGTGATTAATAAATATACATAGTAAGATTACCTCCTGGTAGTTTTAAAAAGTCTATGAATATATGTAGACAGATATCTCCTGCTGTCTTTTGTCAGCTTCTCTCCCTATTTTTCTCCCCACACCCCTCTATGTCATTCTGCTTCTGTGATCTTTCTATCTCTCTTTGTAAAGATATATACACAATAGTTATATATAATACACTACATTAACATTTTTATCTACTTTAAATATATATATATGTATATATATATATGTATATATATATATATATATATATATATATATATAAATACAAAATACATACAAACATGTAATATAAATAAACTTTGTTTCTTACAAGGAAACTTAACAGTTTTGTCTACTGTGACATTAGATCTTTCCACCATCCTCAAACCTCTGTTATTCCCTTCATTAGCTTCAGATAATGCAGCCAACATTTGAAAACTCTGCTTATTGCTTACTCATCTATTTGTTTGTTTTTATTACCTAATGTATGCAAGCCCTCTGCTGGACATGGCAAATGGAGTCTTGAATTAGGTCAACAGAATTCTTGCCCTCCTCGATCATACAGTTCAGTGTGGGACTCGGGATACTGAGTAAGTAATAACAAGTACAGATTTTTATGAAGAAGAGGTTCAGAGTGCTGGAGTATCATTACATAAACAGAACTGATATAATGATGGGGGCGTGCATGAAGAAATGTATCATTAAACAAATGGGATGTAGATAGAAAGGGATTGAGAGCTAAAAGTTGCAAAGGTTGAAGAGGATGATGAGAAAAAAGAAATTTCATGCAGAAGAACTAGCCTTTGGCTTCAAATGTGTAAGTAAGAAATAAAAGGCATGATTGAAGATTGGAAAGAAGGAGAAAGCAAGACCTGGCCCTTAACAAGGGTTTTGTAGTGGGGATTTATCAGAGGATTATACATAGAGGATTAAAAATGTAAAACATTTTATTGTAATAAAGTATTTTTCAAAATGTATAAGGTCAGTATAAAGTTATCACAGTGATCCAAAGGAATAATTATTCTCATTTGGGCTAGTCTGATGGGATTGTGAATGAAGAGATAGACAGATGTGAACCATAATTTAGAGGAATAAATATTAATTGCTCTTAAATGGTGGCAATGGCCACAGGAGATTGGCAAATGAAGAAGAAATCTCAGAATTCTCTCGAGCAACTAGGTATCTGAAAATGCTTTTTACTGAAATATGGAGATTTGGGGGCAGATGAACATCAATAGTTCAGTTTTGGACATATTAAGCCTGAGATGCTTGTGAAATATCCAAGGAGAAATGTCAAGATTGCATCCTATCTAGAATGCAATGGAAAAGTTTGAATTATGCATCTGTGCATTTATCATATTTAGTATTATGTATATAGATGTGACCATCTAGGGAGAAAGAAAAAAAGAGAAAGAGAGAGAGAAAGGAACAAACTCTAATAATTAAATCTTGAGTACCTTCACTTAGGAACTTATAAATATACTAGAGGCCCAGTGCATGAAATTCATGCACGGGTAGGGTCCCTAGGCCTGGCTGGTGATCAGGGCTGATTGGGGCCTTCCTTTGGCTGCCAGTCGGGGCCTTCCTTTGTTCTTCACTGCCCCCTGGTGGTCAGTGTATGTCATAGCGAGTAACTGAACTCCTGGTCTCTCAGTCAAACTCCTAGGGGACACTTTGCATATTAGCCTTTTATATAGATACCTAACCTCAACCCACTGAAGTTTTTCAGTCAATCTAGACTTTTAAGTCCAGAAATATGAAGTAAAAAAAAAAACAACACAAAAATACTTCCCATACTTAACAACATGATCCCAAATGTGTAGCAAAAATGGCAAGGTTTTAAGGAGAAATTGGCCAATTCTCCATAACAGTGAAAGAGTTTTAATACTTCTCACTCTGAAATCAATAGATAAAAAAGAAACAGTCAGCCAGCTTGGGAAAATATGAAGGAAATAATTAACAAATTTTGTGGGTGTAGGTATATAAAAATCTCAACTCTTCCCAAATAGAGCAAGTGTTTTTATTTTCATTAAACATTAGTTTTTAATTGAACCAATATAAAACCACAAAGACTCAAAAAATTCCAAAACTTACAAGTCATAAAACCTTGTTCTATTACTATGATGTAATAAAA
Source organism: Cnephaeus nilssonii (assembly GCF_951640355.1). Lineage (NCBI taxonomy): Eukaryota > Metazoa > Chordata > Mammalia > Chiroptera > Vespertilionidae > Cnephaeus > Cnephaeus nilssonii. Next base: position 42,044,289 of record NC_137076.1, read on the forward strand.
TACAAATCAAATCCAAAATAGAGCAAAATTTAAAGATAAATCACTTCTAATTCTTTCATTAAAGAAAATACAATGGCCGAAACCGGTTTGGCTCAGTGGATAGAGCGTCGGTCTGTGGACTCAAGGGTCCCGGGTTCGATTCCGGTCAGGGGCATGTACATTGGTTGCGGGCACATCCCCGGTGGGGAGTGTGCAGGAGGCAGCTGGTCGATGTTTCTCTCTCATTGATGTTTCTAGCTCTCTATCCCTCTCCCTTCCTCTCTGTAAAAAATCAATAAAAATATTAAAAAAAGAAAATACAATGGAAATTATGAAATATTTAGAATTGAAAATCAACAGAAAGATTATTTACCCAATATATGCAAGATACAATTTCAAACAATATTTAGAGGAAAATTTATAAACTTCAAAGCATTTGTAGAAATCCAATCACATTGAATATAAGTGAACCAAACATTTAAAACAAGTAGTTAGAAAATGAAAAACAATTAGTAAATTCAAAGAAAATGGAATAAAACAAAACTAAAGATTCAGGTAAATATTAATGAAATATAAAACAAACAAAGGAAAAAGAAGTGATGAATAAAATTAAATGTAGTTCTCTTAAAATACAAATGAAATAAATACAAATCTGATAGACTTGTTAATAAAAAGAAGTCATAAGTAATTAATACTGGAAATAAGAAAAGTGACAAAAATTATATTTAGTAGAGATTTTAAAGAATCACGACAAAACATTTTGAAGCAACATATGCTAATACTTTTAAACACAGATGGAATAGATGCTATTACAAATAAATTACTAAAATGTAAATATATTAATAACCAATATGTAAATTATAGTAGTAATTTAAAATAATGTCATGAGGCCTCGATGGTGATTTCAGAGAGTTTTGGCAAAAAAAAAAACCCACAAGTTTACGCTCTTACAGATTTTTCCAGATGTTTGAAAAATTGGGATATCTATCTAAGTCATTTTAAGAACCAATGAAAACTAGTGTTTGATAAAAACAATATAAGAAACTCAAGAAGTAACATTGTTGTGTGAAAATAGATGAAAAAATCCTAAATCATATATCAGCATATTAATTTTTAAGTGAAGAAGAGTGAATGACCTAAAAGCATGAGGAACCTTTCAGAACAGAAACAGTAGCAGGTACTAGTATATGTTTTTTTTCCCACTAGATTTTGCTTTTACAAAAGAGCAAAGTATATGTTATAAGACCCTGTTTTAGGATTACAATGCAATAAATTTAGAATCTACCAGGATCTATCAGGTCTGTATGTCAGAATTTAGGAGAGGGACATTACTAGCTCTTGGGCTGTGGGGGATTTATAAACTGCATGATTGTGACAATCTCTTGGCTTTTTACTGGCTAGAAGCGCTATACTCCTCACAGCTGTAGGGTATAGAGGAAGCATGGCTTCCGTATTTGTTCTCCCACGTCAGCAGTCGTGGTTGGGATAATACCAGCCCCTTTTCTGGGGTATCCAGGGGCTAGAACCCAAGTCCTGTAGCTGCAGCTGTGCTGTAACATGAACAAATTGCTGCCAGCCCTGATCTGTATTCTACCAGCATCCACTGCCGCAATCCGCCTTTGCTGACTTCTATAGAGAAAGTTGGAGTTCCAAAATTAATTTCCTCTGTAAGAGGCCAAATCCCTTTCATAGTAGCCAGTCTGCAAGTGAATCTATTTGGATAAATTACCCATTACCTTTCAGTCTATTGCCCTTCTTGAAATAGTGGACTCTGAGCATCAGAGCCCACTCTGTCATACCCTGTCATCTCAACCCTTGAGAGCTGCAAGGATAGTTGCTGACTCCCTATAGAAGACACCAGAGAATGGAATAAATGGTTATTATTATTATTTTAAAATATATTTTAAAGATTATTATTATTTTAAAATATATTTTTATTGATTTCAGAGAGGAAGGGAGAGGGAGAGAGAGATAGAAACATCAATAATGAGATAATCATGGATCGGCTGCTTCCTGCATGCTCCCACCAGGGATCAAGCCTGCAACCCAGGCATGTGCCCTTGACCGGAATCGAACCTGGGACCCTTCAGTCCACAGGCCGATGCTCTATCCACTGAGCCAAACCAGCTATGGCAGGAAGATTATTATTAATAACGGATGCTCTCCTAATAATATGGAATAAGAAACATGTCTAATATTAGGTAGGACTATGAACACTATGTTATAGGAAGTTTGCTTTTTTCACATCAGGGTCAGAGGATAGTCATGAGAATTCGGAAGGGGGCCCCAGACAACTTGAAATGGCTGAGTGATCAGTGTCTGAAAAATTCTCCCAAAATTTCTCCAAAATCTAGGAAATTCTTATCATCAATGTAGGCGGTGATCTGTCCACCATGGTGCACTTAGTTTAGAGACCTGAAGTCTATTGTTGGCATTGGTTTGATTCACAGGAAAGGGTGATACTACCTGATGAAGTATATTAAGAAGATGGTAAGATCTAGAAGCAGAGTTGAGTCTTTAAAAAATATTAGAATGGCTACAGATCTCCCCTTGCCTTATTTATTATCAAAGAAAATAAAGCATCATGAAGTAGTAGTAGAAAAAAGTCAGTCTTTATGAGGATGTACCAATAAATCCAGGATAACTTGAGTGACAATCTTACTGGAAGAATCCAAATGCAAGACAGTTGATATGTACAACCCTTATTCCCTGCCTTTTAAAGTTTCTGGCAAATTTGTATTTCTTGAAGCATTATAGCTTCCTGGCTCCCTCCCTGAGGACTCACCAGACATTGAAGCCAGATTCTTCACCTCCGTGGTTTCTGGTAGCTGGATTTCATTTATTTTGTTTGCACAACAGAGTGATGACAACCAGCCAGCATACTTCCCAGTCAGAATGTCTGGATTTTAAAATGAAGGGTCACACCCGATAGGGTAAAGTAATAAGTGTAGCTTCAGGCCAGAGCCACAGTAGCAACCCAGGAGAAAGCATGCCTTCATGTCAATGCTATCTATCCTTTAACACATGATAAAGACCAGTATTTCCAAACTCCTGAGAGACTCAGATTGGAGAATAAAAGGAAAGGTGGGACCCTTCATGTATGTCTACTATGCCAGACTTCTACCATCTCCCTACTTCTGGCTCCCAAAAGATGTGGGAGAGAATAAAAGAATACTTACAAAGGTGGCTTTATTCAGAGTATCTATAGTATTACATTAGCCCAGTGGAGCAGCCAATCCTATCAGTAGGTGGCAAATGAAAAATCAATACACATACTTTTTGAGATAACTAATTCAGAGTTCTATTGCTCTGTTTTATGAGTGATAAGATTAGTCACCTGACCTCATCTGTTTGGGTGCTATCTACATATCCCAAAGTTAAGCAGAGTCATCCTTCAGGGCTTCAATGGTGTATGTGTTTGCATGCACACACATATCTGTGCACACACACCTACACTAGTTTCCATAGTTAAGTCTTCATCTCAACATGAGTTATCAGATAACTCTGGACCCCTGGAGTCTTGGGACTGTTAATGTGAACCATCCTGGGGACTACAATATGGACATATCATCCTGGACCAGGCTAACCCCAATGAAACTAGAGCCAATTTAGGGATGTGAAGAGACTTTTCAGATGCAATTAAGGTGCCAAATCAGCTGACCTTAAGGTAGAGATATTTCCCATGTGGACTAATTACATGTACCATTTCAATCTGGGTCTAGAGATCAAAACGAAGAAGCCAGAAATTTCAAGCATGAAAAGGACTTGAGGCACCATTGCTGACTTGAAGATTGTTCATGCTATGTAACAAGGAATGCTGAAGACCTCTTAAGGCCAAAGAGCAGCCTCCGGCTGATATCCAGCAAGAAAATGGGGGCCTCTATGCTATAACCTCAAGGAATTTAATTCTTCCAACAAGAATGAACTCAGAAACAGATTTCCCTCAACCAAAAAGTCACCCAGACCAACACCTTGATTTCAGCCTTGAGATACCCTAATCAGGGAAACCAGATATGCCATGCCAATTTCTGACCTGCAGAACTGTGATAATCAAATAAATAGGTGCTTTTTTTTCTTTCTTTTTTTCTTTGTAATCCTCACCTGAGGACATGCTTAGAGAGGGGAAGGAAGGGAAGGGGGGAAGGTGAGGAGGAGGGGGGGAGAGGGAGAGAGAAAGAGAGAGAGAGAGAGAGAGAGAGAGAGAGAGAGAGAGAGAGAGAGAAAGAGAAACATCAATGATGAGAGAGAGTCATTGATTGGCTGCCTTCTGCACACCCCCTACTGGGGATGGAGTCCATAAACCAAGCATGCGCCCATACCAGGAATTGAACTGTGACCTCCTAGTTCACAAGTTGACTGTCAACCAATGAGCCATGCAAGTCGGGTGAAAGTCTGTTTTTTACTGAACTCTGTGATCCATAATGATATGGATTTCAAGGCCCAGCAAAATTTCTGGAATAGAGTATTTGGTTGATGAAGATTTAGGGAATAAACAAAGATATGAATAAATGAATGATTAGCTAATTATTATTGAGAGAGTATAATTCATAGGAACGTCAAGTGCTGTGTGGAAAGAGTGACACATATGAAGGGAATATAGAGTTCTGTTGCTGTTGGTGGATGCCATTGTCACAATATGCAAAAATGAGTGTGCTATGCATACTGCAAGTCACAGAAAAATGTGTTTGCTTCAGACCCTCAGCTCATTCATCCATAATTTACACACCCATACAATATACTGAATGTCCAAGAAAGAAAACATTGCTTCTCATCTTTCTTCTTCATAAAATTTTCTAGCATAAAACACAATGTGTAATGTCTGATAGGAGCTCAAATATTTATTTCTTAACTGGATAAGCAAATGCACTGAGTTAGAGCCAGAAAAGTGAGTAAAAAGAATGAATATTAAGAGCAGGATAAAAGAGACTACACCCTTATATTTCTTTAAACACTAATATTTTAGCCAAAATAATCCATGTTAAATATTTATACTGCATAAGCAGGTTGGCATTTTTAGAAATTAGACCTTCTTTCCGTCATTAGATGTCTTCATTAGATGATAGATTTCTACATTTAAATCCATTGAAAATACACACAAATAAGAACAAGCAATATAGACATTTGAAAACATTTAAAATCAAAACAGAAAATAGTTATCATCTGTTCCTTTCTCATCATACCTTAATTTGATATGCAAATTAGCATGGGTTCTGCCCTTATCTAAATTTTACTTGGCAATTTGCTAATTCACTTTACATAATATAGCACACGCACACACATTTATACATGAAATTATAGTAAGATCTTTTTATGATTTTTAATATTTTATTAAGATGTTGAAAGTATGATGGTTTTTAATTCTCCAAGGTAATCAGCCATTTTACTATAAAATGTTCTCTAATCTTTTTCCTGATTACACATTTGACTTTATTCCAATAAAATGACCTAATTTCCCTTTTATCTCTTTATACACGGGATGAAAAGCCCAATTTAATAATAATGGACTCATTTTTTTTTTGAGGGGAAATAAAACCCCAAAATAACTTTCTGATTATGAAATTTTTCTGTACTTATCCTTCATGAATAACCTATTTAGCATCTTAAAACAACATATTAATGCAAAGAATTAGTGGCTATTTACTGAATTTCACACTTGTTTTGTAAAGCAGAATTGTGGGCAAATAGTCTAAACTTCTAAAAGAAAATTACTTAAGCATATTAGTCATTTTATTAAACCACTTTATATGAATTTTTATCATTGAATTATTTATGTATAGTACTACTGTTTATCTTATCTATTAAATGGGTACTTAGAATTATGTGGTGATAGCTTGCATATACTGTATTAAACTATAGTTAAATAATATAAATACAGAAGTCAAACATCATTTGGCAGTATATGATCTTCTAAATTTATCTAAGAAATAATGTTATAGGCACTTAGACAGACATGAGCAGAGCAAGGACAATGGGCCAGGTACAGAAAATCACCAGGGCAGAAAGCCTCGGATACCTAGCGAGGGGCAGAACTGGGAAAACAAGAACCTTGACCTCAGGGTAACCTATCCTCCCTTAGCATAGTGCAGGTCATGCAGTTTGGACCCCCTTACATTTTCCTCCCTAAAGATAACATGTAGATCTCAGTTGTATTTCAGCTCCAGGCCCAGAAAAGCAGCAAAACCAAACAATGATGCCATGGCTGCCTCAGGACCAGCTGCATTGACTAATGTCCCCCTGCCCTGATGATGACCAATCTCTGGAGATGACAACCCTCAAAGAGCACACCTGGAAAGCTGATGAATATTCTATTGAGAACCTCCCCTGAGACCTCTCTTAAGATCTCCATCTGCAAGAGAGAAAAATTGCCAGAAGCCAATTCCAGCATGTCATAATTGCAAGAGTTTCATCAAAAGGTTGGTGGAACTTGGAGACTCAACATGGACTGAGTCACATATGTTATCGCCTGCTGGAATGGCTAAAGGCATTTCTCCAAACCTGAAAGGGATGCATAAATTGATTGTTTGCTGCCAGACAGCTCAGGGCATCTTAATCTACATGTTATTGCCTCCTGCTGGCCAAACACCTGAACTACCGAAGGCAATTCCCCAATCTGACAATGCTTCTGTACGAAACCCTACACTTTGAAGTGTATATCTCCACCTTGCCTTGGGACAAGTTGTGTTAATAAAAAGCAAGGGGTCCTGAGACAAGGAGAACTTGGTTTCTTTAACCAGGCTCCTCTGCCCCCCCCCACAAATGCCTTTCAAAATTATGTTTCATCTCTGGACTCTTAATTTACGCACAGCCCCTTCTCCAGATTGCTGAACCCTTCCAGATGCTGGATCAAGACCCACCAGCGTTAAATGGCACCCAACGTCCAGCATTAATAAATACCCTCAGGATGAAGGACCCAGGCGCAATCTCCCCCAGGGGAGCACACCTTGCTATTCTCTTCCCCCTTCTTACCTCTAAGGGGCCCCATGAGACTTGCAACCAGGGGAGCAATGGGCAGTGGCGGGATAACCCCCTGAACCTATCTCCACGGCTCCCTTTTCTCTGATTTCTCAGTGAGCCAAAGCAGCCCACCCTAGTCTCTCCTGTTACTTCTTCTAATGATCTTCCTTGTTTCACTGTCCTAAGTATATGTTTGCTGTTGCCAATAAATTCTAACTTACTTTTACTACACTTGTCTCCTGATTGAAATCTTTCTTTTAAGAAGACAAGAATGGAGTTATTTTCATCTCCCTGGTAACAATATGAAGCATAAACTATCAAGAATGACTTTTTAAAAATTTTATTTTAAATGAGCTGACTTCCTTAAAAGAGAAAATTCATGCCCAGCAGGTAATAATGTATCTTTATAAGTGGTCACATCTATAAAAAAGAGGAATTTGGTCCAACTTGCTTTTATAATTATTTAGATCCTGGAACATCTCTTTACTTTTCTTCAGCCTTCTACTTCAAACTTAACCGAGGAATTGGTGAAAGCTCAATGTAATGTCTGAAATAACTTGACTTCCTGAAAAAAGGGAAATACTTCAACAATAAAGTGGTCTATTGTTTGACTCCACTGTAGCCTCCAAGACTTCTATTTGCTCCATATAAGGACAGTAACTGTTTTAACCAATCAGCTAATGCTCGTGATGACTTCCTTGTTCCTCTTCACTTTGGTCTATAAAACCCTTTTGTTTTATACAACTCTTTGGAATGCCTTTCTACTTTCTAGACTTGATATTTCCCAGTTCATAAAAGAGGAGGGAAAAAAAAAAAGAACTAGATCTAAAAGTTAAGTATCTGTGAAATTTATTTCAATAATTCAAAGATTAACTATGTTTTATGAATAACCAAAATAATTGCTACCTTTAATTTCGGTATTTGATTTTAATAAAGGAAACTCCACTATCTCTTCCTGCTCCATTATCACTGGTATTACTCTGAGGTTTTCCAATAATCTCTTATTCTGATCATCTGCTTCTGCTGGATATATGACATCACTATGGACTCATCCACAGAGTCTGGGCTCACCACTGTAAGTGTGGCAGGCAGTTAGACCTGAGCAGAGGAAGGACATTGGCCTAGGTACAGAAGGTCACCAGAATGGAAAGTCCCAAGGTGCCTAACAAAGGACAATGAATTGTAGAATAGGAACTTGCCCCCAGGGTGACTTTTCCTCCCCTAGCATATGCTGTTTAGACTCCCTGACCTTTCCTCCCTAGAGATAACATCTAGGCTTCAGTTGTAATTCAGCTCCAGGCCCAGATAAGCAACAAAACCAGCCAGGGCTGACCTCAGGACCAGCTGCATGGAATAATGACCCCTTCCCTGGCACCTACCAATCAATTAGTGGAGACCACAACCCTGAAAGGGCACACCTAGAAAATTGCTGAATATTCTACTAAGATCTTCCCCTGGTACCTCCCCTAAAATATCCACCCTTAAAACCTTGGGACTGAGGACCCTGTTAGCTTTCCATTCTAGAGCACACCGCCCACCCCCTACATGCTTTTCCCTTCTCTTGTCCCTCCCCCTCCCTGCCAAGCAGGTTACCTTAGTTTCCTCACTTCTAAGCTCCAAGGACCCTTTCTTTGCCTCCATAACATGTTTCCTAAACCCATTTCTTCTAGCAATTACTTCTTCTACCTCTGACTAACCAAATAAATGTTCTCTTACAGTTTAGGTCTTGGTTCTGAACTCTTTCCTGCCAGAACCCAAGTACCAAGGTTGCTGAACCCAGGTTCGGTCTGGCCCCACCTACCAGGCAGATACCTGGTGCTATTCCTGCTACCTACAACATAAGGACTAAAACAAGAAAAAAGATTCTTTTACTTAGATTTTCCATAGAAAGTCCTCACCAAAGGTAATTGTATACTGCAGATATTTCCTGACAATGTGAGCACAATACTGAGGATTCTAGCACAGAGCAACATGCAATCCTATATAAGTGTAATATGCAAAGCGACTGAACAGAGGAACGACCAGTCGGCGGGGAGTGGGGCTGGCAAGCAGGTGGCGCCAGGCCAACCAAAGCATGTGCCAGCGAGCAGAGGGAGGGGACGGTGATAAGGGAGGGGGCGAGGCTGCACTGGCCAGCACTGTCCCCTGATTGGCCACCTGGTCACCTCCCACAGAGGGAAGCCAGCAGCGGCAGGGTGATGAGAGGGTGCTGGCTGGGCTGAGGGACCCCCGTCCCCGAGTGCACGAATTTCATGCACCAGGCCTCTAGTTTACTAATAATAGGTGTGTGTGTGTGTGTGTGTGTGTGTGTGTGTGTGTGTTTAGAAGACTCACCTTCCTATTTCCAGCTTCCTATATGTTCCCCACCCAATTTCTTTGAAGTGAAAATTTCTCACACTTTGTTATGTAGAACAATTTTCCTCCCAGGAACTCAGTTCTGGGGCTGCTTTACACATGCAAAAATTCATGAAGTATTCTGCTAAGCAGAGATCCATTTTACTGTAGAACTCCAACCTTTAGCAACACAAAGCCCTGACAAAATGCTTTGAAAGTAAAATCTTCCTTTAATATTAGCTAGCAAAAATGTCTAAACGTTCTGGCTTATCTAAGTGGAAGAGAGCAGAATTAAATTTATCCTCCTCTTGATATTAATTATAGCGTATGTCTTATATGACAGAAAATCTTAACTCACTTTTGCTATTGTTACTTTAACTTACATTTAAAAATCATAGCAATTTACATGATGTTTAAAGTGTATAAATCAGTGAAAAATACAAAAAAGGAGAACCAAACCAAAGATTCCTTGGCTTTTTCCCCCTCCATTTTTTTTTTCAATTAGAAAATCACATTATCATATGAATATGCAAATGTGATTTCACTGAAAACATTATAAAGTTACAGAATCACTCAAATCATCTCTAACCCACCACTTGAATCCCATTCCCTTTACCATAGGTCATATAGTTATCCATGTGATATGCATTCTTTCAATGGATTTTTCCCATTTCATAATTTCTTTTTTCTTTCATTTCAAGCTAAGATGTACTAAAGAAAATATTATTCGTGAAACTTGTTGAAATAGAAATTTTTAGGGGTGAAAAAGGCAGGTTTAGGGAATTTTTAAAATTAAGGGGGTTCATGGAAGAAACACAGGGCTACAGAGCTACAAAGGTTACATTTCCATAAGACATGGGAGTTGGGAGAGGCAACAGTTACATTTCCATAAGATAAGGGAACTAGGAGTAGCAAAAGGTCTATATTTACAAAATAAAGGAGGAAGAAAGCCCAGAGGGAATGGGAGAACAATGAGGGAGGAGGGCCTCACATGTCCCATGTGAGGTTTGACCTAGAGTTCAGGCGTTACTATAGTGATCAAATCAAAGGGGAATAGCCACCAATCAGAGGGGATATTGAAGCACAAAAAACTGCAGCCTTTATAAACCGTGGAAAAAGGAACTCGGTGGGACTCTCCCCCTCCCTACGTGGGAGTCTGTACTTGTTCTTCAATAAATTTCCACCCTTGCTATACCATCTTCTGTCCGTGGATTCATTCTTTTGACTCCAATTGACAAAGAATCTGGGGAAGCCATCCTGTCCAAGGGAACACGGCGTGTTCCAGACCAAAAAAGCCCATATCATTGTTATAACAGTAAAACAGACTTTATTCAGGACCATTGCAATAGGTATTGATACTGAAAAGGAGTTTTGCAGTAGGGAAGAGAGATTGGGCTTAGTTCAAATATGAGAAAAAGTGGGGATTTGCAGCCAAAGAGCAGGCTGAGGAGATCAGTGGATAGATAGTTACTAAAAGGAAACATCAGGTTTCCAGTGATTGGGGGGATTTTTGGCTAAACCAGTGGTTGGCAAACTCATTAGTCAACAGAGCCAAATATCAACAATACAACGATTGAAATTTCTTTTGAGAGCCAAATTTTTTAAACTTAAACTTCTTCTAATGCCACTTCTTCAAAATAGACTCGCCCAGGCAGTGGTATTTTGTGGAAGAGCCACACTCAAGGGACCAAAGAGCTGCATGTGGCTCGAGAGCCGCAGTTTGCCAACCACAGGGCTAAACCAACCTTCTTGCCGAAGGCAGGCCAGGATGATCACATATCACTTAGGGGATGGTGGAGATGAAGAATTTAGTCATATCAAGGGTGTTCAGATATTGAGGGTGGGAGATTCTGGCTAAAATAAGCATAGGGCCTAGTTGAAAAAAAGCGCAGAAGAACCCAAGTAGAATTTGGTCAAGGAGAAAATCTGCCAATTCCTTTATTGGATTATGTTTTCATAAGCCTTACAAATTTATCTCAAACTAAGTCAATTATTCAAAACTGAAATAGTAAGAAGGAATGTTTCCAATTAGTTCCACCTTTGTTCACTACATTGATTTTTCTGTTATTTATGCATTTTTTATTTTTATTGATTTCAGAGAGGAAGAAAGAGGGAGAGAGAGATAGAAACATCAATGGGAGAGAAACATGGATCAGCTGCCTCCTGCATGCCCACTACTGTGGATTCAGACCACAACCCCAGGAATATACCCTTACCAGGAATCAAACTGTGACCTCCTGGTTCATAGGTTGACACTTAATCACTGAGACATATCAGCTGGGAAATCTTGATTTTTCTATTTTTTAAGTGAATTATATCTCACTTAGGAGTCACTTGCAATGAGCTGCCTCATGAGTCAGGAGGAAGTTAACTACTGGTGGTCAGGTTGAAAACTCCACTAGAACACAGAGGGTTTCAAGTGTAAGCATAGGCAGCTAGTTAGTATTGATAAAGGAAGGGAACAAAGGGAATCAGACATTAAGCATAATAAACTAGAGAGCGAATCAGACAATAAGTCTACTTCACTAGAAAGTTGCAGCATTTAAAGGCTCCCCAGGGGACTGCTGCATCCTCCACCCTTGGGACCTAGTCACCAAAGAAGGCAGGAAGGATCCTTACCAGCCATTATCTGGGATTACCTAGGGAGGAATAAAAAAGAGCAGGAGAAATTTCTCTGCTGAGCACATGGTGAAGGCATGTGCAGTAGGATCCAAGGTGGAGACCATAGAGGGGTGGAGTCTAGCCTGAGAAAATCTGGGGAAAGAAGCAGATTGGATGAGGGCATAAATTCAGGAATGTCAAGGAAAGGGCACAGCAGGAGCCTGCAAAAGAGTGGGAAAGAGATTGGTCTATTTTAAAGGCGGAGAAAATATAATCAAAGCTTAACAAATGCTTCTCACTGGATAACATGTGCTTGCCCATTGGTTTGTATGATCTTAGCAGCTTCACAGGCCCACGTGTGGGCCCCAAGTGTGGCTCCAAATGCAAATCTGGGTACAGAAACACAGCACCAGCTGGGGCACAGCAGGAAACAAAGACCAAGCTAGCTGGATAGGGGACAGAGAGTCAACCGGACTAAGCTTTGGCATGGGCTGAACTGATGACACAGAATCTCTGGACCCTGGCCTTTCTGCTGGGCTTGATGAAGACAAGGCAGGACTTCTCCCACAGCAGAGGGATGGAGATGAGACACTGAGAACCTGGGGGCAGTCTTTCATTTCTATTCTAATAAATCTTAGCACTACATCTTATCCTCCCATGTGCGTGTCCCTGGAAATGCTTTTCTTGAGACTCAGTAGAAAGACCCCACAAGCACTGGCTAAGGGAAGACTCTCAGCTCTTTGCACCACAGATTCTACTGTTCATTAATACAAATGTGTGCTTTATGTCTCTCTTCTGCAGCCATTGCAGTTTACATGTAGACACTTAACCCTGAAACTGATAGCTGTATTCTTCTCTGGATTCGACTCAGAATATATTTATTTACCGTCTCCATATTTCATGCTTTTTTCCTGTAGAACTTTCTTTTTCCCCATTCTTCTCTAGTCTCATAACGTTTTTCCATATAAGCTAATATATGTCCAACAACTTTAATAAATCTAAAGAGCCTAGATCAAATCATTAGTATTTTTTTGTCTTTCTAAACAGTCTTCATTTTTACTCTAGTTCTACTTCCTTCTTTGTAATTATAATATACACAGATATTAGATACATAATAGATTCTTAGATATAAAGGGAATTTCTCTAAATTTTCCCTTTTTTTACATGAGAAGAATGGGTACAATACAATATAAATTGGGTATGGTAGTATTTTTGACACAGGCTAATAATAAAAATTATTTTTAATTTTAAATATTATTTGAATTTTTAGATGTTTACTTAGAATGAGTTTCAAACATGTTTGTCACATATTTATTTGGCATAATAGACCAGATTTTGTTAATTGATGTGAATCACATGAATTAACAATAACTGCAAAATTATTTCTTTGTCTCTTGTAATATAGCAACCCTTTACTTGCTCCCATGGAAATAAACCAGGTAATCATAGAGCATCTTCTATTTAATTTGCTTCAGAAATTTCAGAGCATTACTCTTATCACTAACCTCTAATAATACATTGTTTTATTCTTTTAAAATAACTAAGTGTTTGAATTTATTTTGCAATCTCTATTTTCTTGAACTATTCTTTTGTAAAAATAATATAAAAAATAAACCATGATATTAAATAAAATTGTGTTTGTATTATTTTTGCCTTACTCTTTATTCACTGTTTGTTTTGCTATGAATAATTATCTTGTCATTCTGTAGAGAAAAATGACAGGTGACACTAGGTAAGATGTATTTTCCAAAGATTAACTCTTTTTTATTCTCAAAGCACTTACTTCCTTCCAATATCTGCCTTTGAACTGATCACTTCATAACTCATCATTGCTGAAGAGAGAGGCATCACATGAAACTTAATTGCTCAAAATGTGAATGATGCTAATAGATGGGAGAAGAGATGGCCATGTTAAATTCATTAAGTTTTCAAAAACATCAGATGCTGCCAGGAAAAATACTCTAGAGACATATTTGACAATAGTGCTCAACTCATAATGAGATTCCTCTGAATCAATTTTGTACAGTCTCTATATAAACTATAGAGCGATTGCATATTAACAAGTGGGGTTGACACTCTGCAGAACAGTGACAATAATGTGCCATCCATCCAATCTTAATTTACTGATGCTGACAGTGCTGATTTCTCTAGTAAGTGCCTCACTCTTAGCAAATCTTAACACCCTAGATGTACCCAGCTGCTGGCTTGTGTAGGGAGCACTTATAGGGTTAAGCCTCAGACTGACCTGCTGGCAAAGTTGCAAACAAGTCCCAGCTTGGAGGGCACAGCCCTCTAAGCATAATTAAGCTTGTTCTTGTGACTGCTCCCTAGATCTTTCCTGGGTAGCTAATGGGCTGTGGGAGGTGCAGCAAGTGCTGCCAAAACAAGTGAAACTTACAAGAACATTGTACATTACCTTGTTTACCCCTGATTATAAAACAAATCATCAGCTTGCAGTCTGGATCTGTTCTGTGGCCTCAGCCAGGCACAGAAGATCCACCTAGACCCAGCTTATTCTCTTTGTCTGTCTTTTCTTCATCCTTCACCAGCCCTCCCTCAGGCTCGCCGAACCCTTGGCTGTGCTGGTGCGGCGCAGGCTTGCATCACATCTCTATCCTATTAACACTTTGCATCTCTTACAAACTCATTCTTTCCACCTACTCAGATAAGTAGTAGGGACAAAAAGAGGGTGGTGGGCACACAATGTAATATATAGATCATGTATAATAGAATGTACACTTGACACCTACATAATCTTATTAACAAATGTCACACCAATACATTTAATAAAATAAAATTAAAAAAAATAATATGGCATTAATCTGCAGTCATCTTCCAGTTCAAGACCTTAAACCCAGTCCCAGCTTCATTGAAAGAATTTGAAAAGAGAAAGAAGTAAATTAGCTGAATGCTAATATAATCATAGTTCAATATAATAATTTTTACACCGACTTATTTATTAGAGGACATTTGCTAGATCTGACTTACCCAAAGGGACTTCAATAGAATGTCAGACAGTCTAGTTATACCCTTATTGATAAATCAAACATGATCTCTACACATGGAAAAGCAAATATTTATTGAGTACAACCTGCTGTCTGATATTGTACTAAACACTGGGGACTCTTCAATGAACAAAGAGCTCCAAATATCTGTCCCTACAGGGCTTATTTTTAGTGTGTATAATCATTTATGTGTGTGTATGTGTGCGGGGTTGGGATAAATAATGATGGAGGAGAGTAATACAGACACTAAATGAGGTAAGGACATCTATATATATAAAAGGCTAATATGCAAAGTGTCCCCTTGGGTGTTCAACCTGGAGACCAGGAGTTCGATCACTTGCTATGACATGCGCTGACCACCAGGGGGTGGTGCAGAATGAAGGAAGGCCCTGATCGACTCTGATCACCAGCCAGGCCTAGGGACCCTACCCGTGCACAAATTTTGTCCACTGGGCCTCCAGTGTATATATAAATATATATGAATATGTATATCTGCATATATATGTACATTAGATGGAGATAAGCACTATTTTTAAAAGTAAACTAAACATAGAGCTAGAAAGTATAAACAGGAGAAGGTTTGGGGGAGTTTACAATTTTTAAATAGACCTCTATGTAGATCTCACTGAAGTAACATTTCAATGAATGCAAGGAGAAAATGAGCCATAGGGGAAGCCTGGGAAAGATCATTCTAACTATAGGAATTGAGAACATCATATGGAAAGTAGAACTATATCAGGGGTTTGACAGGATGGAATACAGGATAATTAGAAGAGAGTGACCTGAGACACTGGTGGGTTTAGGCTACCTTCCTTGGTCAAGGGTACTCCATTTTCCTTTAAGAAACAACACACCCACCTCACCATTATACATGAAAATCATGTAGAATTGGCTTCTTTCACGCATTTGGGGATGAGCCCTGATTATCATTATCCTCCAGACAAAAGTGTTTGATCTCCAATAATAACTATTGCAATGCCAATCAATATTTACATTTTTGAAGGAAATTAGAAGCTTCTTCTCATTCCACAATAACTATTAGAAGATGCATTTCCTCTTCCACCTGAATATTATGTGAAAAGAATGCTTGAAGAAGCTGCATGGGCCACTGTGAAGAGCCAACAGGAAGCTAGCACCGTAGTCGGCAGACCCACGGGAAAGAGAGAACCTGGGTCCCTGAGGGTATTATTTGAGTTCCCAGGTTAAGCCTTGCTTGAACTATCTGAATATTTCAGTCATGGGTATTGCATATATTCTTTCCATTATTAAGCCAATGAGAATTTTTTAAAGCGCAGGAAAATTTTATTCTGCAGAATCTGGCTATAGCCTCTGGGGTAGCAAATAACCTGAACTGAAGATTGAAGATGGCCTTAGAGATAGACTTCAAAGAGTATATTACAATGTGTGATTTAGTAACCGACTGAAACTATCACTTGGAAGATAAAGAACTAGAAGCAGTTGGAGTTAATAATGACAAAGGAAATAAAAATTGTATGTAGTCATTGGTAGTGGGGTTCAGGGCATGCTACCCCAAAATATGGCACCTTGACACATTGACTCTTTAAACTTCTGAAGGAGTTTAAATAGCAAAAATACAAAGGTCATTTTGACCTTATCCAACTCTTCTACCCTGAAACAGGTCATAAAACCCTCCTGTGTGAGGCGTCCTTCCTGTACCTGGAGGAAAGGGACATCCTTATCTTCAAAGACAAAAAGGACACCAAGAAGAATTCAAAGAAATCAGCATTGCTAAGTTTCCCCCAGTTTATTAAAATCACTTCATACTCCTTGGCCTATTGTATTTCTCTATGACTGTCTACTCTTCCTCAAACCTAGCATAAAAATACGCAGGTTTAACTGTTTCCTTAGGTCTCATGTCCTTATAAAGGCTCCTGTGTTACATAAAATGTATATTAAATAAATATGTATGCTTTTCTTCTGTTAATCTTTCTTTGTCAGTTTAACTTTCAGATCCAGCCAGGGACACTAAGAAGGTCAGGGAAAACTTTTTCTCCCCTACATTGACGTATTGAACAAGATAATGCTATCATCCCATTGGTTCAACCAGTTAAGTGGAAGTTTGGAGAAGGGGATCTGCTAATATAATTACTTCCCTATGAATGGATTTCTGTTTCCTCCTTTCAGAAACAACATGGAGTATAATGTTATAATATGAAAATCAGAAATGAGTTCAAACAAGACAAGATTCAGGCACAGACATCGTGAATAAATATAGCATAGTCATGGTGATATAATTATCAGAGAAAATGTTAGGATGTGACCTTAGCTGTAACCCACAACTTTGTGGGCACCACTATAAGCGTTGCCATGTATTATTGCAAAATTGGCCTTGTTGCAAAGTATTCCTCTAAGACTGACATTCTAATTCAAATCATTTCTTATCTGTGGTTCCTTCCACTGCCTGAAATTAATGGTATGCTTAATTCAATATATGTGGTCTATAGAAGGGTTCATTCATTGTTTCATTGTAAACAATTAACAAACTCTAAAGATCAAGTGTAAAGTTATTCTTCTTTTAAGTAGATTAAAAATAATTTTACATTTGAATGCAAGAAATACCAAAATATTAAGTAGTAAGCTCCACCAACCATTTCTTCTTTTGGAACTAAATTTTCACATAAACAGATTACCAGTATGCTGACACAATGCATTCTAGTCTGGAATTGATTATGTTGTAAATGAAAAGATGTTAAATTTATTTAAACAATAGAATTATAAGTGCTTTAAATATATATATATATATATATATATATATATATATATATATATATTCACACACACACATATTCGGAAAAATATTTTAATAGCTGCTGCATGTCTTGTATTCTTTTAAATTAAGATTACATTTTTACTCTTAAAGAGTATACTCTGAGAGGCTCTCAGAGTTTTTACACATGTTTGACAATAGAAGTTTTATTATGATTTTTACCAGATATGCCTATGATCATGAACAAGTAAGTCCCAGAGATAATATTTCCCTTAGCCACTGTTCCACTTTACCCTTTCAGTTAGTTCATTTACTCATTAAATCTTCTATTAAGGGCAGAACCAGAGGCCCATGTCCAACCACCCTGGGCCGAAGCCCTCTTCTGGCTTCTTCACCAGCCCCCACTCCAAAGCGGTGGCTGTATATGAGGATCTTCAAAGATCTTAAGTGATACAAACAAATTTCCTGCCTCTGGGGGAGCAGATAGAAATCTGGAGTGGTGGGAGAGGGCAGTAGTAAACAAAAGTATGTAATTGGAAACAATCCTGCAGATAAGACTGATGTTCCTATGCTCTCTCACCCCTGTCTGTTCACACACCAACCACGTATTCATGGTGCAGTACTGCTTGTCACATTCATGCTATGCTCTGCCAACGAATCTATTCCTGCTTTCCAAAAAAGCTGCAACTAAAATATCTCGCTAATATTAACTCTAGGCACCGATGTGTGGCGTTCCCACATCTAATGTGTATGTTTTCTTCTCACGACTCATTTCCTATATAAAACATTTCTGTGTTGTCAAATAAAAAGAATCTGGGCACAGGGAATGACAGTTTATTCAAAAGAATATTGCCGTGAAGAGAGTGAGGGGGAGGAGGGAGATTATTGTAACGGGGAGAAATGTTCTCACCACGAGATCTGCACGTGTCTCAACGATGAGACAGAGAAGAATTTTCTCTTCTAGGGAGAGGTACACAGGGCTAGAAAGAACTGCACATGGCTGGGTGAGGTGATGGGCAGGTGGCTCGATCGGTGGGTCAGCGGGTGCAAACAGAGCAGCTAATCCTTTATGACACAGCCAGTGGGCTTTGGAGGGTCTGGGTCTGCTCTTGGCCTAGGTGAAAAATGGGGTCCCCTTCCAGGCTTATCTAAGTCATGTGGGAAACAGTGGTGTTTTGCTGTCGAGCAGTTTCCCAGGACTCAAAAGGGTTGTGGGTGTATGGAGGTGGGGAAGGGAGGAGGCATTCCAAATTGTCACTGCTTTCCAGGAACACAGGGCTCAGGTGAAATTAAACATTGTCAGTGCGACCAAAACAAACAAACAAACAAACAAACAAACAAACAACAAACAAACAGGCAGTTCCACTGCTTTGAAAAATAAGGAAAAAGCACTGGAAGGGCAGAGCTGTTGACAGAAATGTTTCAGAAACGTCTTTGCTGCTCCTCTGCCAGTTATAGGGCCTACAGCGAACACCAGCAATAGGACAGCGGGTCACCTGCACAAACAGAGGTTGTTCCATGGGATGGTGGATGCTGTGGCGGGACAGGAAGAACAGGATTAGGTCTTTCTGCCCCTCGGCCCCGGCACTGACCTGTTTGACTTGGGAATGACAGACTCTGGGGAACGAAGCTTACTCATTGGATGGCTGTTAGCACGTGTTCATAGTCTTCTAGGAAAACTGTCATTGTTATCCTACGCAGGGGAACCCTCTTTCTATGACAAGTTACAGTAGTTTGATCTATTGGATGTGGGGAGCAATAATCCAAGCCTTCGTAGACTCTGCTAAACCCATTTGCCATATTTGACTAGTTATGCTATAAATCTGAAGATTAAGTACCCACATGTATCTCTTTTTAAATTCCCAGGAGTATTTTCTAGGTCTTAGAACAATTAAAATGAAAAATCTGCGTCTGTTTTCCTATTAAATTACATCCAGCCCCAGCCCCAGCTGACTCACTGTCAGCTCCCTTCGCTTCACCTCCTTTAAAACTGCAATCCCAGCAGCTTACGGCTTGGCAAGTGTTTCAAAACAGGGTTTTGTCTTCAAAAATTACATTTGAAACCTCACTGAGCTCAGAAATAGCCTTTGGCAAGGGCATGGCTATAAGGATAGTGCCCACCATGAAATTTCAGAAAATATGTTTATTGTTATCATCAACATTGTTCACCTGTCCAATCTTTTTTATTCATTTACCAAATATTATATGGTAAATAAGAACACACATATAGAAATATATACCCTCAGGCTCTCAAACAGCTGAAACGTAAGTCAAATCTCAGTCTCAGACACACACACACACAGATAATTATACCACCATGTACTTAAGATCTTAATATTTGTAAGCTCAAAGGTGTATGAGAAAATGTGCTTAATTCAATAGTTTTACATTTTAACATAGGATTTAGAATCCCCAAACACAACAAATTAATCACTTTTATTTCTTTAGAAGATTTTTAAAATGATTTATCCTTCACAGAAACTCCAGATCAAAAATACGAGAAGTTTTGGCACAATGTGACTGCTGTGATTATCAGCTTAGGTATAGAAAGTGCCATTTACAACTTAGTCAGAGCCTGGGGATGCTTATACCACCTGTCACTTCCTCTTAACAGCTCTGATCTTGGTCAACTACTTAGAATATTATTGCACCATTTTTCAATCTCTGCCTGCAGTCTTAACAGAGTCGCTGACACTTTTTTTTGCAATCTAAGTTAATATAGACAAGCATTTTTGAAGGCAGCCCTAAGGCCAAGGAGAGTATTTATATCTACTGCCATTCAGAGAATAACTGAGCCAATAAAGCACTCGATAGATTTTGCACTTTTCACATTATGTTTCTGAGCCTCCTGTGGGTATTCTATGCAAGACCGTGGGTGTTCTTAATAAAAAAAACCTACAACATATTTCTTCCATTATTCTCTACTTGCCATGTTTTCATTTACACAGATTTCTTGTCAAGTGATATTGAAGTTTCAAAAATATTTACTTTATCCACTGGAACATGTACCATAATGGCTCTAATGTATTGGTATTCCCTAACCACATTCAATTAATTTTGTTAGACTAAGAAATGCATTAAGGTTTTTCACATAAAGTATTTTTTTGCTTTTGTCTTTTTAAAAGACTACATGAAACCCAGGAATGGCCAATATGGATACAAAACAAGTTCCAGTAAGGCTGCAATGTGAATATAAAAATCCAAATTCCCTTAAAGTTGAAAACTATGTGGAATCCTAAAATGTCTAAGCTACTAAACTAGTTACTATTAACTGAATTTATTGTATTTCAGTATAACAAGGTCTATCTCTGAGGCCTCCTAGATTTCCCAATCCTTGACAGATCCAAAGTCAACACAGATGAATATATTTGTTATATAGATGGCTAGATAGCTAGATAAAATAATTAAGAGAAAAATACACATTGAATCTGCCAATATGTATAGAGTAAAAACTACCTATTATAGTTCCACCTTATTCATGGGAGATGATCCCCTTAAATTGTGAATAGTACGAAATCCTGTACATACTACGTGTTTTCTTATACATAAATATCTCTGGTAGGTTTAATTTATAAAATTAGGTACAGTAAGAGGTTAACAACAACAACTTGTAATAACTTAGAACAATTATAACAATATCTATATATATAAAGAGGTAATATGCAAATTAGGCCAGGACTCTGTAACGGGTCATGACCAGGCAGGAGGAGCTTGTGTGTGCAGGTGAGGCCTGGAGCGGAGAGAGAGAGACAGATGCAGGGGGGCCTGCCCAAGCCAGCACACTGGCTCAGGCAGCCCCAGAGTGGACACAGGCAGGGGGGCCGGGGGACACTGTGAGTCAGACGTGGGTCCCAGCCCCCTGCAGCCCCAGAGCAGACACAGGCATGGGGGACAGGGGACGCTGCGAGTCAGGCGCAGGTCCTGGCCCCCCATGGGGTGCCTCCTCACACGGCGGGAGGTGGGGGCACCTCTTTGCGCGATTTCAATTGCGCGCTGGGCCTCTAGTCTATGTCTGTCCATATATATATATATCCTCTCTAATAAAATGGTAATATGCAAATTAACCATCACTCCGCTACATAAGTCACACCCACCAGCCAAGCCACGCCCACCAGCCAATCAGGGTGAGTATGCAAATTAACCCAAACCAAGATGGCTACAGCCACAGAGAGCAAGGTTTCCCAGGTAACAGAGCAAGCCAAGCTTTCCATAGCCGTTGCAGGCCTAAGCCTCCACTCAAGCTACAAAGTTTCAATTATAGAAGGTAAACAAATTCAAACAAATGGCGGCAGAATGGAGCTTGAGAGAGCAGGCCAGGGTTGCCGCTGGCAACAGGGGAAGCAAAGCTTTCTGCACACCCTGGCCGGGCTCACTCGCTTAAGGCTACAAAGTTTCAATTGTAGAAGGTGAATTAACTGCCACAGATATGGCTGCTGCCCCGGAGGGAGCAGCAGCAGGCTTGGCTCCGCTCCAGGCTACAAAGTTTCAATTGTAGAAGGAAAATAAATCCCAGATACCAGGGCCTCTGCTTGGGTTGCCAGGGGGCATGGCCGGCCTGAAAACCACCACAGGCCCCTTGCTCAGGCCGCCCCACGCCCCAAGGGAACCCCACCCTGATCCGGGACACCCTTCAGGGCAAACCAGCTGGCCCCCACCCGTGCACCAGGCCTCTATCTTATCTAATAAAAGAGTAATATGCAGATTGATCATCACTGCAACACACAATATAGCTGCCCCCATGTGGTCAAAGATCCTGCTCCCATGTGGACACAAGATAGCCACTACAAGATGGCCAGCAGGAGAGGGCAGTTGGGAGGCACCCGGCCTGCAAGGGAGGGCAGTTGAGAGGGACCAGGCTTGCAAGGGAGGGCAGTTGGAGGTGATCAACCCTGCAGGAGAGGGCAGTTAGGGGTGACCAGGCTGGCAGAGGAGGGAAGTTGGGGGCAAACAGGCTGGCAGGGGAGCAGTTAAGCATCAACCAGGCTGGCAGCGGAGTGGTTAGGGGATGATCAGGCTGGCAGGCAGAAGCGGTTAGGGGCAATCAGGAAGGCAGGCAGGCAAGCAGTTGGGAGCCAGCAGTCCTGTATTGTGAGAGGGATGTCCCACTGCCCGTTTAGGCCTAAATGGGCAGTCGGACATCCCTCCAGGAGTCCCAGATTGGAGAGGGTACAGGCTGGGCTGAGGGACAACCCCCCGCTGTGCACGAATTTTGTGCACCGGGCTTCTAGTATATATATAAAAGCTTAAGTGAACATTACAACGGAACAACAGGAACCAGTCGCTATGACGCATACTGACCACCAGGGGGAAGATGCTCAAAGCAGGAGCTGCCCCCTGGTGGTCAGTGAGCTCCCACAGGGGGAGCACCGCTCAGCCAGAAGCCGGGCTCATAGCTGGTGAGTGCAGCTGTGGCGGCAGGAGCCTCTCCCAACTCCGCAGCAGCACCACCGAGAGGTGGCAGCAGGCACAGCGGGCCAGGATGAGTGTGAGTGGCGCTGCGCCCGGCCCCGGTTAGGGCTCCTCCCTGGCCGCCTGCCACGTGGCACACTGCTATATCCCCCAAGGGGTCCCGGATTGCGAGTGACTGTGTCATAGCTTATAAACTGCTACATCTCACACACAGTTAAACAAGGAAGGTTGCATTATTTGAAAAAGAGATCTGTGGCTGCTTAATCCTAATTCATCAGAAAATCTCCAAACTGTCCACATCCTGTTTATTCTACATGGGGATGAACATGCATTCCTATATATTGGGAACAGTGTCTTAGATTTAAAAATTAAAACCTGGCAAGGCTACCATAACATTGAAAAAAACAGGATGATGCAACGATGACATACATGGACTCTGGCCTGCACATTTTGTGGTCAGCCCTGATTCTGACACTTACAACTGTGTGACAAAGCCAATTACTTAACTTCTCTCTGCTTCAGTTTTTCCACCCATGAGATGGGGAAATGGTACTACTGCTTCAGAAGGACCATGTTATGTACTACTTTTTATAATCAGGGCAAAAAAATGTAGCTGCCCACACAACAGCAAGATGCCTTTCCCCTGTATGAAAAGTATGGTCACTGGTGCTTGCAACGTCCCAAATAGTGAGAGGGATGTCCAACTGCTGGTTTAGGTCCGACATCCCCTGAGCGGTCCCGGATTGCGAGAGGGCGCAGGCCAGGCTGAGGGACCCCCTCCCATGCATGATTTCATGCACCAGGCTTCTAGTATACTATAATAAAACTTAGGTGAATGTGGAATTATTAAGTAATATAAGAGTCCCTTGAAAATAAGCACATCTTTAATCCTTTTTTAACAATAAAGATAAATTTTAAAAATAAGAAAACAAGCACTGTGATAACTGAGATGGCTACTGAGTGGGTAATAGGCGGGTAGCTCATAGTCCATGGATATGCTGGACAAAGATGCTTCACATCATGAGAGAGAGAGAAGGACAGCGAGGTTTCATCACATTACTCAGGATGGCGCACAATTTAAAATGTGTGAATTGTTTATTTCTGGAATTTTCTGTTTAATATTTTTGGCCCTCGGTTGACTGTAGGTAACTGAAACCACAGAAAATGAAACCTGGAATTCTGTACAACATTGGATATTGAGAAACTGAAAATAGTTTTTAATAGAATTAAGTAAAGGATTTATTACAATCTCATCCAATTTAGTGCTAATAATGAAAAATAATGCAGGGCTATTGCAGGGGTATAAAAGATAAAGATGAAATATCTAAGCAGGAGTATCATGAGAGGATTGTTCTAAGAAACTTACACCTTTTCACTATAAATAATATAATTTATAATTCTGTTATGATATACCTAGGGTGAGGGCAAACAGTGTTATATGCAATATTTACTTCTTCCTCTCCTTTTACTTCCTCTTGACGTGAAGATTTTAAAACATAGAATTTGATGATGATGAATCAGATTTACCCTTTTTTTTTTGTAATTAGCAGATGCCAATGCTCCCCTTTAATATCTAGATCTTCCCAGAAACTCTTGACTGCTCTTTTACCTAGCTTACTCTTTATTTGCAAGGCTAATGGAGGAGAAAAAGAAGAATTAACCTTGTTTCAATGATAAAGATATACTTTTATTGTTCCTAAGAAATGAATGATCCAAGAAAATCTCTTTTCTTAATGTTATATACTTCATTTGGATAATGCTCAATTAGGTTATTAGGTTAAATTTGCTAATATGTTAACCTCCTATTCTGAAATATTTAGCATGCTCAACATAAAATATATGAATTTACTGAAACCATATACAGTGATGATAAATCCTTCATAGAGGAATTACTTCACTGATGCTTTTCATGAATAGTTGGCAGGGAGATAAGAAGAGGGATATTAACATTTTCTATATTGGGTTTAGTAAATTGATAAACACAGAAGAAATATGACAAGTGATCCCCACAATCAAATTTATCAGACTATGGAAAATTGAAACTACTCTGAAAAATAGAAGCAAAGGAAAATTCTTTTAGGTTTGCTGAATTCAAATATTTCTTTGCATGTTCTTGAACTTGTGAAAAATCAAATCAAATATATATTAACTTAGAAATTTGGTTACAGCTTAAATTATGTCTTTTATAGGTTATTTTTTAAAAATACCATGTATTAAATAATGCAAGGCATGACATTAAATGGCCTTATTACTTGATTAAAAACATTCACAGTTATCAAACAGATTGCATAGTTTTATCATTGTTTTACTATACTTAATACATTATGTGTAACGATCCAATGTGATTTATTTGTGTTGTTGAAACTAACATCATCAAGAACCCAGTATTGCCTATGAGTTCTGACTTTATAACGGCTCAAAATTTAAGGGCCAGGAGCCCTGCTGGTGAAGTTCAGTGGGTTGAATGTCATCCCATTCATCAAGAGTTCACGGGTTTGATTCCTGGTCAGGGCACATGCCTGGGTTGTCGGTGATGTTTCTATCTCCCCCTCTCTCTAAAATTAATAAAGAAAATAATTTAAGCCCTAGCTGGTTTGGCTCAATGGATAGAGTATCAGCCTGTGGACTAAAAGGTCCCAGGTTCAATTCTGGCCATAAAGAATGAAGGCAACTGCCTTATATAGGATCCTATGTTCATTCATCTCTAAATATTTACAGAAAACACTAGATGCATCAGGGTGCATTAAACATCAGGGATTCTAGGTGCTATCTTCCCGTCTGAAGAACAGAACATGCTTACTATTCTTTTCTATCTTTGATTTTTTCCCTTAGCTTCTCAGCCCCATAGTACCCACCAGATCCCTCTTCTCCAGTTTCCTCTCTGAACTACCCATATTGGCATCTATTCAACAAATGCTAACTGAGCTCCCACCATACGTCCTGGCCAATGGCAATGCAAGAAAATGTCCCTGCACTCATGGAGCTTACATTCAAGTGGCAGAGTGAAAAAAATAAACAAAAATATAGTAACCATATAATGCCAGGTGTTGGTAAGTGCCAGGGAGAAAATGTGGCAGCTAATAAGAATAAAGAGAGAGTGGTGAAGGCACACTCTTTTAAAGGAAGGCTTACTGAGAAGCAGGGGAACTCAGTTCATTTTACTCTCTAGACGGAATGTGCTCCTGGCAGATGCATCAGCAAATGTCAGAGACCAGAGGCCAGTGTGGCTGAAACTGAATAGAAGGTGGCAGAGTGGTGGGGATGGGAGGAAAGTTGTCACCTCAGTTCAGATTCTATTGGATCCAACTAGCACATTCAAGTCAGCAAAGACCTAACAATCTTCTAATAGCCTTCAAATATGTTTTCAGAAAACAATGGTAAATTCCTTGATGTAAGTGTTCTTTCAAGTTGAGATTACATTAAAGCAGAAAATTAAGGTAATATTTTAGTAATAAAACATTATTAATCACAAGAATAGATTACTAAGGGTAGTTATATCATCTTTTCAGATCAGATTTTTATTTATTCATTTTTTAGTTCCACTAACATATATCTGTCAGGCTTTCTGCAATATGGATGTAGTGATATCGACAGAAGCTTGACACAGTATATAGTGAAAGAGGCAGAGTTCCTGCTTTCAAATGAACTACAATAATAAGAACTTTGCTAGATGCTAAAGTGAAATCAGACAGTGCCCTGTACTCTCCTTCACGTGAGTATCACGTGAACTAATGAACTAACAAAGTAAATAAAACCAACCATCACAAGGGAAAGAGAACTGGCTAGGATGGTTCACAACTACTTGCTTTGGGACGGCTCTGAATTTGTCAAGGTTTTATTGCTACTAAGAGAGAACATAGGCAAGCATTTTTGTCTGGGCACCTAATTGCCACTTAAAAAACTCAAAATTTCTACTTTCAGGTCCTAGCTCTGCTTTTGTGAACAAGTCACTTAACTTTGTGTACTTTCCTATCTATTTGTAGAATTGGTAAGAAAATAATTTAGATGATGGATGAGAAATTATTTTAAAAGTTGCAAAAGTTCTACAAATATTAATGCCATTTCATTATTTTTCTCCACTACTTGTACTTTCTATCATCTTCCATATTTGGTTTTTATTTAAACTTTCCCTTTATTTACTGCCTATATTATTTTTCTTCTTTGCCTTCCTCTTTTTTAAAACCCCTTTTCCCCTCTTTCACCACAATGAAGTACCAGTTCTTGCTGCATTGAGTAATTTGTCCTCCCTATCAGTGAATGATCTCATTATTAAAGAAACTTCAACAAAGCATGTACTGAGATATTTCATGTAGAATATTTCATGTATCTAGATCATAGGAAGTGTAGATGTCTTCTAACAGTCATATAGAATGTGTCATAGAACCCACATTTGGTATTGATAATAAGGAAGATGAAAATAATAATAGATATTTTTTTTGAGATTTATTGAATGCCATGCACTTTACATGATCTCATTTAATTCTTATTATAGTCTTGTGGATGGGTGGTATTATCCCAATTTCACCTGGACACTGTGTCCTAAATGAGAATATAGAACATGCTTAGTTGATGGAGATCAAATTCATATAGGTATGTCTCTAAACACTTTGCTGGTAGCATTCACTTCTTTCCACAGAAACATATGTAATGAGTCAAATAGATATTTTGCCAGGTTATTACCTTCCTATTTCTAGATTCTAAGTTTTTTCATTCTATCAGCATACGTTGGCATGGTACTGAGCTTGGTGCTAGAAGAGAGCCATCCCCACAACACAACAATAATGCAAATATGAGTTAAACAAGTGTACCTACAAACTTATAACTATTTGTAAATTAATATAAGTTGATCTTTATATGAAATTATATTTACATTTGAAAGGTTTCTAGAACAAAGCATAAAGGCATACATATATACAACATGTTCAAGAAAAATCAAATTGTTCAGGCCATCAAAAAAACAGTGTTCTTCACACTAGGGAATGCAACCCCCTAAAAACTTCCCAAGGGTAGCAGAGCCTAGAGGATTTTAAGTCAGTGGAGAGCTTATTGAAACATATATAGTGACTCTAAAATTTCTATTTCCTTGTTATTTTTTCTATTCCTTTTCTTGGACTTTTGATTTGTATTCAGAGTGCTCATAATTGTTGAAACACTTATGATAGCTACGTTAAAATACATGTTAGATAACGCTGCATGGATGTTTGTTTGCTTCTAATATTTTCCTGATTTAGACTATTCTCTAATTAGAATAACCCTTCTAAACTAAAAATATGATCACTATAAGTTTAAGGAGAAAGTTGCAATTTCCACTTCTTCATTACTCTATCCCAAGAACCTGACACATTGAACTTCGAAAACATTTGCTTGGCCCTAGCTCCGTGGTCAGCAAACTGCGGCTCGCGAGCCACATGTGGCTCTTTGGCCCCTTGAGTGTGGCTCTTCAACAAAATACCACGGCCTAGGCAAGTCTATTTTGAAGAAGTGGCGTTAGAAGAAGTTTAAAAAATTTGGCTCTCAAAAGAAATTTCAATCGTTGTACTGTTGATATTTGGCTCTGTTGACTAATGAGTTTGCCGACCACTGCCCTAGCCCATTTGGCTTTAGTGATAGAGCCTTGGCCTGGAGAACAAAGGGTCCCATGTTCGATTCCAGTCAAGGGCACATAACTTGGTTGCAGGTGCCTCCCTGGCCCAGGCCCTGGTCAGGGCTCGTGCAGGAGGCAACCAATCAATGTTTCTCTCTGTCTTGCCCTCTCTCTTCAACTCTCCCTAAGAATCAATGGAAAAATATCCTTGGGTGAGGATTAACAAAAAAACAAAACCAAAAACAAACAAAAAGATTTGCTTGAAGAAATGAATGTGTGAATGGAAAGGTTTGAGCCTGGTTGACTGAGCAG
The DNA here is from genome assembly GCF_951640355.1 of Cnephaeus nilssonii. Lineage (NCBI taxonomy): Eukaryota > Metazoa > Chordata > Mammalia > Chiroptera > Vespertilionidae > Cnephaeus > Cnephaeus nilssonii. The sequence goes on from NC_137076.1 coordinate 42,073,195, forward strand.
ATAATGATGCCATAATTATCTAAGTTAGGGAACCTAGTAGGAACTTCAGTTTCCTGACAAATTAATTAAACCCTTCTTTTAACTTGATGACTTCATTGTGGCAATAGCACTTCCATTCTCAGACACATCTATATAAATCTGAGGGTGCGTGAATATGCCTACACAATGTTTTTCTACATGAATAATTTGCAGATACATAGTATTACGTATAACTAAGCATAAGATTAGAAGACTTGGAAATATTTTAAGTTTATGAGTGAGAAATGTTTATAATATAAAGTCTGAACGTGTTTAGATGAAAAAATACACACTGTCATAAAAGAGTTGACTATAGACTCGTAGCTGAAAATCCAGGAGAGCAAGGGGAATTTGCCGAGGCCATTTATACCAAAAAGAAGCATAGCCTCCATAAATGAGTGAGATTAAAGAGTGCAAAGTATTGTTTGTCCTTGGGTCTGTGGTTTCTACAACTCAGTGTTGCTTTGGGGTTACCTTCTCAAAGCCTAATGTTGACAAAACTTTATTAGCTCTCAAAAATGTAATACTTGATGTTTTAATATACATTCAGTAAACACACAGAGACATACATCTATGCCAATAAAACTAAAACACTATCCTACTTTGTCTACTCTGCTCTTTTCACAGTTAGAAACTAGGCATCATAAATTTTTAAAATTAGTATTCGTGTGCAGCAATTTTGTGTATCCTCTTGTTTCTAAAGCTTAACACATAAATAAAAATACGTAAAAAAGTAACACTTGATATAAAATAAATCAGAGAAATTAATTCTTTTTAATGAACAAATGCAGACACTGAAATGTATATGGTTGTTGGTTCCAGAATTGCAGTTCATATGGAAAGTGCAGTGAGAGTCTAAAGCACTAATAAGACATGCAATTTCCAGTCTGGAAGTTAAGGAGCATAAAAGTCATCACTTCATCCTGACAAGAAAGAAGCTAGTCAAACCGAAACCTAAATTTCTGTAGCCTCAGTTTTTGTACCTATAAAATGAGGTAGAAACATCTATTCCATAACAATGCTTAAACATCAGTGTTATAATAAGATGTAAAATATTGACCTACCACATGTCTAGGTCAAAGTAGGAAATAGTGAGAAAAAAAAAAGTTAAGCTTGTTTAATGAGCAATGAAAAAGGAGCAAGATTTCTCTCATAAAAATTATTCTCATAGAGGCAGGACACAGCTCCGGCTTGTTTTATTAAATATTAAGTCATTAGAACAGTGTTAAGTCCTATTCAGAAGGACCATGCTCCCCTAACAAGCTTTGCACCATGCAGTTGAAATTTGGGGTGACTGACCTTTCCTCCAAAATGTCCAGATTCTCAGTTATTTTCCTTTTTTCCATCTATTTATATGTCTATTTATGAAGAACTACTTTACCAAAACATAGAAATAAGCAAAACGACCACTGATTTGTTAATATTTTGAAGTGCAATTTAAAAAATATTTTTTAATTTATTCCAGAGAGGAAGGGAGAGGGAGAGAGAGATAGGGACATCAATGATGAGAGAGAATCATCTATCAGCTTCCTCCTGCATGCCCCGCACTGGGGTTTGAGCTGAAATCTGGGAATGCACCCTGACCAGGAATCAAAGCATGACCTCCTGGTTCATAAGTAGACACTCAACCACTTAGCAACTCAGGCTGGGCTGAAGTGTATTTTTTAAAAGCGCACCTCAATCTCATCTAATTCTCTCAAGAGATAAATATATGTTTGATGTTTTCCAGCCTCATAAAGTTAGAAGTTAACATACTAAAAATGATAAATTATAATGTGTGTGTGGCCTGTAGAAACGATGACCCACAGCTTGTGGTTTTGTTGTTCTATAGAAATTTAACCCTTTACCTAACTTGACATTCTTATTTTCTCTTTCCTTAATGAGTGATTCAGATACCTATAAACACAATGTATTGTCTTTCTGCTGGTGTCTCATTAAAATAAAGTTCTACTGGAACACAGCTGTGCCCATGTTTCCTTACTATCAATAACTACTGTTAGGCATGAGCCACAAAACCTAAAATATTTTCTCTCTGGTCATGTACAGATTGTGTTTGCTGACCCCAGGTCAAGGGTAAAGCCTTGAGAGAGCCGCTACTTCCTCAGCCAGTCAGTGATGGCGAACCTATGACACACGTGTCAGCACTGACACGTGTAGCCATTTCTGATGACATGCAGCTGCATGCCGAGGATGAAACATTTGCTGCTCCTGAGGATGAAACATTTGCGACTAGAGTCTTGGAGTTAGTTTTTTCCTCAAAGTGACACACTACCCGAGTTATGCTCAGTTTTTTGGCAAAGTTTGACACACCAAGCTCAAAAGGTTGCCCATCACTGGCCTAGATTATAACCTTGGGGATTTTAACCCCTCCAGCTAGCCACAAGATTCAGAAGATGAAAGCACATTTAGGCATGATTATCAGTCAGGATCCCAGCAGGAAACATGGGTCTCCCAAATTAAAACTATTTCAAGAGGTTTTATCAATAAAACCAGTACTTATAACTATGGATGGGTATAAAAGAACAATAATAATTTTATATCTATCCTATATAATAAAGAGGTAATATGCAAATGGTTGTTACGCCATGATGTGTAACGTCCGATCACCAGGAGGGCAGGTCAGCGAGCTATGTGCAGTGGAGAGCTACAGCGGCAGTGGGCGGGGAGGCCAGCTGAAGCAAGCGGCAGTGAGCTACTCGCACACAGAATCATGCGCAGGGCCACTAGTATATATATAAAAGTCTAATATCTAAGTGTCCAACTGTCCGACTGGTTTGTATGATGTGCACTGTCCACCAGGGGGCAGACACTCAACACAGTAGCTGCCATGACGCTCACTGGCCATTTACAGAGAAACAGCACCATGGACCTGGCGCTGACAAAGCAACACTCGGCTTCCCCCAAGTGGACACAGGCCCCATCACCACCCAGGAGCAATAGCTCACCAAATCGGCATCGACACTGCTGATATCCCATGGCACAAAATGCAGCCCACAGCCCAGCCCAACCCGAAAATGGTGGCTGTGGGTGCCGGGTAATGACATCATGTAGCAATCTACATGATGTCATTACCCGCCTGGCTTCCTCTCTAGCGACTAGTGACTAGCCTCCTTGTAGTTTCTTCAGCCCAGGAACACAATTTGCTTTATAGCCAGGTGGAAACATTTCACACTGTAACCAAATGTCTGTGAAGCATTTTCCCATGCCTCATCTCATTTGATCCTCACACAAGTCCTGGAGGAGATAGATAGTAGACTTGGTGGAATCCTATTTTCTTTTCATTAGCTGGAAAACAGAGATTTAGAAAGCTTAGAAACTTTACCCAACGGAAAAGAAGAAATGGTGGACCTTGAAAATGACTTCAGGTTTTCTCACTGCACAGAATATAGTCAAACACGGCTGCAGTTAAATATTTCACCCTTTGTTCTCTCTGCATGATCTACAATAATAATCTGATTTGTGTTGATATTTACTGCTGTGTTGCTGACAATTACTTGAAAGAGAAGCTGGGGTGCTTCACTGGGCTGGAAAAAGTTTAGCTACATCAGAAAGCAGGTCTAATTAAGCAAGTTTATTCTATATATATAAAAGGCTTAGTTGACTCATGCATGCATGATCACATAAAGCTCTCACTGGTGCTAATTGCACGCATGTGTTCCGATCTGTCATTGTTGATCATGAATTTGGTTGACACTTCTATTATAGAGAAAGGGTGAATAGCGATATTAAAATATTTCTTCTAATTAACTTCCTTTCAATGTGCACAAATTCGTGTACCGGGCCACTAGTGTGTATGTGTGTGTGTGTGTGTTCATTATAATTTTAAAACAACGGTGGTCAAGTAATAGCAGAGGAGCTGTTACCACTCCAAAACCAAAAGTGATAAAGAAGTCACCAGAACACAAAAGAGAGAGACTTATAGCAAAGATTGCTTTGAGAAGAGCGGTAATCTTTCGTCAGGGACACAGTAATCTGAAGGTACTTCTTGGGGAGAGAGCCAGAGCAATAACTCCCTGACCTCACTTCCTTCCTTCAATCTTTCACTGTGGTACCCCACTAGGAATTGAAATGGAAGCCAAAGGGCACAGAAATCAGGTCTTTGTTGTAAACCAGGTCAGCCTCTTAGGGCCGTGGTCGGCAAACTGTGGCTCGCGAGCCACATGCGGCTCTTTGGCCCCTTGAGTGTGGCTCTTCAACAAAATACCACGGCCTAGGCGAGTCTATTTTGAAGAAGTGGCGCTAGAAGAAGTTTAAGTTTAAAAAAATTGGCTCTCAAAAGAAATTTCAATCATTGTACTGTTGATATTTGGCTCTGTTGACTAATGAGTTTGCCGGGCAATAATGGCTGAGGAGTTCACTCTGATGTCTGTTTGAGTGCACAGGTGCACATGCACATGCAGCAAGATATAGGATAGCCCAGCTGGCATGGCTCGGTGGTTGAGCATTGACATATGAGCCAGGAGGTCACGGTTCCATTCCTGGTAAAGACATGTGCCCAGGTTGCTGGCTCAATCCCCAGTGTGGGGCATGCAGGAGGCAGCCAAACAATGATTCTCTCATCATTGATGTTTCTATCTCTCTCTCCCTCTCCCTTCCTCTCTGAAATCAATAAAAAAATATTTGTTTTAAAAAGATATAGTATAAATGGAATTTAACTATTTTTCCCCTAAACATGTAAATTCCTAACATGATTTGTTCTAGGTTCTCTAGTTGCTTTAGAAGTTTATTGATATCCTTGTTATTTTCTGAAAGTATTCAACCTTTGAGCATGTTCTTGATAAGTCTCTATCTATAGATTATTTAATGGAGCAATTTTCAATAGCAACTGTGACTGAATTCAAACAATGACATTAAGTTTTGAGGAAATATTCTCTGTCTAAAATTATATATGTAGGTTGTAGCAAATATAAATTATCTCAGTAATCTATAAAAATTTCATTTTGATTTTTATATCTGGTCTGCAAAAATGCTTTAAACCCTGGCCGGGTAGGGGTTCAGTTGGTTAAAACATCCTATCAATACATGAAGGGTTCAATCTCTGGTCAGGACAAATACAAAAATGAACCAATTAATGCATAAACAAGTGGAACAACAAATCTCTCTCTCTCTCTCTCTCTCTCTCTCTCTCTCTCTCTCTCTCTCCCTCCCTCCCTCCCTCCCCCTCTTTCTCTAAAATAAATCAACAAATTTTTAAAAATGCATTCAATAATTAAAGTCTTTTGCTTTGAAACATAAGTTCCACCTAATTATCTTTTTCGCTAGTCATTGCATCACAAGTTGTTTCTATTTCCTCTGCATAGTTCACAGAGTCAGGAAAATCTCTGAACAACTTTGAAATGGGCAAAAAAGATCAAAGGGTAGTTATCTTTTAGCTACTTTACCTTTCATTTTTACCAATCTATTAACTTGTAAAAAAAAAAAAAACACCCAAAAAACACACCTAATAATTATTGCAAGTGATTTTTTCCATAAGTATGCAAATAACTTCTGGCCAATGAAAAACAATTGATTAATTCCTATGGATATTGACTAGTTTTGCATCTATTTGTGAATTTAGTTCACCATTCCTGTGTGCCTAATACATGTGTGGGTGTTTGAATTCTCCTTGAAACCAACTGTTAACAGCTTAGCATTTCCCTCATTACTTGGTTAGTTACATAAAATCTTTAACATGTGTCTATTTTATAGTTGTACGAGAGTCATGATTTTACCATTAAAAATATTAACTTTTACTGATAGCATGACTAAAGCCAAGATAGTCAGTGTTTAAACTGGAGAAGGCATTTTAGTTTCTCAAGAAGCTTTAAAAGATGTTGCTGATTCCCTAGAGGGTGGAAGAAGGATCGCTCAGCAGTAGTTCAAGTAAACATCAATTTAAGCACCATAGGCTTTCTTTGTCAAGTTGATAAAAGAAACGACTTAAAAAGACAAACATATATAATACTTCTTAACTTGATCTGTGATTTTTATGAGCAACTACAGTGTTTAAAAAGCCTGTTGTGTAGTACTTCGAAAATACCTCAGAGAGTGACAGGGTTTGATTTCTCTTCTTTTTTATGGTAGAGAAAAAAGTAATTTTATTGCTGTTTGAATATTTTTATACACATCCTTCACACTTGGGCTGCCTTGTCATGAAAAGTGTGGGTTTCCCACTGTTCCGTATTGTTATCAGGTTGAGGAGAAAAGGTTTCCATCTCACGCAAGATTAATTAGGTTTTTGCCAATTTAAAAGGTATCATCTGTATCCTGCAGGTTCAGAAAGAATGTGGCAGCATCTTCAATCACTTCCCAGTGTGCCTGTATACTAGTATATATAAATAATCTGAAGGTGAGCATGCTTTGTGTTTAAGTACAGAGAACTTCTTCCTTTGAAAGTTTTAAATTTCATGTATCTTGGATAATAGCCCAAAGTTTCATCCTATATGAAGTGCCAATACGAAGCAAGTATATATTTTTTAATTGGTGTTCTTTGAAATGGGAATTATGCTTAATGCCATGAACTGTAGATATGTGAGATTAGCAATTAGAAATAAAAACTCAGATGTATTCAAGTATTGCTAATTGGCACTTCGCTTTAAACAAACAAAAATAAAACAGTATTGGTATGGATTCAGATCAACTAACCCTTTTTACATATGAGCAAATGTTAATAGAAATTATATCCATTCAATGTTATTGCTATATCCTGTTAAAAAATCGATAGAAGTAGACTTTCCTGATAGTTTGGCTGCTAAGGGATAGAGTAAAATTCTTACTTCATCCTCATTTCCTACAGACCCTAAAGCTTTGAATTTATCCTTATGAGTTGATGAAAATAAACACAATCCTATTCACAGCAAAGGGAACCATTTACAAAATAAAAAAGACAACATACTGAATGAGAAATAATATTTGCAAATCATGTATCTGATAAGGGGCTAATATCCAAAATATATAAAGAACTTCCACAATAGAAAAAAACAAACAATCCAATTAAAATTGGGCAGAAGATCTGAATAGATATTTTCCCAAATAATACATTCAAGTGGCAAACAAGTACATGAAAATGTGCTTAAAATCTCCAGTCAACAGGAAAATGTAAATTAGGACCACAATGAGATATCACCTCTTATTTATCAGAATGGCTATCATCAAAAAAGACAAGAAATAACAAGTGCTGGCAAGGCAATGGAGAAAGGGGAACCCTTGTGCACTGTTAGTGGGAATGAAAATTAGTGCAACCACTATGGAAAACAGTATAGAGGGTCACCAAAAGATTAAAAATAGAACTACCATATAATCTAGCAATTTCACTTCAGGCTATTTATCCAAAGAAAATGAAAACACTGACTCAAAAAGTTATAGTCATTTCCATGTTCATTATAGCATTATTTATATTAGCCAAAATACGGAAACAACCTACGTGTCCATTGATGAATGAATGAAGAAACTGTGATATCCTATCTAATAAAAGAGTAATATGCAAATTGACCATCACTCCAACACAAGATGGCTGCCCCATGTGGACAAAAGATGGCCTCCACAAGATGGCTGGCAGGGGAGGGCAGTTGTGGGTGATTAGGCCAGCAAGGGAGGGCAGTTGGGGGGGGGACCAGGCCTGTAGGGAAGAGCAGTGGGGGAGAACCAGGCCAGCAGGGGAGGACAGTGGAGGCGGGGACCAGGACTGCAGGGGAGGGCAGTTGTGGGGGACAAGGCCTGCAGGGGAGGGCAGTTGGGGGTGACCAGGCCTGCAGGGGAGGGCAGTTGGGGGTGACCAGGCCAGCAGGGAAGGGCAGTTAGGGGTAACCAGGCCAGCAGGGGAGGGCAGTTGGGGGGACCTAGCCTGCAGGAGAGGGCAGTTGGGAGTGACCAGGCCTGCAGGGGAGGGCAGTTGGTGATGACAAGGCCAGCAGGTGAGGGCAGTTGGGGCAACCAGCCCTGCAGGGAAAGACAGTTAGGGGTGACCAGGTCAGCAAGGGAGGGCAGTTAGGGGCAATCGGGCTGGCAGGGGAGCAGTTAGGCGCTGATCCGGCTGGCAGGGGAGTGGTTAAGGGGGTGATCAGGCTGGCAGGCAGAAGCGGTTAGGGGCAATCAGGAAGGCAGGCAGGCGAGCAGTTGGGAGCCAGCATTCCTGGATAGTGAGAGGGATGTCCGACTGCCCGTTTAGGCCAGATCCCACCAGGATCGGGCCTAAATGGGCAGTCAAACATCTCTCAAGGGGTCCCAGATTGGAAATGGTGCAGGCTGGGCTGAGGGACACGCCCCCCCATGTATGAATTTCATGCACCGGGCCTATAGTAGTATATAATTAAATATTATTTCACCATAAAAAAGAAATTTTGCCATTTGTGACAACATGTATGAACCTCAAGGGCATTATGCTAAGTGAAATAAGTCAGATGGAGAAAGACAAATACCATATGATCTCATATGTGGAATCTAAAAACAAAACACTTGCCCTCCCCCCCACCACCCCCCGCAACAAGCTCACAAATATAGAGAACAAATGGTGTTTACCAGAGAAAGGGGGTGGGGGGAAGTAGAAGAAATAGGTGAAGGGGTCAAAAGGTACAAACTTTCAGTTATAAAATAAGTCCTGGGGATATAATGTATAGCATAGTGACTATCCTATATATTAAAAGCCTAATATGCTAAGTATCCAGTCATCTGGTGACCGGTCAACTGTTCAACCAATCAAAGCGTAATATGCTAATAACATGCCAAGGCCACTCAAGCGCTCACTATGACATGCACTGACCACCACGGGGCAAACAGTTGATCGGCCGACCAGTCGCTATGACATGCACTGACCACCAGGGGGCAGACGCTCTGACTGGTAGGTTAGCTTGTTGCTGAGCTCCAGCTGATAGGGACTGAGTGAGATGGGCAGGACATGCCCTGGAGCCCTCCCGTGGTCCCTCCCTGGCTGTCCAACCTCCCATGTCCCTTCCCAGCTGGCTGGCCCCAATAGGCCCCGATCGGGTCTGGGTGAGATGGGGCCAGACACACCCTGGAGCCCTCCCGTGGTTCTTCCCTAGCCCCAATCATGCACCGGTGGGGTCCCGCAGCCTGGCCTGTGCCATCTCGCAATCCGGGATCCCGCAGAGAGCCAGTTTCAGCCCAATCCCACAGGCCACTCCCCTCAGGAGGGTGCCAGACACAGGATTCATGGCTGGCGAGCGCTGCTGCAGTGGCGTGAGCCTCTCCCAATCGATACTGATTGGGTGCGAGCCTGTGGCAGGCGCAGTGGGGCCAGGATGAGCAGGAGTGGCACGTAGGAGCTGCAGGCGGTGTTGGACTGCGGGTTTTGGCCCATTCCCCACAGATCACCCCAAGGGACCCCACCCGTGCACGAATTTGTGCACTGGGCCTCTAGTCTATATATATAAAAGCCTAAGCGACCGGTTGACCCGTCAACCAGTAGCTATGACATGCACTGATCACTAGGAGGCAGACACTCAACACAGGAACTGCCCCCTAGTGGTCAGTGCACACCCACAGTGGGAGCACTGCTCAGCTGACCAATGGGCACTGGGCTCATGGCTCCCAGTCCCGGCATCAGGACAGAATAGGCGCGAGCCCACAGCTGCTTCTCCAGCACTGTGCAAGGAGCTAGTCTGAGATGATGAGCAGCGGCTGCGTGGTCATGGGCGCACCGGTATAGCCCCAGGAGGGGCATGCAGAGACCGCAGCGGAGCAGCAGTGAGCCTACCGAGCAGCAGCGGGGGCAGACACAGTAGGGCCGGGGTGAGTGGGAGCAGTGCAGTGCCCAGCCCGGCCTCGGGCTCCTCCCCAGCCACCTGCCATTTCATGCACTACTTTATGCTATGTGGGATCAACACGGACAGTGGGCTGAAACCTGGCAAGCTGGTGGGTAAGGCCGGGCTGTGGCAGCACGGAGGTCCACTGATCCCTGCAGGCCAGGCCGAGGGACCCCACCAGTGCATGAATCCATGCACTGGGCCTCTAGTCTATAATAATAAAAGTATAATATGCTAATTAGGCCAGATGTCCTACCGGATGACCTTCAGAACGAACTTCTGGACGAAGCTGGAGCTGCAAGGGAAGCCCAGGTCCCGGGTGCCTGCCGGCAGCCAGAGGGAAGCCCAGGTCCTGGGTGCCAGAGGGAAGCCAGTGCCGACAGCTGGGGGAAGGAAGGCCTACTCTTGCACGAATTTCATGCATCGGGCCTCTAGCAGTAAATAAAACCATATTGCATATTTGAAAGTTGCTAAGGGAGTAAGTAGATCCTAAAAGTTCTCATCACAGGAAAAAATATATTTTTAACTATATAAGGCGAAGCATTTTAACTAGACTTATTGTTATATTCATTTCCCAATGTATACAAATATCAAATCATTCTGTTGAAACCCTCGAATTAATTTTATACATGTCAATTATACCTCAATTTAAAAAAATAAACAAACAAGCAAACATAATCATAACAACCTCTCATTCAAACCAGTGGTGACTTATTACTGACCAAAAGAACAAAATCACCACCAAAATATTTTTCCCAGCCTCAGAAACGTATGCCAGTTAGTGGTCCTTTAGCACAGGGTCAATGACCTGTAACAACTTTTTATAGCTTTCTGTGTGGATCTCAACGAGTCCCAACCAACCCTGGAATCTAGTCAAGAAAGCAAGAGTTTGGATGCTAATAAACAGAGGGTAAATAGCAAACAGATCCTTTGACCCTTATGCTAAAAGACTCATTTTCTTTATTTGGGTCAGATTATTAGTTTCTCTCAAACTGGAAGACTTCACTCAGAATGATTCCCAGCCATGGGGCAGGCCAAACCTGTAATGTATATACTTGCTAGTAAACAAGGAGATAGTTATGACATCAGCTACTAATGGGATTTCAGGCTGAACAGTAAGTCTGAAATTGGCTGCTTCTATTTGTGATACCAATAAAAATTTAGCAGTTAATTTGACCCAAAAATAATTTTTTAGAATAATATGCCTCTGATCCCTATTGTATATTGACATATTTCCCTATTATCTCTTCATACAGATGACCAAGGACAATTTCTTGATTTCTACCTCCAGGGCAAAGTGGTTCTGTCTTCATAGTCATCTAAAATGTTCAGCTTTGTGATTTGGGGTATATGATTGAATGTAAGGCAAAGCATAAAATGCAGACATACTTCAAACACTATTCCTCACTCTCTCTCCCTCTCTCCCATGCACATGCACACACACACACACACACACACACAGAGAGAGAGAGAGAGAGAGATAAATGATACTGCTAGGTTCTGAACCTTCAGAATAACTAATTTTAGATTTGAAGCCTCTTAGGGCAATTAAAACTTCCTTAGTCTTTTGTGTATTGGGCAAACTTTCAGCACCGAACTCTGACATACCTGCTTCACTAACATGCAGTATTGCCTATAATAAAAGTTATGGAGAACTTATACTTTCTAATTATGTCAGGTATACATCACATTGCCTTTCCCTTTTCCGCATCATTGTGACCATAAGATTGCTTAAATGATTGATGTTGCTTCAATGGCTTAAATCTTGGCTTTTCATTCTTAATGTATTTGTTTCTACTTGGCCACTCGTAAGAATGGGAGTCACCTTTATAAGCTGAGCCCTTTGTCCACTTTAGTAGAGATTTTTGAGAGCATCATTGCTTCCCATCATGAATTAAATGTCCCAGGGTCATGTTGCTTTTTCCACTAAAAGGTCTAGTTCTGCTTACTGCCAAGAAAACCCTGATTCTTTATGGTGGACAGCAGGGTAATGAGAAAGGAGTCAGGGCCTGGGAAAAACAAATGCTTACCTGCTGGGGAGGCCAGGTGACATTAGAGAAGCAGTGACCAACTGAAAGTTTGAACTTTTTAATGTTACTAAGTACATGCTTTTCTCATTCCACTGTTTCACATCCTTGAGCCAGTTTAATGATATCGTGCTTACTAATGTAGGGACTTACAATAGTGCCCAACACTTTACATTCATATCACACACAGTCAAACCCCAATCTGTTACTGTCATGTGAAAAAACAAAACAAAAAACTCCTACTGACTCAAGGCTTAAATTTACATTGAACAATTCTATTTCACTGGATTCCAATTATTAACAGCATTTCCATACATTATATATACAGATTGACTTATAACAGTGACAACCTATATAAGATTGAACCATACCTATCTACAAGGTTTTGTTTGAAAACACATGGAGTAAGTGGAAACCATAAAACAAACACTTTTATGTATTTAAATTAGCATACAGATCTATCTAATTTGTACTAACTGAAAACAGAAAGCAGATAGCATTGATCTCACCGGGTATCCAGAGCAGTCTACGTGTGCTTTAAGTTGTAAAGGAAACAGTCAAATGGCAAGCACAGATGCTGCTGACATTCCGTTGCTTCTGTCACATTCATTTTTTCTGATCCTTCTCTTGGGATCATTTACTCCAAGTGTCTATCATGTGAGAGTGAGGAGTTTGGGAAGCTCTTCAGAGTAACACCACTTCTTATTTAATGACAAACTGCTATTCTGCCCTTTCCAAGTTGTGAGATAATACATCTTTCCTCACAGACACTGTGGTTGGAACTGTTTAATGGTCACACAATATTGAACCTCAGCCAGTGATTTTCCCCCCTAAATGATATTCCCCATTAGCAACATATAGCATTGTGTTATTTTCGGAGCCTAATAGTTGCAATTAATTTTTCCCCAAGGCAGGATGCCAACTACTCCAATTTATACACAGATTATCTACTGACACCTGTTCTAATTCTCCGCTGAGAAGAAAGGCCAAACTGCAGGGCACTCTGATTGATGGAGGAACTGTTCACCAGGTCAAACTATTTCTAAGAAAAGTCATCTTTTACAAAAACTCTGTCAATGGACCATAGTAAGAGGGTAGGTTTCATAGCTGATGGGAAAGATCAATGCTCCCCAAGAGCATGTGATAAAAGAAGCCATTGTCTGTGCTTTCAGGCTTGTTTCAGTGGAGTAAAAAATTTATTCCTGATCTTAGTGAAAATGTCTTTAATGAACCCCATCTATTGGGTTGAAAATAACTAAAAAATGCTTTGTTAGGAAGTGATTACTCTTTACACCCCGAGATACTGACTAAAGCTGGAGGCCCACTACTTAGTGTGCTTCTGTCTTTGTTTATGGTAATTTCATTTTTGATGTGATACATTATCTATATGCCCGTCAACGACTCTAAATAGTGATGCCCTGGGAGCAAGTACAAGACAAACTATTGGGTGTTTTATATACAGTTACACACCACTTAAATGATAGGGACACATTCTTAGAGATGTGTCATTAGGTGCTTTCATTGTGGTGTAAGCATCATAGAGTGCACTTACCCATAACTAGATAGTATAGCCTACTACACGTAGGCTATATACTAGAAGTAAAGCTAGGCTACAAGTCTGTGCAACATCTTACTATACAAAACAACAAGAAATTAAATCAAGCACAAGAGAAAATGATGTGATCAACAGATGCTGTAAACATCAGATGCATGAGACTTTATCACAGCATACTGTTTTACAGCAAACATTTTTCTTTAATAAGTAAAGAGTACACTCTAACAAAAAATAATAAATACATACCAGCAACATAGTCATTTATCATTATTAGTCATATGTGCTATACTTTTATCTTTTTTTGCATTTTAATTTCTTTATTAAGGTATTACATATTTGTCCTCATTCCCCCATTACCTTCCCAACCCCCCCAACTCATGCCATCACCCCCCTGTTGTCTGTGTCCACTGGTTAGGCTTATATGCATGCATACAAGTCCTTTGGCTATACTTTTATATGACTGGCAGCATAGTAGGTTTGTTTATATCAGTATCACCATGAACATTGACTAAGGCAAGGCTACCATATCACTAGGCAATATAAAATTTTCAGCTCTATTATAATCTTACTAGAGGCCCAGTGCATGATTGGTTGAACAGCCGCCCGGATGATGGGACACTTAGCATATTAGGATTTTATTATATAGGATTGATTTCAGAGAGGAAGAGAGAGATAGAAATATCAATGATGAGAGAGAGTCATTGATCAAGCCCTCAACCTGGCCATGTGCCCTGACCAGGAATTGAACGGTGACCTCCTGGTTCATAGCTTGATGCTCAACCACTAAGCCATGCTCGCCAGCCATCCTATTATTTTAGGTCTGCCTAAGTAACACACTTGAGTTATTATCTAAGACCAAACTTGCCATTGTATCCTAGCTTACATTCCTCTTGCTCACTCAGCATATTGCTTCAATGAGACTCTTGTATATTTTATGCATTATTAATTTTTACCTCTTAATTGAATTATTCAAATCAGTACACAGACATTACCTAATTTCTCTCATACTGAAAAGAAAGACACAAAAAAACTTCTCTGGACCCTCACATATGTTTCAAGATACCACACCATTCCTCTGATTTTCTCTGATCCCTGTCTCCAATGTAACTCTTCAATCATCTCTAAAATCTCTAAACTACATCAAGATTTTGCCTTTGTCGTTCTAATTAAACTGTTTTCTTTAGAGTCCCAAATTACCTCCATACTCCTAATTAATGGCAATTTGCCTGATTTTGTCACACTCGACTTATTAACAGCATTTGGCTCACTCTAGTGATCCTTTGAAATCCTTTCTTCATTCAACCTCTGGGACACAACACCTCTTATAAAACAAGAATACAGTGTCATGTCTGAGGCTGTGAGCATCTTGGGAAGCATATTTTAAAGGGTCTTATACATTGCATTAAGAAATTGGACTTTACCTAAACCACCCAGAGCCAGAGCAGGAATTTAAGAAGCGTGACACAATAGGATTTGTTTTGAAGAACAATTCTGCAAAGACTCTTATTAAAACACAAAGAAACCATGGGAAACTGTAGTATTGGTCTCCCAAATTTACTCCCTCCCATATAAGAAAATTATACTCTTTTCCATAGGAAGCAAAGTGTCTTTCTCTAGGCAGATGACACTTCCATATCTATTGTTAGGCTTATCCATGTGACATACTTGGGCCAATGAAATATAATTGGACTTGAATTATGTCGTGTTCAAGAGAGGCTTTAAATGTAACTCTGTGGTTTGGCTTGTCTTACTCTTTTCTTGCCTTCTGGAATGAGAATAGCAGGCTATAGAATAGTTGTTCCTTTCTTTAAAAAAGAAAAAAAAACACATAGGGTAGAAGCAAGTAGAGTTTAGCAGTCACAGCCAACCCAGCAATGTATAAGGTGGAAGTAATATTTATTATTTTAAATCACTGTGCTTTGGAGTTGGAGGCCAAATGCAAGTGTTCCCAGTATAAATTCAAAAGAATTTGGTATTGATTATCTGAAATATAAGCAAAATTGGGGAGTAAAAAACTAACATGCTTTTAAGGGAAAAAGAGTTTTATTTCAGCAACATATGAACATAGTTAGAGATATAGTGAACTTTCTCCAGAAATCCTATGTAATAAAAGGCTAATATGCAAAGCAACCAAACAGTGGAACGACCAGTCACTATTTCGCACACTGACCACCAGGGGGCCGACACTCAACACAGGAGCTGCCCCCTGGTGGTTAGTGCACTCCCATAAGGGGAGCGCCACCCAGCCAGAAGCCAGGCTCACGGCTGGCCAGTGCAGAGCCTCTCCCGCCTCTGCAGCAGTGCTAAGAACCCCTCGGGTGATGTCCGACTACTGGCTTAGGCCTGCTCCTGTGAGAGGGCGCAGGCCGTGCTGAGGGATCCCCCCCACCCCCGCCAGTCCATGAATGTTGTGTACCAGGCCTCTAGTATATTGAAAACAACAACAACAAAAAAACAATGGATATAAAATTAACCTTACATGAAGCCAGAAAACATTGACTATAGACATGAGCAGTCATGCTCAACACAGTGCAAATCCATTTGTGGTGAGAGGAAAATAAGGTCCTTGCAAACATTATAATTAACAGTGTGTTGACTTGAATGTAACAGAAAAAAATATTACTATATGAATTATTTCTAAAATAACTCCCATGTTCAGGCTAAAGAATGACAAACTTTATTTCTAACACTAGAGTTCAGGTCCCCTCAGGGGATATCTGCCTGCTGGCTTAGGCCCGATCCCTGGGGGCTCTTGCAGTCCGGAACCCCTCGCTCCTTACCACCCGCCTGCAGCAGAGGTGGGAGAGGCTTCCGCCACTGCCACTGTGCTTGCCAGCTGTGAGCCTGGCTTCTGGCTAAGTGGCGCTCCCCCTATGGGAGCACACTGACCACCAGGGGGCAGCTCCTGTGTTGAGCGCCGGCCCCCTGGTGGTCAGTGCGTGTCATAGCGACCGGTCATTCCACCATTCGGTCAATTTGCATATTAGGCTTTTATTATATAGGATTATTCATGAAATTAAAGCAACATTTTGGCTCAACAGTTAGTTAGATTAATGTGCAATTCAGGGCTGAAATTTTTTGAACTTTTGCTTGGGAATTATAGATTGTTCTAGAAATCTAATAGCCAAGGATCCAACTAAAGTTATTTGGAGTATCTAGTTAACTATTTTCTAAATGATGTGAAGAATGCCCTCAATATTACAAGACAGATGAAGCTCATGGAAGAGAATAATTAAATTATTTCCTTTTTGCCTATTTCAGAAAGGTAAAAATGCATGAGGCATATTAACTGATCTTATTTCAACTTCACCATAATCCTGCCTACCTGCCTTGTTTTGTTTAATCTTCACAATAACCCAAAGTAGGTACTACTTCTATTATCCCCATTATACAGGTACATATAGGTAATTTTCCCAAGCTCACACAGTAAGATGGGAAGCTAGAGTCAAACATACATCTTGTTTGTTCACTACACACATCTTCTGCTTCTATCAGAACAATGCAGTCATTTGCCTACAGAGATATTGCAATTTACAGTTCATGGGTTTTATTTCATCTTTATTGTTGAAGATATTATAGATGTCCCCCTTCCCCCCACTAGTTATCTCCTCCTCCTCACTCCCTCCCCCTACTCAGGCCTTCACCTCACTATTGTCTAAGTCCATGGGCTTTGCATACATTAACCTTTTGCACTCGGATGTCGAGTGTGACTAGACACAGTTAGCATTAGAATAAAGGAATCGAGAAAAAAGCAAGCGAGTGCCAAAGGGTTAAAACAAAAGTAGCAAATGTTCAAGTTATAATAGATACTAGAGGCCCAATGCATGAAATTCATGCACTGGGGGAGGTGGGGGGTCCCTCAGCCCAGCCTGCATTCTCTTGCAATCCGGGACCCCTCGCTCCTAACTGCCCACCTGCTCGATCCTTACCGCCTGTCTGCTTGCTCCTTACCGCTTGGGTCACCATCCTTATTACTGCCGTGGAGGTGGGAGAGGCTCCTGCCACCACTGCTGTGCTCGCCAGCCGTGAGCCCAGCTTCTGGCTGAGCGGTGCTCCCGCTGTGGAAGTGCACTGACCACCAGGGAGCAGCTCCTGCATTGAGCGTCTGCCCCCTGGTGGTCAGTGCACATCATAGTGACTGGTCATTCTGGTCGTTCTGCTGTAACAGTCTCAGGGCTTTGATATATATAGATAGAATTTATCTCAGGATGAAGTGAAGATACATTACTTGAATGTAAAGCATTAAATATCAGTTAATTATTGTGCTATCTACTACATTGTTTAGAGAACAATTTCACCAGACATCCCATTGCCTCCCTGCACACATACATAATCAAATGGCCAATTGTTCTCCCATGCTTATGTGATTATCAGGACATCTCTCCATTACTATGCCATTGCTCTGCCCACCATCATAAATACTTCTCTGTCCCAGGATGTGCTAGGTCTATGTCCCAACAGTCAGGCTATAGCTCTTGGATTCTGCATTTTTTAAACTACACCTAAGAAAGTTTTTCAACCTCACTTTAAAGCTAAAGCTATAAGTTAGGAAACTTGGAATGTTTGTGGTCATAAGCTATTCATTGTTTAAAAACAACAACAAAGCTATTCTGCCTCAGAAAGAAAATAAAACCGACAGGTAGTGAAAAGCAAAAACAAAAATAAGAAACAAAAAAAAAAAAACACCAAAGAGAAGACCTGGTCAGATTCATGGCTCTGGTTCCACTTGCTTCAATGCCTTGAGGAAATGAATGCCCCTTTTGCTTAAGCTAGTTTTAATTCAGAGTCTATCACCTTTAACCAATGGGGTCCTAGCAAAGATAATGTTTTAGAAAGTTCTTATCTTAATTTACCAAAGCTGTATCTACAACACTTATTGCGTAGGCATTGCAGGGTGGGTTCTAAAAAAGGAGAGGACAGAGATAAAACATTATGTCTTTCACAATGGAGAAGAGAAAGAGACATTGATAAGGAGAAAATTGCTACAAAGAATAATGAACTTTGCATACTTTATCTAGTCAGTGGTTAGACTTAACAAAATTCCTGTTGTCTTCCAGGGTGACTATGTGCCCATAACTAAGGATGAATAAGCCTGCCTAAAACCTCAACTAATGTGAAACATCATAACAATGTTACAAAAAATTCTTCATTATTTACACATAGAAAAGGATAAAATTCTAGACCAGGATGACTCTGAAGTGCTAAGTCAGTAATGAGGAGCAAGGAAATAAAAATACAGCCATAGCCTTTGTATTTCGCCTTGAGGTGATTGAGGATTATCAAAGTTTTGTCTCCCTTCCACAAAATAAACTGAAATATGAACATAAAACATAGTAAATTATGCATGTATACATAGATATATATGTGCATGTGTGTATGAGTGTGTTTTACATCTGCACCCAACTATAACAACTCTTACGACAAACACAATGTCTTCACTTTTTTTCTATTTTTCAATAAAGCTTAATAAATTGGTAAGAAACTCTCCCACTGCATATGTTTTTCTTTTTTTTGTTCTCTGCTTTTTCTCTACCAAACGGAAGCTGTTGCTGACACAGCACAAGTATCAATAAAGAACTGCTGAACAACAAATAGATTCTATCAATAAAAATATTATTAAACAATATTGAAGTGAGATTACTCAAGGAGCAACAAAGAAATAAGTGTGAATCACAACAGTTCATAAAACATTTATATGGATACAGCCTCTCCTTGAGTAGGATATAAACCTTTATCCCACAAGTCAGAATTTTTAGTTCACTCTCATCTGCCTTCATACTCACACATTCTAACCAACTACAATCACAGGAAGAAGAGGGGAAAATATCCAGAGGCATTTAATAAACAAAAATGAATATATCACTGTATGGGACAAGGAGGGCAAAGGGTGATTGTGTGGGAGGCGACGAGTTGTGATGGTTTGTAAGCATTCTGCTAGAACACATGAAATGCTCACATTTAGCAAATATAAGATGGTTTATTCTGAATGATAGTTATATTCTGAGATTAATTTACAGAGGAAAAGAGAAATGAAATTTCCCAACAGAGAAGTATTTATTGAGCATGGATTCAAGTAAGCAGCATTATGTTAGAACAGAAAAGAAATATTTGGAGAAAGATGGTTGGTAGTGTTAGAAAAGGACTATGTTATGTCAAGTAATTTGTCATCAAAATAAAGCTTTGGTTTTGGTCAAATATGTGTTATAAATATTATATTACATATTATAACATGTGCTACATGTTATATGCTACATGTTATATGCTATATATTATGTATTATATTAATGTAATTATTAAAAGTTTGATAGAATAAGGAATCACTAATGAGAATTCAGCAAGTAAATAGCATTTTCAGAAAAACATGAAATAAACTGTTCTCACAAAATCTTTGAATTTCTTTCTGACTTAGACTTGATCTGTCACTTAGCAACAGATACTCACTGAGTAACAAACATACTAGTTATTTAACAGCCAATTATTTAATAAGCTCATATTTAATAAGTATGCATTTACAGTTACTGAAAAATCTATTTGGTAATCAGATACTAGTATGAGGAAATATATTTGAACATTTGAAGTGTAAATCAAGTCATGTTCATCTTTTTAAATCATTTTTTATTATAATGTTTGCTAAAGCATAAGTTAATGTGACCAGACTTTAAGAGAAAACATGTTAATGAAGAATTTGTGTTATGATTTCCTAAAAGAGTATGAAGGGCTCTGATATTTGCCCACCAAATACCCAGTAACCTTCCAGATAGTACTGAGGGGGGGAGGAAAGTATATCAATTACTAATGAGATTGATTGGGCCTGATCCAGGGCCTATAATAAAAATAAATTGAAAAATTATGAAGTGAAAGAAGACATCTGAAGTCACACATTAAAATGTATTTCCACTTTTGATCCTCTTGAATTTTTGCTGTATCTTCTGATTTTCTGAAAACGCTTTAGAATGGTTGCTATACCCTTCGTGTCTCTGCACTGTCCGCGCCGTCTCCAGTGGGTGCATAGGATGGAAGCGGGAGCCCAGGCTGCTGGTAGCCTCTTTGGGCCCCGGGCAGCGGGTCTGCGGAAAGCAGGGGAGGGGTGCACACAGGGTCGCCGTGTCGCGTGTACATGGGTCATGATGTGTCCATGCCCAAAATTCTTATATATTTCTTTTTTAAGCTGAAAGAAGGTCTATTTTTATGTTTTTAGGTCTATGAATGGAATGTTGTAAATGCCTGTCAGTCAAACAATAAAACGATTGGAAAGCGCCCAGGGGGGAAAAAAAAAAAAGTATTTCCAAAGGCTGTTGCTAAAACATCGCTACAACAAATAGTGATGCATTATTGAGCATTATATATAATAAATATGCTAAATATAAATAAATTTACTCTTAGACAGGTTAAATATTTTCTTTAAAATTTTATAATGAGTAAATGTCAAAACCTACACTTTAACGTTGTTCCTTTTGGCCGACATTTGTTATTTATTTCTATATAATTTCTTGTCCTCCGATCTGAATAATTTGTATCCCTCCCACAGCCAAAATATCCTTCACCTCTCAAGTTCCCAAAAGTCTCATTGCATTACAGTGTTAGCTCCTAGTCTAGAATCTCATTATCTAAATTAGGTCCTGGTGGGGATGAGGTAGCTGGGGTGTAGTTACTTATGTACAGTTTCTACAGTGTAGTTCTTCACTATCTGTGAAACTAAAGTGTTATTTGCCTCCACACACCGATATAATCCTGGGACAGGCATAGGATACTTGGAGAAATTTCTGTTCAAGAGCCCAGGCATGAGTCACTAGTTATAGTAATTCTTGACTCCGGCTGGGTGGGCAAATGCTGGAAATTGCTCAGCCTCTGCACACTGGGCTTTGGTTTGTGTTCTCTGGGTCATCCTTTTGCCAATTCCACCCTCCCCCCCCCCCAAAAAAAAAAACAAAAAACACCAAAAATAAAAAACTGGCATGGGTTTTTAATGAGTAGTTTGACCAACCTGCTTCGTATTAGTATAATTTTATGGATCCAATGACCTATTTTTATTTTGTACTGTCCCTATTCCTTTCAGTTAAAAGTGTTATTGTATCTGTGAATATAATTCTCTCAAAATCACTGTGGTCCTTCTATGACTGTATTCTGAGGATTAGTCATTCAGATTTCAAAAGGCACAGCCCCAGCTGTCTTTGTGATAATCCCTCCTCTACCTTGGGCTCCAGTTGAGGCTGCAGTGGTAGAACCACCTCAAGCTTCCTAGGCGTCCAGTTCTTGAGAGGACCTGTGAGGCACACTTTTATCTCCTTAAGGAGCCTCTAGCCTGACACCACCTTTGGTCTTTTTGACTCTTAAAAGCTTTTACACCTTAGTCACACCCTAGGCTCTGTCATTAGCCCAGCAATTGTCAACCTTTTTCATTTCATGGCACAATTAAACCACTAAAATTCTGTGGCACACACACACACAAAAGTATATTTTTTTGCTGATCTGACCAAAAACTAGGTATAATTTTGATTCATTCACACAAGATGCCTATTGTTGTGTTGGCTGTTGCTTTTATTTGACAATCTAAGGGAAAAGAGGTGCATGCTCCTGACTAAACAGTCGGGGTAATGCATGTTTTAACAACACTTGTGGTACATGCCAGTTGAAAATAGCTGTTCCAGACCATGTTTCCTGGAAATGTCCTGGATTCAATATTTGCTCAGAAGCCAATTTTGAAATTCTGCCATAATTTGTCATTTTAAAAAGTTAAGAATTTTAAAAACCATAAAATCTTGGCTATTTTATGTTTAACAGTCTTTCCCTCAATATCTCTATTTTCACATTCTCCAATAAGCAGCATCAAGAAATCAGGTACCATATTCAACACTCATTAGAAATCTCTATTGCTGGGTTAAACAGGTAATTAGGTACATTTTCTACTTCATGCTCTACTTTAGTGCAGGTGCTAGTGCTGCTAATCTTTTTGGCTTTCCTTCAGAGAGATCTGCCTTCCTGAGTTTGCAATGACACATTCCTTATCTCCTTTTGTTGCCTCATTGACACTGTCCTTAATGTCCAGAATTCTATGAACAGTCAGCTGAAGGTGATTTAGGCTTTTTTTAAAAACCAATTCCTCAAAATCCTTTTAATCTCTACCCACTCAGTTCCAAAACCATTACATTTTTTGTTTGTTTAAAGTATTACAAATAGTAGTGCATATGTCTCCTTTTCCCACCATTGACTTCCCTACAGCTTCCCCCAACCCCCAGCACATGCCCTCACCACCCTAGTGTCTGTGTCCATTGGTTATGCTTATATGCATGCATACAAATCCTTTGGTTGATCTCTTACCACCCCCCCTCCCACCCACCAACCCTCCTCTGCCTTCCCGCTGAAGTTTGACAGTCTGTTCGATAATTCTTTCCCTGTATCTATTTTTTGTTCATTACTTTATGATATTCTTTATATTCCACAAATGAGTGAGATCATGTGATATTTCTTTCTCTGACTGGCTTATTTTGTTTAGCATAATGCTCTCCAGGTCCATCCATGCTGTTGCAAATGGTAAGAATTCCTTCTTTTTTACCTCAGCATAGTATTCCATTGTGTAGATGTACCACAGTTTTCTAATCCACTCATCTGTTGATGGGCATTTGAGCTGTTGCTAAATCTTAGCTATTGTAAATTGTGCTGCTATGAACATAGGGGTACATATATCCTTTCTGATTGGTGTTTGTTTTCTTGGGATATATTCTTAGAAGTGGGATCACTGGTTCAAATGGAAGTTCCATTTTTAATATTTTGAGGAAATGCCATACTGTTTTCCACAGTGACTGCATAAGTCTGCATTCTTACCAGCAGTGCACGAGGGTTCCTTTTTCTCCACATCCTGGCCAGTACTTGTAGTTTCTGACAGGTGTGAGATGGAACCTCATTTTGGTTTTGATTTGCATCTCTCGGATGATTAAGTGACTTTGAGCATGTTTTCATATGTCTCTTGGCCTTCTGTATGTCCTCTTTCAAAAAGTGTCTATTTAGGTCCTTTGCCCATTTTTTGATTGGACCGTTTATTTTTTTGTTAAGTTGTATGATTTCCCTGTAAATTTTGGAAATTAAACCCTTATCGGAGATAACATTGGCAAATATGTTCTCTCCCATGCAGTGGGCTTTCTTGTTGTTTTGTTGGTTTATTTTGCTGCGCAGAAGCTTTTTATTTTTATATAGTCCATTTATTTATTTTCTCCTTAGTTTCCATTGCCCTAGGAGCTGTATTGGTAAAGATAATGCTACAACGATTGTCTGCTATTTTGCTGCCTATGGCTTCTTCTAAGATTTTTATGGTTTTCTGTCTTACATTTGGACAGATACATGCCAAAAAAAAAAAAAGGAACTAGATCACCAACTTACACCATACACAAAAATAGAGTCAAAGTGGATAAAGGACTTAAGCAAAGCCATTACATTTTAGATAGTTGTTATGGCAACACCCAACCTGCTTACACTAATATCAATATTAGTTATCTATAGCTGCATAAAATATTACTCCATACCCTAGCATAGACTAAATAAAACCAATTATTTTCTCAGTTTCTGTGGGTCAGTAATCTAAATGTGGCTTAGCTGGTAGCTCTGTGTCAAGGTGTCTTAATGTCTAAAATGAAAAGATTGATTGATGATTGGGGCTCACCTGAAGACTTTATTGACAAAAAAGTTTGTTTTCAAATATGCTCCCCTGGTTGTTAGCAGGATCTAGTTCCTTGTGGGCTGTGGTACTGAGAAACCCGATTCTTTAATAGCAGTTGGCTAGCAACCTTCCCCAGTTATTTGCCATTTGGGCCTCTCCATAAGGCGGCTTCCAACATGCCAGCTGCTTCCCTCAGAACCGGTGATTGAGGGAGGAAGAGAGAGAACCTCAAGATGGACACCTCAGGATTTTTGTAATTTAATCTCAGAAGTGACATCTCATTACTTATTCCACATTCTGTTTGTTAGAAATGGATCACTTGATCCAGTCAATCCTCAGAAGGAGAAGAGTTTAAAAAAGCATGAACACCAGGAGGCAGGACTCACTAAAGCCAACATAAAGGCGGCTTACCACAAAGCTCCAAACCAGAGTGTTTCCTCCTGACCACATGGCACATTTCTGGTTACATTTATTCTGACCTCTAGCAGCAAGATAGCAGAGGAGAAATACAACTCATTTATGGAATATTTTTATACTGTGCAAAATACAATCAATTTTATAATTATACATTAAGTTTTCATGACTATAGGGTGGTAAAATACCTAAATTAGGCTTTGAAAATCTATTAGTTTTATTATTTCATTGCCATTTATATTAAGGTCAGTATTGTTATTTTAAGATTGATCAGAGGCAAAATCTTATGGATTCTTCACATTTTTGCATATCTACACTAATAAAAGAGAAATATGTAAATTGACCATCACTTCGTGATACCCACCAGCTAATCAGGAGTATGCAAATTAGCGGGACAAAGGTGGCAGTGGCCACAGAGCCAGCCAGAGCAGGCAGAAGGCTTGGGTTGCCTTCTGGTGATGGAGGAAGCCAAGCTTCCTGCCCGCCCTGGCTGGCTGCTGAAGGAGGGGCCTGTGGGTGACGGCCACAGAGCAGGCCTGAGCGCGGGAGGCTTGTGTCACCTGGGTCAGCCGCCGAGGGAGGGTCCTGCAAACAGCCCTCAGCCCCTCAGCCAGGCTGGCCATGCCACCATTGGGGTAAGGGTCCCCGCTGGGGGGCATGGCCAGCCTGCAAACAGCCATCAGCCCCTCACCCAGGCTGGCCATGCCCCTCCAGCAGGGACCCTCACCCCATGGGGGTGTGTCTGGCCTGCAAACTGCCCCAGCCCCTCGCCCAGGCTGGCACCGTCCCCAGTGGGGACCCCCACCACAATTGGGGCATGGCCAGCCTGCAAACCACCACAGGCCCCTCGCTCAGGCCGCCCCACGCCCCAAGGGAACCCCCACCCTGATCCGGGACACCCTTTAGGGCAAATCAGCTGGCCCCAACCTGTGCACCAGGCCTCTATCTATACTAATAAAAGGGTAATAGGCTAATTAGACTGGGAGACCTTCCAGGAGACCCTCTGGACATTCTTCTAGACAAAGCCATGGTGGTGGGGCCAAGGTAGAGGCGGTTAGGGGCCAAGAGGTGAGGGCAGTTGTGGGTGATCAGGCCAGGATGGGACAGCAGTTGTGGGTGATCAGGCCAGTGTGGGGGGGGCATTGGGGGTAATCAGGCCAGCGGAGGAGCAGTTGGGGGGGAGCAGGGTGGCAGGGAGGGCAGGTGGGGGCGAGCAGGCTGGCGGGGGGCCAGTTGGGGGTGAGCAGGCCGGCAGGCAGAGTGGTTAGGGGCAAACAGGCAGGCAGGCAGGCAGGTGAGCAGTTAAGAGCCAGCAGTCCCGGATTGCGAGAGGGATCCCAGATTGGAGAGGGTGCAGGCCAGGCTGAGGGACACCCCCCCACACACTGTACACGAATTTTGTGCACCGGGCCACCAGTCTTATGCATAAGGTACTAATCACAATTTGTTGCTACCTATCTCTGCAATTATTTTTGTAGAGCAAATAGCTTTGGAAGATAGTGTGTCTCTCTCCAGAGCAAAGGTCAGGCATACTTATGGCCAATACTTAAATTCTGGTTTCCTAAACTCCACGTTCCTCTTCTATAACACAATCCTCTGTGCATGCAGCTTTTATGTGGCCTTCTTAATGTGAGAATTAGTGCTCAGATAAAAAATAATGCTACTACTCTGGTTACTGCTATGGCTATGAATAATATATTATCTTACATCTCTGAATCAAGAGTCTTATATCTTCAACCAGCATCTGTGAAACTAAAGCAGGCTAATGTGTTGATTTCTAAGTATGATAAAATCTCAGGCCCTTTTAATTGTTTTGAGAATGAATGGTTTTGATAAGATGTATTATGTTTTTTAAAAAATATTTTATTATTGAAATAGTAATATTCTTTTGTATAAATGTGCTGTCATTTAGCTCATGATTCACCTACTTTTAAACTAATAGTCCTGAAAAGAGATCCGATTTAGTCATTTTGAAATTAAATTGCCTAGAAACAATTGAAATTTGAGTGGAAACATTTTGTCTATTTATGTCATTGAATACAAACAAAAGCTGAAACTAACAATTACTGACCATTAGGAAATTATTCTGTTCACATTACTAGTATTTTTTTTTATTCTATTAGCGTTTCCATTATGGAAAATACCACAGAATTCAGATGATTTATATGGGAATATATTTAACAAAAAATGTCTGTATATTTTCTCTTTTGTAATTTAGAAAAATATCATTATTCATTTTGTTTTCAAAACATCTCAGTCTAGACTGAGGAGCACCTGTTTATCCTGGAGCATAGCCTGAGCATCACTGCAGTATTCTGTGCACCAGAAAAATAAACACCTGTGCACTCGGTCATGGAGTTAGTAACCTTATGCCAAGGGAAAGGGGGCTCGGCAGAAGATGTACTATTGTCAAGCAGAGTAATGATGGGCTCTTTTATAAAATAATTACATAGTTATTTTGTTAGAAAATGTGTACGTAAGTGTTTTGTTCACTCAGTTATGTATTCTTTTTCTTAATTAACTTCATTTAGAATTTTATTAGTAGGATTCAACCATGAAAACAGAAGCCACTCTAGGTATTGTGAGTGGAAAAATATTTAATACTAGAAACTAAACAGGCTTCCAAAGCCTTTGGTAAGGTGAGAGAGAAAACTTAAGATTTCAGGAAATTCCAAACTGTACTGATATCAAGGTAACTATCACCAATGAACGTAGCCACCTGCAACTCCAAAGTGGATCATTCTCAGGAGGATGCCTGCAAGCCACAGGTGAGAGTTTATATCTACTGTTTCCCAAAGCCCATAGACCTGCTGACAGCAGCATAACAGCATTGCCTTTTGTGTATGTCCCCACGGTTTTGCAGCCAAAATGTAACTGAAGCATGATGGCAAGAGAGTTTTGATACCATAGTTTACAGACTTTGAATCCCTACAGTACAAGGGATAACACAGAAGAGTAGAAATGGTATTGAGTATCAACAAATGACATCAAAAGGAGTTCACCCTTTATCATCTTGTCATCCTTACCCATCCTTCTATAGTAAACCAAAAAATAAATCAAAAGTACAGTGAGTTTCAGAATCTATTACTGATATATGGATTTCAAATATAGAAATAACAAAGGATAAGTCTTAATAAGTAGATGTTGAACCTGCATATCATCTAAGAAGTTTTATGCAATGGAATTCAAATTGTGATTAAATAAAATATAATTTTAGAATCTGTTTTCATCTTATTACATTTAGGAAGTCAGCATTCCATTGGCCTGGCTATTTGATTCCAGATCTGTGGGTTCTCGATTTCCAGAAAATATCCTGGGGCAACAACCTGAATTCACAAGGTTTTTTCCTCTCAGATGATGCCAAATACATTTAGATAAACCATTTCTCTATTGCATTAAGTCACATGTTTTGGGCATTAGGGTTCATGATAAAGATGAAGAATACCTATTACCCCATTTCTCATTGTGATGTGATTTCCTCATTCAGAAGCATTGCTGTTTAGAATCCTATCTAATAAAAGAGTAATATGCAGATTGACCATCACTCCAACACACAAGATGGCTGCCCCCATGTGGTCAAAGATCCTGCCCCCATGTGGACACAAGATGGCCACCACAAGATGGCCAGCAGGGGAGGGCAGTTGGGAGGGACCAGGCCTACAAGGGAGGGCAGTTGTGGGCGATCAGGCCAGCAGGGGAGGGCAGCTGGGAGGGAACAGGCCTGCAAGAGAGGGCAGTTGGGGGTGATCAAGCCTGCAGGGGAGGGCAGTTAAGGGTGACCAGGCCAGCAGAGGAGGGAAGTTGGGGGCAAACTGGCTGGCAGGGGAGCAGTTAGACATCAATCAGGCTGGCAGGCAGAAGCGGTTAGGGGCAATCTGGCAGGCAGGCAGGTGAGCAGTTGGGAGCCAGCAGTCCTGAATTGTGAGAGGGATGTCTGACTGCCTGTTTAGGCCCGATCCTACTGGGATTGGGCCTAAACGGGCAGTCGAACATCCCTTGAGGGGTCCCAGATTGGAGAGGGTGCAGGCTGGGCTGAGGGACACGTTCCCCCCCAACCCCCCGTGCACAAATTTCGTGCACCGGGCCTCTAGTATTATAATAAGTCAAATATACTATAGGTTCAGGCAAGACATGACTGGCATAGGAATAAAATATAAGTTTACAACGTATTAATTTAATCAAGTACAGATTAGTACCTCTTGCTTTCTGAAAGAAATCCAATATATTTCATTTAACCCTTTGCACTCGCTTGCTTTTTTCTCGATTCCTTTATTCTACTCGGGATTTAATTTTTTAAATACCCCAGATTTTACAAAGCGCAGCAGTAGAATAAAAAACTGGAGTTTCTTTTCATACAAACTTATTTATTTGGATTTTTTTATATTTCAAATTATTGATACATTCAATACAATTCAACATACGAGCTGCTACCGATGCTAACCGTGTCGAGTCACACTCAACATCCGAGTGCAAAAGGTTAATATCTGGTCTCTGGCTTGTTCTGCTAAAATACGGCCATATTGGGGGGCTAAGTCAAATCAGGCATTTGGTAGTGCCCAAGTCATCCATGGTAAAGCAAAGTCATTATTACTGAGCTCATATATATGTTTTCCATCCCAATTACTATAGTCATTCAGTTTGTGAGATCAAGTTGGACATGTAGTAAGGAACTTAGGAAAAATAGGCTGACCAAAATATACAGAAAAATTTACCTGGATTACAGATATCTGTTTCTGTAGTAAGGCCCCTTTGGTAAGCACTCCTATGGGACACAAATATTAACTAACTGGGCCTATTCTTTTTTTTAAAATATATATTTTATTGATTTTTTACAGAGAGGAAGGGAGAAGGATAGAGAGTTAGAAACATTGATGAGAGAGAAACATCAATCAGCTGCCTCCTGCACATCTCATACTGGGGATGTGCCCGCAACCAAGGTACATGCCCTTGACCAGAATTGAACCTGGGACCTTTCAGTCTGCAGGCCGAAGCTCTATCCACTGAGCCAAACCGGTTAGGGCTGGGCCTATTCTTAAAAGTCTCACTGTATTTGTCCTTTTTCTTTTCTTTTTTTTTTTTTTTGTCATCAATCTTCTTATTTGTCCTTCCAACCCCTGGTTATCTGAGTAATTGTTGACTCCTTGCATCCACCATACCAATTCCATGAACAGGGGAAAATAAGATGCTCTAAAATCTTTCCATTTGGAAAATCTACCTTCTCCAATGTTCTTTATAGGACCAAAAATAACTCAAAGTGGATTTAAAAATTAGACATAGCCAATACTTTAAAAATTCTAAGAGAAAACATAGGGGGTGAAGCTCCTTGACTTTGGTCTCAGCAGTGATTTTTTTGTATATGACCCCAAAAGCAGAGGCAACAGAAACAAAAATTAACACGTTAAAAACTTCGGCACAACAAAACAGTCAACAAAGTGAAACAGGCAACTACAGAATGGGACAAAATACTTGCAAACCATGTATTAAATAAGGGATTAACATTCAAAATATATAAAAAAACTTATACCACTCAATGGCAAAACAAAAATCTTATTAAAAAAACTAGAAGCCCGGTGCACGAAATTTGTGCACGGCGGGGGGTTGTTCCTCAACCCAGCCTGTACCCTCTCCAATCTGGGACTCCTGGAGGGATGTCCGACTGCCCGTTTAGGCCCGATCCTGGTGGGATCGGGCCTAAACGGGCAGTCGGACATCCCTCTCACAATCCAGGACTGCTGGCTCCCAACTGCTTGCCTGCCTGCCTTCCTGATTGCCCCTAACCGCTTCTGCCTGCCAGCCTGATCACCCCCTAACCACTCCGCTGCCAGCCTGGTTGATGCTTAACTGCTCCCCTGCCAGCCTGTTTGCCCCCAACTTCCCTCCTCTGCCAGCCTGGTCACCCCTAACTGCCCTCTCCTGCAGGGTTGATCACCTCCAATTGCCCTCCCTTGCAAGCCTGGTCCCTCTCAACTGCCCTCCCTTGCAGGCCGGGTGCCTCCCAACTGCCCTCCCCTGCTGGCCATCTTGCAGTGGCCATCTTGTGTCCACATGGGGGCAGGATCTTTGACCACATGGGGGCAGCTATATTGTGTGTTGCAGTGATGATCAATCTGTATATTACTCTTTTATTAGATAAGATAGAGGCCTGGTGCACGGGTGGGGGCCAGCTGGTTTGCCCTGAAGGGTGTCCTGGATCAGGGTGGGGTTCTCTTGGGGCGTGGGGTGGCCTGAGCGAGGGGCCTGTGGTGGTTTGCAGGAGGGCCACGCCCCCTGGCAAACTAAGCAGAGGCCCTGGTATCTGGGATTTATTTTCCTTCTACAATTGAAACTTTGTAGCCTGGAGCAGAGCCAAGCCTAATGTTCCCTCCGGGGCAGCAGCCATCTCTGTGGCAGTTAATTCACCTTCTACAGTTGAAACTTTGTTGCCTTAAGCGGGTGGGCCCGGCCAGGGTGTGCTTTAAAGCTTTGCTTCCCCTGTTGCCGCCAGCAACCCTGGCCTGCTCTCTCAAGCTCCATTCTGTTGCCATTTGTTTGAATTTGTTTACCTTCTATAATTGAAACTTTGTAGCTTGAGTGGAGGCTTAGGCCTGCAACGGCTATGGAAAGCTTGGCTTGCTCTGTTACCTGGGAAACCTTGCTCTCTGTGGCTGTAGCCATCTTGGTTTGGGTTAATTTGCATACTCGCCCTGATTGGCTGGTGGGCGTGGCTTGGCTGGTGGGCGTGGCTCATGCAGCGGAGTGATGGTTAATTTGCATATTGCCATTTTATTAGAGAAGATGGGCAGAGAAATTAAATACACATTTTTTCAAAGAAGATGTACATATGGCCAACAGGTACATGAAAAGCTGCTCAACATCACTAATCACCAGGAAATGCAAATCAAAGCCACAAAACCACAGCTAACATCTAGCTAACACCAAGAGGACAAGAGAGAATTGTTGGCTAGAAGTTACAGAAAAGGGAACACTTTTACAATGCTGGTGGGAATGTAAATTGATACATCCACTATGAAAACAAAATGGAGGTCCCTCAAAGATTTTTACATAGAACTTCCATATGTTCTAGCCATCCTACTTCTGAGTATATATCCAAAGGAAAACAGAATGTTGAAGTTATCTGTGATTCTATTTTCACTGCAGGATTATTCATAATAGCCAAACAATCCAAGTGTTTGTCAGTAGATAATGAATAATGATGTGGTATATATAAACACAATAGAATATTATTCAGCTTTTAGAAAAAAAGGACAACCTGCCATTTGTGACAACATGGATGAACCATAAGGGCATTATGCTACGTGATATAAAAGACAGACAGAGCAAGACAAATACTAGTATGTGTTATCACTTATATGTGGGCTCTAAAAAAGCCACTCATAAAAACGAGAGAGTAAAATTGTGGTTACCAGGGGATGGCAGTGGAGGGACAGGACAGATGGTGAATATGGGCATAAATTTATAAAGAATAGTAAGTAAGACCTAGAGATCTAATGCACAGCATGGTAATTATAGATAACAAATTAAAACCATCAAACTTCCAATAACCAACAAAATTATTCCAAACACAAAAAAGAAATGATAATAATGTGAAGTGATAGAGGTGTTCATTATCATTACAATGGCCATCATATTACAATATACAAATGTATTAAATCAACATGTTGTAAACCTTAAATTTACACGTTATGTCACATATATTTCAAACAAAACTTTTTTTTTTTTTTTTTTTTTACTTTTTTGTTGTTGTTAATCCTCACCTGAGGATTATTGCATTTCACAGAGAGTGGAAGGGAGGAAGGAAGTGAGAGAGAGAGAGAGAGAAATATCCATGTGAGAGAGATACATCAACTGGTTGCCTCCAGCATGCGCCCCAGCTGGGGGTGGGGAGCCAACAGCAACCCAGGTATGTGCCCTTGACCGGGAATGAAACACGCAACCCTTCTGTGCTTAGGCCAATGCTCTATCCACTGAGCTTACCAGCCAGGGCCAAAGAAAACATTTTTAATTAAATAAAGAAAAACCTTCAGACTCAAGCCACCCTATGCTAACTGTTTCAGGATGAGAAACTTCTGTAAAAAGAATGTTCACAATCATGAGACCAAAATGGAAATCAATCACCTATACCTACTCTCTACCTTTAAACCAAACTAACTCTTATGTCAGTTTCTTTATCCACCCTACCCACCCCTACTCCCCTGGACTTATTTATTTTTAAATCTATATCTACATAATCACATAATTTTATTTTCCATTTGGACTAAATTTAAGTGCTTCAGGGCTTCAGAATTACTGGATATTTCCTTTTTCTTCATCTGTGCTTATTCCTAAAGGACTAATATACTATATTTGCTGAAGCTGCAAAATTCAGTAAGACTATAATACCTAAAAGTTAGTTTATTGAGCAAAGTTGTAGTTACATACTTTTGAAAGGAAGAGATTCATTAATTTACATTTGTATTCATTCAAAATAATGTTCTATGTTTATGACAGACGGTTTAAAGTCAGCAAATAGAGATCTGCAATGAAAAGTCAGAGAACTTGAGTCCCAGTTGAACGAGCCACAGAGTGAACTGTGTCATTCTCTAGCCTCATGCAGTGGTTGTCAGCATCAGTTCACATTGTTTGAAAGAAGAACTGGTTTGTAAAATGAAAGCTGTCACACGGGAACTAGAGATTTCTATTCCCACATTCCCGCCTTTTCTCTTGATGTTACTATTTTTCCTGTTAATCAATACATCACCCATTTCTCTCTCAGTATAAAGAACACCTGCAGGAATAAGGTTGGGGCATCCCTGCTGGTGCTGTTTAACTAAGTCACACCAGAGAAAGAGTGTGGTTCAAGAGCTGAATTTAACCATGTTGATAACAATGATTTTAAGGTCATCGTAGAACAACGATTTATTAGAGAGATTCCAGGCATCTTTTCCTTTTGTATGCAGAGTAGAAGCAAATTTGTATATCATTACCCATTGCTACATTCTTCCTTCCTTGGCCATTAGCCATTACTCTCAGAGTGATCTTGGCTGTTTTCACCCTGAGGAAACTGGTAAAACTGTTTAAAATACAAATTTCAATACCCACTGCTGGAGATTTGGATGAAGTGGGTTCAGGGTAGGGACCAGATGATCCCTAGGCAGCCAGTAGATGTACCAGGAAACAGGGTCCCCTTATAACCATCGCAGAGTCTGATCTCAGAAGATTGATAAAAATGGACCTACAATTTATTCACAACTCGATTTATGGACCTAAGTTAGTGAGAAGACCTAATTCTCTTCATGTATTTTTCTCTACTACTTTATGAAATTTGCCAAGTACTTTGTCTCTGTAAGGGAACTGACTCAAATAGCATCATCTTACACAACTACCCCCCCCCCCCCCGAGTATATCTTCAGAATCCTTTTTATCTTATCTGATTTAGACCTCTCATATGTAAGCTTTTATTTGCAAAATGTATTTTGGGGAATGTATAACGGTAAATGGAAGTTGAATTTTAAGGAAGTATTTTCATCTTAAAAAACAGATTTTTGTTTTCAACACAGAGTTATATTTTGCCAGTGTTTCCTCAGCTATGCCACGGAGGACATGGTCCGAGTTCACCATTCACCATACTCTCTCCTGTTCGCGTGCAGTTGGCTTTCATTCTGTGTCCGGAGATGTATATGAGTGATCTCATTAATCATTTGAGGAAAAAGTTCAGGGAAGATACATTTTACTTCTTTAGTTTATTGGACTGAATCTATGCATTTTACCTAACATTAACTTGACAAGGTATAAGCCAATTGTAACTTACATGTTTCTAAAGCAAGATCTCACCATCCTTCTCTAAGACAGGTATTACTGTCAGTCCTGTCGATCCCATGGAAACCTGGCTCCAAAGTGGTTCTCTTGAAAAGCTCACACAAAATTCTAACCCATTACCTCCCTGACTGACTTTTCCTGCAGTGAGTATTCTATTTGGGGGAGCAGGTGTTGGGGGTATCAGGCAGTGCCTCATCTTCTTTCTTCTCTTCCTTGTCTTTCCTTTGTTTTCTGAGTCCAGGAAAGTCATATGCAAATGCATACTAGTATACTCACTTTCTCGCCTCTAGGCAGAGAAATGATCCTATAAGTGGAAAAGTCTAAGTGGAGTTAGGAAAGGCTAAGGTCTTTAGCCTTCTAACTTCTCTTTAATATCTGTCTAGGGACAAATACACCATCTATATCTTTATCTCAGTTTTATTCCACAGCAGTGTCAAAAACTACTACTACAAATGTAGAGGCTGAGTAGCATTTAAGGATACAAATCTGTACAAGAGGAACTTACCTATATCTAGTAAGTTGCTGCCTTGCTTGCACAAGAATTAATGAGATGAATACCACTAGTAGCTAATGGTATCATTGAATCATAAGATGGGAATGGTAAAAATCTAACTTAGTTTAAAAAATAGTCAAGGCAAGATCCATAGAAGGGCAGGAAAAAGCACACACATGTAATTTGAAATAAATAATAGGTTTGGTCACAGTTTGAAGTCAATTAAGAATAGTTAAATACCATATAGGTTACACTGATTCCCTAGGTCCTCAAAACAAAAGCCAATGAGCCAACCCAAAACTGGAACTCACATTTTCCTAAGAAACAGTGTTAACATTCAAATGGTAACTCCACTTAAAAAAGGCAGTATTCACCTAAATCCCAAATGCTTAATAACATATAGCATAGAGCTGCCCATCTGAGCTAAACTAATACCTAGTATGTATTATGACCTTTCCTATCACATTTTATTATGTGATTGTTCTTAGTGAAATTTCTCTTATGTGCCTATGCCTTTCAAACTGCAGAGGAGAATAAAAAAAAATAAAAAAATAAAAAAACACGACAGGAAAAGGTCACACCACTGCACGGTGTGTGGCTCCAATTTCAAGGGAATATGAAATTCAGATACTGAGGAGCTCTGGGTCGCGCGTCCATGAAACCGCCAGGAGAAGGCAGCAGCCTTTAATGATCACAGGCCTCTTTGTTCAAT
Source organism: Cnephaeus nilssonii (assembly GCF_951640355.1). Taxonomy (NCBI): domain Eukaryota; kingdom Metazoa; phylum Chordata; class Mammalia; order Chiroptera; family Vespertilionidae; genus Cnephaeus; species Cnephaeus nilssonii. The sequence goes on from NC_137076.1 coordinate 42,108,600, forward strand.
TGAGTGTGACTAGATGAAGCAAGCATTCAAACTGAGTCTCAGCGGTGAACTGTCTGCTGATTGAGATGTAGCTCAGCCAGAGGAAAATGCTCCCGAGGGATTGCGATTCTACTGAGAAGGCAGGAGCTAAAGCTGATTTCAGGCCTGGGAGTGTTCAATTTAGGTGCAGTGTAGAATTCTAATTCAGTAAATAAGATGTTTTTAAGGTGCTCTCCTTTTGGGTCTAGCAGATATTCCAAAAATAGTTTAGGAAATATTCCCTACTTCTCAAAAATCTCAACAGAAAAAACATTTTATCTTACCTTCTAACTCTACCTAGATTTCTAAATAGTACACATCACTTAAATCAAAACAGATAAATACTGAAATAGAGCCAAAGAGATAACAGTATTCAACTCATTTTTGTGTGCCTGTATTATGTAAACATAATAAAGCTACATTTTACCATGCCGCCTAAGGTTGGATTACATCTAATTCAATTTGTCCACTTCACAGATAAGCAAGCTGAGTGCCTACAGTACCTTGTAAGTGGCACAATAACCCTCACAATTCATGTGGCTTTCCTGCCACTCTAAGGTTTACCATTATACCATGATAATAGGCAAGAAAGTTCTAGAAATACATACAAAGTTAGAAAGCTCACAAATCAGTTGTTTCAAAGGGTTGTCTCTGACCAGTAGCATCACCTTACTAGAAATACAAATTTTCAGTTCCCAGCCCAAAAGTACTAAATCAGAAACCTTGGGGAAGACACCCGAAAACCTATCTTTAACAAGCCCATCCCCCACCATGACTGACACTCACTGAAGTGTGAGAACCAGAAATACTGATGCTTACAGCAAAGTCCTGCACACCTTACCTTACACCTTTTTTGTATCCCATGTAGACTTTAGAATTAGCTTGTCAAATTCTTTCAAAGGAAACTATTGTAGAGAGATTTTAAATTGGGGCATTCAATCTACTAACTTTTTTATATTTGATCTTCCTATCTAAGAACAGGAGAGAGTTTCTCAATTTAAATATCTGTTCGTGTTTTTCGATTAAGTTATATCATGTTTCTCCTTAATATTCCTACTCATATTCTGTCAAATGTGTTCCCATGTGCCTTGTTTCTTTGTTTCTATTTAAAATTATATTTCCTATCAGTTTGCTCTGGTTTACTGAAATGCTATTTTTGTTTTAAATATATCTTTATTTTTGAAAGTATTAAAAATGACTCATTTTTCCCTGCTTTGACCCCCTCCACCTTCCTCCCAAACGCTCCCCAGGTCTTCACCAAATTATTGTCTGTGTCCCTGGGTAATACATATATGCATGTAAGCTCTTTGATTAATCTCTTCCCACCCCCACCCCCACCCTCACCCCCTGCCTTCCCTCTGAGATTTTTCAGTCTGTTGCATGCTCCCATGTCTCTGGATCTATTTTGTTCATGAGTTTATTTTGTTCATTAGATTCCACATATAAGTGAGGTCATGAAGTATCATTGCACACCTGACAGAATGACTACCATCAGCAAATCAACAAACCACAAGTGCTGGCAAAGATGTGGAGAAAAGGGAACCCTAGTACACTGCTTATGGGAATACAGACTGGTGTAGCCACTCTGGAGAACAGTATGGAGTCTCCTTAAAAAATTAAAAATGGAACTGCCATTTGACCCAATGATCCCACTCCTAGGAATATATCCTAAGAATACCGAAACATCAATCAGAAAGAATGTATGCACCCCTAAGTTCATAGCATCGTTATTTACAATAGTTAAGGTCTGGAAATAGCCCAAGTGCCCATCAGTAGAAGAGTAGATAAAAAAGCTGTGGTGCATTTACACCATGGAATACTATGCAGCTTTTAAAAAGAAGGATCTCTTATCCTTTGAAGCAGCATAGGTGGGGCTGGAGAATATTATGCTAGGTGAAATAAGACAGTCAGTGAAATGCTTTTCATATATTGATCTTAAACCCAGAACCCTTTCTGAAATATTTAATTCAAATAATTGATCTGTATACTGGCCAAAAATCTAGTGCTATGTAAGTTAGAAATTATTATAACAAATGATGTCCTGTGCCTGATTTTAAAAGGAATGCTTCTAAGACATTTCACCATGCTGAGTACTGTGAGCTATAAGTTTGGAGGGGTATGCCTTTTTTGTGTGTGAAATTAGTTCTTATTGATTCCTTTTTAAAATTTTTATCATAAATGATATTTTATATCAAATACATTTTTTCTGGATCTACTGAGGAAATGATGTTTTTACATGTGCTACTGTTATAAATATTATTCCTGCATTCCAGAAATAAACCTAACTTGGTAATACTATGCTATGCTTTTGTAATTGGATTCATTTTGATTCTCAGGTTATTCATAAGAAAGGATGTGCTGCTGCTGAAGATTCTTCCTCTTTCTATTTCCTCTCCTCCCCCTTTATTTCCTCTCCTTCCCCTTTGCTTTCTAAAGAGTTTATATTATATTGGAATTAGCTGAGCTTTGAAAAATTTTATGTTATTTATATGAAAAGTCATGTGGGAGAACTGTTTTATTTGCAGGAATATTTCAAACTACTGATTCTACTTATTTACTAACTAATGAATTATCCAGGATTTCCAGTTCTTCTTTGAATATCTATTGGAATACACTTTCTTTAAATTTTATGATGTTTCTAAATTTTCAACTGTAATGCCAAACAGCTGTTTATATTTTCTTAACTTTTTAGAAACAGCTGCGTTTTTAGTTAAGTACTCTTTCTTACTTAACATTACTTATTTGTGCTTTTTTGTCCATTGTAATGCTAGATTCCATTTTGATGATAGATATGAAGAATCAGTATATGTGAAATGCATACAATTTTTTAAGTTCAATGTAGATGTAGAAAGTATGGAAAAAATTTGGTAAGCCTGCAATTGGCCCCTTCTTCAGAATATTTATGTATGTTCTTTCCAATGTTTGACATATTCTTAGAGTAATCACATTGCTAATTTAGGAGGAAAATAAATTTTATGATATGTGGTGTTATTTATACATGAAATGTATTTGGCACTTCTAGAAATACAAGGGTGAGCAAAAGTAGGTTTATAGTTGTGAGTATGTGAAACGGAGTTTATTTTTATTTTATTATTTATTATTTATTGTATTACTTATTTGTATTATAACTATAAACCTCCTCTTGCCCGCCCCATATAGTGCTAAGAATAAACTTCTACCCAAGACTTAGTAACGGATGAAATTCATAGGAGACAAAAACAGGCAGGGGGAGTAAAAGTTCCCAAGAGTATCTTTTCTTTATCACTGCTTACACCTTTTTAATGAAAACTATGAATTTAAATTAGACCATTTAATAGATGTGAATGAAAAAAATGGAAATTAAAAGTGCAGGTTAGAACAACATTGTTTGCATAAGAGCCAAAATAGCAAAGTGAATAAAGAGGCTCCCTATGATTACACTATGGATAAAGAATTGCTCAATTACTCATACAGACACCTATATAGCAATGTACATTTTCATAAATTTTAAACACTTAAAAGCTACTTTTTTTGGTAACAGAATGGTATAATACCTAGATAAATTCCTTTAAACCCAACAAAAATGCAAAATTTTATTAATTTTCTATGATAGATAATGTTATTTTAAAAAATTGAATAATTACATTACTAACTCTCAAATTCTGAAAAGTAAAATTGTACAATGGACATCTCCCATTATTTAAAATTACTCCCTTTTCTATCCCATACCTCCAATTTAGATTATTAGTTCATTTCCACATTAGATTTACTTTGTTTAGAGTTTTAAGGGAGAGTTATAAATTATATCACTTAGCTGAAAAACCAGTAAGTGAGGCATAATTTGTCTACCACACAGGATAATTTGTTCTATGATAGCTTCTCAACCTCATGCTCATAGATTCCTGGCTCACCTGAAGAATTATTTACTCAATTTCCAAAAGAAAGAGAACTCAACTGAATCTATTCACTTAAATCAATGTTGCCAGGCACCTGTTTATGGAAATATTTATTAAATAAATTGTATATGTTAAGGTACAAAAGGAGAAATATCTTTACCCAGCTTCTATGGACCACTTCCTCATTAACTTTCACATTTTCACTCACTCTGAAGAAATAAATGTATGTTTATGGATTAGAACATCCAGTCATGTGTCAAAGAAAAACTCCATGCTCTCAGTTTAGTATAACCTCCTTCCCTAGCTTGGTCTGTCTTACTTCACCCTGGGAAGCCTGTAGGTATAAAGGCACATGATCCCTTTCTCCTCTAAATGTCCTATAGAAATCTAGAACTGGCCCTTAGTCAGCTACAGAAAATGCTGGTAACTGATGCTTATAACCTTTACCTTAGTTAGTTCCTGCATCTGAATATATAGGTCAACGTTATTCTGCTGGTGTCACCTTGCCTCTGGAAACAAGGCCCTCTTATGTGGGGTCTCTTTCAAAAATCTCATAGCTGACTGCATTTGGCAGGGTCTATGTTGCGTTCCCTGAATCCTTAAGTATCCTTTATTGATATTCAGTCACAAAGCAGACAGAGAACTAGCCATTTCCCTGAGTCAGATAGCATTCCCTGAACTAGTCCATCTCTAAAACACACAAGCCAGAGTACACAAATGTTTAACTTGGACTTTTCCTCACGCAGCTGAAAGTGATGTAGGTTCATCTCCAAAGCGCCATAAACAAGGAAATTTCCTGAAATAAATTCACGCTCTACAATCTCTACAACTTTCAAACTAATCTCATTTATGTTCTGAGTTGGTAATAAGCTAAGGGTCACAAACCAGTTTCAAAATATTTCATCCTATACTACTTAGGGGATGTAGCACTCATTTACCTTTCTGCACCTCTGGGATTTCTGACAAAACTTTTAAGATAACCAGGATAGTCTCAATCCTATCTAATAATAGAGTAATATGCAAATAACCATCACTCTGCTACGCCCACGATTGGGCGGCGGGAGGCTGGGGGGCAGGACTCAGGGTGGCCTCTCAATGGCCGGATCCGTCGCCGCTGAGGGGAGACCCATCAGCATTCGCGGGTCGGGGCGGCCCGGGGGTGGCGGTGGTGGCAGCAGCGGCGCCTGGACCCATCCCCATCAGCGTTCGCGGGACCTGCCTCCATGCACCTGCACTGGGGGAGGGCCTGGTCAGCAGCCGCCGAGGCTGCATCAAGAGCCAAAGAGGGAGGCAGGGCCAGACCGCAGCGGCCTCAGCTGCTGTGGGGCCCGGGGAGCCAGGCAGGGCTGGACAGGCAACCTCAGGGTGGGCCTGGGGGTGGGTCCCTGGCGCAGCTTGACAGCAGACAGCAGGGCCTGCTTGGCTGTTGCCGCGGTGACCCGGGAGCAGACAAGCCCAGCTGCAGGCAGCACCCAGCAGGGCTTACTTGCCCATCGCTATGGTGTGGAGCAGGCAAGCCCCTCAGAGAGCAGAGAACCACAGGGAGCGGGCCTAAGCTGTCAGCAGGACATGCCCTGAGGGCTCTCGGATTGGAGAGGGTACAGGTCGGGCTGAGGGACCCCCATGCATGAATTTCATGCACCGGGCCTCTAATTCAACATATTTGTATATATAGACTAACTTTTCCAGACATGGAGATGAAAAATAACCCTAATTTTCTTCTGCAAAAGAGGAAAGGTAAAGTAAGAGAAGAAAATAGCTAGGATTTTACAAAGAAAAATGGCAAAAGAAGTGATTAAATTCCACTATAGATTACATGTAGTGTAATGGTTCTGTACCACTTCCATTTGGAGACTTCACAGATAATAGATGTAACATGCATTTATTCTTTGTAGATGTGATTTGTTCTATCTGATTCCAGAATATCCCTCAGAATATGGCACAATAAATACCTGTTTATTGCACAAGGAAACAAAGGGTCCAAGATGTGTTAGTTTCACCACAAGAAAATGGTGGATCACATTTCAAATCCAGGTCGGTCAGAATCCAAAGCCCAAGCATTTCCAGGGGCAATTTTTCTAGTCAGTACTTATGTACACAGCAATGAAAAGAGAAATGAAAGGCCCTGCTTAATCTTCTTAAATTTTTTATAGATCTAGGTTAGTACAGTCAATTTTTAGTATTACTATGACTCCTATTATGCCACCAGCAATTTTTCATCTAGGCATTAGTTTGTCTTTTTAAAAATATATATTTTATTGATTTTTTACAGAGAGGAAAGGAGAGAGATAGTTAGAAACATCGATGAGAGAGAAACATCCTGCACACCCTCTACTGGGGATGTGCCTGCAACCAAGGTACATGCCCTTGACCAGAATTGAACCTGGGACCCTTCAGTCCGCAGGCCGATGCTCTATCCACTGAACCAAACCGGTTAGGGCATTAGTTTGTCTTTAAACAATGTAAAGTGTTAAGATTGAAAAATTATTATCCAAGATTGAAATGGGTTAATTAAAAGAAGACCTATTTGGGTGATAAGAGAAATCTTAATATGAATGACTCCCCAATGCAGGTATTAAATTTTAAAAACTGTTTAATCTAATGTGTGGAATACAAGGAATATATATGTATATGCTTATGTATGACATATATTAACATATAGTAGAGAATACATATATGTATATATATGCATGTGTGTGTGTGTATATATATAGAGCAACAGAGAGGAAGAGAGAGCAGACACAAATATATAAGAGAATATGCATTATCACAAGGGATCAGAATAAAAAACAGAGGATAGACAAAATGACTTAGATTGGTACAATGAGCAGGAGAGAGGTGTTTACTTGGGCCACCTCTAGGTGCCTAGTTATTCTAACCACAAGAAATATTTTTAGATTCCTACTTTGTAACAGGTGAGTAAAATAGACACATTATCTGTTTTAATGGGGCTTACATATTATTGGAATCAACAATTAAACAAGTGATAATAAGTACATCAGTTTGGGTGTATGGTGGCTGCCTTCTAAATGTTCACCACTTATGTCTGTAATTAGAGGTAATGAACAACCCCTCTGTTTCAAACAAATAATCGTAATTACACTTGCCTAAAGCTTTCCAAAATATTTAGCAATTTACTTTGTTTTGCCTCTTCTGTCAAGAGGCTCTCTTCGGTTAGAAAAAGAGAATATACCCTCAGTGGGCAAAAATAATTCCTTAAGGGGAATCCACAAAATGGGCTTTAATGACTAAGGCTATGAAACTGGTCAACTAACATAACTTAAATACTTGTCAGAGCCAAATTATCTCAGAGATTTAGACTAGTGTATATGTTTGACCTCTCAAGAAACCTCTAATCCCATACCGTCATTATGAGAATGAAAATGAAAACCTGTTTAGCATTTGGAGGATGTCAGATCACTAACTCACATGTTTAGATGATCTTTTCAGTTGTTGCTCTGGTTTGTAACTGAGCATGAGGAGAAACTGCCTGAGAAAAAGTTCCAGTATTTCAAATGGGACCTAATAAGCAACTGAATATTTTGTGTTATGATTCCTAAACATGCTCAAAGTGACCACGCAGCCAGGTCTCTGCTGCTGCTGCTATTCTTGTTACAGATTAAGAAGCCCCTTATACGTGTCACTTATTGTTAAGGCAAGTACATCCTAGCAGTGCACCAGCCAGTGGGAAGCTACAGGGGACCTGGCTTCTCTAGTGACAGCCTACAGAGGTTTGGATGCACAACATGAAAGTATAGGTGCATTAATGGCCAACAGGGCCACAGGCCAATGGAAGACAGGTTTCGGCAAGAAGCTTTGGGAAAAATTATTTTCCCTCCCTCACCTTTTTAAGACCTATTACTCCACATGGTCTCCCTAATGATATGCAGGGAAACTAACTATTTGGTTATTTCTTGGTGTGGGGGCATTTCTTAAGATTTAATTTCTTTGAAGTCCCATTTAGTTTGGTGAAGACTTTACCTAGTTTGCTTTATTAATAAAATATGCCACACTAATTTCCCCATAACTAAGTCTATCCTCATGTTTACTATTCATTTATTTTATTTAAAACTATTCATAGAGTGCCTACCATGTGCCAGTGACTATTCAGAATGTAGCACCAAAAGTAACTGAAAAAGTTTTGCCCTCATAGAGCTTACATTCTCATGTTAGAGAGAAAAATAAACAAAGCAATACATACACATTTGTTTAGTAATAGCAGGTAGCAATAAGTGATGTGAAGAAAAATAAGGCAAGAGTGAGGAGGAATGTATTGACTAGGGGAGATTTCTTCAAGGATATGACACTTGACCATAAATCTGAATGAAATGAGGGAGTAGCTAAATGAATATCTAAGGCAAAAGACATTCTAGAGCAGTGATGGCGAACCTCTGACATGCGTGTCAGCACTAAATATTTAGTTTTTGGTTTATTAAATACAATTATATATAACAATTATACATTTATGTTATTTAAACTATAAATATCGCGAAATAATGTTTTTTCCTCAAAGTGACACACTACCCGAGTTATGCTCAGTTTTTTGGCGAAGTTTGACACACCAAGCTCAAAAGGTTGCCCATCACTGTTCTAGAGGAAAGAGCTAAAGCAAAGGGCCTGTGGCAGGTGCACTCCTGGTGTTTTCACAAAATAGTGAGTTTAGTGAATCTAGGAAAGGAATTGATCTTGATTTTCTCATTTAAGATTGTAAATTATCCTCTAAGGACAAAAAAGAGACAATACAATAATAGCATGTTTTCCACACAATGAAGAAATATGGATAAATAGTTGACCGTACTTGGTGACTGAGAGAAAGTGGTAGATGAGACAAAGGAGGTATCAAGACAGACTCCAATTTTTTAGGAGCTATTTTCTAAAAAATTAGGAGCATGTAATCCTAATTATCTAAAAGATGAAATTTCAAAAATGGCACAGATTTTGGATAGAGTATATGTTCACATTGGGAGAATGGCAATAGCTAAACATTAATAGAAGGCAGGAGAAAAGAAAGAAAGTGTGGTCAACCACATTAAAAGGACAGGTGATAAAAAGCTTGAAGGTAGCAACTGCATTTCCCAAGTAGGACATTTTTTGGTAATGTGGGAAGAAGTGTTTCAATGGAGTAGTGAAATAAAATCTATGACTTCAGGTTATCTAACATAATATTCAAAATATGCATTGCTTTCTTAGCAAAGGGGTTTAAATGGTAAGCAGAAAATGTATGTTCTAGATACTTCATTTTCAATTAATATTATAGTTTTGAAATTATGTTTTAAAAAGAGATCATATAAATATGAAGATAAAGACATGGATAAGAATAAATAAGGAAAAAGTCCCTGAGGATATTGGAAATTATTTAAAATATTAGGGGAGTGAAAAGAAGGAAGCAACCTCTGTCTGAGAGAGTTAACACATGCTTCATGGGTAATTATCCTGTGCTATGTCCTATGTTTTTAAATACTTAGTAACTTGAAACATAGTCAAGTACATGTGCTTTTTCTTCCTTTTCATATAAAGATGTGAAATACTACCAGGGAAGGGTCTGTCTTCTGTCATCCTTTGTATAGTATATCCAATTCAGCTTTATCTTGCCTAAACATATCTATGTATGGAATAATGAGAGAATGGAAGAACCATGAATGATTTAAAACTTCTCTGCTTGTAAGTTCTCCCCAATACGTCTTATTTTCTATTTAAAGATCACATTGCTCGTTGTATATGTATCTGAGTTCGTTTTGCTCAACCATATTAAAGGTTTCCTAATGACAAAAATATTAAATTGAAGAAGGGCACTAAATTGAAGAAGGGTAAAAAGAAAAGGTAATGTTATTTGTTTATAGGATGGGCAAAATGTTGAGTATACTTTTTTATATATATAACTAGGCTTTTCTAAAAGATACACTGTAGGCTAATTCATTCATTAAACTACTACTGCTTTAGTAAATTCAGAGTAAAACTATGTGTTTGCAGGAAGATCTTCAAGAGCATTTTCTCTCTGTGTTTCATTTTTAACAAGGGTACCTACACAATATATTAGTTTCCTCTGAACAAATGTACCTTGAGCAAAAAAATGAGGCAATGGTGGGCTAAACTAATTTCATTGTCTTAAAAATTTCAAAGCATCGGTGTTGACTTTAAAACACATGTGCATATTACTTGATAACCTCATCAATATAAGAAGTCTAATTCTTCTCCCTTAAATTTGAACTGGCCTGAGCAACTCAATTCTAACCAATAGTATGAGGGGGAAGTGATACTGCCTGATGTCTGCTAGGTCATAAAAGGCCACTGGCTCTTTACACTATTAGGATGGTCTTCCTTGAAAGACAGCCACCATGAACTACAGGAGCCAAGCAGCCACATGGGAAGTCCATGTGTTGGTGTTCCAGCAGCAGCTCCAGCTGAGGTTACAGCTGACAACCAGATGCACTGCAGGACTTATAATCAAACTAGAGGCCTGGTGCACAAAATTCATGCACGGCGGGTCCCTCAGCCTGGCCTGCACCCTCTCGCAATCCAGGACTGCTGGCTCCTAACTGCTCACCTACCAGCCTGCCTGATCACCCCATAACCACTCACCTGCCTGCCTGATTGCCCCTAACCACCTCTGTATGCCTGCCTGATCACTCCTAACCACTCTGCCTGCCTGCCTGATCGCCCCTAACCATTCTGCCTGCCTGACTGATGCCCTCAAATGCTTGCCTGCCTGCCTGACCACCCCTAATTGTCTCTGCCTCTGCCTCTGCCTCTGCCCCTGCCATCATGGCTTTGTCCGGAAGGACGTGCGGAATGACATCCGGAAGTCATTTGGCTGTCTGGTCTAATTAGCATATTATGCTTGTATTGTTATAGATGAAAGTAAAAGTAATTCTAGCCTTCAACCTTGACCCAGACTCTGATGATGCCCAGTAAGCTGTTCCTATGAAACCTTTCCTGCATTGCAAATTCACAAACAAAATCAATTTGTCATAGTTTTAAGCATTGAATTTTGGAGTGTCTTGTCATGCAGCAATATATATTGCAATGATCTTTTATTAACTAACCGAAAGGAAATTTAGAGACAGGATAGACAGTTTTAGGGAAAAGGGGGTCCATGGGAGAGGAATGCATATGTGATGGCTCCAATGCGTATCTTACTTTCACAGAGGATAGAGAAGTCACAAGATAGGGGGAGTGGTAGAGGGAGACACAAGGTGGGCTTTGGACTTTGAAACTGATACCCTGCAAAAGAGTGACCAATTAAGAAAACACAGGGTTATAAAATGGGGAAGGAGTCCAATTAGAAGGAGCATAGATAGACAAAGAACGTCCAGCCTTTAAAACCCTTAGAAAAAGGGGCTTAGTTGGTTACCCGCTACGTGGGAGTTTGTATTTGCTTTCAATAAATTTCCACACTTTTACTAACAAGTCCTTTTAGTCCGAGAATTTTATTCTTCAAACTTTGTGAGGCAAGAACCCACAAGGAGAATCTGCGCCCCAAATCCCACATTACAATACAATGGACTTCATAAAAAGAACACACTATTTTTATGTTTTTGAAATTATTTTTCATGGATCCCTTCTCTATAAGCATTACACAGGAGTAGTGTACATAAGACCCACTTTGAGAGAAGTTTAACATCAGTCTTTGCTTTTCTCTGGAATTTTTGGAATATTCATTATTTTTATTTAATTTCAAGTTAATATTATTTGGAGTATGTCTATGATTAATATGTCTATGATTTTTTGTACATATTGCATCCTTCAAAAGGGTTATCACTTCCATTGCACTGACTATATATTTTTTTCTTTTTTATATTAGAATTAAATATGGAGAAGTTGCCCTAATTTATTTTGATTTCTGAGAGAAGAATTTGTGGTCAAAATAATTCAAGAATTGCTCAGACACTGTATTTTAAGCAGTCCCTCAATGGAGCTGGCTATTTGAAGGACCTCCATGAAATTTTGTCTCCTATTAAAAACCATCTTTTTCTACCAATATTAAAGCATATAGTACATTTCCTTATTGATGTCATTTCAGTCTTATTCTCTCTTGGTTATCAGCAAGTTTCTACCCTCACATTTATGTATTCCCATGAAGGTATATGCTTTCAGGAACTACATTTTATTTTCTTGTGCCTTTGCTCTTATAGAGTCTATTTCTTTTGAGCATGAAATACCTATAGTGTATTGTCATTTTCCAAACTCGATGTCCACTTCACAAAGCTACACTGATAGCAGTAAGATTACCTATATACTGTCCTATTTTAGAGTCTCAAATGAAGTTTATTTATTATCCATCCTTTGTGTGTTTGTTTATACTAGTAGATACTGAACCCATGAATATACTGAAATGAGAAGCATTTTAAGCCATGGTCCTGAAACCCAATTTTAACTCAAGCATGTCATTTTCAAATACAGATAGCTCCTTGGAGATTTTACTTTCTCTTTTGTAGTCCCAAAGCTCTAGGATAATCTGTTATGAAGTTGATATAATATAAAATTTTATTTGATTTATTGGGTTTCTAGATTTAAGATTCAGAATACTAAAAAGAACACTATTTATTAGTTTCATGTTTTTTCTTTCTTTGCATGTTCATATTCTTATCTATAATCAAAAGTTGTAATTACATGATTTTAACAGTTTTTATATCTATGCAAATTTTTTAATGGATGCATATGCAATCTCTCCTAAAAGATTATCAAACTTAGGCAAAACAACCTTGTATTAATAACAGAGCCACCCTTTGTCCCTTTGTCTCCATGCTGTTTTTGTAGAGCATTTATGAATGAAATAACAGCATAGCCTGAAGAGACCTATAACTTACTTTGTTAAAATCTAGAGAGTCAATTAAATTGTTTTATAATTCAATAAATAATTAGTTGAATGGATGGGTGAAAGGGTAAATATAATAAAACACATATAGTAGCCCAAAATAATAATCCAACATTATTTTTGTGTAAATTTCTAAAGAACATTTTTTTCCAGAGGTTTTCCTGAATATAAGAAAATTAATTAGTACAAGAAATATTTATTGGTTACCTATTCTAACAGTTTTAGGCAGAGGAATTAGAATAGTAAATAGGAAAAAGTATTTTTAAACCCTGTCATTCTTAGAATACGTTCCAGTAAGAGATATAGAGCTTATGTATAAATGAGGAAACAACATAATTTTAGGAAATATTAAGTGCTAAGAGAGAAAAAAAGGTAAAGAATTAATAAAATTAGGTAAAGAATTAGTAAATGATCAGGACCTAGCTTAGCAGTTGTACACAGGGTGGTGAGAGACACAGAATAGTGAGATGATAAATAAAATGATATTTGAATTTTCTTGAGAAAAATGTGTGAAACCAAGCCATGCAAAGACCTGGAAGAATAGCATTAATAGGTGAGAAAAAAAGGTATTCGAAAGACTCAGATATTGAATACAAGCAATATCGTGAATACTGTAGAGATCTAAGAAAAGCTAATTTGGCTACAGAAATAAAAGCCAGGAAAATACTTAAAGCACATCATAAAATTGTGCACAGAGCTTGGAATCAGAAGGTCTCTGTTCAATCTTGGCACCACTGTTGCATGACCGTAGGTCCCTCTGAGCTCAATTCTTTAATATGTCAACTGGAACTAAGCACACTTGCCTCAAATCATCATTGTGAGTACTGAATGATGAATACATTGAAAGACCTCAGAACACATGTATCCTCTACTGCTGCACTGGGGGCAGATGAAGACATAGCTTTAGGCGGGATGAGATTCTATCTCACCTTGTGGGCCATATAAAAAGTTTGGATTTTATTCTCAATGTGATAAGAACATTAGAGAATTACAAGCAGGTGACAAGTATGAACTGATTTATATTTTGAAAAATAAAAATTTGGCCTTAGCCAGTTTGGCTCAGTGGATAGAGCATTGGCCTACGGACCAAAGGGTCTCGGGTTCAATTCTAGTCAAGGGCACATACCTTGGTTGCAGGCTCCTACCCAGCCTGGGCCCTGGTCAGGGCTTGTGCAGGAGGCAACCAATTGATGTGTTTCTCCCATATTGATGTTTCTCTCTGTCTTTCCCTCTCTCTTCCACTCTCCCTAAAAATCTAGGGGAAAATATCCTCAGGTGAGGATTAACAAAAAATAAAAATAAATAAAATTTTGTCAAGTGTGGGTTGGAGCATGAATAGAAGCAAGGAGGCCAGTTAGAAGACTTTCCATAATTTCAACTTAAAGGAGGAGGAGCTGTGCTACAGTGAAATTAAAGTACACTTTTAGTTTTGGTTTGATTGACCATAAATTGCCTCCAGAACTAAAAATTCTCTTAGGCTTGGGACCAGATGTTATGAGACATTGTTCCAATCTTTAAAGTATAAGAAAGATACCTTGATTTTAGTCCTACATCTACACTGTTTTAACTTGAGTGAGTCATTTGATATCTTTAAAATTTTACATAAAATCAGTCACTAAACTCGATAATAATGGAGATTACTTCTCGTTCTATAAACTTACAATAAATTTTATATGGAGTTTTAATAATGTAATTTAATATGGAAAGGGAAATAAAATGCTACATATTATATTAAAAACTTTTAAATTGTCCACTTAAATTATCTCTTATTTCAAATGAATTTTTTATGTGTGAAATAAAAACATTTTATGTCAAATAATTCTTTTTAATAACCTAACATTTTTCATTTTTAATAAAGCATGCATAATTCCTTAATTTTAGGGTCATGGATTAGGATAAGATACTAAACATTTATAAAATTTGCATTTAATAAATTGCTCAATTATTTTCAGAACTATACATGATCATGTCTAAATATATCTTCAGACTATAATCATCAGGATTTCACTAAAATATCTATTTAAATTTATTCCTGTAGACCACAGTCTCTCACTAGCATTTATTCTACCTCTGCTTCTCCTGTGTCAGCTATTCCACTCTTTCTTCTTCTCCATTTAGTTCCCCATCTCTTGAATATCCCTGTCTATAGCCAAATACCAACCCTTCTATATCAATTAATTCCCTCTTGCTTTTTCTTAAGGTATCTCATGCTTGTTGGGCATTAGGGCACTTTATGGAAACAAATAGTCACTACAACCTTAGTAATAAAAGAAATTAAAGAACCCCTATGTCTTAGAGTTATAATTCCTTCTGAGGCTTTAAATTTCCTGGTTATTTTTATTAAACCTTAATATTAAGAATATTTTTCACAAAAATATAGCCATTTTTATTTGCTATATGTTTCATACTTTATGTTTTACCAAATAACATTAAAAATTGTAGCTATAAAACTTTTAGGCATAGACACTAATTATTTAAACTATTGTGTTGTCTGTGAACATTTAATCAAGGAAACTAGTATTAGGTTAAATTAATCTGTGTAATATTTACTTAATAGTAATTTTCCCTAAAATACAGAATTCATTTTCTTCCAATAATATCATGCATGTTGATGGGTGTTAGGAAGTATAAAATAGTTAGCTTTTTTTTGGATCTAATGTACATTTCACATCTTTCCTGTTTTGTCATTTTTACCACTTTATACAGAAAAAATGTTAACTATATCAGTAGTTTTTAATTATTATCAATTACATTTTTACAGGAATATTCTTGATCTTTTGATAATATATTTAACCAAAAGTGTTCTTGGAGAAAATACAAGATACTGATTCAGGTTATTTTATTGAGCAGGATGCAAGGGTGATTCCTTCCCAGGTTCTTGTCCATATGGATTCGAAGAATGAATCCATGGACAAAAGGTGGTAGGTGAGAAGTACAGAAACTTTATTGCAAGCAGATACTATCTCTAAAACTATAATCCTAAATTCCTAAATTCCTAAGACTCTGTCCCTCCTGGCACAGAGGGACATAGGAGTCCCCTAAGAAGGGTGGCTGCTGCTTTCTTTGTCTTGAGGCATTATATAGGCTGTAGTTCTTTGTCTAAACCTGACCCTTTCTAATTGGACTCTTCCTGAACTTAGGATCCCCGTGCTTTCCTCATTGGTCACTCTGCTAAGGCCAAAGCCTAAGTGGTGCCCCCCTCCCCTTCTTCTTTCCCCTTATTCTGTGTCTTTTCTTTGTCCTTTACATATTCATCTTATTTGTTCAAATTGGAGTTACTTTTGATCTTTCTTATGGTACCTAGCAACCGTATCCTGCCAAGCCTTGAAACTGAAACTGCTGGCTTCTCTGCTCAAAAGAGTAAAGTGGCCTCTTTTTTTCTCTTGGCCAAAGATTTATTACCCCAACTGCTCAGGC
Organism: Cnephaeus nilssonii; assembly: GCF_951640355.1. Lineage (NCBI taxonomy): Eukaryota > Metazoa > Chordata > Mammalia > Chiroptera > Vespertilionidae > Cnephaeus > Cnephaeus nilssonii. Next base: position 42,124,725 of record NC_137076.1, read on the forward strand.
TAGAGATATCTCTGTCTTTGGTTTATGGCTGTTTTAATTGCTCAGGCCAAGATGCCTCCATCCTCTGTAGACCCCCTCCGTTTCTGTCTTAAGCTAGCTAGTTAACCCTTTTCAATACCATCAACACTTAAAAATGACTGCAAAATAAAATTTATGAGAAAAGAAAGGGATAAGCTTAGTTTCAAAAACATTTCAAAAGTTCTTTGAATATCATTAGAATAAGTGTTTTTGATAATGAAAAGATGAAAAGAAACAATTCATTTTTAAAGTGCTTCTGAGCTAAAATAATACCATTACTATAATACTCCATAGAATATTTGAATTTCTATGTTCTCTGAAATTTCAATATAGTGAAGAAAAATCACTTAAATGGAATCTATTATCATGTTATCTTAAATATGATGCGGCAATTTTGCTCCTTACCAGAATAGAATATTTCTGTGTATATTACCATGTGTTATAATAAAGGGATATGAGTACCCTCTCACTTTTATATATTTTCTTTCTTTGTTAAATTAGACTATAATATAACCAGGTAAGAGAAGAGGAGGCTCCAAGGCAATTTTGTTAACTGCTAAAACAAAGGCATCCAGTTCTTCCTTGTTTCAGTGGTGGGAAGATATGGGAGAATAGTAGAGGAATGTTTGCTAGGCTAAAGAAAGTTTGTGGGGGAAAATGGAGCCAGGTTTTATCTACATGACTTATAAAACATTCCCCACTCAATGTTTTAAAAAATTGGCTTTAGAGGTCCACCTGTTTTGGAAATAAAGGAAAAACAGTTGAGATTACATGTTTAGTGCCTCTTTTATCTCATTTCTCATGAAGATTCTTAAAATGTTCTCTTCCATAACTTAGTTATCAAGTTAACTTGTGACTGTTTAACAGAGTAGCATCTATAAGGTAATCACTTATGGTTCATGATGTATGAGGGAAGCTTGCTTTCAAATTGTAATAATATTTAAGCTAATTAAAGACTGGAGATTAATCTATTGAAAACCATAACTCTTACTTATGCTCATTCTCCAAAAATGTCAAATTACAAGTATCTAGCAGTTTGGTAGATAGTCTTTTAAATTAAAACAATTATTATCCAAAACACAGAAATTATATGAAAATGAAATACTCCCAAACAGTGCACTTCCTTAAGTTGGTACTTAGTTTTACCTTCATAATGAAATTCTCTGAGGAGAGTATAAATGAAAGGTTTGAACATGTATTCACATGGGGATAAAGACCTGTGGGTTCATTTAGGGTAAAGAAAGTGGGAAAACATTCTACTTTTAAATTGATGTTTCATAAGTTGCCACCTTTGCTTGAATAGAAATTACTAAAACATTTACAGCATTAGCTTACACTAAGGTACAAGTTTCAGAGTATATTTTGAAATAAAATAGGGAAAAAGTTACTGTATTATTCTTCAATTTCTGTCACAGAATTGTGTATAAGCAAATATCTAAGGTCTAAAGCCTTCTTATAGACTATAAGATTTAGAAAAATATATGTATAAGTAATCCTTGTTCAATTCTATCAAAGAAAAAAATATTCCCAGATACAGTTAAACAGGTAAGAAAGGCTTCAGTTCAAGGCTGTTATAATAGGTGAGAGAAGTCAGATGCAGTTTGAGCTTCACTCCATTGAGACAAAGTTCATGAGAGTTTTTACTAGTAAGAGCCGCTACAGGAGGGATCTAGGTCATCTGTGTTTTCTAAATGGCCTAACCCAAGGGAAAATTAAGCTGCCTCTTATCTTCTTGACAGGAGGCAGTTTTACAACTTGGAGCAAGGGGCCCACAAAAGTGAGGCTCCTACCAATCACAGAGCCTTGAGGTGCTAGCTTCCTTGGTAATTACATTTCAAAGTGTCCTTGAGAAAGACATCCATGGGTTATAAAACTGGCAAGGAACTTTTCAAAAAGATTTACATCTCAAAGGGGCAGAAAAAGAATTGAAAATTTTTTAAGTCCAATTCTCTAAGAAAAAGGAGGTAATGGCCTAAGTCAGAGAGGAGCCTGTCTAAAGTTTAATCAAGGCAAATGTTTAACTCATTTTGCTCAGCATGCACACATGAATGCACATACATGTTATCATGTACTAGCAAAATAATGGTAAGGATTAAAAAGTGAAATAAAAGTGCTTCAAGAGCCAAGAGAAAAGTTGTCTTTTGTTAACTAATTATTTCTATTGTCACAGAAGTTGCAGAACATAAAATCAACACACAGAAATGAATGGCATTTCTATATACTAACAACAAAACATCTCTGAAAAAAAATTAAGAAACTATCTTATTCACAATAGCATCAAAAATAGTAAAATACATATTTAACCAAGGGGTTGAAAGATATGTTCAATGAAAACTACAAGAGGTGATAAAAAAAAAAAACAAACTGAAGACAAATTGAAAGATATCCCATGTTCATGGATTAACATAAAAATGAACATTCTCATGGTTAAGAATTAACATTATTAAAATGTCCATACTACCCAAGCCACCTATAGATTCAATGTAATCCCTATCAAAATTCCAATTGCATTTTTTATAGAAATGGAAAAAATAATACTAATATTTGTATGGAACCATAAAAGACCTCAAATAGACAAAAGCAATAATAAGAAAGAAGAAACCTAGAGGTATCACACTCTGATTTCCAACTATATTACAAAACTATAGTAATTAAAACACAAAGAAAAATGAAAATACTGGTATAAAATTAGACAAACAAATAAAACAGAATTGAGAGGCCAGAAATAACCCCTACATGTACAGTCAAGTAACATTTGACAAGGAAGTCAAGAAAACATAGAAGAAGCTCCTTGACTTTGGTCTTGGCAATAATTTTTTGGATATAACACCAAAAGTACAAGCAACAAAACAAAAATCAACATGTGAGACTTTAAAGTTTTTTAAATCCTCTAAGTAATGTGTGTTACATAGAAATTAGGAAAACCATTGCTAAATTGCTGGTTCATTTGCCTGAACAGTCAATTTTTGCTATTAATAGACAGTGTTCCAGGTATTGAAAGCCTTTAAAAATCAATGAATATTGTTCCTGTGTTATCACCAGGCTTCAGACCACATAGCACTACATCACAGATTTTCAATAAGGTGGTAATTGTGGACAAAATTGCAATGACAATATGCTCAGTAGTAATGTATTTTCATAATGTCTACGCTCACTGAGAATTGTTTCAAGCTCCATTTTTTAAGGTAGGGCTGAGAAATAGGAAATTATGGGTTGGAGTAAATAGACTGTTAAGATTTTATGATAATAATCAGCCTTGTTCCTTTTAAAGGACAGAGATTTGTCAATATTAAAAATTCCATTAGCCAGGAGAACTTGATTATCTTTTGGGCATCTTATGGCTTGAGTAAGGAGTGTTTATTTTTGACTTTCTTTATGAAATGTGAATTGTGAAATGCACTTATCTATATCATCATTGGAACTTATATAGCATGTGCGTCTTAGAAGGCACTAGAGCCCTGTAAATTTTGTCAATTTATCTCTAGAAGGATGACATGGGCAAGCCAAAGATGGAAAGACTATCAGATATGGTAAGAAACATACTATAAATAATTATGTTTCCCATGCTTGGAAAAATATTGGATATATGAAAAAAAATTAAAAAGTGCCTCTTACTCATGATCTTCTCAGGAACAGGCTTCTCTTTCCAATTATTAATTCTCCCTTTCCCTGATTTATTACTTTACTTTAACTCAAACTAAGCTTCTTGTTTTAAATCCACCTTATAAGCCATTGACAGTGTTGATTACTTATTTCTTCCTAAGCATTTTCTTTCACTCGTTTTTCTGATAGAACCGTATTGATTTTTCTCTTTAAACAGTAAATACTCCTCTTCTGCCTTTTAAGTCTCGACCTTGTTTATCAGGTTATTAAATGCTTATGTTCCTCAAGTTTAGGTCCTAGAATGTCTTTTTATTCTATTTACTATTATCAAGACATCAACATCTACCTATAAGCACACATTACATAAATGTTTACCCCTAGCCCAGAACTTCCTATTAACACTAGACTCATATGGTAACTTATTACTGGATATCTTCTCTTGGATGACTCACAGGCAACTTACATTCTATTATTTCAACCATAAGTTTGTGATCTTCCAAATCTCATCAATTCCAGTGATATTCACCTCACTAAGTGGAATCACACTTAGTACTGTCATTTGTCCATCTTTCTCGCCTCTTGCTAATTTTTTATATTTGATTTATCACCAAATATTGCCAATATTATATCCAATATCTTGGCTCTATTTAATTGATACCATTTCCATCAAATTCATCCTAGCCAATCTCTCTTCTGATTTATTAAAAGAGTCTCCACACTATTAACAGCCACATTTGCACTGTTCTTTCAAGCTCTTCTCTACAATGCAACCAATGTGATTATTCCAAATAATGCCAGTATCTTCCTTAAATCCCTTCAATGGCTCCCCAGTGGGGCTTATTCAGGAAAATAGAAAATAGCAGTAAGTATTTCAGAGATTTACTTGAGAAAACTTGCTATGTCCATGTTTGAAAGCAAAAAGAATAAAAATTGACATAATCCAGGGTCTAATCACTACAGGTAAAAGGTGTTGTTTTCAGTGCTGAGTAAACAAGAGGAAAATCTTAATATACAACAATTTAAGAGCCCTGCTTAAGCCTCTAAGTGGATGCTTTATTTGGCAGGTACGGAGTGGTAGTAGAGTTTTGAATCTCGCTGCTACTGCTGCTGCAATGCTAATGGAAACTAGAAAACAAGAAAAATCACATTGCCCCTCGTCCTACCTTCCAATCTCCTTCTCTATTCCTGAATGGAAGAATCTTAAGGCAGAATCTAATGGCAGAATCTAATCCATAAATAGCAGGATTATGTCTTAGTTTGTTCTGACATCAAAAGTAGCATAAATTGGGTGCTTTGTAAACTAGAGAAATTTATTTCTTAATTCTGGAGGCTGGGAATTCCAAGCTCAAGTTGTGGAAAGATTCAGTGTCTGATAAAGGCATGCTTTCTGGTTTATAGACCATCACCTTCCCACTCTATCCTCACATGTTGGTAGGGTGAAAGAGCTCTCTGGTGTCTCTTTTATTAAGGCAGTAATCTGATTTACCTCCCCAAGTCCCTACCTCCAAAAGCTATAACATTGGGGGTTAGAATTTCAACACACGAATATTGGATAAGGGGACACAAACATTCAATCTATTGCATTCTTCTTCAAGTCCTTCAAAATGTTATGTCCTTCTACATGTAAAATATAGTCATTCCATCCCAATAGCCCCTAAATTCTTAACTTATTCCAGCATCAACTCAAAAGTCTTAACTCTAAAATCTCATCTAAATATTACCTAAACCAGATATAGGCAAAATTCCTCTTTTCCTCTGAACCTGTGACCCCAATCAAATTATGTGCCTCTAAAATAAAATACTGGGACGAGCATAGGGTTTACATTCCCATTGCATAATGGAGAAATAGGCAAGAATAAAGGAGTGACAGGTCCCAGGTAAGTCCAAAACCTAACTGAGCAAACAACATTAAACCTAAGTGTCAAGAATAATTGTCTTTGGCTCAATGCTCTGCAGTCCAGACCTATTGGAATGGCCCCACAGTGGCTCTGTGCCTGGACCCAACAGTACACTTTTTGCAAAGGCCCTAAGCCTACCCCTCTGCCATGCAGCCCTGTTCCTTTAAATCTAGCTGTCAGCAGCCATGCTCCCATGTCTTGTGCCCTATGCACACCAGAGGAAATGGCATCATGCAGATTTCAAAGTTTTCTGTCTGCACTCTCTAGAGAGGCAGCCACTATGGCCCATGTCACTCTGGGGCTCAGTGGACCCAAAATCTGGGGCAGACAATGGGCGTGGCACCAAAGTGTGGGGAGTGGAGTCTAGAGGTAGAACTACAATGTGAGTCTACAATGTGAGGTGGCACTGGGCAGCACAGGTGCCAGTGTCTCCTCCTTTGAAACTGCTCTGCTCCTGCCCTCTGTGACCTCTTAACGCCTCTCCCTTCCACTCCACTTCATCTTCAGAAAAACACAGAATCTGGGCTTGTGAAAGGAGATGATCTCTGAATTGCCTTCAGGGTCCTTTTTCCATTGTCTTGGCGAATAGCTCCAGGCTTCTGCTGAGATGGCTGATCTAAACTAATCTCTTTATCAAGGGATTCCCTGGCTATACCCTTAGTGTTCTCGCCACAACAGTGTATCTCATTCTGTTCAATGTGATAGGCTGTGAATGTCCTAAATCTTTATGTTCTGCTTTCTTTGTCTTAACAGTTTGGTCTTTAAGTCATTTCTTCCTGCCTTTTACAATAAGCAGTCAGGAGGAACCAGACTGCTCTTTCAACACTGTCCTTAGATGGTTCCTCTTCCAAATAGCCAATTTCATGTCTTGCAAAGTGCTGCCTCTACCTTCCACAGAACACTAGGACATGAACACAATTCAACCTCGTTCTTTGTAGCTTTATAACAGGAACCACCTTTATTCCAGTTTCAAATAACATATTCCTCATATCTGAGGCCTCAGCTGAATTGCTTTTACTGTTCAAATTTCTGCCAACACTTTGTTTAGGTCAGTGGTCGGCAAACTCATTAGTCAACAGAGCCAAATATTAATAGTACAACGATTGAAATTTCTTTTGAGAGCCGAAAACCGACTTCTGCGCATGGGCCACGAAGTTTCAATTGCACTGTAAGTGCGCGCCAGCGTGTGGTGTTTTGTGGAAGAGCCACACTCAAAGGGCCAAAGAGCCGCATGTGGCTCGCGAGCCGCAGTTTGCCGACCACTGGTTTAGGTATTTTGTTAGCCAATGTCAACCCAATAAATTCAATTTAAGAGAGAGACAGAGAGAGAGAGAGAGAGAGAGAGACAGGGACAGAGAGAGAGATCTTCTACAAGGAGCCAGTTGGAGGCGATAAGGCTGGCAGGGTGGGACAGTTGGGGGCGAGCAGGCCAGCGGGGTGGGCAGTTAGGGGTGATCAGGCCAGAAGGCGGTGCAATTGGGGTCAAGAAAGCCAGCAGAGGGGGGCAGTTGGGGGCAAGCAGGCCAGTGGGGGGAGCAGTTGGGGGTGAGCAGGCAGGTGGGGGGCAGTTAGGGGCAAGCAGGCAGGCAGTGGGCAGTTGGTGGCAAGCAGGAGGGCGGGGAGCAATCAGGCTGGTAGGCAGAATGGTTAGGGGCATTCAGGCAGGCAGGCAGGTGAGCGGTTAGGAGCCAGTGGTCCCGGATTGTAAGAGGGATGTCTGACTGCTGGTTTAGGCCCGATCCCACCAGTAGTCAGACATCCCCCAAGGGGTCCCACATTGGAGAGGGTGAGGTTGGGTTGAGGGACCCTCCCCCCATCCCGTGCATGAATTTTCGTGCACCGGGTTACTGGTTTACATATAATATAGAAGCTTTCCTCTCCAGCTATCCTCTCTTCTTCTGAACTCTCACCAGAAACACCTGCCACAGTCCATTTGTGGTAGACAGTTAGACAGACAAGAGCAGAGCAAAGATGAGGGGCCAGTTACAGAAGGTCACCAAGATGGAAAGCCCCAGGTGCCTAGCAACAGACAATTGTAGGGTGGGACCTCATCCCTAGGGTGACCTTTCCTCCCCTGGTATATTGCTGGTCACTCCTGACCTTTCCTCCCTGGAGATAAAATCTAGGCCTCAGTTGTATTTCAGCTCCAGGCCCATAAAAGCAGTAAAACCAGACAAGCAACGCCAAGGCTGACCTCAGGACCAGCTGCATTGACCAAGGACCTCCTGCCCTGGCACTGACCGATCAATGAGAGGAGACACCAACCCTGAAAAGACACACCTGGAAAACTACTGAATATTCTATTGAGGCTTTCCCCTGGGACCTCCCCTAAAATCTCCACCCTTGAAACCCTTAGGATGGAGGACCCAGCTCACTCTCCCTCCTGGGGAGCATGCCTGCTTTTTTCTGCTCCACATCCCCCGCCCCCCATCACCCCAGGCGCTTTACCTTCCTCACTTCTAAGCTCCAAGGGCCCTTCCTTTACCTTGTATTTCCTCAGCCCATTTCTCCTACAAATTACTTCTTCTACCTCTGTACTTTTCTAAATAAACGTCCTCTTATAATCTGAGCCTTATTTCTGAATTCTTTCCTTAGCAGAACTCAAGTACAGAGGTTGCTGAACCCAAGTTCAGTATGACCCCATCAGTCTAACACCTGGTGCCATCCCTACCATTGCCAACACATTCACAGAAATTAGGCCTTTTCTAGCATTCACCTCAAAACTCTTCCAACCTCTACCCATTAGCCAATTCCAAAGCACCTTCCAGGTTTTTTAGTTATTTGTTATAGCAGTGGCCATTGCTGGTACCAATTTCTGTCTTAGCCTCTCCTGGCTGGTATAACAAAAATATCAGACTAGTTGGCTTATCAACAATGGGAATTTATCTCTCACAGTTTGAAGCTGGGAAATTCAAGAACAGGATGTGAGAAGATTCAGTGTCTGGTGAGAAGCTGCTTCCTGGCTCACGGATAGCCATCTTCCCCCTGCGTCCTCACATGGCGAGAGGGGATGAGGGACCCCGCTGTAGTCTTCTTTTATAAGGGTGCTAATCCCATTCATGACAGCCCTACCCCCAAGACCATATGATCACCTCCCAAATTGCTTACCTCCGAATGCCAGCATATCGTGGGGTAGAATTTCAAAATATGTATTTGTTGGAGAGACAAATATTTAATGTACAGCAGACCCTGGTGGGAGTTACTGAAGAGCATGATATTTTTCCCAAGAGTAAATAGTAAAAACTGCTTATTGTAATTCTGAAAACAAATTTCAATTATTAAAATTTTTGTGTGCTAACTCTATGCACACAGAAAGAAAAAGGAGTGATATTAGAACATTGACCATCACCTATGAGTACCGCAGGCACTGTCACCTTTGCCTCTTTTACCACTGATTTAAGTCATTCCTTCTCCATGTTAACTAAGAGTCAAGTTTGGAAACAGAGCCATTTCACTTGCCCTGATATATTTTTAATATGATTAAATGATCACCTAGTGCCCTCTTATAAAATAAATTTGAACCCAACGCCTATATCTATGTCTTACTTTATGTAGTCTAGGAACTCATCTCCTTGCTCTGATTCTCATAGGGAAAATATAAAATTTCTTTATTGAGGAGTAGTATAATCACTACATTTTTTTTTTTTTTTGGAGCTGTAGTGATATGTGACATTTTTCATTGTGGAAGCAGTGGTTAATATGATATAAAAATTAAATTGCTTTTGCCTAAAATTTTCCTTGATAGCATGAAAATTTAATTGGAGAAAATTTTAAGTAGGTAAAAGGCACATTTATGCTGGAAGATGATATAATTAATAATATTTTTCTCATTAGAAATCCAGGGAAAATGTCATAATTATAGTATTAAAACCAATTTAAAGATGTTTCATTTAGTTATATTGCCAAAGTACAAAAAGAGATAGAAATTAATTTGTACTCAAAGCAAAAAGTGTCAGGAGGAAGGTTTGTCAAAAGGAGGTTTATGTCTTCAGGACTCAATCAAAATTTTAATAAAGAATTACAACAAGTTAAGTCCACCTAAAGTAAAATACTTATTTAAGAATTTTAATACACTTCTTGAATGTATTATGATTATATTTTAAAAATTAAATTTTGTTTGAGCCATTAAGGAATCATTTGCCAAAGCAATTTTCAATACTGTGCCACTATGTAGCATTTTTTTCCTTCGATTTTGCAAATTAGAACTTTTTCTTTTATTATAACTGAAAATATGTTCATCTCAATTCACATAAATTTTTAAAAATATTAATGCTACTAAATCAATGATTATCTTAATTTTAAAGATGTGGTTTAATTTCTCATGGCTCTAACAATCAGTGAAGCATTGAATTTCACAGTTACTTATATTCATAATATTATTGATATTTATTATTCTGATTTTAAAAAATTGATGACTACTTTAAAACCTTAAAATTTGCTCACCTTGCTCTTGCTTATGTTTTAAAAGCCTAATTAAATATCTTAATTTTTAAAAATGAGATTCTAGAGGAAATGATTATAATTACATTTTTATGAATATACTAGAGGCCCGTTGCACAAAGATTCATGCAATAGGCCTTCCTTCCCCTGGCTGCCGGCACCAGTTTTCCTCCAGCACCTGGGACCCAGGCTTTCGCTGTGGCCACAGTGGAGAAGCCAAGCCTCTTTTCAGTCCTCAGTCTTCAGTCTTCAGTTGTTTTCAGTCTTCACTTGGGCCGGAGCCTTCAGCCTTCGCTCTGCACCTGCATATGCAAATTAACCCACCATCTTTGTTGGGTTAATTTGCATACACACTCTTGATTGGCTGGTGGGAGTTGCAGGGGTATGATCAATTTGCATATTTCTCTTTATTAGTGTAGATAGGGTGTCCCAAAAATGTATATACACATTTTGAATAATTATAAAGGCAGTGTTTATTCAAATACATTTCATTTTCAAAATTGAACTATCAGCTGTTAAAATGTGTGTACATATTTTGGAGACAACCTTTATTAAATGTACATCTGACATAAGCAATAAATTAAAATTTCAATGGTAGATTTAATGGTTTCATAACATGGAAACTTTTTGGACACTCATAATCAAAGTGCTGGGCTCAGTCTGATGATTTAATATAAGAAGTAAATTTTCCTTTATTCCAATGTAAAAACCACACGATTATTTCACATTTTGATATTTATGCTATTGTGGTTTCTTTTGTATAATTGCTTTTTAGGAGATGACACTTAATTTGCATTTAAAAATTTATAAGACTGATTTTCGCTAAGTATGAGACATCTGCAGACACTCTGCTGAGCCTGCCTCATATGGCAAACCATCAGACTAGACATATTATACATCTGGCATGTTTTATAATCTAAACTGCTGCAAGAAGGAACATGCATTTCTATTTTATAATGAAAAGGAAGTGTCTGAATGTCAACTAGCACACATAAAATATTACTATCTGAGTTGCCAGGCATGGGTTACCTGACATTAAATGTTTTACCAGCTAATTCTTATGAATTACTGATGTTCTCATCATTTAGCAAATGGATCACATCACTGTAGTAATGAGCACCCTGCCTCTTCTGCTTATCATAGTTAATGTGTCATGAAAGAGTTTAGTTTAGGACTTGAAAAACAAGGAGCTCTGTTTATGTTCCATGGCTAAACAGAAGATAATAATCTAGGTCTAAAGGATAATGTTTAACAGGTTTATGGTCTCAACTGGGTATGTATGAAGCTATCCCTTCTCTTTCAGGTATTTCTTGGGAGGATTAATGATGATCTATTCATTTTATCATTAGGAAGATGAGAATTTAACATGCTCCCAGGTTATCAAAAATCACATGTCTTCTCATAGTGCAATTGATTTTAGACAGGCAGAGGTCAATAATTTTCAAAAGTTACCACTTTATAACCAGCTTTACATCTATTATTATTTATTACTAACAGTTATAACTGCAAATATTCTACTTAAAAATACCTTAAAAATTCTCATCTAAATAAAAGCTAAGTACCTAAATCTGATAGTGGATATTATGAATATTATACTTTCATTCTCTTTTTGGATTGTCACTCCAATTTACAATGCAGTAATAATGTCAAGGCTTCAGGCATCACTGTCACCTGGATTACATTTAAGTAAGATGAAAACAATAGAGTATACAGGGATTTAATAATCCTCCCACAATTTTAATAAGCAAGATTTTGTTATAATCCTAAAATTTCTTCAGGTACTTAATATTGGAAACAACTCAGTTTTTGCAAGCCTAATATTCTTACTAGTCAAGTAATATTGGTTTAAAATATCCTGTCTTAAGAAAGCCATTTAATTGGGAATAAAGTAGCTCATCAGCAGTTTGTCCATTTCTACTGGCAATAGAATTGTTTATGATTATCAGCCAAGTGTTTATATGTGTTTCTAGGTCCCTGGGGTTCTAGGGATATGATGTCAGAAGCCAAAATATACACTCAGAAAAATCTCTCCCTTCTACCTATTTGCTTCTACCTGTCTCTAAAATAGTGAAAATTACATTTGCCTTTTCTCTATAATACTCAGGCACTGGGCTATCAAACAATAAGAGTTGCTGGAGCAGGAAGTGGCTTTATTGACTGATACTAATTTTATCCCGAATAGCTTGAGGGGTGTGTGTACTTATAGGACAGCATTACATGGAAATTCTCTTTGCTGTACGGAGTTTGAAATTTTAGCCAAAGCTGATCCTGACAACCATGAAAAATACATACAAAATTGTAATAGAAATGTTGAACAAAAGAAGTAGACAATGTAAAATATCAAGTAGAAAAAAATGCAAGTTTATGAATTAGTGTTAAGTGTCTCTATATAAAACTGAAAGCAGTGAATATGAACTCTTTCATTATAGTTGTTGTTATTGTTATTTTTTGAAGCATATTCAGCTATATTCCTCAACATTCTTTGATTTCCCCGGAGACCTCTTTAACATCAATAGTATAGCACACCTCAGACCCAGAATCACTAGGTCTATGAATCTGTCTGGGGAGACAGCTTGTGATTGCACAAAAACATTTCTGTATCATTTGGTGTGGAACTTGGCTGGTTAATCTCTTTTGGATTTAAAACATGAACAAATTTGTCTTATCTCTATACATTGTAGAAACTCTTGCATGCAAGCTTAGTCAAAATTCAGGGAGGGAAAAGAAAGAATATGACTAAAGCATCCAGGGTCTGTCTGGAGTAATTTTACTGAAACAAATGGTTGGCTAGAAGGAAAGGGTAAAAGAACACAAAAGAGAGAGATCCAAGATGGCGGCGTAGATAAACATCTGGGCTACTGCCGTCCACAACAATTTCCAAAACTACAACTAAAAGACAGAACGTCTATCACCCAGAACCATGGGAAAGCTGGCTGAGCGGAACCTCTACAACTAGACCTAAAGAGATGGGCGCAATCAGGGCACAAACGCTGAAAAACTGAGGTACAGGGGAGCGCACGGGTGATACGAGCTGGCTGCAGAGCCCAGCTGGAGGCGGGCGTTGCTTTCTTCAATCTGAAGAGAGACAAGCCCCCAATCTCTCTGAAATCCAGTTTCAGGGGAGAGACTGGGCTGTCTGCCATTGGGTCGGAGTGAGGGTGGCTTACTAGCAGAGCTGCGTGGAGGTAGAATTGTTGGCTGCGCCAGGGCTCGAGACAGCGGGGCGCAGGTCGGAGGCGACTCTTTGCCAGACATTGCTGTTTGCCACGCCCTAGCCTAGTGACGCCCTGAGACTCCGCCCCGCACAATCTACAAACACACCCAAGCTCCTAGCAGAAGCTTTTGCATATGAATGGCCTTCTCTATTGCAGTTTAAACTAGTAAACTTGCTACCTGGTACAGACAGCTCCAAGGCCTCCAAGCTCCAAGCAGGGAGGAGAGGACAGCAGTTCTCGCTGTAGCTCCTGCAGGGTAGCCTCAGACAGCAGCTGAACTGCACCCCATTGGAGATTCAGAAGCCAATGCACCTAGTGGTCAGTGTGAGGCACCAGATTTCAACTCCTCACACCCATAAGTGACACATTTGGGAGGCGGACTCAGTGAGCACCAAAGCCCCTCTCAAACAAGCCCTATACCACAAGCATGTCTCTAGCGCAGCAGTGCTTCCATTATACACACAGCAGGTCCTCTCAGCCAATTGGCCTGGAGATCAATTCCTCCCAGTGTACCAACAGCAATCAAGGCTTTTAACTACACCAAGACTTTCCACTCAGCCCACAAAGGGGTGTACCAAGAGCGACCACCTAGGGTGATTGGGGAAGCTGAGCTACCGGACCCTAAAGGTCACTGACCACACAAAGCCACTCCATCAACACAGGGAGGCAGCCAAAATGCGGAGACACCGAAGTATGTCACGAATAGAAGAGATGGAGGAAAGTAAACTAATGGACCACACAGTGTTCAGAAACACATTTATAAGGTTACTCAAGAATCTTCTAAAAACCGCTAAGGAACTTGAAGAGACCTTCAAAGACCTTAATGAGAATACCAAAAAAAAAAAAATGGAAAAGGACCAGTCAGAAATTATGCATACACTGTCTGAAATAAAGAATATACAGAAACTCAACTGTAGATCACCGTACCTGAAGAGTCAAACCAAAGATCTGGAATATGAGGAAGCAAAAAACACCCAACCAGAGAGGCGGAAAGAAAGAAGAATCCAAAAGTGTGAGGATAGTGTAAGGAGCCTCTGGGAGGGACTGCTTTAAGTGTACCAACATCCGAATTTTTGGGGTGCCAGAAGAAGAGAGAGAGCAAGATACTGAAAACCTATTTGAAGAAATAATGACAGAAAACTACCCCCACTTGGTGAAAGAAATAGACTTACAAGTTCAGGAAGCGCACAGAACCCCAAACAAGAGGAATCCAAAGAGGACCACACCAAGACACATCATAATTAAAATGCCAAGGGCAAAAGACAAAGAGAGAATCTTGAAAGCAGCAAGAGAAAAACAGTTACCTACAAGGGAGTACCCATACGACTGTCAGCTGATTTCTCAACAGAAACTATGCAGGCCAGACGGGAGTGGCAAGAAATATTCAAAGTGATGAACAGCAAGAACCTACAACCAAGATTACTCTACCCAGCAAAGCTATCATTCAGAATTGAAGGTCAGACTAAGAGCTTCACAGACAAGAAAAAGCTAAAGGAGTTCATCACCACCAAACCAGGATTACATGAAATGCTGAAGGGTATTCTTTAAGAAGAAGAAGAAGAAGAAGAAGAAAAAGGTAAAGGTAAAAATTATGAACAACAAAAAGACATCAAATACATACCTACCAACAAGTGAATCTAAAAATCAAGTGAATAAAAAATCTGAAGAACAGAATAGACTGGTGAATAGAATCAGGTACATAGAAAGGGAGGGGACGGACAATTATCAGGGGGAAGGGGGCCTGAGGGGTGCAGGAAGAGATTGGACAAAAATCTTACAACTATGGATGAAGACAGTGGCAGGGGTTAAGGGCATGGGGTGGGGTGGGGAATCAGGTAGAGGGGAGCTATGGGAGGGGGGAGAGGAACACCTGTAATAATCTGAACAATAAAGATTTATTTTTTTAAAAAAGAACACAAAAGATAAATGGAAGATGAGAATGTAATGATTGAACTTTCCTTACACTTTTGAGAGCAATGAATGGCCAGAGGAATGAAATTATAAAAACATCAGTTCAGGAAGACTAATATTATGTTGATTAGCAGATGTGATTGAATAGAAAATAAAGGCAAGGATACCTGTTAATTATGACAACAATAAAGATAAATTTGACACGTTTGGAAACATTTTCTAAAATTCTCAAGATATGAAATGTCATAAAAAGAAATAAAAATATTCATGTTTAATTTACTAGAGTGTTTTTATTTTTAGGTTGGAAAACTACCTTGGAAGTATTTCAAGAGCAACTGAATCACTTCACTTTTATAATCATAGCAAATATAAAAATACATTGTGAACAAAATGCCCTTTATACTTCTGCAGTGTGGAAGGAAAATAAAAATAGCATGTTCTTATTTATTTAAAAAATTCTACAATGCTTATGTTATTGCCAATATTGTTAATATCAACTCATTTAATTCTCACAACAATTCCATGAGGAATGTACTGTATATTATATATTCATTTAACAAAAAAATGAACTTAGGCATGGACAGGTCTCATAAAACCATTTTACTATGTTGACTTTCTATTGCTCCTAATTTTAAAGATGGATACTATGATGTGGCAGGCACATTTAATGATTTTGATTCCTCATTAATTTTTCTAAAAACACAATTAGTAGATAAAAACATTATTTTTTCTGTCAATTCCATACATAAAATTTTGATTTTCTGGGCATAATTATAATTTTCCCATATTGGCCTAAGGTAATTATTGATTTAAAGAATATAAGTTAAAGAGGTCACCAAATTAAAGAAGTTGCACAGGTTCAGTCAAACCTATTTGGAAAGAGGCAACAGGTTTAAGGGTAAATAAATTCCACTTGACATATATCTTGAGTGCCTATTATGTACAAGACATTGGGACTGTTAACAAAATATGTAAAATACAACTTCTCTATCTTCAAGGAGATGGCGCTATAGTGGTAGACTAAATGAGAATGCAGATAATGACTGTGATAATATGATGAGTGCAATTAAATTGTGCAAACACAGTCATCATTTAAATGAGGGAAAGATCAAACTGAGGTGAAGAGATTACAAAATGCCTGAGGGGAAGGTAGTTTCTAATGTCAAGTTCCAAGAAATGAGTAGAATTTCAACAAGCCTAAACTCATAGAAATTAGTCATCTAGAGAGAAGGAAAAGCAGTGGCTTGACTATTTTCTGCCTAGTCACACATGTTTCAGACTAGTCTAACTAGGAAATAGTTGTTTTATTTTTTAAATATACTTTTATTGATTTCAGAGAGGAAGTGAAGGGAGAGAGACAGAAACATCAATGATGAGAGGGAATTATTGATCGGCTGCCTCCTGCATACCCCACACTGGGAATTGAGCACGTAACCAGGAAAATGCCCTGACTGGGAACCTCTTGGTTGCTGGGTTGATGCTCAACCACCAACCACCTGGCTGGGTGAGGTCTTTGTTTTGTTTTGGATAATTTAGAGATAACAAAGAAGTGAAATAGGAGATATACGTATTTCTGAATTAAAATAATTTTGATTTATATATGAAGGCTAGGGAAGAGAGACACGTCAAGGGCAACTTTAAGATATCAAATTACTAGAGCTCAATGAGGATGTGGCCACAGGAACTCTCATTCATTGCTGGTGAGCATGCAAAATGGTACAGCTACTCTAAAAGGCAATTTGGGGGGTTCTTAAAAACTAACATACTCTGCAATCATGCTTCTTTGAAGGAACTGAAAACAGGTCCACACAAAAATGTGCACATGAGCCGAAACTGGTTTGGCTCAGTGGATAGACCGTCGGCCTGCGGACTGAAAGGTTCCCGGTTCCATTCTGGTCAAGGGCATGTACCTTGGTTGTGGGCACATCCCCAGTGGGAGGTGTGCAGGAGGCAGCTTATTGATGATTCTCATTGATGTTTCTAACTCTCTATCCCTCTCCCTTCCTCTCTGTAAAAAATCAATAAAATATTTTTTTAAAAATGTGCACAGGGATGTTTATAGCAGCTTTATTCATAATTGCCAAAATTTGGAAGCAACCAAGATGTCCTTCATTTTGTGGATAAATAAATTGCAGTATGTTCAGACAATGAAATATTACCCCACACTAAAAAGAAATGATCTATTAAGCTATAAAAAGACATAGAGAAAACTTAATCTTAAATGTATATTACCAAGTAAAAGAAGCTAATCGGAAATGGCTACACACTGTATGATTCCAACTACATGACATTCTGAAAACGGCAAAACTATGGGACAATGAAAAGACCGGTTATTTCCAGGACTTGAGGGCTGGGGTGAAATAAATAGAAAGGGCACAGATAACTTTAGGGCAGTAAAAATACTCTGTGTGATACCATAATGGAATTATGGAAGTTTCAAAAATTCACTTATTCCAAATGGCATTCAATAACTTTTAGTATATCTACCCATAAACATTCTATGGCATTATGCTGAAAGTGTTATACAATCAAGAACACAAAGGAATATGTCTTCAGAAAAGTGCTTATAAAACCTGGAAAAAATAATATACATTAGCAAAACAGATAGTAGAATCAGGAGAATACCAAAATCTGTACCAAACTTAGAGTCCAGGTCCTTATAAGACACCATAATAATGAGTTGTATGGATGTTTGCTTATAGAAGCTATACTGAATAAACGTTAGAGTATGGAGAAATTTTAGAGCAAAAATGTAGGTGTTAAATAGCATTAATTTATGAGATAATTTCAGAAAGTGAAATCATGAAGTCATTTATTTTATCAGTATTTTAGATTCCTCTTTTGGGTGTTGCCCGAGGATCTGGAAGAAAATGTTGAACAAAACCAGCTATGGTCTCGGCCATTATGAAGTGCACAACCTTGTAAAATCAGATACTGAGCAAGTGTTCAGCAGCTTTGAAATCCAAAGGTTGTGTTAGAAAAGATTTCTGACGGTATAGATGCTTCTAAGAGGGGGATCTGACCAAACCTCACATTTGCTCCTTTTTACATGATTTTAATATATTATAAGCTCTAGCAGTTTAACAAGGAAATTCCTGTCTCCCTCTCTCCCCCACACTCCTTTACTCTGCTTTTGTATTTTTCCTCTTCCTCAATGCTGAATTTAAAGGCAATATATCATTATTCAATCTATTCTATTTGAAAGAGGTTATTGCTTAAACTTTTACAAAAATGGTATATGGCTTTGCTTCATGTTTTAGGAACCACCTTTCAACATTCATTTACTTGAATTTATCATATCTTTCTTCCGCCCTGTCTATTGTCTTAGATATGTCTTCATTTCAGCTGGGCTGCTTTCTCAGGAACGTGAAATAAGTGTGCCTTACTGAACCTAATTGTGCTTGTCAGAAGAAAATTCTAGTGTCATTTCAAAAATTGTCAGAACAAATTAAGTCACAGAGAATGTGATAATTCATTTGGGAAATCATGTTTTACAATTTGCTTCACTTTGGATAGCTTAACATAATACTTAAAAATTTTTGACACCCTTCAGAAAATGTATGCACACTGTAAAGAATGACAGTTTTGTGAAATGTTGTCTCTAGCTAAATGATATCCACTTCCAGATTGGAAAACAAATGTACTGTATAGTAAAGTTTGATATAAAATTTATTATCATTAGCTGCTATGTAAATATCTTAGTCACGTGATTCCTTTAGGAGGAATATTTCATCGCAAACTTTCTCTGCCAACAAAGCTTATGAGAAAATATAGTAAAATGTCTCACACCCCCTTTCCATCACAAATTCTACATTCACATTTATCACTAGGCAGAAAAATGAAAGATAAAAAAGAGATTACTCAACTTAATGATGAAAACATTTTTAACTTTCAGTGTTTCAAATTATGCATTAACAACCGACAATACCATCATAGATACCTGACTTAAAAAACAAACAAGCTTTTAAGGGTATAATAAATTACATATTCATAAAAACTTTTAAGTTAATATTGTTATCAAGAGAAAACATAGCCCAAAATAACTATGTTTGTTTATCAAGTGACAAAATATATTCCTATTCATCTGTATGTACTCAATACCCGTATGTCTCATCTAAAGTGAACATTTTTATTTTATTATTAAGGAACTAACTAAGGTAATACTTATCAATCAAAAGGAATACTAAGGCCTAGCTGGTTTGGTTCAGTGGATAGAGCATTGGCCTGGGGACCAAAGGGTCCCAGGTTTCATTCCAATCAAGGGCACGTACCTGTCTTTCCCTCTCTCATCCACTCTCCCTAAAAATCAATGGAAAAATAACCTCGTGCGAGGATTAACAAAAAACTACAACAACCCCCACCCCCACACACACACACACAAAGACTAAAGTGAGAGATAAATTATACAACTTCCGTGGTAAATGACATAACATTATTAATATGTGAAAGTGTTGATGTGGAACAAAGAAATGCAAAACAAAAAACAGCAAACAAAAAAGATTTGAGAAACATGTTTTCTAGTGTTCTATACCTATCCCTATATTCTTAAGTAAGTATACACTCAAGACTTGTGCAATGAAAGATGGATCTTCATTGTTTAGCAATGTTATCTAAAGACATTTTGATTCTTGGGAAAATGATTTTCTTACTCTCATTTTTATACATGGTTTCCTCTTCGTAATAAAATCTTTAAAGTAGGAAATTAAAAAGCTTGCGAGTTTGAGGTTAGTAGGCTAACCAACTGTGAAAAACACTGAAATAAATTAAATGGTAAGCAGAATATAACCATGGGTGTGCAGACAAAATAGCAGTTAAGTAGTCCTTCTCATGTAGCTGCAAAATATGCTGTTGGAATTGCTATCAGAGGACTCCATGAGCAAAGCATCTGGAATTACAGTATGTGTCTAGGTTCAAGGTCATTAAAATATAAATTAGGTTACAACTTGCATATATTAGTATATCAGAAGAGTGACATTCTGATTTACTATGTATATAGTTATGCATAAAATAGCAATGCAATTAGCAATTTTTTATAGTATGAATGAATGGCAAAAAGTGGTCATCACAATAAGTAAAATGAGATATTGTTTTTGCTTCTGTGATATCCTAGTCTTATCACTCATTAATAGTCTTCAGTATAATCACATGAATTAAATCCTAAAGAATGATCTTCCCTCATTTAACATACCCCATAAACACATATTTCCATATTTAGCTGCACACACAATTTTTTATTCTGCTGCTTTAAGTAATCTATTTTGAACTCATTCTCTGGTATTAAGAAATCTCATCCCTGGCCTACTTAATTTCTATATCTTCATGAAACTTCCAAAGTCAACTGGGAAATCATTTTCTTTTTGCCGACCCACCAGTTCCTAACAGGCGTACATGTCCCCACTCGTTCGCCAAATTTCTTCCTACTATTTGCAAGGAGACCCACTTTATTCCTGCATTCGGAACGTATTGACTTAAATTTGCTTCATAATTGTGCTCCATCTATTCCCCCAAGATCGACCAAACTATGTACACTTATAATATTTTCACTTATGCAGAAAGTTAAAAAAAAAAATGTGGCCCTAACCGGTTTGGCTCAGTGGATAGAGCGTCGGCCTGCGGACTGAAGGGTCCCAGGTTCGATTCCGGTCAAGGGCATGTACCTTGGTTGCGGGCACATCCCCAAGAAGAGGGTGTGCAAGAGGCAGCTGATCGATGTTTCTCTCTCATTGATGTTTCTAACTCTCTATCCCTCTCCCTTCCTTTCTGTAAAATTCAATAAAATATATATTTTTTTAAAAATGTGGACCTTCTTTGAACCCTGCATCTAAGGTTCCATTTTTCAGACAAAACAACTAATACTTGTGGGAGGCCTCAACTAGAGAGTTCACATGTTGCTGCATTTCAACCCAGATGCTGTACAACTCTTCCTGTGTTCATTGTATTTTCATTAATTCATGGGAAATGTGGTATTATCAGAAAATTTGGTTGAACATCCTGCAGAACTGTTTTTAAAATCTGCAGGCCTTATGCACCATAACTTTTGAAACCTCTCTCTTTATATCATGTCAAATTAATATCAAACTACAAATATCCCAATTTAAGCAGTTTTGCTGAAAATCTTTAAAATGATTTTTATTGATTAGAATTGTTAAAAATTAAGTCACTTTGTTCTGTGATATACATTGTAGCAACAAAGTTTAGTTACAGTTCATTAATCCATATATTTAAATTTATTTCATTAACATCAAAATTGTTAACATTCATAATTTAAAAAGTAGATTTTATATTTATGTTTGTGTGGTACGATGTGTACGTAGTTGTGCCTGCGTTTAAGTCTCAAAGAATTTTGCATGTTTTTGCAAAGTTTACAAACATTGGATACTAGTTTTATAATACCCCGTGTTTAAAATCAGCAATGATAACATGTTAGCCCAGTGATTTTCGACTGGTGCATCACAACACCAGAATTTTTAAAATATGCAATACCTGATTATTTTAGTCAGGGGCACTGACCTCTTTTCCCTTAGATTGTCAAATTAAAAAAAAAAATAGCCAACACAATAGTCGTCCAGTGTGAATGAATTAAAATTATACCTATTATTTGTCAGATTGGCAAAAAATACATTCTTGGTGTGCTGCAGAATTTCATATGTGCCATGAGATGAAGAAGGCTGAAATGGTTGTGTTATCCTAAACTTTCCTGCAATGACTGCATACAAGAACTGCATACATGAGACTGACTCAACGTGGCCCATTAACTCACATCTCATTTGCCTTTCCCAATAAGAACACAGGAACAAGATTCTTAATACTTTCCCCCAGCTACCTTGAGTTTTTTTTGTGTTTTTTTTTAATATATTTTATTGATTTTTTACAGAGAGGAAGAGAAAGGGATAGAGAGTTAAAAACATCGATGAGAGAGAAACATCGATCAGCTGCCTCCTGCACACCCCCCACCGGGGATGTGCCCGCAACCAAGGTACATGCCCCTGACCGGAATCGAACCTGGGACCCTTGAGTCCGCAGGCCGGCGCTCTATCCACTGAGCCAAACCGGTTTCGGCAACCTTGAGTTTTCTTAAAGGTACTTTGCATAACCATCCATGCCTGCTCTTCCCTCAATATTACCTTCTTTATTTCTTCCTAGCTCCAAGTCCCTCCTCTTCTAAGTATAACAAGCTATCATTTATTCTACTTTCATCTGGAATCCTCTTACCCAATCACTTAACATATAATTCCTACATATTCCTTTAAAAAACTAAGTTATTTTTCTATTATAAAGGTAATATCAAATTATAATAAAAATTGCAGAATATAAGAATATCTACAGGTCTTTATATTTTAAATTATTAATATGTTGGTGTATTCTCTACCTATTTTTGCATTTATAATGTATAAAGCAATCTGTGTTAATACTTTAAAAATGTTTCTTATAATTATAAAGGTAACAATTGATCATCACAAACACTAGGGGAAACTTCAATACACTGATTTTGAATGAAAACACCAAGAATCCCCTTACACACAACTACAATTAGTATTTTCCTAAATGTCCTTATGGTGTCTTATAATGATTTCAACACCTGTATATACTTAGATTTTTTTTAAAAAACACCTATGTCATTCTGAACTTTGTTAGAAAATTTCTAAACTCCTGTCTGTAAACTAGAAGGCACCAGTTACATCTGAGATAAATGATACCAAAATGAAGAGAGGAGGACTGACTGAATATTATATTTTGAATACTGAATCACCAAAAATATGTTTTCCTATTTTATTCTTCAGTCAAGAAGTTAGATGTGCCTTCTTGAGAAATTTGATGAATTTGATTAAAACCTAATATTAATGAAAAAGGAGCTCTCCATTACAATTTCCCAATTAGAATACTGAATTGTGAAGTTCACTGTTTCCCAATGTTATCCACATCCTTCGGAGTTTCCAAACAGATTTGGTCTCTCAGAATAGAGAACAAGGTGGTAACCTGGGGCTATCGAAGGTGTGAAAACATTAGGAAACCTCTCTACAAAAATCAAGCATGAAATTAAGCAAAATAGTGAAAACAAAACAAAAACACAACCATTTCCTACAGCTCTGGAAACTGAATTTAAAAAATTATGTATTTGTTCATGAAAAATTGCTAGTACGTGTTTTGGGTAAGAAAATAGGAGGCTGCAGTAGTTAGCACCTGCGTCTTCTCCACGTGAGCCACGCCAGGTGCACTTTTACCAGGGCAGAGTTTACCACGAAAACCAGCAACATATGGACCACAGGTGGTAGTCTTGATTTTAGTAAAAAAGGCAAAAGAATTCATGCCTGATGCCATTTTTAAACATGTAGCTAACACAGGAAGGAATAGATGTGAATACACACTGCTCTTGTAGCCTGAAGCTGTAATCCCATGTAGGGTGAGCAGTGTGGTTCAGTCAAATATTTAACTAAGAGATCCTGCAGGTAAGCAGAGGATTAGATAAGCTGTCCAAGTAGCCCTTCCTGGCTGGGAAATTTTGTGCATGTACAAGGAAGAACTGAGTGCCTGGAGGAAAGGAAAAGCCGTGGCAGACATAAGACCTGGGTGAACTCTGAATACACTCCCTGATCCACACAAAAATTCAGCAGCAAAGAATATTAAGACTGTCTGGGCACAACTTTTGCCTGAATTATTAGCTGACCACTAAGCTTTGCAAACACACCGGAGACTCCTAAAGATCCAGGCTAGAAAAAAAGATTTAGCAAAACTGAGCAGAGTTATCAGTGATTGCCCATATCAAAGGAGACATTCAGTCAACAAGTCTTGGCAGAAAAAAACACATAAAAAAAACACAAAAAACAACAAAAACCATACACACGCAAAACAGAATCAAGAAAAATAATTGCTAAAATGTACAATAGTCTATGTAAAATATACCGTTTTCAACAACAGCAACAAAAAACAAACATGCAGAGAAGCACAGAATTAGGACTAATAATCAGGATAAACTATTATTAGTAGAAATTGGCAAAAGAGTTGGATCTAACTGGCAAACATTTGAATAAACTTTTATTAATATGTTCTAGGAATTAAAGAATCAATATCTGAGAATTTTAAAATAATGAAAAATATACCCATTGGACAATATTCAGCCTTGCATGTATTTAAACTCAGAAATTAACACAAAATATCATATTTTTCTAATAGTGAATTTATATGAATTTTAACTATAATTTAGGGAGGGTGTGGTGAATTATATACTCTCATTCTTTCATTCCAAAACTGGACAAATATTTTTTGAGCATCTGCAATGTGCCAGGCACTGGTGTTTTTTTTCTGAGCACACAGCAGGGGAGAAAACAAAATATCTTTTGCTCTTATGGATTTTATATTCTAAGGTAAGTAAGACAATAAACCTAAGACATTAAAAAATTTTGTCATGATTCAGCAAACAAAAACTTTCATAGATTAAAAAGAACTTATCAAAATCTAAAGCGATATTTGGGTGTTGCAAACTATATTAGCCAAAGTAAAAGTTTTGCAAGACAAGTTCCACCACAGATTTGAAATGGCAGAAAGTAAAATGTGCCCAAGAAAACATGTGACAGTACCTCTGGTCTCAGGTCGTGCATGTGAACAGCTTGGAAGTCATCACTCCTCTTCTTATAATATGAAAAATCTTAGTTTCTTAATCAAAATTGGTGACTTTTCTAGGATCCATCGAAGAACGAAGGTTGCAGGGTAAAGAGCCCACCTAAAATCCAGAGAGACAAATTCAGATTATCACAGCTGAGGCCCATTTATCTTGAGCAGACGCTGCCAGGTGCTACTATTTTTCCCACCCCCAAACAATTGGTAGGAATACCTATTGGTACTTGATGCAGATTGCTAGAAGCTGGAGGCCTGTGCAGTCCAGTGTGAGAATGAAGAACTCCTGTGGTCCACAGTATTGGGTCATCCATATTTTGTGGGAACTCACCAGGTTCTCACAGTTGAAAGCCAGGAAAGATGTCCTTGTGGCTCTGACTAGGAGAGAGGAGCAGTACCCCTCGTGAAATACTCCAGAGCCTCCTCTACAGGGGAAGAGAGTCTCCCAGAAACTCATCCCACACACCTGGTCCTTTTAAGGGACGGTGCCATTCAAGGTCTTATCTCCAGTCTCTGTTCCTGACAGGTTAGACAAGCAGCAGCACAAGGAGCCATATCGATCCCAGTGATAAAGAAATGCTGTTGAGCCCTAGCTGCTTTAGAGTGTCAGCACACGGACCGAAGGGTCTAAGGCTTGATTCTGGCCAAGGGCCGTACCTCTGTTGCAGGCTGGATCTCGGCCCTTTTGAGGTGTGTTAGGGAGGCAACCAATCAATGTGTCTCTCTCACGTGGATGCTTCTCTCTCTCTGTCTCTCCCCCTCCCTTCCACTCTCCCTAAAAATCAATGAAAAAGTATCCTCAGGTGAGGATAAACAGCAACAAAAAAACAAAATGCTGTTGAGTCCAGTCACAGCTTCCATCACTGACTATTCTTGGGCCTATTATGCAAGCACTAGGATGTAGATATTCTAAAAATCAAAATTGATGTACATTTTTACATTCTTGGATAACTTCCTAACAAAATATTGATATTATTTAATTATTGTAATTTAAATATCTTTCCAAATAAAAACATTTTCATAGTTTAATATCAGAAATATATTTCTTGATGTTCAGAAATTTTACTTTGTAAGATATGGAGAAACAGGAAATCCATGATATTGCATTGATTTATTCCAGAAGTGTAAGAGCTGAATTTAGAACTAAAATATACTAAATAAGCTGTATTTAGGTTTTCTACAGCTTTCTCCAATTTATTATATAACTGTAGGTCATTTACCAATGTCTTCTTTTATTATTGCATGGATAAAGCTACAGTGTGATATATAATAAGCAGCACTGAGGTGCATTGATATATTAGAAAATGTAATAATTGGCCATAGGGCCCTTATTTCTGTGAAACCTAGAATAATAATTTACATGTGAGGCTCTTTGAAGAATAAACTAATCTTTTTATATAAACTACTTACAATTAAGAGATTTATGAATGCAGTAAAAATTCAAAACACTTTGTGCACTTGAATTTGCATAATCATATACAAATTTATGAAAAAATATATAATTGGTAAAACTTGAAATCAACCTTCTTTATAAATTTCCAATAAAATAATTTTCTGTTAAATAATACTTAAAAGGTTAAGTAGTTATTACATCATAAATAAACAAGCCATATAAATGAAAACAAAAAGCTCATGAATTAAGCACTCTCATTTACCAATAAAAATGAAAATGATCAAACACAATGATAATGTCTTTAAGAACTGGCTATTCTAATTTATAATTTTAATTTACATTTTTAATTTATACTTTGCCTCTTTGCACTATTATAATTGTATCCAACTAGCAACTGAAAATAACTAAATCAATCAATCAATAGGAAAAACAAAAACATTTTGAATATAATAGAAAATGTAACCTTATCATTCTTATTTTTGGCTAATAGGTAATCTAAGATGACATAAAATTACACTTCTCCAATTTCTGTCAAAATCACTTAGCTAAGAGTCACAAAATATTGTGGTGTAGATCATTATAGTATTGATGTATCTAATGAATTTAAACAAAATCTAAAAGCAATTATTATACTCAAAAAATTATGGTAACAGCTTTTCTGAGCTATTTCCAGACTCTGAAACTGTCAGATTCCAGATATCACTGAGCTGTATTGCTCTTTAAAACATGCAATGCCCATATTTCAGCAAACTGTGTTTTTAACCTTAAATAGAAAATAACTAAACAATATAAGTTGAAAACTGAGTAACTTGTGACTACAATATTTTTTTAGGAGAGGTGTATATGTATAATCTTATGAGGCTTATCCAAAGAATATAAAAGTGCTGTGAATTAAAAAAAAGAACTGTTTTTGAACTATGCTTGAATTATTTTATAAGGATTAACAAATAAAAAGTATAAAAATAGAAAAATACTAAACATAGCTCCAATATAAACTAGTTTCACTTTTTCTATGGAAATTAGCAGTGAAATATTGGGTTTTTATATTTTAAATATGTGTGGTAATAACTAAGTATCTTACCTAATAATAGACAAACATGTAAATTGACTGTACCGCCATTATACCACCAGCCAATCAGGGGTGATATGCAAATTAACCCAACAAAGATGGCGGTTAATTTGCATACACAGGCACCGAGTGGGACGCTTGTGTCATTGCCATGGCAACGATGCAGGTGTTCTGCCCCACTCCCAGTCTCTCAGGTCCTCTGGGCAGCATGGGAAGGCAGGGCCAGAGCAGAAAGAGGCGGCTCTGGGGCCTGAATGGAAAGGGGCTGGGCCAGAGTGGAAAGGCGGTGCTGGCAGCCAGGGAAAGGAAAGCCCATTCTAGCACTAATCTTCGTGCATTGGGCTTCTAGTAGAAAATATAATAGGAATTATTGTCTACTAGTCAGTCAGTCTTAGCTTCTGAACATGATCACATCATCATGTTTACAAAAAATATTTCAGCTTTGAAGATACAATAATTAATGAACTGAACTATCAGGTTGAAAATTAAATTACTTCCTCAGAAGAAGTATATTTTAACAAATATGATCTTAGAACCATCAGAGCAATAAATTGCCTTAGATAATTTAAATCAAATATTAATAACATTTAAATAAAAATCAAATCATTCTGATTATATTTTTTCAAAGAATGCATGACATATAATTGTTTGTATCATTTTATGATTTAGAAAGCTTCATGTGTTGCAAAAGTATCTACCTGAAAAAAAACAAGCCTTCACTCAACCAATTTAAGAATATTTTATTCAGCTCATTTATTCTTAATTGCTTTATCTTAGCTTCCAGAGTTCCCAATTTCCCAAGAAGGGTAAATGGATTAAACTATTAATGACTAACATATCAATATCTACCATTTATGTCCAATAAATCAACAGGGTTAATAAATGATTTAAAGCTTCAATGCCTGCAGTTATACAAATATTTATTCATGTTTTGTCTTAAATAATTTTCCCACAGTTGATAAAAAGTATCTGAAGTGAGTATTTTATCTTTTGGGGCATTCCAGAAAACCAAACTTGTTAGGATTATTTCTATACCTTTTTTTTTTTTTCTGATGTGTGATTTAAGTGGTATGGTGGTTTTATTCATCTGGTCCTAAAATATGAGCAAAAAACCCAACAACCCTCAAAACCTCTCATCACTGGATTATAATAACATATGGACATCAAGTCAATCTTTATATGTAATCAAGAAATATACTTGGTTTTGATTAACAGTTGGTGATATACTCTATAAAATTATAATTAATCAGTGTTTATGAACCACTTGACTGTAAAGCATGCTTCTTTGTTAACATTTAAAGAGATGAGTTAACACAAAAACACACTCATCTTTCTATGAAATTGTCTTCATATTCTTCCCTTCAGGGCATCAAAATGTAAGCTCTGGGAGAACAGGAACTTGTCTGTCTTATTCTTTGATATATTCCAATTACTAGTAAGAGTGCCCAGAAGGAATTAAATGAATCTTTTTTTTTTTTCAGAAAGGAACTCAATATACATATTATCCACCTCTTTTCCAATCCCTGGGTTTTACATTATGTCATAATCTCTATTCTGACTGTATTTCTTATTCCATATGAATAACTTTGATCATTGAGCTTCAAAATCTTTTTAAGAAACAAAACTTTTAAGAAACAAAATTTCAAAACTTGAAGAGTGTATAGAATTCAACATTCTAATGAAAAAGTTATAAAGTTGGGGGGGGGGGACCATTTTTCTGCCATGGGCCATTTGGATATTATAACATCATTCATGAGCCATACAAAATTATCAACTTAAAAATTAGTGCCTGCTAGCCTGGCGGTCATAGCTCAGTGGTTAAGCATTGACCTATAAACCAAGAGGTCATGGTTGAATTCCTGGGCTGGGCACATGCCTAGAATGCAGGCTTGCTTCCCAGTGGGGGGCATTCAGGAGACAGCTAATCAATGATTCTCTCTCATCATTGATGTTTCTATCTCTCCCTCTCCCTTCCTCTCTGAAATTATATATACATATATATATGTATATATATATTAATTAGCCTGCTATATTTGATCAAACATTTAATTAACTCACCCCAATGCATTGGCAGGGTCAGACCAAATTATTTTGTGGGCCTTATATGGCCCACAGGCCAGATGTTCACCACCCCCATTGTAGAATAGTAACATGTCTAAATTTTAAATAACCAAAAACCTGATTAGAAATAAAAATATGAAGGTACTTAAAGAGGTTGTAGACCAGGGCTTTCCCAGAGCTAACTTCAATATAACAACCAGGTTTCTTTGTGGGGGTAAAAATTTTGAAAGAACCAAGTACAAGGAAGCAACTAGAAATGAGGAAATACAAAATACCAAAATAAATCCATAATAATTTTGTCAGAATTATTAAGTTCAGATATGAATCACTAAGAACACAGCACAATATTTTTTTTTTCAGTTCTTCTTGAAGCTTAAAAGAAAAATAAGAAATGGATAACTCCAGGAGATCATCAATATGTTAACAGATGTCAGTAGAAAAATTCACCTTTCTATTTAGCTTCCATATTTTCTAATGAAGAAGATAATCTTCAACCTGAAATAACAAAGCAAAATAAAAATAGATTTAAAATTAAAATCCACGGTTGAGGAGGATCTGATGAGAGCCTTTAAGTGAATTTAGGTGTCCTGACTGAGGTGTATTTGATCAGAGGGCCAAGTGTTTGCAAAATGATTTTAAGTCTGGACACAACAATGCATTTGAGAATTTACAGGCATGACAAAGTTGACAGAAGATTTAATATATACAATTATGATGAATCTTTTAAAGGAAAAGTTTGTAGTCTCTTACAGACAGCATATATTTGAGTCTTATTTTTATTTTATTTTAATACCTTCAGTTACTATATGTCTTTTAATTGGAGAATTAAATTATTACATTTAGAGTAATTATTTCTAGGTAATGACTTCTAATCACCATTCAGTTAATGACCTTCTGATTGTTTTCTAGTTCCTTTTTACTTTCTTTCTTTGCATGTGTCACAGCCCCTGAACGACAGGGTGCCGCAGTGGGGTGGGCCTAGGAGGCAGGGGCAATAACAGCACACTTTGGGGATGGTGCTTCAGATTCTGGTGGAGTGGGGCAGTCACAGAGCAGCAGCAGCTCGCCCAGTGATGATAGGTCAAAGCCATGACTTAGAACCCTGAGGTCAGGCACATAACTACATCAGCAGGGCCCTAGTTATAGAGGGTCAGAGCCCCAACATAGGACTCCAGGGTAGGGCATGGAGCCTTGGCAGATCAGTCCTGGTAATGACAGGTCAAAACCACCACCTGAGACCCAGAGGTGGGACGCAGAGCTTGTGGTGTTCCAATCCCAGAGAGTAGGACACAGCAGCAATGGAGGCCTCTAGGGACAGGTCCCACTGCAGCGACATCTCCAGCTACAGGGAGAAGACAAAGTGGCAGGGAATCCAGGCAGCAATGTCAGCTGTGTTCAACATTGGTGAAGATATGAGGGTCCTCAGTAGTACAGACTGCAAATATCCACGATGATGAGGCTTGCTGGGATTCTCCTCCTCTCTCTCATATATATACACCAATAATAGAGGAATATGCAAATTGGGCAGGTTGCCATAATGTAACAACCGCACAGTAGGGAACTGAGGCTGCATGGCGCCTGGAGGGGCAGGGGACCTCAGGTCACGCCGCCCCCCCCCCCCCCCCGCCACCCAGCAGGGCTTGACAGGGACCTCAGGCTGTGCCCCTCGCCTGGTGGGGCTTGACGGGGGACCTCAGGCCGTGCCCACTGCTCTGGTGCAAGGCTGGGGGACCTGAGGTTGCCCCCCACTGCCCCAGTGCCAGGCTGAGGGACGTGAGGCTATGCCCCCCGCCCCAGCGCCAGGCCAGAAGACCTCAGGCTGCACCCTCTGCCCTGGTGCCGGGCTGGGGGATGTTTGGCTATGCCCCCTGCCCCAGTGGTGGGCCTGCAGACCTCAGGCTACGACCCCTGCCCCAGCTTCAGGCCAGGGGATCTCAGGCCACACCCCCCACCTGGCAGGGATTGACGGGGGACCTCAGGCCATGCCCACTGCCCTGGCACTGGGCCGGGGGACCTCAGGCTGCACCCCTGAGGGGCTTGACAGGGGTGGGGCTGGCGAGGGCTGTATCTCGCCCAATGGGGGTGGAGCTGGCTGGGTCTTGGTCTCCTGCATTTTGTGTGGGTGGTGGGCGGGGACTTGACTCTGGGTCCCGCAGCATGCTGCAGACTCTGACAAGAGGGAGATTTTCATATATATTTTTCTAATTTTCTTTCATCTCTGACACTTCTATTATAGAGAAAGGGCAAATAGCAATATTAAAATATTTCCTCTAATTAATTCCCTATTAATGTGCACAAATTTCGTGCACTGGGCCACTAGTATGTGCGCGCGCGGGCACACACACACACACACACACACACACACACACACTGAGTAGCCAGATTATTACGTGTTCAGAGATCGTAATAATCTGGCCACTCAGTGTATATATACTATATATATTTCAGAGAAGAAGGGAGAGATAGAAACATCAATGATGAGAGAGAATCCTTGATTGGCTGCCTCCTGCACTCCCCAATCGGGATCAGACGGCACCTGGACATGTGCCCCAACTGGGAATTGAACCATGACCTCCTGGTTCATAGGTCAACGCTCAGCCACTGAGCCGTGCCTGCCAGGCTCCTGCTCTCCTTTTTTTCAGTGGGATAAAATCCCTCCTAGAGGAGCCCTCTTGGCCCCATGCTTCTCTGTCTGGGCTGGTGAATGGGGTGACTGCCTTTTTTCTGTGTCCATCCTCAGTTTTTGAGCTCCAGAGGCTTTCTGCTGCTTCTTTGTTGTAGTCCAGGGCTTCCCAGAGCTAACTTCATTTGTTTGTAGTTGTGTATTCATTGGTTTTGTGTGGGAGATGAGCATTGGTACCTCCTAACCCTCCATCTTGGTGAAGTCATCTTAGCTTGTCAGTTTACACACACACACACACACACACACACACACACACACACACACTTACTTTCTTGCTGAACTTTTTATTGTAATTACATTGAATCTGTAGATACATTAGGAAGAACTGACATTTTTACAATACTAAATATTTCTAGCTATATACATCTCATTACACATTTTAAAATATTCTTTAATTTCTTCAAATAAAGTATATAATTTTAATCTGTGTATATGACTTACATATATTTTGTTAGATTATTTCTAGAAATTCTTCTGATTTTTAAAAAAATATATATGTTTTTATTGATTTCAGAGAGGAAGAGAGAGGGAGAGAGAGATAGAAATATCAATGATGAGAAACATAGATCAGCTGCCTCCTGCACACCCCACACTGGGGCTGGAGCCTGCAACCCTGGCATGTACCCTGACCAGAAATCAAACTGTGATCTCCTGGTTCATAGTTCAAGGCTCAACCACTGAGCCACATCAGATGGGCTGATTCTCTCTTTTTAAAAGAATTTATTGGTAATATCAAAAATTACATAGTAGTTTAATTATTTTAGAGATTTAGATATTTGTTTAATGTGTTTACTCAAATTAGTGCTCTGTGAACTATTACCTTCAGTGTTGCTTCAGTTTTTATTACTTACTAGAGGCCCAATGCATGAAAATTGTGCAAGAGTAGGCCTTCATTCCCCCAGCTGCCAGCACTGGCTTCTCCCTGGCACCCGGGACCCAGGCTTCCCTCCAGCCGCTGGCAGGCACCCAGGCACCGGGCTTCCCTTGCAGTCCCAGCTTCATCTGGAAGGTCAACTGGAAGGACATCTGGTCTACTTAGCATATTATGTTTTTACTAGAAGCCTGGTGCACGAAATTTGTGCACGGAGGTGGGTTGTCCTTCAGCCCAGCCTGTACCCTCTCCAATCTGGGACTCCTGGAGGGATGTCCGACTGCCCGTTTAGGCCCAATCCTGGTGGGATCGGGCCTAAACGGGAAGTCGGACATCCCTCTCACAATCCAGGACTGCAGGCTCCCAACTGCTTGCCTGCCTGCCTTCCTGATTGCCCCTAACTGCTTCTGCCTGCCAGCCTGATCACCCCCTAACCACTCCGCTGCCAGACTGGTTGATGCTTAACTGCTCCCCTGCCACCCTGTTTGCCCCAACTTCCCTCCTCTGCCGGCCTGGTCACCCCTAACTGCCCTCTCCTGCAGGGTTGATCACCTCCAACTTCCCTCCCTTGCAAGCCTGGTCCCTCTCAACTGCCCTCCCTTGCAGGCCTGGACCCTCTCAAACTGCCCTCCCTTGCAGGCCGGGTGCCTCCCAACTGCCCTCTCCTGCTGGCCATCTTGTAGTGGCCATCTTGTGTCCACATGGGGGCAGGATCTTTGACCACATGGGGGCAGACATATTGTGTGTTAGATAAGGTGACCAGATCGTCCCGCTTTTGGTGGGACAGTCCCAATTTTTAACAATTTATCCCGAGTCCCACGCGTTTTAAAAAAGTCCCTATCTTTCCAAAAATAGGGACTTTTTTAAAACGCCATGGGACGCGGGACAAATTGTTAAAAATCGGGACTGTCCCGACAAAAGCGGGATGATCTGGTCACCTTAGTGTTGGAGTGATGGTCAATCTGCATATTACTCTTTTATTAGATAGGATAGAGGCCTGGTGCACGGGTGGGGGCCAGCTGGTTTGCCCTGAAGGGTGTCCCAGATCAAGTTGGGGTTCCCTTGGAACGTGGGGCGGCCTGAGCGAGGGGCCTGTGGTGGTTTGCAGACCAGCCACGCCCCCTGGCAACCCAAGCAGGGGCCCTGGTATCTGGAATTTATTTTCCTTCTACAATTGAAACTTTGTAGCCTGGAGCGGAGCCAAGCCTGCTGCTCCCTCTGGGCGGCAGCCATTTCTGTTGCAGTTAATTCACCTTCTATAATTGAAACTTTGTAGCCTTAAGCGGAGGCCTGGCCGGCCAGGGTGTGCGGAAAGCTTTGCTTCCCCTGTTGCCGCCGGCAACCCTGGCCTGCTCTCTCAAGCTCCGTTCTGCCCCCATTTCTGTTTGAATTTGTTTACCTTCTATAATTGAAACTTTGTAGCTTGAGTGGAGGCTTAG
The DNA here is from genome assembly GCF_951640355.1 of Cnephaeus nilssonii. Taxonomy (NCBI): domain Eukaryota; kingdom Metazoa; phylum Chordata; class Mammalia; order Chiroptera; family Vespertilionidae; genus Cnephaeus; species Cnephaeus nilssonii. The sequence continues at coordinate 42,158,938 of NC_137076.1, forward strand.
GCCTGCAATGCCTATCGGAAAGTTTGGCTTGCTCTGTTACCTGGGAAACCTTGCTCTCTGTGGCTGTAGCCATCTTGGCTGGGGTTAATTTGCATACTCGCCCTGATTGGCTGGTGGGCATGGTTTGGCTGGTGGGCGTGGCTTACGCAGCGGAGTGATGGTTAATTTGCATATTATGCTTTTATTAGAGAGGATTATTCTAGATTTCTATAAGCTCTTCTTCCTTTGAAGATGTCTTTAATTCCTTGATATTCTTTAAAGGATGACAAAGATTATGAACTCTACTGTTCTCATACAGTTAGGTTACAGAATTCTCTAAACCCCCTGCTGTCCCACAATTCCTTAGGTAAACATATTGTGTGATAACAGTCACTGACCGGGTTGACAATGATAAAGTAATACAACTGTATATGTTGTGGCAAGGTCATGATAGATAACCATTGTGTTTTCTTTTCTCATCAGGGGAGAACAGCTGTTTACTTAGGTAGCGATGACTAGTAGTAAGAATATATACCAGCATATTTCTTTTAAAATATTGATACCAGGAAGTAAATAACTTAAAAATAACATAAAAATAAATAATGATGAATGCTCTGAAAAATGCAATTTCACACACATGAGTGTTACCTGTTTAGTAACTGTCTTTCAATAAAATATCTTTCATCATGATAACAAAGAGTAGAAATATAAAGTAAGATAACTTAGGATAGTAGAAAGGGAAAATCAATTGAAGAATTTAAAACACAGCCTCTCTTCTCCCCTAATCCATTTTGGACACGAATCTCAATGAATATTTTGATGAATAAGGAAGTATATTTAATTCTTTTCAGTCAGGAAAACACATCTTTTATTTTGTTGTTGTTTAATATTGAGTGTTCGTTATGAAGAAAATAATTGTTCATAGGGAAACTGATTCATAATAATTTCTCCATATGCTCATGAAGAATATGCAGTGATAAAGTATAGCAGGAAAGGTGTGAATCTCCACCCCCCCCCCAAAAAAAAAGAGAAAGATTGGTTTAAACTGTGAATAAATATAAGACTGGGTTTAGGTAAGATCAAATGCTATGTATCAAAATTTAACCATTTATCCTTTGGTTTATTTTTTATTGTCAAATATTTTTCAAGTACCTACTCTATGAGAGAAGATAAAGAAAGGAGGGGAGATGGAAAGGAAAGAAGGAAAAGAAAGATATATGTTTCTTTTTTTCAAGGAGTTCTCATGCAATGGGTATTAAATATTCTGATTCATAAACAGTGGGTGGATGTTAAATACAGATATTATCATCCTAAAATTAGCTATTGGTTTAATAACAGGGACAGCATAATGAGAATCTGATATATAAATTTAAGTGGGTCAGAGATGAAAGAATGCACTTAATTGATATAAGAAAAATTTGGAACCTTTTCAATATTAATGAGGGGTCATTGAAAGTATGCATTCCACAAAGAGTGAGTGGCTAACTGAGGCACATACCTCTTTCATGCACCTGTTCAGTGGCAGGTGATTCAGCGGCTGAGGAAAGCAGATAGGAAGGCTCAGACCCATGAAGGCTTCCTGAGTGTTCAGCGGTCCTCAAAAAGCCCCATCTATAAAAACATATATTTGCCATATTTCTTGTTAGGTATAATTATAAAGATAGGTTCTAGAAGATAATATGCATTTTTAAAAGAGTAAATAAAATGATCTAATACTAGATAAAAAGAGAACATTCAAAGTTATGAATTTTAAGGATTTTTCTATCTGCTTTGAAATGAAACAATAAAGGATAGCTAAGGTTATATATTTTTTTTCTTTATTCCTGCCATGCATATCACTGTTTATCATTGCTTACTTGTAGTATTATTTCACAAATTAGTTCATTGGGTAACTATTTTCTAAGTATTTCAGACTAACACTATTAACATTCAACAATATCTGAATAATTTTTGTGTTTTAATTGAAGTTAGCAGAAGATATTTCAATCAGTTTCAGAAAGCAAATCTAGATTTGCTAGGTATGCCCTACCCGTGTAGCTCAGTTGGGTAGAGCATCCCAATACACCAAGGTTATGGGTTCGATCCCCATCAGGGCACATACAAGAATCAACTAATGACTGTTTTTAAAAAGTGGAACAAGTTGATGTTTCTCTCTATCCCTATCTCTCTTCCTCTCTTTCTAATATCAATAAATAAATTAAGGATTTTTAAAAAACTTTTCCGAAATTTCTTTCCATTGATTATTCCTTATAATTACAGATAATTTTTTATTTCCTGATTCTTATTTTTAAGAGGAACATCACTTGGGTTTTTTATATATAGGTTTATGAAAAGAGAACAGAAACTCAAAGAGAAGAAGATGGGAACCAGCAGGAGTCTCTAGATAGTACATTTTCACTACAGAACTGCAGGCAGTTTCAGAAGAAAATAAAAAAGATAAATCGAGAATTTACCCTTAATCATGTAGCTTTTATTCTGCTTGATAAATGTTTATTTTAACCGCCAAGTACACTGAACAATTAACAATGAACTTAAACCCATAACAAAACATTCAGTGACACATGCAACCTAATTTTAGCAGTGGCATTAATCTTCTTACATTTAAAATTTTTTAAATTTTATGCTGTAGGAAATAAATTCTAGCTGCTCTTTGTGAGATATGCAATAAGGAAAATTGCCACATTGATTGCCTTGCCTTTTCTTAAATTAATATGTAAAGCACTTGTTAAGCTGTGTTGAAATAAATAAGCTTGCTTAAAAAATAAAAAAAAGAAAGAAACTATATCAACCTAGTCATAGCAGTCAGCAGATTCTGGTAAATGCTTTAACACTCACTTAGCTAACTATTTTCTTTTCTTTAAAAAATATTTTGCAAATAGAGAGGGCCTAAATGAAAATGTACTTTAAGTTTAGACTTTCTTTTTTTTTAAATTTTATTTTATTGTTTAAGGTATTACAAATAGTAATATATATGTCTAGACTTTCAATCAGGTAAATGATAATGTAGTAATCTGTGTCAGTTCAGTTTAGAGTTTTATGCACAATTTTGTTGTTTGTTTAACATAGTAAAACATGTGACATTCATTCATATATTTGTTTTTCATACAATAACAACATGAGGAATCTGTTCTCAGAGAACTATTTGTCTGTAGACAGTAAACTCTAGGTTCCAGTAGAGTGAAATAAGTTTCATTAATCCTGAACTAATTTTTAACCATTGCTTTTTTTTTTCTCACTTAAAAATTTTGCCATAACCAGCTTATTGGAATAATAACCTAACATTAAGCAGAAGTTCTGAGTCTCTGTCTCTTTCATCTTTTATGAGAATATAAGGTAAACATGAAGGAAAATTCAATATTTCTTTGTCAAATAAGGGTAAAATATAGACTAGATTCTAAGAATGTGTATTTCAAGCCTTGTAACATTAACCTCTAAGCCAGTAGTACTCTAAGACTCATATAAATAATCTTCAATATATATATATATATATATATATATATATATATATATATGAATGAATTTGCCTTTTCATGTCAATATTTCTCTCCAATGTATATGTTAATGATTACTCTTTCATTTTTTAATTTGCATGATTCCAGGATATAAACTCTTTATACATAAAGAACATTATGCTAAGTGAAATAAGCCAGGCAGAGAAAGATAATTATCACATGATCTCACTCATTTGTGCAATATAATGAACAACATAAACTGATGAACAAAAAACAGATCCAGAGACAGAGAAACATCAATCAGAACGTCAAACCTCAAGGAAAGTAGGGGATGGTGGGGGTAAGGGGGAGAGATCAACCAAAGGACTTATATGCATGCATATAAGCCTAATCAATGGACACAGACAACAGGGGGGTGAAGCATGAATGGGGGTGGGGGTTAATGGGGGAATAAGAACATATATGTAATACCTTAATCAATAAAGAAATTTAAATAAAAGAACCCAACAAATAATGTTGATTTGACATTATCAATGTTTTTTGTTTCTCCTTCTATTGCTATGCTTAATAGCTACATAGACCATTTCTCACAAATGTATGGTTATGTGTATTAAGTTCACAATTTCATTTTTGATAGGGACTCATTTAAAAATAAATGTCATAAGAAAATTAGACACAACATGTATTTTTAAACAGAATATTTCTGCCATATAAAAAATCTGTGTAGATGATGTATAAAATATAGTGAGATAGGAAAATTTTGTCGCCTGCAGTCACACAAGGAGAAAATGACAGTATTACCAATGAGCATCCGTAGTGGTGGTGACCTGTGTCAATCCTCCCTTCAATCAATAAGAACGTGTTTGATTGAAGGGTTTTTTTGTTTTGCTCAGAGAGGCCTAAACAGTTACTTCACTAATGATCCCAATTTCGACCAGTGACCCAGAAATGAAACACTACATTTCACAAAACTCTTGGAGTGCACTATAAACAAGACTTACAAAATGTCATGTCCTTGAAAACATGAAATCTAACATGCTGGTATGTGTCTTATACTCAGAATTGGGTTCAGAAAGAAATTGTTTAATGCGCCACAGAAGGAGGCTAGGTCTATTATTAAAAAGAAACTCCCTTATAAGTAAAACATCAGAAAATCTGAAATGTGAAGTTTCTGTGGTACAAGATCGACCACTCAATTCCTTTCATAACCTAGTGGTGCCATTTCAAGATTATTTATAACTCTGAGGAGACTACATGGTTTTTGAAAGGTGTTGATCTAGGAAATCCTAGAGAATCCAGGTTTGTTCACATACAAAAAGTATTAAATCTAATGTTAGCACTAGCTGATTGCCTGATTTTAAAAATTTCAAATGACAATTATGATGACCCATTTCTTGAGAAAATTGTGCTTGACAATTTATATCTTGAACTGTACTGTTTTTTATTCTCATAGCCAAAGAGAAACATAAATTTGAACCTAACAAATATTCAATTTCATTATAGTATATATGAAAATGATGTTGATATTATTTATTCTTTATCATTTTAATGTTTTTAAAAATGTATTTTATCATATATATAATTTGCAAATATTTCATTGCATCCATGTTTTGCCTCCTTGTTCTCTTAACAGTATTTCTTACAGTCCAATTTGTCAGTTTTTCAGTTATGGATTTTGCTTTTTTATTTTAATCTAAGTAATATTTGCTCAAACCAAAGTCACAAAGCATTTAGTCCTTTAACTCTAGAAATTTTATAATTTTTCATTTATCATTTAGGTCTGTGGCACAGTTTGAGTTAAAGTTTAAACATGACATGCTTCATATGCAAATTCACTTTTTGCATATGGATATTCAGTTGGTATTGCACCATTTGCTGAAAAACTTCACTGTACGTGTTGAATTGCATTTTCACCTTTGCTGGCAAACAATGGATTATCTCTGTGTAGGTCTATTTCTGGATTCTCTATTAATTTCCTTACCTCTATAGCAATAATTGTGCCTATACCAGGTGTCAGCAAATTATTTATATAAAAGGTCATATAGTAAATATATTAGACATTTTTCTTTTATTTAATTTTAGTGAATTTAACTTTAAATTTACATAACCACATGGGTCCAGTGTCTACCATATTGAACTGAGCAAGTGTAGAAAGAGGTAGACATCTTATTTATATCAGTATTTGATAACCCAAGGGTGCATACTGTAATCACTATACTAGGGGACTAAAAATAAGGAAAAATGTTTAATTACTAAGCTTATCCTATCTAATAAAAGAGTAATATGCAAATTGGCCATCACTCCAACACACAAGATGGCTGCCCCCATGTGGACACAAGGTGGCCGCCACAAGGTGGCCAGCAGGGGAGGGTACTTGGGAGGGACCAGGCCTGTAAGGGAGGGCAGTTGTGGGTGATGAGGCCAGCGAAGGAGGGCAGTTGGGAGGGACCAGACCTGCATAGGAGGGAAGTTGGGGGTGATCAAGCCTGCAGAGGAGGGAAGTTGGGGGCGACCAGGCCTGCAGAGAAGGGCAGTTGAGGGGGACCCAGGCCTGCAGGGGAGGACAGTTGTGGGTGATCAGGCCAGCAGGGGAGGGCAGTTGTGAGGGACCAGGCCTGCAGGGGAGCACAGTTAGGGGCAATCGGGCTGGCAGGGGAACAGTTAGGCATCAATCAGGCTGGCAAGGGAGTGGTTAGGGGGTGATCAGGCTGGCAGGCAGAAGTGGTTAGGGGTAATCAGGAGGGCAGGCAGGTAGGCAGTTGGGAGCCAGCAGACCTGGATTATGAGAGGGATGTCCAACTTCCCATTTAGGCCCGATCCTAAACGGGCAGTTGGACATCCCTCGAGGGGTACCAGATTGGAGAGGGTGCAGGCTGAGCTGAGGGACACCCTGCCCCCTGTGTACAAATTTTGTGCACCGGGCCTCTAGTTAGGTACAAAGATAGAATGATAAAAATATTCATTTAATCTCAAAGAAATCAAGTAAGAATAGAAATCAAATATCTACACTAATAAAAGAGAAAGATGCAAATGGACTGTACCTTTGCGATGCCCACCAGCCAATCAGGAGTGAGTATGCAAATCAACCCAACAAAGATGGTGGGTTAATTTGCATACGCAGGTGCCAAGTGGCCGGGGGCAGGACACAGGCGTTCCGCACCACCCCAGCCGTTCAGGGCCTCTGGACAGTGTGGGAAGGCAGAAAGGCAGCTCTGGGCCAAAGCGAAGGTGGTGCTGAAGCCAGGGGGAAGGCCCATTCTTGCACGAATCTTCGTGCATCGGGCCTCTAGTTTAAACATAGTGAAAGAAAAAGCATGAAAAGCTATACTATAGAAACATACAAGTAAAACTGATTTAACTATATCCATGGTCAGCAAACTGCGGCTCGCAAGCCACATGCAGCTCGTAGGCCCCTTGAGTATGTCTATTCCACAAAATACCACAGCCTGGGTGAGTCTATTTTGAAGAAGTGGCATTAGAAGAAGATTAAGTTTAAAAAATCTGGCTCTCAAAAGAAATTTCAATCATTGTACTGTTAATATTTGGCTCTGTTGACTAATGAGTATGCTGAACACTGAACTATATCATTAAAAATGTAGGATTTAATGTAAAAAACTTTACTATAGATGAAGAGGATTTTTTAAATGTTAAAGGTTTCAATCTGTGACAACATAACAATTTTACTTTTATATATCCTAAAATATAAAAAGTAAAACTGGACAAAACTAAAATCAGAAATAGATCATTTTACAATCATATTGCAAGATTTTAACAAGCATTTGTCAGAAACAGATAACACATATATGTTACAACGTGTAATAATATGATAAATATAATATTGTTTTATAGATAAACTAGAGGCCCAGTGCACAAAATTTGTGCACAGAGGGGGGTTGTCCCTCAGCCCAGCCTGTACCCTCTCCAATCTGGGATCCCTCTCACAATCCAGGACTGCTGGCTCCCAACTGCTTGCCTGCCTGCCTTCCTGATTGCCCCTAACCGCTTCTGCCTGCCAGCCTGATCACCCCCTAACCACTTCGCTGCCAGCCTGTTTGCCCCCAACTTCCCTCCTCTGCCGGCCTGGTCACCACTATCTGCCCTCTCCTGCAGGGTTGATCACCTCCAACTGCCTCCCTTGCAGGCCTGGTCCCTCTCAACTGCTCTCCCTTGCAGGCTGGGTGCCTCCCAACTGCCCTCTCCTGCTGGCCATCTTGTGGTGGCCATCTTGTGTCCACATGGGGGCAGGATCTTTGACCACATGGGGGCAGCTATATTGTGTGTTGCAGTGATGATCAATCTGCATATTACTCTTTTATTAGATAGGATAGAGGCCTGGTACAGGGGTGGGGGCCAGCTGGTTTGCCCTGAAGGGCGTCCCTGATCAGGTGGGGGTTCCCTTGGGGTGTGGAGTGGCCTGAGCGAGGGGCCTGTGGTGGTTTGCAGGCCGGCCACGCCCCCTGGCAACCCAAGCGCAGGCCCTGGTATCTGGAATTTATTTTCCGTCTACAATTGAAACTTTGTAGCCTGGAGCGGAGCCAAGCCTGGGACTCCCTCCGAGGCTGGCAGCCATTTGTGTTGGGGTTATAATTGAAACTTTGTTGCCTTAAGCGGGTGGGCCCGGCCAGGTTGTGCGGAAAGCTTTGGTTCCCCTGTTGCCGGCGGTAACCCTGGCCTGCTCTCTCAAGCTCCATTCTGCCGATATTTGTTTGAATTTGTTTACCTTCTATAATTGAAACTTTGTAGCTTGAGTGGAGGCTTAGGCCTGGCAAGGGCAGGCGAAAAGCTTTGCTTCCTCTGTTACCTAGGAAACCTTGCTCTTTGTGGCTGTAGCCATCTTGGTTTGGGTTAATTTGCATACTCCCTCTGATTGGATGGTGGGCGTGGCTTGTGGGTGTGTCAGAGGTATGGTCAATTTGCATATTTGTCTATTATTAGATTGAATATATAATTACTAGTGGCCCGTTTAGCAGGAAGATTCCTGCAAGACTTCAGGTGGGCTTCCCTCCCACCACCTCCACTTCTCCCGCCCCCCCCCACCTCTCCCGCGGTGGTGGGTGGGGCGAGCTGGGAGCGCCCTGCCCCACCCACCTGCCCCGTGGTGCCCGCGGCAACCACCGCTGCCACCTCTGCGGCCAAGCACCACTGCCGTCACTGCTGCCAACTGCACATCCCGCCCACTCGCCCCACAGTGCCCGCGGCCACCGCCACCGCCTCCGTGGCCGCACGCTCCCCTGCCGCAGCTGCGTGCCCCAACCCGCCATGCCTGCTGCCGTTGCCTGCCGCTGCCTGCCTCTGTGGTGGCACGCGCCACCCACCCTTTCCCTCCAGCAGCTGCCTTGCTTTCCACTTTCCCTCCCTCTTCCTTCTATGCTGTCTTGGGTCTTCACACCTCCCTCCCTCAGTGTATGCAAATTAACTGGGTTATGCATCTTGGCTGGGTTAATTTGCATAGTCACCCTGATTGGCTGGTGAGCATGGCTTGGGCATAGCAAAGGTGCAGTCAATTTGCATATTACTCTTTTATTATGTAGGATTTTTAAAATATGAATATAATTTACAATAGCCAAACCCAGGAAAATGACATGTTTATAAGGTTTTTTAAAAGACAAATCTAAACTATCATGTTAAAAAGAAGAAATTTTTTTAAAAAGGAGAGAAGGTAGTGGTTGATTGAGGACAGAAAGTAGTCTTCTTATATACCAAAAATAAATGTTTAAGGTCTTGATCTGGGCAGTGATTATATGGGCATTCTGTTTGAGGTAATTTATTGGGCTGTATATTTATGTTTTCCTACTTTCTTCCTGTATGTGTTTTATTTCAGTATTTGATAAATGGTGATGGAAGGAGACTGGACTTAGGGTGGTAAACACACAATACAATATACAGATGATGTATTGTAGAACTGTATACCTAAATACGTATAATCTTATTAACTAATGTCACCCCCAAAATAAAGAAAAAAATGAGAAGTTGTACTTTTTTTTATATTCTAAAGTTTTACATATGTCTTCTTTTTCCCCAGTTGACTCCCTCCCCCATCCCTTCCCAGCCCGGGCAAGCCCCCACCGCCCCAGTGTCTGTGTCCATTGCTTATGCTAATATGCATGCATATAAGTCCTTTGGTTCCTCTCAAACCCTCCCCCCCACCTACCATTTGTCTCTAGATTGATCTATTCTTTTTCATCAAATTATGTTGATCATTATAATCCACATATAAGTGAGATCATGAATATAAATACCTTGTCTTAGTCAGGGTTCTCCAGAGAAGCAGACTTAATAGGATGTGTATGTATAAAAAGTAATTTTTTAAATGAAATTGACACATGTGATTAAGGAGGCTGGCAAGTTCAAAATCTATAGGGTGGATGGGTAGGATTATGGAGGGCAATCAGTTAAACTCAAAGCTCACAAATTAAATGTTAATCTCTGTAAAACATCTTTACAGAAATGTCCAGAATAATGTTTGGCCACATATCTGGGCACCAAGGCCCAGCTAAATTGACACATAATCCTTTCACCTCTTTCACCCAGCCCCCCAAAACCCCTCCCCTCTGGTGACCACAGGTCTGCTCTCTGTATCTGAGGTAAAGGGATTTGGAAGTACAAATTGGTAGTTAGAAATTAGTCAGTCAGTTATACAGTGCAGCACAGGGAATATAGTCAATTAAATTGTAATAACCATGTGTGGTGCCAGGTGGTACTGAAAATATTGGGGAGAACACTTTGTAAAGTATAGGATTGTCTAACCATTATGCTGTACACATGAAACCAATATAAAATAATACTGAACATAAACTGTAATTAAAAATAAATGTTGACACATAATCTTAATTTTCACACTCCTTTTTTTAAAGCAGTTTTGTGTAAAATTATTCAAATATTAAACACATTGTCATTCTTCGACAACATACATGTTAATGATATGCAAACCAGAAAGTTAAATATAAAGGACTAAAAGCTATTACTTTCATTCTTTAAATCTAAGTTCTTTGTCACCTTTTTCTCCCCTATTCCTGGGAATAGATTTATAGAGACCACTAAAATGAATGTTTAGGCATGGCTAACAAAGAGATGATGAGTGAGTCAAGTATGACTTGGAGTTGCATAGTTAATGGCCACAGTAATTTTGGATGAGGAAATCTTTCATTTAAAGCCAGAAAAACTTGCTTTTAGCCCAAAGTAGTATAATTGAATAATGCTTTGATTACTACATATACTAGAATGCTAAAGTTATATTATTAAAATTTCTTCTCGCAAAGAATTTAATCTTTAGTGGTGACTATGTTCTTTAAGGATATATACAAGGCTTCTTTTGATAACTGTGTTTGCAAAATGGGTAGGCTTAGCATTCATTTACCTGTAAATTGACTAGAATTCTAAGGATTTACCTTTTGGTTTATTTTAATACATCTCTCAGTTGAGATCTTAAATTATATAGTAAGTTGTGAAGGCTAACTTATTTTGTAATGGCATTGTTTTAAGATTTATTATGCTTATTAATCCAAATCTCTAAATGGTTTTCTTATTATCAGGAAAGCTTGATTCAGTTGAGACAATACTCTGGCACAATTGTGCTTACCAATTAGATAGTGTCTTTCCCCCAAAGTTGGAATTTGTCTGTTAGAGTTTTTTTAAATATCAGTATATCTTTGACATAATTATGGAACCCAAGTTTTATATTTAGAGTCTGAATGAATGAAATTTATATATTTTCACAGTTAGGAGAGTGTTAATTATCATTTTTGAAGCCTTCCCTGTGAGACACAAAGATATAATTTATTCCTTAGAGATTTACAAGTACATTCTGTAATTTCATTTTTCACTAATTGAGTGGAGCTATTAAGTCCATTTGTTTTATTTTATTTTATGTTAGACAAGGATAATATGAATAATTAATGGACAATTAATAAATACCTTAAAATTCTCCTCACCTGTTAGAGGTACTCCAAGTACCTTTGTGGTCTATGATTTCCAAGATTCTTTTGCACTCTTTTCCAAAACCTTATAAATTTTGACTTTTAAAAACAAAAAAATAAAAACAAATTATTCTATTTGCTCACATGAAAGGAAATACATATTTTAAAAAATCTATTTGTATCTCCCTGCCCATTTACACACTCTCCTGTACTCAAGGTAAAGCTGGTGTTTAGATTCGATTCTGCCATAAACAGGAAAATATGTTTAAGTAAAACCCATATTTAACATTAGAATTTGTAAAATAAAGTTGCATAAAAATAAAGAAATAATATTTTCCTAACTGATAGGCATTTTAAGAGTAATTTAAAGTAGCATTTTTCAAAATGTAGTCTGTAACTACCTATGTGATAATCACCTAGGTACATTACACAAACAGGTTTCTGAACCTCGCACCGATATCTGAGCTGCAGAGTGGGAACTTGAAACCATATGGTATAGGAAGAGTCGTAAAGCTAGGATTCTACATATTCATTCATAATTTTTCTTTAAGCATACATTTCTTTACCCATACATATTTGCCAATGACATATCTGATAAAAGGTAAATGTTCAAAATTTATAAAGAACTTATACAACTCAACACCAACGAAAAATTAAATTTAAAAATGGACAAAGGAACTGTATAGGCACTTCTCCAAAGAGAACATACAGATGGCCAATAGATATATGAAATGATGCTCAACTAGCCATCAGAGAAAGGCAAATTAAAACCACAATGACATATCACCTCACACCTCTCAGAATGGCTATCATCAATAAATCAACCAACAACAAGTGTTCATGAGGATGTGAAGAAAGGGAACCCTCATGCCCTGTTAGTGAGAATGAAGATCGGTGTAGTCACTGTTGGAAACAGTAGAGAGCTTCCTCAAAAAATTAAAACTTGAGCTGCCTTATATGTGGAATCTAATGAACTAAATAAATTAACAAACAAAATGGAAACAGACATAGATACAGAGAACAGACTGACAGCTGTCAGTGGGCAGGGGTGTTGGGGGAATGGGTGAAAAAGGTGAAGAGATTAAGGGGAAAAAAGGACACAGAAAACGCTATGGTGATTGCCAGAGTGAAAGGAGAGTTAGAAGAGGTAAAGGGAGACAAATGGTGATGTAAGACTTGACTTTGGGTGGTGAATACACAATTCAACATACAGATCATGTATTATAGAGTTTTACACTTGAAGCCTATTAACTAATGTCACCCCAGTAAATTCAATAAGTATTAAAAAATACTACAAAAAAATCACCGTTCTAGAAGACTTTACAAATGCCTAGGAATTTTTCCAGTGTGTTTTCAATTGAAGAATTATGAGATTGTGGCATACAAAATTTAGCTAAGAGCCCTGGCCACGTGCTCAGTTGGTTGAAGTGTCATCCCCACATGCCAGGGTTGTGGGTTTGATCCCTCACCAGAGCATATACAAGGGTCAAGTGATGAGTGCATAAATGAATGGAACAACAAACTGATGTTTCTCCCTCTCTTTCATTCTTTTTTCACCTCTCTCTCAAATCAATTTTTTAAAAAACATATTTTTAAAATTCTAACTGTGAGAGCCATAAATGTCAGTTAAATCTAAAATTCTACATCTAGAGTAAGTTTCCCACTTCAGCACTATTTCCACCAGATAATTTTTTTTTTTTATTGCGACATGGTCGGCATATTTTACAACATTTAGCAGCATCTCTGGGCTCTACCCGTTAGATGTCAGTAGCCTCTCCAGCCCATTTGTGACACAATAAAAAATGTCTCCAGACACTGCCAAATGTCCCCTATGGTTAAAATTACCCCCACTCTGGTTGAAAAACTGGCCTAGGGATATGTTTACGGGAAACATTTACAAATGCTTTATCCTCTGATGGCAGTGAAATCTGGATGGTTTGGAGAATATTTGTTATTGATATAGTTGATATTTCCAGTTTTTATAACAAGTAGCCTACAAAGTTGGTCTACTGCTGACACATTGACTTTTACTAGGAAGACTGCTGTTCCTTTCTGCTTTCTTGTTTTATTGATCACCCTTTTATTTTACCCAAGCCATATTCCTGCCCTTTAATATTTTTTAACTGAATAAATTGAGAGATCACTTCTTTACATGGTCAGAAAAGGATATGAATATGTAGTCATAAGTTATTTCAGAACAAACTGTTTTATCAAATGTAAATGCTCTTTGTCCTTCTTAAAAAGAAATATAATACTCTGTAATTTCAATCAGATACATTGCTCATAAATTATTGACCGAGTATGAATATTGGTAAACTTAGTCTAGTAATTTTGCATAAATTCTCCAGACTTCCATTAACTGAATTTCTAACTTGCCCATTGGTAAAGCATTTAATTTCATGCTACCTTGCTGTGTTGTCCAGTATTTCAGATCTAAAGGTCCCAAAGTCATGGCACTCTGTCGCAAAGTTAGCTTTGCTGTTCTTTTGATCTACACAAACAATTCCCTATTGACATTACCCAAGTCCCACTGAGGACTAAGAGGGACATAAGACCCTTCTATTGTGTCCTTAGGTTCATAATGAAGAACAAGCCTGAAACATGTCAAAATTATGTGACACTATCAGGGAAATTCTAACCAGTGTGGGCTCAGCAGCTTTATTCTCTACAAAGCGTGTCTATCTGTAGAGAGCTTCCTACATGGGCATACAAATGGAAAATAGCGCATTCCATTAGTTGGAGTCCTAGAATGTTTAGTGGTTTTCTTAAAATTCCTTTCTGATCAACCCTCATGAAGCACTTTATTCTTTTTCCAGTAAAATACATTTAAACTAAAAATTAAAGTAGTTTCATGTGCAAGAAAATATGTTTGTATCTTAAGGATGAAAGGGTGCTTTGTTCTTTTTAAATTACAAAATGCCCCCAATATTAGTAGATTTTGCTGTTTGTATAAAGTTTCAGAAAGCACAAGGGGGCACTCTTTTACTAAATCCATCAAAAGAAAGGACAATGATTTGTGTTGACTTAAATCACTGACTTCTTTTTTTTCTAAATAGTTTTAAATTATATAGTAGTTCTATCCTTACACATCTAATTGTTTTTTATGCTTAATTTAGAATTTTCTAAATGTGACCCTATCCATAAAAAATACTTGTTTGCAGCAAAAATTTTAGGGAATTAAGCTTACTTAAAATTGTAGTACAAGAAAAGGACTTTCTCTTGAAAATGAGTAGGAATTTCAACTGAGAACATATGTGTGTGTTTTTTAATTTGTTTTTTAGATATGGAATTTTTTGAAAATTTTTTTTCTGCTTATACTAAGAAAAATGTTGATGATGCAACCATTTGTAGAGGTTTCTTTTGTCAGTGAGTAAACATTTTATTTTTCCCTGGATTTTGTATTTTAGACACTTTAGCAGAAATCCATGATATATCCTGCATTAAAATGAAATGTTATTATTCTCCCTATATGATGGTAATACTATTTTGAGTGATTTAGGAATGATGATTATGACATTTGAGCATGAACACAGGTGCAATATTTACCAATTGACTAAAATTTAGCACTGGAAATATTAGGTGGTAGGAATGGAAATAAACTAAGTGGTCTACTTAAGTGTAAAACCAACATTACACTAAGTAAGAATATAATCTATTACTCTAATTAATTGAAGTAAAAGTAAAAAGTATAGAGAAAATTTGAAAATAACTGACAATTGTAATTTTAATACTTTCCATGTAAAGAGGATAAGTGTATTCCAAAATGCACAATAAATGTCAAATTCATTGGTGTGGTATTACTGTTGTATTCTAAGATGATTCATTAAACTGCAGATGTTTAAATTGAAAATTTCTAATTAAAGTTAATCAAAACATGAAAAAAGTACAAATCATAAATGTAATCATCTTTTTTCCAAAGAAACAACTAATAATACCTAGAGAAGAGTCTAGAGTAGTTAAAATTTGCTAGGGCTAGAACAAAGAACTCCAATTTCCCAATTAGAAAACCTATATGGCACTTACTCTGCATTCTAAGTGGTAGAAATATAGTAGGGAACCAGAAAGAATCACCATCCTCAAGTTACTGACTTTCCATTGGGGGAGGTAGAGGATGCAATACTAATATTTACAAAATAAATAAAGTAATCTTCGGGTACAGATAGATTCAATGAAAACAAAACCAAGCCAGGTAATATGGCAGTTACCACTGGGAATAGGTGCGTGGACAAGGCAAGTCAGGGAAGAGCCTATGTTGTAGTAATATTTACATTGAGGTTTAAACATTGAAAAGAAGTCAGCCATGAAAAGGTCTAATGGAAGAGGATTCTAAGAAAGACAAATAAGTGTAAAGTCCTTGTTACTTATATGCATCACATGTTGAAGGGGCAGGAATTGGGGTTATGTGCTGCCAATGCAGGGGAGAGAGAAAATGGAAGGAAGATAGGCAGGGACATACCAAAGGGGCCATGTGGGAAGGAGTTAATGGTTCCAGTTGGTATTCTAGGTTCAAGGCAACCTATTTATGATTGGTTGCAGGCACATCCCCAGTAGGGGGTGTGCAGGAGGCAGCTGGTTGATGTTTCTCTCTCTATCCCTCTCTCTCTAAAAAAATCAATAAAATATATTTTTGAAAAATAAAACATTCATTGGGAGAAAGTTGTAATTTTTTAACAGTTGCAGTATTTTTTGTTATAATTTGTACAGGTGAGTTGAGCTTTATAGGCTATTAGCCTCTGTTTCCTTAACTTATTAATGGGTTAATAAAAGTAACTTTCCTACTTCTCACTTGGATTAAATAAGGACATCTATGTGAAAGCCTGAATAAGCTATAAAGCATTTCTCCAGTGTTGTTATGGTCTGTTCTGTTAATTGTCCCTTGGCAAGAACATCTGTTTCCTCAGAATTGATTCTGACATTGAAAAGGTTAAAAAGAAATATAACATACAACAGTTTGCTTTGTGAAACTCACCAAAAGTGCATACATTTCTGTGAAATATGACTCAATGGTATTGTTTTTTATGTTTAGTGACTTATACATATTCTTATAGCTATTACAGCAGATCTGACACTAGTTGATTTATCATATGAAAATTTATATCTTCTCAATATGCACAGAGCAAATATTAACATTCCAGCCAAAATAATTTAATACTAATAGATTAAGGGTCATGTTTAGTTTAATCAAGTCAAAATATGGCAAGTTGTCTATCTATTTTATTTATATACTAGAGGCCCGATACACAAAATTCCCATAAGAGTAGGCCTTACTTCTCCTGGCTGCCGGCACCAGCTTCCCTCTGGCACCTGGGACCTGGGCTTCCCTCGCAACCCGGCTTTGTCCAGAAGGTTGTCCAGAAGGGCAACCAGTCTAATTAGCATATTACACTTTTATTATTATAGATTTAATAGATATAGATTTGCTCCATTCCCCTTTCTGCTTACTCAATTCAGGGATTCAAAAAGCAATTTAACTTTTAAAACACATTGTGAATATTTTTTTTACCTAGTGTTTTCCATTTGTTTGACAATTATAATATTGAATTGTAAATTTGAATATCTCACCTGGGAAATTAGTTTACTTTTTGACCTGTAACTTTCCAATCAATTCTAAACTTGTTTTGCTCCATTCCATTTATAATCAGAATTTTTTTCTTTTATTGAAATTCTCTGGATCCAAATACTTTTGAATTTTTTAAACTGTACAAAAATTGAACAATAAATCTATAGCAAGGTTACATATTACAAAAAGTAAGTCTGTTGCTCCAAAATGAACCCAATTTGAAACTAATATTCATAAAAATTGGAAACCATCAATGTGCCAGGCATTATTCATAGCACTTGGTACATATCATGGAAAAAAATGCCTTAGTTACATGACAGTCGTGAAACTAAGTTTCTAGTTGTCAGAAATAAACAATTATCAATGAGCATAATGTTCAATAAAGTATATATTAGTTAGAAAAAAACATTAAGGCAGAAATACATAGAGGTAAGAATTTGTACATTTATTTCATTTATTCTTTTTTTTTCCCCTGCTGATCCTCTTTCACTGAGTTGGCAGTCTCAACATCAAACTCTGCATTTACAGCTCCATTTTGGTGTTCAGCCCAGACTGGTAGGAATTTCTCAATGCAATTTCCTAATTCCTGTGGAAGAGAATCTGATTGCTCCAACTCAAGTCAGGGTTTCCTGTCGACTATGGACCGGAGCTGAAACGTGTTCTATAAATCTCCATCTAGAGGCTCATCCCTGTGCACAGAAAAGTGCTTCCAGAAGAGAGATGTGGCCTAGACGCGCACAGTACATTGTGTTGTTATCCTCCATTCACAATCGTAAAATGGTTTCCAGAGACCATTCATTACTGCAAGAGAAAGGTTGGCCTGTTGGATTAAAGAGTCATACCCACATATGACTTCTTTTTTCAGGAAGGAATGTCTTCTTTCAGGAAGAAATGTCTTCTCCAGAAGTGTCCCTTCTGATTTCATATATATCACCAGTCAGGGCTAAGTCATTAAGTTTGAAAAATTAGTATCTGGCATTTTGATGCATTTGCTTAGGGGGCAGGCCATTGCCAGTAAGAAGAATGTGATAGAAGGTTTAGGCAACCCAAGATATCAACCAGTAATAGATTACTAGGTATTGTGACACCCACTAATATATCTGTTTATTTTAGATGCATTGTATTTGTCCTTTATTTGTCACCAACCTTTATGAAGATTAAAAAGAAATGGAATTTCTATGACATTTTATTAGGAAAACTAGGCTAGTTAAAATTTCTAAGAATCATCAGGAAGTCTGTAAGTTAAGTATTGTAAATATTTATACATCTTATTGAGCATGTAATACTGAAACTAACACATATCTTATTGAGTATGTAATATGTGAAAAAGCCTAAAGTTTTAAATATATAATTTAATAATTGATTACTGATTCTTTTACTAAGGCTGGCCCAATTAAATACCTAAAGTCATATTACCATTAATAAAATCCACTCTAAGTGAGCCAATGTCTACTTTGAACTAAATGTATGGCAAACAACTTAAGAGTCTATTTTTTAAAAATTAGAAATTTTGGGAGATAGAATTTTTTTTGCATTGAATAGAGAACAAAACTCAAATGTCATTCATGTAAGTATAAATATTTTGTTCTCCATTTTTTGTGAAACACAGGACATGCTTCCTAGAATGAAGACTAAAGGAGATAGTAAGCATGGTACTCATTTTTCATTTAATAGTTTTTGATTGACAGTTACTATTATCTAGTTTAGGGTTCAATGATGAATTGTATATATACTATGATCTCAGGGATCAAAGTCTTCTGGTAAAGATATGTACATTAAAAACAATTAAAATAAACTAGATAAGTGAGCAAAAATAGACACATGAATACAAAACACAATATATTCTGGAAGCATAGAGAAGGAGTATCTAGCTTTGCATAGTGAACTATAAGTTTTCAGAGAAATGGGGTATCTGAGCTGGTCAAATAAAAATTGTTGTCCTAGTCCTGGCCAGGTGGCTTAATTGGTTGAAGCAACAACAACCTGTACACAAGAAGGTTGTGGATTTAATCCCCACTGGGCGCATGTACCATAGGCAACCAATCAATATTTCCCTCTCTACATTTTTTCTCTCTCTCTCTCTTTCTCCCTCTCTATCCTCTCCCCCTTCCCTTTCTCTAAATCAATAAACATATATTCAGGTGAGGATTTAAACAATTATTTTTCTATACAGTAAAAAGGAAGGTTCTTTAATGGAAAGTAATTAACATACACAAAAGCATAAAGATGTGCAAGGAATGAGAAAAATGTAGAGACAAGACTAGAAGTGTGGACACATGACACAATATATTCTGGAAGTAGGGATTTTATTTTGTAATCCAGCAGGAAGCTACAAAGCCACCAGAAGTGATGAAATAGGACACATATGAAGTATTTAATTTCTAAGTTATCATATTGACAACCACAATGAGATGCCATTAAATAATAACCAGATGTCAAAAACTAAAAGGACTAATGACATAAAAAGTATCAAGGATATAGACCAACAGGTGCACTCAAGCATTTCTGAGTATAAGATGTACAATCGCTTTAGAAAAATGACGTTTAGAAAAGTGATTTGCAGCTTTTTACAGTGTTAAAAAGTAAACCTACCCTATGACCCAGAAATTCCACTCCTGGATTTTACCTCAAAGAAAATGTAAAGATACGTTTGCAAAAAAGAATTGCAAAAGAATGTTCACAGTGACTTTATTCATAACTAGAAGACCAGTGCATGAATTTGTGCACATTGAAAGAAAATTAATTAGAAGAAATATTTTAATATCACTATTTACCCTTTCTCTATAATAGAAGTGTCAAACAAGTTCACAATCAACAATGACAGATGGAAACACATGCGTGTGATTGGCCAGTGAGAGCTTTATATATATAGATAAACTTGCATAATTAGACCTGGTTTCTGATTTAACTAAACTTTTTCCAGTCCAGTGAAGCACCCCAACTTCTCTTTCAGGTAATTGTCAGCAACACAGCAGTAAATATCAACACAAAGCAGATTATTATTGTAGATCACACAGGGAGAAGGAAGAGTGAAATATTTAACTGTAGCAGTGACTATATCCTGTGCAGTGAGAAAACCTGAAGTCATTTTCAAGGTCCACCATTTCTTACTTCTTTTCAGTTGGGTCAAGTTTCTAAGCTTTCTAAATCTCTGTTTTCCATTTAATGAAAAGAAAATAGGATTCTACTGAGTCTCCTACCTACTCCAGGACTTCTGAAAGTATCAAATGAGATTAGGCACAGGAAAATACTTCATAGACATTTGGTTAATGTTTAAAATGTTTACACCTGGCTATAAAGCAAGTTGTGTTCCTGAGTTGAAGAAACTGCAAGGAGGCTAGTCGCTAGGGAGAGAAAGCCAGGTGTTGCTACGTGACGTCATTACCCGGTGCCCACAGCCACTGTTTCCAGGCTGGGCTGGGCTGTGGGCCACATTTTGCACCATGGGGTCTTGGCAGCATTGGCTGCAATTTGGTGGAATGTCGCTCGGGGGTGGTGGCAGGGCCTGTGTCTCACTTGGGGGAAGCCAAGTGTTGCTTTGTGGGTGCCAGGTCCATGGTGTCATTTCTCTGTAAATGGCCAGTGTCTGTCACTGCAGCTCCTGTGTTGAGCATCTGCCTCCTTGTGGTCAATGCATGTCATAGCGACTAGTTGGATGGTTGGACACATAGCATATTAGCCTTTTATATATATATATATATTAAAAAATTGGCTATAATCCAAACGCCTATCAATAATGCTGGAAGTCAGTTCCAGCATGTCATAATTGCAAAAGTTTCATCGAAAGGTTGATGGAACTTAGGGACTCAACAAGGGCTGTGTCACATATGTTATCACCTGCTGGAATGGCTAAAGGCATTTCCCCAAACCTGAAAAGGATACATTAATTGATTGTTTGCTGCCAGACAGTTCAGGGCATCTTAATCTACATGTTATTGCCTCCTGTTGGCCAAACACCTGAACAGCCAAAGGCAATTCCCCAAGCTGACAATGCTTCTGTAAGAAACCCTACCCTTTGAAGTCTATATCTCCACCTTGCCTTGGGACAAGTTGTGTTAATAAAAAGCAAGTGGTCCTGAGACAAGGAGAACTTTGTTTCTTTAGCCAGGCTCCTCTGCGCGCCCCCCCACCCCCGCAATGCCTTTCAAAATTATGTTTTGTCTCTGGACTCTTATTTAATTTATTCACAGCCCCTTCTCCAGGTTTTCAGAACCCTTCTAGATGCCGGATCAAGACCCACCGGTGTTAAATGGTGCCCAACGTCCGGCATTACAATAACAGAGTAGGTAAACAAATTGTGTTATATCCATGCAATGGAATACTACTTACTCATCAATAAAAAACTAATAACCTACTTTTAAATACAAAAAAAAATGAATGAATCTCAAAAGCATGTGAACAACAAAGACAGACACAAAAGAAGACCTATGGTATGAATCCCATTTAAGTGAAGTTCAAAAAAAGCCAAACTAATCTATTATTATATACATCATAGTACTTAATTGCTATGGGGAATAAGGATTGACTGCAAGTAGGCTTGAGGAAGTTTTCTGAAGAGATTAAAATTCTCCAAGTCTTGATTGGGGCCATATTTATGAGGAGTATGCATTAATTAAAACTTATTGAATATTTAAGAGTCTGAATTTCCTCACATGTTGTTAATTGAGGTAGATCTTATCTCAATTTTTAAAAATGACACCTTTGACAGCAACATGGAAGTGAAATATAAATAGAAGTGATCAATAGCAAAGATACCACTGAAGAGAATGATGGCTTATTACAGGTAAAAGTAAGGATTTGCATGAAAACAGTGACAATGAGTAAGAGAGAGGATTTCATGAGGAAGAGAAATTTCATAGGTAGAGATGACTGTGTTTATAGATATGATGATGGTGAGGGTGGTGGGTAAATGAAAAGAGAAAAAAATAAAGAATGGTTGTGTTTTGATATCATTGTTAAAAAACATATTGAAGGGCAAAAGACTCAGAATAGTCAATGCAATATTGAAGAACAAAGTCATATCAGACTTCAAGACCTCCTACAAAGCAATGATAATCTAGACAGTATAATATTGGTGAAACAAAAGGATAAATAGATCAATAGAACACATTAGAGAACCCCAAAATGGACCATATAGTCAAGTGATCTTTGACAAAGGAGCAAAAGTAAATGAATGCAGAAAGCATAGTCTCTTCAACAAATGGTGATGGAACAACTGGGAAAATCTCAAAAAAAAATCTAGACCCAGACCTCTGGCTTTTCACAAAAAGGAAATCAAAATAGATCATAGGTCTGTATGTCATATCCCAAACTATAGAATTTCTGGAAGCTAACATAGGAAAAGTATACATGAGCTCAGGTTTGGCAATGACTTAGATACTTTACCAAAAGCATGCTGCATAAAAAATAATTGATAAGTTGAATTTCATTAACATTAAAAATTTCTGCAGTACAGAAGAGACTGTTAAGAGAATAAAAAGACAAACCACAGACTTGGAGAAAATATTTTCAAAACACTTAACTGATAAAAGACTAGTATTCAAAAATATTCAAAGAATTTTAAAACAATATGAAAATGAACAATACAATTTAAAAATGGGCAAAATATTTGAACAAATACATTACCAAAAAAAGATAAACAGATTGCATAAAAGAATATGAAGAGATGCTCAACATTATATATCATTAGGGCATTGCAAATTAAAACAACAGTGAACTATCACTACACACCTGTTGGAATGGCTAAAATACAAAACACACCAAATGCTGGCAACAATGTGGAACAACAGGAATAATCATTCATTGCTGGCAGGACTGTAAAATGGTGCAACCACTTTGGAAGACAGTTTGACAGTTTCTTATAAAGCTGAACCTCCTCTTACTATACAACCCAGCACTCATGCTCCCTGGTATTTACTTAGAGGATTTGAAAATATATCCGCATGAAACCTCCACATGTTTATAGCAGCTTTATTCATAATTGCCAAAACCTTGGAAAACCAAGGCTTTCTTCAGTAGGTGAATGAATAAACAAACTGTGGTAGATTCATACATGGGATGTTATTCAGTGATAAAAAGAAATAAACGATCAAGCTACAAAAAGACACAAAGGGACTTTACATGCACATGTTTAAGTGAAAAAAACCAACCTGAAAAAGTTACTGACTGTATGACTTCAACTACATGACATTCTGAAAAGGAAACTATGGACAATAAAAAGATGAGTGGATGCTAGTGTATAATCAAGGGAAGGGAGGAGATTGAATAAATGCACAGAGCATTTTTAGGGCATTGAATTATTTTGCATGATATGATAATGTGGATACATGTCATTATGCATTTGTCAAAGTTATATATGGAAGATATAACACAAAGAGTAAACCTGAATGTAAATTATGGACTTGCATTAATAATAATGTACCAATATTGGCTCACCAACTGGAACAAATGTACCACACTAAAGCAAAATGTTAATAATGAGGGAAATTGAGAAAAGTTGGTAAGGGGATATATGAAAACTAATTATTTCAGTTTGATATAGAATGTGTACATATATGTTTATTATTCAGGTTAGAAATATAGCAGCAATAATATATCTAATATCCAATAAGAAATGGATATACATAGGTGTAGAGGAAGAAAAACATAAAACCTATATCAGAAATCTAAGAAACATCTGAATTGAGAAACAGATGGAGGAACAAGCAAAAGAGAGGGTGAATGAGTAATTCAGTAAAAGTAGAGAAGACACAGAGTAAGTTGTTTTTTTGTGAGCCAATGATGAATATGTTCTGTTGTGTCAAATTTTGCAAAAGATAGTTTATGAATATGAGAAAATAAGGTAAAATCTAGGCTACTATTTTTGGTAAAGTGGTGGGATATAAGCCAATTTTTAATGAGTTGAGTAAAGAAAAGGATTTGAGAAATGAAAGTGCAAGTTCAGAATAATAATTGAAAAGTATGATACAGAAAGAGAAAAGGCCAGCCATCACTCTCTCATGACTCATTCTGAAAATGTCAAGGCAGCTTTTTTACTTTATAGGTCTTC
This sequence comes from Cnephaeus nilssonii, assembly GCF_951640355.1. Taxonomy (NCBI): domain Eukaryota; kingdom Metazoa; phylum Chordata; class Mammalia; order Chiroptera; family Vespertilionidae; genus Cnephaeus; species Cnephaeus nilssonii. The sequence continues at coordinate 42,182,893 of NC_137076.1, forward strand.
AAATGGTGGACTCAGATCTTTGATGACATTTTGTTATTGTTGACATAGCATAAATCTAGTTAATGGTATTGTAGTGAGTTTTGAAGTGTACCCATAAAATGGATAAGCTTATGTACTACTCAATATATAAAGAAGACTCCTACAGAATATATTTAGCAACAAGTGATTGAAACTTTTATATGTAATGTTAAATTTTCTACTTGAGATATTAAAACAGAATCATATGGAAAATAATGGTAGTTTACCAATTTCTTGTTGACTTCTAATGTATTTAAGATGTACTAATTCTGAAATCTATAGCTTCTATTTTAAAATGATGTATTGGTTACCACAAAGGCATTTCCCTCATTAAAAATTGATTTCCTAAGATAATCAGGTTGACCATAATAATTCTGATCAACATTTAGATAATCTGAATGGTAAATCACACTTTGTTTTGGTTTAGCATATTTACATTACTCTCAAAAATTTTTATTACATAATAGGAATAATATCACTGCAAGGATGGTTTAATGAGTGAATAAGAGATATTCTCTTAGAAACCCTTATGTTGAAATACACTTTAAATATATATTTTAAGATTTTTTTTTACTTGACTTTTATTTTTCTAGATTAGACAGACCACTCTATGTATGTCTATATAGTGATCATGTTTTAGATACAGAGCAAAACATTTTAAAAAATGTAAACTCCATATTATTTAACAGCTCTCTGATTTCCCCTGTGTTCCTTCTTCTAAAAGGCATGGCCTTCCTACCATACTTCCCCTGGCTAATAACTCTTACTCTTCAAGGCTCAGAAGTCTTGTCTCACATTTGACTTGTCTCTCCCACAGTATTCTATGTAGACCTTTGGTGAAATTCTGTCACATTTGCCACCCTTGAGCTGGTCATTTGTGAAACAGCGGTCCAGTTATCACTGGTACCTCTTATCCTCCTTAGGACAGGCATCTATTCAGAGTTTGGTGTATAACCAAATCAATACCAATGTGATTCAAGGTGGGACAATTGAGGCCCCTAAGGTGGAGGGACTCCCCTTTTCTTGTACATGAGCTGCTAGAAGAGAATCTCTCCCTTTTCTTTGATTCCAGTGCTTGTCATGTGAGATTTGTAGGTCCTGTGGTCTTTTTTAAACATCATGAAAACATCTGAATTTGCAGGGGTGGAGTTTCATATCACTAAGCTGGCTCATGATGGAGAAATATGATCTTTAATAGTTTTATTTGAGCTATTTGTCTGAGGTCATGCTTATCTCTAAACTTTTTATTTTTATAGAGGACAATTAATTCACATTTCAGTGTCCTCGTATTGGTTCAGGAAGAGACCTGCTTGATATAATTCCTATCATAACACTCATCATACTGTCTTTAAATTATTTATGTATGTGATTTTTCTCCCTCAAAACAGTGGGAGCTTTTTGTGGAATGAGATCATATAGCAGTTTATTCATAGTTTTTTCTCCAGTTTCAAGTTCATAGCATAGCAGTTAGAGAAAAACCAATCAATATTTTTAAAGTACAAGAGTCCCACCAAATCTTCAGGAGATGCATTCCAAGACCCTCATTGGGTGCCTTAGACAACAGATAGTACTCAAACCTATATATACTGTTTTTTTCTAAACATACGTATCTATGATAAAGTTTAATTTATAAATTAGGCACAGTAAGAGAGTAATAATAATAACTAATAGTAAAATAAATCATACTTACTAGTATATACTGTAAAAAATGTTATGTGACTATGGTCCCTCTCACAATGTAATATAACCATCCCTTACTTGCAGTAAGTGCTTTGATGTCACTGGTTTCAGGGATCCCTTGCTGAAGTCTTGTATTGGCTCAGTGTTTTCTGGCACAACATGTTGCCATAAATCAACATGTTTTCTGTTCATGTCTTCCACCCACAAATTTAATGCCTTTTCCATCCAAACTAAGCACTTATCATGCACAGTGGCCATAACTTTTGCAGTTTTAGGTGCAACAGCAATACCAGCACATTTTTTTCCTTCTTCACAATTTCACTGATAGAAGATTCATTCTTACCGTAGGTCATAGCAACGTCAGCCTTTTTTTTTCTTCTTTTCTTACTAAGTCCAGAACTTACACCTTTTCACTTAAGGAAATACTGTAGGTTTCTCTTTGACATATCCGAATTCCAGCATCACTACTCTTGCACTTTGGGGCCATATTAAGTAAAATAAGGTTTGACTGGAGCACAAGCACATACCTCCACAGTCAATCTGATAACGGTGGTGGCTACTACATGACTAATGGGTGGGTGGGTAGTGTATACACCCTGGAGTCACTGGACAAAGGAGTGATTCACATCCTGGGCTGAATGGATGGGGACTCAAAGAGATTTTAGCATGCGACTCAGAAAGGCACGCAATTTAGAACTTATGAATTGTCTATGTTTGGCAATTTCCATTTAATATTTTTGGACCACAGTTAACTGAGGGTAACCGAAACCATGGAAAGCAAACTGCGGATAAGGGGGGACTAGTGTCAATAGCAAGTTAACTGGTTTTTAACTTTAAGAGAGGAGAAACTTGCATTATTTGTGAATTGTTTCATGTTTTTGTTTAAGTTTTAGGTAATACTTTCTATACTTTCAACAAGCCTAAAGTGTACAGAATTCCTGACCTTGTATGTATGGACAGTAACCACAACCTTTTCTCTCTTTTTAGGACAACTGCCTAACGTGGAGAGAACTCTCCATTTATCCAAGTAGCACTTGGTGTAGTTTTTATACTCTGAAAATAATGAACTAACAATAATTTAATAGAAAATGATATATGAAGCTTATTTTGCCTAACCCACTAAACCTAAGTAAACACACAAATAAGTGTTCACAAATATAACATAGCAACATAGAGGATTTTTTTTCAGACCTTGATTTAGAAACTTTACAGCCCTTGGAGAACATAATACTCTCCAAGCCAAATAACATTCATAATTAAAGAAAAATCTCATTTTACACACATTTTTATGTGAATGTTATTACTGCATATGAATGAACATGAAGGTCAAACAAATTGTAAAAAACACATCCTTATTAACCTCAAGGACATAGGTACTTCTAAAAGTCCTTTTGGCCTGTGGAATTTTACATTTAATAACTTTAGTATAAGAATATGAATTTCTGTGCATGTGTGTAGAAGATATTGTTCAAATATTCTTACACATTTCAATGTACTTTTGTGTCAGAACTTTGTACCTAACAATTGAATTTATACTTTTTTAAATTAACATTCATTAAAGTTAAAAATAGCTTTTAAAAATAGTGAAGAATTATATCTCAATATAAAGTAAAAACAATTTTGAATTGCTTTATTGGCCACATTCTAGCATCATCTACTTACTAATCAATTAATTTAACCAGATTCATCCTCTTTTTTAAATGTTGAAAAATGCCTTTTTAAGAATCACAGTACTTGAACTGCTTGATGTGCTTCTCATATTTATTAAAGTTTGCAAATTCTGTTTATCTACTGAATGTTTTAGATTATGTTAAATCACAGACGGCCTGTTTATCAAATTAGGTATCTAATATCTTCTAAGTTTGGTAAAGTGGAGTTGGTTTCTGCAAACAACAACAACCAAAAAGCCTGTTACACTATTCTAACAATTCCATTCCAGTTTTCAGAATGTGTTTATTTTTGCTGCCCCAATAAAAATATTAGTAATTACTGCTACCTTATATTATAGTAAAAATACAGATGCTGTAAGACTTACCTAGTTTCAGTAAAAAAAAAAAAAAAATCTGAAATGAAGACATAGAATGCTTCTTCTTGGCATGTTTTTGTGATGGTGTTGGCAGGCCTTTAATTTGCTCCTGAATTTTTAATACCTAGAGTTTTTCTTTTTTTTTTTTTTTAAATGCTGAATTCAATCTCATAGACACAATTTGGCATATGGCATAACTCTAAATGGTTGATTTTAATAGATCACGTATTGTTTTCCTCACCTTATAATGAAATATTTCAAACATGGCTAAATTGTGCCTTTAGGATAACTCATCTATCATTAAACTATAGCTTCTGGTGACCACAGACGCTCTGCGAAGCCACTTAATGCCCATCTCTCCTTACCCTCCACCAGCTGTCTGTAATGGAAAGGCAAACCATATTTTTGCAGTAGGAAAGGGGGTCAGTCCTGGCTAATTCCCTCAGTCAAGCTGGTGAAATTGCCTGCTGGGTTTCAGGCTTGATACGGCTGAGGCCCCTACTCTTGGTAGTTCACAGGGTCATTTGAGACAGGGGCTAAGGTGCTAAGCATGAAAGTGGAGTGACTTCTGCCCCAGCTTAGTGAGCTCCCTGACGTAACCATTTCCTCTTCCCTGACTTAAAGATGAGTCCTGGCTCTTACTGAAATGGAGGTACATAAATGCACAACAGGTGAGGAGGGAAGACATGGGCAATTGGAAATGAAGAACATAAACAGGAGATGATCTAAATAGATAAGTTTCTATATAGAGAGAGAAAGCCTAGAAGCAGTGTGGCCTAATTGTTCTAGAGAATGTCATAGGCTCCAAAATCCTTCCTTTGTATTTACTAACTGTTGGATCTGGGACAAGCTGTGAAGAATAAAGGTCATTCTGCATATTAGGTGCCTGGCACTGTGTCTACCACATGAAAGATGTGCAATAAATCGGACCTTTACTGCATATCCTCATGATAGTTCGGAATAACAACAGAGTAGCATATTTTTACAGTAGCTGCGAAAGAAAGTAACCTATAAAAGATAACTCTGTGTGTGTGTGTGTGTGTGTGTGTGTGTTTCAATAAAAGTTCTATTACAGTCTTCCTAGAACCTAATCTCAAAGGGTGATAGAAATGGACCCATTGTCACCATATATTTAGTATTTCTTTTTCTAGAACTGTGACAAATTTAAAAATTAGGGTAAGGAAACCTAGAACACAATGGGTTTAATATAAAAATACTAGAAGCCCAGCTCGCGAAATGGCACGGCCCCACCCACCGACACGCGCCCTGCCCACCCACTGCCCCATCGCGCCACCGCCACAGGACCCCAGAGTTCCTCCCGCCACCACCACAGTGGGACCCAGAGTCCCTCCTGCCACCGATGCCACAGGACCCATCCATGCACCTCCTGGTGACCAGTTGTTTGGTCATTATGGCGGCTTTTTATAATATAGACTTGTGGTCCAGTGCACGAAATTTGTGCATGGGGTGGGGTGTTCCTCAGCCCGGCCTGCACCCTCTCCAATCTGGGACCCCTTGAAGGATGTCCTACTGCTGGTTTACAGGGATCGGGCCTAAACTGGCAGTCAGACATCCCTCTCACAATCCGGGACTGCTGGCTCCAGCCGCTCACCCGCCTGCCTGCCTGCCTGCCTGTTTGCCCCAGCCACTCTGCCTGCCGGCCTGCTCACCCCCAAATGCCCCCCCCCCCGCCAGCCTGATCACCCCCAACTGCCCCCCGTGCCAGCCTGCTCACCCCCAAATGCCCCCCCCCTGCTGGCCTGGTTGCCCCCACCTTCCCTCCCCACTGGCCTGCTCACCCCCAACTGCCCCCCTGCTGGTCTGCTCACTCCAAACTGCCACCCCCCACGCTGTCCTGATCACCTCCAACTGACCCCCCTGCTGGTCTGCTTACCCCCAACAGCCCCTGCCATCCCATCCTGGCCTGATCACCCCCCAGCAACCCAAGGTCCCAGCCCCTCCTTTTTTTCTTTTTCTTTTTTAGTTTTTCAGCACCTCCTTGAGCGGAGGCCAGGGCCAGCTAGAAGCAAGTATCTAGGATTTATTTATCTTCTATAATTGAAACTTTGTAGCCTTGAGTGGAGGCCAGGGCCAGCCAGGGTGGGTGGGAAGCTTGGCTTCCTCCATTGCCGGGGCAACCCAAGCCTCCTGCTTGCTCCAGTTCTGTGGCCGGCCGCCATCTTGGTTGGGTTAATTTGCATACTCGCTTCTGATTGGCTGGTGGGCATGGCTGGTGGGCGTGGTGGAGTGATGGTTAATTTGCATGCTTCTCTTTTATTAGTGTAGTGTAGAGTCCTAGTAAAATAACTTGCACATATTCAATAAACAATGTTTGTTGATTGATTTACTTAAAATTTAGTGGAGGAAAAGTTAAAAGGATAGAGAAAGGAATTTAGAGGTAAAGTTGAAGCTTGGAGTGGCCCTAATATTGACCTTTCCTACTGTATATAAGCTATTATCTGGCATGAGGTGACAGCAGTGACAGAAAGGGGTCTGGGAATCTGAAGACCTGTGGCTTGCTGTGAGATCCAATTTTGTGAAGCATGACCAGAAACAACACCAAGGGCTAGCCCGGCTACTTACTTTTCTGGTACCACTGTTACTGGGGAGACAATGAGACTCTGGTTCTTGTCTTCTTGAAGGAAATATTTCAATCAAGAGACAAAGTGTAGCAAAGTAAGTAGGAATTTATAGGACATAGCAAAAATATACTGAGGACAGTGAAACAAGGAAGGTCATAGAAGTGACAGGAGAGCCTAGGCGGGCTGCTTTGGCTCACTGAGAAGTCAGAGGAAAGGGGGCCTTGGAGACAAGTTCAGCGGGTTAGCTGGGAGGAGCTGCTGCTGCCCATTACTCCCCTGCTTGCAAGTATTATGGAGTCCCTTAGAAGGAAGAGGGGGGGAGGGAATGGAGCAGCATGCTCCCCTGTGGGACAGGGTGTGCGCTGGGCCCTTCATCCTGAGTGTATTTATCTCTCTTGCAGGTTGAAATCTTAGGGAGGGTCTCAATAGGATATTCATCAGCTTTCCAGGTGTGCTCTTTGAGATTATGGATCTCCACTGATGGGTCATCCCCAGGGCCGGGAGTCATTAGTCAATGCAGCTGTTCCGGAGGCAGCCATGGCATCACTTGTTTGGTTTTGCTGCTTTTCTGGGCCTGGAGCTGAAATATAACTGAGGCCTAGATGTTATCTTTAGGGGGGGAAAAGGTCAGGGGGTCAAAATTGCATGACCAGGGATATGCCAGGGAAGGATAGTTTACCTGGGGGCAAGGTTCTTGTTTTCCCAGTTCTGCCCCATGCTTGGGCTTTTTGCCCTAGTGAGTTTCTGTATCTGGCCATTGTCCTTGCTCTGCTCATGCAGGCCTAACTGCCTATAACAACTCCACTCTAATTTCTCCTTTTTTAGCTTTCCCACTTTTCCATGCTGATTCTCAATAAAATTAGGAAGCAGTCAGTGAATTTTCCCCTCTGTATTCACACTGTGCGAGGTTACTAACTACCCCTTCCATATCTTACCTCCCACTTAAAACTTTTCCTGTACTCTTCCCAGCTGCGTTTTGCTCTCAGCAAGCTTTCAATGAATCCCCATTGAGCTGTTAACTGATAACCAAGGTGTTTACTGAAGTGTGAATTCTCTCAGGATTATTTAAATTTTAAAAGCAGGCTCTTTGAAGACCCAAACATCCTGTTATACAGAGAAATTGAGAGGAGCCATTCCTGTGATTAATAACATCACACCATCATACTTAGCAGACTTTTACTTGCACCACCAACATGCCCAGAAGCTTAGCCTTGACAATGACAGTGGCTGTGGAGAATGGCAGAGGTTTAAGGAGCCCTACTGGTAGAGAGAGATGAGCTGCACTGTACCAGACCAGCACAGATACGCTGGAGACAGGCTCATTCTACCTCTTTTGACTCAGAGCTTTTCCAACGTGCAATTTGTTGGTAAATTCTGATGTTACCAGATCTGGAGTTTGATACCCTAATAGAGGCTTTTCTCCCAGACAGTGTAACTGTCATTGTGTGTTCAACACATTTTTACATCTTGCAGTAGTCCAGGTGAAGCTGCATTTTGGGAACTTGCCAATAAAAGCTAGATGTGAAGAGTTTCTATGAACATGTCAGGTTCACCAGTGAGATTTATGCATTTTGGTGTAATAAACTGAGGTATAAAAATAAGTAGATATGCTCCCTGAAATCTAAAGGTGATTATGTTATTATTAAGTGACAATTACTATGCTAAAATAATAATGGATGCCCAAGCAGGAGAGTGTTGGTGTATCATCTCTCATCAAATACTTTGTGTCACATATATCTTTTCAAAAGGTAGCTTACAAAGGTGAGAAGGTCATGTTTAATTTAGCAATTACTGACTTGCTGTGCATCAGAGTTACATCTAAGGCACAATTTCTGTACTTTATCCATCAGATTTAAGTTTTGAAGAATGAGATTTTTAAACATTTTAAAATATTCTCTTTGAATTGAATGGAAACTACTTCTTCAAAATTTGAGTTAAAGAGGTTTGGCTGGGGATGCGGAGGGATGAAGGACCGAAAGCAGGAAGAGGTGAGAGTGGAGGATGGATCTTCTAATGATTGCCTATGATATTCTAATCAAGAATTAGAATATGCTAAAGTACATGGCATGTCCATCCGTGACTAGGCCAAAATAAATATCTTTGGAGAATAATACATTTCAGTATTCTTTTTTGAAAAAATATATTTTTGTTTATTTCAGAGAGGAAGGGAGAGGGAGAGAGATAGTAATACCAATGATGAGAGAGAATCACTGATAGGCTGCCTCCTGCATGCCCCCCAATGGGGATTGGAGCCCCCCTCCCCCCAACCCAGGAATGTGCTCCGATCCAGAATAGAACTGGGACCTCCTGGTTTATAGGTTTATAGATCTCACTGAAATCTGACATGTGTTTACATCAGTCAGGACTTCTATGAATTGTAATTATAAATTCTGGTGTTTGTTCAACCTCCCCCCACCATTCCCCCACCACCATCATTCACCACAATGAAAAGGAGAGAAATTGAGGGAAATATCCGAGTGTTGTTTTTTTTTAAAATGGCAGGTTTTTTTCTTTTATTTATTTTACATATTATAGATTTACTTTGAAATCCTACATTTAAAAATTAGAAGCCAATATTAATCATTGTGTTCAATTCCTATTTTAATATAGTTTGAAAAACATTACACAGGTGTTATGAGATTGACATGGAAAATATGAGAAAGTACTGCTGCTATTCAAACAGTTTCTGATGTGTGGAAGCTACATGAACATTTCAAAGGTCATAACTTTGGGAGCTGTTGTTTTGGCTAAAATAATCTTTAATAATTTAATCGAAATACATAAAGTTATTGCAGTTTTTAGCCTCCATAAATCTCTTGATTTGCATATAATAATTACTTCACCAAAATCCTCTAAGTCTTGGGAGAGATTTTCTTTACAGGGGGCTAATCACGGATTTCCTTCCAATTTATTTAGAATACTATGTGGAAAAACAATGGAGAGCCCAGTATTTTGTCATAATTGGAGTTTGGAGGGCAAAATTAGTATTAGGTCTTCAAAACTCTCTTCCACTTTGCAGGAGGGAGGCATAGATTGGGCTTTTATAGTTTCTGATCCAGATACTAGAATGTAAAATACAGTTGCCGAGTAATTTTTATTCCGGGACAATATCTTATGGTAGTTGGGAGATTTAGGTGCACTCAAAAGCCCTACCTGGTCATGATTCTTTCTCTTTCTTTCTTTCTTTCTTTCTTTCTTTCTTTCTTTCTTTCTTCCTTCCTTCCTTCCTTCCTTCCTTCCTTCCTTCCTTCCTTCCTGTCTTCCTTCCTTCCTTTCTTTCTTTCTTTCTTTCTTTCTTTCTTTCTTTCTTTCTTTCTTTCTTTCTTCCTTCCTTCCTTCCTTCCTTCCTGTCTTTCTTTCTTTCTTTCTTTCTTTCTTTCTTTCTTTCTTTCTTTCTTCCTTCCTTCCTTCCTTCCTTCCTTCCTTCCTTCCTTCCTGTCTTCCTTCCTTCCTTTCTTTCTTTCTTTCTTTCTTTCTTTCTTTCTTTCTTTCTTTTTCTTTCTTTCTTCTCTCTCTCTCTCTCTCTCTCTCGCAAAGAAAAAGAATTATTCTCTCTCTCTCTCTCTCTCTCTCTCTCTCTCTCTCTCTCTCTCTCTCTCTCTCTCTCAGGAAAAGAATTCTACCCTCTAATAGGAGAGATGGTTTTGCCTTAAGTCCAAGGGATTCTTTGGTCTTTGGGTCTTGGTGATGATGCATAAAGTTTTCTCCAGACCTGACTTGGAAAATGCAGAGCCAAGGCAACTACCAGAGGTGCAGCACGCTTCGCGTTAAATAAATCCGGGAGCAGAGAGAACGGCCAGTCTGTGAGGCGAACCCCAGAAGCTCTCCTGGCGGGGAGAGGTTAGAAAGCTGCTAAGGATTCTTAGGCGAAGAGCCAGCGCATCCTCTGCCTCCAGCCAGCGGCGCATCCGGAGTTAACTGCAGCTCGTATCCAGAGAGAGAGGAAGGTAGGATAGGAGGAGGTGGAAGAGGGGAAAAAAAAAAAAAAAAAAAAAGGAAGGCTGGGGGAGGGAGGGGGTGAGCCAACCGGAGTAAGCGGAGAGCAGCGCGCGGGGGGAGTGGGGACGCGGAGCGCGCCCGGCGCTGGGAGCTGACTGGACCGCTCCAGACGGCGACGCGAGCGGCGGCTCCTGAAACCTGCGAGTTGGCCGAGCCCCGCCGCCTTTCCAGCCGGAGCTGCGAGCACCGTGCGGGCTCACAGCAAGGTGATGGTGTGCCAGGAAGCATTCTTCCCCGGGCTCGGGCTGCCGCGGCCGGGGCTCCCTCCCTTCCACCCACCTCTCCTCCCCCGGGTCTGCGGGTCTGCGTCTGTGAGTGCCGGGTTTGGGGGGGGAAAGCCTGTCCCTGCCTGTCCCCTCCGGTCCCCGTCCTTGCCGCTGCCTGTTGGCCAGGGTCTCCCCGGTCTCCGGGGCCCCTGCCTGACACCGCTCCCCCCGCTCCATCCCCGCTTGTGTCTCCTTTCCCAGATGCTCAAGGTGCCGGCCGTGCTGTGCGTGTGCGCGGCCGCCTGGTGCAGTCAGGCTCTCGCAGCTGCCGCGGCCGTGGCTGCGGCCGGGGGGCGGTCGGACGGCGGCAATTTCCTGGACGATAAACAATGGCTCACCACCATCTCTCAGTACGACAAGGAGGTCGGACAGTGGAACAAATTCCGAGACGTAAGTGCTGCGCGCCCCATCCCCCGGCTCACCGGGGAGCGGCTCCGGGCGAGGCCCGCAGCGGCCGGGGGCGGGCGGGCGGGCGGGCGGGCGTCGGGCTCGGCTGGCCCGGCCGCGGGGTTTGGGGAGCCGCCGCGGGGCGCGCCGCGGCCGGGAAGTTGGCGGTTCCGCTGCCCCCTCCCGACGGGTGGCGCCGCGGGAAGGGCTCGCCGGCCCGCAGCCCCCGGAGTTGGGGTCTCGCCCGGTCCCCACCTCACCGTCCCCCGGCCCCTCCGGCCTCCTCCGAAGGTTTGCAAAGTGCTGGCTCGCCCTTCTCAACTTTTGCACGGTGCTCCCGGCACCAGGAAACACAGCAGATGTGCTTCGGCGCTGTGTTGCTACGAAAGGAACGAGGATCGATCTCGTGACTAATGGTCCATTAAGGAATTGGAGGGAGGAGGAAGGAAGATGTAAGATTTATAAATGCCCGCTCTTCAGAGGGCGGCGGGGGGGTTGCTGGGCGGCACCCGTCGGCAGAAGTTGAACTGCTCCTGGTGACACAACATTGCTGATCCGATGGGTGGTGCATCAGCATTCACTTTAAGACTGAACGTGTTTTCGGTGCGTTCGATTGCCTTTTTATCCCAAAATGAACCTGGTGAAATCTGCGGGGTGAGGCCGGGGGGGGGGGGGGGGGGTGGTGGGGGGGGCGCGTGGAGGCGCAGTCCTCAGGTGGCAGCACCGAAGGGGTTAAACGGTGGACCGTCCCGGGGAGTTTCCTGGCGGGTTCTGGGGACGCAGCCAGGTGTTAGGAGTGGAAGCTTGTTTGCCTCGGCGCCGGGAACCCTGATAGTCAGATCATTGGTTTCCCCACCTGAGCCGAATGAAGCAGCCCAAGAGCTGGTACCGCGTCCAGAGCGCGGTTCATCTGCACGCATTCAACCCAAGTTGTCCCGGGAGGAGGGTGAGGACCGTCCCCAGCCCACCCTTGAGACCCCAAAGGCCTGCAAGGGAGCGGGAGAGAGTCACAGGCACACTGCCCACCCTGCCTGGGACACGTGAGGGCATTTCTCCTGGAGTCCTTCTGCAGTGCACTACGTGCAGGTGACTTCACTTCTCTCATCAGTTCACACACTGTCACGATTTTGGGGAAAAAAAATCAATGGGCGCTTAGACTAGTTTTCTTCTTGGCTCCTCCACCCCTTCTCCTAACACCCCTCACGGGAAATCGCTGACAAGCCAAATCTAACATGTAGCTGATTCTGGCACATGGATTCCTGAAACGCTATTTTTTTTTTTTTACTTTAAAATTAGATGTAGCTCATTAATACTAGGCATGGGTATGGGGATGAAAAACGATAATGATGATAATACTTAATGGAGGGCTTTGCTTACATGCCTTATGAACAAGGCTTAAACATTTTGCTATAGATGAGTGCTCTTATAAAAGCAGCCTCCCACACGTTTGTTTTATTTCTGTTTATGCTAATATTGAGTAAAAAAAATAAAAGTAAAAAAATAAAAAAGTCAAGCAAACAAATGAGATTATTTCTAAACCTGGGGAAGAATTTCCCTTTATCGTGCCCTCACTTGGAAAAATAGTGACATTCTCTCAGTATTTGAACAGTGCTTCACTTCACGTATGGCATTTCATTTCTTAATGGCTGCGTTAAAATACTTTAAAAATGAATTTTAGGCTTTCATCTCGAAATTATATTTTAAATCTGAAATATCTTAGTATTGTGACTTTATTCAAATTACTTTATTGAATTATTAAGAGCAACCGGTCTATACTTGGGAAGTTTGTAAATGTGTTTGATTTGAACTACTGAGGCAAGCTGAGTTGCCTGAATGAATTAAATATTCTAGGAGTCATTCAGCCAACTTATATAAAGACGGACTAGACTATTTATTGCTATAGTATTTTCAGTTATTTTTATGTGACCTTTGGGGGGAAATTCATCGCAATTACATATTAAATTTAAGTGAGGGATTTACTGAAATATTTTTGGCAAATATCTGTTTGGATGCACATGCAAAACGTGAAACTGTAATGATGGTTTATTTTATTTGTGTAAGGGTGACTTCCAGAGGGCATGGAGAAGATAAGTGCTATCTTTTCCCCCCCATTAACTACCTGTTGCTTATCATTAACATGCTAAAATGCATGCTGACAGTGTGACCTAAAATCAGAGTACATAATAGGCAATCCTTATTTAGACCATTCACCCCACTCATAATTTACATATTTTTCTTTCCCCTTTTTGGGAATCACTAGCTTAATAATATTTTTGTGTCTTTCAGGATGTTGTTCATTTTTTTTTTTTTTTGGTTCAATTTCAGCTGGAAGTCCATGGTTATGAGGCAGTGCTTGAAATCTGTACTGCATGAATATACCTTTAACTGTTCTGCATCAGCATTGACATCTTAAGTAATGGAATTGAATATTTACTTTATATAATGGCACAGAAAGAAGGAACTGTGAACTTCTTTTATTTACAGTTTGCTAACATACTTCTATTTAGTGCTTTAGTCCCATAAAACATAATAAATTTCACTTAGGGAAAAAAAAAACAACTTTGGGTACTTCAGCATAATTAATACTATAATTAATCCTTACCTTTTGTTATGTGACTGTTTTACACAGTCAGCATTATCGGACAAGTAACTTCTTGATGAGAGTTTGAAGTATATCTTCTTTTGAATTACATATGAAAAAATGTTTTGAAAAATGTTTTGATTAATATTTGATAGTACAATTTATCATCATATTTAACTGAGTGATTTTTAAAATTAGTGTGATTAATATATGTGATATAAGTATATAATATATCATATATAATAAGGCTTTAGGGATAAAGAGCATGGATAGAAAGTGTTATGGGAGAGTAGATGAATGAAGACTAGAAATCCTGTCATTGATGACTCATTTTCTCAATTTCCTCCATGTGAAACAGAGAAATTATAAAACCAAATGCCAGCTTACAAAGAATATGTATTAATATAGAAGAAACTTCCAAATAATTTTGACCACTTTATACTAGCATTGCTCTTTGGAAAAAAGTTTTGTTGCCCTTTAAAGTGTATAAAATGTGATTATATAGACAGAGAACTTTTATACCTTTGAAATTATTAATATATTTTGTTATTTGCATAAAAATAGCTGTTGATATTTTAATTCCTATGTTAGGAAAAATAAAAGTTTAACCTAAAGATATAGAGAAGTCAACACATTTAAAAACAAGTATAGTAACTAGAACCAGCATGCTATATTTGGGGTATAATTATTTTACTTTAGATAAGGCAAAGGAACAAAAAACCCGAGGCTCATTTTGAAAGTTGTTTTAAGAAATGGTTACTATTTGTGTTGCAAAACCCACAATCAACTTCAGTTTACATTTATTCCTTAAGTGATTTTTAATATTCTTTAGATATATTGAAAGCAGTAGGAAAGTATTGCAAGTCACCTTTAAAAATTCAACCTTAATATAAGTTAAAGGATATGTAAAATGAGAAAATGTAAAATACAGTGTCTCAGAGGCAATCAAATTATAAATTGACTTTTTAAAAATGCCTGCTTTGGATATATTGTATAGTAAGTAGACTTTTCTTAACTTACTGTATTTCCCTTTTTCATCTCAGTTGAGGTTCTAGAGTGGACAGATTATTTAAGAGATGATGGTTGTTGAAGGGATATTTCCTGGCATTAGTGGCTACAAGGAATAAAGCCCCCTGAGAATCTATCAACTTTTACTGCTGTTAAAAAGTAAATAAGACAGTTGGTTTCTATGCCTACTGTATTGCTTTAAAAAATATTAAAATTCAAACAGTGAGAATCTTGGAAGAATGCTTTCAGTACTTCCCTTAGATTTATGATGTACCATGGCTCTGTTTCCTGAATAGCCAGCATGACCTTAACACCGAGGGCTCCTCCTTTGTGGTACTATTTTTAAATTAAAACATTTTAATTGAGATATAATTGACAAATAAAATTATATATTTAAGTTGTAAAATGGGATGATGTCATATACATATAGGGCAATGATTACCTTTGTGATATATTAATGGTAGGCAAGAATGTTGTACTACTTTACTTTTTAAAAAGTAGTGTACCAAAAATAAAATTAAATCATTAATACTAATTTGAAGAAATTTAACAAATAACCAACTATTCTCTCTGTTCAGGAATAGTTTCTCAATAATAGAGAACCTATTCTTCTTCTTCTTCTTTTTTTTTTTTTTTTGAGAACCTATTCTGATGAAAAAAACACACACACATTTTAAGTGTTCCTCATCATGAAACAATATGTTTAACTGTGGTAACTATTATCTATATTTTATCATAGTTGAGAACGTAGTCTCTCCATGGGAATTCTTCACAGTTAATTTGTTGCATTCTCATGAGTGTTTCTCTTTCTTTTTGATCCTTGATTGACTATGGGCCACAGAGTGTTTAAAAAGTCATAAAAGCCTTTGAATATAGTATGCATATTTACAGATCAGAGCTGGTAAAGACTATAGCATGCAATGTTTTTGATGTTGGACTATTTATATTGTTTAAATCATCTGGGGATGTAATCAAGAGAGAGGCAATTGCCTTCTTGAAAGAAGCATTAGGCAATCTTTGAAGATTTGGGCAGACAATGAGTTACTATAGCAACAAAGGGCTAGCCCCATGCAGCATCCTGTCCTCTATCCTTGTTATTGGGTCCTAGTTACGCAGTGGTTCTGGTACAATCTCCACATCCCTATTTCTTAATGTCCCCCACACCCCCACCGACCACCATCAGTACCATACTCACCAGGCAGGATCTAAGACTGGTTTTATCTAGTCCGATGTCATTTTAGAATGGCAGGTCAGAGGATGCCCACTGATCTGCTGGTTTCTGGAGAGGGCTGTTAGGAAGGGCTGGTATCACATCATCAGACCCCAACAGGAAGTCTGAATTGAATTGGAAATGTAGTCAATTTGGTATGGGTTCATTCTAACAGAAATTATAGGGAAGTGTGCAACACTTTTAACTCTAGCTTTCATAACTTCTAGTGAATTATTAGGAAATTATAATTAAGTGGTTTAACCCTTTGCACTTGCTTGCTTTTTTCTCGATTCCTTTATTCTACTCGGGATTTAATTTTTTAAATACCCCAGATTTTACAAAGCGCAGCAATAGAATAAAAAACTGGAGTTTCTTTTCATACAAACTTATTTATTTAGATTTTTTTATATTTCAAATTATTGATACATTCAATAACCATCACACTCGACATCCGAGTGCAAAAGGTTAAGAAATAAATTGTCCTGTGTATGTATATATATGTCATATATGATTCTAGGTATGCATAAGTAGGTCTATGCATAAATGCATATATACTTTATATGTTTGTATATGTGTGTCTTCAAATCGGTAACAGCTATAATAATTAGAAAATCATGGAGATTATTTATTGTATTATATATTTACTAGAGGCCTGGTGAATGAATTCATGCGTGGGTGGGGTCCCTCTGTGTGGCCTGCAGGGATCGGGCTGAAACCTGCAGTCCAATGCAACCTGCAGCTCCTACCTGCTGCTCCTGCTCATCCCGGCCCCACTGTGCCTGCTGCGAGCTCGAGCCCAATCAGTCCCAATCAGGAGAGGCTCGCGCTGCCGCAGCAGCGCTGGCCAGCCATGAGCCCTGCATCTGGTGCCCTCCCAAGGGGAGTGGCCTGTGGGATCGGGCTGAAACCAGGGATGAAACCAGCTCTCCGACATCCCCGAAGGGGTCCCGGATTGTGAGAGGGCACAGGCCAGGCTGAGGGACCCCACCGGTGCACGATCAGGCCAGGGAGGGGCGCAGGAGGGTTTCAGGGCATGTCTGGGCCATCTTGCTCAGTCCCTATCGGCCGGACCCCAGCAGCAAGCTAACCTACCAGTCAGAGCATCTGCCCCCTGATGGTCAGTGTATGTCATAGCGACTGGTCGACCAGTTGACTGTCTGCCCCCTGGTGGTCAGTGCACTTCATAGTGAGCGGTTGAGCAGCCTTAGCATATCATTAGCATGTTATGCTTTGATTGGTTGTTCGATTGTTCTTCCCTTCAGTCTATTTGCATATTACTCTCTTATTATATAGGACTAGTGGCCCAGTGCATGAAATTCGTGCACGGGGGGGAGGGAGGGGGGAGGTGTCCCTCAGCCCAGCCTGCAACCTCTCCAATTTGGAACCCCTGTGGGATTGGGCCTAAACTGGCAATTGGACATCCCTCTCGCAATCCGGGACCACTGGCTCCTAACCGCTCATCTGCTTGCCTGTCTGATCACCCCTAACCACTCTGCCTGCCAGCCTGCTCACCCCCAACTGCCCCCCACTGCCAGCCTGCTCGCCCCCAACTGCCCCCTTCTGCCAGCCTGCTCACCCCCAACTGTCCCCCCACCCCCGCCAGCCTGATCACCCCCAACTGCTCTCCCCTCCTGGCCTGATTGCCCCTAACTGCCTCTGCCTCAGCCCTGCCACCATGGCTTTGTCTGGAAGGATGTCCGGAAGGTCTCCCAGTCTAATTAGCATATTACCCTTTTATTAGTATAGATCATTATATAGGCTATGCTAATTAGAAGAAGATATTCTTTCTAAAATATTAAGACATCTGTTAGGTATTTTTTTGGTATATTAGTTTGTTGTTTTTTTTTGTTGTTGTTGTTTTGTTTCTGATGAAATATTTTATTCCAAAAATTCAGAACATAATCTCATTTGCTGGTATATGTGTGGTCACTGTGTGCCTTCTGGTTTTTATGGAAAGTCAGCTTGTTTGAGATTATATGCTTAAACTTTTTAGCTAGACATACAAAGGGAACACTGTGTACTGCTATAAAAGCATTTATTTTCCTACTCTTACAATAAGACTGCTTTTAGATCTCATGATTCTGACTCAGAGTGGCATTTGATGTTCTTATACAACTTTACTTTTCATGAGGTGGGCCAGAATTATTTTATGTATCTATTTTTAAAGACTGATCTGTGAATTGTCTTCTCAGCCTGCCCCACTTCTATAAGCTGGAGTATTTACATGCCCTTTCCATTTATGAAAATCCTTTCATCTTTTCTACCCCTCCTAGTTCCCATATTTGGCTACCCTATTACACTGTGAACTCTCTACAGCTATATATTTTAGTCTCTCTCTCTCCTTTCAAATTCCTACAGTTCACTAAGCATTAGCACAGTGACTGGGTCAGTGTTAGCATTAGAAAAATATATACTAAGTGAAGGAATACTGTGTTAAAGGCACATTGCCAATTGAACTGTCCTTAATAAAGGCTTTTAGAACTGTATTGCTTTTTATTAACCATTTTACTTCCATTTCTGACTATCTCCAGCTTAGTTTTGTAATTTGAATGAACATTTAATTTTTATAGAATATAAGGTTTCATGTACTAAACTGCCTTAGTCCATGAGTTCCCAATGGGCCAAAATGGACATGCTATGCATGCTGTCAGAGCTGTCATGTTCCGTTTTAAAGAAGTATCAGTAGATGCTAATTGTATGCATGTTGGTAGTTCCTCTGCCAATTCATCCAATTCTTTTTCCATAGTTTCTCTTTGACCACATAATTTTGGTGCTCTAAAGTCTTTAAATGTTGCCCGCTAAGTAATATCAGAGACCAATATCTTCCCTTTGTTTTTCAACTGGTCTACTTCAATGAAAGGTTATGTGGCTGAATCCAGGTATTTTACACACAGTCCAGGTTTCTTTCTTTCCCTTCTGTCTCTCTTACAATTGCCAATGTATCACTTAGAAATAGGTTAAGATTCTGCAAAAGGGGCCTCTGGACCCAAGTGCCTGAATTAAGACAGAATTTTATTCCCCAACCATATCACCATCAGGAAGTGAGCTGTCCAGGCTTGGACTTTCAGGGTGATTCTCTCAGGGTTCTCCATAAATTGACATTTCCTATCCAGTAGGAAGGATTTAAGAGAAAGTCTAGGACAGTGGTCGGCAAACTCATCAGTCAACAGAGCCAAATATCAACAGTACAACGATTGAAATTTCTTTTGAGAGCCATTTTTTTTAAACTTCTTCTAACACCACTTCTTCAAAATAGACTTGCCCAGGCCGTGGTATTTTGCGGAAGAGCCACACTCAAGGGGCCAAAGAGCCGCATGTGGCTCGCGAGCCAAAGTTTGCCGACCACGGGTCTAGGACATGCAGCTTGTCCTAGAATTGACCTGAACATGTCACCCATTAATTTCTGTGTACTAGTATATTCCAAAGGCCTGAACTTAGTGATGTGGCTATAGCTGGCTACAAGAGAGATGAGCCAATGTCCTCTGTAATGGGAAAGGATTAACATGGAAAGAAAGAAGGTGAATCCGGTTCTGGGAGGAAAATATTAGTAGCTACTGTATCTTTTTCAGCATCAGAATATCGCTTGAGAATAGTCTCTGTGCCCACTGATAGGCATTTTTTATCATTTCCTGCTAATTGTTTGCTTTGCCCTCAATCTCTTTCTCCTTGCTTTCATATCATTCCTCTGTTCTGTATTCAGGGTAGAACTGGAATGCCTGGTACCTAAGGTTGTGGGTGTAGGAGCTTGAGAGCCATTAGTAGTGTGCTCCTGTCTAAGAGGATATGTTACAAATCAGAAACAAAGAAAACTATCCACATAGGGTGTTAAGGCCAGCCTGCATCTGCTGATGAGTCCCGTCTTCTAGTGAAATCCTTTAGCATTACTTTTTTTAGTTATCTTTGGTCATAGGTCCAGAATGCTCTGGTGCGAGGTGGATGATGGTGATCAGTGGGAAGGAATGAAAATTTAACTATCATTCCCTTAGGTGACGGACAGAATACTCACTAGAGCCAAGGTTGCATTTCCTCTGATGCAAAAAAAAAAAAAAAAAAAAAAAAAAAAAAAAAAAAGCAAGACCATTAATGTAAAGTAGTTTGCCCTGGAATAAATCTGGAAATGATGCCATTGCTGGATGCACACACCGCTTAGTCCTGAAAGCAAAGAAAACAATTTATTTTAGCATTATTAGTACAGCAGGTCTTTAAATAATGTCTTTTCATTCAATATCGTTTTATTTTAACATTGATGAGAAGAAAAAAAAATCAATTCTCAGCCTGGAGCCACAGTTTGTGTGGAGTTTGCACATTCTCCCCATGTCTACGTGGGTTTTCTCCAGGGGCTCGTGTTTCCGTCCACATCCTAAAGACATGCACATTAGGTGACTGGCATTCTAAGCCATCCCAGTCTGTGTGAGTGTGGGGTGTGAGTGCTTCCTGCGGTGGAAGGGCGTTGGACCAGGCTGGGGTCCTGCCTTGTGCCCTGAGCTATGAGGAGAGGTTCCACCCACCCGTGATCCTAAACTGGATCAATGGGTTGGAAAACAATGATCTTACTTGTTTTTTAAATTTTTCTTAAATGTATGTATAGCTCGCTTTTATTTTGTTGTTTAACATTTTTTTTCCTATTTAAAAATTATATAAAATATCTCAATTACAGTTTACATTAAATATTATTATTTTTTAAAATATATTTTATTGATTTTTTTTACAGAGAGGAAGGGAGAGGGATAGTTAGAAACATCGATGAGAGAGAAACATCGATCAGCTGCCTCCTGCACACTCCTACTGGGGATGTGCCTGCAACCCAGGTACATGCCCTTGACCGGAGTCGAACCTGGGACCTTTCAGTCTGCAGGCCGACGCTCTATCCACTGAGTCAAACTAGTCAGGGCTAAATATTATTTTGTATTAGTTTCAGGTCTACAGCACAGTGGTTAGATAATCGTATACTCTACAAAGTGTTCCCCCTGATGTTTCCAGTACCCAACTGTCACCATATATAGTTATTACAATAGTATTATTTGACTGTATTTCCTATGTTACAAAATAGTTTCAGGTCTTTATTTAGAACTTTGGTGATTTTTTTTTATAACCAGAAATATGCTCTAGGAACTTAACTCTTGGTTATATCAATTAGTCTATGGTAACATTGGTTTATAGATGAGGTTAAGTGAGGACTTACTGCCAGATGTGCCAGAGAGGCTTTATGATTTCAGACGTGTTTCATGACATGGGAGATGGCTGACATGGGAGATGGCTGAGCTCCTTGCCCAGACCATAAGCAGAGATGGTGTATTGCACTATTTGTCTATCAGTTATGTGTTGTTTTGCCTTGCAAAATGAAAACTTTAGTATTTATTTATCCTTTTTTTCATAAATGTATTTATGGCATGACTATTTTATAAGTGATGATTATATAAATTTGCTTAGTATTTTATTCACACAATTTAGAGTACCTTATAATTAAATTTATAGTAATGATACTATAGTGTACAAATATACAAGGTAGAAAGGTAGGTAAAATATCTTTATAAAACCATTTTGTCATTGCAGTCACATACATGGTGGGCAAGAGTAGGTTTACAGATGTGAATATGCGAAATAGTTTATTCTTCTATAATTATTAATTATAGTATTATTTTCCATATGAACAACTGTAAACCTACTTCTACTCCACCCTGTATTTCTTCCAAAGGGTTGGTGCTTTTCCCAATGTCCTTCCAATGGGAGTCACTGGCTTTCCATATCCTACTCATCAAGCTGCTTCCTTTATCAAGGAAGTAACGGCCTCAACTAGAAATGTCTCCCACTTCTAAACATGGGCAGCAGCTTTTTCTATTCAGATTCCAGGGATGATGGCTTAATGCAAATTTTTATCTCCTCCTTCAGAAATAGTACCATGGCATTTCATTAGTCCATTTAATGGTTTAAAAATAATCACATTTAATTTTAAAAAATGATCTTTAGAATATGAGTGAGGTACTCTTTCCTTTTTTATATGTAGTTTTTGTGCTTTGGGTATCTTTAATCAGTATTATCACTCTTATTGTGAAATAGGGATAATTAAAGAAAACTCCTGATTTTGTTTTCATGACTGTTTCCTGAGGAACAATGTTTTTGAGTTTTAAAATTATATCATTTAACTATGGAAAAGAAAGTTTTAAGTAACTTGCAGTTGCAGCAATCTGTAATTTTAGTATTTTGTTAGGGTTATAGTTTGATAGTTTGGTTTACTAATGACATAAATTAGGAAAGGAATTTAAATTTAATATATATATATATATACATATACACACACACACACATACACATATATGTATATTTTCTACACACAAACTCATAGAGTGGCAAATATGTGAATTTTTTCCCTATAGCCTTCTTTTATGTTATGCTCTTTATATTACTTTAGAAATTAACTGTATGCCAATGTGCCTATTTTCAGGTGATTGTTTTAATATTTTGTCAATAAAATAATACTATATCTTTATCCATATTTTTGTACACACAAAGTAAAATTATTTTTAAACTTTGCTAGATTACTTTATATAATGAAGATTATCTGTTTCTCTTATTTTATTCTCTGAAAACTCCAACCATCTGTACTAATCATGTTGAAATTTAAATATTTCTAATTATGTAATAATTAAATATACCTATATCTATTTCTATAAATATATATCTATATCTATATATCTATATCTACACCTATATCTATATCTATATCTATATCTATATCTATCTATATTTATATCTATATCATCTATATCTATATCTTTCTATATATATATTTCTATATACATATATCAACCAGAATATTAAATAATATAAATGTGAAAAACAATGTTAGGGAAACTATAGGTTCAATTATGAGTAAATGCAGCTTTATTAGGCACTTTAATTAGAAATAATATTTCAGTTTAATTCCTAGCTTTACTCTAATCAAATAATTTTTAAAATAAGTAAATGGATACATTTTCTATAGTTTATATGAATAGGCTACTTTTAAGTTTGGACTCATTATACCTAAAGGGGGTGATAATGGTAAAATGTGCTCATTCAGAATATCAAATGACTCAGATACCCTATATAATGCCTAATATGCTAAGTCTCAGACCATTCGTTCGACCCTTGGACCAGTCGCTATGATGCGCACTGACTACCAGGGGGCAGACGCTGCGACCAGTAGGTTAGCTTGCTGCTGGGGTCCAGCCAATGGGGACTGGGCCAGATGGGCCGGACACACCCTGGAGCCCTCCCATGGTACCTCTCCTTTTTATGACTGGCTTGTTTTTACTGCCTTCCTGGTTCATCCATGATGTGGCAAATGGCAGGATATCCTTCTTTTTAAATAAAGGCTGAATAACATTTCACTGTGTATATGCCACATTTGTTTATCTGTTCATCCACAGATGTCACTTGAATTGCTTCTGCCTTTTGGCTATTGTAAAAGAGGCTGCTGGGAACATGGGTGTGCAAATATCTCTTCAGGATCTGCTTTCAATTCTTTAGATATAGCGTATAAGATAGGTCAGAATAGATCTAGTTTTTAGAGTCATTTTGTTGTCTATTTAATATGTTAGAGACTTCTCCATTTAGAATTTCAATTAAGTTACTAAGTATGAACTGTTTCATTGAACATGGATTCTTTGTTGTTAGAGTTTTGTAGCAAAAGCAAAATTAATTAGCTGCCAGGCTGAGGAAACTATGCATACGTTAATACTCAGTGATTTCTATATTTTGTAGTTACTGAAGTTAAATAATACTGAACTTATTTGATGCTAATTTTTACATTAAGTATTTATATGAAATAAATGATTACATGAAATAGTCTCTGATAGAAATATAAAATAGATTTATATGGTCAATTTTGGAATAAGTTGAGTGTTCCAGATACTTCTGTGGGTTTCTATTCATAGTATAAGGAAAAGCCCATTATTTAGCAGGAATGAAAGAAGGAGAGGGCCCAAAAATGAGACAATCTAATTGTGTCTCCAAATCTATAAAACATGATAGGGCATTATCTTCCTGAATATGGTAAATGGCCTACTAGATAGAGTTCCCCCAAATATTCATTTGATACCCCCTTAATCACAGCTCAGTTTCACTTTTCTACTACCAGCCTGCTTTGTGACTTTCAAGACATTTACGTAGGGTACTCTGAGAAGGATACTCTGAAATATGAGCTTGCTAATTGCCTTGGCACATGGTATTAGCATCTGCTGAAGAACCAGTTTTAGAATATCAGGAGAATATTTATAGGCCTTTCATGGCATGCAGCATAGTATGAAATTATAGGCAACCTCCTAGTCTTCCAGGGAGACTGGTTAAGATGCCCTTGGCAACATCTGAGGTTCTCCTCAAATGTCCCTGAGGCACTCAGATTCATCTAAAATGAACATTCCCCCGAGGCAAAACTTTTCTGGAACATTGTATCAACATCCATTAGCCTAGTATTACCTGAGAAATGTTTCAGTGACACGAAATATAATTTCTTTGAGTTGAGAAGCTGTATACTTTAGTTTTAAAGAACTATTGTGCCATGTCCAGCTAGCTCAATTGGTTAGAGCAGTGGTCGGCAAACTCATTAGTCAACAGAGCCAAATATCAACAGTTCAACGACTGAAATTTCTTTTGAGAGCCAAATTTTTTAAACTTAAACTTCTTTTAACGCCACATCTTCAAAATAGACTCGCCCAGACCATGGTATTTTGTGGAAGAGCCACACTCAAGGGGCCAAAGAGCCGCATGTGGCTCGCGAGCCGCAGTTTGCCGACCACGGGGTTAGAGCATTGTCCCAGTATGCCAAGCCTGTGGGTTCGATCCTCCGTCAGGGCACATACAAAAATGAACCAACGAATACATACGTAAGTGGGACAACAAGTCAGTGTTTCTCTCTCTCAAATCAACCAATAAATAAAAGAGTAAGTTTCATGCTTATAGACCAAAACCATGAAAACAAATGAACAAGACACCTACTGGGCTTGTTAGGAAACTCTGAAATTTGAAAGTAACCCTAGTCAAAGTGATACTTTTTATGTAGATCAACACGTTGGCCACATTATCCCCAGAATTGCATGTTGACTAAATATGCTAACTTTGCTTGCTAACGGTATTATCATTTAAAATAATTTTAGAATCAAAAGTTTCTGTTTCCCTCCCCACATATTCCGATAAGTAAAGAGTTTAAAAACATGGGGAAGTTGCCACTGGGGAGTGACACGTGTAAATCAAATTTGTAGTAAAGATAGGAGAAGACATCCCACATCATTTTTTTCATCTTTATTGTTGAAAGTATTACATATGTCCTTTTGTCCCCCCATTGACCCCTTCTAGCCTGCCTCCACCCTCTCCCACCCCCAAACTCCACGCCTTCACTGTCCTATTGTCAGTTGCCATGGGTTATGCATATATGCATACAAGTACTTTGGTTGATCCCTTTCCACCCACCCACCCCTGCCTTCCCTCTGAGATTCCACAGTCTGTCCCATGCTTTTCGGTGTCTCTGGATCTGTTTTGTTCATCAGTTTATTTTATTCATTAGAGAGAATAAGAAGTCTTTGAAAAAAATTGTACTTTGAATGTATGCCGCATATCAAGTTTCGAGTACCATCGAAAACCACAGCA
Source organism: Cnephaeus nilssonii (assembly GCF_951640355.1). Taxonomy (NCBI): domain Eukaryota; kingdom Metazoa; phylum Chordata; class Mammalia; order Chiroptera; family Vespertilionidae; genus Cnephaeus; species Cnephaeus nilssonii. Next base: position 42,208,274 of record NC_137076.1, read on the forward strand.
GTTTATAGGTCAGTGCGTGAGATCTGGAAATCTAGTTTCCAGCAGGCTTTGTTTGCTCTGCGTAGCTGAAAGCCACCTGGCCTTTGCTGCCAAAAGTCTTGTGTTTATTCTGAGAATGAATGCCCCTTTGTTTACATGTGTGCTGTTGGATTTGGGAGAGTACTAGAGCAAGCTTTGCCATCAGCCTCAAAGGTGACGAATTATCTCTGGGGTTAGTCTCATGCCAGGTCACTACCCCTGCTACCACGATCACAAGGAAAACATCAACATAGGGCCGAGATAATGCCTATTGGGATCTGGGGCAGTTATTTTGCTGTTAACACACATTTTTTTAGTTAAAAACAATTCACTGACTTCCAATGGGTCTGCCTATGTGTCCCTGAATGGCTTTCCAGTTTTATTACTCCATAGCCTGTCATCTTGGACTTCAAAAATAAGTTCTTTGTGAACAATAATCCTTGTAAGTAGTAGGTAGCTGGAGGTATAGGTAGGCTTACATGTTATGAAACCATGTTTGTTGTTAATTCTTCTACTTGAATATGTAATTTAATTTTTATTTTTGTTGTTGTTGGATTAGACTGCGATGTGGTTGTGGGTTTACCTTTTCTTTTTACTTGAAAGAAATTATACATTTAAATAGCCTTCTCTTAGATGGCATGATAAAAATTCCACAATTTAATTTTTATAGAGATACAGCAATATTGATATTACATATAACTATCTTATTGTGAATAGACCTAAGATTGATTTTTAAAATGAACATAAATTATATGTTCATTTCCAAGTTTTTTTTCTTAAATAAATATTGGCTAAATCTCATAGAAACCAAATTATGCTGTGTAAAATGGTATGATAATAGAATGTGTTTATGTTCCAACTTTTTGTAACATTTTAATGTAATTTTGTAAATTGACCAACTGGTTAAGGAGATTCAAATTATTTTAAACAAACTTTTGTTTTCTTCTTCATATCCAAATTTATTAATAAAAGCCAAATAAAATAGCATCATATATTTTATCTCATATTGTTGAACAAATAAATGTTGTTGTTGTTTTAACAAAACCATTGGAATAAGGCAATTTCTGTATGTGTATTTAGTTTGGCATAGAAGTTTATTTCTATGCTCTGATCTTTATATTTACTTTAGCACTTAATGTTGTCCAATTATGAGTGTTTGCTTCTGCAGCATCTATACATATAAAGAGGTAATATGCTAATTTGTCTGTTACAGTGTCCCAGTCACAACCAGTCTGTGGGTGAGGATGGGGGCGGGGACTTCCGCTCCCAGCGCTAAGGTCACACTGCCTGCGTGCGTCCCCATACAGCGCTGAGGTGAAGCTGCCTGCCTGCATCCCCAGCTAGGGACGTGATACTGCTTGCGTGCATCCCTGTTCAGCGCTGACGTAACTCTGCGGGGGGGAGGGGTGTCTGGGCTTGATGGGGGTCTCAGGCCACAGTCCCCCGCCCTGGTTCCGGGCCAGGAGACCTCATGCTGTGCCTTCCGCCCCAGCGCTGGGCTGGGGGACCTCAGGCCACGTCCTCTGCCAGGCAGGGCTTGACAGGGGACCTCAGTCCGCACCCCCCGCCCTGGCGCCAGGCCGGGGGACCTGAGACTGTGCCTCCCGAGGGACTTGACGGGGTGTGGCTGGCCGGGGCTGGGTCTCACCCAATGGGGATGGGGCCGGCCAGGTCTGGATCTCCTGCATTTTCTAAGTGAATGTGGGTGGTGGGTGGGAACTTGACTCTAGGTCCCGTAGCACGCCCCAGACTCTGACAGGAGGGAAATTTTACATACATTTTACTAATTTTCTTTCATCTCTGACACTTCTATTATAGAGAAAGGGCAGATAGCAATATTAAAATATTTCTTCTAATGAATTCCCTTTTAATGTGCACAAATTTCATGCACCGGGCCACTAGTAATTAATAAAATGTTTCTATATTGATTAAACCGATGTTATTCCAAAGCTAACCCTCTGGGCCAAAAATCCTTAATCATTTTGGAGCATAGAAACTAGAATTTGAAGACAGCTCTGACCACTTTTCCCAGAAATATTCAGATATATGCAACTTTGCATACAATATATAGGGAATTAATTTGTAATTTTCTGCTGTGATTATGGGCAACATGGTTGTAAATGAGTTGTGCATTACAATCTTTTCTACATAACTTTTGACAGTCTTTAATTTAAAGCTGTGCAAAGATCTTTTTTAAAAATCCTCACCTGAGTACATATTTTTATTGATTCTAGAGAAAAAAGAAGGGAGAGGATGAGAGAGAGAGAAACATCGATTGGTTTTGACCAGGAATCTAACCCACAACTCTTGTATGTGCTATTACCGGAAATCAAACCAGAGACCCTTCTGTGCCCCCAGACAATGCTCCAAACAACTGAACCACAGTGGCCAGGGCTATGCAAAGATATTTGGAATGTTCTTGTAATTATAAGGAATGTCTTATTGAAGGTATCTTGGACTCCTGTCTTTCTCCCAGCAATTCCCGATCAAATCACTTTCAAGTCTGATCAAAGTCTTCTCAGTAGTACTGCTCAAATCCACAACTCTTCACTCCTGGCTCAGAACACCCTTCTCTCTCACTGCAGCTGGTCTTGTAGATGACCTTCATGTTTTCAGCCTTTTCCATGCCTACAGCTTCTGTGCTTTATTGATATATGAATTTTTCCCAAATTATAGCACCGATCTTTTTCTCCTCTGTTCAAAAACTTCCAATTATCGTTTAATTATCACAGAGTAGAACTGTATATTGCTGCAATAATAGACTTTTGGAGAAAAAAAAAATGGGAGTGTGGTTACCCTCCAGGAGCTAATCTGTGAAACTTCCACAAAATGGATTAATTCATGTATATTTATAGTCATCATAGAGGGAGATTATGTGATTCCTAAGTCTGTTAGAGTTACTGTAAGCTGTTTGAATATACTAAAATATACTTTGAGGAAGATTGTTCATCAGAAGGAGTCTGAATTGAGTGAGAAAACCAATTCAACTAGTCAAACTTTGGCAGTGCTCAGGAGAGAGAGATAGTAGCCCCTTTAACGGTTGTTCTAATGTTCTGTAACATGTGGATGGAAAAAAATTCTGTCTCTAATTTCATGCTCACCCAGCAAACTTCTGATTTTCATGTTGCTCAGCCTCAGGGAGAGAATTTGCCAGTCATGATGACATGTGTTTTCTACTGACAGAACCAGGTTTCTGAGGCTTTGGGACTGAAGACTAGATCCTAGACGGTGGTAAACTTGTCAGGTGATATCACAGTGTGGGTTCTTTGGTATGTAGCCAGGATCTTCCTGGTGACAGACAGGTCTCACCAGGAGCTTCGTATTTTAAATGGCAGCACCAAATAAAATCCAAATCTCCTGTCCCCAAATCCAGAAGCCCTTTACTACCTGCCTCTAAAACATATTTGCTTTCATATCCTTATTTTCCCTTTCTTGCACGCTGCATATCCATCAAATTGAGTTATCATCTATCTTTCTGTTACACTTTCTGCTTTTTTTTTTGCTATTCATCTGAAATGAAAACTCTGCCCTATTATTTTTCTCCTTTCTAATTCTCATATTCATGATCCATTTTACATTATTTTTTTCCTAATCCTTTCCATAATTTTCATAATCAAATGCAATCTTACCCTAATCTGAACTCCCAAAGCACTTTGAGAGGGGCATTGTTAGCAGTGGAGAGCCACGCTTCCTTAGAGGTGTGTCTGTGCCCTGCACTCTAGGAGTATAGAAGGAATATTCATGAAACAAAGTCATATGTGGATGAGTAAGTGAAGTGGTAACCAGATTTTCCAATCAAGCATAGGAGTTAATAGTTAATATAGGTATCAAAACCCAGGTTAATACTAATAGTTGATAACACAACATATTATATTTTTCCTAAAGGTTTTATTGAGCACGTCATTTATGGAACGTGTGTTCATTCCCAATATTTAGACAGTCTTTTTTCTTATTTATTTTGACATTCAATATTTATATATATAAAAGTCTAATATGCTAAGTGTCCCTCCTACCTCCGACCAGTCGCTATGATGCGCACTGACCACCAGAGGGCAGACGCTCAACACAGGAGCTGCCATGATGCCCACTGGCCGGCACCACGGACCTGGTGCTGACAAACCAACACTTGGCTTCCCCTTAGTGGGACACAGGCCCTGCCACCACCCCGGAGCGATACCCCAACAAATTGCAGCCGACGCTGCCAAGACCCCATGGCCAACCCAGAAACAGTTGCTGTGGGTACGGGTTAATGAAGTCATGTAGCAATGCCTGGCTTCTTCTCCCTAGAGACGACTAGCCTCCTTGCAGTTGCTGTAGCCCAGGAACACGACTTGCTTTATACACAGGTGGAGACATTTACACTGTAACCAAATGTCTGTGAAGTGTTTTCCATGCCTCATCTCATTTGATCCTCACAGAAGTCCTGAAGTAGGTAGATAGGGGACTTGGTGGAATCCTATTTTCTTTTCATTAGCTGGAAAACGGAGATTTAGAAAGCTCAGAAACTTGCCCCGACTGAAAAGAACTAAGAAATGGTGGGCCTTGAAAATGACTTTAGGTTTTCTCACTGCTCAGAATATAGTCAAACACTGCTGCAATTAAATATTTTACCCTTTGTTTTTCCTGCGTGATCTACAATAATAATCTGCTTTGTGTTGTTATTTACTGCTGTGTTGCTGACAATTACCTGAAAGAGAAGTTGGGCTGCTTCACTGGGCTGGAAAAAGTTTAGATAAACCAGAAAGCAGGTCTAATTAAGCAAGTTTATTCTATATCTATAAAAGGCTAAGTTGACTCATGAATGTGCAATACATGTAAAGCTCTCACTAGCGCCAATTGCATGCGTGTGTTTCTAACTGTCATTGTCGATCATGAATTTGGTTGACACTTCTATTATAGAGAAAGGGTGAATAGTGATATTAAAATATTTCTTCTAATTAATTTCCTTCCAATGTGCACAAATTTGTGCACTGGGCCACTAGTTATTTTATACTAGACGCCCAGTGCACAAAATTCGTTCACGGGTAGGGTCCCTAGCGGCTGCTGGCTGCTAGCCCGGGCCTCCTTTTGCACCCACCTTGGCCTGGGGCCACCCACTCACTTCCTCCACCATCCCACCGCAGTCCCACTCTCGTCAGGGCCCATCGGGGCCAGCAGCACCTCCACTGATGCCCGCTACCAGCGCCGCATCGCCAACACCCACCATATTCTGCACTGCCCCCTGGTGGTCAGTGCACGTCTAACTCCTGGTCGGTCGAACTCCCGCCTGTGGGGACAATTTGCATATTAGCCTTTTATTATATAGGATTCATGTCAGGTGTACAGTATAGTGGTTAGAGAGTTACATATAGATAGTCCTTCTTAAATGTCTGATTTCTGCGTTTAAGCTCTCATTTAACACGAACATTATTGCATTTTAATGTTATTTTAAGTATAGTAAAAAAATACAAAAACAAACCAGGAATATCAGCAAGGGCTTGCTGTGTCATATGACACATGTTTGCTCTTCCAAAGAGCCAGCTCCTGATCTATAATTACTATGAACATGTCAACAGTAGGCTTCTGGATTTTTGCCATAAGTCATCAAGAAATTAGCCACCCTTGCCCTGACTGGTGTGACTCAGTTGGTTGGAGCATCATCCTGTACACCAAAGGATTTCTGGTTAGGGCACATACCCAGGTTTTGGGTGTCATCTCCATCAGAGCAAGTGCAAGAGAAGTGCAGGGGGCAACTAATCAATGTTTCTCTCTAAAACGAAAGAAAGAGAAAGAAAGAAAGAAAGAAAGAAAGAAAGAAAGAAAGAAAGAAAGAAAGAAAGAAAGAAAGAAAGAAAGAAAGAAAGAGGGAGGGAGGGAGGGAGGGAGGGAGGGAGGGAGGGAGGGAGGGAGGGAGGAAGAAAGAGAAAGAAAGAAAGAAAGAGAGAAAGGAGGAAAGGAGGAAAGAAAAGAATTTAGACACTCTAAGACAAGCTTCCAAAGCTAGGAAAAGGATTTTCTTTGCCTTTTTTTAAAATCTAAACTCACACCCAGCTGGCATGGCTCAGTGGTTGAGCGTTGACCTATGAACCAGGAGATCAGGGTTCCATTCTTGGTCAGAGCACACATGCCAGGGTTGCCTGTTCGATCCCCAGTGTGGGGTGTGTAGGAGGCAGCTGGTCAATGATTCTCACCATTGGTGTTTCTATCTCTCTTTCCCTTCCTCTCTGAAATCAATGAAAATATATTTTAAAAAAATCTAAACTCAAACTTTCTAAAAATTGGAATCCTAAGGAAGAAGAAACATTGGTAAATTGCTGTTAAGATCCAAATTATTAATTCATTCACTATATGTAACATTATATAAAGGGGATATTTATAGAGATCTTTTTTTTTTTTCCCTGAAAGAGCATCTGTGGAAAGGAAACATCTTAATGTGATTTATAATAAAAGTAATTTGTAAGAAACAATTATTTGGGAAACACCTACTGAAAAGACATACATACTCTGAGATATATTATGTAGCCTGAGGTTTTATCTCGTGAATTAAAAATTTATATATATTTTTGTTGTCTCAAATGAAATTCAAATTATATTTCCTCACATAAATTTATATTTATTTTTTACTTGTAATCTTACATTGTTATGCATTCAATTTAGGAAAACCTAAAATCTAATGAAAAACAGCAGATTTATAATCTATAACATAGGTTAAAGTTACTTATGAAAGATGACAACTACAGTTTGTGGCTGTTTTGTTCTTTAAACTATATAGAAATAGTAATAACAACAAATACAAGGCCAAAGCCAAGAATTATAACCACCATCTACTGAGTGGTTTGCATAACTCTGTTATGCTTTCCTATTTTCTTAAAACAGTTTCTAAATTTATATCTTGGAAAACATGCTCACCCGACTATCATGGAAGCTGTATCTGCTCCCATAAAATCAAAAGCAGAAACGAGGCCTTTGAGAACATAGTTTGAAATCAAATCATGTGCTCCACTTATGATATTGCCCTAGCATTTTATAGCATAGCAGTATAGGATTGAAGTATTTTGTCATTATAATAAAAATTCAAACTATTTGAATCATGTCATCTGTGGCAATGCAATAGATCAGCAATTTTCAACCCGAGTGCCACAAGAATTTTTAAAGCATCCAATACCTGACTACTGAGTTAAGGACACTGACCTCTTTTCCCTTCAACTGTCAAAAAAAAAAAAAAAAAAATGACAACAGCTAACACAGAAATAGCCGTCCAGTGTGAATGAATCACCATTACTAGGATACCTATTTCTTTTGTCAGATGGGCAAAAAATGTAATATATTTTTTGGTACGTCGTATAATTTTAGTCATTAGTGTGTTATGAGATGAAAAAGGTTGAAAATTGCTGCACTGGATGAATAAATTCATGTGATGAAACATCATCTTGAAGTTTACCATTTTTTATGGTGACTGCCTATTAACTTTATTGTATGGTATTTATATTTAGTGTTCTTTTGTAAATGTTTTTTAAGATTCAAGAAGTACGTGCTTAATTTCTTAGACTTTCAGGATATGAAGGTTTATAATACATGTTAAATTTAGTTGTATGGAAACCATGATATTTTGATTTATTATGCTTGTGCTGGTTCATAACCTCGGGAGCTCCCCCAGGTGAAATTTAAAACTGGTCCCCATACTCAGAGGACAAAGAGAGACTGCAGAAAGAAGCAAAGCACTCCCGGTTGGGAGGTAGCAGGTTTCATAAGGAAGGGAGCTTGCATACTACGGTTGTCTTGGGCATCAGCAAGATAAGTAGATCTCTACACCTACCCACCAGAATCTTAAAAGTTTATATAGAGGCCCTAATAAGGTTTAGTCATGTACATAGTCCAGATGATTTCAACAACACATTACTCTCAAGGCCTTGAAGCGGCTCCTAGTGTCATAACCCAGGCAGAAGGCCCATTCCAAGGGACAGGGGATGGGGTGAGGAGACCCAGGTGGCCCTGGTCTAGGTCCCAGGTCAATTGGTTGTCAGATGTTTCTAGGACCTCCACCCACAAGTTGACAATGAAATTGATCATGAGGAAAAGGAGAGTTTTGTTTTATTCATTATATTTAAATGAATAGTTCTGGCAATTGTGTTTGTGTTTTAAACTAGAATTCACATTTCTTGCTTAACATTAAACAACAGCTGATACTAGTGGACAACAAACACACACACATGGGAATAACGTCAAAATGTTTTTGCTAGATATTTATGTTTACTAAATGTTTTTTGAGAGCTACTTTTTTTATTGTTTAAAATATTACATATGTCTCCTTTTCCCCCCATTCATCCCCCCCTTTCTATCCCCCCACCATTCCCACCCCGGAGGACAAGCCCCCACCGCCCCAGTGTCCGTGTCCATTGGTTATGCTAATATGCATGCATACAAGTCCTTTGGTTGATCTCTAACCGCCCCACCTCCCCTGCCTTCTCTCTGAAGTTGGATGGTCTGTTCAGAGCTATCTTGTCTCTGGATTTATTTTTGTTCATCATTTTATGTGATATTTATCTTTTTCCAACTGGCTTATTTCACTTAGCATAATGCTCTCCAGGTTCATCCATGCTGTTACAAATGGTAAAAATTCCTTGAGAGCTACTTTTACAATATCACTTACACCATATCTTTTTAGGACTATCATTGATTGTGTTAAATTACATGAAGATAATAGAATAAATACTTAAAGCATATCTTCATATAAACATCAGAAAATATTTAAGAATGATTTCAAATTTTGATGATATTATTTTATACTTATAATGGCAATATCTATATACAGTCATTTCAAATTCTATTCAATGGAATTTTGTTAAATAAAAATAATCAAATTTTCAGGAAATTTAAAAGTTTGTGATCTAAGTACAGTTAGGAAAAAATCAGTCCTAAAAGAAGATAGCTTTGGGTACCATTTTATAGGTATCAGACATGAGGGCAAAATAGTAGAAAGGTGAGCATTTTCTTAGATTTTTTTGCTTGTTTGTCTATATGAAACACTTAATGACTTCTCCTTTACCCATATACCCTTAAATTTCCTTAAATAAAATGATAAGTAAGGCTAAAGGTAGGTGTTTGTTAGTACTATTGTTATACTGTTAATTGATGCACCCACACCATTAACGGTTAGAATAGCGGTACATGAATTGGCTGTTTATTTTCAATTCGTTATTTTGGAATTGTACAGGTGGTCCTGCCTTTCCTTTTCTATACCTCACTGTGCTTTCGTGTGACGTAGGATGACATCTGCCTTTTCACAGACAGAGGAAACATTAACACATGTAAACAGTTCATTTTATGCTAAAAGCAAAACATTAAATATAAATCATTCTCACATTTTAATGGGTGAGTTTATTTCAAATAGCTACAGAAAAAGGGCTGGGGTATCTCATACAACTGAGCACAGGAGGAACTTTGCCTTACTATTGAACCTGATTTTGTTATGCATTATCTGTTTGTAACAATAATCCCATAATGTAAATGTTATTATTGATATTTAAGAGAGAGCCTGTGTAACAAGATGAATAGAAATTATGTCTTATGATGCTAGAATCAGTGTGTTTGCACTCTCTAGAATGTAGCAGCTTGAACAACTTGGTAAATAGTAATGGAACTAGCTCTTGAAGTCTCTATTTTATATAGTTACATGAATATTTTATAACTTGAAAAAGGTATTACTGAAAGTGAATTGGATTTTTAAATCTGTATGTAGGTTTAATATGGCAACAGTTATTTTAATTTTGTTTTTGTCTCTAAAAGTGTTATTAAATAAACGGTAAGATAGGACCAATCCTTACATGACTTAAAGAATGAGAAACTGATATATCCTAACTGTGTACAAAGTTGATTTGAGGAATTGTGGTAAGTTGCCTGTTATGATTAGCAACCTCCATTTCTTAGTGGTCCATTAACAGCCCATTTAAAGAAAGTCAAAGAACCTAGTGCATGTACTTGGTTTTTGACATAATCTAAGATATTACGTATTGCTGAATAGAGTTTGCTAATATTTTGGTGAGGATTTTTGCATCCATGTTCATCAGGGATATTGGGAGCCTTTCCTCTTATTGAGTTCTTTTTTGGAATAGTTTGAGAAGGATGGGTGTTAATTTTTCTGTGAATGTTTGGCAAAGTTCATCTGTGATTCCATCCAGTCCAGGAATTTTGTTTACTGGGAGTTTGTTTGATTGCTTAATTGATATTGTTGTTTGTAACAGGTCTCTTCAGATTTTCTGTTTCTTTTTGATTCCGCCTTAGAAGATTGTATGTTTCTAGGAATTTACCTATTTCTTCCAGATTGTCCAACTTGATGACATATAATTGTTTGTATTTTTTATAATCCTTTGCATTTCTGTGGTGTCAGTTGTCATTTCTCCTCTTTCCTTTCTGAATTTATTTCTTTGTGCCCTCTCTCTTTTTTGCTTGATGAGTCGGGTTAAAGATTTATAAATCTTGTTTATCTTTTCAAAGAACCAGCTCTTGATTTCATTGACCTTTTATATATATAGATATATATTTTTTAGACTATATTTTGTTTATTTCTACTCTGAATATTATTTTTTTCTTTCTCATTTTGAGCTTCATTGTTCTTTTTAAAGTTCTTTAGGTGTAAGTTTAGATTGAGATTTTTCTTTTTTCTTGAGGTAAGCCTGTTATTTCTATAAATTTCCCTCTTAGGACTGCTTTTGCTGTGTTCCATAGATTTTGGGTTACTGTCTTTTCATTTTCATTATGACCCAGCAATTCCACTTCTGGGTGTATATCTGAAGAAACTCAAAACACTAATTCAAAGAGACATAAGCACCTTTATGTTCATTGCAGAGTTATTTACCATAGTCAAAACTTGGAAGCAACCCAGGACCCATCAATAGACAAGTGGATAAAAAAAGCTCAGGTACCTTATTGGAGGGCTTATTCATGAGAGCTGGCATGATTCTTAAGCCCCTTTCAACTAAAATAATCTTGTATATGAGGACAAGCTTCTGTAAATTTTTAGAAAAATTATGAAAAAATTTGAGACATGGTAGACTATCACTGTGTGCTATTTTTGAGATACTGATTAAACATGAATGAGTAGTCAGAGATTTTTAGATTCTGTGACTCAGAGAGTCCTAGAGATTATAAGCACCAATTTCTGAAAGTTCTTAAATTCTGTCCTAATAACATCTTAGGAAAATCAAAGCCTGATATTATTTATCTGATTGACTCCTAGGCTAAATACATTCAACCAAAGTATAGCTAAAAAATGCTTCAATACACAGTAATATCAAGGAGCCTTATTACAGTCCACAAACATAGCAGAGATGTCATTTATTTAGTTCAATACAACATAATCCTAACGTTGACTATTATGCAGTTAGATCTAGCTGCTGTAATGCAGGTATTATAGGATTACTGTTATCGTGCAGTTAGACTCCCTGAGGTTGAACCCTGACTATCACTTGCTGCTAGATTAGTTGGAATTCCGGCTCTGACCCTTACCACTAAGTGACCTTGGGCAAGTTTTCTGTTATCCACATTTTCTGACTCTGTAAAAAGGAGATGCTGTTAGTATTTACTGAATAATGTCAGGTGGGAGGGTTGTATGTTAATACATATGAAGTTTTTAGTTCATATTACCATATATCAAATACATAATACATGTTAATCATCATTATTTCTGTGGTCAATAGCTATCACTGCTTAAATTTATATTGAAATTAAAATAATTATTCTTGTTTGACAATTGAGTCACATTTAGATTAAATATGTCTTAAATATGCAGGATCTGGCATTTTTTAATAAATTACATGTATCTATTCAATAACAGAAATATTATCAGATATTAAGAAAAATATATAGATTGAGAGCATGTTACACTTATCTATGTGTTCTAGAACTAATCACATAAATTTGTAAGACTCAGTTACCTATCTTGTAAAATGAGAACAATATTTGCTCTTTCAGAAAATCAGAGGATTGTTACTAATATCAAATGATCTAATGCACATGAAAACACTTTGGAAAAGTTATAAATTGCTAAAGTATGGAATAATTTCAAAAACACACTCTTCATCTATGTATATATCTAAGTCTCTTGGCTAATTATACACATTAACATTTTAATGTTTACAAAATTTATTATCATTGAGACTAAAAATATGTCAAAACAATGAGGAAAATGCTGCTTTGTTTCTACATAATTATGTGTGCCCTTTTAAACCCTCACAAAAAAATGCTATCCCTTCCCTGAAGAATCCTTGGAAGAATTAAATGCATTGTCATGTTAAGGAATGATTAGAATGTGTTGTGACAAGGGAAGTAAGATAACTACATGCAAACCACATCTGTAAAGGGAGGTAATTCAATGAAAGCATCACAGAGAGTCCATGACACTTAATCTGGATTTTTAAAAATATATTTTTATTGATTTCAGAGAGGAAGGGGGAGAGAAAGAGAGAGAGATAGAAACATCAGTGATGAGAGAGAATCATTGATTGGCTGCTGCCCACAACCCAGGCATGTGCCCTTGACTGGAATTGAACCTGGGACCCTTCAAACCACAGGCGAATGCTATGAATCAAACTGGCTTGGGCTTAATTTGGATTTTGATGGATGAATAGAATTTGCCTTTTGGGTGAAGGGGAGAAAGCATACCTGTTAGGGGTCTGCATGCACAAGGTATGGAGATGTGAAAAGATATTAACTACAAAAAATTACGTGTGGCCTAAATAAAGAGTGAATGATAGGAAATCATTGGAGATGAGAGACAAAAAAGTATTAGGTCTAAAGTTTAAAGCTATTTCTAAAATTGCTTAGCAAATTGTCCTGTATAGACAATGGAAGGTTCCTATATTACCACCAGCAGTGGCCACTTCACCAATATTGATAGATGTCCATAGGTTCAGAGTAAGACCTTTGTAGATCCTAATACCTGAATGGCCCCATATATAATTCAAAATAAAAATGAGTGTGAAATTAGTGTAAAGAAGTTCAATGAAGTTCTGCCTTCCTCCATGATGTCTACTTTGATTAATTCTTTCAAGAAAAAAAAGCAATTAAAAAAAATAATATATTTTCATCATTTGCATGCCTCTAGTTTGGACATGTTTGAAGCACATGTTTCATCTCTTGTAATGTTGTACTAAATTATTAATCTTCTATATAATGATGGGTGAATGCATTTGCACTTTATGTTCTGCCTATGTAAGTGAGAATGAGAACTAATAAAATTTTGTGTCACAAACTGGGCAACAAGAAATTCTTAAGAAAAATATAGGTATTTTGAACATAAGGACTTACAAAAATTTGCAAGTTTTCCTCCTAGCAAACACAGAAAACATGGTTTAATTTCCATCCTAGAACAGATTGGAAGACTTTTAAATGTTTGCCTTAAGTTTCTTCAAAATAACTCTTCTTTAAAATTCATATACCATTGTGTTTCATTATGGTACAAATAACAATATCTACTCATTCATAAAATTCTAGAGTAAGCATCATAAAACCATCTTGGCCTCAATTTCTAAATAATATTTTCATATTCTAACTACTTGAAAAATTTATGTTTTGGCTATTTAGGAAAAAACACACACTACTTCTCCAATGGCACTGAGCACCCCATAGCATGTTGCCTAGTTAAGTACATACATGTACCAGAGTTTGAGAAGCACAATGTTGACAAAAGCTAATTCACCTTGCTCTCAGCTTATTGAGATTAATATGCTGATGACCTGGCTTTAGTTGGGACTGTAGCAGCTGTGGTTATTTTACATCTAATGAGACAGTAATAAAAATCTAACACTTTTGTTTATCCAGCGTTATTTGCATATTGAAGTAATTGTTAGTGATCCATATGCAGAATACAAGTAAATAATTACTATATGTAATTTTTGAAGCATGATTGCAAACTTATAGAATGTATAGGCTGTCATATTTAATGATTAAATTTTTAACATGTTTTCTCATTAGGATACTGTTTTAGATTCTTCTCACCTTAACTACTATAGGAAAGGAATATTTTCTGGCAGAATATTAATAAAATAATTACTATTCATTTTAGTAGATAAAATAACACTTAACTTTTGGAAGTATTTTCTCATATTTTCAATAAGATCAACTTGTATAAGTGAACATCTAAATTGTCATTTATTTTACTACCATAAAATAGTAAATATATGTTTCCAGTTCCAAAAATGTGTTAGATAACAAAGGTATAAGAAGATAAAAAGAAAAAATGTAAGTTTCAATCAAATTTGGAAAATGAGGTTAAGACTTGAAGGTATTTGCCCAAAGTAACTTAAGTAGTAAGTCTTAGAGATGACAAGTTTGGTCACTGTTCTCTACTGACTTCCCAAATTAGCTTGAATTTTCTAAAGAGTAAATGACTTGAATTTCTAATTACTTGAAGGGAAATAATAGCTTTAAAATAAAACAAAACACCTACATTTCCTATATTTCTGAAAAACTACAAATAATTTTTAAAAGTGACCTTTCTTGACTGGCTAGCTGAGCATTGACCCATGAACCTGGAGGTCACAGTTCCATTCCAGGTCAAGTCACATGCCCAGGTTGCAGGCTCCATCCCCAGTAGGGGGCGTCCTGAAGGCAACTGATCAATGATTCTCTCTCATCATTTCTACCTCTCTCTCCCTCTCCCTTCCTCTCTGAAATCAATAAAAATATATTTTACAAAAATGACCTTTCTTGCTATAACCTCTTAATTTCACTTATTCAATAAATCTCTATGAAATCGCCTCTCAGCATTTTTCTACCTACAGTGCTAGGCAGTGGTGATTCAAAGACAAATATTAAGGCCAAGACATAAGAGCTGAAGCAAAATCAACCACGGACGGTCACGGGACCTGCACGGTGTTAGGAACACGGGCTTTCTTTTGTTCTCCCCAAGGAGTGTCTATCTGGTGGTTCATCATAGCTGCTCTACTTCTGCTGAACATTTTCTTCCAAGCCACTGGGATGGGGAGGAAAAGAGAAAAGGGAAGGTAGGATCACCTTTTCAGGCTCAACCTAGGAAGCTGTACACAAGAAGTTCACTCTTTTCTGTTTGCCCAGGACTTGGTGACATGAGTTCATGTAGCTGCAAAGAGGTTGGGAAAGAAAATCTTTAGCTTGGGAAAGAAAATCTTTAGCTGTGTATACCTCCAAAGCTGGAGGTTCTATTACTAACACAATGAATGATATAACAAAATTACAATTTTAACAAGAAACATAAATATCTCAAAAGAATATTCAAGAGGAGGGGAAAAGGCAATATTAAAAAAAAATTAAGTATAAGCCAAATGGTTTGGCATTTCTCTCTATCTATGTCTTAATATTGCAGACCTCTGGTTTTGAACCAAGAATGCTTACATGAGGAAAAAGAAGAAAAAAAGGCAGTCTTCCTAGTTTTGTTTATTAAAAACTAGTAAGGCTATTTTGGGGATAGTTCTTCCATTAAAAGTGTAATGGAAGTTTAGGGGCAAGGCGACATGCACATTTCTACCTTTCACAATTGAAATTGACAATATGCTTTTTAAGAAAGGTCTAAAATAATAGAAGAGAGTTATTAAAAATTGCAAGTAATGACAATTAGACTTTTGGAATTGGTTTGTGACATAAATGCTAGAATTCATGTGGTATCCTCTAAATGCCCCCAATGAATTGGTTAGAAAAAGTATTTTGTAGCCAGGCTGGTGTGGCTTAGTGGTTGAGCATCGACCTATGAACCAGGAGATCAGAGTTCAATTCCTGTCAGGGCACATGACTAGGTTGCAGGCTCAGTCCCGGGGGGGGGGGGGGGGGGGAAAGATGTGCAGGACGCAGCCCATCAATGATTCTCTTTCATCATTGATGTTTCTCTGTCTCCCTTTCTCTCGAAATCAATAAAAATATATATATTTTTAAAAAGTCTTGTCAACTAATTAAAATTGTCACTTTCATGAATCAGACGATATTTAATGTTCTTTGAATCAACTATCATGTGCACAATCTATTTTTTCTTTTATAATTATTTAAATCCATATCTGTATCTCCTGGACCAAAACTAAAATACGTTTCTATTCATATTGCTTAAGTCAGAATTGCTATTTAAATAGAATAAATAATAGATTGCAGTTGCTGTTATAGAACTGTACAGGTAGAACAAAATTTTATGAAAATTACATTGTTTCCAGTGTATAGACAAGGTATGGCATCTAAGTATAAAGTTTAACACAATGCTGTAATATATAGACTTTTGGATTATGACAACAAGCTAGTTACAATAATGTTCATAAAATTATAAAACAACATTTACTTCCCTATTATATAATAACTAGAGGCCTGATGCACGAAATTCGTGCAAGCGGCTCAGCCCTGACAGCCCCAGCTGCCTTGGCTGGCCCTTGCAGCTCTGGCATTGTCCAGAAGGTCATCCGGAAGGATGTCCGGACAGTCGTTCTGCTGTTCAGTCTAATTAGCATATTAGCTCTTTATTATATAGGATGTGCATTTATTTTCTGAAGGCAAAATGTATTGAGTTGACTAAAAGATCAATAAATTCTGGCCTATACATTAAATAAAGATTATGAAGTTGAACAAAGGTGAATCAAAGTTAATTATACTCCTTGATCTTATTATGGTCATATATGAAACTGAGATAATGCTCTGGAGAAGTCATACTGAAATCATAATTTCTTCTGAAATTGTCTGCAGGTACAACTCTAAACTTTTTAGCTAGGATCATTAGAAGCTATTCTAGTTTAAAGCTAGTTCTCTTGTTATGTAGCTAACTTTGAGTAAGTACAAAACTACTGGGTGAAGCTTTGGTTTTAATTTCCAAAATGAGAGAAATAGCCCCACATTATTAGTCATTGAAGAGAAAAATAAAAAGTGAATTCTTTTGTTATAAATTAGAAAATCTTTTTATATGCATATTTATGCAAGAAGACATTTTATATCGTATTCATTACATACATTTATACAAATATGTGTGCTAATTAGGTAGTATTGCTCTTGCAGATCTAGGCTGGCATTCATGTTGAGCTCTTTATTTCCAGTAATGGTTTAGATTTCTATTTAAGAAGTACATGACATACTCTCTCTCTCCCATTTTTTTTTTGGAGGAAACCTAATTTTTGGAGGCCTTGCTTCGGAAAAAAAAAAAAAAAAGAAGTACATGACATACATTAGGAAAATATAAGAAATGTAGTGATCAGTCTTCATATTTCTTTTCTCCTAAACTCCCATATATTTTGTAGGCTTTTTGGATGCACATTGTTTGCCATATATTGTTCCTTTAAGTGACCAAGAGTGATATTGTTGTCATCATTGTCATCATATGAAATAACTTTTATTCTATTAAAATGCTGTAACAATGTACAGTTGTTCGTTTGTGACTACTATTAGAAAAGAGATCATGCATACAATGTAGTTTTGATTTTCAGACCTTTTATATTCTTACCTAATTATTAAAGGAATGCATTTTTATTTCACCACCTGAACCTTTTTTTTTTAACCTTTCTCTTCTAGGAGCTTGCATTTTCTCTCTCTCCCCACTTTCTCTCCATAGTGCCTCTAAGGAGAAATTACCAGTGTCCCAAGGAAGACATTTTATTCAGCTCAGTTGTCTCAGAGCTTGATAAGAAGCTTTAATAATCCATGCATGCAGCAAGAGTTAAAATTAAGTTGTTTAATTATAGCTGATGTGTCTTGTGTGGAGTCCCAGTGGGTGGCTTCTGGGAAGGGCTGTATTTTGGATAAAGTGCTATAGAGTGCTATCGCAAGAGGATATGTTTATTTTTGTGTGTGTGTGAAATAAAAGGTCCAGGTACTTTTGCTTTTATTAAAATAAGTATTTTTTATCTCTTATATTTGATGAGAATTGACCTATGACTGGACAGAATTTCCAACTTATATATGTACTTCCAAGGTCAGAAATTGAAAGTTGCTGTGTGGGTTCCTGGGTGACGGTGAAATCAGCAGCTCCCGGAGGCAGTTTGCATCATTTAACCTTCTCTTGCTCTTTCATAATCTGCTCATTATCTGATGACTTTGCTCTCCCTAGCTGTTATCAGTTGTAATATTATATGTGTGTTATTAAAGTAAAAATGCTTAAGTATGGAATGTATGAAAAAGATATTTGTTGGGAGTACTCTACCGTGTATCTAGTGACGGATGGAGTCCATTGCCTTTTCAATGTAGTATTTCCTGATCTATTTTTTTAGTGTGTAATTTCAACCTATGGATTCAGTTGTTAATGAAATCAATGTGGCATCCTTAAACAACATAAAGAGCATATTTCATAATTGCATTGTACCTGTACCTGTTTATAATTTTCCTATGTATTTAGGCAAGGAGTAAATAACGTTGTATTGCTTTGAATACATAGACATTTCTAAGCAGATCATCCAATATAAGCAGGATTTTAATCCATCAAGTAGATGAATCCACTTTATGCTTCCTCTTTTGCATCCTGAATTTTCAGAGAGAAAAATACTTCATGGTAGTTAGTTAATATTTACTGAAAAAATTTCATGTTCGGGTGCAGAGTTTGCCTTCTAGAGGAATAGAGAAACATAATTCCATGACCATATTATAATCATTTGAAAGCATTTATCGTATCTTTTGCTTTCTAAGCCAAACATTCACTATTAAACATGCACCTTCCATAGATTGAATCATTTGCATGATTTTTTTTGCAATTTTAAGTAATTATACAGTAATTGCCCCCTGTATTTGCGAGTTTTTTCTACAGAGAGTATTTATACGTAAAGCTACAAAAATGTTCAGAGTTTAGGATAGAATATACAGTAGTACACAAAGCACAGAGAAGAAGGAACATTGCTTATGGTTTCATCACCCTGTGGTAACTGCGGTTATTGGTATTTGCATTTAAAGTTATTATTATTTTAAATTTCATGATACTCTAATAGGTTGGGCTCCCAGGAAAAAGTCTGAGATTTGAGTGCAGGAGTTCTATTGGGTAGTGTTTTTGGAACACCTGTTAGGGGTGAAGGGAAAAGGACTGAGCAGGAGAAGGTGACCGGGAATGAACTTGCAACAGAAACCTCAGTAAATCGTTTGAGGAACTGCGGGGCTAAAAATGACACTTAAGAACTGAATCACTGAGGCTAGGGGCTAGGCCTTTGGTCCCACACACTGACTAGTCTGGATATGTGCGGGCACCAGGAATGGGGTATAACTGTGGGTGAGGCAGCTGCCTTTGGTGCAAGGCAGTGTCCACAGAGGAACTCACCTGTGCACCCTCAGCAGCAACACACCTCACAGCTGGGGCGTCAGTGTCTGAGTCCTGAAGAGGCCTCTGGCAGGACCACACCCCCTGCACATGTGCGCAGAGATATTTAGCATTTTGTGGATCATGTCTTTCTTTTAAAATTTTGACACTTAACGATGATTTCTGTATCTATGAATTAGAAATGTTAGGCAACAACTGATTCCCTCTTGTAACTTGAGTGCAGCTTTAACTTCTGACTCGTTTTTGTGAGGATCCTATATAAATAATGATTATTTCATATATTCAGAAACATATCTATGGGTCATATGATATGAAGTCTGACATGTTTTCCATAAAAAAAGTGAAAGGTGTTTTTAGTTGCTCCTAATATATTTTCTGGGCCTTCTTAAATCAAGAGATAATTTCAGGGCTATATTTTATAGGCCTGAATAAATTACCTTTACTCCAACCTTTTACATTAGAGTCACTGATCAATTGCATTTAATTTCTAACCTATGTTTGTGACCGTACAAAGTCTGCACTTGAGTGGGCTGCAATCTCAGTTGTCAGATTTAAACTATGGCTCTAGGAGATTGAACTGACAAAGAGGTGAGGTGGGATTGGTCTGAGATTCAGAGCATAGACCCAGAAGAGACCTAAAAAAAAGGTTCAAAAATAAAAGAAAAAAGAAAAACACAAACAAAAGCAAACAGAAAAATGACCACCTTTCTTCGTTTTTGACTTACATAAATACTAGATGCCCGGTGCATGAAATTTGTGCATGAAGGGGGTGTGTGTCCCTTAGCCCAGCCTGCACCCTCTCCAATCTGGGACCCTTGAGGGATGTCCGACTGCCCGTTTAGGCCCGATCCTACTGGGCAATCGGGCATCCCTCTCACAATCCAGGACTGCTGGCTCCCAACTGCCCACCTGCCTGCCTTCCTGATTGCTCCTAACCGCTTCTGCCTGCCAGCCTGATCACCCCCTAACCACTCCCCGGCCAGCCTGATTGATGCCTAACTGTTCCCCTGCCAGCGTGATTGCCCCTAACTGCCCTCCCCTGTAGGCCTGGTCCCCCTCCAACTGCTCTCCCCTTTAGGCCTGGGTCCCCCCCAACTGCCCTTCCCTGCAGTCCCAGTCGCCCCCAACTTCCCTCCTTTGCTGGCCTGGTCACCCCTAACTGCCCTCCCCTGCAGGCTTGATTGCTCCCAACTGCCCTCCCTTGCAGGCCTGGTCCCTCCCAACTGCCCTCCCCTGCTGGTCTGATCGCCACAACTGCCCTCCCTTGCAGGCCTGGTCCCTCCCAACTGACCTCCCCTGCTGGCCATCTTGTGGTGGCCATCTTGTGTCCACATGGGGGCAGCCATCTTTGACCACATGGGGGCAGCCATCTTGTGTGTTGGAGTGACGGTCAATTTGCATATTACACTTTTATTAGGTAGGATTAGGTGCAAGGTTCTAACAGTAGATTATATATTTAGCCATTATCTCAACTAAATGTGGGTTTTGGCACTTCTACTTCTATTTGGAAATTTGGTCTTTTAGAGATGGGTTTGGACTGATTTAATTAGGAACATCCATGAATCTACATTTTCTTGAAAAAGAGACTGTAGGTTTAATTAATCATGTATTCATTTTTCTCTCCAGAAATCTCTGAAGCATCGTTTATAACCAAATTCCCAGACAGGGCCATCACTTAGCAGGGTCACAAGCTAAGGCACTCTGGTTTGGCTTTGGGGACAATGACATGGATCTCCACAGAAATATGTTTGGTTATTGTTTTTTAATGATAATCAACAAGGAAGAGTTTATGATGGGTGTTGATAAGACCAAACGAATCTCATCTTAGTCCCATTTTTACATTCTTATTTTTCAAGAGTAAAATATACTTTCTAAACCTATATTTCTTTGGTTGGCTTCAGACATTTATGATCTGATTCCAGATATATTAGAAGGGATTAAGAAAAGCCTTGTACATAAGTCTTTTTAAAATGTATAATGTAAAGTAAAAGCAAGCCAGATACAAATGAATATCAGACACTCTTTCTGGAGACAGGCTGTATCAGCAACTTAGTAAAAGCGTTGTCAAAGAGTCTTGCAAAGCCACTCACATATCTTGCTACAGCTGAGCCAGGGATAGATTCAGTTTGGATCTAATGCAGTTTGGATCAGCCCCTTCTGAACGGTAATGGGAAAGGAATATTTATTTTAAGGCCTTTTGGGGCCTCACTTCATTTAGCATGCTTATTTTTCAAGTATACCCTTGAAACATACATGCATTAGGTGGACTTGAAAATGGAGATAGCTAATTTGTGATGAAAACTTAACTTCTTCCTGTTTCTTAATTATTTTAACTTTATTCAAATAACTTATACAAATGTATTGCCACTTTGATTTTAGGTTTCTTTATTCTGATTAAAAGCAATTAAGACATTAGAGTACAACCTTCAAAAAATTTTAAGAAGAGTTAACTTTCAAGTATTTATGCAAAAATTTAAAATTAATGAAATATAGATTTCTTACACTTGAATTTCCAATACTAGTCTATCTTCACTTTACTTATAATTTCACTTACCTTATAAATAACAGCTTAAGTTTTCATATATCACATATTAAAGTATATATATACCAGAGGCCTGGTGCATGAAATTCTTGCATGGGTAGGATCCCAAGCCTGGCCGGTGATCAGGGCCAATCTGTGGGGTGACTGGCTGGGCGATTGGGGGGACCCTCGCTGGCACCCACGTTGGCCAGGGAGTGGGCCTAAGCTGGCAGTCGGACATCCCCCGAGGGGTCCTTAGCACTGCCATGGAGGTGGCTATGAATATTTTTTAAAGTTTATATAATAACCTTGTCACTTGGGTAAATCTGGTAGAGGGATTGCTGGGTCAAATTGTAAGTGCCAATATGTTAACTTTGTAAAAAATTGCAAGCCATTTCCAGGGTAGATTACATATGTTGTGTTTTAATTTTCATTTAGTTAAAAAAAGTGTTCTAATTTGTCTTGTGATTTTTCCATTTTAATCCTGTATTAATTAGACATGAATATTTAGACATGCATTGTTCATCTTTGAATATTTGGAGGTATTTCTATATATCTTTCTGTTATTGATTCCTAACTTAATCCCTTTATGTTCAGAGGAAATACATTGCATGATTTCAATCCTCTTAAGTTTATTGAAACCTGTTTTATGGTCCAGAATGGGGTTCATCTTGCTAAATCTTCTCTTTGCACTGGAAAAGATTGTACATCCTGTTGATAGTGTTTCAACCCTGCTGATTTTCTCTCTCTTTGTTCTATCAATAACCAAACTAAACATGATGAAATTTCCATCGCTGAGTGTGGCTTCTTTCTGTTTTGTTTTTCTCTTCCATTCTAATAATTTTCGCTCTCTGTATTTGAAGCTCTGTTGACCATTTATTGTTATGAAATATCCTTCTTGATCTTTGAAATATACTTTGTATGATCTAGGAACTCAGATTTATTTTGAAGTATCTCCATAATATTATCTTATTTCATTATTGTACCTTTAACCTCTCTGTGTCTTTGTATTTATAATGAGTTGATTGTGGATAACATATATTTGGATATGTACTCTCAGTGCATCAGTATCTTCAAATTCTTTCCAATTCTGTCAGTGTTGGACCTCGGCTACGTTTACTGCAGGTGATGTCTGCACTACTGCAGTTTCCATTAGTATTCCTTCTCTGTGTTCAGCAGTCCCTCTTTCTGAACCTCTGGACTGCAGGTTTCTCATCACTTCTTTCCCTCATCTAGTCACAAATAACCTCTCCCTGCTAGTCAGTGAGGAGCCCAGAGCAAGCTTTCTTCTGCCCCTCACCCTTGCACAATAGCTACACTTGCCTTGTTTGTGTTTGTGCAGTGCCTAAGGTGCAATAGAAGGTTTCACATGTCTTTGCATGGTAATAGTGCCCTGCATGGTATCTATGCAGCACCTGGTGCAACTAGGTTTCTTGCTCTCCTGTATTAATGGCAAATGGGTTTTGCTTACTGTCAGTTTAAGGTGGGTGGGCTGGTTTCTTTCTCATCTCCTGGAGGCATCAATTCTTAGTGTGGTGTAAAGTCAAGGACTGGTTCATAATTATGAAGGGTGTGGGATATGTGGCCCTTTCTTCTGTGGGGTCATGCTTTGTCCTTGTTCAGAATAGGGTCTCATCTGACTCATAAGCATGCTTTACAGCCTCTTCCAGCAGCCGACAGATCCTTTCTTGTAGGAGTGCAGGATCTGGGGGATGAGCAGGCATCTTGACTGCCCCCTAGTGGTAGTCAGTCCACCTTGTACCCATGCAGGGTCTGGAGCTAACATGTGCTTCCCCAGGTATTCTTCCTTCATCATTAAACCTTGTCAGGCCTTTCACGAGACACTAGGCAAGCGCTCTCTCAGGTCTCTCTCTCTCTTTTTAAATTTCTTTATTGATTAAGGTATTAGGTATGTGTCCTCATCTCCCCATTATCCCCCCAACCTCCCCCCACTCATGCCCTCTCTCAGGTCTCTTCTGCATCCTCAATCTATTCTGTGTGCAGCCAGTGGAGGCCTGGGGAAGGGCTTGTGATTGGATGTGGAATCTCCTTGTTTCTGGGACTCATTGGTTCAAAGCTACCATGCTACCCCATACTCAACCTTTAAATGTTTGTTAAAACTTACGTTGTGTTCCTGTTACTTACTTGGATGTTAGCATGTCTTCATTCCATGAAAACTAATGTTTGCTGATAAAAAGGTAGAAAGAGTAAAATGAGGGGGCCATATGGAAAATTGGTGGTGGTGGTGGTGGGAAAAAATCTGGTCCCCTAAAATTGCTTTCTAGAAAGAAGTGGCAAAGCTGCAAGCCAATGAGACATTGAAGGTAAAGCAGAAGTTGGAGCATGACATCCTGGATGAATGGTATGGTCACCATCCTAACTGAGATGGTGTCCAGTGCATGTTTTAGGGATGATCTCTGCAATTAATTATTTTTCCTTAATCAATATAAATTAATATAAAATTATAATTTCTTACCTATTTTATAAATTATATATTTTATACCCTACAGCTGGACTTCTGTCTTGAATGGAATTTTTTTCTTAATTATGAACAACTATTGATGAACCATGAAAAATATAAAGCTGAAATATGTATTTGTAAAGCTAAAATAAATATTCAAATTCTTTGCATTTTATATTTTACTTTTGCTTTGCATTTATGTTTCCATATGAACATAACTTTAGTTGTAATATCCAGGTCTAAAATTTTATAATTAATTATTTCATGGGATTTTTGTTTTACTGAAGGATGTTTACCTTAAAGACAAGCTCTACAGACTGGGTGTGGGGGTCTTCTAAATCATTCTTCCACCTATGGCCTTTTTCCAATATCAGTATTATATTCACATATTTGAGAGTACTATTGTAAGGTAAATTTGAACAAACGGGATGAGTATGAGGCATATGTTATTTCTGAGGATGTACATATGTTGTTTGGAAATAGTAAAAAGCATTTAACTGTGCCCCTTCATTTAATACAAAAGGGTTTATCAAAGTGTGTAGGTATCACAATTTGGGAGGAAGGTGAGGGAAAAGAAGAAAATAACATTCTCATGTTATTGAAAAACATTTTATTTAAAATGGATAAAACCCCTGTTTTAAAAATAATTGCTTGATCCCTCACTGAACTCAGTGATAGTTCATAGTATTTAGATTTACCGTCAGTCAGCACTTTAATTTTTTCCCCCTACGATTGTGCTGCCAGGATCTAAATTCCAATTTGTGTGAAGGGGCAGCTGTTACTAGAGAGGGCTGCTCCTCCCACACTGTTGGTTTCAGCTGAAAAGTGGAGAGCTCCAATCTGTCCCAGCTTTTCATGTTTCTTGTCGTAGGTGTGACTTCACTGGATACTGTATTTTCCTAATCATCTCAATTATTTGTGGGAACAGAACCCATACAGCAGATGGTGTTGACACAGGGAAGCTTGAGTCATGGCCATGGCAGAGCGCTGGATAACTTAGCGTTGGTTCAGTGGTGGAGAAAAAGAAACTGGAGAGAGGGAGGTTGGAGGGAGGGAAGAGGAATTAAGTCAGGAGGCAGAGGACCAGAGAGAAAGCCTCTGCTTCCAAGTATCTGGGTACGGAGTGAGGTGCCTGCTCCCAGGAGCCGGGATGCTCTTGGAGGCTGAGGTGAGATGGCCAATAGATTTATCAGGAATGAGGATATACAGTGAAAAACGAATGTGTGACATGTCAGCTGAGATTAGCCACTCTTTGGATATTTAATTAAAAATATTTCCCATTCCTCCTCCCACATGTCATGTCCTGAGGCAAGTCCAAGACTTTAAGAAAGTTCTTAAGATTGTGGTGGATTTCCAGAAACCTAACATTGTCATGATCACTGCCACATTTTAGTTTCTGTTTCACAGAATTCATTTAACATTGACCTAAAGGTAGAACCTGGACCTTTGATTACCAAACATCCACAATGCACAAAGCAAACCTAATAATCACGCACACAAAGACTGGTGAATGTAGCCAAATTGTTGAAAATATGGAAGGGTAGGGGGTTTTATAATACAAATTCAAGCAGCTTAAAATGGACTATCAGACATCTCTTTTGAAAAATGATTTTTACTTTTCTGCTAAATAAGTGTCTAGACTCAGCTCTCTCTTCAAAATTATATTGCCATCTATCCCATACTTTTTAAAAAATTATTTTTATTGTTGAAAGTATTATTGATGTCCCCTCTATTTCCCCCATGACCCCTTCCATCCCGTACTCCCCCCCCCCCAGGCCTTCACCACACTATGTTCTGTGTCCATGGGTTATGCATATAAGTTCCTTGGTTCATTTCTCTCCCCCGCACCCTGCCTTCCCTCTGAGATTCATCAGTCTGTTCCATACTTCTATGTCTCTAGATCTGTTATGTTCATTCGTTTATTTTGTTTATTAGATTCCACATATGAGTGAGAGTATGTGATACTTGTCTTTTTCTAACTCCCTTATTTTGCTTAGCATAATACTCTCCAGGCCCCTCCATATTTAAATGAAGTTGATGATAGATTTTTTGTTCCTTTGCTACAAAAACCAGTTCTAAACTAATTATCTCAGCTTCCAAATAACATTTTTCAAGGTATTTATCAAATCAAACTGGTCTCTCTCTAAGATGAAATTTGGTAACAACCATTTTATTTTTCAAATTTTTTGAATTTGAAAAATAAAACAGTTAAAAATAAAACTGCCTGGTATATTATCCTGGTTCTCCTGTCATGGGTTAGCAAAGTAATCCTCACTTCTCTAATCTGTAAAATGGAGATAACAATGGAATCTTTTATAGGGTGGTTATAAAGCTTAAAGGAGTTAATTCTGGTAAAATGCCTGTGGTGGTACCTGGCTTAGTGTGAATGCTCAGTAAAAATTACCTGTTACTAAATCCTATGTGAATGAGTTTTTGCTGGAAACAGAAATACCAGTTATGATAGGAGAGAAAGCTATGTAGTGAATTAGGAACATTTGAAATACAAATAATCAATGTTCATATTATTGGCCTTCTGAATTCCCATGTGTTGAAATATGCCACCTGAAACTGAACTGGCTATTTCTGAATTAAGTTTTGCGATGTACTCCTGCCAGACTAAAGGAAGAGCTAATGTCCAGCTATATGTCTGATGATTTTTTGGGGAAAATAGGTGTAATAGTGAGTAGGGATTAATTTCCAAGTCCTGAAAATTGAAGCCTCTCTTTAAGAAATATGTTCAATATGCACATAAAAGGCTAATTTCTTTCATTGTATATATACTTAACAAGAACAAATGGGAATTTCAGCAAATTACCTTCACAACCCTTTGATTTATTAGTGTCCTAATGACTCATGAACTATTAGACCTCAAATCAATGATCCTGGTATCATACTCAAACAGGTTTTTTAATCAATGTTTTATGACAAACTCAAGTTTCTGTGTCTAGATACTTCCTTTATATTGTCTTTTAATGTACCCTAAGGGTAATGTTAGGTTGATTTTGCTAAGCAATTTTGGCTGAAGACTAGTTTCTGTTATTGTTCTCACAGGCTTTCAGATGATCTCTTATTTACAGTCTGATAAATTGTATGCTTCTCTTCATTACATTTTCAAAGATATCTTGTATTATTCTGGGAATTCATTTCTTTTAGACAAACTATAGTTTTATATGGCTATTGTATGCTAAATTATTTGTGGAATAATAAAATGCTAGCATCAATGAATATCACAAGTCTTCTATTCCCTTTTTTTCTTGTTGTATTTTGTTCAGACTTCTTTATCAAAAAGCAGTTCAGTATATCATTTATAGTTTTCTAAGAAGATAATTCATTAGAAATTCCTTCTATGCATTTTTATTTTTTAAAAAAGGTATCATTTTCTCATGCTGATTATTTTTACCTAAATTTTGGTAGGAAGTCATTTCATAGTTCTTGGTTGACGTTTTCTGACTTATTATGGAGAAATCTCCTTTAGGAAGTTTAAAGGGATATTTTAGAAAGAAGATTATGGTGTTTACTATTAATGCATAACAAACTACTTCAAAACTCAGTGGCCTAAAACAATGATCATTTATTATCCTTCAAATGTCTGGGGCTTTGCTGGGCTGGGCTCAGCTCAGGGTTTTATGCCTAGAAGGCTCTATGTGTCACCACTGCTCTGTGGGCTGGTTGGAGTTACTCTGTTCACATACCTTTCTCTATTCTTAGACCATCAGGTTAGTTGTAACCTGCTCTAATCATTGGGATGACCAAGGAACAAAAGAACTACCAAAGACCAATACAACTTCTTGTATTCTATGTTCAGAACAAGCACATAGTCACTTCTGGCTGTTGGTCAAAGCAAGTCATATATGACTGAGCCCAAACTTAAAGGTTGGGCACCTGCTGCTTGTCAGTCATGAAACTAAAGAAAGGATGTGGATATAAGAACATGTGAAGGATTAAGGTTAGTGATACCAAAAATAAGTAAGAAAGGAAACAAGAACTTATGAGTACTTGTCAATGTATTTTTTGTAATTGTGGGTTTTTACCATTAACTTCCCACGTCTTTTAAATATCCTTAAGCATGAATATCAGGAGTAGATATTTTGTTTTTGTCTTTCTTTGGGCTTCAGAGAACTCCTAATGTTCTTTTGCTCATAATTAAATTTGGGATGGGTGAGTGCAGCTAGGTGCTGGGTAATGTTCTGGCTTTATATTATTGTACTTACATATGCATAATCTCTCTTCTCTTTAAAAAAAAATGGCAGATAGCCCTAGGTGGTTTGGTTCAGTGGATAGAGCATCGGCGTATGGACTGAAGGGTCCCAGGTTTGATTCCGGTCAAGGGCACATACCCGGGTTATGGGCTCGATCCCCAGTGCAGGAGGCAGCCGATCAATGATTCTTTCTCATCATTGATGTTTCTATCTCTCTCTCTCCCTCTCCTCGCCTCTCTGAAATAAATTTAAAAATATATTTTAAAAATGGCAGACATTACAATCTATGGTTGTATTTTGAGGGCTAGAAATTTAACCATGGATCAAAATTGATAGCCAAGGGAAAACAACATTGATAGACTATATATGATGTGTTCTCTAATA
Source organism: Cnephaeus nilssonii (assembly GCF_951640355.1). NCBI lineage: Eukaryota > Metazoa > Chordata > Mammalia > Chiroptera > Vespertilionidae > Cnephaeus > Cnephaeus nilssonii. Next base: position 42,237,070 of record NC_137076.1, read on the forward strand.
ATTTGTTAAAATCATAAAAATTGCTAGAATTTTATGAATTGTTAACTCTGTACAAGGGACTTAGGAAGTCATGAGTTCAAAACAGGCTAGATTATTTTTGAAATAATGCCATTATCTAATTCATTCAATAGCTCTTCATTGAGCATCTAATACAAACGTATGAGGATTACCAGAGGGGGACACCATGAATAGTATCATGACCTCTTGCTACTTACATTCTAATGAAGAAAGAACATATAAGCAAACATTAATATAACTTGGGTAGATTGTTGCAATGAAGAAAAAAAAAAGATAAAGTTAATGAGAGGAAGAAGGCTTGCCAAATTGCTTTAGATGATCAAATAGGTTGCCTCTGAAAATGCAACCTTTGAGTATATCTTTGATAAAAGAGAGGGAAGGAAACTTACATGTATTTCAATAAAGAGGTTTCTAGTTAGAGGATAAAGCAAACCAAAAGCACTGAGTTCTGAGTATGGGAATTTGAGGTATACCAAGGATATCTTTGTGGCTGGGATGAAGGAATCCGAAGGGCAAATTGCAGGAGATAAAGCCAGAGGGCTTTCTACTGAACAGCTGTGTGACCTTTGATTTTCTGTAATTCCTGTGCCTCCTTTCTTTGTCTGTAATAAGGAATAGGAAAGTTTCCCTGATATTTGGGAACTGGCCTGGTCCTCACAGCGAGGACTTGGAATTCTCCTGATGGACATTTAAAAATCTCAGAGAACAGTAATATCAAACAATGTCATTCTGAGACCATCAGAAGATGAGGCACCTAAGACCAGTTGATAATTTTGTCTAAGTACAAACAAAAGGACAGGTCATTGGTAAAATATGAAATACCTGCTGACATGAGTGCTTGCTGCTTCGTTAGCCTTGTTGTAGTCTGCCCTCCTTCTAAAAGAGATTTATTAATTTGCCCAATGATAGAATGTACCCTGCTTTCTGACAGCACCCAACCCAGAGTGAACCCCTGCTTTCTGAAACCCTCTTCAAAATTCCCTTACAAAAGCCCAAATCCTATGGTCACTCCTAGAATTCTAGGAGTGACCATAGAATTTGGTCACTTCCTAGAATTTTCTGAGATGCCCCATGGATCTCCATGGTCTTCCTTGCTGCAACAAAAGAATTAAACCCAACTTGAGTAACGGCAAGTGTTTCTCCTGTGGTATTTAGCTAGAGAGCATTGCATGGACAAGGTGATGATGAGGAGGAGGTTAAAATTAATATGTGAGAAGCACTCAGAAAATGGTTATCATGTTATAAAAAAAAATGTGCCATTAATTACCAGTTCCCCATGTCCCTGTTTTCTGGGAATTTTTAGCTGTGCCACTCCAGGTGCGTCACCTGAAGACTTTTCATTTTCTGCCTCTAGTCTCAAACTGCTCAGGCCACAGATCAATAGTTTCCTTGTCCTCCAGTGCCGAGAAGATTCTATGAAAACTAGTGCTTTGTTAAATAAGTGCCCCTCTAGTTTCTTGAAAAGAGCAAATAATTTTACCTATTCAGTAGATTTTATTGAAAAACTAGAAGCCAGGTGCACAAAATTTGTGCATGGGGGGTATCCCTCAGCCCAGCCTGCACCCTCTCCAATTTGGGACCCCTCTCACAATCCAGGATTGCTGGCTCCTAACCGCTCGCCTGCCTGCCGGCCTGCCTGATTGCCCCTAACCGCTCCCCTGCCAGCTTGATTGACACCTAACTGTTCCCCTGCCAGCCAGATTGCCCCCAACTGCCCTCCCCTGCCAGCCTAATCGCCCGCAACTGCCCTCCCCTGCGGGCCATCTTGTGGCGGCCATCTTGTGATGACGTGAGGGTGTTGCGCAAAGGCACGAGGACCACCTAGACTTTTATTAGTATAGATGCCACTAGTTGGGATGTCTTGAAAAAAATGCCAATGTCTCTCATCTTCATCATAGATTCATTCAGTAATCTGTAACACTGGGGACATGGTGATGAGCAGCGACAGTCCCTCCACTCACTGCTGCGGCTGCTAGCTCATGTACCACCTTTATGCAAAGTGGTCATGTCTGCAGGACTTGACGGGGCTCTGCCATGGACCCCTTGACTGGGTGCCCATATGCAGCAGCCCTAACTGTACTTTTGTAAAAGCCGAGGATATCCCTGCATTTTATGCACCGTTTTGTTTCTACCCCATCCAGTATCAGTTCAATTTGAATATCACACCCATTGCCCAGGTTCTGCCCATCCATCTCCAGGAGACTTGACTGAATATAAGATAACAAATGAAATCCAAGAACTAAAAGACCTGGAGTCATTATTGTTATGTAACAAAGTTATACATGTGGATAATAGAGACATATTGACAACAAAAAAGATTTAATTGCATAACTTAAGAAGTTTTAGAGCAGAATCATTCATTGAATAAATATGCAAAACTTGAAATCCATAGATAAAATAGGCATAATAATGGTATCACTTAAAATGACTGGGAAGATTAAATGAGAAAATTAAGGTCAAGTGTTTAACTGGATGCTTCTGCGTGTTAATCAATATATCTGTGATAGGCAGAACCATGGCTCCCCAGAGTTTTTCTTATCCTAATCCATGGAATCCATGCATATGTTACTCTACATGGCAAAGGGGATTTGGCAGATGAGATTAAATATCCTGATATGGAGTGATGATCCTGCAGTATCTTGTGGACACAAGGTAATCATGAGTGACATGATAAGGAAGGGTGCAGGTCAGCCAGAGATGTGGTGATGGAAGCAGAGGTCAGAATGATGGAGCCGTGCACTAAGGCATCCGGGAAGCATCTAGAAGCTACAAAAGACAAGGAATGGAGTCTCCCCCAGGGCCTCCAGTGGGAAAGCAGCCCTGCTCACACCTGGACTTTAGTCCAGTGAGACTTCTGACTTTTGAAACCTTAAGAAATGAATTTGTATCACTTAAGCCATGAAGTCTGTGGTAATTTGTAACAGCAGCAACAGGACATTAGTGCACTTGGATAGCTTTATCATCATTACAATTATTGCATCAGCTTGTTTGATAGGTCCGCCATAACGAAGTTCCACAGGCGGAGTGACTTAAGCACAGATATGTATTGTCTCACTATTCCGGGGGCTAGAAGTTCAAGATCATGGTGTCGGCAGTGCTGGTTCCTGCTGAGAGCTGGTCAGGAAAGATCTGTTTCAAGTCTCTCTCCGTGGCATCTAGATGGCCATGTTCTCCCCTTGCTTCACACTGTCTTCCTTCTTTTTGTGTTTCTCCTTCCAAAATTACCCCTTTTAAGAGGATATCAGTCAAGTTGGTTTAGGTTTTACCCTAGTGACCTCAATTTTAGCTGATTACTTCTATAAAGATGCCATTTTCAAATAAAGTCACACTTTGAGATTCTTGGGGGTTAAGACTTCAACATGTGATTGTGGCAGGGTGTGTGTGTGTGTGTGTGTGTGTGTGTGTGTGTGTGTGTGGGCGGGGGGAGACAAACTATTCATAACAATTATTTGTGTGCATTTAAAATAAAATCCTAAAATTTGAAAGCTATGACTATAGCCTCAGAAGCGGAGTGTATAAGAATTATTTTAACGGTAAATTACATTGGATTAAGGCGGTTCCTTTAAAGGGCAGCATGTTGTAGAGGTACCGTGACATACTGGTTTAATAAGAAGTGGAACCATTGTTACTACCACTGGGATATAGTCTCAATTATGGGAAATGACAATTTAATAGTTCTAAAAACATCTCCCTTTTATAATTATAGAGAATTTCCTTAGCATTATCAGAAGTTAAGTTACTCATGTTTTCTCATGAGGTCTGCCTAAGTATGCTGTGACTACATCATTTTGAGTCTCCCCAATAATTCTGCAGGTGGTAAGCAAAAAAGCATGCTTACTGTAGCAACTAGCAGGTGCATTCTACAGAGGAAGCAAAACATATTGGATTTACCAATGAAATTTAATGTTCATTATATTTGTCCAGGATCAGTGGGGCTTAAAACTTTTAAAACTTCAAGAACTTCTTTGAGAGTATGCATTAAAAAAAAAAAAAAAAGATTTCTTACCAGAAAAGTGTGGTGTGCATGTGTGTGTGTGTGTGTGTGTGCGTGTGTGTGTGTGTGTGTGTGTGTGTGTAGGAGAGAGAGAATAAACACAAATTACATACCATTTATAGGTGACATAAAGCTCATGTATGGGACCCCTCCATAGTCCTGCCCTAAAGCCTTTTGTTTCTGAGGCAGATTTTCTGGAACTTCTCTTGTTTCCTTTGGCTTCATCTCCAAATTTGGAATGTTATTGTCCTCGAGATCTCCAGTTCCCATCAGGGCGCTCTGGGCTCATCTCCTTCCTCTTGTTTCTGTGTAGTGCTCATTACCTCGAATGCAACCTCTCTTGTCCTTGGAACTTCTCGGAATGCCACACTGTCTCCTCCTTTCATCGTAGATTATGTCAGATCAGTCATTGTAAAGCCCTCTATATTTTGGTCACCTATTGCCTAAATTATCAGTTTGCTTTAGAAAACTTGTATGATTTCCCCCCCCAAAAAAAAAAAAACTTTAGGGTACAATTTGTTGTACATTTGTGAGAAGTTTTGCTCATACATGGTTCCCTGAAATAGAGTGCAGCTTTAAAATGCATAGGATAGCACGTATCACTATATTTTCTTACGCTTTTTGTTAACCTTTTAAAAATATTAAGATTTTTAAGGAAAACGTGCAATAAAATTGCTATATGGTGAGAAAAAAACAGTTCTTGAGTTATAGGAATATCATATAGGACAAATTATATACAAATCAGCACCCTTTTAAATCCAAATTACATACTAGTAAACTGTATATTTCATTTGGATTGACAGTTCCATTGTGTTCTTTTATAGAGAAGTCATAAAAAGTGCTATTGTTTTATCTCCAAAGCTATTAGAAGCAGTAACAAATCTAAGTACCCAGATGTTAAAAATCAGGAGGAAAATCCTCAATCAAGAAACTTAACTTGAAATGCATACTGCCATTGGTCAAGCTGTTACTGCTGCCGGGAATGTCTGGTTTAACTCTTCTTTCTTCAAGATGCAGCTCTTCTGAACTCAGTATTTCCTGAACCCCTCAATCCAATGTGGTGCTCTGAATCTGGGTACACCACATTGGAGTACCTCTTTCAGCAATTACCACATTAGGTTATAATCCTCCCTCCCTCCCTCGCTCCCTCCCTCGCTCCCTCCTTCCCTCCCTTCCTTTCTTCCTTCCTTCCCTCTTTTTTTCCCATTGTTAGCCTCTCCCACTGTACTCAGATTCTTGAAGTCAAACATGGTTATTATTTATATGCTCAGTGCCTAGCATAGTGTTCTGTACTTAGTTGGCATTTAGCAAATTGCCTGCCAAATTAACAAAAGGAAGCTTAAGCCAGTAAAGAAGTAACTGGGACGGAGTTGGATTACTCTTCATAGTAAAATAAATGTTTCTTTTTTTGTATTGAGTAATTTTAGAAAGTCATATGAAGAAATTTAGTAACAGTATCTAATATCTTTAGATTCAGAGCACTGGCTAGATATGGAGCAGGAGGGAGACAAACCCTTCTTTTAGGGAATTTACAAAGGATTTGGGAATATAGGTTTTAAGTACCAGAAAGAAAAGTTTCAAAATGTAAAGGAACTTAGAAAATGTGTAAGGCAGTATTGTGCAAGGTATTTACATATATATATAGAGAAGCTATAACATCAGTGATTGGCCCCACTGTAATAGGAAAAACAGAAAATAATGAAAAGTAAAAATACAGAGGTATTTCGGTTTTTGTTGCAACATCAATAGAGTGCCACTTCTGCATAGATGAATGAAGTGCTTATGGGCATTCATTCCCTGTCTTTCATCCTGGTGAATGAAAAGAGGAAGTCACAAAATACACTTCAAGGCAAGTAAAACATAAACGTGGACTGCACTCCTACATTGCAAATACCTGGCGCTAATGAGTGATGAAAGGAAGACATTGTATTTGTATCCAGTTCTCTAAATTTCAAGCCTAATTCATGGAAGAATATGGGAGGAAAATAGACAAGAATTTATTTTTGAGATCAATTTTGCCAGATTTTCCACTTTTAGTACATGAAAAAAATGTTTAAATGTTACTTTAAAAAATTTTTTGAGCTCTGACATCTTGCCAAATTCCCTGAAACCTTTGGTAAACTGTCTTTCCAATATGAATTGCCTATATGGATCTCTATACACATACTTATATACATGCATGCATTGATATGTAAATATATTGATACATATGATATGTATTGATACATAAATATATATTCTTTCAAAAATGTTTATTTTAAATTGTAACCAAGTTAACTTAATTTTTTCTACCCATCTCTACCCCTTCCCTCTGGTGAACACCAGTCTGTTTTCTGTATCTATTGTTTTGTTTTGTTTTCTAGATTCCACAAATAAGTGAAATCATATGGTATTTGTCTTTATCTGTCTGACTTATTTCACTTAGCATAATACCCTCAAGGCCCATCCATATTGTCTCATATGACAAGATTCCTTTTTTTTTGGCTGAGTAATATTGTGTGTGTGTGTCTATGTGTGTGTGTGTGTGTGTGTGTGTGTGTGTGTGTGTGTGTGTGACATCACATCTTTTTAATTTATGTCTTGATGAACACTTAGGTTGATTCCAGATCTTGACTATTGTAAATAATACTGCAGTGAACATAGGGGTACATTTATCTTTTCAAAATATTATTTTTGGTTTCTTCAGATAAATATTCAGAAGTGGAATTTCTGGTTTGTAAGGCAGTCCTGTTTTTAATTTTTTAATGAACTGCTATGCGGATTTCTGTAGTGGCTGCACTAATTTATGTTCCCACCAACAGTGCATTACAAGTGCTTTTCTCTACTCTTGTTATTGTTGACTTTTTGATAATAGCCTTTCTAACAGGTGTGAGGGGATATCTCATTGTGGTTATGACTGGCATTTCCCTGATAATTAGTGTGTTGAGTATCTTTTCATTTGTTTGCCGGCCATCTATGTCTTTGGAGAAGTGTCTATTAAGGTCCTCTACCCATTTTTTAATTGAATTGGTGTTTGTTTATGTTTAGTTATATGGGTTCTTTATTGTAGATATCATTTGTGAATACCGTCTCTCATTCAGTTGGTTATCTTTTCATTTTGTTAATGGGTCCTTCACTGTGCAGAAACTTTTTAGTTTGATGTTGTCCCATTTGTTTGTTTTTGCTTTTGTTGCTCTTGTCCAAGCAGGCATATCGAAGAAGATATTGCTAAGACAGATGTCAAAAGATTATTGCCTATGATTTCTTCTAGGACTTTTATGATTTTAGTCTTACATTTAAGTTTTTAATCCATTTTGAATTTATTGTTGTATATGGTGTAAAATAGTGGTCCAGTTCCACTTTTTCCTCATTATCTGTCCAGTTTTCCCAACACCATTTATTGAAGAAACTGTCATGTCCCCATTTTATATTCTTGCATCCTTTGTCATATATTAATTAACCATGTAAGTTTGGATTTATCTCTGGACTCTCTATTCTGTTTCAATGATTGATATGTCTGTTTTTGTGAAAGTAAATTATATTAATTTTTTAAAGTGTCCCTAGATATAATGCTTATAAATTAACTGATTTAACTGATTTGGACAAATGGAAGAAAATTAGTTTGAAATTTCTTGTGTGTTTTAGGAAATATGGTTTCTTCTATATTTATGTAAAGTAATTTAAACTATACAAAGGAAGAAAAATTGTTAGGGATTTATTTCAATAAACAGATATGTATGGTTGCTTGTTGGCTATATAAACATCAGCCAGATACTGCTTTCACTGAAGACGCATTATTTTAGGAAGTGGGTGTCCTCTTAATTGGGTAAGTATTACCTGAAAAATGGTATTTGACAATTGCTCACAAATTGCCAAAGTAAAATTCAATGTAGTCTCTGCCAGAATGACATATATTGAATCAATGAAGTTTAAAAAATTGCCCAGTGAAGAAATGCTAATTATAAATTTTGATTATAATTTTGGGTAACAAATACCCTGCCTCATCCTCTATCTTGATCTCACTGTCAATCACTTGGTGCCTCTCTCCACTGACCACTGTTTTAGAGATTCCACACTGGACTGCACAGATGTCCCTGCCTTGGAGACTCGCTATAGGAGCTAACATATGCTAGTCTTTCCATTAGTTTTAATGCTTTCCCCCAAAAAAACCAAGTTAAATTAACCCCATTTAATACCTTCCTGTCACCTTCATCTATTCTATTGCTTTTTAAGTTATCTGTGGGGGAAAAAAAATCCCCATTTTCTACTTCTCTTTTCTTTCATAACATTTTTCTTTTTGATCTAGTTATCCCTTTCTTGTTGCACATACAAGAGAATAGAAATTGACCAGATCATGAGAGGAATACCTAATAAGACAGAGATACTTTCATCTTAAAGAAAAATAATGCTATAGATTTCAATGCAAAATTACATATAACCCCAAAATAATATCATTGACATTCAAAATATTCTTAAATTCTTAGGAGCCTGCTATGCCTCTTCTTTTTTCTCTAATGAAATGTATATTGTTTTCTCAATCACTCAAACATTTAAGAGAAAATATGAACTTTTGTCATTGGGGTAATGACCATATTATAATATTATTAACTACTTTATTGCAAATAGTAATACTTTTGCTGATAAAGGCCTGATTAAGTCATGGATAATTAGCTAAAATAAACATATAATGAAGCCATTGATGATTAACCTTATTATCTTTTATGAATTTTCCCCATTGAAAAATGGGCTATAAGCTTTACATGAGTACTTTCAAAGCACTTTGGAAACCATCCTGCTTTCTATTTGGAGAAGTCTTTATTATCTTCGCCATTTGATGATGAACAGAGTACTTTATGCTTTTTTAAAAATATATATATTTTATTGATTTTTTTTTACAGAGAGGAAGGGAGAGAGATAGACAGTTAGAAATATCGATGAGAGAGGAACATCGATCAGCTGCCTCTTGCATACCTCCCTCTGGGGATGTGCCTGCAATCAAGGTACATGCCCTTGACCGGAATCAAACCTGGGACCCTTCAGTCCACAGACCAACGCTCCATCCACTGAGCCAAACCGGTTAGGGCAAATAGATGAAGTATTTTAAAATTGTATCATTTCCATTTTTATCAATTTACTAGAGGCCTGGTGCATGGATTCGTGCACCGGTGGGATCCCTCAGCCTGGCCTATGGGAATCAGACCATAACCAGCTCTCTGACATCCCCTGAGAGGTCCTGGATTACAAGAGGGTGCAGGCCAGGTCAAGGACCCCACCGGTGCACAATCAGGGCCAGGGAGGGACTGTGGGAGGGCTCCAGGGTGTGTCCGGCCTGCCTTGCCCAGTCCCGATCGGCCAGACCCCAGCAGCAAGCTAACCTACCAGTCAGAGCATCTGCCCTCTGGTGGTCAGTGCACATCATAGTGACTGGTCGAATGAACAATCAGATACTTAGCATATTAGGCTTTTATTATATAGGATGTACATTCTATACCAATTTGATCTATACCTGGTGATTTAGAAGAATCAATAAATCATTTGTCACACAAATGAGCTCTTCCTTCCCAACTTATCTATTGAATAAGTGAGTTTTTTATTTATAGGAAAAGTATTTTAACTGAGAAACTTGGGAATTGAGTGAGTTTGATCTGTCAAATCATCTGTTGTCAATACAGTTAAAAGAATAATTGGAAGCTACTCACACATTGATAATTTCTACTTCTTTGTTCTTTGTCCCTTCCAAGTTTCTCTTATTTTGTCCTCTTCCTTTTACCCCACTTGCCTTTCTTTTAAAATCATGAACCCTTAGAGGTGGCTTGCTTTTTTTTTTTTCTTCCTTTTTTTTTTTTTTTTTTCTTCAGCTGTGAGTCAGGCCCCTTGTATTGTCCTTTGATTTTCTAAACCAGTAAATAGAATCATCCAAATCTGAAACTTAGAACAGCTTGAAAGTTTGAAATGTGACCCTTCTCCACCTTTGGGCTCTCATCTACTCCACATTCTGAAACATGAGGTTCTTTCTGTGTTTTTCTTTTTTTTTTTGGTTTCAGATAAATGATTATTTTTTATCAAATTTCCTTATAAAATACAATTTTATAAAATCAACAAAGAGCAGTGTTTTAAATCTGTGCTGAAAGTGAGGGATTGAGCAAAAAAGAAAAAGAAACAACTCAGGGACATGGACAACAGTGTGGTGATGGCAGGGCGGGGGTGTGTGGAAGGGGTGGATGAGGGTATGGGGGATAAATGGTGATGGATGGAGACTTGACTTGGGGTGGTGAACAAACAATACAGTGTACAGATGATGTATTGTAGAATTATGTCTGCTTTTGTTAACCATTGTCACCCCAATAAGTTCCATAAAAAGAAGGAAAAAAATTTCCATGATTCAAAGGTCAGCTCTGCCACTTTCTAGCTGTGTGACTTTAGCAAGATATTAGTTGTGTCTACTGCAATCTTCTCATTATTAAAACTGGAATAATTAGAAAATTATAGTGAGGATTTAATAGAAGTGCTTACATAGGTGCCTTTTTAATTGAAATTGCACAATAAATGTTAATTATCCTCATTATAAAAGTATGTACTACATAATGGGCATGTAGGAACTGTTTGTTGAATGGATGAATGAAGTGGCACTTCTTTTTTTAAAGAGCTTTCTCTTTGAGTTAAAGATATTAGACATTCAAAATGTGTCTTAAAAGCTTATAAAATTCAGGTGATTTATTCTGGCACTTTAGGTAAATAAATTAGATAATATCACATTTTAACATTTATCACAGTGAAATAATAGCTTTCACAAATGGTGACCTTGGGTATAAACATTAGAAATGACTAATTTTTTTTATTGAATTTGAGCAATTTAGTATATATTACTACTATTATATATAGTACTATTTAACATTATTTATATATGTCTTAAAAGGGACCAATGTGGGCAACCCTCTGAAATTCTAGTGCTCACAATACTATATTTATGGATATACATACAAAACTAAAACTATTTAATAACAAATTAAGTCTATTTTTCTCTATCACGATATAGAAATGTTTCCTGTATGCATTCACTTGTTCACATCAAACAAAATGGTCTTGTTCACTAATTAGACTCAATTTAATTTGATTGCACCTTTTCACTATGTAGATTCTATATCATAAAAAATGGGGTTTCATATTGGTTAGCCTTAATTCTTGCACCAAAAAAAGATGGTAATTATTTTGATTTCTTACTTTCCTCCCCATAATTGTGGGAAATACTATACCCTCTAAATTGATGATTTATTATAATGTCCCCAAACTGTTTTTACAGGTAGATGAAGTTTGACTCAAAATAATTATATTGAATTGCAAGGCACTTGTAGAAATAAGTACTTGCTTTTAGATCATATCTAATAATTAAGAATTGCTCATAGCAGCTAGTGAAAGAGGACTGTTGCTAAAAATTACCATTATTCTCAGTATAAAACCCAATAAGCTCTCATAATAGCAAACAGACTACACCCATGAAATCCCCATGCATTTCAAAATCATTTATAAAATATTCAAGTTTCAATACTGTGAGTATTCTTTTTTGTACACTTATTCTGGAATAATTGAAGATCCATTCTCTCTATATATTAATTTAATGGTACCATTCTTAATCAAGAAATATATAGAAAAGAGTACTTGATATTAAGGTGGGATGTGCAGGGGGAAAAACAGGAATATTACTTAAACAGTTCATGTCAGTGCAGCAAGAATTAAAAAAGTAAAATGAAATGTCCTGAGAGGGTATTCGACCCAGGAATATGTCATAAAATCATGGAAGTATACTGAAATTTAATTTTTCCCTGGTTCTTCAAAAATATTTGGGACATCGAACTCCATCATGAATTCAGTATAGTTTATTATGAAACGTTTCAGTCTGTTGTGATTGAAACCTTTAGGAAATATTCAGAATATATTTGTTTTATACTTTAGTCCACTGTGGAGCTATGGTAAAAAAAAAAAAGACTCCTAGATATTTTTAAACCATTGCCATTTTCAAAAGCTCCATGCTTACATTTCTAACAGTTTTCAAAAGAAATATGTAAACTGCTGCTCTCCTGCTGAGGAGTGAAATTAATGATTGGTGGGCTGCATTTCAACAGACCATTTACCTTCTATTGTCATAAATATCAGCTGTCTGACAGGACACTATTAACTAGTCTGCAGGAAACTAATTGCTGAAAAGGCTTACAGGTGCTTTTATAACAAAAGTTATAAAAATGCCGAAAACTGACAGTAAGAGCACACGAACTCTTGACAGCATAGTAAGAAAGTCAACATTTTTCCGCTCCTGAGAGATGGATTGTAGTACCAGTGTCCCTGACAGATCAGTTTACCTTTTAATGCAGAACAAAGAGAGGGTTGTAGGCTGTCAAACACTTCAGCAAGTAAGAAAAATGGTATAACCTTGAGGTTCAGTTGAAAATAATTGTGCCCGTTAGGTAGATTCTGTGGAACACTCAGTTATGTTTTAATTTCTTAGAATTTAGTAGGCATTGACTTCTTATTTGAAAAAGACATTTCATCTGAAATGTTTTCTTTTTTTTGTCAGGGCAATATTGCAAGAGTAGAAACACTATTCAGTTGTCTATAAAAAAGTAGCCATTCTGGATTTGGTAAAATTTAAGTTTTATAACAGTAATTCCTCCCCCCCCCCGCCCCCCCCCCCCCTGCCGACACACACCTTAATTTTCTTTCTCCATAGGATTTTCATTGAATGTGGATTATGAGTTACTCTGTTTTCTGTAGTTGTCTGTGTTGGATATGAATTTGCCTTCTCAGGGTTCATTGCCTTTTCAGTAAGATGGTATTTAAACCATGTAAATTTTCATAAATCAGTTCCTGGAATTTATTATTTTTACTCTTTCCCTTTCATTCTGCTAATGATGCCAACTACTAGATGGAAATAACTATAGAAAATTTAGTCTTCCTCCATTGCCCTCAATGCGGTGAATCTCTATAAAATGAGATTTTCCTGACCTGTCCCAAATAGATCTTCTTTCTTTAGAGCTCATGTGTCCTCTCAACATGACATAATCTCTATCTATTGCATTTATTTGGATTTTTCTTGAATCTTTGATAATTCCTAATTGTGTGCATTGCATTTATTTTATTATTATAATACTTTGCTGTGCTCAACATGCCTCCTTTACATTACACACTCCATTAGACTCATTTCTGATTGGTATTTATATATATCCTTAAAATAAATATATTGCTTATGTATTCATTTTAAACTTCAATGTGTGTGTCTAATTTTTCAGAATTAAATTAAACTTAATATAGGAAGAATATTAGCTTTGACATTATTTCAAATTTGTGTTCTTGATAAATACCATTTAACCTCATTAATTTTTTGAATTCATGGTTTTTACATGATTTTTAAAATCCATATTATGCAGACTTAGGATAAATCAATACTTCTAAAATTTAGAGCAATGTGATTGTATTCCTTATAAAACCCAAATGATTTTTGTATATATGAGAATATGCTGAAATACTCTGTAGATTAGAGCGTTGATTCTTCTCAATGAAGCAAAAAATGAGTTAGTTGTTTGAGAATAGAATTAGTTCATTATCACAATACAGTATGCTGCAATTTCCCATTCCTAATGGAGCACTGAGCTGTTCTTGTTTGGACAAGACTAAATAGTCCTACATTTCTGGAAGTATTATTCAGAAGAAAGTGAAATCTTCAAATTGTAACTTTAAATCCCCTGATGTTATTTTTTGTTCCAAAATCTAAAATAAAACTTTTATGATTTTTTTACATGTCTAGTTTTGTTTTTTTTAAATTCTCACCCAAGGATATGTATCCATTGAGAGAGTGGAAGAGAGAGGGAAAGACAGAGAGAAATACCTATGTGAGAGAAATGCATCGATTGGTTGCCTCCTGCACGTGCCATGACCAGGGCCCTGGCAAGAGAGGAGCCTGCAACAAAGGTACATGCCCTTGACTGGAATTGAATCCGGAACCCTACCATCTGCAGGCCGATGCTCCATCCACTGAGCCAAACCAGTTAGAGCCATGACAACTTTTTTATAGAGTAAAAAATGACTTATTTCCTTATAGACTCTAATAGATAGGCTACAAAATCAGTTACATTATATAAAAACATAATTAACTCTTGTTTGAAGACCTATTTTATCTTCATATTTAAGGTTTGGGGTTCTTTCTGGATCGTACCAACTTGAATCTCATACATTGTGCGCTTGGGTGATTATCAGCTAATTGGTTGGTCAAGATAATATGGTATGAGGGACTATGATTAACTAATAATATATTTTTAAAATATTTAACATGATGAGAATTACCCAAAGTTTGTTAAAAGATTCTAACTTTTAATTGCAAGATTCAGCTCAATTAGTGTAAAAATTGTATTTAAAGGAAAAATATAATAATTAAAAAATCTAAGAAAAATATTAAATAATTATTTCATATAATTCAAATAGTTTAGCATTTCTATGAAACATTACAAAATATAGAAAAAAGTATGTCAGATATTTACATTTTTTAATAATCACAAATCACAAGCTATGTAGCAACGAAGAGAATATATATCAATTATTACTGGCACTGTAGATACCAACTGTAAATGCCTTCCTGCAGTTTAATTTTTCTATTATAATTTTATATACTATTCTCTTGAGAAGTTAATGTAGAGTGATTATTATATGAAGATTTTACATATTTATAATTTTATTTAAAAAATTACCCAACATTTAAAGCTTTCTAAAAAATTTAAGAGAATATACCATTGAAATTTATGAACATTTGCCCTGATATAATGGAAACAGAATGCCTACTTGCTCCAGCCTTGCCTACTAGCATATGGTCTTGGGCAAGTTCCTTTATCTTTCTCTAACTCTCTTTTTTCTTTTATTAAAGGAAGACATGTAATAAATAATATATAAATAAGAATCTTAGAGCAGTACTGTAAAATAGACTGTCCTGTGTTGATGGAGATGTTCGGTATTTTGTGCTACTTAATATGGTAGTCACTAAGAGGCATGGGGCTCCTGAAATATCAAAATCACTGAAAACTAATTTTTAATTTTAATAATTTAAATAGCCACATGGGACTAGTGATTACCATATTGGAAATCTCAGACATGAAGAGTTATTTCTTATAAGTGAAATTATATACGGTCGTGCTTAAAATAATGTCCAACACATATTATAATAATTATAACAATAATCATGGCCCATTTAATGTTAAACATATGTGCAACAGACATTATTTCTTTTAATAAAACAATCATGTGAAGTAGCTACCACTTTTCAGTTGAGAAAAGCAAAGTTCACTTGAGTTAAATAACTTCTCTCAGGTTATAAAGGACTGAGGGTTCATACCAAGGATTGATGGCTGATGTGAACCCTATTCATGCTAGCTCCCGTGGTTTTGCTGACAAATTTTATCTTTGTCTATATTTATATTCAAGCTCAATGAACATATTTACATTTTAAAACTTTTGTCTTTAACCGTGTTTATATTGGCATATTTTCTGGTTTAGTAGCTGTTCTTTCCAAAATGCCTGAGTGGATATTTTATCCTTACTAAGCTTCTTCCAGGAAAAGGGGCTTCGGGGGACATCTATAATACTTTCAACAATAAAGATAAATTAAAAAAATATTTTCATGACTTTTTACTTCAATTATATATTTTTAAAATGTCCTAGTTGATACCTGCCTTTATTAAATAGTTGGAAAATAAATTCAGGGACAAAGAATTGATGATTGTAGATACAACTTTACATTTTGCTTCTTCTATGCGTTTTTGACGCACTGTAATTTATTTGAATTGAACTACGTGGAAAGTAGAATATTCTTAAGCTTTTGTTAATAACTATTACCTGTCACGTTCTGAAAGAAAATCACCCGAGAGTTGCTTCATATCTTAGAAATGTCTCAAGGGTTATTTACTTGGTTCAAGATAGAATAGTAGCCTGGGAAGGAGAGAGGTCCCCTGTGAATAACAGCACATCCTCACAAAACTCTGCTGTACATCAGAATGAAAACAGGATGCGTGATGGCTTGTTGCTGGTGATGACACCCACTGCATTTCTTACAAATGTGTGTGTGCAATCTCATTTGTTGGTCATTTTTGATATTTTGTTTTAACATATTTCACAATTATCAAAAAGCTTTCTTTAAACAACTGTGTTTAAAACCATGGCAGAGACCATTCTTGGGGGTGTTGTCATGATGAGAGCTCTATATCTCTGCGAACTGATGCTGAAGATATTTCTATTTCTATGTTTATAAAAGCAAAACCAAAAATATATTATACAGTAGGGTTAAAAAATAAGATAAGCTTCAATTTAATGTGTTTCTTTATCCTCCTTTGCCTATACCTATTTATTTTCAGCCCCAAATATCTATGTTAGCATTAGGATGCAAAATACTGTAAGGATATAGTGATTTTACACTTAACTATAGAGCACCCCCAAATATTTGCCTTTTAGAATTAATACTGGAAAGAATAGAAAAGACCTTTGGATTCTTAAGTATCATCAGAATATAAGTATCCAATGACTTGTGCATGTGACTTATTGCAAAATCTGTTACTTTCATGGAACTTTTCCAGTGCAGTGGAATTGATGTGACATAAAAGAACGCCGGCAGAATTATAGAGGCCCCTGGATTTGGAGAAATAGAGGAAACAAACAAGACAAAACATATATATGTTGTTTTTCAAGATGGTTACATTAGGGAAATGTTTCTGCAAGTGTGCTTTTCAGAATTCTAGATCAGTAGTATGTGCATTGACGTTGCATAAAAAGGGGGTTAAAAAACCCATCTATTAAACAGCTACTTATTATTCAATTTTAAAAAATCTTCACTATGTGAAAGTGCTTGGGAAGTGCCCAGGAAAAGAGATATGTTATGTGTCCCAGACATGAATACCAAAAATATCCCCTCCCATTTTTTTCCTAAATCAAAGTATAGTATTATTAAAAGTTTAGAATTTTATAAGTATATATTGGCCAAGGACCTTTCCAAAATAGTTTTTTCCCAAGTTTTATTTTATTCCTTTGCATGTTTCCAATTGACCAAAAAAAAAAAAAAAAAAATCTAAAATTTTTTAGGTTTTTATTTGCCGCACATTTAAACTCTCCATCTCCCTAGGTCATGATATGACATGGTACTTAACATTTATCAACTATGGAAAAATCTAACCTACCAGTCTTTGTAATTTTGGATTCCCCCCCCCCCCCCCATTTTCAACCTCCATCACTCTTTGATTCAATGTTTCATTTCATATGTTATTAAAGCAGAACTTGAACAAAGCCACAAACAGATTTCAAAGGAGAGGTTTTGTGAATTATATTCTCTGTACCACCACTAACCTCCCAGACCAATGCAGTGACAAATTTTGTGAATAATGCTTGTGATAGAAATCCTGCATTTACTCTACAAACCTCAGATTAAGTTATAGCACAACATTTTTAATGAACACTTGGAGTAGAAAATCAGTGTCTGGCCAAGTTCCAGTTCAAGTAATTATATTCTCCTTTCCTAAATCTTACCCTGTAATTTTCATTCTTGAATTGTAGAATAGTCTTAACAGTTGTGATCATTTAAGTCTGTGTTACAATTTAAGATCTTTAGATGGTTTGGATGAGAAGCTTATGCTGCTATAAATGCTTAAAATAGTATTGGCTAAGTTAGTCATCCTTTAAGGCATATTTCTCAGTACCTTTAAATGGAATAGGGAAATTATGCAGCATTTTATTTTCCAGGTTCTTTGCTTTCATTATGTTTTTACTTTTAAGTAGATACTGTATTTTACTGTACTTATAATTGAAAGAACTTCCATGTCTCATAGTTTTTCTCTGCCAAGTTGCTGTTGCTAGCTTTCTCAGATACATGAATTATAAAAAGGAGGCTAAAGCACTGTGTGATTAGCAATACCAGTCTGGCATGCTTCTGTGCATGGTGCAGACAAGGTTGCACACGAGGATATAAAGGTTCAGATACTTCTTCAGTTATTATATAAACTAGAGGCCCGGTGCATTAATTCGTGCACAGATAGGGCATGGCCAGGGGCAATCAGGGGAGGGGCTGGGGTGATTGGCCAGCCAGCCTGCCCTCTGGTGGAACTCCTGGTCAAACTCCAGGTTGAGGGGACATTTTGCATATTAGCCTTTTATTATATAGGACTAGAGGCCTGGTGCATGAAAATTCATGCACTGGAATGGGGGTCCCTCAGCCCGACCTGCCCCCTCTCACAGTCCAGGAGCCCTCAGAGGCAGGAGGTGACCCGGCAATCAGGGGAAGGCAACGCCCCAATCACACTTCTGCTGCTGCCACTGCCGGCAGCGCAAGCCTCGGCCAGCCCTGGTTACCTGAGCCTTGGGCGGCCCTGGACGGCTGGGCAGCCACCATCAAGGCTTCCCTGAACCTCGGGCCGGCCCTGGGCGGCTGGGGGGCTGAGGGGACTGGGGGACTCTGGAGGCAGGTGTGTGAGTAGCTGGATCCACCTGGGGACAGGCCTGGCCATGCCATGTGCCTGCTGCCTTAGCGGGGCTGAGGAGACTGGGCGCCGCCATCTTTTGGCTGTGGGTGTCACCATCTTTGAGGGCGTGGCAGTCAATTAGCATATTCCCGCCTTATTGGCTGTGGGCGCCGTCATCTTTGTGGCAGCATGAAGGTCATTTAGCATATTCCCTCTTTATTAGATAGGATGGGAGAAGGTTTAGAAAAAAAGAGTGATAAGTTACTAACTTAGTGTGTTTTTATGAATTGAGTTAGAAATGGGACAGGATCATTGTAATTGCCCCTGATTCTCATTGATCATATCTCTCTACCCACACTGCCCAATATGGAGGCTATGGAGAATTTGAAATGTGGCTAGTACAGATTGCGATTATAGTGTAGAATAAAATAGAAAGTGTACTTTGAAGGCTTGGTGTTAAAATTAATGTAAAATATGTCAATTTTCATATTGTTATTTCAAATATATTAAGTAAAATATATTACTAAAATTCATTTTACCTGGTGTTTTATTTTTTATATGTGGCTAGTAGAAAATTTAAAATTGCATATGTGGTTCATGTAATATTTCTATTAGTCAAGGATATTCTTCATCTTCCCAATATTCCAATCAATAATTTTCTCCCTGACATTTTAATTTTCTTGATGCTTTCAGAAGATGTTTTTATATTTGTGTGCTAATAAAGTCCCCACTTAATACCTGCTGCCCAATTATTTTAAAATCAGCCTGTGAAATTGATGAAACTCAAGTGAATTACAGTTTTTTAGGAGTTTTGGATTTCTGTGAGTTCACAGTTTTGGGTTTTTACTTGCTTTATACGACAGTTTTTATGTGTTTTATTTCCTTTCAAGCTTTTGTTACAACTTCATTGAAAACACTTGGGAATATTGCTTTGTTTCATTTTCTGCTTTTTAAAGGACTAGACACATGATGAAATTGTGGAATAAATTACATAATATTACCAAGCATACCATGTAATTTCCTGTTATGAGGGCAATAGACACTTATATGGATGGATGACTTAACACAGGTATTAGGTTAAAATAATTTCAAGGCAAAACTTTAGGATAATTGAATACTGTTTTTTTCTGCCAATATCACAAATATGAGGCACAAAGAAAGCAGTAGAGATTGGAAAGCACAACATTATTGCCTCTACTTTGCTGGATGCTAGTAATTTCATGGAAGGTTCCTGCGATTGGATTTTAGAGCTGCTGTTCTGCGACATTTGTTTCTCAATCATCGACTCCAATAAAAAAGAGTGTTCTGCAGTGATGTCCTCAAAAGCTGTAATAGTTTTGGAACACGAAGATTGACTTATTAGAATGACATAGAGATGATAGAAATTTTAAAGTTTTGTTGAATCCCAAGTAATCGTGCGCAGGGGGTATTTTTGAAGCGGGCATGGCAGGATTCTAGTAAAAATGAATGTTTGAACAAACTTTTTCTTTTCTGATTCTATTGAAGTAATTTGTTTCTTTTGCTCACTTATTTAAATATAGATAGCTGCATAAAAACTAAGTAATCAAATAATGTTTTAGCATGGCACACAGCTCTTATTTTTTCTCTCTCCTAACTCTCTCATATTGGAACAATATCTGCATACTCATCTCACATATATGATTTCTGCTGGGGCTTTTGTGTGTTCATAAGACCCTGGTCCTGATCATAGGATAGGCACCTGACCCAACGGAACACTCAAACATTTTCCTGGGAATTGTGGACATGAAGCCAGAGAATGGAGTGGTGGTCTTTCTCTAGTGCAGGTGTTCAGAAACATTTTTGTTTTATTTTGTTTTGTTTTGTCACAAGGATCACTTTGGGAAGTCAATGGACCCTTCTCAAAATAATGTTTTCAAATGCATATAATAAACTACTTGGGATTATAAAGAAAACAAGCTGCATTGAAGTAACAGTTATCAAGGTGTAAAAGAAAATTCCAAATTTGATATATGATCATATATGACTTTTGACAGAGAAAACAACAACTGGCATCAGGGGGATTGGGGCAGAAAATGAGAATGAAATAGGTAGGCAGAGAAAGCAGAGATGAACAAGGGAGAGTCAGAGTTCTGACAGTGATTAAAACACTGGTTCTAGATTTTCCCTGAAACACAGCCTATTGCTGTTGTTTGTTTTTCACCCACCTAAATTGTTTCTGTTAGTTGATGACTGTTTAAGCTCCTTTTTGTGCTTTGATACTTAGTGTCATTTGAATGCTAAAGCTGTACAAACTGTGTTATATTATAGACATGAAACACATTATGGAAAATACTGCTAAATTTTAGAATCTCAAAGTCAGAGATCATACTATGCTGCCTGGCACTTAATCTTTGTAAGGCGCGAGAATACACTGCTGTCCGGCAGAACTTGCTCCAGTGGTGGAATTATTTCTGCAAGACAGTAGCCACTAGCAGTGTGGGCTTATTGAGCACTGGGAACGTGACTAACGTGGCCAAGGCACTGAATTTTAAAAGATTTTATTTTAATTAATTTGAATTTGACTTCAAATAGTTACATATGGGACAGCAGAGGCTATAAAGCAATCCTCTTTGATTTATATATTCTAACAATTTCCTCAACAAGAATGTCTCAGATTGGTGCTCAGAAAGTAGCTCTGGTTAATGTCCCATGGGCAATCTATTTATTTCTTTTTTTTAAAAATCCTCAACAAGGATATGTTTATTGATTTTAGAGAGATAAAGGAAGGGGGAGAGAGACAGAGAAAGAGAGATGGGGAAACAGTGATGTAAGAGAGAAACATCAATTGGTTGCCTCCCTTACATGCCCCAACAGGAGATCAAACCTTTAAGCTAGGTATGTGCCCTGACCATAGTCTGTTGGTGTATGGGATGATGCGCCAACCAACCAAGCTACGCAGCTGGAGCTATTCTGACCTTTTTAGGGCTTTACTAAGTGAGTAATAGGAAGACAGCCTCATGTAATGGAAATACCCTGGGCTTAGAAGTCAGACAGGTGATCTTGCCATTCAATCTAAACCTGGTCACACACTAACTGTCTATGCCAGTTAGTAACCTTAGGGGAACTTATCAAACCTAACTGAACCTCAGTTTCATCATCTGTATATTGGGTATAATAATATCCCTCTCATAGTGTTATTATAGGAATAAAAGTAAATATATTGAAAATAAAGTTAAATACATTTAAAGAGCTTACCATAGTGTCTAACATGGTTGTTAACCAGTAAATGTTTGATATTAGAATTTTTTTTTTAGTTTGGATAATTGTTAAAATATTCAGATAGAGGATTTCACTTTAGTTTATACTAGAGAAATGCTAAGCAGTAAAACTTTCTACCTTTAGTAGAAGATTCAATTTTTTGTCTCAAAATATTTGGAACATATTTTGAAAATCATACCTTGGTCAACATATCAAGGTAGATATTTGAATAGGATTATGTATTTTCGAAGCATGTGATATTTCATTTTTTGTTGAATTTTTTTTACATTAAAAAAAAAACAAGATGTATTCTCTCAAAGTAAAAAAAAAAATTCAGCTATCCACAATTGCTCATAATTATATTCTATTTGAACTTAAGTGCCTGGTGATTATTAAAGGAGTTTGAATTTAAGTTTATTCCAAGTTTAGATGTTTTTAAAGTGCTCAAGTGATGCTTTTATCACACAGATTTATTAGATGTCTGTTACTGAACTGTCACAGAATTAAGCCTGTAATGATTCTATTCAACCGTCCTCATTACACTCTCCATATCCAGTAAATTGAGCTTTCCACAGTCCATTCTTATTTGTGTAAAATGTCAGCATTGGCCATTTTCTCCTACATGTTACTACCCTTTATCTGTTTGGTACTCTTTATCAGTAATCTGAACTATATACATTGAAATGAATATATCTAGCAACTGCTCCACAAATGAGTTTTTAAACATTGATATTAACAGTATATTTTAGCTTGATATCTTAAGCCTTAAATAATGGCTACTTTAGGATTCACAGTGCTATATTTTACAATGATGCAAGATATTTATATTCTTATATAAAACTAGAGGCCCAGTGCACAAAATTCGTGAATGGGGGGTGTCTCTCAGCTCGGCCTGCACCCTCTCCAATCTGGGCCCTCTCACAATCCTGGACTGCTGGCTTCTAACTGCTTGCCTGCCTGCCTGCCTGATTGCCCCCTAACCGCTCCCCTGCCAGCCTGATTGATGCCTAACTGCTCTCCTGCCAGCCTGATTGCCCCCAACTGCCCTCCCTTGCTGGCC
This sequence comes from Cnephaeus nilssonii, assembly GCF_951640355.1. Taxonomy (NCBI): domain Eukaryota; kingdom Metazoa; phylum Chordata; class Mammalia; order Chiroptera; family Vespertilionidae; genus Cnephaeus; species Cnephaeus nilssonii. The sequence goes on from NC_137076.1 coordinate 42,259,817, forward strand.
CGATCACCCCCAACTGCCCTCCCCTGCTGGCCCAATTGCCCACAACTGCCCTTCCCTGTCAGCCTGATCACCCCTAACTGCGCTCCCCTGCTGGCCTGGTCACCCCCAACTGCCCACCCCTGCCGGCCTGATGGCCCCCAACTGCCCTCCCTTGCTGGCCTGATCGCCCACAACTGCCTTTCCCTGCTGGCCATCTTGTGGTGGCCATCTTGTGGCAGCCATCTTGTGTTGGCCATCTTGTGATGACATCGCATGTAACGCCACCTAGGCTTTTATTACATAGGATACTTAATCACACTTTTTAAGATTGTATGGTTCCTTTTTATTGAGTTTTTCTTGGGGGGTCCATGTGTTATATCATAATTCTAAGTAAATTTTTTAGAAACTAAATATTGTGTTTTCTATGCAAAATATATTTGTTAATAGGACCCCTCTCTAGAATCAAAGCTGAATGCCATTCTGCTACTATTTTTAAATTAGGTCATTAGCTGTGAAAGCTTACTTAGCCCAGCACAGCACAGCTGCTGACTATGACAGTATTTTCACGGTCAGAGGCAAGCTATATAAAGCTGATTTCACTCTCTTTAATTTCCTCTCATATTTTTCTCTTGATTTCTCTATGATAGAGAAATTCCAGTTTATTTCATGTGGGTGTGGTCTGCACATTGAGATTTAAAACTGTCTCCAGATGATTCCAAGGTGCAGCACAGTTTTAGAACGACCATAGTAGGCACCCTACTCTAGTAGAGCGTGCTTTATCAAATGATGGGTTTTAATAGCATCCCCTTCATTTGTTTCATTTCAAGAAGTAATTTGAGACAATCAGTTCTCTTGATTTCTTTTTTTAACTTTCATCAAAATACTCTTAGAATAAATGACACATTTATTGCCTTAATGATTTGGGCATCTTTGTTGGTGACACTCTGGTTTACTTTTTTTTTTTTTTTTTTGACACAATGGCTATACCAGCATTGATCACAGGTATAAACTGACCATCGTTAAGACCACATGTGGCAAACCCACCTCTGGAAATAGTCAACACTTACACTCTGACACAACCAGATGACCTCTTGGCAGCCTCACTCTCTCACGTGAAGGAACAAACATTACATCTTTATTTCCTTAACCATATAAAATAGTCTCCCCTCTGTACGCATGCAAGGCTATACTGATTTGTCACTACTCCAAAGTGTATGGTTTTCCTATTTCCTACTATCTCTGCCCACTTATCTTTTCCACTACTGTTAAAGCTGCTTTGTCCCTCTCAGACAGTTTAGCCTTCTGCTCTGTATCACACCCAGTGTGTCCTCTTTCAGGATATCTCTTCCTCAAATCTCTTCTAAATTTAGCCTCTCCTCTCTACCTCTCTCTTAGTTGCACATAAACTTTCCTTTGAAATCTATGTCTCTTTCTTCTTTGTCACCTAAATACCATCTATTCTCTCAACAATTTTTCTGCCATACTTTTCTAATACTTGAACTATGCTCATTTGTACATTAAAAAAATCATTTTTTTCTCTGGCTTCTTCATAGCCTATGAACTGGCATTCAAACTAACCACTCTTTCAACATTTCTCTCTAAAAATCCTATATAATAAAAGGGTAATATGCAAATTGACCCTAATGGTGGAGAGATCAGAAGGACCGCTGGACCAGTCACTATGAGGCACACTGACCACCTCTCATTTCCTTTCCCCAGCCAGCAGGCTCTGATTGCCTGATGGTGAATGGGGAACTGGGGGTGGGTGGTGGGGGACGTGGGCAGTGCCAGGCCAAGGCCCCTGCCCTGCCAGTTGCCCCACACACAGAGGGCGACCCCTGGGAGAGGTGGGGCCAGCGAGCGGGCGGGAACAGCTGACCTCTTGGTCCCTTCCCTCAGCCATCAGACACTGATCACCCGATGGCTGAACCGGGGGTGGGTGGCGGCAGGGGGAAGATGGCCCTGATCACAGGCCAGGCCTAGGGACTGTCCCTGCACATGAATTTCATGCACTGGGCCTCTAGCTTTTAATAAAGTTCTTATTGCCAAATTCAAGGATGTAGTTTCAGGGCTCAAAATGCTCTAGGAAGACAGAATAAAAGCCTTTATTCCATTCATGCATCACTTTGAACAATTATAGAATATCTACTTCCCAGATGACTCTTTGAGAGATAAAATCAGTAATAATTAAGAGAATAAATTAGCTCATGTTTATTGACAGTGATTACCTACTAGATGCTTTTCCAGATCATCCCATTTAATTCCCATGGCAGCCCAGGCACAGCACAAGTAAGTGGTCAAACTCAAATTCAAACTCAGGTCTTTCTGACTGCAGAACTCATGCTTTTGCATATCTGTATATAACTGTGGAATATTCCCTTCAATTATGAAGTTAAAAAATCACTTTCTTTTACAGAGATGATTATCCATCTATAATCTTCATTTGAATGACAAAAGAGGTAGCTGTTGGTATAGTAATAGCTAAATGGGATTGGTGAAAGTCAGGTTATGTTGTGTCATAAGACTTAAACTACTGTGCTTCATTTGTAAATTCTGACAGTCATTCTGTCTCTGAAGGACCAGGTAATGACAGAAGATTCCTTTAGAAAAGGGTTTTTCACTCTCCTATTGACATACTTGGTCAAATAATTCATTGGTGTGGGGAGCTGCGTGGTGCATTTTAGGATATTTAGCAATACCCCTGGTCTGTACTCATATGTTAGTAGCTTCTTCTAACCCCCAAATTGTGACAATCAAAAATGTCTCCAGATATTGCCAAGCATCCAGCTAGGGCAAAATCACTGTTTAAGAACCACTGCACTGCCACTGAGAGTGAATAAATAGGGAAATTAGGCGTTTACCTCCAACATTCCACTGCCGCTGCTATTTCCAAGATCTCCCTGACCTGCATGTTGCAGGGGTCATCTTTTGGATCTCAATATATTGACCTATCTGCAGCATTTGTCAGTTGATCTTTCTAACTAAAATACCTCCTTCACTTGGCTTCCAGGAAACCACACTCTTGACTGTCCGCAGTCCTCACTGGCACCTCTATCTCAGGTTGTTTTCCGGTTCCTTCTGGTTGTTTTAGTCATTAAACATTGACATAACACACAGCCTCATTCCTGACAGCTCTTCTTTCTTCACACATTTCCTTGGTGATCTTATCCAGTCCTGTGACTTTAAAAAACATTTATATGAACCCCCCATTCATTTTCAGATCTTACTATTAAGTCTCATATGTCTAACAGCTTGATGATTCCTCCAGTTGATTATGTAACAGGCATCACAAAAGTAATATGTAAATTACAATCCTGTTTTTGACATAATCAGATAAAACAAACCAACAAACAAACTTGAAATCATCCTTGACTCGTCTTTTTAACAACATACAGCCAATCTATCAATAAATCATGTTGGCTGCACCTTCAAATAAAGTCAAAATTCATCAATTTCTCCACAACTCCACGGTGACCACCCTGGCTATATTATTTATCACCAGGATTAATTCAATATCTCACAATTTAATGCCATGAAACCTCTCAACAGCAGTTTGAGGGGTCTTTGTATGCATTATATGAGCTCTTATCATAGCTTTGCTTAAAACCCTCCAGTGGTTCCCTCCCTCATTGAGAGTCTTCACTATAATTGATCACTCCTTACACCCTCTGGCTCCTGGTTAACTCTCTGATCTCTTCTCTCTTCAACCTGGCTTTGTCACTCCTCCAGCTTCCTGTTCTAAAACATGTCAGACACTGCTGCCATATCAGGTTCTTGTTTGTTTCTTTCCCTAGGATTATTTTTCTCTAGATATTTGCATGGCTCTCTCCCTCACATTCCTTTCCTGACCACCCTATTTAATATGATAATCTCCCACTTTCCATACTTTCTTTTTTTTCAAAATCATTTATCACCTACCACCATGTGACACTTGTACTAATATTCTCCTTTGCCTACTTTCATATCTTATGCTCCCTTGTTATACCCAAGACCTAGAGGGACTTCTGGATTAGTCCTCTAAGTTTCCTATCTTCTCTTTCCTGTTTTTCTCTCTTTTTCTTTTTGATCCACTTTCTGGGTGATTTAAAGATGCATAATTTAATGGAGAATTATTTTTGCATTACCTTATAATGTAAAGGGTATTTTTAGTCTAGTTGGGTAGTTATTTCTATTAAAGCACAAAGATAATGGTTAGGTCACTCTTTTACAGCTTATTAATAAGATAAAGTAGAGACAGTAGACTGTTCCTTACAGTTGTCTAGGCTTCTAAATTGAGGCTCTTGTAAGATATAACTGAGAGAAGAGAAAGAGTGAGAAACAGGAAAGAAAGAAGGCTCAACACAAAAATGTGAAGCAAGGAAGTGGCAAGTAATTTTCTGAGGAGGGAATACTCTGACTCACTAGCTTTTAAGAAATTTTATCTTCCAGCTGCATTATGCAGCCAAGGGCAGATGGACAAGAGCTTCCAACGTGGACCATTGGAACAGCCGTGCTCTGGAAAACACAGTCACAGGATTAGCAGCAGGTTTTAAGACCCTCTTTGCTTACTACATTCCAAGGCTGGACCAAACTTTGGTTTGGGAGAAGGACCCTGATTTAGGACTGTATTGTGATGAGACATCAGGATACAATAATGACATACTGTGGTAAAGCCTTCTGCTCTAGTTGTATCCTGTCAGGTCAGCATGTTTGGTCAAAGTGGATGCTAGCACATCTCATGGCAAAATCAGGAAGCCGAGGTCCAGCCTTTGTGTTATGACCAGACATTTCATATAAATAGGAGATTTGCCACATGGGTATTTTGGTGTGTGAAAGTACTCACTTCTCTCCTGGTGGAATAGCAGCTGAGCTCTAATGGTGTTAGTTGAACAAGATTTATCACCTGAAGCAATGGCCTATATTATGAGCCCTAAACCTTTAGATTCTGTTGTTGCAGTAATAGAAAAAAGCAAAGGAATTTTGATCTGAACAAAAATTGAGGCAATATAATGCACTAGAAGCCCGATGCACGAAGATTCGTGCTAGAATGGGCTTTCCTTTCCCTGGCTGCCGGCACCGCCTTTCCACTCAGTCCCAGCCCCTTTCTGCTCTGGCCCCACCTTCCCATGCTGCCCAGAGGCCCTGAGTGACCGGGGGGTGGGGCAGAACGCCTGCATTGTCACCATGGCGATGACACAAGCGTCCCACCCCATCACTCGGCGCCTGTGTATGCAAATCAACCGCCATCTTTGTTGGGTTAATTTGCATATCACTCCTGATTGGCTGGTGGCGTAGCAGAGGTATGGTCAATTTACATGTTTGTCTATTATTAGGTAAGATAACTTACTAATGTAAAAGGGGATCAGGTTATTTCAAGTAAGTAAAATCAACCTATATAATGATTATGGTTACTTAATATTTCTTAATTTTGTATTTTTTAATTTAGTGTAAGAACTTGTAACCTATGTATTGCCAATACATTGAGGTGTTGCCAGTTCTGTCAGTTACCTATTTTAGCTATATAGTAGCTAAATGTATTTAAAATTAGTAGTTAAATGTATTTATTTGAAGAAGAAGAATATTTAACTTGGTATAGATTATTTTAAGTGCAGGCAAGCTATGATCATCGTAAGACTGATTAGGTATTAATGACATTAAGATAAATATGTATCACATTTTATAGTAAAATTGATCTTTCAGGATATTTATACCTGTCACCAACAAAATGTTCAGGAAGATTTATTGTCGTAAATGCATTTGTTGCAGCAGATACACCCATTTAATATGATCCAGGGTGCTTCGTGCTGCAACAACTGAAAATAAAACTCAAGTTTAAAGAAAATTGATTCAACATTTCATATAAAGAAATTAAAGGAAAATTGCCTCCATCTGATTAATTTAGCTATTAATTGAGTGACTGAGCACCGAGATTGTTTCTACCTCTGTATTCTGCCATTCTCTGTGTCAGTAGTGCCAGACTTGAGTGCAAACAAGTATCAGACTCGTATATGACAATGTCCAGGGGAGTAGGAGGGTCTAATTACTTCTATACCTTTTGGTAACAGAGAGAAAATTGTCCCAGAAAATACTAGCACTGAATTGGATCACATAGCCACAATTGGGTCACATGGTTTTCCATAAAATAAAAATTGTCTATGCTAATGTAATGATCATGACTAACTTAAAATAAGTATCTGAAATATGAAGGATATAAGCAATAATGGAGATGTTATTTAAATTGCCTTTTAAAATTTAATGGAAATGATTCTGTACAATTAAATTTTATGGAATTACTTAAAGTCTCCCAAATAAAATGCTTGTGAGAATGAGTCATTGCTGATTGCCTTAAAACCTTTAATTTGATCATTTTACTTTGAAAATCCTGATGACCATAGCTCCAATTTTACATTTAAAGAGAAATAAAAGCAATTTTATATATTAGAATTATATCAAGAAATTGACAATTGACAATTGTGTCTGCTCTATTGGTTCAAATGTCTCTATTCCATATAAATGTAGAGTGGCAATAATTTCAAACCTATAATTTTCCTAGAATTACTTTCTGTGCTTTTCACCAGAAATATTCACAGAAATTTAAGCCATATTTAGAAAAACACTTAAAATGTACCTTTTTCTTTCAGTGTGTTTCACTTATACACATGTATCAGTGGAGTGAATAACATTCATTGATGGACAAATAAATTATTTCGTAAGTATCTTTTGAAAAATTGCTTACTAAAATAATGTCTTTAGATTTACACACTCAGCTTTTCATCTGATTTCTTTTTTTTTTAAAAATCTTTATTATTCAGATTACAATTGTTTCTCCTTTTTCCCCCCCATATCTCCCCACCACCCAGTTCCCCCTCCCCCTCTGCCCTTACCTCCCCCCCGCTGTACTTATCCATAGGTGTATGATTTTTGTCCACTCTCTTCCTGTACTCCCCACACAGACACCCCTTTACCCCTGAGAATTATCAATCCACTCCCATTCTATGCCTCTGATTCTATTATGTTCACCAGTTTATTCTGTTCCTCAGATTTTTAATTCTCTTGACTTTTAGATTCACTTGTTGATAGATATGTATTTGTTGTTCATAATTTTTATCTTTCTTCTTCTTTTTCCTCTTTTTAAAGAATAGCTTTCAGCATTTCATATAATACTGGTTTGGTGGTGATGAACTCCTTTAGCTTTTTCTTATCTGTGAAGCTCTTTATCTGCCCTTCAATTCTGAATGATAACTTTGCTGGGTAGAGTAGTCTTGGTTGTAGGTTCCTGCTGTTCATCACTTTGAATATTTCTTGCCACTCCCGTCTGGCCTGCATAGTTTCTGTTGAGAAATTAGCTGATAATCGTATGGGTGCTCCCTTGTAGGTAACTAATTGTTTTTCTCTTGCTGCTTGTAAGATTCTCTTTTTGCCTTTTGCCCTTGGCATTTTAATTATGATGTGTCTTGGTGTGGTACTCTTTGGATTCCTTTTGTTTGGGGTTCTGTGTGCTTCCTGGACTTGTAAGTCTATTTCTTTTACCAGGTAGGGGAAGTTTTCATTCATTATTTCTTCAAATAGGTTTTCAGCATCTTGCTCTCTCTCTTCTTCTGGTACCCCCATCATTCTGATGTTGGTTCGCTTGAAGTTGTCCCAGAGGCTTCTTATACTATCTTCAACTTTCTGAATTCTCTTCTCTTCTTGCTTCTCTGGAGGAGTGTCCTTGGCCTCTTTGTATTCCAAATCTTTGAGTTGATTCTTGCGATCCTCTAGTCTGCTGTTGGGTCTCTGTGTAATATTTTTTTTATTACAGTCAGTGTATGTTTAATTTCTAGTTGGTCCTTTTTCATATCCTCAAGGGTCTCATTAAATTTATCAGCCTTTTCCATGAAATTCTTGAAAAACCTTATAACCGTGGTTTTGAACTCTATGTCCAGTCGCTTGTTCTCCCCCATTTCTTTGGTTTGTGATCTGTTTTCTTACCTCCTCATTTTCGCTGCTTCCCTGAGTTAGTAGGGTAGCTTTGTGTACTAGGTGTCCTATTGGTTCAATGGGTCAGCCTCCCAGTTACCTGAGGTGAACACTCTTGGTGTACCCTTGCGTACTGTGTGTCCCCCAGCAGGAGCTACAGCAAGGACTAGTTTTCTCCTCCTTTGCTTGGGTGGTTTTGGAGCAGTCTGACTGGAGCTGCAGTTTATTTTCTCATCTGATTTCTTACATGGTTCTAAACGGGTCATCGGAAAACTGAAGCTATTATATGGGCTAACAAATGAAGCATGGGTTTAGAATTTAAGGACTTTTCCTGGAATCCCTTACCAAAAAGAACTTAGTAGTAAAGTCTTTTAAAAAGTGATCCTATTAAGTGACATTTTGCACCAATCTTGCTCTTCAGCCAATTTTTTCAGAGTACAGTGTTTAACATTTTTGTTGTTAACAATTTAATGAAGTAATCCAATTATAAGTAATATTAATTGATCATGAATCTGCATTAATTTTCTCCAGTCCTATTATTTTGTTTTACTTGTTTCTCCTTAAATGACTTATTTCTATAAATGTTTGGAAGAGAAAATACCTGAGATGATTTTTTTCTCCTAGTATGTTCCCTCTTCTCCAATTCTGTATTTGTTGTTTTCTTTCTCTTTCTTTTCTTTTTTTTTCCTTTTTTTTTTTTTTTTTTTTTGGAGAAGCAGTAACATTTCCAGGAGTGTCTTACCCGTGTAAACATACTTTTTTCTTAAGGCAATTCTGTATTATTGGTGGAGGTGCAGCAAGAAGCAAAGACTCATTCTTCTTCTTTCTGCCAACCTTATACTTTCATGATATGATCCTATTTGTGTTATTATTTACTGGATGTACAACACTTTTTCTCCCTAGACTCTTATGATCTTGGAAAATACAGAGTAACCCTGGGTTATGGCAATGTAAGCAGTTCCTTTCTTCTTCTACAGAAATAATGTTATTAAATACAGAGCCTACAAGAGAGATGAATGAAATCTTTAATATAACTACAGTTTTTCAGTCATCTCCAAAAGTCTTTGTATACATCTCTCTCAAAGACAAAATATACCTACAATTAATTTTTACTCTTTGTATAAACAACTAGAGGCCTGGTGCACAAATTTGCACACCGGAGGGGTCCCTCGGCCTGGCCTGCGGGATCAGGCTGAAACCGGCTCTCTGACATCCCTTGAAGTGTTCCAAATTGTGAGAGGGCACAGGCCAGGCTGGGGGACCCCACTGGTACACTTTCGGGGCCGGGGAGAGATGCGGGAGGTTGGCCAGCCACTCAGTCTGGCCCATCTCACTCAGTCCTGATTGACCGGACCCCAGCAGCAAGCTAACCTACTAGTTGCAGCATCTGCCCTTGGTGGTCAGTGCACATCATAGCAAGCAGTTGAGTGGCCTTAGCATATCATTAGCATATTACATTTTGATTGGTTGAACGGCTGACAGGTTGACCAGACACTTAGCACATTAGGCTTTTATTATATAGAACTAGAGGCCTGGTGCACAAAATTCGTGCACGGGGGGTAGTATCCCTCAGTCCAGCCTGCACCCTCTCCAATCTGGGACCCCTCGAGGTATGTCCGACTGCCCGTTTAGGCCCAATCCCAAGGTCAGGCTGCAATATTATAATGCTGAAAACTAAGATAACCAAATTAAAAATTTATTTCAGAATTTAAATAGCATATATAAAAATCAAATTCTGTCTAAAAACCGAATCAATAGCAGTAATATGAATTTTCAATTTTTAAATGAAAATAATGGGTTTAAAAATCTATTTTATCCTTCTTCAGATTACAGTTTTAAAAGATGCAAAGCTAAGATTAACATAACCAAATCTGTAGATCATAGTTCCTTAATTAAAGGTCTTATCTTCACTTGATACCAGGGATGAGAAACTCTCAGAAGGAAACGAGTATAAGAATTCATGATTTTCATTTTCACTGTGACTATTTATTTGTTTATTTGCATCAAGATGTTTTAGAGAGATGCAGGTTTCCTCTCTGCCGGGTCTAGGTTAACATCAAAGAAGAACAATGTAAAGCAAAAGGAGGATGAGGGGTGCATCCCTGGGCAATACAGTATTCTATATAAAACTTACTTATATTAAGTATTTGGCAAAAAACAAACAAAAAAAACAAAACAAAGAAAAACCATACCTGTGACCCCAGAAATATAACGCTGGATTGTTCTATGATTAAAGATGTTAATTTTATAGGTGAGAAACTGAGATGCCAAGGTGTTAAATCAATTGATCAATGTTATTCATTAATCAAACAATTGAGCACATGCCCTGTGCCAGCCATCACCCAGTAATAGAAACCTATCCTATATAATAAAGTGCTAATATGCTAATTAGATCGAATAGCAGAACGACCGTCCGGACGACCTTCTGGATGAAGCCAGAGCTGCAAGGGCCAGCCTAGGCAGCCTGTGCTGTAAGGCCTGAGCCCCCTGCGCGAATTTGGTGCGTCGGGCCTCTAGTCATTATTATAATGTATAACTTTCTACACTCTTGGAACTTACATTCTCAGGGGAATGGCCCACTTTTTCTAAATGCTATTTCATTCATTACACATACCTTTGTGCAGCACTCCCTCAACAAGAGAAAACTGTGTCGACATGAGTAAGCACTCATGTTTGGAATTTTTTATAAATCATAAATATTTCTCAGCTTCTTTTGCAGTTAAGATGGGTTCCAAGAATTCTAAATATGCCAAAAATTCCATAGATTCAATCAAAATAACGCTATACTACTAATCAAAGTTATTTGAAAATGTTTAATTGATATTTGTTATTACAAACAATCAATATTGATTATTAAAATGAATGTTAAAAATAATTGAAATATACAGAATCTTCGATATGATAATAAATTTCACTTTTTCTGTTGATCACCTTACTTGAGAGCTTTTATTCTCACATTTAGTTTATTTTTGTAGAAATATATGTCATTGTTATATAAAGTCCATAAAAAGAGTCATAAGAAAAAATGTAAAAGCTTTCCTAATCTTGCAACTAAGAAATAGTTCCAGTAAATCTTAGTGGCATATCTTCATTTAAATAGGAAATATTTTTAATTTATAGGTTATGTCTTTAGCATGCTGAATATTTATTAGATGATAGTACAGAGTTTAGTTTTCTTAATAATACAACCAACATTATTATAATCTTTCACATATTAAGTTTGTTTTATCTTTAAAATCTTATTAGTCACATAGAACAATTAATTGAATATAGTTCTAAAATATGCACAACTTTTTAAAAAATCATGAACTTATAACTACAAAATTCATATGTAACAATAGAAAGTTTACAATATAAAACATAAATCCAAACTTTATAAATTCAATATATTAAAATTTCATTCATTTATTTATTTTTAATTGATTTTAATTGATTTCAGAGAGGAAGGGAGAGAGAGAGAAACAATGATGAGAAAGAATCATTGATCAGCTGCCTCTAGCAACACCCTTCTGGGGATCAAATCTGCAACCTGAGCATGTGCTGACTGGGAATTAAACTGTGACCTCCTGATTCTTAGGTCAATGCTTAACCATTGAGCTACACCGGCCAGGCAAATATTTTCATTTCTTGACATTGTTGTCTAGTTAAGTTTCCAATGAATAAGTATCATTAGAAGATAAAAGTTTATTTATTCCTTATTAATGTAATTTTATGTGTAGCTTTTAGCAATATTTAGGCACATACACCATTGGGTAAAATCAGGAAAGTATTAAAGTTTAATGCTTTTTTTAAACAGTAGTAAAAGAGTTAAAAAAATTCTGTAGAAGTTGAATATTCTCCTCATTGACACCTACTCATGTGACTGTAAAATGAGGAGAAAATATGAAAAATTAGCTGCCTCTAGATTACTCAGGAATGAAAGAGCTTAGTATTGCTCACCATCCATATAAATGACCCCAGATATGGGCACCTCAGAAAAGTTTGGTGGTCTCTGACACTACACAATGGGACATTTCTAACTTTGAAAAGTAGATCTACTGTAAAAATAGGAAAATACTCTGACAAAATACTGCTGTTGAAAGTGTTTACCTCTATGAAGACATAAAATTTATTGATGCCTCCCCACCAAAGAACTTTGTAGCCCACTTCTGCCTAATGTGAAAAAGTGGTTCCTCAATAACACAAGCATTACCACGATACACATAACTGATATTTTTACACTGTCAATTATTTTTTTTTGTTAATCCTCAACCAAGGATATTTTCCTTCCAAAACCAGATAAAGACACCACAAAGAAAGAGAATTACAGACCAATATTCTTGATGAACATAGATGCTAAAATTCTAGCAAATCGGATCCAGCATTACATTAGAAAGACCATACACCATGACCAAGTGAGATTTATTCCAGGGATGCAAGGATGGTACAATATCTGCAAATCAATAAATGTGATACATCACATAAACAAATTGAGAGACAAAAATCACATAATCTTATCAATTGATAGAGAAAAAGCATTTGACAAAATCCAACACCCTTTCTTGATAAAAACTTAGCAAAGTGGGAATAGAGGGATCAGACCTCAACATAATAAAAGCCTTATATGACAAACCTACAGCCAACATCATACTCAATGGGCAAAACTAAATTCATTTCTCCTAAGCACAGGAACAAGACAGGGATGCCCACTTTCACCACTCCTGATTGACATAGTACTGGAAGTGCTAGCCATAGCAATCAGACAAGAAGAAGAAATAAAAGGCATCCAAATTGGAAAAGAAGTAAAATTGTCATTATTCGCAGATGACATGATACTGTACATAGAAAACCCCAAAGACTCCATCAAAAAGCTGGTAGACTTAATAAATGAATTGTGCAATGTAGCAGGATACAAAATTAAAACCCAGAAATCTATGGCTTTTTTATACACCAATAATGAACTCACAGAAAGAGAAACTAAAAAAGCAATCCTGTTCACCATTGTGTCAAAAAAATTAAGATACCTAGGAATAAACTTAACTAAGGAGGTAAAAGACCTGTACTCTGAAAACTACAGGACATTGAAAAAAAGAGATAGAGGAAGACATAAACAAATGGAAGAACATACCGTGTTCATGGATTGGTAGAATCAACATCATTAAAATCTCCATACTACCCAAAGCAATCTATAGATTCAATGCACTCCCCATTAAAATACCAATGACATATTTCACAGACCTAGAACAAACTATCCAAAAATTCATCTGGAATAAAAAAAAGACCCCGAATAGCCATAGCAATCCTGAAAAAGAAGACCAAAGTTGGAGGGATCACAATGCCAGATATAAAACTATAATACAAAGCCACGGTTCTCAAAACTGCCTTGTACTGGCACAAGAACAGACATATAGACCAATGGAACAGAACAGAGAACCCAGAAATAGACACATTGCTTTTTAGAGAGAGTAGACAGGAGAGGAAGAGACACAGAGAGAAAAACATTGATTGGTTGCCTCCTGCACAGGCCCTGACCAGGGTCAGGGATCCAGCCTGCAACTAAGGTACGTGCCCTTGACTGAAATTGAACCTGGTACTATTCAGTCCACTGACCCAAACTGCCTAGGGCTACATTGTTGATTTAAGAGCAATATTTCCATTATTAAATGTTAGTTTGGAAACCATGCAGCAAATGAATATGTACTCTTTGAGTTGACTGCAATATAAGTTTGTATGTGAGAACACAGATGCACACATAGACACACACACACACACACACACACACTTATTCAAATATCTTCTCTTCAAAGATGGTCTTAGAACAGTGGTTCTGAAACTTCAGCTTGCAAAAAATCACATGAGGGCCTTGGAAATTCCTCAGCCCACCACCAATATTTCTGAACCCCTGGAGTAGAGTGGGGCTTTAGATGTGTTTTTGCATCAATATTCCAGGTGATGTTAATGCTGATAATCTTGCAAGCTACACTGAGAACCACTGTTTTAGATGGGAAAATATTAGACATAATCACATTTGTACATTAGCTAAACTGTGGGGCCATCTTTTCATGCCTTCTCTATTTGTTGCTTCAGGAGGATTTTTAAAATGCTCATTCCTAATATGACCTTCAAAGAACGTGATAGCTTTTTAAAAAAAAATTATTGATAGCTCAAAACAGAGGTGGAATGATACCTAGAGCAGCCTTATGCACACTGGAAAATGATGTTTTATATAGCCATTCACTTGACAAGTATTTATTTAGCAGTAAATCATTAAAATGTGTGTTGTAGTCATTGCTTGATTAAAACAGCCTATTTCATTCTCTCTCTCTCTCTCTCTCTCTCTCTCTCTCTCTCTCTCTCTCTCACACACACACACACACACACACACACACACTCTATATACGAGAATTTATACTTTAATGTTTCTAGGTTGGAAAAATTGTGAAATATTGCCTATTTGCCTGGCTTTTGAACTGCTGTGAATTTCTGGTACATGTGGTACATGACTTGTAGTATCTTGGTAGAATGTTATTATGTGGCTTAGACAAGTGATTTCTGTCCAGTGAGAATGCTGAAAGACGAGGAAGATTACAGCTATTTGTGATTGAAACTGATTGAGAATTATTACCTTCCATTGAGGAAAATCCCAAACTATTCTTTTTGATCTGTGTTCTATGAAAAAAAAAACAACACAACACACCACTTGTATGAACATAAAAATTTTTTTTCATTGTGCACCAATTGTTGAAATTGAATATTTCTATATTTAAAAAATTTTAATCTCTAATACTTTTTGAATAGTAGTGGATATTATGGCTTAAAACAAAACATTTCCTATATGTGCATTTTTAATCTTTGTGAATAAAATGATAGAATGAATGGCTTTTTCACTTTTCATCTAGACTTGATTATATTATATTGAACAAAATGTAAATCAGTCACTAAGAATTAAATATTATGTATTTATACGTGTACATTTGAGGCAACAACAGCCTCTTAAACGTATTCTTATTCTTTAGTTACAAGTAGAAAATCTAGATCAGTGTTGGGGTCAATCTTTGTCACTTTATGGATTCCTAAATTCTAAAAAGAACTAGGAGTCAGGTATTAAGTAATGCTGACTGAAGCCCTAGGAAAAGTCAATAAAGTGGAGAAATAGTCCAAGTTACTAAGGTAAACTTGCTTCACAGTTTATCCTTTCATATTATTTTTAAGGAAATCCAATATAATGGAGCCAAATGGTCAGTATAATCACAGCTTAAAGCATATATGTAACAACATAGAATATTCTAATTAATGAGGAGTATGACTTTTGAGTATCTTTGAATACTTTTGATAATATTTAAGACAGGTTTTTTAAACTTTAAATGGAAATTAAAGTTTGTGATGAGTAAATAAAATCAGGAATTTTTAATATGACAGTCATATTTATGGTTACTTGGACAATTTTAATCCTATTGAAATAGAGAAATAGAAATATAATAACTAACAAAAAATTAAATTGAGAGACCAGGTCATTATCATCTGCTCCTTGATACCTCTCCTTCCCCACCCAAAATATTTTAGTTTCTTTCTTCAGTATAAAAGTCATCAAAGTTCAAAGGCAAAGCATAATCAATGTAGCATTCACCAGCATATTGATTATTCAGTATTAATTGCTAGCTCTAATTTTGAACTAGAAAAATTGATTATTTTTAAAGTTTATTAGCTACCTAAAACTTCTCACATGATTGTTGAGTAAATACACCTATTTATCTCACAGTTTTATAAACAGGGATAGTAATTTTAAATACTGTATTACTAAGAGGAAAAGGACTGATAAGAATGGCCTCAAAAGATGATTCCCCTACCCACATAGGCATCCTCTTATAGCATCAACCACAGGTATTATTTAGAAGCCAAGGGAAAACAAAACAAAACAAGATTCTCTTTTTTTTTTTTTTTTTGAAGGTGAGAGAGAGAGAGAGAGAGAGCTCGGCCTGGCCTGTGGAATCGGGCCAAAACCAGCTCTTCAACATCTCCTGAGGGGTCCCAGATTGTGAGAAGGCACAGGCCAGGCCGAAGGACCCCCACCGTTGTGCCGGGGGTGGGGGGTGGGAGGGGAGAGGGACGTGGGCAGTTGCCAGCCAGGGGGTGGGGTGGGAGGGGGGAGGACCGCGAGAGGGCTCCAGAGTGTGTTCTGCCCGTCTTGCTCAGTTCCAATGGCCGGACCCCATCAGCAAGCTATCCTACAGGTCAGAGCATCTACCCCCTGGTGGTCAGTGAACATCATAATGACTGGTCAACTGGTCGACTTTCTGCTCCCTGGTGGTCAGTGCACGTCATAGCAAGCGATTGAGTGGCCTTAGCATATCATTAGCATATTACGCTTTGATTGGTTGAATGGCCGACTAGTCGACCAGACACTTACTAGTAGCATATTATGCTTTTATTATATAGGATTGGTTGATTCTTGTATGTGCTCTGACTGGCAATTGAACCCAAAACCTTGGAGTGTCCACATGATGCTCTAACTGCAGCTCGCAAGCCACATGCGGCTTTTTGGCCCCTTGAGTGTGGCTCTTCCACAAAATACCACAGCCTGGGCGAGTCTATTTTGAAGAAATGGCATTAGAAGAAGTTTAAGTTTAAAAAATTTGGCTCTCAAAAGAAATTTCAATCGTTGTACTGTTGATATTTGGCTCTGTTGACTAATGAGTTTGCCGACCACTGCTCTAACCAACTGAGCTACCTGGCCAGGACAAGATTTATATCATTGATTATGTTAACATTGAACACAAATTAAGTAAAGTAATTCCTGTGATTAAAAGTAGAATAGAATTTTCTTCCCTTTTCTCACATCAGGCAGTCCCAGCAGTAAGCTAAAGCCATGGTAACTCAGGCTCTGTTCTTGAAATCATAATACAATTGTTAATTGGCCTTTAAAAAATTGTGGATAGTGTACTAGTACTATTTTCTATTGCTTCTATTAATGGTTTAAAACAACACAAATTTATTGTGTTACAGTTCTGGAAGTAGAAGTCTAAAATGGTTTTATGCAGTTAAAATCAAGGACTGTGTTTTATCTCGAGGCTCTAGGGGAGAATCCATGCCTTGCCTTTTCCAGTTTCTAGAAGCTGCGCCCAACCCTTGATATCTGGCCTATTGCGCTGACCTCTGCCTACATAATCACACCTTTCATCTGCCTCCCTCTCAGAAGGACCTTTATGTTTACATTGCTTCCATCTGGATAACCCAGGACAATCTTCCCATCTCAAAATCCTTCATCACTTCTACAAAACCCAGTTTGCATTATAATGTAACATGTTCCAGGGATTAGAACGGGGCCATCTTTGAGGGACCATTATGTTTCCTACCAATTTGACAGAAACAGAATTTCTGATGTAATAACAATGCTTAGTCTCTGGGCTGGGTCAGATGGTGGTCTTTAAAAAAGGTATATCCATTTCAATCCCTGGAAACTGGGAATGTTACTTTATTTGGGACACAGGGTCTTTGCAGATGCTGAGATAAGGATTTTGAGAAGAGTAAACTTTCCTGGATTATCTGATTGTGCTTAAATCCAGTGGTGGGTGTACTTATAAGGCACACAGAGGAGAGACACACAGACAGAAAAGGAAGAAAAAGAGTGAAGAGGAAAGCAGAGATTGAAGTGACCACAAGCCAAGAATGCCAAGGATTGCTGGCAGCTACCTAAAGCTGGGAGAGAAGCATGCAGTAGATTTCCCCCCAGAATTTATGCCAACACCTTGATTTGAATGTTTGGTCTCCCGAACTGTGAAAAAATCTCCACCATTTCTGTAGTTTTAAGATACCAAGTTTTGGCAATTTGTTACATGTTGGAAGAGGTCATAGAGAAGATGTGACTATTGATGACCTACAAGCAGGACCAGGCAATTGGATTTACCTTACCCCCACCCCTGTCCTTGGAAGGTAAGTTCTGGCTGCTGTGTCTGTGCTGGTAGGCATTTCAGGGACACAGCCTTAATGTAGTGCTGAGACCATCTGGACTGGATAAGTGATTGAACCCAGTTAGGCCTCTATATAAACTTTTAAGAATCTGGTGGGTATGTGTGGAGGTCTACTCATCTGTGGCCAACCCAAACAAGCCTCATATTTAAGTTTCTTTGCTCATTAAGCCTGCCACCTATTAATCTGAAGTGATATGCCTCTTTCTTTCATCTCTCCCTGCCCTTCGTGTATGGGGGCCAGTTTCTAATTTAACCCAGGGAACTGCCTGCGGAAGATGTGAACATATGTTGATTTATAGTAGCCACTAGAAGCCCGGTGCACGAAATTCATGCACGGCGGGGGGTTGTCCCTCAGCCCAGCCTATACCCTCTCCAATCTGGGCCTCCTGGAGGGATGTCCGACTGCCCGTTTAGGCCCGATCCTGGTGGGATCGGGCCTAAACGGGCAGTCGGACATCCCTCTCACAATCCAGGACTGCTGGCTCCCAACTGCTTGCCTGCCTCCCTTCCTGATTGCCCCTAACCGCTTCTGCCTGCCAGCCTGATCACCCCCTAACCACTCCGCTGCCAGCCTGGTTGATGCTTAACTGCTCCCCTGCCAGCCTGTTTGCCCCCAACTTCCCTCCTCTGCCAGCCTGGTCACCCCAAACTGCCCTCTCCTGCAGGGTTGATCACCTCCAACTGCCCTCCCTTGCAAGCCTGGTCCCTCTCAACTGCCCTCCCTTGCAGGCCTGGTCCCTCACAACTGCCCTCCCTTGCAGGCCAGGTGCCTGCCAACTGCCTTCTCCTGCTGGCCATCTTGTGGTGGCCATCTTGTGTCCACATGGGGGCAGCTATATTGTGTGTTGCAAGATGATCAATCTGTATATTACTCTTTTATTAGATAGGATAGAGGCCTGGTACAGGGGTGGGGGCCAGCTGGTTTGCCCTGAAGGCGTCCCGGATCAGGTGGGGGTTCCCTTGGGGCGTGGGGCGGCCTGAGCAAGGGGCCTGTGGTGGTTTGCAGGCCGGCCACGCCTCCTGGCAACCCAAGGGAAGGCCCTGGTATCTGGAATTTATTTTCCTTCTACAATTGAAACTTTGTAGCCTGGGGCGACAGCCATTTCTGTGGTAGTTAATTCACCTTCTACAATTGAAACTTTGTAGCCTTAAGCGGGTGAGCCAGGCCAGGGTGTGTGGAAAGCTTTGCTTCCCCTGTTGCCGCCGGCAACCCTGGCCTGCTCTCTCAAGCTCCATTCTGCCGCCATTTGTTTGAATTTGTTTACCTTCTATAATTGAAACTTTGTAGCTTGAGTGGAGGCTTAGGCCTGCAACGGCTATGGAAAGCTTGGCTTGCTCTGTTACCTGGGAAACCTTGCTCTCTGTGACTGTAGCCATCTTGGATTGGTGTTAATTTGCATACTCGCCCTGATTGGCTGGTGGGCGTGGCTTGGCTGGTGGGCGTGGCTCATGTAGTGGAGTGATGGTTAATTTGCATATTACCATTTTATTAGAGAGGATAGGAAAGTAACATAGTCTCTAAATGGAAATGTTATTCGAAGACATGCTTTGAATGTTAGGAGTTTTTCAAAAGAAGATTAAAAACAATTTTAATAGTGATAAATTTCATAGACTGTAAATTTATTATCTCCCCCCTCACCTAAGGATATTATTTCTATTGGTTTTGGAGAGAGGAAGGAGGAGAGAGAGAGACATCATTGTGAGAGAGAAACATCGATTTGTTGAACCAAAAATCCTGGTACATGCCCTGAATGAAATCAAACTCACAACCTTTGAGTGTATGGGATGACTTTTCAACCAACTGTGCCACACCAGCCAGGGCTAAATTTATAATCTTAAAGAAATTCATAATTTAAGATTCATCTTTAAAAGACTTCATGGAAATATCATCTAGAGATATACACAAAGGGAATATTTGTGATAATTGAAAGATAAGTACTTAATCTCTGATATGTAATGTTTTAGCAGTTGAATAAAATTTATAGCATCTTAAAAGGTTTACTGTAGTTCTCTTGTTGATGGATTAAGCAACATAAACTTATAAACCCCTTGTATTCATATTGGTTGAATAAAAATAATTTGTAAAGAAAGAAATAGATTGAATATGACTATTACTCTGGGTAGAGTTTTTGAAAGGATTTTTGATAATAGAGTGTGAATTTTTTATTGGTGTCATTATTTATGTTTCTCATTTTTGACAAATTTTCTTGGAGAGATGCTAGATGAAAATATAAAATTAAAATGTTAAGACATGAGTTCATTACAATTTTCTAAGGAGACAAGATGCACTTACAGATGTACTAAATATCATAGGAAGATTTGTCTTAGTTTCTGAGATTAATAGTACTTTTGATTTTCCTTTTGTCCTGTTTCTTATCATTTCTTTTGAATATGTCTTTTATTTTTGACCCAAGCTTGAATAAAGTCTAAATTGCTTGAATAAAGTCTAAATTGAATAAAGTCTAAATACTCAGAGTAGTCATATGGCATAAAGGACTGTCAGAGCTATACACGAAGTGTTTAAAGCAGAATAGTTCACTGTTATCAAAGGGGTGAATATGTTAGAACTATTATCTGAAGCACTCCTGGGTTATATGCCACAGTTTAGCACATGGTTTTATCTTTGGTTTGGTTCATTTGTTTTTATTTACTTTTAATCATTTAACTTTTCACTGTGCTGGGGGAAAACACAAAATTGTAGCCACAAACAATGAAGATAAATGACTCTGTCACACACCATGAGATCTTGTGCAAGTCACAGTGTGTGTGTATGTGCTGTAATTGATTTCACAACATTTGCAAAATACGATGAGCTTTAGGATTACTCACATAATATTAATTTCGAATATATGCTCCATTTGGGGTTTGTTGAAATTTGTTCACTATTAGTTCCAGAGCCTCAAACTGTCTGTGACATCAATATATTTGCTTAATGAACATAGATATGAATGACATCTGTAATCTGCTCTTTAGTAATATTTCCACATGCAGTTAAAACAGCTTTTAAATAAAGATCAAATTTTATTATTTTAAAGCATATTGAAAACTAAAATTTTCTAATGATATGTTTATAATGCAGTATTCTGTAATTCAATCATTTTTATTTTAAATCTTCTATTTTTATTGACTGCAAGACAATACTGATTTTATGCAGCTTTTTTAGTAGGGGAATGATTTTCCTGGACTAATGTGCTTTTTCCAGCTGCTGACATTTTTTTATATGATTACTGATCTTACACAGTTTAATGTGATGTTTATTTGCAAATTTCTGGTAGCAAGATGTTTAGGTTAAGTAAAAAAAAAACATCTAAATTAAACACACCTTTTATTTGAAGCTTCATACAAGTCATATTAGATTAAAATATTGATAATGAGCCATCAGATGGTTTGTCATTTTGTTTTCTCTATATTGACTTTGCCTTTTTTTCTCAAATTGTGTATGTTGTTTAGTAGTTTTTATAGTAAAAACACAAGCCCCTGAATTTTTTATGTATAATTTAAGTCAATTTAACTTTTATAGGTCTAGTAAAGTGGAAGTCTGAAGAAGCAGGAGATAATTCATTCATAAGGTTCTGAAAGTTCCTTTAGGATGTAGGGGGGTCCAGTGTTCAGAGCATTGGAGGAAGAATTAAATGTCAAATATTGTTTCAAAGCTGTTTCTTATTGTGACCGGTGTATGGTAATTTATTTCGATAATTTCATTTTATCTCAGCTATAGTAAGAACTTGAAGTTTGGAGCAGTGAGTCCAAGATGAATATTTATTTTCTTAACTTGATCAAGGTGTTGCTATTTATCTTCATTCTTTTTGTACACTTAAATTAAGTGAAGAATTGGTTACCAACTAAGAAATTCCCCAACACCATTTTCATGCCTTTTAGGTGGCTTACTTGATTTATTTTTTCTATTATATAAAAAAGCAGTCTTGGAAGTACCACAAAGTACAGAGATCAGTTTCACTTCATTATGTATGATTGTTTTGTTGCTGTTGTTTTTGGTTTTAGTAATCTATATTTAAGTTAAGACACCAAACTTAAAAAAAATAGTATCTGCTAACACATCACATGTAAAAGAATGCTAATACTTGATTGACTGGCTTCCTCCTGCATCCCCCTCCCCCTGCCCCGCGTCCCTTAATGGGGATCAAGCCTACAACCTGGGCATGTGCCCTGACCAGGCATTGAACAATGACCTCCTGGTTCATAGTTAGACCCTCAACCACTGAGCTACACAGGCTGGGTTGGATTAATTCTTTTTTTTTTTTTATTGTCTAAAGTTTTACACATGTCTCCTTTTTACCTGATTGCTCCCCTACCTCCCCCAGCCATTCCCACCCCAGGCAAGCTCCCCACCCCCCGCCACCCCAGTGTCTGTGTTCATTGGTTATGCTAATATGCATGCCTACAAGTCCTTAATTCTTAATACCATCTTTTAGGACTACATTATCAGAAACCTTTATAGCATATCTCTTTTTAATCTATAATTTTTCCCCAGAACATAAAAAATAAATAAAATTTTCCACCACTTGACCCTTCCTTAGGTGGTTCATAGTGTCTGAATGAATGACATCTGTAACTTCCTTATTAATAATATTTTTTACTAGGAAAAAATTACTAAACAACATACACAATTTGAGAAAAAAAGGCAAAGTCAATATAGAGAAAACAAAGATGACAAACCATCTGATGGATCATTCTCATTATTAGTGAGGCATGTCCTGGTGTACTTTGCAGGACAAGAGTGGAGTTGTCAGAAAAAGATGCGGCAGATATATGGGCCCAGATCCACGGCAAGGTGTTTTTTCCTCTCACCCAAAACAGTGTGTGCCCGTGAAAAGGGATGAATCAGGAGTGGAAGAGGAACCAGAGGCAGAATCTGAAAGCTGGAGTAGGATTCAAATGCTTGGAACAAGAAAAGTAAACACTTTTGTTGGTTTTATTGTACATGTGGCTTTTTATCATATTTCATATTATAAGGATGAGAAGCAGGCACACTTAGACTGGGCAAGGTATCGGGGGCTTAAAAAGGGAACGGTTGGCCATTGGAAGGATGTGTCTTTGAGAATTGCTGGAGTTGGAAATTCAAGGAATGTCAAACTTGTGAGTGTATCAGCATTATGTTTCTTTACAGGCCTCCAGTCAGACCAGATTGACTGACTATTTTAAATGCCAATCATTGTGCTTAAAATGGGGTTGGGAGATGCAAGTTTGGGCAAAAAGTGTTGTCTGTTGTTATCTAATATACATTTTTATGGGTTTTTTTTTTTGTTTGTATCAATCAATCTAGGGATGAATCTCATTCATAACTCTCTTCACTATATTTATTTCATCCTTCAAATATAAGCTCTAAGAAATGAGGGAAGAATGATTGATATGTATGAATATGTGACAGTGATTTCACGCTACAATGTAGTTTTATAGTGTTCACTGAAGTAGTCTATCCTTAAGAAACCAATAGTGACTTTTTCCTTATCTACACAGAGGAACAAATTAATAGGTGACCTCTTAAATGTTTGTTAATAAGAAACTTATTAGCAAAATAAATATGCTTTTGAATAACAGTGTTCCATAGTTCACAGGTATTATTTAGTAGTTATTTGTGTTTATATGAATGATTTTGCAGGGATCGGCCTAAACAGGCATTCGGTCATCCCTCTTGCATTCCGGAACCACTGGCTCCTAATCACTCACCTGCCTGCCTGCCTAATCACCCCTAACCACCCTCCCCTGCCTGCCTGATTGCCCCTAACCACCTCTGCCTTGGCCCCCCGCCACCGTGGCTTTGTCCGGAAGGAGGACCAGATGACCTAAAGATGTCTGGTTGACCTGGTCTAATTAGCATATTACCCTTTTATTATTATAGATAGTAGTCATAATATTTGTAAGGATATTATGAGTTAATATAGTAAAATTGCCTATATTAATATTTCATGGGGCATGACTTATTTGTGACCTCTGTTTGTTAGAAATTTTAAAGCTACCTGATTGCCATTACATATCATTCTTATTGCTCTCCAAAGTCTAAATGAAATGGTTTTGGAACAGCAGGCTATTCTTGCTATGTCTCTGTTCTCTGTGAGAAAATGTGGAGTTAGTAGGTAAACATGAACGCTAGAGATAACAATCACACTAGATTAGAAATAAATAGTATGAAATTTTGTTATGCAATCACCTAATACAAGGCATCCTCTCAGATAAAATGTGGCCCTCCACTATCTCTTTCAATATTCTCTTATCTCTTACTATTACTTTTTTTTTTTTTTTGATTTAGCTTTGAGGTAGGAGAATTAATCTCATCCACATTCACTTTAGTTGAAACCTGAGAAGAAATCGCTATATGGCTCTGAGCAATTCTGGCCTCTTTTACTTAACGCTATAACACAAAACTCAAGGCAAGGTTCATAGGGGTTGCTGACAGGAAGAGGGATGAGAAGTGGCTAAAAGAGAAAATTTTATGAGGAAGCAATTATTATATACCCTGTGATATATGGGAAAACTATAAGCCATTTATATTTTTTAAAATATGAGCTTCTTTGACCTGGAAAAGTTCCATGTGCTGAATGTCAATATTCTAAAATCCACTTTGGGTATTCACAAATTAATGTAAATTGTATATTACTTCAATATATAGAGTATGCCCCCAAAATGTATATACATACTTTGAATAATTATGAAGGCAGTATTTATTAAAATACATTTCATTTTCAAAATTGAGCTATCAGCTGATAAAGTGTGTATACATTTTTGGGGGACACCCTATATTATTAGATTTGGATACTGTGCTGTGCCCTTTATACATAGTAGTTCATTTAATCCACACAACAACCCTCTGAGGTAGAATACTATTATCACCATCGTTTTATACCTAAGAAAATAAAGCCACAGCAGTAACTTGTCCAAAGTCACCTGAAGCTAAAAAGTGATGGAGCAGGAATGTAAACTAAGGCAACCTGGCACCAGAGTCAATTTCGTTAATACTATTGTGCCTCTAGGTATAGTTTTGAAACTTGCATTTAATATACAAAGCAATCTATGCACACATTTATGACACTAATTTATACAAACACAAAACCTACATTGTACATAATTTGAGTGGCATGGTTTTTTAACATAATAAGATATTTCAGTGGAAATCATTTAACTTTATCCTATCTAATAGAAGAGAAACATGCAAATTGACCATACCTCAGCTACACCCACAAGCCACACCCACCAGCCAATCAGGAATGAGTATGCAAATTAACCCAACAAATATGGCGGCAGCCACAGAGCTGGAGAGAGCAGGAGGCTTGGGTTGCCCCCAGCGATGGAGGAAGCCAAGCTTTCCGCCCGCCCTGGCCCGCCCTGGCCTCCGCTCAAGGCTACAAAGTTTCAATTATAGACGATAAATAAATCCCAGATATCAGGGCCTCCACTTGGGTCACCGGAGGGCATGGCCAGCCTGCAAACCACCACAGGCCCCTTGCCCAGCCCACCCCATGCCCCAAGGGAACCCTCACCCTGATCCGGGACAACCTTCAGGGTAAACCAGCCGGCCCCCACCCATGCACCAGGCCTCTATACTATCTAATAAAAGAGTAATATGCAAATTGACCATCATTCCAACATACAAGATGGCTGTCCCCATGTGGGCACAATATGGCCACCACAAGATGGCCAGCAGGGGAGGGCAGTAAGGAGGGACCAGGCCTGCAAAGGAGGGCAGTTGTGGGCAATCAGGCCAGCAGGGGAGGGCAGTTGGGGGTGACCAGGCCTGCAGGGGAGGGCAGTTAGGGGTGACCAGGCCAGCAGGGGAGGGCAATTAGGCATCAATCAGGCTGGCAGGGAAGGGGTTAGGGGGTGATCAGGCTGGCAGGCAGAAGCAGTTAGGGGCAATCAGGAAGGCAGGCAGACGAGCAGTTGGGAGCCAGCAGTCCTGGATTGTGAGAGGGATTTCCAACTGCCCATTTAGGCCCGATCCTATTGGGATCAGACCTAAACGGGCAGTCGGACATCCATGGAGGGGTCCCAAATTGGAGAGGGTGCAGGCTGGGCTAAGGGACACCCCCACCATGCACAAATTTTGTGCACCGGGCCTCTAGTTTTTATATAGGTGTTTTCATTATTAAGGAACTTTGTCTTTTCTTGTGTGTGTATGTGTGTGTGTGATTTATTTATTTATTCTGTGTTTTTGTCTTTTTGTTTTTTGTTGATATATCTGGGCCATTGGTAAGAGGAAGAAAAGATAAACAGTGGTGGTGATTATATAGGATCACAATCCACTTGCCTTCAGGTAATGAAAAATAGTTTTTAAATATGTAAGATAATAGGGAATGATGGGTAAATGCTAGTAAATTACAAACATAGCATTACCTATCTAAGTACTTCAAATTTATTGTTTATACAGTATACACTAAACAAACAAGTCTGTGACTTAGGTCAGACTCAAGCCTTTACTTTTGCTTTCTTTTTTCTGCTACATAGTTATGTTAGTATTACTCAGGTTGCTTTAAAATACTCTAATAGGAATTATTTTTGAGATAACTATTGGGTTAAATCCTAAGGTAGAATTTCAACAGGCATTTCCTTTGTTATTCTTTTCAATAAACTTCAGTAACCTTCTATTTTCAGATGGTAAAAGTAATTTTTAAGATATATTAGAATGAAAACATTCCAAAAGACTGTTTTTTATAAAGCCCAGCAATGTTCCATCCTAAACTTTTGCACTGACATGCATGTATTAGGAATTCTTTCATAGGCTTTGTCTCTTGACTGAAGTCCTGTCTCGCCATACATTACTCTTGGTTCTTGTCTTTCATGCATGAGAGTTGGATGTGGCACTGTTCTCCACCCATTTTGGAGCCTTACATTCTCACAAAGCCAATTGAAATTTTGCCTCTATTTAACCCCAGGATTACCATTATAAATCATTCTTTTTGCAGCTCTCCATAGTTGAAATGAAATGGTGTGGGTTTTTTTTTTTCCCCTCTTCTAGTTTAGAACATAAAATTGCAGTGAACTGGCTTTTGTATATTATAGTTATTTGTGCACCTCTCATCTACTCTGGAGCCATGATGAGCTTCTCTATTCAACCCTGACTGCGAGGCATGTGGACTAATAAAAAGGTCTGAGATTGATGGCAAAGAGAGACCAGTTTGAGCCTGAAATAATCTCAGTAATGGTAAGAAGGACTGGAACCAAAGGAGATAATAGCAAATTAGTGATAAAAAATGGAAGGTTGCTGTGGATTCTATTAAATCTCTTCTCATAGAATTGCTATTGACATTTGAGTGTTTAGGAAGAAAGTAGCAGAACAGCCCAAAGAAACCAGCATTTCTGTCTCTTAAGCAATGAATGCCAAGTTGTCCTTTTTCTCTCATGGGAAAAACATTTAACATGCTTGTAAAACAGGGCATAATGCCATTTTGATGAAGCTTTTTCAAGAATAACTAGTACATGAAATATGAGCAATTTGTCTACCTAAGACTTAACAAGGATGACAGCTGGTATTGTGGAGGATTCATTGACATGAATTTTAGAGTTGAAAATGCTACATAGGCAATCATGAAATATAGACACAGTCAAATAAGACAGTCTCTTAAGGTGTAAACTGTTCACAGGAACATTTCAACTCTAAAGTTGCACAGCCTTTTAAAGGGTATTTCCACATATCATTAGAATTAATTTATTTAATTAAGGCTGAACTTTAGAGATAGGTATTCATTGAAATCTAATGGAGCTGTAACTGAAAGAAAAGAAAGGAAATAATTATGTTGGATTTATCAGTGATTGTGGAGATCCTCTGATAAGAAAGCTTTTAAGCAGGATGTTTGATTCTCATTATGTTATCTAAGCTTTAAAATCCCTGGATCTGGCCAGTTTATATTTTGGATTAATTATAATCACACACACATGAAAAGAAACATTGCATCTGAAATATTATTGCTCAGTGAAATTCAGATGCAGCAAATATGAAATGTTACTTTATGTTGAAATAACTTTTTGGTCCTGAGATCAGGGGTGAAATACAGGTCTGATCATGAGGGGTCTGTCACTTCTAATTATGGGTTATGTTATCCTGCATGCCAAGCATTTAATGTAAAAGAATAGCAGAAACAAAGTGGGTCCTATTTCCCTCCACTTTTTCTGCGTCATGGCACAAATGTTCGGACGGAATCAATCTAATTTGTATTTGTGTTTGGTCTGCGTTTTGTTGCATTTTAGTCTGACTTGGTTCTCCACTGGTTTCAAATGAGACTAGGAATTTCCCTGGAGTTTCTGCACTGGCAGCTCCAGAAATCTCAAATCTCAGTTATGCTTTACAAGCTACTTCCTTTTTTAAAATTTATTCTGAGAGAGAGAGAGAGAGAGAGAGAGAGAGAGAGAGAGAGAGAGAGAGAGAGGGAGGTATCAATTCCTTGTGCTACCCACTCACACATTCACATATCCATTGTTTTTTTTCTTGTATGTGCCCTGACCTGGGTTTGAGCCCTCAACCTTGAGGTATCAGAGTGATGCGCTAAACAACTGAGCTACTTGGCCAGGGCTACAACCTACTCCTTTGGAGGACCGAAGATTGCACGTTGTTCCCCAGGTCTCTCTGGGATTTCTACCTTCTCAGCTAGCCTTTCCCAAGCTATTGCTTTGCCCCCAGACTTCCCTTGGTAGCTGCCTTCACATTGATGAAAGCTCTGGGCACCTCCAATGGGTCTCAGCCCACTTTCTTTCCTTGACCTTAATTTTTGGCAGGCACCAGCCTTCTATCCCTCCCCTGTGTACCTCAGGTTGTTTCAGCTTGCTCATGCTGTTCTGTCTGATCCAGCCATTTGCAGCTTCTGCTCTGTGCTCTTCAGGGCAGATCTCCCAGCACTCCAGCCCAGCTCTCAGCCTTCTTCTTGCTGCCTCTGTGCACTCAGTAAAGGGGCTGTGGAAAATAATAGGAAGGCAGGTGTGGATGCACTTTGTGACCAGGGCTCCTCAGAATTCCACTCCCTTATCCCAATCCACAAATGGCAATTTGAGTTGGTACACATTCTGCTATCCCTCTTAATTTTTATGCCAGATTTTGCTCTTATGTTCACCATGGCCCCAGGGTTCAAGATATTCATGGATCAGTTCTGTTCTAGGCGGCTTTGTCCTGAGCTGGAATGCGGTACCTCAAGGTTTTCTTAAAACCTTCACTCCATAATGGGCTAAGGAAATGTGTATGCTTTTATAGTTTATCTGACTTGTTCCCATTTTTAAAGTGGGAGCAATGGTCTTTTCCTGGAATTGGAAGTAGTTCTGAGGTGGCACATTTACATTATTTCCAGGTTTTAAAAATGAAAATTAATATTGCAATGAATTTTCTTATTCATGTCTCATATATTTTGGTATATTTATGGGTGTGTTTGTGTGTTTGTGTGTGTGTGTGTGTGTGTGTGTGTGTGTGTATGTGTATGAATGTATGTATGCATACCTCTTGGGTATATCTATAGGAGTGGAATTTCTGGATCATAAACTATGCATAGTTCATAGATTTTGATTTTACATATATTTTGTGCTCCATGAGATATTGTCATTGTTCATACAAATACAAATTATTTAGATTTACCCACATATTTTCCATTACTCTATTCCTTACTAAATTTTAGTGTGTTTTGTTGTTGTTATTGTTTTCTGTTATGCCCTTGTACCTGAAGAACTGCTTTTAGTAATTTCTTTAATTTATCCCCCTTTTATTTGAAAGTATTACAGATGTCCCCCCTTTTTCCCCATTCACCCCCCACCCTGCACCCACTCCTCCCAGGCCTTTACCTATTCTCTGTGTCCATGGCCTATGCATATCTATATATATAAAAGCCTAAGCAACCATCCGACTGTCCTACTGGTAGCTATGACATGCAATGACCACCAGGGGGGCAGATGCTCAACACAGGAGCTGCCAAGCTCCAGTGACTTGGCAGCTGTGGTTCTTGGGTGACGCACCCAGAACCAGAGAGGAGGGAGCCCGATTCTGGGTTGTTTCACCCAAGAACCATCCTCTTGCAATCCGGGACCCCTCGGGGGATGTCGGAGAGCCAGTTTTGGCCTGATCCCCACAGGCCAGGCCGAGGGACCCCACCGGTGCATGGATATACCAGGCCTCTAGTATACATATAAGTTCCCCAGTTAATCTCCCTCACCTATCCCCCACTCTTGTCTTCCCTCTGATATTCATCTGTCTGTTCCATGCTTCTTTGTCTCTGGATCTATTTTGTTTATTAGATTCCACTTATGAGTGAGATCATGTGATAATTGTTTTTCTCTGACTGGCTTATTTTGCTTAGTATAATACTCTCCAGGTCCTTCTATGCTATCTCCAAGAGTAAGAGATCCTTCCTTTTCACAATTATATAGTATTCTATGGTGTGAATGTATTACAGCTTTTTTATCCACTCATCTGCTGATGGGCACTTG
Source organism: Cnephaeus nilssonii (assembly GCF_951640355.1). Classification (NCBI taxonomy): domain Eukaryota; kingdom Metazoa; phylum Chordata; class Mammalia; order Chiroptera; family Vespertilionidae; genus Cnephaeus; species Cnephaeus nilssonii. The sequence continues at coordinate 42,290,095 of NC_137076.1, forward strand.
GACTGTTTCCAGATCTTAGCTATTGTAAATTGCACTGCTATGAACATAGGGGTGCATGTATTCTTTCTGATTGATGTTTCAGGATTCTTAGGATATCATACCTAATAATAGACAAGCATGTAAATTGACCATACCTCCACTACGCCCACAGCCAATCGGACTGAGTATGCAAATTAACCCAACAAAGGTGGTGGTTAATTTGCATATGTAGGCACTCAGAAGCCTGGGTCCCGGGAACATTCTGGGCACCCAGGTCACTCCAAAGTAGGCCCCATGTGGGTCCTGAGCAACCTGGGAAGGGCCTGAGCCAGGGGGCTCCTGGGCAGGGGCGGAACTGGGGATGGGAGGAAGCTGGGAGGCCCCTTCCCAGGTCCAAAGCTTTGGCCAGAGGCTTTGGGCCTGGGCAGGGGTGGAGCCATCAATGGGAGGGAGCTGGGGGGCCCCTGCCCCGGCCCCAAGGCTTTAGGCCTTAGCAGGGGCGGGGCCAGCGATTGGAGGTGATCAGTGTGAACTACAGAGGAAACACCTTTTCTGACCGCTCATTGGCTAAGCTCCCTGTATACCACTGGTAATATTCTTAGTAACTTGGGTATAAGAATCCAAAAAGGTGATCTAGGGTTTTTCCACCACACTCCTGGGGAAAAAAACGAAGATCTGCTGCTGGAGGGCTAAGAAATGTCATATCCTGCCCTAGCAGGTTTGACTCAGTGGATAATGCCTCGGCCTGCCAACCACAGGGTCCGGGTTCGATTCTGATCAAGGGCATGTACCTAGGTTGCAGGCTCCTCCCGGCCCGGGATCCAGGTCAGGGCTCATGCAGGACGCAACCAATCAAAGTGTTCCTCTCACTTGGATGTTTCTCTCTGTCTTTCCCTTTATCTTCCACATTCTCTAAAAGTCAATGGAAACATATCCTCAGGTGAGGATAAAAAGAAAAATAAAGAAATAAATGTCATATCCTATGAAAGACACATCTTGAAAACGCCTAAAGAAAGTTGTCATTTTTTCATGGTGAAGGTACTGGAGTCCATGTTGATGAAAATACCTTGGTGGCTGCGGTGACTGGCAGTGGCTGCAGCAGTGGGGTGATGGGGCTTGTGCCTTCCCCTGATCAGCCCAGTCACCTCCCAGAAAGGGAGGCCAGACTGCGGCCTAAGCTGTCAGTAGGACATCCCCTGAGGGCTCCTAGTATGTGAGAGGGGGCAGGCTGGGCTGAGGGACCCCTCTCCCCAGTGCATAAATTTCGTGCACCGTGCCCCTAGTATTCCTAGAAGTGGGATCACACAATGGAAAATAGTATGGAGTTTCCTCAAGAAACTTAAAAATGGAACTGCCATTTGACTTAGTAATTCTTTCTAAATGATTGTCTACTGCTGATGATGTCACTCAGTTTTAGTTTGGCTGGAGATATGTATTTTTATTCTTCATCACTTTATCTAAAGGTATGGGTATATAATTCTGTTTTGGCAACATGTTCTTTCAGGAATTTAAAGAGATTATTTCATTATCTTCTGGCTCTCATCATTTCAGTTCATAATAGTTAGCTATCAATTTTATTGTTTTTTCCAAGAAGGGTAAACTTGTCTCAACAAGCCCCTTCCCCCAGCTGCTTTTCAGTTTTTGATGTTTATCCACTGCCTTATATTTGAAAATGATTAGGTTGTTTGTATTTTCCTGCTTGACATTCAGAATAATTCTTGAATTTATAGCATGATCTATTTTGCCACTTTTAGAAAATTTCAGCCATTACTTCTTCAGTGTTATATCAATAACACTTTCTCTCTTTCTTCAATTATAATTACACTAGGAGCCCGTTGCACGAAGTTTCGTGCAATAGACTTTTCCTTCACCTGGCTGCCGGCACCAGTTATCTGCCAGCAGCAGTTTTCCTCTGGCCACCCGCCGATCAGAGCGCCTTCCGCCAGCACGATTGGCCACCCCGAGAGGAACTCCGATCAGGAGGCGCTCCGATCCGGCGGGTGGCAAGAGGAAAACTGCTGCTGGCGGAAAACTGGTGCCGGCAGCCACGCAATCGGTCACCCCGAGTTCAGCCACCAGCGTCTTCTGCAGCGCCGGCCTAAGCAGCGCCGGCCGGCCATTTAAGCCGGCGGGAGGAGCGGGGGTCAGGGACTCGTGAGTCCCCGCCCACTGCTCCTACCGCCAGCCAATTGGCCACCCTGAGTCCCGCCCCCCGCGCCTCCAGCCGGCCCAATTGTGGGCATAGCGGAGTGATGGTAATTTGCATATCACCATTTTATTAGGTACTAGAGGCCCGGTGCCCGAAATTCGTGCACAGAGGGGGGTTGTCCCTCAGCCCAGCCTGTACCCTCTTCAATATGGGACCCCTCAAGGGATGTGCGACGGCCCGTTTAGGTGGGATCGGGCCTAAACGAGTAGTCGGACATACCTCACAATCCAGGACTGCTGGCGCCCAACTGCTTGCCTGCCTGCCTTCCTGATTGCCCCTAACCGCTTCTGCCTGCCAGCTTGATCACCCCCTAATCACTCAGCTGCCAGCCTGTTTGCCCCCAACTTCCCTCCTCTGCCAGCCTGGTCACCCCTAACTGCCCTCTCCTGCAGGGTTGATCACCTCCAACTGCCCTCCCTTGCAGGCTTGGTCCCTCTCAACAGCCCTCCCTTGCAGGCAGGGTGCCTCCCAACTGCCCTCTCTTGCTGGCCATCTTGTGGTGGCCATCTTGTGTCCACATGGGGGCAGGATCTTTGACCACATGGGGGCAGCTATATTGTGTGTTGCAGTGATGATCAATCTGTATATTACTCTTTTATTAGATAGGATAGAGGCCTGGTACAGGGGTGGGGGCCAGCTGGTTTGCCCTGAAGGGCATCTGGGATCATGTAGGGGTTCCCTTGGGACGTGGGGCGGCCTGAGCGAGGGGCCTGTGGTGGTTTGCAGGCCGGCCACGCCACCTGGAGACCCAAGGGGAGGCCCTGGTATCTGGAATTTATTTTCCTTCTACAATTGAAACTTTGTAGCCTGGAGCGGAGCCAAGCCTGGGGCTCCCTCCGAGGCCTGTAGCCATTTGTGTTGGGGTTATAATTGAAACTTTGTTGCCTTAAGCGGGTGGGCCCAGCCAGGGTGTGCGGAAAGCTTTGCTTCTCCTGTTGCCGGCGGCAACCCTGGCCTGCTCTCTCAAGCTCCATTCTGCTGCCATTTGTTTGAATTTGTTTACCTTCTATAATTGAAACTTTGTAGCTTGAGTGGAGGCTTAGGCCTGGCAAGGGCAGGCGGAAAGTTTGGCTTCCTCTGTTACCTAGGAAACCTTGCTCTCTGTGGCTGTAGCCATCTTGGTTTGGGTTAATTTGCATACTCGCTCTGATTGGATGGTGGGTGTGGCTTGTGGGCGTGGTTTGTGGGTGTGTCGGGTATGGTCAATTTGCATATTTGTCTATTATTAGATAGGATGATGGATTAGACCTTATTATCTGGACATATATTTTATTTTATTTTTACTTTATTTTTATATTTTTTAAAGTCTTCCAATGCTTCATTCTGAAGATTTGCTGCTGAAATTTATTCCAGTCATCTATGTTTATTTTCTTAAGCCATGGATCAGATAACTTTTTCTGTAAAAGGCCAGACAGTAAATACCTTGTGCTTTGCAGGCCATATACCCTTGGTTACAACTAGAAAACTCTGCATTGTAACACAAAAAGTGTCATAGACAATACGTAACCAGATTAATGTGATTGTGTCCCAACAAAAAAACAATTATGAAAACAAAGAATATGCCAAATTTGACCCATAGGCTGTATTTTGCCTGTCCCTTGTCTAATATAACCTATTGAGTTTATAACTTCAATTACAGTATTTTTCATACCTAAAGTTGAAATTTGGCACCTTTATAGACTCTAGTCTTCTGGTGAAATTTAATATAATGCCAACTATTTTCTGAGCATATTATAATTATTTTAACATCTGTGTCAGACAATTCCAACATCTGTATCAACTCTGAGTCTAATAGAATTACTTATTTTTTCTCTTAGCATATCTCTTGCTATGCTTCTTAACTTTTTCATGAAACTGTAAGGGCTCTGGATGAGATGTTACCTTCAGCATGTAATTAACATAGGGATATATCACTTTGGTACCACCCTAGTTCAGTGATGGCGAACCTATGACACGCGTGTCAGCACTGACACACATAGCCATTTCTGATGACACGCGGCCGCTGAGGCGGCCGCATGCCGAGGATGAAACATTTGCTGCTCCTGAAGATGAAACATTTGCGAAATAATGTTTTTTCCTCAAAGTGACACACTACTCGAGTTATGATCAGTTTTTTGGCGAAGTTTGACACACCAAGCTCAAAAGGTTGCCCATCACTGATCTATGTCAAGATTCATTAGTACTTATGAGACCGGGTGTATTACCACAAGGGTTATGTTTTTCCAGGGATCCCAAGTGAAAGTCCTGGAAATTTTTTAGAAACCTTTTCACTGGCAAACCTCGTATGCCACACTTCATTTCCCGGTACTCTGTGACTATTGAAAATTACATTTAAATATTCACTTCTTCACTCCTAGGTTCCTTATGGCTTTTCTCTTAGTACTTGCACTGCTTATGAATTGGTGAGTACAGAGAGAAGAAATGTACAGAGCTCCCTTACAGGATATTCATTTCCCTGAGGGATCTTATATAATTAACCTTGACTGTCTTAGAAGCCTTAGACGTTTAGATTTCAGCTACTAGCCTGAAGAAATTAGGATAAACTCTGTTAAGATTCTCTGTCTCAAACTTTATTCCATTCTGCTTCTCGGCATCTCTTCCTCAGCTTAGAAACGGATGTATGCCTTGTAGGGAAGAGTGGCCTATGATATCAGGCTCTCCTCAGTGAGTTCCCCTTCTCCCAGGACCTTGACTCTTTCAGCACTGGCTCACTTGCTGGTTCATCAATGCCTTTAAATAGATGTGTGGTTTTGTTGTTGTTTGTTTGCTGTTTTATTGATGTCTAGCCTTTCTAGTTTGTTTATGGGGGACAACTATAGGCAAATCCGTTATTCCTGAGGTATGAATATTGCTGCTGAAATTTATTCCAGTCATCTATGTTTATTTTCTTAAGCCATGGATCAGATACCTTTTTCTGTAAAAGGCCAGACAGTAAATACCTTGTGCTTTGCAGGCCATATACCCTGTTACTTTTTGATCTCTTGAAAATAACTCAAAGTGGTATTTTTCTCTTTCTATTGCTCTGTGCAGATTATTTTAAGTTTGTTATATCAAATTTCTTCTGCATTTTTCCTCTCCCTGGCTGTCTGGCTTTCTATTGGGTTTAGAGAGTGGGAAGTGCCACCAGGGAAAGTCATGCTTTAGAACATAGCTCCTGGGGTGGATGATCTTCCCAGGGTCTCACCTCCATTTGGCTCTGGTGTCATCATGCTCTGCCTCTTTCATGTACCTTAAGTCTAATGGTAGGTTATGAGGTTTCCTGCTATTGCCTGAACCTTGTTGTTTTACCGCCCTAAGTTGTTCTCATAATCCTGCCAACCACTCCCTTAATAGCCCATTGGTTAAGGTTTTATCAATTAATCATTTGAATGTGCCATCTGCTCAGACCCTGACTGATATGCATTCTCATTCCTACTCTGGGTAATTAGAGGGTTTATGGGGTTATATGAGTAGGATGGTTAATTTTTTTTCCTAAAACAAAGGCCTTTGAACTGAAGCAGACTTGTATTCCATTGAGAGTAAAACCTAATTGTAAAAAATTTTTCATAAGAAGCACTCCGACAGTGCAGTTACAAGACATAGAATTAAAAAAAAAAGTTAGGTGACTAGTGACTATGTAAAACAAGATATATAGAGTTGTTACATAAGACTATGTGGCAGTGTACTACAAACGTAACTCAGTAATTAAAATGCAGTGGCCAGGACTCCAGTGAGGTGGTGAAAGCTCAACTGGCTTTAGTGTGTCAGTGTCATTGACTTTGAGTATTTTTCATTACTACAACAATTGGTCTAAGATTTGCAGTCTTTCCCTTGGCATGCTGACCTTTTCACATTGATTCTTTCTACCTGCTGTTAAGATACAAAATCAATAGAATCAAGCAGGCAAATCACTTGATACTGCAATAGCCTGCTAATAGAGGAGAAAATCTAGTTATCCAGTGTCCTTGGATGTGCCTACACTGAAATAAGACAGGCACACAGGCCTACTTTAAAGTAGTGCTGGATTTATACTCAACTATCTAATATGCATCCTTTATTTTAAAGAAAATATGGTTGAATGGAATCTAGGAAGCAGATATGCTAGGCTGATTTTTGATGGCATCACTCCTTGATGACACTAAGAAGATTTAAGAAACTTTATCCAATCCCCATTTCTCTCCCATTTATGCATTCCACCTGACATACAGTTACCCAAAATCAGGTCTGTAATGCAACCATTTTAAAAGGGATGATGAAAAGGGATGGTGAGCCTTCAATGTTTTCCTTCCCTTTCCATCTTTCTACCTCCTGTTGGACACATGCCAGTCATTTGGAGTATAACAATAACGCCTTCAAACTCTGTGATTTTCCTGCCAGAGTCCTGGATCCTGGATCTTGTTCACAAAATAATCCTGCCAACCACGAAACAAGTTGTTTCTTTCACATGGGATTAAATTTGGTAGGGGAACCCTGACAGAATCCCTTAAGTCATAACAAGTACATTGTCATCAATTTATCAGTTAGATTTGGGTTAAAAAAGTGACTGGAGTGCTTGTAACAATTTTGATTATTTAAAAAATTAAAATATTCTTTCAGTTTCAGTTTACATTTAATATTATTTTGTATTAATTTCAGCTGTGCAATCATGGTGGTTCTACAACCACATACTTTATAAATGTTCCCCTGATATTTCCGGTACCCACATGACACTATATATAGTTATTACGATATTATTGACTATATTCCATATGCTTTACTTTACATTCCATGACTATTCTGTAACTACCCATCAGTACTTCTTAATCACTTCACCTTTTTCACCCAGTCCCCCAACACCTCCCTCCTCTCTGGAAACCACCAATCTATTCTCTGTATCTATGTCTGTTTCTATCGCATTTATTTATATATATTTTTTAGATCCACATATAGGTGAAATCATTTTTGAAAAGTCATTTTTAACATTGTGGCTCTACTTGGAACGTGTTTACTATTACTTGCTGTTCTACCTCCTGATAATGTAGATATTTTCTGGAAATCATATTTTATCCAGATATGTTATGTGATAGTGAAATATATATACTGATTTAAGATGCTAACACTTTTTCCTTTTGAATATTTCACCAAAGTGAAGTTTTTAAAAGTTACTTAAAAAAATGGTGGCAATATATTTTCTAATCCATTGTTGCAAATCCAGGAACCAGCCCTGGCAACAGGATAATTTAAAAAATTTACAACTCACTGCTCCCTTTGGCAGCAGTATTCATGTAACTCATTTGTGATAATGATATTACACATTCTCCAAATGTGATGAATGAATGTTAACTGATGATACATTGAGATATTCATTTTTAGTGTCTGATTGGAAATGTCTCAAATTTTAAAAATTGCTACTTAAAGAATTAAGCAGGTCTTATATAGAATAATATATTTTTATAGCTTATTTGGAAATTTTTCATGAATAGGGCAGATGGGGCGAGTTGGCATCATTATCTCAGCTAGTGCCTCATAATGTTCACTGAGATTGGGTCTCATGACTGTAATATAAAAATACATTCTGACTAAAAGACCAGTCATTTATCTCAACTTTTAGTGGAAAGAAAGTGATTGGTGTTGGTGTTTAAATTATGAAAATATTTGAGAATTGAACTACAATTGGAAATCATGTTCTTTTTTAAACTTTTTTAAGGTGTTTAAGGCCTATAATAGATTTGGGAGGATTATACAGAGATTTCCCTTACACCCTCTGCGGCCACACATGCATAGCTCTCCTGCACTATCAGTATCACTCATGAGTAGTGCATTATTACCAAGGATGAACCTATATTGACACATCATAATAACCCAAAGTGCATCGTTTATGTTATGGTTCACTCTTATTGTACATTCTGTGGATTTGGGCAAATGTATAATGACATGTATCAATCAGTATAATAGCATACAGAATAGTTTGACTGCTATAAAAATTCTCTGTGCTCGGCCTATTTATTCCTCCTCCTTCCGTTCCCCCCAACCCATGACACACACTGATGTTTTTACTGTCTCCATAGTTTTGCCTTTTCCAGAATGTCATATAGTGGGAATCAATCATACAATAAGTAGCCTATTCAAACTGGATTCTTTCATTTAGTAATAGGTATTTAAGATTCTCCCTTGTCTTCTTGTGGCTTGATAGCTCATTTCTCTTTCGTGCTGAACAATATTCCATTGTCTGCGTGCACTGCGGTTTATTTATCTACTTACCTACTGAATTGCATCTTGGTTGTTTCTAAATTTTGACAATTATGAGTAAAGTTTCTATAAACATCATGGATAGGGTTTTTTTTTGTGTGTGGGCATAAGTTTTCAATACTTTTGAGTAAGTACCAAGTGGAGTTATTGTTGGATCGTCGATAAGAGTATCCTTAGTTTTGTAAGAAACTGCCAAACTGTCTCCACAGTGGCTGTACCAGAGTTCCTACTGTTTCACATCCTCACCAGAAATTGGCTTGACAAGGTGCCAGGTTTCGAGATTCTAACAGTTGTGTATCCTGTTTTAATTTGCATTTTCCTGATGACATATCATGTAGAGCATTTATACAGCTTATTTGGTGTATTGTCTGTTGCAATCTTAGGCCCATTTTAAAAATCAATTGTGGTTTGTTTGTTTAAAACTTTGTATATTTTGGAAACAGTCCTTTATCAGATGTATCTTTTGCAAATTTTTTTTTCTCAGTCTGTGGCTTCAAATTCTCTTGACAGTGTCTTTCACTTAGCAGAAATTCTTAATTTTAATGAAGTCCAGCTTATTGATTATTTCTTCATGGATTGTGTCTTTGGAGTTGCATCTATAAAGGTATCATCATACCTAAATTCAACTGTTTTTATTTTTATTTTTAATGTTATCCTCTGAAATTATATAGCCCATCTGAGTTAATGCTTATGAAGAGTGCATGCAACAACACCCAACCAACTAAGCCACACTGGCCAGGGCACTTTACTTTTTATTAGAAGTAAATTCATTGATTTTGAGTTGGTATTTTATATCTGCAGACTATTGATGCAGAAGGATTGGGATGGATGGGTGGGGTGATGAGGTTGACTTTACATTAACTCTAATAAATCTAGGAAATAATTTTCTCAGAAAGAATAATTGTGTGTGTGTGTGTGTGTGTGTGTGTGTGTGTGTGTGCATCTGTGTGTGATACCTTTGGGATATATTTCCATCACTGAGCTAAACAAGCAGTGAGAGAATCATTTTTAACAATAGAGAAAAGTTTGGCAAATACTAAATAGAATTTGGATAGAGAGGTCAGTGAGACAGTCAGAGAGAGAGAGCGAGAGCATTTACAACAATAGTTGCCTAAATTAAGTGACACTTGAAATGACAGAATAAGAGACCTTGGCAAAAGCATACCCCAGGTCACATAATTTATTGATCAGAATAAAATATTTGATAAGAAGCAAGTAGACAGGGGAATGTGGCATTCATTACTTTTGAAAAGGATAGAGGTATATTTCCGTTGCACAGCATAAACTGACATAGAATATGAGAATAAGTAAAGTTCTGAGCACTTTATAAGACAAGGAGTAGAAGACTGGGTGATATCAGGTTATATTTATTATGAGAGCACAGACCAAACTACAGAATTGTCACGGAGAAAGAAATTAATATGTCAAACTGTACTTCAATTTTGATAAGATCTTCAACTCTTCTCCAAAGTATTTTCTAATACAGTATCTAATATAATTTTCTTTGTGAAGTAATATGTGAATCATCAAAAAGGGAAAATTTAAACAGATGGGGGGGGGGCCAGGCCTGCAAGGGAAGACAGTTGGGAGGGACCCAGGACTGAAGGGGAGGGCAGTTGGGGGACAACAGGCCTGCAGGGAAGGGCAGATGGGGGGGACCATGCCTGCAGGGGAAGACAGTTGGGAGGGACCCAGGCCTGCAGGGGAGGGCAGTTGGGGGCGATCAGGCCTGCAGGGGAGGACAATTAGGGGCAACCAGGCTGGCAGGGAAGGGCAGTTAGGGTGACCAGGCCAGCAGGGAGGGCTGTTAGGGGCAATTGGGCCAGCAGGGGAGCAGTTAGGCGACAATCAGGCTGGCAGGGGAGTGGTTAGGGGGTGATCAGGCTGGCAGGCAGAAGTGGTTAGGGGCAATCAGGCAGGCAGGCAAGTGAGCGGTTGGGAGCCAGCAGTCCTGGATTGTGAGAGGGATGTCCGACTGCCCGTTTAGGCCCGATCCCACTGGGAGTCAGTCATCCATGGAGGGGTCCCAGATTGGAGAGGGTGCAGGCTGGGCTGAGGGACACACACACACACACACACACACACACACACCATGCATGAATTTCGTGCACCAGGCCTCTATTATTAAATAAAGGTATATCTCTGCTTGTATAAATGCTCAGTTTAAATTAGAATTTGCTATGAGAAAAGTTGTTGTGAAGATTTCCTCTTTTAGACCAGCCAGTGTTGCTCAGTGGTTGGGCATCGACCTATGAACCAAAAGGTCATGGTTCGATTCCTGATTAGGGCACATGCCTGGGTTGGGGGCTTGATCCCCAGTGTGGGGCATGCAGGAGGCAGTTGATCATTAATTCTCTCTCACCATTGATGTTTCCACTCTCTCTTCCGCTCCTTTCCTCTGAAATCAATAAAAATATATATTGAAAAAAACAAAAATATTTCCCCTTTTTTGGAAACTGTAATCTCTAGTCTAAGCATCTCCCCCTTAGTATCATAAACAGGTCCTCTTTGACTTGACTTCTGTCACTTCTTTTTAATTTCCTTTTGTTATGTCCAAGCCTCCTTCCTAATCCTCTCAGATTCTCCTGGTAAGTATTCTCTTTCGATCTTAACACATTTTTTTGAGTTCCCTCTCCTCAGAATTACTGCATTGATCTGATTTGATGAAATGCATTTGAAACTTGCAGTGATTTGGATTTGATTTTTAGTTTACATTAGGTAACTCAACTTTTTATGAAAATTGGAAAAAGTGATTATTTAGAGAATATAAGTTACTGGAATAGCCTAAAGACTGACTTTAGCCAGAGTTCTCAATGTCCTGGTCACTATTTATGTCAACTACTTATTCTGTATTTTTGTAATGAGAAAGTTCTGCATCTTTGTTATATGATTTCTCTAGATCCCAAGGAAGATGCTAATAAGCAGTAAAATGTCCAACATCAAAGAATAATGAAGATAACTTTTCATTCAAAATCTTGAGTAATTCTTAAACTTAATAGTCAGCTCAGAAAATTATTACCTTTACCAATCCTGAAAATTTCTCCTACCCACAATTTTCATAGTCTCCATAAAGTCAAGTAAATTAGAAGTGTTTTTCTTGTTTGTCTATGAATTGCATTTTTCTCTTGCCAAATTGTAAGTTTTATAAAATTTTATATAATAAAAAGAGGAGAGAGATTACAAATAATTACTGATTAGGTGGTTAATTTTCATTCTCCTCAGTTATTTCAACATTTTATTACTGTCAACATCATCTGTCTTAATTTACGAAGTCCTATAACCTGGCAATATTGCCTTATCACAATGGAAAGAGGTATTCATTTCTTTGATTTATTGCACATGTCAGATCGTATCATAATCATATGATGGAACACTGTATTTTTTGTTAGTTTTGGTGCTTTAGTCCAATTTCTGTGAATAATTAGTGCGTATTGTTAAGCAATTTGAATAATATATTACTTATTTCAGTTCTGTTTTCTTATATCCTAAAGGCCAAATAAATATGTAATATAATTTTAGGTATGATTAATTCCATCTGGAAAATCAAACCAGTCTAAATGGATAGATAGTTTTTGGGCAATTCATTTTAGTAAGGGTGAGAGAAAACACGTTTCTGAGATTATATTTTACTGAGGTATAATGAAAGAGTATAAGGCCCTAGAATATGAACAAAAAATTTTGTTCACAGATGGCAACAAGATCTGTGTCCAAGTGGGGATGAGGAGGAAAATGAATAGAGATGAGCTCAAACAAGAAGGCAGGTCAGATTATTTAGGACCTTGTACAATATATGTGGAAAATTCCAAGAAACCATTGAGTATGAAAAGGAAAATGAAAGCTCCTTGGGCCCAGCTCCCAGTCCTCACATCGCACAAACAACAGTGACGGGTATATAGGAAGAATTTATAAATTAAATGTTTAGGACTTTTATTAATGAAAGTATATAAAAGGTGGGAGAGATGATCCTTGACAGTCATTTTATGTAAAACCCCTCCCAACCCTGCTGCTACTTTTTCTTTTTTTTGTTTTGTTTTGTTATTATTATTTTTTAAAATCAAGTTAAGTGACTAAAGTTCTTATAATTGTCTTCACTTAATTACCTGTCCCAAATTCAGTGCACTTTTCAATTTACAGGAATTCCACTTGTATGGAAATGCAGTGTTGGAAACTTAAGTTTTAGAACCTAAATTTCATATGCTCCCACTAAAACCACTCACACACCTGTAGATTATCAAGTCTTCTAATGAGCAATTTTAATTTATGTTGCTTTTCTCACATAACATAAATATACCTTCAGATTTTTCTATAATTTTCAGACATCTGGGGCACTGGCTTTTAATTACTATATTAAACATTTTGTGGAGATTTGCATACTTAGCGTAGAATGAAAAGCTTGAAACTTAAATACGCTTTTTAAATTTAAGGTCTCTGAGGACTTTGTCTTAATCTCTAACAATGAATTGTTTGAGAACATAAATAAATGTATTGAAAATTGAAAATATGTTCTAAACTAGTGATCATATTATCTTGCAAGTGCATATGGGATTCTGTTGCCAATCCTCTGAGCATCCCTAATCCCCCTTGCCTTCCTAAGTTTATCATACTACTCATTACATTCTACATATACCTAATATTATACTGTAATCTATTGAAAATAATTTTTTACTTGATCTCATTTCTACCATAATACAATCTCCACAAAGGTAAAAATTTTTGTCAGTATTGTTGCATGTTAACACCCATTGACAAAAATAGGGCCTGGACAAGTTAACATAAGCAGGAAAAGATTGCTTGACTTTTCATATAGTAATGGATAAAGGTTTTTGCAAATTAACATGTTGAAAAATTAAAATATCAATCCTAAATCACATAGATTTTGTTTCTATAATGGACAATTGATAATGAATTTTACATCATGGGTATCAAACTACCAAATTTCATCATTTATAAACATGTCGGGGCTTTAATTGGAATGCTTGACCTATCAATTTGGAAAGAAATGATATCTTTCACAAAGTTATTGCATATTATTGTCAATAAATAAAATAGTTATCCATCTGTAGAGGTTTCCTTAATGGCTTCTAGTTTACGGATTCTCTCTTTGACTAATTAGTTATTTAATGTATCCATTAGGTTTTAATATTTACAGTTATTCTAAGACTTTCTATTGGTTCTTTTCAAATTTATCTCTGTACCATAGCCCATTGTTACTTGTTTTTTAATATGTATACATAAAGTCCTTGTGTCTTTAATATATAACCCCCTTATATTGTTAATCCCATAACACAGTATATGAAATTTGGCTCCCTGATACTTACACTTTATTTTTTGTTATTGATTATGTTTTCTTCTTTTTTTCATGGCGGCTTCTTGCTTCATGTTTGGTTATTTAAATATAAATTTGCTAAACTTAGTCTTTTGGAATTCTGAGGAATATGCGTTGGTCACGATTTTATCTTAAAGAAAATGAGAGGTTGCTATAGGTTCACTATCTAACTGAGTCTGCTTTAATTGATTTACTCAGTTTAGGGCAGTGATGGCGAACCTATGACACGCGTGTCAGCACTGTCACACGTAGCCATTTCTGATGACACACGGCTGTTGAGGCAGCTGCATGCCGAGAATGAAACATTTGCTGCTCCTGAGGATGAAACATTTGTGAAATAATGTTTTTTCCTCAAAGTGACACACTACCTGAGTTGTGCTCAGTTTTTTGGCGAAGTTTGACACACCAAGCTCAAAAGGTTGCCCATCACTGGTTTAGGGATTCCTAAATGTGATCATACATATTAATGCATGAGGCTCGTGAGACAGAAAGTCTATGATTACAAATTCTGGCAAACAATATTGCTATTTCTATTGTTAATCTTTTTATAAATAGTATTTCTTATTGGTTATTTTTGCTTGTAAGTCAATTTCCATAGCTCAGTCCTGCAGCTCAATCTTTCATTATGTGTGTTTACCCATTTTAAGTATCTCAGCTTGTTTTAGTGCCTCTGTTTAACAGCACAAGGAATGCAAACAGGGCTGAGACTACTATTCCCCTTACGTTATTAAAATACTGAGATTCTAGGTTTTTTATATTTGAAAATTTAAACAGAGAAGAAAAAGTTACAGGAACTGGCAGACATGATTTGAAGTCCATTAAATGCCAACCCAATGTTCTAAAATAAAAATTTTAAAAAGTACAAAGATATAACTAACTTTTAATGACCATTGTTTTTGCAACATTTTGTTTGTTTCAGAAGGCGATGAAAAGATCAAACTCTGATCAAGCAAAGCTTTAAACATGTGTAAATATGTAAGATAAGCATGATGTATAGCTTTCTGTGTGTGCTAAACAAGCAGTGAGAGAATCACTTTTAACAATCACTTTTAACCAATTTCCTAGCCTTTACAAAGTTCTCTCAGTCAAATATGCTTGCTTTACAGTAACTCCAACCTTTGCAGGATTAAATCTTATTATATCCCTGATCTACTAAGTAATATATCACATATGCATCTAATTTCAAACAACAAAAATTATTTTGATATATCTTTTCTGCTTTGGACTAGATTATATATGTCCTCGTATGTTTATATTTTTTGCCTTCACAATCACTTTAGTAGGAAATCAATAAGTATGGGCAGTATTAAGGTATATTTATTTTTAAGAATTTCTAAAAAATATAAGTAAAAATGAATTAAAAATCAAAATTATTTACTGATAAATGAAGGAAACATGGAAATATTGCAATTTATCTTAATTTCAATACATTAACCTAGGTTCACAATTATAATTATATATATTAACTATGGGAGGTAGAATAAGAATGAATGGGTGAAAAACCTAAAAAGAGTAAAATACATTTATCTTATTTTTGCTCATTCAGAACATAATTATTAGAGATAATTCTATGTGAAGAACATTATTTGGTGATTTAGAGAGTAGGACAATGAATGAGACATTGATCCTTGCTTTTAGGTAAATAAAACCTAGTAAAAGAAATAATCCATGAGATAAATAACAATATTTGGTAGTAAAGAAGCCATGCATCAGAAAATGATGGATAAAATGTCCTGAATATTTAGAAAAAGTAGAATAGAAATTTTTTCTGGGTGGTCTGAAAATGCATTATGGAAAAATTGGCATGAGGTTGGTTATTAAAGATTAGTTACAATTTGGAGTTGGGAACAGTAATAAAGGTAAGAATGGATCTATCAAGTAAGACACAGGAACATGAACAAAATAAAAATGCTGGAAACAGGAAGTCAGCTAAGTCAAAGTGTCTGAGATGTTATACAGAGAGTGAAAAACAGTATTTCCCATCAGTAGATGAATGGATAAAAAAATCTGTGGTAAACTTACACAATAGAATACTATCCAGCTATAAGAAAGAAGTATATATTACCCTTTGAAACAGCATGGAGGGACATAGAGTGAATTATGCTAAGCGAAATAAGACAGTCAGAGAAAGATAAATATCACATGATCTCACTTATATGTGGAATCTAATGAACACAATTAATGAATAAAATAGAACCAGAGACATGGAAACATGGAACAATCTGACCAATCTCAGAGGGAATGGGGTTGGGGGCTGGAAGAGATTAATCAAAGTATTTATTTGCATATATGCATTATCCAAGTACACAGACAATAGGGTGGTGAAGGCCTGGGGTGGGGCTGGAACCTGGTGGTGGTGGGCAAGGGAGAGAAAAGGGGAGGGGCATTTGTAATACTCTCAATAATAAAGATTAAAAAAAAAAACCTCCACAAAACAAAATAAATAAAAGGAATTATAATGGCATGATATCTTGTAAGTGAATCATTTTAAATTGATAATGACATCATTGTTTCATTAAAAAAAAATCCCTTAAAATAAGTGCTTGAGTTCTGGGAAATTTGAAGGAATTTAGTTATTTTTCTTTTTATTTATCTGCAGTAATCTTACAGTTATTACTAAGGGGAGTCTAGGAGATGACAATTTTATTGTTATTATTTATTTTCAGATTTAAGGAAATATCCTATGAACACTATACTTCAAACCCAGGCTTTGCATTCACATTAATATTTAGAGACACTATATATTTATAATCTATTATATTTGCAGAACACTTAGGGTCAAATTTCCCTGTCAGCATGGTATGGGACATTTTTCACTAATTTTCCCAATGGATTTTTGTGGAAAAATTTGAGGAGTTATTGAAAAAGTGATAACGAACTCTTGTTTAGACTGTTTATCAGTACATTTGCATATAGCTTAGGAAATTTATCACAATTTTTAATGTAAGTCATAGATCAAACTCTTATTTTTTAAGAATATCCTATCTAATAAAAGAGTAATATGCAAATTGACCATCACCCCAACACACAAGATGACCGCCCCCATGTGCTCAAAGATGGCTGCCCCTATGTGGGCACAAGATGGCTGCCACAAGATGGCCAGCAGGGGAGGGCAGTTGTGGGTGATCAGGACAGCAGGAGAGGGCAGTTGGGAGGGACCAGGCCTTCAAGGAAGGTCAGCTAGGGGTGACCCAGTTGGCAGAGAAAGGCAGTTGGGGGATACCAGGCCTGCAGGGGAGGGCAGTTGGCCCCGATCAGCCCCTATCACCAGCCAGGCCGAGGGACTCCACCCATGCCAGAATTCGTGCACCGGGCCTCTAGTTTAACATAAGTAGAATACAATTGTTCACTGGTGCTGAGGCAAAAGAGGGTCAGAGAAACTTCCAGGGCCAGTACTTAAGGGACAGTTGGTAGCAGTTTAATGTGAAATGTATAAAACACATGATATGTTTAACTGTTTTACTTAATTCTTATGTTTGGCCAAATTTGCAATAATAGGAATCAAAGGCATTTTTACATAATTATAATTAGCTAATTTGATCAGTTGTTAAAATTTTAAAAGTTGTGTTTCCTGATCTCTCATATATATTCTCATTTCTATTTTAACTTTACTATATACTTAGATCTGAATTATTTGTCAGAACAATGTAATATTATTAGATTAATTTCAACTTAAAAACATTAATTATACTTGTAACAGAAGATATCAGTTGGCAAATTTTTTTTGAAAACATCCACATCTATACTGATTCAGAAATTAAAAAATACTACATGATAAAAATGTTTACTGAGAGTTTGTGAAAGAGGAGATATGGATTGCACATAAACACAAGAAAAATTGATCAGCATTATTAGTCGTTATGGAAATGCAATTACGTAAAATGAAATACCGCTACACATTATTAGAATGGCAAAGAAAAACAAATGTTAATGCCAAGTGCTGATGAGGAACTGAACAATTGTAACTTATTCCCATATGACTTAGAAATCATACATTTTAGTATTTATCCTAGAGAAATAAAGACATCTGTACATACAAAAAACTTTCATAAATATACATAGGACTTTTATTTATAATTATCCCAAGTTGAAAATGACCCAAATGTCCTTCAACTGCTGAATGGTTTTACAAGTTGGGGTACTTACATACAATGGGATATTATTCAGAAAAAAAGAAAGACTACTGACACATAAAACAATGTAGATGAATCCTAAATTTATTATGCTCAGGGAAAACGCAAGAACTGAACATCTTCATTCTCAATGATTCCATTTAAATAACATCATGGGAAGGAAAATACTATCATGGTGGAAAGCAGACAAGGGTCCCTAAGACCCTGGAAAAGGAGATTCACTATAAAATAGGGGTGGGGAACATCCAACCGCAGGCTGCACAAGGCCCTCAAAATCCTTTGGTCTGGCCCTGCTAAGACAACTGCAGGTGGGACTCAAAATTCAATAAATCTGGGAGCTTTTTTCATAGCAACATAAATTTATAGTAAGTGAATTATATTAAGTGAATGATGTTATTGATATCCAAATGGCCCTTGGCAGAAAAAAGGTTCCCCACCCCTGCTCTATATCCTCTCTGAAATTGCAGCATCCTAGACATTTTACATCATCTCTATTGTTTATTCCTCTTTATTAGTTATACTACCTCAAATATGTTTTTAATTATTTTAAATCTTTATTGTAAGTTACATGTGAGACGGTTTTATTATTATACTAGAGGCCCGGTGCACGAAATTCGTGCAGGGGGTGTGTGTCCCTCAGCTCAGCCTGCACCCTCTCCAATCTGGGACCCCTCTCACAATCCAGGACTGCTGGCTCCCAACTGCTCGCCTGCCTGCCTTCCTGATTGCCCCTAACTGCTTCTTCCTGCCAGCCTGATCATCCCCTAGCCACTCCCCTGCCAGCCTGTTTGCCCCTAACTGCCCTCCCCTGCAGGCCTGGTCACCCCTAACTGCCCTCCCCTGCAGGCCTGGTTTCCCCCCAACTGCTCTCCCCTGTAGGCCTGGGTCTCCCCCAACTGCCCTTTCCTACAGGTCCAGTCGCCCCCAACTTCCCTCCTCTGCTGCCTGGTACCTCCCAACTGCCCTCCCCTGCTGGCTTGATCACCCACAACTCCCCTCCCTTGCAGGCCTGGTCCCTCCCAACTGCCCTCCCATGCTGGCCTGATCACCCCCAACTGCCCTCCCTTGCAGGCCTGGTCCCTCCCAACTGCCCTCCCCTGCTGGCCTGATCACCCACAACTCCCCTCCCTTGCAGGCCTGGTCCCTCCCAACTGCCCTCCCCTGTTGGCTATCTTGTGTCCACATGGGGGGAGCCATCTTTGACCACATGGGGCAGCCATCTTGTGTTGGAGTGATGGTCAATTTGCATATTACTCTTTTATTAGATAGGATTTTCACTTATATAACACTGGCATTGGATAACTACAGGTTCAATATAGTATATAATCTTATCTAATAAAGAGGGAGTATGCTAATTGACTGCCCTGCCCTCAAAGATGGCTGCACCCACAGCCACAAGATGGCAGCACCCAGTCCCCTCAGCCCCGCTGAGGTGGCAGGCGTGCTCAACACACCTGCCTCCAGAGTCCCCCCGAGTCCCCTCAGCCCCCCAGCTGCTCAGGGCCAGTGCGAGGCACAGGCAAGCCTCAGATGGCAGGTGCCCAGCCACCCAGGGCCATCTGAGGCTCAGGTAACCAGGGCTGGCCGAGGCTTGCACTGCCGGCAGTGGCAGCAGCAGAGGTGTGATGGGGCATCGCCTTCCCCTGATTGCTGGGTCACCTCCCACCCCTGAAGGCTCCCGGACTATGAGAGGGGGCAGGCCAGGCTGAGGAACCCCCCTTTTGTGCATGAATTTTCATGTACCAGGCCTCTAGTTATAGTATATTTATATAATAAGTAAACAAATTACTTAACACAGTAAGGTGTGTTTTGACACTTTATTGATAACTACAAAAAGGAACTATTGGTCCTTCAGAGTAGAGGAACATATTTAAATGACCAAAACTAAACCAAAATATTTACAACCTGTTTAAGACAATTATGAGCTGTGAATGTCTGCTACATCATCAAAAGTAGTTTACAGCTACTATAAAATGGATTTTAAAAATGTATGAAATGTTTTAATGCCTAAACTGACCTTAAAAATGCAAATGATTCATTGAGAGAATATGAATATTTCATAGGTCTTATTTACCAGATTGCCTACATTTTCTCCATGTTTGGAAAGAGAAAGTTATTAAAGTTTGGTGGCCTTTCCTCAGTAGAGCTCCAAGATAAAATTACAATTCTAAATCAGTGATTTTCAGCCGAAACCGGTTTGGCTCAGTGGATAGAGCGTCGGCCTGCGGACTCAAGGGTCCCAGGTTCGATTCCGGTCAAGGGCATGTACCTTGGTTGCGGGCACATCCCCAGTAGGGGGTGTGCATGAGGCAGCTGATCGATGTTTCTCTCTCATCGATGTTTCTGGCTCTCTATCCCTCTCTCTTCCTCTCTGTAAAAAATCAATAAAATATATTTTTTTAAAAATCAGTGATTTTCAGAGTCCCAGACCAGCAGCAGCAGCATTACCTGGAAACTTGTAAGAAACGCACATTCTCAGGCCCCACTCAAAACCAACTTAATCTGAACCATTGAGGTTTGGTCCTAAGAATATATGTTATAACAAATCCCCCAGGTAATGCCATTGTAAGATAGTTTGCAAATGCCTTAAGACATCCATTCCATGTTGATTTTTCTCCTTCCATTCTAGATAATATTAGTTAAATGTCAACCTTTGGGGGGAAATTAAAAAAAAAATAGTCATGTTTCCTTTTGCTTCTAAGATATTTCTTCTGGAATAATTTGCCCTCTTTCTGAATGACACCATGCACAAATCCCCTTAGTGTCAGTGTGTTGGTGATATGTGACATCAGTTTTTGTTTAGTTATTACCATCATTTTCGGGTTTCAAAAACAACAAACAAAAGAAAAACACACCTACCAGATTTGCATCACTAATTTTATTACGCATAGTTGTGATAACTAAAAACATAAGGCTTTTGTTTGGATTATAAGTAAGCAACATGCTGAAGCAATGCATTCTAGAATTTAATCATGAAATACCATTTTAGCTCTCTAGTATGTGGAAAATAAATGAAACATAAATAAATGCATCATGTCAACAATGCTGTTTCCTTTATGTAGGAGAACTTGAAATAAAGTCAATAACTTGGGAGGATTAACTGCAGGAGCAATCTCAGATCACATGGACTTACCATCGAGCAGTTCTAATTGAGACCAAATGGTTTCCAACACTTATCTTGTGATGAAATGTAAGATTTGGTTAAGCACCTATAAGAAAAGGAACAGACGTGTTCTTGGAATAAGATTTGTGGATGAAAGTATGTTCTGTTGCCACTAGTACTAAAAAAATAAATTTGCTATCAGTGGTTCTTACTGTAACCTTAATATATTTATTGCAAATATCAGAAGAATTATGCTCTATGTTTCAAGAAGGTAGTGATGACACTCATTTTGGAACTATTGTATCATAATATAATGGTTAGGACAGCGGAAACTGAAGATCCTGTGTCTAAATTCAAATTCTGGCTCTGATATTTACTGTATAAGCTCTGTTATCTGGGACATGTTATTTATTTAATCTCTATGTTGCAACTTTCTCATCCATAAAAAGGAAATTATAGTTAACACCTATACCCTAACGGTTTGCTCTGATTATTAGATGAGTGAAAAATGTTATTTCAGACAACACCTGGCACAGAGCGTTGTATAAGTAATAAATAGAATGAAGTGTGGACAAATTATCTAGATAAGTTGGTTTAAAGCAATATTTCTTATGTATACACCTTTATATACAGGTAGGCCAAATGTATTCTATCTTTCTGCATCATTCTTGTAATCTGGGTATTTTATCTTAACAATGAATTTCATTTCTAAGCATTCACAATAGCTATGTTCATCAATTTCTGATTAGTAGAAAAATTTCATATTTCACATCGTTTTTATTTCTTATATTATTCATTTATGCAATGATCAAATATTTCTTTTTTTAAAAATATTTTATTTTTATATATTTTATTGATTTTTTACATAGAGGAAAGGAGAGGGATAGAGAGTTAGAAACATCGATGAGAGAGAAACATCGATCAGCTGCCTCCTGCACACTCCCCACTGGGGATGTGCCCGCAACCAATGTACATGCCTTTGACTATAATCAAACCTAGAACCCTTTAGTCCACAGGCTGACGCTCTATCCTCTGAGTCAAACCAGTTAGGGCTCAAAAATTTCTTAAGCAACTGCATTGTGTATGACATCGTGTTAGGGAATGTAGGAGATATAAAAAGAATGAGACCTAGTTCTTGATCTTAAGGAGCTTTTCATTTAGTAGAGTAAGTTAAGAATATATGCAATATTGCAGATGGTTAATACAGAGTGGAAAGTGAATGCTACACCTTGAATAGAGGAAAAATAGTGACAGGGTTTTAAAGACATGCCCATAGTGCTTGGCAGAATAAAAGACAATTAGTTCTCACAAAAATCCTGTGCAATAAAAATTATTGTTAATCCCATTTAACATTTGAAAGCACATCAAATTAGAAATTTTAAGGTAACTTTCAAAGTTCCAGAGCCTGTCACAGTTGATAGAACCCAAAACCCAGCTCCTTTTTGTCTATTTCATATATAAAAGGATGACAGAGATAAAACTTCCATGGTTCTAATTTCAGTTTCCACTGCTGACATTCTTTGGTTTTAACCTTCATATGTCTGATCCATGAATTTTAGTGAATGGAGAATACTTAAGCCTCCAGTAAATGAATTTTATTATATGAAACTATGATGGATTTAATATTTGGCACATTTTTCAATAAAAAAATAAGAACTGAACTTAATTTCTTCTCATGCATTATTATGGTAAAATATATTACTTCCCATAATCTTTCAGAAAATATGAAAATCAATGAACCCAGACTAATTTTACCATTTTATACTTGTTGAAGAATGGATAAAATAAGGTAAAGAAACTAATCACCTAAGTTAGTGAAGAAATGCAAAAATAAAGTATCTAATGAGAATTTAAATATGCCTTAATATACAGGTTTGCAAACATCCTATTTTGTCCTTTTCTTCCTGTGCCATCATTGTAATCTGGGCAGTTTGTTTTTCCTACCAGTGGATATTTATTTTAAGTACCTACAATATCTAGCATGTCATAATGTGTTGGACATAAATGTCTGCATCATAATGAAGTATAGTGTGTGTAATGAAAACATATATTAGTTCTATTTTGAGATAGTATGAACATACCCTGAAGTCAATGTAGTTGGTTGACATTTGTCTTTAATAAGTAGGAAGTATCTCCCCAAGCAGAGATAGTAAGGTACAGGATACAGTCAAGCACAAAATAAAAATCCATATTGCTCTGGAATATGCATACAGAATAGATCCTCTCTATTTTGATTATGACCCACCCTCCACCATGTCACTCGATTACTCTTTGAAAAAGAATAAATTTTATCATATTTCTTTCTTTCATTAGGAGAAGTATATTTTTCATTGAATATAAAATCATATCCACAATTTAAAATTGAAACCAATATAATATGATTATCTCTGACTGTTTAGAAAATTATTCTACATATTAAACAAAAATGAGCTTTGATTAAATTTCTGAGAGGTTCTATTTCTGATTTGTATATCCATATGGGGATAGTTATATCATCATCATTATTATAATCATCATCATCATCACTATCAGTAACTACTAATGAGTTTTTCTCTGTCAGACATTATAACTGGGATTTTATATAAAATATCACATTTAATGTTTACCCCAATCTTCCAAGTTGGCTATTACACTTTTTGGCAAAAAAGAAAATTGTCACACAGAGCAATTGGCATGTCAGATCCCTATTAAATTAGAAAGCAGATCTTTCAATTTGGGATTAGCTGAATCTAAAAACACCATGCTGTGACCTCTTGGAAATGATCATGGAGAGAACATAGAAACTGGGTATAGAAGTCCTGGTCTAAATGTAACACTTGCCTTTTAACAGCCATGTGAGTTTTTTTCTGTGTCCTTGCCAGGGATCTGGCCACTTTGATAAGCAATTTAATAATAAGAGAAAATGTCCTTTATGGTTTATTTTCCTTTCCTCCCCCCCCTTTTTTTTCTTGCTCTTTGAAATCTTTTCCAAGATAAACATTTCAAATACCTATAGTCATTTTTCAGAGTTTTCTAGATTCTGTTATCAGATCAGAGAGGAAGGAGCAGCAACTATGACTTCCTTTCATCCTGATACTTTGGTTGCTTTATATATATGAAAGTGAATTTAGGACATTTTCAAAGACCAAATACATTTTTGGCTACACAGTACATATAGGTAAGGACGAGAGATATATATAGTGATTTCGGAGAGGAAGGGTGAGGGAGAGAGAGCTAGAAACATCATTGGTGAGAGATAATCATTGATTGTCTGCCTCCTGCACATACCCCACTGGGTATCAAGCATGCAACCCCGGGCTTGTGCCCCAACTGGAATCAAACTGCAACCTCCTGGTTCACAGGTCAACACTCAACCACTGAAACACTGCAGCTGGGCTATTTTATTTTTTCTTTAATGTCTATGAGGGTGAGGGCCAGGTCAAGTAGTGCTTTGCATTCAAAAAGACACTCAATAAATGTTTTCCCATTTGAACATTTTTGTATAACTTTGATTGAGGTCATTGTTAACCATCAAGTGATCCAATCACCTTGGATACTCCTGGATAATGCAGGGGGAAGGAGACAAAAGACTTTCTTCAGTTAATCAGGCCCTCACAGTCAAATGGGATTTCCAAGGGCTCTTTGTACCTACAAGATATTTGCTCTGTAATAGGCTCCTATTTATGATTACCCTCATATTTGATATATTTATAACTGATGCTATCACCTAACTTAACTTTTTAGATAAATTTTAAAAATTCTAATTTATTGCTGATTACTAATATGAAATGTGTAATTTATATTGAGTTTTATTCTATTTTTTACTAAAGACACCAAGATGTAGAGCAAAGTATTAGGAGGGTGGACACTTCAAAGGAATACCTACTAGTATGTTCCTGCTTAGATCGCACCAAAACTCTGCTTCCTATGAAAGTGAATTTAGGACAATTTCAAAGACCAAAGTAATCATGCTGACATTTTTGGCGGCACAATCCATATAGGTAAGGATGATTATTAATGTAACTGTCAAGAAAATATTTCTGGACTCCAAAAATTCCATCCAGATTTTAGTTGACACCAGTGAACTCGCCTCAGAGCTGTTCAGTGACATCAAGCCCCTAAATTGCGGGCTTATTCTCAGAGAGGAAAAAATTTGAAAGAGATTAAAATATAAAAGGAAAGTATTCCAGAGAAATTGAAAATTAAAAGAAAAAATGATAGGGGAAGAAAAATATGCATTGCTTTCCTGTGGTAGAAACAATGTTACTATTTGTCTTTCCCATCTGGGGGCTGATAGAGATCATAATTTCTAGTATATTTAGATAATTCATACCTGTCTCTATTCACATCTTTTAATATGTAACCGAAAATTGAGAAACCTTCAAGAGTTCTTACCCAAGTGTATTAGCACATGGATATTCTTGTAAACCATGGAATTTGAACCCAGTGATCATACCATGATAATCTCACAAACTCCATATATTACAAACAAGAGATTTGTGTTTCATACTTGGAGTAACCTTGAGAAACATCCGCCTCCTATGTTTGATTGAGGTCATTGTTAACCATCAAGTGATCTAATCACCTTGAATACTCCTGGATAATGCAGGGGGAAGGAGACAGAAAAGCTTTCTTCAGTTAATCAGGCCCTCACAGCCAAATGGGATTTCCAAGGGCTCTTTGTACCTACAAGATACAAGTCATCCAAGTTACATACACTGCATATTACTAGAAAACTGCCAGTTAGCCTATCTAGGTAATGTGTCATTGGAAGCTGTTTTGCAGACGGCATGCCCAGTGTCACCTGACCTCCCTGACCTTCCAGTGCCACAGAAGACAGGTCACTAGATTGGAACTATCCTGGTGGGAAATTGCCCTTTCCTCTGTTTTAGGATGTGAAATATCATAAAGAGTAGGGATTTGACTGTCAGGAGTAAATATAGTTATATGAAAGATTGATCACTATGAATAACAGCCAGCTCTGGAAAGTGAGCAGAGAAATCTGTAACAGGAAAAAGTGCCTTTGGTGCACTTTGTAAGAATTCTGCTGGTGAGGGATTACCTGTTCCCCCCAGATAACAGATTCACTTGCATTCTTCATTACAGGGAATTTTTAACTCTACTTGCTGCTTTTCCGATGGTCTAAATCCTTTTATCTTTTTAGCGCATATGGCCACCCACCCTGAAACTGGCAAACACTGTCCTGATCTAATTTAATACCTACATTCGAGTATGTTTTGAATATCGCATCACTTAGTCCATATACAACTATGCTAATGTATGAAGTAGCTCAGCAGTGCTCCAACACATTACAGTTGCCAACACCATGAAATCCCATTTACTTTTACCTAGAAGTGTTTGATATTGAATTTGCTTTCCCCTGGATTGTAATTAACAACATTCTGAACTGCTTACAAGATTCAGTTGACTGGCAGTATTAATCACACACTCACACAGAATTGGCTATTGCATTTGGGTTTTTTTCTTATGCATTCTTGGCATCTAATCACTAATTAAAACTAACGAAATGACTCCTTTTATCATGTTCCACGGAAATTTTGTTTTCTTTGTATGTTTAGTCTGTAAAGATCCCCCACCCCCACACATACACACACCCTTTCTATTGGCTCTTGGTGGAATAGAACCAAGAAACAGTATTTCTTGTCAAGAGGAACAGTTTATTCCAGATAATTAAATCCAACAATGTTCAAAGAAAACACAGCAAGGAACATAAATTAAATTCTACCAAGGGATATAGGTCGTTCCCCATGAATGGATTCTGACAAAACAATTTTGTGGGAAGCTTTGAAAAGTTATTAATAGTTTTGAAACTTTTGAGAACTGGCACATTTTGTAGAAGAAAGTAACAAAGTATAGTTCTGTGTTTTAAAATATACTTCAGACATTCACTGTGTGTTTCATCCTTATATTTGACAATATTTTTGAGCTTGTGTCTAAGATTTCTGCATATATACTTTTATGAATGC
The DNA here is from genome assembly GCF_951640355.1 of Cnephaeus nilssonii. Classification (NCBI taxonomy): domain Eukaryota; kingdom Metazoa; phylum Chordata; class Mammalia; order Chiroptera; family Vespertilionidae; genus Cnephaeus; species Cnephaeus nilssonii. The sequence goes on from NC_137076.1 coordinate 42,317,018, forward strand.
TAGGATAGATTTATTTTCATGTGCCCACATGATATTTGGAGAAGCAAATAATAAAATGTAAATGTCAAAATACAATAAATTTAGGAAAACTAGATGAATCTTCCCAATGATGGGAGCACCTCTCTATTATCCATAAATATTATATAGAACTAGAGGCCCGATGCACAAAATTTGTGCATGGGTAGGGTCCCTAGGCCTGGCCAGTGATCAGGGCCAATCTGTGGGGCAACTGGCAGGGTAATAGGGAGGTGGGGACGACCTGCTCGCCAGCTGTCCCTGCCCCCGATCGCCCCACTGCCGCTGTCGCTGCTGGTTGCCTCCCTCTGGAGGACAACCTGTGGGGCGATTAGGGGGGCTTCCGCTGGCACCTGCCTTGGCTGGCCTGGGGCCTGCAGGCTGGGGGCAGCTCCTGCATTGAGTGTCTGCCTCCTGGTGGTCAGTGCATATCATAGCCACCGGTCATTCCACTGGTTGTTCCACCGTTTGGTCGATTTGCATATTAGGCTTTTATTATATAGGATTGTATTGTGATATAGCCCAGTCAGACTCTGTTCCAAGAAGACAGAGACACTTTATCTTATTACCTGATTTTGCAGTCTTGCTTAGAACTTGAACGTGATAGATAATAACTATCTGCTGAATAAATAAATGAGTAACAATTATTTAGGTTGCAATTTCTAAATTATTCACATAGCAAAAGTGCTGCTTACACTTGGAAATTAACTCATACAATAACAAATTAGAAAATTGAAGTAAAATAAAAACAATTAAGAGAATGGACTCCAGGAGCAGGTGGTTGGGTTTTGAGTCTTGTGTCTGATATTCACTGGCCGTGGACCTTATCACTTAGACTTTTCTCATCTGTAAACTAAGGTAAATGAAACCTATATCACAGGGCAATTACAATGTTTGAAAAGTAACTGGTATAGAGTGATACCAGCAATATTAGAGATTGTGGTTATTATTGTTACTAGAGGCCCGGTGCACAGCGTGCACTGGTGGGGTCCTTAAGCCTGACCTATGTCCTCTAGCAATCTGGGTCCCTGTGGGAGATGTTGGACTGCCAGTTTTGGCCTGATCCCCACAGGCCAGGCCAAAAGACCCCACTAGTGCACAAATCCATATCCAGGCCTCTAGTATGCATATACGATCTTTGGTTAATCTCTTCCCGCCCTCTCCCCTGTCCCCTTCCCTCTGAGATTCATCAGTCTGTTCGATGTTTCTATGCCTGTGCATTGAGCTTCTGTCCCCTGGTGGTCAGTGCGCGTCATACCTACCAGCTTAGGCTTTTATATATATAGATTATTCCATGATTCTGGACTCTGTGCAGGTATTAAGGAATCATGTAAATATATCAACACCTTGATTTTTCTAGAAACCATATGGCAACATCAAAACATTTAGACTAGCTGAGAATCTGGAAGTAAAGAAGAAAAATATATCTTGCAGCAGCAGATGTGTTTATGCTGAGCTTGCCTATTTATCTCTGCCTAGCCACCTTGCCTATCTCTATACCACCCACCCGCATTGCCATTCCTTCCCAATATACCTGGTCCATGCATACACACACACACACACACACACACACACACACACACACACACACACACAGAGTTATGATCAAGTAATTGTGGCACACATTGACACTTACATTATGATCTCATATATGGTGAACTACTTGTAGTTATTAGACTTATGTGTTTCTTGTGTCTACATGTCTTGTTATTTGCTAGTTCTTGTGCATGCAACATCAGTGCTTGCCAATTTTCAAGCTACAGTTCTTATGCTGTGTCCTCTGACCTTGGTAATATCAGGCTAAGGCAGATTCAACATTCTATATGTAGCTACATTTTGTTACTACCATGTTTATCCCTTTGTAGACTGTAGAACACATGAGAACACATGTATTTTCATCTTCTAGTGGCCAGAACCTGCCATGGTACCTGGGACATAAAAGCTATTAAATGAATATTTGTTAAAAAATCCCTCCCTCCCTCCCTCTGTCATCTCTTTGTTCCTTCCTTTCTCCTTCCTTCCATTTTTCCTTTCTTCTTTCTATAAATAAACTCACATATAATAATTAAGTGCAATAAAAATGAAACCAATTATATAAACTGTATTGTGATGGTTACTATTATTAATCTTTTTTCATAATATTTAAAACTTACTTAGCTTTTGGCTTTATTGGAGTACAAATGAGGAGCATGGAGCACCAATAAAACCAGATATTATATGTTAAACATTAGAATTGAGCCATATTAAAAAAATCATTTTTTTTATATTCAGGGAAAGGAAAAAAGAAGCAGAATTGTTTCTTGTTTTCTTAAAATGTTCTGGTAATTTTAGCTACAAGATTCAATTAGATAAGAACATCTTGTTTGTTTTATTATGAATTTTAATTCTGTACTCTTGATCTATAGCCTTTTGTCTTTGTTTTATAAGAATGAGATAAGAGTAGCATAAAATAGGCAATACAAGATTATTTGCAAATCTGAAGAGCTGTGGAAAGTGTGTGTGTGTGTGTGTGTATGTGTGTGCATATACACACAAAAACACATACATACTTATTAAGAATTATTATCCTTTCAAAACTGATCTTTTCTAATCAAATTGAATACTGGATGAATATCATGTTTTGTTATTTAGGAACACATATTATTCAGTGTCTTGCTTAGTACAAAAGAAAGTGGATGAATTTCAACCATACAACTTTTTTCTTTTCTTATTGATATATGTTAAACGTTTTTTAAATATCAAGTCAGTTCCATGAATACTTTTATAAGTATGTGTCGTGTTTTCACTTCAGTCACTTATATGTGAACTTGATATACCTATGGTACATTTATTTTTATTGCCATCATTCAAAATAATGTAAAAATGGCAAGCTGAGTTTTTAAATGATCTACAGTGAAACCTCAATATAATGGACTAATTCAGGTGAAGGGGTATCCTTTAAAGGAGAAAGTCCATTATATAATAAAGTAGTTTTTCCGAATACCAATGTTAAAAAATTTACAAATTAGTTTACCTGTTTTTACTTATGTAGACACATTTGTGTAATTAAAATTATATATGTGTGATAAGTTCAATTTCACAGAAAAATTCTCAGTATGCATTATAGTAATTTTAAATTTATACTGAAAATGTCTAGTAAATACTTGCATTCACCAGTCACCTTGAGTAAACAAATGCACAGCTGGGGCATGGCTTAGGGCACTTGGGCACATCACTGGACACTCCTTAAAACAGCTGCAAAAACTTACCCTATGGGTCAACAGAACCAATTACCATACACAATGTGGTGTGACCACATGCTAATAATTCCCCAAACATTATTTACAAGCAGTAACTCTTGGATTTAAATATGTAGACTATAGTTGTAGATATATAATATTTATGTCTGTGAAATTATCGGTGTTTTTTCCAACATATGGCCTATTTGCTAAAATTTGTTAAAAATAATAGTGAATTATTAACAAAAAAAAACCCCTTTAATTTAATTATAAGCAAATCTTGGTGAAAAGCATTTTAAACGTAACACAGTGTTGCCCTGACTGGTTTGTTTCAGTGATTAGAGCTTTGGCCCTTGGACCTAAGGGTCTTGGGTTTGATTTCCAGTCAAGGGCATGAACCTAGGTTGCAGGTTTGATCCCCCCCTGGTCAAGTGCTTGCTGGAGGCAACCAATAGATGTGTGTCTCATATTGACAAGAAAAATTTATATGAACTCTAATAATAATAAGCTTAAGTTTGTATTTTATGTCTGGTTGTTTTTTTTTAATTGAACTTATTGGGGTGACATCTATAATAATAAAAGCATAATATGCTAATTAGACCAAACAGCCGAATGACCTTCCGGACGTCATTCCAGACGTCCTTCCAGATGAAGCCGAAGCGGTGGGGGCAGAGGCAGAGGTGGTTAGGGGCGATCAGGCAGGCAGGCAAGCAGTTAGGGATGATCAGGCAGGCAGGCAGGCCGCGGTTAGGAACCAGCAGTCCCAGATTGTGAGAGGGATGTCCGACTGCTGGTTTAGGCCCGATCAGGATCAGGCCTAAACCAGCAGTCAGACATCCCCCAAGGGGTCCTGGATTGCAAGAGGGTGCAGGCCACGCTGAGAGAAGCTCCCCCACTCCCCGCCTGGCATGAATTACATGCACTGGGCCTCTAGTTGGTTAATAAAACCATACAGGTTTCAAGTGCACCACTCTATAACACATAATCTACATATTGTAACACATGCTCACCACCTAAAGTCAAGTATCTTTCAACTATCATTTATTGTCCCCTTTGCCCTCTTTCACCTCCTTTTCTCTCTGGCAATCACCATACTATTGCCTATGTCTGTGTCTTTTTCTTTTCTTTTTTTCTTAATTCCTTCATCTTTTTCACTCAGGCGCCCCCCCCCCCCCCCCCCCCCGACCCGAACCCCTTTCCCTCTGACAGCTTTCAGTCTGTTCCCTATACTTATGAGTCTTTTTCTATTTTGTTGGTTAGTTTATTTTGCTCATTAGATTCCACATATAAGTGAAATCATATGGTGTTTGTCTTTCTCTGACTAGCTTATTTCACTTAGCATAATATTCTCCAGGTCCATCCATGTTGCCACAAAAGGTAAGATTTTGCTTCTTTTTTATGGCCAAGTACAATTCCACTGTGTAAATGTACCACAGCTTTTTATTTATTTATTTTTTTTAAATCAACTGATCTACTAATAGGCACTTGGGCTACTTCCAAATCGTGGCTATTGTACATAATACTGCAATGAACATTTTGTGTTTTATTTTTATTTTATTACAGTTTTGAGTTTATTGGTTGTAATTGGTTATTCAGATTTTCTGATTCTTCCTGGTTCAGTTTTGGAAGATTGATTGTTTTTAGGAATTTATCCATTTACCCTAGATTTACAATCTGTTGGCATATAGTTGTTCATAATATTTTCTTACAATCCTTCATATTTCTTTGCTGTCAGTTGTTACTTACCCTCTTTAATTTCTGATTTTCTTTACTTGGGTCCTTTTTTTCCTGGTTGAGTATGGTTAAAGGTTTGTCAATCTTGTTTATCTTTTCAAAGAACGAGCACTAGATTTTATTGATCTTTTGTATGGCTTTTTTAGACTTTATGATGTTTATTTCTGTTCTGATCTTATTTTCTTTCTTCTACTCACTTTGGGCTTTGTTTGTTGTTGTTTTTCAAGTTCCTTTAGGTGTGAAATAGATTTCTTACTTCAGATTTTCCTTGTTTCTTAAAATAGGACTGTAATGCAGTGACTTTCCCTCTTGGGACTGCTGTCATTGTGCCCCATAGATTTTGGGTTGTTGTGTTCTCATTTACATTTGAGTATGGATTCCACCTGTAACTGACTTGGAATCCTTTTATTGTCTGTTTTTATTTTATTTTAAAATCATTTATTTTGTTGTGTACTTATTTCTTCTGCAATGGTGGGAGAAAATAAAACTGATTCTTCACCACAAATAGGTTTTGAAGCATTGCTGCATAGTATAGGTATACACAGTGAAGTTTACACAATCTTAAAATTAAAGAAACGAGTGACATTTGAAATGCCTTTTCTTGAGACTCTTGACAATGGAAAATGAAATATTGTGGTGTAAAATGAGTAAACTAGTTTCTAACACCCCCTTGTGGTGGCAAACCTCTAAGATGGAACCCAATTGATCCCCACATCCTGGTACGCATGCTTTTGTGCTTAAATTTGGTCTAACAAATAAAATGTGCTATAGTAATTGCATGTTAATCTGAAATTACCGTATGAAAGATCATATTCTGTCTTAGACTTCCTCTCTCACTCTCTGTTGAAGGCCTCATACTAAGGAAAATGATGGTGTGAGCTGGCAAGTGGAGAGAGCATGTGGCAAGAAACTAGGACTGAGCCAGTGAGGGACTGAAATACTCAATCCAAAATTTAGGAAGGACAAAACCTTTGTCCCCCCCCAATATTTGAAAGTTTGGAAGATGATCCTCCCTTGGTGAAACTTTCAGATGAGGATACAGCTTGGTTGGCACCTTGATTGGGAGACTCTGTGGCAGCAGCATTTAGCTTGGCCAGATTTTTGAACGTTAGAAAATATAAGGTAAAGATTTGTTGTTCCAAGCCAGCAATTTTCAACCAGTGTGCCTCAAGAATTTTTAAAACATGCATTACCTGATTATTTAGTCAGGGGCACTGACCTCTTTTCCTTAAATTGTGAAATAAATAAAAAATGACAACAGTCAACACAACAATAGCCATTTGGTATTAATGCTCTGTCTTGACCTATAAATATATAGGTCATATAATAGTGTTACATCTTATTGGTTATGTTGCATAATAAAGTTACATCTGATTGCTTAATTCTTGTTACCAGAAAACCTTATATACTGGTACAAGCAAGACAGCTGATTTTTTAAAAAGTCACTATGAAGCAAAAATAGTAGGTAATTATTATTATTATTTTTGGTAAATTAATAAAAAGTATCCCTATTTTTTGTCAGATAAGCAAAAAAATATAAGATATTTTTTGGTTTTCTGTAGAATTTTAGTAGTAATTAGTTTATGTGTGCCATGAGATGAAAAAGGTTGAAAATCGCTATTCTTTTTGTTTGTCCTCAATATAATCCTTCACTACACATTATAACTCTCATTTCCAGTTGTCTGGTATACTGGGACATTAAAAAACCTATTGTGTTGATGTTTTTGGTGGTATTATCATTTCAGTGTTTCAAGAAATCTGAAATCTAAAACTTAAATAAGGGACAAGCTACAAGATACATAGAATTTTCAAGATACACCCAATTTTTGAATTGAGGAAAGGATCATTCTTTGAGAAAGTCTCCCATCTCTGTAATGCTGAAGATTAAGGAGAAGATACTAGTCACAAAGCCAAGTTTCCAGGGCAAGAATAAATCATACTTTAGTTTAAAGGTTTTTACAAACCAGTGAACTATGACTATAACACTATTACTACAGGTAATGGCAACTGTGCATGAGAATCTCAAATTACACAGGATGAAATAAAATGATAATAACCATGAAAACAAATTGGAAATTGTCTTAAAAATAAAGATTCAATGGGAGCAAACCAGCTTTCAATTTGTATCTAAAAATACCTATGTTCAAAAAGATGTCATTCACAGGTATTAATCATCATAAAGTACCCAGTTGGAAGTAATTGGAATTCACTTATAAAATTTTTCCCTACTATCTATCAGTATAGAATCTGAAAAGGCTTACTTTTGCTGTGGAGAAAAAAACAAACAGAAATATATTATTGATTAAATAATGAAATAACTAACACACCTTGTTTTTAAGGTAGGACATTCTAAAAAAGATAAATATTATTTTGCTTGCATTTATGATGTAAAATTTTCTCTACTTTATACAGTTATTTAATTCATATTTTAAATAGTACCATGTTTTCATTGACTATATGCTAATGACTATCAGAGTGATAATATGTATTTTATATATGTAAATATATAACATTTTCTAAAATTTACCTTTGATATGATACACATTCTTATCTTTGAACTATATTCAATATCTAGTTTTATAGAGTTTTTAAAAGTTATGAGTTATGAACACTAAGAAAATGGCATAAATACCAAAATAATATGAAATAAATATGGGGATATTCATACTGGATTTTGCCCCCAAACTAAACAATAACAGTTTTTGATTTATTAATCTGGAAAGTATTCTAAGATTAGAAATACTTTTATAGCATCAACAGGTTCTTTACCTTAACTTATTCTTTGGTTTTCATTTTAAATTGAGGATAATGATGTCATATTTAATGCACGTTTGAGCATGGAACAGACTGTCCAATCTCAAAGGGAAGGTAGGGTGAATGGGTGGGTAGGAAGATATTAGCTAAAGAATTTATTTGCATATATGCATATATCATGGATATAGACAATAGTGTGATGAAGACCTGGGGTTGTGGGCAGGTGCAGGCTAGAAGGGGTCAATGGGGGGAAAAGGGAACATCTGTGATACTTTCAACAATAAAGAAAACTTAAACTTTTTTTGTGTGATATATCATACAGATTTTTTAGAATCATATTCTTCCTTGGTTCCAGATTATTCATTTTGATTTCCTGTGGTGAAAATAAAATAAGCTCATCTATAGCTTTATATACAAGCTAGATGATAGATTTATGGTCAGAAAGGGGAAATGAAATATTTGGAAAATTTAGAAGCCTTGATATTATGGGAATGAATCACATAGATTCAGAACATTAAACATCTAAAATACTTTTCCCCCCTTCTAAAGAGATTTGCTTTTCTGTGTGGAAATAGAGATGTTTTCCATTAAATTTTGTTTTCTTATTATTTCATAACCATGTTTTATGGATGTAGTATAGAATAGGATCATAGTATGAAACCAGCTTTGCAGGCCATTATGCTTTGCAGGCCGTATGGACTCAGTCATAACTACTCTACTTTGCTGTGATGAGTGCCATAAACAATATGTAAAAGGATGGGTGTGACTGTGTTCTAACAAAACTTAATTTACAGAAAAAGGTGGTGGGCCTGGCCCATGGGACACGAATGCTGACCTGTGGTATAGTGTAATGTTTAAGCATGAAGTCTCTGTGAGCCACACTTCTGGGGTTCAAATCCCACCTCTACTTCTAACTAGCTGTATAATTTTAACAGATTACTTAATCTCTGCTTCATTTTCCTCAGTTGTGAAATTCAAATGATATTGGAAGTACTCACCTCTTACAGATGCATAAAGAATTTAGCACCATTCCCTCTACAGAGCACATGAGCGGTAACTTCAAGCCACTTCCTCCCCAGCTCCAATTTAAGTATGTTAATGTTCTTGTAGTTACAATGAAGATTCCAAATATTTAAAAGTCCTTATTTTATTAATTAAAAGAACGTGTTTTTGCTTCTTTTCCAGATGTGAATGAACTTTAAGTTTTATATATCAATGTAATAGTAACCAGTACTCATCCATATATATCCAGAAGGATTTGTACCTCAATTTGCAGAGTTTTTCAGAGACCATTGAGGTATATCCCAATGGCACTGTCCTTTTCGCACAATATATTTTATTTATGTGTTTAATCTGTGGTGAATCAGGGAGCATGAAATGTTCTCTAAAAAATAAAAGGCTCACCAAAGTGTTATAAATGCATTCTTTCAGGGTCCTAGGACATCACATGGAAAATGAGTGGTACTTTGGTAATGAATGTGACACTTGGGGACCTGAAACAGATAGTTCATCTCATATAGGTAATTTCTTTACAGTCATGCGATGCTTACTTACTCTATCTTGTGATCAAATCACATACTAAGTATTTTTACACAGGGGAATTGCCTCTTTGTGAAATTTGCTGTCTTAAAAATTATACTAGTAATTCTTCCCATAATAGGATGAGATGTGTAAATGAGACTGTCATAATATACAACACATTAAGACACACAGGTTTCCATTGCTATCTTTTAGCTCATAGAATTAGCAAAACCTGAGATATTGAAACATAACAAGTAATAACAGTTAATTTTAGAGAAACTTGAAGGTTTTGCATGAGAAGGTTTAGAGGATAATCACAAAATACAGAAATCCTGCAAAGTTTATTCTTATGTACACATACAAAATTAATCGTTTTTGTCAATAAGTAGAGCAACAGTTTGTTATACTTATTCTTGAGATGTGAATGAGAAAATATAATTGTTGCAGTAAGGTTAAAAATCAGGGATCTTTATGCCTTTTGTAATTCCCTTAAATATAAACATTTTGTTGATTGTCTTATTCCTTAGAAATAAATAGGGTCTTTGACTGTGGGACCTTTGGTCCAATATCTCCTTCCCTGAAGAGATATAGGGCCAACACACTCTCTCTACTTCCTGAATGTGTTTGTGACTATGTCCAATTAGGGTGAAATTTGAAGCCATATACCCTTTTGTCTTTTACTGGCTTGTGGGGAAAAAGTATTAGGGGTTAGGGGTGGTTTTTTTGGAGGCAAGACTTATCCACATAGAGGCCAGTAGGTCCAGGTTAGGAAGTCAGGTGAATAGGTTTAGATGCAGGATATTTTATGGGGATTAGGGGTTGATTGAAAAGTCTAGGAAGAGAAACAAAGTCAGTGGATAAAGAGGAAAATCCCAGAAAAGAATCAATAGAGCATAGATTGATATGTATATACAGGGCCAAGATACTGATGACTCATCAGGATTTGTTCTGAAAAGTTCTCTGCAAGGTCAAGTAGCTGTGTTCTAAGGCTAAAAGCCATTGTTCAGCATCAGACACCCAGAAGGATTGATGTTGTAAGGATTTCTTGAATGGATCACAGCTTAAATCCTGCGAACAAAGGGCAGTTTGGAGGTTCAGTATCTATGTATACAAAGACATGCTGTTATGAAAGACATAATAAACAAGATTTGGAAATTTGTAACTGTCTAATTATATGCTTTGGGGGCTTTCCAGTTATTAATTGCTGTGTAACAAACCACCTTAAAACGTAGGGACTTAAAACCAGTTTATTATTATCTCTCATGCATCTATGCTCTGACTAGGCTCAGTTCTATAGTTAACACTTTGGTTCTTTAATAAGTGATTGTAGTAGAATGGATGCTGGGTTTCAAGTCATTTCGAAGTTCAGAAAGGCTCTCTCATTTGCTGGCAATGAATTTAGATGAAAGTTGGGATATAGAGCAGTGACTTCTCCATGTGACCTGGGCTTCTCTCATAGTGGCTGAATGAATGAAAAGCCTTTTGTAAATTAGCCCTACAAATTCTTGAAATCCACTCTACTACATTCTATTGGTCAAGCAAGGCATGAAAGCCACACTGTTAACAAAGGGAGGAGGATGAGACTTCATCTGTTGTGAGTAGTCGGATGGACGTTATAGTAAGCGAAGCAATTAATGAAGGCCGTCTGTGCAGATTATCTACTCCTATAGGACAGGAGCTTCAGATTCTTCATCTCTAAAGTTATGGAAGACTAGATACTATCTCAACGCCCTTGGAACATTAACTTTCTGGTTTCTATATCCTATGTGAGCATGATTACAAGTTGCCTTCCCTGTGAAGACTTCCCATGTAGAACATTATAGATTTACTAGAGGCCTGATGCACGAAGATTCGTGCAAGAATGGGCCTTTCTTCCGCTGGCTGCCAGCACTGACTTTGCTCCAACCCGAAGCTGCCTTTCTGCCTTTGCTCTGGCCCTGGAGCCGCCTTTCCGCCTTCCCAAGCTGCCCAGAGGCCCGGAGTGGCTGGGGCAGTGCAGAACACCTGTATCATCGCCCTGGCGATGACACAAGCGTCCTGCCCCCGGCTGCTCAGTGCCTGTGTATGCAAATTAACCCGCCATCTTTGTTGGGTTAATTTGCATACTTACTCCTGATTGGCTGGTAGGTGTCATGAAGGTATGGTCAATTTGCATCTTTCTCTTTTATTAGTGTAGATTTGCTTTCTTTCTTTGTTCCCATCATAATTTGTACAGGTTTGTCTTCAAATAGCCAATTATGGAGTGCTTCTGGCCTTCACATTAGATTCTGAGCTCCTTAAAGTCACAGACTATGTTTCACTTAATTTACTTTTTCCTGAGCATTTATTGAATGCACAATAAATGCTCATTGGAATCATTGGGTGTCACAGGCACAAAGTGACAAATCTCTGATAGATCTTTGGGAAGTGAATAGGTCATACTTAATGTGCATTTGGCTTAAAAATCCAGAGGCCACAATGAGATACTAACAAGCTGTTTTCCCACTGCCTGTTCCATATCTTAACAATCTTCCTTCTAGCATATACCAAGTATTTTATTAAATATTTTTATTTTTGTATGATGCTAATTTAAGAAAGACATTATGACAATCACTAGAATGTTTTCCTGGTTATAATAATGATAGGTGCCAATTTTTATGTGCTTATTGTGAACTAGAAACTATACTAATACATTACACATATTGTCTAATCTTTCCACAGCTTAAAGGCATTATTATTAATCTTAATTTCTATAAAAAAACTTAAGAGCAGTTGAAATAGAGTAAGTGGAAGATAGACGGTTCTAACTGTATCAGAACTACTCTTGGCCTTGATATCCTGATGATATATCTTCATCTTTGTTTTTTAAATGTCTAACTCATCCATTGAAATTGTTGCTTTTTTTAATTGTACCATTCTTAAATTCTTGTAATTATTAATTCTGGAATTTTTAAAAATTTTAATCAATTTATTCAAAATGTGAGATATTATATGAATGACATCACTGATAAAACACTACTGCTTTTGGAGGAATCCATTATTGGTAAACTATTACAAATTACATTTTAAATAGTGTATCACTAATGAAAGAAAATGTATAAGTACTTAATATAGTAAAATATGCTTATAAATGCCTTAGAGTAAAAAAAGTACTATCAAGTGTGACTGTCAATTAAAACAAACAACCAAACAACAAAAAAAAGCAAACTAGAGAAATTGCTTTCTTGCTTAGTGTATTATGAAGCCAATGTTATGGCTTCATAGAATTCTTTGTGCTGTAATGATAAAGTGTCTAAATATATAGTTGGCAATACCCTAGCTGAACTTATTTATTTATTTATTTAGTCTCTCTGAGTACACTTTCTAGGTTTCCATAATCATATACAAGGGAGTTCTGCGAATTTGTAACAAAGTCTTATGAACCTTATACCACGTGGATTTTCTTGTTTACATAGCTATAATTGATTAAAATATATCTGACTTGTGAGATGTCTCATATGACTAAAATATTACTTAAATGTTATCTAAATGTCATAAACAGGAACTAATTTACTATACACCTATAATATACCCATATATTTAAATATATATTTCAACATATATGCATGAATATATATATTCAATGCCTGTGTGTATTCCAAATGGTTCACTGCATACAAAGGTCCTGTATAAAATCTGAGATATTCTATCAGACTTCAGATAGGGAAGAGAAGTACTTTGAAAATATTATCACCTGGTCAATTTTGGTATAGATTAGCCATCAGATTTTATACCACAGCTAGAATGGGACTGTCATATCTTTAGTATATTAGTATGCTGTATCAGAAATACCCACCATTGATAATCATCAGCTTAACACCCAGTTTATTTCTGCTATGTGTCTCCAAAAGTATAATCTTCTGTGTCTAATTTTATACTTGTGGAATACTTTTTCTTTAGCTTAAAATACTTTATAGTAGCTGTGCAATATAAATTACAGAATGCTTATGGGAATGTAGGACAAAATTGTGTCCAGTAGGCATCGATAGTATCTCTATTGATTTTTATTTTAAAGTGTCATCCTTAGCTAGCAATATCTTTTCAAATATATTGCCTATACAGCTCTTCATGGACACTGGAACAGATTCAGTGGCTTAACAATGGTTAACATTAATGCCTGAGCATCACCCTTTTTATGTTTACCTCTAGGGGTTGAGTTGTTCTTGGGCATCAAGACTCCTTTTCCCAAGTGATTACTTATCAAAATCTATGAGGATGCTTAATTAATCCCTGACCTAGTTTTTCAAACCTTGTTATTCCTTCAAGCAATGGGAGGATACATCAGTACAGATGTAGCAGTGAATTATTGAATTCAACAGTTGATCTTTGGATATAAATGTGTCCTTCCGATCTACTCTATCTGGTCAAAGCCTGGTTTTAACCAGTTATTGTCACAGAACATTAGTTTCTTATTCTGGGTATGGTGTTTGTTCCCAGGGACCACCTTCCTAAACTTATATTCTATATTTATAAGAGAATAAATACTTAGTCATTTATGTATGAGTTGTTTGTTAGAGCAGAATGTTATAAACAATACAAAAGCATAGACATATGAAGGGCTAACTAAATGATGGTAATATTTACACAAAGATATATTAGGCATTATATATTTTGAAAAAAACATTAATACAATTCTAAAGTGCTCTTAATAAATGTTACACAAAAAAACCTGTATATAAAGGTATATAAAGTTGAATATACAATGTTATTTCAATATATTAAAACGTATGTGAAGAAAATCTTTATTGTTAGTAGCCCATTGTTGTAGGATATTTTGATTCATTTGTCTTGTTGTATTTCCCAATAAATCTGATCAGTAGTCCTCAAAAAGGTGATGTTTTTCCCTCTGAGGAGACATTGGCAGTACCTGGTGACATTTCTATTTGTCACACCTTTAGGGAGGTTGCTACTGGTATCTCCTGGCTAGGGGCTAGGGTTGCTGCTAAACAGCCTGCAGTGAACAGGACAGTCACTCCCCCAATACATCAAATATCTGGCCCAAGTATCATTAAAGCCAAGTTTGAGAAACTGTGCTCTACGTTAAATATGCATTTGATTTAAAATTAGGAAAAATCGAGCATTAAAACCACAAGGAAAGAGTTTAAGTAACAGGATTCAAAAATCAAATTTTGTTAATGTAGATTATTTTTTAAATTAACAAATATTTTGTTAAGTATAAGAAATTGCCTTTGTAATATTGCTGCTGTAACTCACTGGTGTAAGCTTTTGGACAAGAGTGACAGGAATTCAACTTTGCCTGTTGGAATACTCAGGCTTAGTTTCAGTCATGGGAACCTGCACTTCTCCAATTGAGGGCATTTCTTGCAGTTGTTTTTTAAATCCCTCCTTGGTTTATTTTGGATCTAAATTAAAGCCTGAGAACAACCAATATTCACACAAAGCTTTTGACGCAAAAGATTTGCGCTTGAATGAACACTTACGTGAACACACTTTTATCTCGCATCCTGGCAAAATTCCCAAGAAATAATGAGGTGAAACCATCTTCACACACACACACACAAAAGTCTAGTGATATGAGGACACAAAGAAAAATATCTAAAAATAGCTGATAGGCTATTTTGCTTTTTTTTTAATACTGTATCAGATCCCCACAATGGCCATACTTTGAGATTGCCCTTGACATAGCCAAAAGAACCTGGCTCATGTTTATATTATGATTATAGGTTTTTATAACTGTGGTCCCAGACTAACTCAATGTGATTATGCTATTCTGAAGGAAGTTAAATTAAAAGTGGTTGAGGATGGATTTTACCATAACATTATATGTACATACACTTAATTTCTGCTAATCTGTAAAGATCTTGAGTATTTCAAACACTATGTGTTGTGTCAAACATGTTGCTTTCATGTTATCAGTGTTATTAGTGTCTGTTCCACACCTATTCCCCCTTCTAGATCTGTCTTATTTACATGGATGGTGTCACCATTGCAATAAAGACTTACCCACATCTTTTTGGATGATGCCCCTGGAAGCTGTACCACTTCAGAATAGTCTGAGGTGATAGCAGAAACACTTGCCCTGTTGCATTAAATGCTGCAGTCATAAATGTAGGCTTTAAAAAGGCTCATTACATCTAACATTTGGCATTTCACAAATGTTATGAGGAGTCTCTGACTCTTTCTAAGAAAACTAAAAGACCTTGTCTGCAGTGATAAGAGCATGTCTAATGGTGCTGTGGCCCAAAGATATTGAGGAAGATGAATCTTACCCTTGTGATGAACAAGTATGCTTTAGCCTCTCCTTTATGCCAGATGTTGTGCTGCTAGTTTACATTTTGTATAACAAATACCCCAGCAACCTTACCAGATAGGTAGGTATTATTTTCCAGCTTTATTCACAGGGTTCTGAGGTTTAGGTCATCAGCTTTTCTAAAGTTGTGCAGCTAGTAAAAAGTAAAGCCAGCCTTAAAATACCAATTTTCCTGTCTCCAGATTCATCACTCCTGTGCTCATTGTCCAGCTTGTAGTTATATTTCAGGAAAGCTCCAATCCCTCTTCCTGCAGGAAATGAATAAATAGTCATCATCCCCGAACAGTGAGATGTAATCAAAAGAAGAAAATATTTTAAATGAGTGTGATATGATCCCCAGCTAAACTTTAGAGACTTTGAGTGGAATCTTTTAATTTAAAATCTTAGTTGTCCAAGAATTCTATTATGCTAAAACGATTTTTTAAAAGAGATTTTAAAAAGAGACTGAACAATCAATGTTTATTTAATTACCCAGTGGTGTTATCCTCCTTTAATCTAATCCTGGATAATTTTGCAGAATAGAACCTATTATTGTAGATTGCCCCTCTCTTTTTTTATAAGAACATTTTTATTATATTATACTAGAGGCCCAGTGCACGAATTTGTGCATTAGTGGGGTTCCTCTGCCTGGCCTGCAGAATTGGGTCAAAACTGTCTCTCTGACATCCCCCACGGGGTCCCAGATTGCAAGAGGACATAGGCCAGGCTGAGGGTCCCCACTGGTGCACGATCAGGGCTGGGAGGGACCAGGGGAAGGCTCCAGGGCGTGTCCAGCCCATCTTGCTCAGTCCTGATCAGCTGGACCCCAGCAGCAAGCTAATCTACCTGTTGGAGAGTCTGCCCCCTGGTAGTCAGTGCACATCATAGTGACTGGTTGACCAGTTGACTGTCTTCCCCCTGATGGTCAGTGCACGTCATTGCGAGCAGTTGAGCAGCCTTAGAATGTCATTAGCATATTATGCATTGATTGGTTGAACAGCCAACTAGATGACTGGACACTTAACATATTAGGCTTTTATTACATAGGATTATATTATATTATATTTATATTGTTGACAGTATTACTGATGTCCCCCATTTTCTTCCCTTTGCCTCCTTCCACCAGCCCCAGGCATTCACTACACTATTGTCTATGTCCATTGGCTATGCATATAAGATCTTTGGTTAATCTCTTTATTTGAAGTTGGTGAGGTGGGAATGCAGAAGGTGGTAAATGATTAGTCACAATAAAGAAATGTTTTGTAGCAATTTACAATTTTTGAATAAATAAAATTGAGAAATGTATTTATTTCCATTATTAAAATATGCCACATTTTCCTCTCTGTTCTTTGGAAGGTACTAGCGAAGAGCTTAGGAAGGAGATTCAAAGACTCTCCTTGGCCATTCTGCATTTCCTGTGTTCTGTGTTTCCAATGGATTGACTTTGTGTGTCCAAAAGTATTGAGCTAGGAAATGTTTCATTACGGAGCTTCGCAATGTGCTTTTTCTTACTATGGGGAAAATAGCTTATTCATTGAAGCAGTGAAATCTGTTCTACTTAACATAAAAGGTGATATGTATGAAGTATGTATGTGTACAAGACTTTTAGGGTATAAAAACCATTACTAAAGTAAAGTTAGTCAGTTTGTCTTTACTCTTTGTAAATTTTTTTCACTATACTTTACCCCACATCTGTGTTGTATGGTTATATTTACACACTGGGTAGTAAACATATAGTAATGATTTTTTCATATAAAAGATTTAAACTTTAGGCAAGATTGAATTAGGTGTGCATTTTTAAAGCTTCCAATTGCATTTTGATTAACTCCTTAGATAATCAATTAATAAGTGACTGATTTACATAAAGTATATTTATACCTTATAGTCTAGTGGAAAATCACTTGGTATTTTTCCTGCCATATTAATGGTTCCATTTACCATTATAAAGTTATGTAATTGGACACTGGCAAGATACTTTTATAGCTTATTAGATCAGGGTAATTATCTGCATGTTATATTGCATGTTGAATTGCAATTGAAAGTATTGCATTATGATATTTAAATAAAGTGGCAAACCAAAATAGTTAAATTGTGAGAGTAACCATAGACTTGCAATGAAAAATGAACACATTTATTGAAAGATATTTCTATAACATGTAAATAATGTGTTCCATTTTGATAACTTTGTTTTTCTCTTGTTCTTTTTATTTTTTTATTTCTTTATAATTTGCTGCTTGCCATTACAGGAAGTGGAGGTTTGTATTCAGCTTCTGTATTTTCTATTTTATTTTAGATTTTATATGACTCTTTCCATTGTAATAACTCATATCCACTCAATTTACATTATTTTCCCCTTAGGATGATTATTTCCGAACTTGGAGTCCAGGAAAGGCCTTTGATCAGGGTAAGAATCTAATTATTTTAAAATATAAAATCTTTACATGTCTATAATCACTGTTTTGAACATGATATTAACTGTCTGGTTAGATTTTAAGAGCTTAGATGAATGAAAAAACTGCAATAATTGCTTTCATTTCAGAATAATGTAGTTAAAATATATTTATTAGATAACATGATTATGTCAGGATGACTCTTATTATTAGATGCAGATCTTAGGTTACAATTTAGGCTTCTGAGCTATACCATGCCCACTTTTTGTGATACAAGTCACTTCCTCCAATTTTGAATATAGTCTCAAGTACAGTCACTAGGAAATAGACATATTTGTGTAAAAATTCAAAACAAATGGCTTTGGTGTCTCTTTCTCAGTTAATAAAAACTTTTATTTAAGCAGACCTGTCTGGTAAGTAGACTCAGCTAGGTCTTAGGCCCAAATGGAAAAGTCTTACATATAATTGGGGTTTCCCCATACCTCTGTACACACAGTGTGTAGCTCTGGTTTGCTTACTTGAGAAGTAAAAGCAGGGCATTATGCATGGGGAAGGAAGTACTTCTACCTGTACAATGAGAATGAAAACACCAAACTCAGTGCAACGATTATGATATAAATTATTAAACAGATTTGTTTACTGAATTGTACAAATATTAGAACTAGAGACTTTCCTTTTTAAAGTTTGAAACAAAAGAAATTTCTACTTTATAAAGCCTAAACTTACAAAAGATATTACTCCATAAAGTAGTATCACTTAAAAATAGAAATAATTTTTAAGAAAGAGCCATAATGTGTTATTAAAGGAAGCTTAGGTTATGCCTGGGAACTTCTGATTATATATTTATATATTTTGAATGAATGCTTCAACAGCCAGTCTCTCTAAGAGGGAACCAACCTGGGTGGACCTAGACAGGGACTGTTGTCCACATTGATATTAATCTGCAATAGGAAAAAGTCACTCATATCCAAAACCCCTCTTTCATATTAGCTTATTTCTTCTGTACTTCATGTGGCCACCTTGTTTGTGGAGTATGCATTTAAAATTTGCAAAAAAATTAATTTTGATTTGCTTACTAATAAGTCAAGTGAAATGAACCAAAAGGCAAGCAATGAAAAAATAATGACATGCAGACAGAGATATATTTGCAAGCTTTCTTGGGAAATGAATTTTTATGATGTAATTATAAACCTTGAAAAATTAGAGTTATGTATGAAATGGATATTAACACTTAAATTTGCCATATGCAGTGCATCCAATTACAATAAAGATGCTGTGTGTGTGTGTGTGTGGTGATGTGTTGAACAATGATTTATCTCTCACTAAAAAAGTAAAAAATAAAAAAAGATTGCTATAGGGAAGCTTCCAAAACCTTATGTACCTAAAAACAGATTTATTTTAATTTTCAAACAGGTTTTCAGCCTACTAACTTGTCAAAAAACATCGTATTTATGAGGCAAAGAGAAAGATCATGACATGATAATAGCTGATATTTATTGAGTGTCATGTATTGAGTCACTATTCTAAGTATTCAATATATTAGTTCATTTAATCTTCAAAGTAACCACTGCCAGATGATGTGGAAGGTGAGGCACTGAAGGAGGTTAAAGCTCCTGCCCAGGGTCATAGTCCTGCAATGTGACAGTCTGGATTTGGGTCCAGGCAATCTGACCCCTGAACCCCATTTCCTAATTACTATGTGGTACTGTTCCTTGTATGATAGTTTTAAAATAAAATAATGACATACTAACATAATTTTAAAGTTTATGCTTTAAAAATAAATATTTACTTGAATGAACTTTAGAAATAGAACTGGATGCTTTGTTTCTCTGTTTTAGACAATATTTTGTAGACTATCAGACCCTGGGTTTTGATTAATGGAACATGTGTTGTTGGTAAATATACATAAGAAAGTATTATATAGAAAAAGTTAGTTTGAGATACATGTATTTGTTTTTGGCTTTGAGTAAACTTAACTAAGCCATTGGTAGACCATACTGAGGAGTAAGGAAAAACATCCTTTTCCCATTCAATTCTGAATAAGATAAGAGTTCGTCATTTGGAAAGAATAGATGTGAGATGTTGACTTCTAATGTTTGTTGTTTTTCCTGATGATATACTCTTCTGTTAAGTATTATTTTCAAAACCTAATTGAGCTGTTGAACAGAAAATAGAAGACTTTTATGAATGTTTATAATTTTTTATATGCTGTTTTTCATTGGTTTATGAACAGCATAGCACATCAATATAAGTTGATTTTTCACTTTCTTTTTTGGAAATTTGTATATTTCCTGAAAAGAGTGAGGAAAAATTAGCTTAGCATTGCATTTTTTCAAAGTATCAACTTTTTTTTGTTGTTGTCTAAAGTTTTACATATGTCTCCTTTTTCCCTGATTGACCCCCCCCAGCCAATCCCACCCCCGAGGGCAAGCCCCCACCGTGCCAGTGTCTGTGTCCATTGGTTATGCCAATATGCATGCATACAAGTCCTTTGGTTGACCTCTCACCCCCTGCATCTCCCCTGCCATTTATCTCTGGATCTATTTTTGTTCATCAGTTTATGTTAATAATTATATCTCACATGTGAGTGAGATCTAGCATTACATTTTTATGCTTATATTTATGCCATTTTTAAACCATATTTATTATAACATCTACTTCCACCTCTATAGGGTGCTTCACAAAATATGCAGAAAGTAAAGTACCATTAATGAGCATGTAAATTAACATTTCAAAATATAAATGGCATCATTTTTCAGCCTATAATTCCTCGGTACATATATGCATAAACATAGACACATATACATACACACATAAACTTATACATAATTACACATCTACAAACACATTTGCACCTGTAAATTTGCTTCTAGGTAAAGTTAACTAATTGTTCATACATATCTTATCTACCTTTTGGTTTAACTGTCACAGATTTTCCATCTCACATAATTTTTTTTCTTTAATCAGAACATTTCCACTTGGCTTGTTTTAAAAAAATAAAGACTTTTGGTAAAATATAATGGCTTCAAATGAATTTAAGTAAAACTATTTTGGTCATATTAAATCTGCATTAAAATAAAAGAAAACATACCGATGTGCTAAATAAATTGCTTTGGTTATCTGCACTGGAAATTTCTGTGCCATTACTTCTCTTCATTAGTGTGGCTAATCATGACTTGACACAATAGAAATGGACTGAAAAATAGTTTTAATGAGGACATGCATCTTTTTGAATATGGCATAAATATTCTATGTTTATGATGACAAAGGAAAGAAGAAATGCATGGATAAAGTAAAGTAGTAGCATGATAAACATTTTAATGAATGCTTTTGGATAGATATGCTGTAGCTTTAAAACTTTTCTGTTTACTTCTTTTCTCTTTGCTTCCTTAACCCTACATTGTTTTTTGGGTCACATATTAATTTAGGTGTGTAAGTGATAAATTACTGGAATTTTTAGCAGTATTTTCTGACAGTTGTTTAGAGTCTCTGCTTATATTGAAGTGCTATATCTATAAGGATCACCTTTGATTCAAAAGTCTTTTTTTCCCTGCACAATTTGATATTTGGTGCCCTGAAGTGAGAGTTAGGAGCAAAATGTGCTTTCTATCATTCCCTAATTTTACTCTCCAAACAAGTTTGGAGTTTCTCCACTTGGTATCTATCATGGCATTGAATTAGAATCAATCCTACATAATAATAGACAAATATGCAAATTGACCATACCTCCGCTACACCAAAGCCACGCCCACCAGCCCAAGCCACGCCCACCAGCCAATCAGGGTGAGTATGCAAATAAACCAAACCAAGATGGCTACAGCCACCGAGAGAAAGGTTTCCCAGGCAACAGAGGGAAACAAGCTTTCCGCCTGCCCTTGACAGGCCTAAGCCTCCACTCAAGCTACAAAGTTTCAATTATAGAAGGTAAACAAATTCAAACAGAATGGCGGCAGCCATGGAGCTGGAGAGACCAGGCCAGGGTTGCCCGCGGTAACGGAGAAAGCAAAGCTTTCCGCACACCCTAGCCAGGCTCAGGCCTCTGCTTAAGGCTACAAAGTTTCACTTATAGAAGGTGAATTAACTCAAACAGAAATGGCTGCCGGTGGAGCATGCAGGAGGCTTGGCTCCGCTCCAGGCTACAAAGTTTCAATTGTAGAAGGTAAATAAATTCCAGATACCAGTGCCTCTGCTTGGGTCGCCAGGGGGCGTGGCTGGCCTGCAAACCACCTCAGGCCCCTTGCTCAGGCTGCCCCATGCCCCAAGGGAACCCCCACCCTTATCTGGACACCCTTCAGGGCAAACCAGCTGGCCCCCACTCCTGCACCAGGACTCTATCCTATCTAATAAAAGAGTAATATGCAGATTGACCACCACTCCAACACACAATATGTCTGCCCCCATGTGGTCAAATATCCTGCCCCCATGTGGACACAAGATGGCCACCACAAGATGGCCAGCAGGGGAGGGAAGTTGGGAGGCACCCGGCCTGCAAGGGAGGGCAGTTGAGAGGGACCAAGCATGCAAGGGAGGGAAGTTGGAGGCGATCAACCCTGCAGGGGAGGGCAGTTAGGGGTGACCGGGCCAGCAGAGGAGGGAAGTTGGGGGCAAACAGGCTGGCAGGGGAGCAATTAGGCATCAATCAGGCTGACAGCAGAGTGGTTAGGGGGTGATCAGGCTGGCAGGCAGAAGCGGTTAGGGGCAATCAGGAAGGCAGGCAGGCAAGCAGTTGGGTGCCAGCAGTCCTGGATTGTGAGAGGGATAACCAACTGCCCATTTAGGCCCGATCGCACTGGGATCGGGCCTAAATGGGCAGTCGGACATCCCTCGAGCGGTCCCAGATTGGAGAGGGTACAGGCTGGGCTGAGGGACACCCCCCCTCCGTGCACGAATTTCGTGCACTGGGCCTCTAGTAGACTAATAATAGAGAAAGGGAATTTAAATAGATCCAGAGATTTCAGGACAAATTGATGTGTTTCACCTGCTTGTGCAGATTTCTGGGGACATGGAATTAGGGGCGAAAGGTGTAGCTGTGACTTAGATCAGTACTCTTCTGTCATTTCACAGCTGGTTTTTTTAAAATATGTTTTTATTGATTTCAGAGAGAGGAAAGTAGAGGGAGAGAGAGATAGAAACATCAGTGATGAGAAAGAGCCATTGATCAGCTGTTCTCTGTATACCCCACACTGGGGATCGAGCCTGCAACTCATGAAATGTGCCCTGACTAGAAATCCAATCTTGACCTCCTGGTTCATGGGCTGATACTCAACCAATGCACCACACTGTCCAGGCACAGCTGTTTGTACATGTGTTATTTTGCTAAGTCCAGAGCTCTCTGGGAACAGCAGCTAATTTGGTTACATTTAATTCAACAAAAAATCCCTAAAGTTATGTGTGTTGGGGACCATTTTTAAATCCAAACTGCTCAAAATCCAGCCAAGAAAGATAGACATGTGAATAGCTAATCTTATGTCTAGATGAGCAAGAATTGGAGGGAGGTGAAAAAGAAAGACACTGCTCTCTGAAAGGCCAGTCATATACTTAGCCATATGTATGTACCTATTGTTTCTGTCTTTTCAGGATCAGTTCTTAGAGTTCTTATCTAATTCTCCCAATTCTTCCTATCCATTTGCAAAACTTGTCACATATACCAACAGATGCCCCTTTGCAATAAATCTCTGGCTACTAAAAGAGAGGTGTTGATATTTCTTCTGGAGCCTTTATTCCCTTCGGTGAACAGAGCTGCTATATTATTATGGCTGTACTTATTTCTGAATTTGAAAAAGACTAGCATTTGAGAAATGCACCCCAACTATCTTTTCCTTCTTAAAATGCATTATGAAACTTCTTTTTATATTTATTTATTTTTTAATCTTTATCGTTGAAAGTATTGCATATGTCCCCTTTTTCCTCCCATTGACCCCTTATAGCCGGCCCCATCCCCCTCCAGGCCTCCACCACTCTATTGTCTGTGTCCATGGGTTATGCATATATGCATTCAAAGCCTTTGGTTTATCTCTTCCAACCCACCCACCCTACCATGCCTTCCCTCTGAGATTCCATAGTCTAAAGGCACTGCATAAATGGATTATACAATGTAGGTATTAACTCTCTCACAGTGCTTTTAATTTTCACTTGTTTACATATGCTTAGATGGCATTTATTGACAATAGTCTGAAACAATAGATAGGTCTGATCCAAGCTTCACAATAGAGACATGGTAGTACCATAATGCTGCTTTGTTTAAAAGCTTCGAGCTTTTTGGCATTTTTCTAGTGGAAAAATTGGTGTTCCCAGAATTGAAATTCAGTGGGGATAATATGCAAAGATGATTATGTGATTATAGTATTTTATAAAAATGCAAATTCTGAACCATTATTTGATCTGAATCACTATTTGATAAACTCAAAATAATGATTTTGTTTTTTTGTATCATTTTGAAATAATTCCTTGTTAGCTGAGAGCTATGTCAATTTACATCATACACTTTATATCATTTATTTGGGCAAACTTGGCTTATAGAAGCCTCTGTAAAACTGCAAAGACATATTCAACCTAGAATCAATCCCAAAGTACATGTTCCTTTGCTCTGTGTCAGATTTAGTACATAAGAACTACATCGGGCTTCTGCATGAGAAATATATTTCAGCTTCCTATCTAATTCTAATTTACTTATACAATAATACTCTGCCATTTGTTTTACACTGTAATCTTTAATATATGGAAATCAAGAATATTAAAATTGTTTTGTTCTTGGTCAAATACTGCTTTTTTTTCTTCATAGATAATAAAGGTTGTATAAAGGAAGGTCTGTGTTTTTAATTTAGAAAATAAGTTCTAGATAAATAATACTTAATTTTGTTTTTATCCCAGTAGCCTACATAGGTATGCAAAAAGGCAAATTATATTTATTTCTCTTTAATGACCTTATATGTTACTGAATTGTCAATCAAATTTATAGAGCAAGACGTTGATAAAATATAATTCAAAGGTGTTGAGATATTTAAAAAATAGTATTCTTATCTCAAACCTTGTTAGTCTAACATAGTAATAAATATTGTGAAGGTTGAAACATCAGTAGATACAGATAGGAAGTAATATTTTTGGCAGGAATCCTCCACTGGCTAAAGGAGTGATTTTCCTGCCTGATCATGGGATTACAAAGCACTCATTTAAAAGTACAGTTGCCTAGGCCTGGTCTCTAAACATTTTGACTTAAGTTAGCTGGGTCAGATGTGTGTGCGTGTGTGTGCATGTGTGTGTGTGTGTGCGCGTGTTCAATAAAAATTGTTAAGAATACACCATATATATAACAAAATTTATTATTTTAACCATTTTTAAGTATATAGTTTAGTGATATTACATACATTTACATTTTTGTGCCAACATCACCTACATTCATCTCCAGAACTCTTTCATTTTCTCAAACTGAACCTATACTCATTAAACAATAACTCCCTCTTCCCTTCTCCCAACCCTTGGCAACCACCATTCTACTTTCTGTCTCTATCAATTGGAATAGTCTACATTTCTCAGATAAGTGGAATTGTACACATTTGTGATTGGCTTCTTTCACTTACCATTATGTGCTCAAGTTTCATCTATGTTGTTAAATGTATCTGAATTGCCTTCCCACTTTAGGCTGGATGATACTTTATTTATGTATATACCACATTTTGTGTATCCATTTATCCACTGATGAACCCATAGGTTGCTTCCACACTTTGTTGTGAAAATGCAGCTGTGAACATTGGTATACAAATATCTCTCTGAATCTCTTTTTTCTGTTCTTTGAGTTTACACCTGAAATTAGGAGTTGCTAGATCACATAACAGTTCTGTTTTTGAGGAGCCACCATGTTATTCTCCAGAGTGGTTGCATCATTTTGCAGTCCTGCCAGCAGTGTAGAAAGGTTCCAGTTTTTTAGAGCCTAACCAACATTTGTTATTTTGAGCTTTTAAAAAGTAATATCCATCCTGATGGGTGTAAATGTGTTTGAGTTTCAAACTCTACATTTGTTTATTTTATGCAGATATAGTTCAGAATCACCAGGCACAAGCAATGGCTTATCAAAATAATTCATTTCAGTCATTCTGTTCTACAGTACTGAGAAGATGTTTGTTAAGCTAGTTATTCTTTGTAGGCAACCAAATGTGTCAGGGAATTTTTATTTTATTTTAATTTCAGAGAGGGAGAGAGAGATAGATAGAAACATCAGTGATGAGAGAGAATCATTAATCAGCTGCCTCCTGCAGACCCCACACTAGGGATTGAGCCCACAACCTGGGCATGTGCCCTGACTGGGAATTGAACCCTTACCTCCAGGTTCTGAGGTTGATGCTCAACCACTGAGTCACACCAATTGGACTGTTGGAAAATTTTTAAAAATGTATTCACCTTTTCAGATCCAGTGCCAGAAGTAGGTGTAAAGGGGGTTTCAGAGTGGATTGTGGGCATCAACAAAACCTCAAAAGATAAAGCCCTTGTTCCCATTAAACAAGCACTTCCTATGTGTCAGGTGTTATATATAAAATAGTCATTGTACTAACCTTAAGAATTAAATATATTCTTTAATTTATGAAGGACTAAAGCTAAGGGATGTTGATAAAAGTAACAATGCTAGTAGGGGTTGTAGATAGGTTTGAAATCTTGCAGTAGTGGATTTTGAAGTCCATTTTCTCTCTTACTATGTGATACTACTTTAGATTCAACTCACATATATACATAGTTTTTATCTCTTTCTCACCTCAGACATACATCTTTTTCATTAAAAAATATTGTAGGAATGAAACAGGAATATAGGTGGCTAAAGGGCCAATCATCAGATACACATTGGATTATATTTAGAATTGCTCCAGTAATAAAGAAAGAGATGTTTGTAACTTGCATTCTAATTTTTAGAGTATAGGGATATATATTTTAAACTCACTTATATAATTGTTATATAGTAAGTGCAAGGGTTATTATTATTCCATCACTTGGGAATAACTTAAGACATGAAACTGTTTCAAGGATGTATGACAGCTTCTGTCGGCTTTCTTAGAAATTAATTTTTATGGAACTATCCTGACCAGAATTCTCACCCCATTTCCTTATATGCCAAGGAGAGAAAATAATACATGTGTTTCTTGAATATTAGCAGTGAAGTTTAGAGGTCACTTGGTCTGATCACTAATATAATTAAGGAACTTTTACCTATTTAATGTCTCTGATGTCCAGCTTTGAATTAGACTCTCTATGTAAATATGCCATTCCAGCCTCACATAGCACTTACTAGTATTATCTGAAAACTACTTATTTTTTAAAAAATATTTTTTTTATTGATTTCACAGAGGAAAGGAGGAGAGATAGAAACATCAATGATGAGAGATAATTGATCAGTTGCCTAACCTTTTGCACTCGGATGTCGAGTGTGACTCGACAGGGTTAGCATAGGTAGTAGCTCGTATGTCGAATTGTATTGAATGTATCAATAATTTGAAATATAAAAAAATCCAAATAAATAAGTTTGTATGAAAAGAAACTCCAGTTTTTTATTCTGCTGCTGCGCTTTGTAAAATCTGGGGTATTTAAAAAATTAAATCCCGAGTAGAATAAAGGAATCGAGAAAAAAGCAAGCCAGTGCAAAGGGCTAATGCACACCCCCTACTGGCGATGGAGCCGCAACCAGGCATGTGCCCTTGACCGGAATTGAACCCGGGACCCTTTAGTCCACAGGCCAATCAATGCTCTATCCACTGAGCCAAACCAGCTAGGGCAGAAAACTGCTTCTTTAACTATAATTTATTTCAATCTCTCCAATTTTTGTCCTTATATACTTATTCTAGAATGAATAAATTCATTCTTCTACATGAAAATGAATTGAAGAATTAAAAGTATTTTATATGGTACTCATTTTAGAAGCTTTTAATTATTTTTAAAATGAATGGAGGTTTTTGATCAGAATACTCTGATAATGATCAAAGAGGATGGGATGCCATGTCCACAGTCTCTTCTAGTTCTAACATTTCACAAATGTTTTTCTAGATTGGTAATTTGCTATTTAGTCCTAGATTTTCTTTTCTTTTATTTCCTCACTGCATGTGTCTTGATAGTTATTTTTTTTCATTTTTATTGAATTTATTGGGGTGACATTGGTTAACAAAATTATATAGGTTTCAGGTGCACAGTTCTACAACACATCATCTGTACACTGTATTGTGTGTTCACTGTGCTGAGTGAAGTCTCCCATCACCATTTATCCCCCCTAGTCTGTGCTTTTAGTGTTGCATGAGAAGCTGAAATAAATGATTGGCAGGCAGGATAGTTGGGTACATTTATTTGAATGTGCCATGTAGTCATGAGTTTGAATCACAGCTATGGTCATACAGGCAAAATTACCTTATGCAAGTAATTTAACAATACTAGAGTTCTTTTCCCTTTGATAAAATATGAATAAATTTCTAATTCACAGGGTTGTGAAATTAAATAAATGTATGTAAGACCTATACACACAAAATATGTAAAGTGATGTCTTTTCCTTCTCTTTCTCTTATATTTCTTCTGAAAAAAATCCTCAACTTTAAGTAACTTTGACTACTTTTATTCATAAAAACATATTTTTGTTCTGATATAAATTTTTTCCATCTTTCCAATATTTTTAAAAAATATATTTTTATTGATTTTAGAGAAAGAAGAATGGAGAGGGAAAGAGAGAGAGAAAAAGAGAGCGAGAGAGAGGGAGAGAGAAAGAGGGAGGAAGGAAGTAAGAAAGGAAGGAAGGGAGGGAGGGAGGGAGGGAGAGAGAGAGAGAGAGAGAAGAAAGAAAGAAAGAAAGGAAGGAAGGAAGGAAGGAAGGAAGGAAGGAAGGAAGGAAGGAAGGAAGGGAGGGAGGGAGGGAGGGAGGGAGGGAGGGAGGGAGGGAGGGAGGGAGGAAAGAAAGAAAGAAAGAAAGATAAGAAAGAAAGAAAGAAAGAAAGAAAGAAAGAAAGAAAGAAGGAAAGAAGGAAGGAAGGAAGGGAAGGAAGGGAAGGAAGGGAGGGAAGGGAGGGAAGGGAGGGAAGGGAGGGAAGGGAGGGAAGGGAGGGAAGGGAGGGAAGGGAGGGAAGGGAGGGAAGGGAGGGAAGGGAGGGAAGGGAGGGAAGGAAGGGAAGGAGGGAAGGAAGGAAGGAAGGAAGGAAGGAAGGAAGGAAGAAAGAAAGAAAGAAAGAAAGAAAGAAAGAAAGAAAGAAAGAAAGAAAGAAAGAAAGAAAGAAAGAAATGAGGTAACATCAATAGGCTGTCTCCTGCATGCCTATGGAGCCCTGCAGCCCAGGCATGTGCCCTGACTGGAATTGAACTGGTGACCTTTCAGTGCACAGGATGACACTCAACCAATTGAACCACACTGACCAGAGCTATCCAATATTTTAATAGCCATGGTGGTCATGGAAATTATTA
The DNA here is from genome assembly GCF_951640355.1 of Cnephaeus nilssonii. Lineage (NCBI taxonomy): Eukaryota > Metazoa > Chordata > Mammalia > Chiroptera > Vespertilionidae > Cnephaeus > Cnephaeus nilssonii. The sequence continues at coordinate 42,346,333 of NC_137076.1, forward strand.
TGCTCAATATTCTGGCACAATAATTATTTTGAGATTTTATATGAAAAATTATCTTCCTTGACAAATTTAGAGAAATTGGTAATGCTCAAGACATTGGATAGAACAAACTGTTACTTGATTATATTAAGAAGGATATGTTACAATTTTTAACTAACACAATGAAATGTATTAGTCTTCTAGATAGCACAGTATGGTATGCTAAAATAGAATACCAGTCTTGGAGGAAATAAGCCAGGCTTTGTTTTCTAGCATTTTCAATTGTTAATATGAAACTCAATTCTCTCTAACTGAAAAGACAGACTTTTTAAAATAATAATATTAGGACTCCCTATTATAATTACTTTTCTTTTAAATAATCTGACAGAAAAAAAATTTTTGAGTCGTGGTGGTATTAAAAAGATTTATCAATGTTTCACCTGTAATGCCTTGACATTTCTCTTTTTAAATCAAATAAGAAAGCTTGAACATAAAGATATTCCTTTATTTATGAGTCTGTCTTTATTTTGCTTGGTAGTTCAGTTTGTTTATCAAATCCCACATGAGTCATAGATAGTGAGTAAGCAGACAGCTCTGGATGGTGGGAGTGGGAATTTGGGAAGGTGGAGGGATTGAGCAAATAATAAAAGAAAGAGAGAGAACTCATGGACATGGACAACAGTCTGGTGATTGTGGGGGTGGAGGTAGAGATGGATGAGGTCATAGCAGGAATAAATGGTGATGGGAAAATAAATAAAACAGTCCTTTAAACAAGGTTCAGTAGGATGTTCTGTTTTGTTTTGTTTTTTAATAGATCTTTTTGCCCTGGCCAATTTTCTCAGTGGTTAGAGCATGGGCCCAGGAACTAAAAAGTCATGGGTTCAATTCCCAATCAAGGGCATGTACTCAGTTACAGGTTTCCATGTGTGGGAGACAGCCAATCGATGTGTCTCTCTCACATTGATGTTTCTTCTCTTTCTCTTCCCGTCCTCCCTCCCTTCTGCCCTCTCTATAAATCAATGGAGGAAATATCCTTGGTAAGAATTAAAAAGAAAAATAGACCTTTTGTTTTTATTTTTAGTTTACAGCAAAATTGAATAGAAGTTACAGAGAGTTTCCATATTCCCTCTTTCTCCACATATGCATAGTCTCCCTCATTATCAGCATTCCCCAACAGAATGGTACATCCTATATAATAAAAGGTTAATATGCAAATCGACCAAACAGCGGAACGACCGGTCGCTATGATGCACACTGACCACCAGGGGGAAGATGCTTAATGCAGGAGTTTCCCCCTGGTGGTCAGTGTGATCCCACAGGGGAGCGCCTCTCAGCCAGAAACCAGGCTTATGGCTGGTGAGTGCAGCTGTAATGGTGGGAGCCTCTCCCTCCTCCCCAGCAGCACTAAGGACCCCTTGGGGGGTGTCTGCCTGCTGGCTTAGGCCCACTTCCTGCAGGGAGCAGGCCTAAGCCAGCAGGCAGACATTCCCTGAGGAGTCCGAACTGTGAGAGGGCACAGGCCAGACTGAGAGAACACCCCCCCCGCCGCCCCCTGAGCACGAATGTTATGCATCGAGCCTCTAGTTTGTTATAATGGATGAACCTACACTGACACATCATAATCACCCAAAGTCCACAGTATACAATATGGTTTATTCTTAGCGTTGTACCTTCTATAGCAGCACATCAAACTCAAAGGCTCACGTGGGCCAAATAAACAAGGTTTATTTGGGCCACAAAAAATCAAAAACTTCAATTTTCATAGAAACATAGGTTTATTTCCATAGAGACATGCTGAATACAAAGGGCTGAAATAAATGAGTAATTGTTAACATAAAATAATAGAACATCTTAATAAAAATTAATATTTTTTCTTGAACATTAACTTACCAGACACTGAATAACTGCACAAATTAATAAGCATAACACAAATAAACCTATTTTTCTTATTCTCCGAAAGCAAAATATTTCCTATTGCGCACACCAAACAAGTGAGTTCAAGACTAATGAGGTGGCAATATTTGCTAAAATATCCGCTGCTAGTATTATGGAGAGAAATGGTGCACCTGCCCATATGGCGCGTAAGGGAAACAAATGCAACATGGTTATAGTAATCAGTTATTAGCGAATGTTGTTGTTCGTTATTAATAATTATGTATAACAGGATATTATAAAAATGAAGTTATGAAATTTACATACCGTTATATTGACTGGGCCACAAAAATATTTGTTGCAGGCCACGAGTTTGACATGCTTGTTCTACAGGTTTGGACAAATGTATAATAACATGTCTTTGTCATTGTGGTATCATATGGAGTATTCTCACTGCCCTAAAAATCCCCTGCTCTGCCTATCCCTCCTCCTTTCCCCTAACCCATGGCAACCACTGATGTTTTTATTGTGTCCCATTACTGCCTTTTCCAGAATGTCATACAGTTGGACTCAAACAGTGTACAGACTTTTCAGACTGGCTCCTTTCACTTAATAATGTGAATTTAAGGTTCCTCCATTTCATTTCAAGACTTGGTAGCTCATTTCGTTTTAGCCCTGAATGATATTCCATTATCTGGATGCACCACAGTACTAGTATTTCCACTCACCTACTGAAGAACATCTTGGTTGCTCCCAAGTTTTGATGATTCTGTGTAAAGCTGCTATAAACATCCATGTGCAGGTATTTGTGTGGGCCTAAGTGTTCAGCCCCTTTGGGTAAATACCCAGAAGTGTGATTGCTGGATCATATGGAAAGAGTATGTTTAATATTTCAAGAAAACATCAAACTATCTTTCAAAGTGGCTGTACTATTTTGCATTTCCAACAGCAATTAATGAGAATTCCTGTTGTTCCACATCCTCACACCACTTTGCATAACGTATTTGCCCCTTGATATTTTGACCTGTAACCCTTATAAAGCATCTGTAAATAAACTTGGTCAATTACTCTTTGTATTTTTTTCTAGAAATTCTGTTCCCATATTCAGAACCACTTGATTATTTTTGATGATATAATGTATTATTTTAATCTTAACGATTTATAGTTTTACATTATGGAAGGTCATTTAAGTATGGATAATAGTAATATGGAACACTGGCCGGTTTGGTTCAGTGGTTAGAGTATTGGCCTATGGACTGAAGGGTCACCAGTTCCATTTCCAGTCAAGGACAGGTACCTCCATTGCAGGTTCTATCCCCAGCCCAATAGGGGGTAAGAGCGGGAGGCAACCAACTGATGTGTCTCTGTCATGTCATGTTTTTCTCTCTCCCTCCTACTTCCTTCCTTTCCACTTGCTCTAAAAATCAATGAAAAAATTTCCTCTGTGAGGGTTAAAAAAAAACAAAGTTATATGGATTACTTTTCTTCCCATGTACTAAGTAGACCTATTGGTAAATTGAGGTATTTGAATCAGGCCACTTCTAAAACTTAACTGTGGAATATTTTATGTACAAACTAGAGGCCCGATGCACAAAATTCATGCAAGCGTCTTAGTCCCCACCGCCGCTGCCACAACTGCCTCTGCCTCAGCCCCCGCTGCCACAGCTTTGTCAGGAAGGTCATCCGGAAGGACATCCGGTCTAATTAGCATATTATCCTTTTATTATTATAGATTATTATAGATGTGGTAGCCCATACCCTACCCACTGCATCAGCAAATTGTGCTGGGATCCCTGGACTTTCTGCTTTTCCCAAACTCTTCAACATATGTATGCATCTGACCCAGACCTATTTCTAACTGATGTTAAAAAAATTGTTTCATGATTTCTCATTCTATTTCCTGTTTTTGTTCTTTTAATTCAGTGTTCTATAAGCAGCAGTTACATTGCATTATCTGTTATTTGGAATATTTATTACTACATTTGACATGTCTAAGTAAAAGGCCGAATGCAAGTCTAATGAGTAAAAGAATGGAGTTTTTTGTATGTTTTTGTCTCACTCAAATACAAGCAGATGAGCTTGTGCGTTTTATGCAGTTATTAAGGGAGTTATGTTTAACTACATGTAAATTATAATTTTCATTGACCCTTTATTGACAGTACTTTGACTTCTTTATAGAGCATTTTCCGAGCATTTTAACAAGAATTATTTCATTTGACCCTCACACATAGAAAAATCTTTCAAACATTTTAAGTGGAGTAAGACTGTTGCTAATTCGGGGAATAATTTGCATTTTGATTTGCTCAGGTGACACAAATACTGATAAAGGCAATTGAGGTTAGAATTCAGATCTTCTAGATACTAGTCCTGTTGCCTTCCAAGATATTATGTAGTCTCTGTTAATTTATTAGTAATTTTATAATAATGGTTTGATAGCAAAATACCATACATTTTTAGTTTATTTTGTTAGGGCATAATTTTCATGAGTCTAAACAATTAACAAGAATAGTTGTCAAAGCTGTTGCACATCTACTGTCTACCATGAGCATTTAGTTATTATTCCACTCAATTATCACATCAACTCCTACTTTTATTTTGCTCCCATGTTTGTTTGTTTGGGAATTATTATTGCTCCCATTACAAAAAGCAGTAAAACTGTTATTCAGTGAGGGGAAAATAATTCTCCCCCCCCTCCCACCCCGCCTTTATCCTAGAGCTTATTTGGAATAAGAAACAGAGTTTATATCCATCTCATTTCATTCCTAATTCTGAGGCTCCTCCACATGCACGTCCTTTGAGTCATGACCCAGGCCAGCATTTAGGCCAGGGGGCCTGACTGTATCCATGATCATTCATTGCAATTTTAAGTCAGAATTCATGAGGAAACTTCCCTTGACATTAGAGAAAAGACTGATTTCTTCTCACTCACAGTAACTGTACAGATCATTTAATCAAATTCTTTGGGTTTCTAATTTCTGACCTCTAAAATTAGGAGGTGGCAAAGAATGATTTCCAAGTTTTAGCCTTTAAGTTTTATCTTTCCAGTGCTCTGCAAGACCTCTGGATCACATGTTAAAGGTTAAATCTCTGAATATAAATGTTGACAGTATAACGCTTAATTCTGCCAATAATTTTCATTCCTGTCATTTTTTAAAAGGCAGTAATTTGTCACTGGAAAGATGCACTTAATTTTCAAGAAAAATTTTCAAATGTCATATTTTAGAAAAACATTTGGGGAAATATTTGTTAGCAATGTTATCAAATTTATTTTAAAACACTTTATCATCATATATATTGCTGGCCAAATCTTACTTAATAAGTATTATGTCTGTAATATTTTGCAGTTTTCTCCTTCTAATTGGAAGCTAACAAAAAATTTATATTATTAGAAGAATGGGACGTGCTATCCCCAAATTCACAGTCACTTAATAATTAAGGGGCTTGCCCAAATATATTAAGCAATTATGTCACTATTTATATTAAGCTGCACATCTAGAACTAGCACTCATGTCATTAATCATGTAGTACTGTGTCTTGCTGTTATACTGTGCTGCAAAGTTATCACCTATAATTTTAATCATCGTTGTAAAAATGAGCTAATTATTGCCGTGCTGCAGTGGGGTGGGTTGTATTTCCAGTTAAGGCCAGAACATTTAGAAATTAAAACAAATTTGAAAGCAAGATAGGCAGCAACATGTTTAAAATTTCATAGTGACCTTTAATGTAAGGTAAGAGGCAGCATAATTTTAGGAAAATGTGGTGGGCTTGAGAATTAGTACTGGGCTTTAGTCTGAGCTGTACTAATGATTAGCTCTGCAAACTTGGAAAACATAATTAACCTAAAGCCAAAGGTAATTTTTGCAGATTAACATATAACTTAAGCCCTGAAAGCTTCTAAGAGATAGTTAATAAAGAGGTAGGGGAAGAGGAGAGGCTGGAAAACTCAGAGGCTGTCATTTAGGCTCAAGGCATCTTAAGTATTCAACATGGTGTATATAGACTGTTCACATATTTTTTAAAATGTTTCTCAAACATTTAAACTATGTGTAAAATCTTGTATTCTAAAATGTTAAGAATCCCTATCAAAAAAAGAACATACAGATGTTCACTTCTCACATTTCGAAACTAATTATATACTACACCATGTAACTTTTGAGCATATTTTTAGTCAATGGAGACAGTAACTTATGCATAAAATGTTATCCCTTGCTCATTTTATTCATTTATTTATTTTAAAATATATTTTATTAATTTCAGAGAGGAAGGGAGAGGGAGAGAGAGATAGAAACATCAATGATGAGAGAGTATCATCAATCAGTTGCCTCCTACACGCCCCACACTGAAGATCGAGCCCGCAACCCAGGCATGTGCCCTGACTGGGAATTGAACTGTGTCCTCCTGGTTCATAGCTCGATGCTTAACCACTGAGATACACAGGCTGGGCTCCCTTGCTCATTTTAAATTGAAAATGTTAGAAAGAAAATAAGTACAGTCACATAAAATCCTCTAAGTGTTATTTCTAGAAATAACCTTTTTGTGTTAATGAGATTCTAATGATTAGATTTTAAGTCATTTGTAAAGTAAGGGTCAGTGTCCTGTCTTGAATTGTTTCCTCCCAAAAGATAGGTTGATGTCCTAACCCCCAGTGCTTCTCTATGTGACCCTATTTGAAGTAGGGTCTTTGTAAATATAATCAAGTTAAGATGAGGTCCTACTGGTTTAGGACGAGCCATAATCCAATATGGCTGGCATCCTTTCAAGAAGACGGGAAAGAGGCAGACATACAAGGAGAACACCCAGTGATGACAGAGGCAGAGATTGGAGTTTGGCTGCCACAAACCAAGGAACCTCTGAAGCTACCAGAAGCTGGGAAAGAGACATGGATTAGATTCTCCCTCAAGTTGCCAAGAAGGAACAAATACTGCCATTGCCTTCAAGCCTCCAGAAATGTGAGAGAATAAGTTTCTGTTTTTGTAAGCCACCTGGTTTGTGGAACTTAGTCATGGCAGCCCTAGGAAACCAGGACAGTCAATCATATTAAAATAATATTTAAATAACTCCTATAATTACTACATATATTCCCTTGCATAAACATAAGAGCTGATACACAGGCTAATATCTTCCTTTGATCTAAATATTAAAAATAGTATATGTGAGTTATAAATTTCAATACATGTTTATAACATTTTATGTGTGTGTTGGAAAAATGTTCCTACTTATATGCAACATCTATTTTGCTGCTGATTTTCTATTGGGAAAACAATCCCCACTTTTACCCTTAGAACCATATAGGTCCATAGGCTGGTGCCACCCCCAAACCAGGGAGCAGTTAAGTGACCTACAACTAACCCAGTAGAGCCTCCCTGCTCCCTGTTCTTGGCAACTAGTTTAAGGGTGAGAATATGACTACACCAGGCCACAGATTCTGGGATGTGCAGCACCATTAGTGATCAGAGAAGCTTCCTTTTTGCAGGTGTACCTATGCAATATCACGGAAGTTTGGAGATAACCACAGACACCTTGGCAAGAGTGCCAAACACTGGAGTGCGGTGTTATAGGATGAAGCAAGTAGAACCCAGTCCTGACATACACTTCAAGTCTTGTGTCCAGCCTCATCTCAAATGCCTGTATTCATAGATTTCTCTAACTTTTCTTTCTTTGGTTAAGCCAGTTTATTTACTTATGTACTTATGTACTTATGTATTTATTTGTAATTGAATGTATTGAGGTGACATTGGTTCACAAAACCATACAGGTTTTAAATGTACAACTCAATAAAACATGATCTGAGCACTGTGTCATGTAACCATTGCCTCAAACATTCCCGTTCCCTGTCCCCCTTTACCCACATAGCTCCACGCAGCTCCAAACCCCCTTTTCTTTAGCCATCACCACACTTTTGTCTGTGTCTGTGTGCTATGCATATATGTGTTTTGTCTAATCCCTTCACCTTCTTTCATCCAGTCCCCTCCACTGACATCTGTCAGTCTGTTCCAACTATGGCTAAGCCAGCTTTAATCGATTTCTCTCATACCCAACTGAAAGTGTCCCAACTATATAGAAAATTGAGTTCTAAGATATCCTAAAGTGTGTAATTGGCTGAGCTGTGGTGGAGGCCAGCGTACAGAGGATTCCCAGTTCATGTATAGGAAGCTGTCATCCCAGGGTTCATTATAGGAATGCTGTGGCTATTCTGTGGCCTGTGGTCAGTCTATTGAAGGTATATGTCTTTTTTTTTTTTGAAATTTCCATATGTTTATAACATATAACCACATTTTCTGGAAAGCTTTACTTGCTATTTCTGTGACTGGTATTGTCATGGTATCAGTAGGTGAAAAAAAAGTTTGTGTTTTTTTTCCCAAGGACCTGAAAAGCCTTTGACCTTATAAACTAAAAATTCACTTTATGTAATTAAATTGGGAGAGATATTCAGGAAAAGATTTAGTTTAACTAAGTTATGTCAAATTAGATAGTTGGTATGAACCGGGGTTTCTTCCAAGGTCAAAGCCACTTCCTCTTAATAAGCTAGCTGTCCTAGGTGGCTCTTTAATCCACAGCAGCTTCTGTGTCTCTTTCCCTGGCCCCTCAGTGGAGAGTTAGAGTCTCCTGGGCTCTTTTGCTGGAGCAGGAGAAATACTGAAAGCAGCGAACTACTCTGGGCAGTCACCTTAAAGACGCTTTGGGATATTAAAAACAAAACAATCTTGAACGTTGGGGAGTGTTACTTAAAATCTTTGATCTGGATAATTTAGATAAACCAGAAGTAAATGTCTTTACTTTTTCCCCTATTTTGAGGAACAGAGCTAAGCAGCCACAGTCTCCAATTACACGCTCAACAATCTCTTCTTTTAGTAATGCATAATTTATGAACCTAAGTTTTAGGCCTGTGCTACCACTTGATAATGTCCAAACTCTTTCAGGCAGTAAGAAGAAAATAAGGACCTAGATCAAAAAAACCTCACCTAGGGAGAAACTAACATTCCATGTAATGCCCGAGACGAAACTTACTAAATACTAAAGCAAGATGAATCTCTAGCAATGCTCTGGTTATTGCCACAGCAGAATATCAAGGCTCCAACCCCTCTGGCCCATCTAATTTTTAAAAAATGTAAAACCATAAAAATCTAGATAGGGGCTTAATCACAAGAAACAACAACAGCCTGTAATTATTGGAATCGAGAGTCTAGGTCAGTGGTCGGCAAACTCATTAGTCAACAGAGCGGCAAATCGTGGCTCGGGAGCCGCAGTTTGCCCACCACTGATCTAGAACATCATACGTTTTCATTAGAATACAGAGTAATCTGAATAATATGTGACTTTGTGTCTTTCCAAAGCCATGTTTGTACTAGTATTTTTAGTGTAGTGGAATATACTTGGCAGAGAAGTATATTTAAATTGCATTTAAAAGCAAATGCAATTAAGAGTTGGTCATTCTATTTAAGGAGTTTATATGTCAAAGGATAGTATGTTTTAAAGGCATTATCTTTTTTACCACATATTTTTTTAAATTTTATTTTATTGTTTAAAGTATTATAAATAATAGTACATATATCTCCTTTTTTTCCCCATTGACCTTCCCCCAGCCTACTCTACCCCCTGGCACATGCCCTCATCCCCCCAGCCCCCAGTGTCTTGTGTCCATTGGTTGTGCTTATATGCATGCATACAAGTCCTTCGGTTGATCTCTTCTCCCCCCGCCCCCGCCCCAACACTCCCCAGCCTTCCCACAGTAATTTGACAGTCTGTTCGATGCTGTCTGACTCTGTATCTATCTTTTTATTCATCAGGTTATAATGTTCTTTATTATCCATAAATGAGTGAGATCATGTGGTATTTTTCACATCTTTTATTTGAAAAACCACTAAATAACAGTCTAAATTCATCCCAAATAACTCTGTCAGCAAGAATATATTCAAGTGTTGTTTGTTTGTTTGTTTGTTTTTTCTCACCTTGCTTACAGTAGGACTGGAAGGCATTTCTAATTGAAGCTGTGACTCTGCATTAGACTGCAGTGTAGATTTAAATAAAGAAATGAGGTCAAGGAAGATAAGTGACATACTTGCACAAGAGGAAACTCTCAAACTTTGGGTGTTTTCTGCTTAATTTAGAAAAGAGAAGAAAAGTGGATAAAGGCCATTGTGAAGCCAGATAATAAGTCCTATATATCCAGGGATATACATTTTAACATAGCATAAAGTACATATACTAAATAGAACTCAAAGAGTTGAGACAACTTCTGTGTCTTATTAGGAATGTCATCCATCAGTGGATAACTACATCATTAGGAAGATTGTGATTTTGGGGGGGTCAAGATATATTAAATGGTCTTTCATAAAAATTAAAAATGTGAAGGTGAAAAACAAGATTATCTCATTGATAGTTGCCTTTAGCAAAAGCTCAATACAATGTTTTTCTTTAATGATATTTAAGCTGTGGTGAAGTATTTAATTCAGGTCTAGCCTCTGAGGGGTGGGGGTCTGTGGAGGGTATTCAGGTAAGATGGCTTGGCACAGATTTGCCTACATAGAATGATGCGGTTGCAAAAATCAGGAAAAATAAACATTTGCAGAACTCCTGATAGTAGCCACCTAAGATAGCAGATTTTATCCTACTATTGTATTAATGTTCAATCACAGGGCATCTAATCTTCTGGGATGAGAATGAAGATTTGGCTAAATTTGGACAGGTCTAGTTCTAAAGCCAGAATTCTAGGAAAAGTCTCATAGCAAGGATTCTGACAGGAAAAGAAGATGGAAAAATAATTACCTGGACTAAATAAATTACAGACTAGGTTTCAGGCTCAGAGAGCAGTCTGATATGACATGAGAGACACATAATCAGAGGTAGACTTGCCCAAGGAGTTGTGCATTGCTAATCTACCCAGAAGTGTATAACTGGAGTTCGTCAATTTCCTTCTGCCTAAGGAAAGTGTGTCCTATAAGGACTTCTGCTAAGCTAGCAGGTGGGATTTCTATTTCATACCCAAGGAGATATACACTGAGTAGCCAGATTATTATGATCTCTGAATGCATAATAATCTGGCCACTCAGCGTGTGTGTGTGTGTGTGTGTGTGTGTGTGTGTGTGTGTGTGTATATATATATATATATTAGAGGCCCAGTGCATGAATTCGTGCATGGGTGGAGTCCGGCCAGCCTGGCCAGGGGGAGGGGACATGGGCGGTTGGCTGGTCTGCCTGCTGGTCGAACTCCTGGTAAGGGGATGATTTGCATATTAGCCTTTTATTATATAGGATATACACTGAGTGGCCGGATTATTATGTGTTCAGAGATCATAATAATCTGGCCACTCAGTGTATATGTTTTTCATAATCTCTTACATTATTTAATCTTCTTATCAACACACTTATTCCTGCCCCACTCTCTAACATCCAAATATAGATGACATCTTATGTAAGCATATAGAAATAATGAAAGTCATAAAGCACAAATCAAGCAAGCAAAAAGGTAATAACACATCAGGTCCTTGAGGTAGTAACAGTCTATAGAAGAAATGGTATTTATTTATTTATTGTTTTGTTCTTTTGACCTTTATCCCCAAGACTTTACTCCTGTTTGTGTTTTCTTTCTATTTGAAAATGACCTAAGTGTTAAAGTTGATGGAACCAACTCTCTCTCACCTGCTAGGCTATTTTGTTTTTAACTTACCCTGAGTGGTTCTTATAGAGTTTTAAAATAATTTATGAAAACAATATTTTTATCAATGGGTAGATGTTAATTTGGGAACTAATACATTACTTACCATATACATAAATACAAATGTATTTGTTGAAAAAATAATTGCTTAATATATGAGGAGCCTCAAGGTTTAAAAATTCTATATGGAGATAAATTACCATTTTTATTTAAGTACTCTGACTATATTTTTGTTTTGTTTTCCACCCTGTAAGTTACACAACTGTTCATTAAAGTATCCATGTCCTTTAAAATAAATTTAGTATTGCTATATATATATATATATATATATATATATATATATATATATATAGAAAAATTTAGTAGTTTTTCTAGCTAGAGCAGTGTTAGTTTAGGTTAAATTGAAATTCTCACTGGATACAGATCTCGAAGGACATATTTGATCCTTATTAACATGTTTGCAATTAACAGCCCACATGCAAGAGCTATAGTTTTAATCACAGAACATGACTTAAGTCTTGCCGAGCTGATAAAAACTGAACCATCACCAAGCTGCCAAGTTAGGTTCCATATTGCAGCCCTGTTTTTAATTAGATGTTAAATTGCCATCAAATTGTACTTTGAAACCATATCTCCATCTTTTCATTAAGCCAAAGACATTCAGTATCTCCTACTGTGAAATACAGGGATGACCTTTTTATTTAAATCAGTTTTGCCTTTTCCATGCCTATTTTCTTTCTTTCTGTGTGTGTGTGTGTGTGTGTGTGTGTGTGTGTGTATGTGTGTGTGTATGTGTTTCTTGATAAAGGTTTGTATTTGGATTTAAAATTTTCAGTTTATTATCTTGTTCAAGAATGACTTTTTGGACATGAAAAAAGGAGTAAATGTTATTTAGTATAAATATGATACATTTTTCGTCTCTTTTTCCCAGGTTGGCTACACTTAAAAGCTTTCTAGAAATCAAGATAATTCTGAGCGTTTTGAGAAGCTAGAAATCTTTTAGTTTCCATATTCAGATTCTTTCTGAAAGTTAATTCTTATAAGACATTAGAGAAAGAAGATAGTGCCTACTTCTATCACTGTTTCTTTTCTTTCTTTAAAAAATGTATTGATTCTGAAAAATTTATTTTCTTTTTATTGTTGACAGTATTACAGATGTCCCCCAATTCCTCACCGCTCTCCCCTCCCCCATTTATCTCCCTCTTCCCAGTTCCTGTCCCACCCCAGGCCTTCATTAGGCTATTGTCTCTGCCCATTGGCTATGCATGTATGTATATGAGTTCTTTGGTTAATCTCTTTCCATCTCGCCGCCTTCCCCTCTGAGATATGCCAGTCTGTTCCATGCCTCTATGTCTCTGAACCTATTATGTTCATGAGTTTGCACTTATAAGTGAGATTATGTGATATTTGTCTTTCTTTGGCTGGCTTATTTCACTCAGCATAATACTCTCCAGGTCCTTCAACATTGCAGCAAAGGGTAATAGATCCTTCTTTTTTTACAGCTGCATAGTATTTCATTCTGTAAATGTACCACAGCTTTTTTATTCATTCATCCAGTGATGGGCACTTGGGCTGTTTCCAGATTTTAGCTATTGTAAATAACACTGCTATAAACACAGGGATGCATGTGTTCTTTCTGAATGGTGTTTCGGGCTTCTTAAAATATATTCCTATAAGTGGTATCACTAGGTCAAACAGTAGTGCCATATTTAATTTTTTTGTGTAAATTCCACACTGTTTTCCACAGTAGCTGCACCAGTCTGCATTCCCACCTTGCAGTGTACTAGGGTTCTCTTTTCTCTGCATCCTCACCAGCACTTGTCATTTGTTGATGGTAGCCATTCTGTTAGTGGGAGGTGATATTTCATGGTTGTTTTAATTTGCATCTCTCTGATGATTAGTGACGTTGGGAATTTTTTTCATATGTCTCTTGGCCATCTGTATGTCCTCTTTGGTGAAGTGCCTATTGAGGTCCTGTGCTCATTTTTTAATTGGGTGATTTGTCTTCCTTTTGTTGAGCCGTATGAGTTCTATATATTTTGAAAATTAAACTCTTATCAGATGTGTCATTAGCAAATATGCTTTTTTTATTGATATTTTTAGACAGAGGAAGGAAGAATGAGAAGGGGAGAGAAACATCGATATGAGTGTGAAACATCAATAGGCTGCCTCTTGAATACCCACCCCCACTGGGTATAGAGCCCGCAGGCAGGTCATGTGCCCTGACCAGCAATAGATCAGCAACCTCTTGGTTCACAGGATGACACCCAACCAACCTGAGAAATTACATGTAATTTCTGCTGGGTAGAAGGGAATTCCGAAGTCCAGTAGTTTATAATAAATTTAATAATTTATTATTTAGTAAGACACATATTGAGATAAAATAGCTGATGACTTTGAAATGCATTTACTGGAAGAAAACAAAAAACACCAATTGTAATTTTATAGAGGACAGTCTTCATGTAGTAAATTCAAATGGAGAATTAAAAGAGTTTACTCATAAGAGAAACCTTAAATGCATATAAATATATTTGGTAACACTGGGGCAGTGGAAGGCGAGGAAGATTCCTTTAGTATCCTTGGTATTACTGTATTTTGTATTGAGAATCACTTTGAGACTCATCAGGGATGGGGCATGAGGACCTACATGCCATGCATTTCCTGGCTCAGCATAATTCTTTCAATTATTAGGGTTGGTTTATGCCTACTCAATTTCACTTTCGTTTTCCTATGTGCAAAAAAGCAGTAATTCTCCCTTATAGGACTAGTGTGAAGCTTAAATAATATGTATAAAACTTTAAGAAGTATACATACTGCATATTAATAATAAGAATAATAACACTATTAGATATAGATTCCCGATTTACAATTTTAAAGAAAAATATACATTTTTTTGTTTTCTCAAACATGATGTTAACTTGAGCATTTATTTAGTAATATAAACCTTTAAAAATACTCAAAAGTAAATCACTTTAATGCTCGGTTCCTTTAGTTTGTAAAAGTCATATATTAATTCTTGGCACTCTTGATTTCCTACTGCTAAATTATTAGTAATGTTTATGATGATGATGTCATGATACTGTGATATGACTAATATATGCTGCCAATGGCTCCAAACTAAATTAAATCACAGTGGTAATGATGGGCAACCCTGCAGAGCATGAGCAATTAAGATATAAAACCATTAGTTGTAATGAAGAATTCTCATTTCTATGAGTGATTTTTCACAGAAAACTAAAGAGGATGAATCCAAGTCAGCCCCCCAAAATAAAATAATTAGTTCTTGTTGCTTCATTAGCATCTTAAGAGATAATGACTATTGAGCCCTTTAGTATGTTTTCCAGAAGCTAATTAGAAATGTAACTTATAATTTTTTGAATTGGATACAGAAAAGTGCTCATCAAAATGTCATTTAAGTTGAGCTCTTTTCTTCTGTTGTTTTTTTTTTTTACTTGTTTCTGTGATAATTAATAAAAGGGAAATGAGATAAACCCATATCTCTTAAGTAGAATACAATATTTTGTTTCTTTATTAAGTTTAGATATTTAGCTGTAAACACACATATGTGTTTATATATGCTAAGGTCACAGCAGGTATTATTGCTAACTGATTGGGTGATAAAAAATCCTTTGTATAATCTTAGGAATTGCAATAGTCAATGACATTGTTTTACTGATGGAGAAGCCAAAATTCAATAGTGTTGTCATCTGTGAAGCTGGTTAACTTCTAGCTCTGTGTTTATCCTCCCCAACAGCAAGGCAGCTTCTGAGCTTCATTCCTCAGTTTCTTTTCCCTTTTCCCTGTGATAGTCAGTTTGCTGTGCCCAGCAGTATTGCCATCTCCATTTTTGCCTCTAAAATTTCCAACTGATAATTCAACATATTTATATTTAAGTAGTTAAGTCATGTGTAAAAATTGGATACTTTATGTTTGCTTCACATACCACCTCCCCCCCAATGCCATAAAATGTCAATTTAAAAAAAAATTGTATTTGGTTTTTGAATTCTCTGCCTTGTAAGTTTGAACTGGTTTTTGGCCTTTTCCTCTTCTTCATCCAGATTTCCTATTAATTTGTTGAAGTCATTTAGTGGTTGGCTGTGGCTAAATTAAGCAAGAAGCTAATGGCTAAAGAGACTCCAAATAATCAAAGTAAGAACGAATATCACAAGACAAACATTTTAGCAATAAGCTTAGTTGAAATGGTAGGACATTGGACTTTAGGTCTGACCTTCTGCAGAGATAGCCAGAAGTTCAACTTACTGGGGTAATGGATTCCAATTGCCCCTGCACAGAACTTTACTTAAGAAGTGGGATTATTATTCTAAAAACAAGGGGTAAGAGTAAGGTTACTCCCTGCAAGCTACGTGATTGGGGAAGAATTTAGTCAACAAAATATTCTGTGCATAGTCTTTATGCCTATAACCATGGCCATGTTGTATATGGGATTCTCAAACAATGTAAGTGGGAAGGATAGAGAAAAAAAAAACTTGGAGAACTAGAAAAATAGCTGATTCACATCATAGGATTGAGAGCTGCCTCTGGGCGGCATTTACATGGAACACAACTATCTACCTACTCTGTGTCTATTCCTGGAGGACTATCCACGTATCTCTCCCACTGAACTCTTGTCTCCATTCATCCAGTCTTGTTCTTCCCACAGCCATAACTAGACAGCCAGCAAATTAGCCCTGGCCCATGATTCAGTGTCTCTCCTTAGTCATCTCTCCTTAGTAAAGTAGATGTGGTGTACTTCCCTGCACTCTGCCCAATGCAGTTTACCTTTATTGCTCTATTTCAGGTTTATCCATGAATAGGACCATGACACAGAGAAATTCTGACCTACCCATAAACCAGGGCCAATTATTTTCTCCCATCCTATTTAAATTTGCAAATTTAAATTGAGTATTTTCTAGCTGCCTCTTCTTGTATCTCACAGTGATATATCCTACTTTCTTCTTTTTTAATATGTTTGATTTCAGAGAGAAAAGGAGAGGAAGAAGGAGATAGAAACATCAATGATGAGAGAGAATCACTGATTGGCTGCCTCCTGCATATCCCCTACTGGGGATCTAGCCTGCAATCTGGGCAGTGCCCTGACCAGGAATGGAACCCGTGACCTCCTGGTTCATAGGTCAATGCTCAACCACTGAGCCACACTGGCCAGGCTATTGTACTTTCTTTACAGGAAAATTAGATAGTGTCGAGTAAACATTTTGTGCTTCATAAGGCAATATTACAACGCAAAGTAATATTTTTTTGAAATATTTTATCCTTTATATAAGTTCCAAAGTTGAGCAGTAATGTACAGCAACATGTACCCTCTTCAGTTCTATTTCCCCATTTGTCAATCATGGACTACTTTAGAATTTCCCACGTTTCAGTTCCATTGTCTTTCTTGTTATATGGTATGGTTCTAATTATGTTCTTTTCACTTTCTAATAGCTAGCAGAAAAAGATACTTCTAATACTTCATATAGAAAACTACATATAGAGCTAACCTTATCGCCGTTCATCTCTGCTGCTTTCATAGTGTTTGGAATATGATATAGTGCCACCTCTTGTAGTTTTAGAGGCTTTTATGTCATTCACTAGAGTTTGATTCTGCTGTAATAATTTGATCAGAACTAATTGGGTCATATTGCATTGTCAATTTACAGCCTTCAAAACTGACTACAAATACTTTTTTAATGTCTTGGAGATAAATACCTTAGTCAACAAAAATTTCCAGTGTTTGACCTAAAGGGCTATGAGCATCAGAAAATGCACCATCATTTGATTTAGTTATCCAGGCAAAGTAGGTTTAATCTAATCACATCTATGTAGGTGGCAGTCCATGAACCCTTCCTTTAACCATGGCCTGATGAGTACATAGTGAGGATTTTTTTTTTTGTAAGCTATGATACTAATTGGAAATGACAAACTGGAAATCAATAAAGATCCATAAGGCACATTTACCTGTCAGGGTGATTATCATTGTTCCTTTGCTAAGGTAGTCGGTTATTGTTACCATTGCAGTTCTGCTTAAGCAACATCAGTCTCCTGAAAGAAGTATTTAACAAACATTTCAAAAACTTTACTTCATAGACCATGTTCTGAAGATTAATCTGTATATTAAAAAATATTCTTAGCTATAAATTCGATTAACTTGTTACTTTAGCCAATAATGTCATTGATTCCATAAAACAGTCTTAGTTTTGCCCTGGCTGGTTTGGCTCAGTGGATAGAGCATCAGCCTGCAGACTGAAGGGTCCCAGGTTCGATTTCGGTCAAGGGCACATGCCTGGGTTGCGGGCTTGATCCCCATTGGGGGACGTGCAGGAGGCAGCTGATCAATGATTCTCGCTCATCATTGATGTTTCTATCTCTCTTTCCCTCTCCCTTCCTCTCTGAAATCAATAAAGATATTAAAAAAAAAAACAGTCTTAGTTTTAAAGGTCTGTATATATAGTAAACTTCTCTTCATTTCTAGGATCTCCAGATTCCAGTAGTTACACCCAATGTCTTTTATAGATATCACCAAAAGTATTGAATACACAGTCAAGGAAGTGAGATCCAGTTCTGCATTTTCTTTTCTATCATTACTCATTTTTCATTAATTTTACCTGTCTGCAGTATACAGTATTTGCCTTATAAAAGAATATGCTGCATTGATGGGAAAGAATTGATTTATAGTATCTAAATGTTGATGGTGAAATTTCTCACCTCTGATTTTTATTGTATGCTCTGCTGTCTTGAGATGGGTGATTGAGAAGGCTTAAATAATCTCATAGAGAATGGAGATTTAAAATATGTCAGAAAAAAAGAGAAAATTGTCTTTTTATTTTTCAATAATTTACATAAAATAAAATACAATAATTTAAATTATTGTATTTTACATTTTGATACATTTTGGTGGGTGCAGATGATTAACACAACTTTAATTAAGATGAAGAACATTTCTCTCACTCCAGGAATTCCTCAAACTGCCTGCTTTGCCCCCTCCCTCCCACCACCCACACATAATCAGTGTTCTAAACTGTTCTTATTTCTTTTACTTTAATTACTTGAGCTTGTTCTAAAACTTGACCTAAATGGAACTACACCATGTGTATACTCATATCTGCTGTTTTTTGTTTGGTATAACGTTTTTGAGATTTACCTAATGTTATTGCATGTTCTAGGTTTCTTTGTTTCTTTTCTTTTTGGGGGGTTAGTTTTATTGCCAAGTAGTATTCTGTTTATATGAAACAACTTGTTTATTCACTCATCCGCTAATAGATATTTAGGTGAGTTCTTACAGCTAAAGGTGACCTAAACATTGTGTTATAGTCTTTTTGTAAACATTCAAAAAATTATTATGGATACATTCATAGATGTGGTATTAATTATAAAAAGCATGCCAACTTATTATCCAAAGAGATCATGAAGGTATCAATTTATTGTCTCTCATCTCTCAATCGACCTTTCATTGCCTATTCTGCAATAATGGAGCTGGATCCTGTATGCCTGTCACCTTGTAGCAAACAACATGTTAAGCTTTGTTAATAGAGGGGACTTCAAGGGCATTGCAGTGAAGGGCTTCTCTTTCTGGCTCTTGGGTACATCTATCTCTCCTCCCTTTTGCAGTGGTGCATGAAGGGAAGACATGCCAGGGTGTTCCACCCTACCCTCATGCCCAGCGTGTGCCATCCCCAAGGCAAAGCTTGCATACTCAGTCTTGGTTGGCACTGTGAACAGCAGGTCTTGCTTTTGCAAATGAGCTCCCAATGCTCCCGTTCACTCCATGTGCCTACCTGGCAGCTCTGGCCCACCTGTAGTCTGTGCTTTCCTGCTTGCCAGTATCAGCTGAGCTTCCTTGCCTGCCAGCTCTGATGAACCTATACAGGGTGGGTGGGAGGAGTGGATACATGCCGCCTGCTTTCCTAGTGAATGTGGAACAGCATTGACCCTGGCAACCAAATAGGCTTCTTAGCCATCCAGTGCTCTACACCCTTCTCCAATGAAGTCTGAACCCCTAATCTGGGAGGAAGCACACCTTCCTATATCATCACTAAGTATTCTTTAGAGCTCTCTTTACACCTTTATAGTTACTCCTCTGCTATAATTAGTAATTCCTTCTTTTAATCCTTCCCTTTGAGTTACTGTGTCTTTTGTTTCCTAATTGGACCTAGATAACACTGATTATACCATTTTATACTCTCACCAGCCATGTATTAGGAGTGGTTGATCTAAATTCTTGCCAACACTTCTTATGCTCAACTTTTAAAATTGTAATAATTTTTCTAGTGGTAAAGAAAAAATATGCTTTTAATTTTATATCAGATTGAAAAGGGAATCTCTTCTGCTTCACACCTAAGAATGAATTAAATGATCATAATAAACATATTGTGTATACATCTACATTTGTGTGTGTGTGTGTGTGTGTGTGTGTGTGTGTGTGAACATTTGACACACTTCTCAGAGGCAGCATGTCTATGCTTAGAGGCTTGTTTTGGTCTTTTAAAGATTAACTTTATTCTTTTTTAGGAAGAGTCATGTGGAAATTATTACTTTTACTATTAAATATGCAAAAATTTTAAAATGAGTTTATTGGGGGACATGGTGAGTTTAGTCTGTGGATTTTGTTGCACAGAGATAACCCCATGCCCTGAGAGAGGTCTGAGAAATGCATTATCGCTCAGAGTGGGCCAGAGTTCCTCTAGCAGGTGGTTAGAAGAGCTTCTGGGCAAGAAACCAGAGATTTTGTAGGACTTCAATAGCTATCAATACAGATACAAAATTACAATGGCCAAATATAATCCATATTACAGGGGCTTTTCTTTATAAATATCTGTCAGGCAGCCTTTTAACAAGTGTTAATTTAATCATAGGTGTATTTAGCTCTGATATTGCAAAGAAAATCCCAAATACAAACTTTTATAATAGGGATTTAATATCATCATCTTTATATATCAAACACCAGATGAGAAAATAGAAACCACTCATAATAACGGGTTTTTACACATAATGTTGCTGGAATGCATGTACTTTATAAAAGAAAGGCTATTAGCAATTATCATTTTTAGAAATTTGGAAGAAACTATGCACTGACAAAGAAAAACAGTGATACAGAATGGGAAAGAATGGTGTATTAATATATTCATCAAAACTTTAATGTGACTAGAACAACTGTAGTATGCAATTCTGCATTGTAGTAACATTTAGAGTTTTTGTTAACTTCAATTTATCACTGTGGTAATTAGATATATTTAATACACTTTTATAAGATAGGACATTATTGAAATAAACACTATGATTTTGATAAATATTTATTATTAACTAAATTAATCCATTGATTGAACATGAATCTTCCAACTTTGTGGACCTCCACATTTAATGTTTATAATGAGGAGACCAGAGTTAGATTGGATGGCTTTTATATAATTGAAGTAATATTAAGGTTTGAAACTAAGAAAGTCATTCCAAAGACTTGCAGCCACATTTAATCACATTTAGCACCACAAAATTGGCTGTCAAAGTCTAATTAACTATCAGGCATTAGCTCTATTTTCCATGCTGCTCACTTGCACAACCTTTCATTATAACATCTGGCAAGTTTTTTAAATTCCCAAAAAAACCTGTTCCTCCTATAGTTTTAGAGCATAGAGTTATAGTGAAATAAACTGTTAGAACTAAAACAAAAGCATAACTGATGCTTCATTGTTGAACCATTAAGAAGGTTTTTATAATCATATTTGAGTTACTGGTCACTTCATTTTAGATGAATGCACACGATTAAGCTTAAAGAGACATTTTAACAAGCAAATGATGACATATAGTTTAGTTTTACTATTTAGTGAGGTTGGAATTTTTCCCAAATTAAAACCCAACTATCAATAGGACATTTCACCTGCTCTTAAATCATGATGCATATCCAACTTAGTCTTTGTTTTCTTGATTATTTTTCCAACTACTAAAATGTTATTTCATCACATAATTGTATTTTGTTATTAATTGAAAATCAAAGAGAAGGGCATATTTGTGTGTTTGCCATCATAGTTGTAGATAAACATTTTATAACATAAAATATTGATGATAAGAAAATATTACAATATCCAGGAAGTGCAGGCTGATCACTTACAGAGAGCTACGGACTGACAACAGACATTAATTAGTGACACCTGATGCCAAAAGAACATGAAATGATAACTTCATTGTGGTTAGGAAAGACATCATTATCCAATAAGAATTGCAGACACGGCTAAACCATCCTGTAAGAGTGACTGGAAAATAAAGATATATTCAGAAAAAATATATCAAAATTATAGCACAAATGGTACATGTTGAAAAAAGTACAAAAAGAAATACTTCAGCAAATTGTAGGGAATTATTCAAGAGAAAGCAAAGGGAAAGTGAATTGCAAAAACTGATGAACAAATAAATGGCTAGATTTCATTATTTTAATTAGCTATGTCAGAAAAATAATAGTAGAAATAATGACTCATTTGCAGGGTTACGGTGGTAAAGTCCAAGTCAGGTGTAAATCATTGAAAATGGTGAGGAATTTTAATGTTAAAGATTTGGTGTTATGTTTTCTAAGGTCCTAATACTCTTCAGAAGGAGGATAAACTACCTATTATATAATTACTTTCATTCATCTATGCCACCTGTGCATGTAAACATTTAAAGGAAATCACTAAAAGAGATTTTGTAACTACCAAACTAGCAGAAAGGAAAATAGTACTAAATAAAGTGCAATCAATACACTATGAAGCAGGAAAGAGGAAAGAAAACAAAGAAAAGAAACATTGCAAAATAAAAAGCACAAAATAAAGTGATAGAAAAGAGTTCAACTGTATTTTTTTTAAAATTACAATAGACAAAACAGAAATAAGGATAAATTGGACTTCTTAATCTATTCGAAGGGTTCTTGAGGGCTGCACATAAAATAGAAAAGGTAAGAATTAAAAACAACGAAATTGGGGGAAGAACTGACAGACAAGTACTAATCAAAAGAAAATCAGTTACATCAATATTAATATCAGAAAAAATCCACAAAAGGTGGAAATGAAGAGCTGGAAGTTAATTCAGTTTATTCTGGTGGTGTTGCCTCGGAATACCTATTCAAACAGAGCAGTGCTTGATTCTCTCAAAATCATCTTCCTTTTCTGCCCTGTAGTTACCATTGTTCCCATGCCAGTCTTCATGATTAATTTCCTTACAATGGATTCTTATCCTTTCCGTTGCTGATGTTGAGTTTCCCCATCTTGATCATATATTCTTCAGAGCATCTCCAAATTCTTGTGTGTCAAAGACATGGTATTAACTATGAGATTAAACTCTCAAAGTTAACAGGTTTCCATCAGTGTTTTATCACAAAAGTTGATGGCACAGAGCATGTTATTTCATTAATCCTGAAATCTCTGTCATTCCAGGAATAGGGCATCCATTTTATACTTTCACTAGAGGCCCAGCACACGAAATCATGTGCAGGTAAAGTCCCTAGGCCTAGCCCATGATCAGGGCATCTTCCACCCGCTCCCCAGTCCCGCCATGCATCCCCCACCCACCCCAGTTCCCCTTTTGCCATCTGGCAATCTGAAACTACAGGCCAGGGGGGAGGGATCAAGAGGTCTGCCGTTCTGCCTGCTCGCCAGTATCCAGTCCCACCCCGCCGCCTCCACCCACCCTGGTTCCCTGTTCACCATCCAGCTATGATCAGAGCCTGCGGACTAGGGGAGGGATCAAGAGGTCGGCCATTCCGCTTACTCTCCAGTCCTCAATCCTGCCCTGCCACCACCCACCCCGGTTCCCTGTTCACTACTCAGCAATTGGAGCCAGTGGGCTGAGGGGGTGGGGAAGAGGGACCGAGAGGTGGTCAATGCACCTCATAGCGACTGGTCAAGCGGTTGTTCTAGTTGTTGCACCGTTATGGTTGCTAGGCTTTTATTATATAGGATGCCTTTCATAATGTTTCCTTATACCAGAGTTTTCTTTCATTGTGTTCACTGTTTATGTTTCAAAACCTACTTAAGCTTTCACTCATTATGATTATCCCCCACTCACCATTATATAATCCTTTCATCTGTGTGTGTATGTGTATTTCTATTTAGTTAAGTACTAGAGGCCCGGTGCACAAAATTCGTGCACGGGGGAGGGGGGGTGTCCCTCAGCCCAGCCTGTACGCTCTCCAATCTGCGACCCCTCCAGGGATGTCCGACTGCCCATTTAGGCCCCGGGCAGTCAGACATCCCTCTCACAATCCAGGACTACTGGCTCCCAACTGCTCACCTGACTGCCTTCCTGATTGCCCCTAACTGCTTCTGCCTGCCAGCCTGATCACCCCCTAACCACTCCGCTGCCAGCCTGATTGATGCCTAACTGCTCCCCTGCCAGCCTGTTTGCCCCTAACTGCCCTCCTCTGCCGGCCTGGGTCCCCCCCAACTGCCCTCCCCTGCAGGCTTGATCGCCCCCAACTGCCCTCCCTTGCAGGCCTGGTCCCTCCCAACTGCCCTTTCCCGCTGGCCTGATTGCCCACAACTGCCCTCCCCTGCTGGCCATCTTGTGGCAGCCATCTTATGTCCACATGGGGGCAGCCATCTTTGACCACATGGGGGCAGCCATCTTGTGTGTTGGAGTGATGGTCAATTTGCATATTACTCTTTTATTAGATAGGATAGAGGCCTGGTGCATGGGTGGGGGCCAGCTGGTTTGCCCTGAAGGGTGTCCCAGATCAGGGTGGGGGTTCCCTTGGGGCGTAGGGGCAGCATGGGCGAGGGGCCTGTGGTGGTTTGCAGGCCTGCCATGCCCCCCGGTGACCCAAGTGGAGGCCCTGGTATCTGGGATTTATTTATCTTCTATAATTGAAAATTTATAGCCTTGAGCGGAGCCAAGCCTCCTGCTTGTTCCAGTGGCCACAGCCATTTTTGTTGGGATTTATTTATCTTCTATAATTGAAACTTTGTAGCAGAGGCCAAGGCAGACCAGGGCTGTGGGAGCTTGGCTTCCTCCATCGCCGGCGGCAAACCAAGCCTCCTGCTCTCTCCATCTCCATGGCTGCCGCCATTTTTGTTGGGATTTATTTATCTTCTATAATTGAAACTTTGTAGCCTTGAGTGGAGGCCTGGGCCCACCAGGGTGTGTGGAAAGCTTGGCTTCCTCCATTGCCGGGGAAACCCAAGCCCCCTGCTCTTTCCCTGGCGCAGCCATCTTGGTTGGGTTAATTTACATACTCTCTCCTGATTGGCTGGTGGGCGTGCCTTGTGGGGTAGTGGAGTGATGGTTAATTTGCATATTACTCTTTTTTAAAAAAATCTATTTTATTGATTTTCCACAGAGAGGAAGGGAGAAGGATAGAGAGCTAGAAACATCGATGAGAGAGAAACATCGACCAGCTGCCTCCTGCACACCCCCCACCGGGGATGTGCCCGCAACCAATGTACATGCCCTTGACCGGAATCGAACCTGGGACCCTTGAGTCCACAGGCCGACGCTCTATCCACAGAGCCAAACCAGTTTCGGCTGCATATTACTCTTTTATAGATAGGATGTATACACACATAATTTCTACTTAATGTATTCTAATTGCCTACTTATACATCTCTCTTTGAATAAAATGTTGAGTCAGTTGAGGGAAGTGTCTGTTTCATGTAGGATATCTGGTGCCAAAAAATGTATGCTAAAATTGGATAATCCATTCTGAGACCAGAATGTGAATTTGGAGATCATCTAGTGCAAATTCCTTATTTTATAGATGAACCTAATAGGCTACATAGCAATTATTAGCATGTACTAGATTGGTCTTTGAAAAATCTATGTCAATATTGGGAAGGTTAAGTTTCTATTATATTAGTCAAGTATCTAATAAATCCTTTCTCTGGCATTGGCTGAGCTAAGGTAACTGGTTCATCATTAACTCCATTAAAAATAATCTACAACATGATTTCAGACTGCTTTAGCCTAGAATCATTAGGATTTAATGATTCTTCTAAAATCTAGGCTTCCTGTGGAAAAAACACTGTTAAAATTTATGCATTTGTGCAGATTAGGAGTTTCAATCTTTCCTGTTAAAGCTTATTTCAGTTCTTGTTTCTAACAATGATACCTATTTTTGCAACTTAGTGATGCCACTTTTTGCCTTTTCTTCAAGTCCACCTGCACTAAATATGAATACTAATGAAGGTTCCTCTGCTCCAGTGAGAATTCAACACTTTTCACTGTCCATGTTTATTTTCGTGACCTGCCATCTACATTGTGTCCTTACTTTTCAGTTTCCCTAACATTGGGACTTCTCTTCAAGAATTAGATATTTTCTTAGTGACATGCAGGTATGTCATCCGCATTCACATTCATCTCCTGTTGCTCACCTGCTGACTCAGGTACTTCCACCATTAGCAGATAGATATGGCTGGGCACTTCCTATCTTATTGTGTGCTGCAGTAAGTGAGGAATTCTGTAGGAGATAACAAGTATTCTGGTGAAAGAATGAGGGAAAGCCTATATCACAAATGCACTACAAAGGTTAAATTGTAAGGCAATTGTTTGAAAACAAAACAAGCAACAACAAAACAGTATCAGGTCCCCAAGTAGTTCACATCAATCAGAAAGATGTTGAAAGATATGGATGAAGACAAGATGGCCAAATGAATTTAAATGCAATAGCAGAACTCTTTCTAGGTGTAGTTTTACTGGATGCTTGAAACAAATTCAATAATACAGAGTAGAATGGGAGCTGTTAATTTGAAAAAGATGGAAAGAGGAGGATGAATTTATGTCAGGCTCTTTAAGATACAGAATTTATTCTAATCCATGGGCTTCAGCCAAGAGAAAGATGCTTCTGTTATTGTTGTGACTTCAAGAATAAAATCTTAGGCATCTGTATTTACAGCGTGTGATGTTTTATAGTTTTTAAGCTGCCAACAATGTGAGTTCTACTGAAAAATACAGATGGTTAAAACCACATGCACAGAAAGTGATCTTTTCCTTATTGCAGACCCTGTGTTTGATTCTTCTTGTTTACTTTTACTCTATTTTCCATCTCCTGACAAGTACTGCTACTGCTCTGTGTTATCATTTATGGGGAATTTTATACAAAATTTCATTAAATTAATTTTCATGTGATATCTTTGTTCTGATAATATCCTCTTTATATACCAATTTTTGAGATCTGTTTTCTCTTAAGTGGATATGGTATGAGAAGTTATGGAATTTTTGTAAATTACTTAATGTAGTGTGTATAGATAAAGAAAACTGGAAGAATTAACTAAAAATAACTATTAATATTTTACACTCAAGAGAAACTATATTAGATTAACCATGATAGTTTTATATGTACTATAGTGTCTTATCTCAAAATAAAAACTTATTTTCAGAGTAATATATCTTAGTTAACGATATTCATGATGAGTGTATGACAGGAATATAAGGTACAGTGGTAGGTGCAATGACATTGCTAAATTGTTAGGCAGAATTGTATAATTTTAATCATATTAAATATTATTTAATAATTAAAAATTAAAATAGACTAAGAAGTAGAAAAAGCTCAAAACATTTTAATGCAATCTAAGTTATTGAATTTTTCTTTTATGTTGTACAGCTCTAAGATACAATAGTTCTATGAGAAAGTTTTTAAATTAGTGACAGTTGAAGCTGTGATAGTATGAGAGGGTTTTAGCAATTTGTATTTGCATAGTGAACAAAGTATTTTCAACATTTTATAGAGAATAAAATAACTAATGTAGCTTATCTTAAATGTTAGAACTACTGAGAAATTAAGAGAATCTATAATTGATATAATAATTATTTGTAAAAAAATTAGGAAATTGAAACATTTGTGTTCCAAATAGATGTGTTTAATATATTGACTATTTTACCCTAATATATATATATATATATATATATATATATATATATATATATAATTTAACATTTTAAAATATATGTTAGTGTTCTTTATTTTACATCTCATGCTTATGTGAAATCTCAAATAAGAATTTTTGCAGAAATATATACTTTGTATTTTTACAGAAATAATATATATTTATATATAGTCTATGTATGTGTTTTATTGAATTCATTGGTCATCAAAGTATATTCACTGTACTTAGTGTAGTGAATAAATGTGCTTAAAATTTAACACATTTTAAAGCTAAATTTGATTTGTACCTTGGATGTTAGTTCTGATTTACTCCAGGTTTAAGATCTAAAGAAGACTGGCTAAAATCCACATTTCATGTCCAGTGGAAGCTCAGAGCTCCCACAAATCCTTCTTCATATTCCCAATGGACATTTTTCTAGTCACCCCAGCTACATTTTTCTACATGTTCTAGAACTTTCTTTTTAGTTTGCCATCTGTCATGGATTTTTTCTTTCAGTTTGGACATGTGTCCAAACTAGATGCTCAGTGTCATTTTCTTATTTGTGCCACCCCCTCTCTGACTTCTGCCCCCCCCCAAATGACAACAAAATATCAATAACCATCACCAATAGTGATTACCAATAGCAGCATCTATATATACAAAAGGCTAATATGCAAAGTGTCTCCTCAGGAGTTTGACCCGGAGACCAGGAGTTCAATCACTCTATGACATGCGCTGACCACCAGGGGGTGGCGCAGAATGAAGGAAGGCCCTGGCCAGCAGCCGAAAGGCCCCTATCAGCCCTGATCACCAGCCAAGCCTAGGGGCCCTACCTGTGCACGAATTTCATGCACCAGGCCTCTAGTTACTTATAATAACCTAAAGGAGTAAACAATCAAAATTCCCATCAATTAGTAAATGACTAAACAAAATGTGGCATATTTTACAATGGAATGATGTTGTTCAGCAACATAAGAGAATGTAGCATGTTGATGCATGCTACAACATGGTTAGACCTTGAAAGAAAACATTGTTCCAAATAAAGGAAGGCAGTCACAGGAGACCACATTTTGTATGATTCCATTTATATGAAATGTGAAGAATAGGCAAATCTATAGAGACAGAAATTAGATTAGCGAGTCCCTAATATTGGTTACTGGGAGGGAGTTGGGGGAAATGGGATGATAACTACAGTGTCTGGGTATTTTTTGAGCAGTAAAAATGTTCTAAATTGATTATTATAATAGCCACAACTGTGAATATACTAAAAACCAATGAATTTTGAACATTACAAGAATGATTTGTATAGTATATGAATTATTTCTCAATAAAACTGTTATTTAAAATATCACAAAGTCTTTTTGTTGGCAACCACCAAGACAGAGGTTTTGTCTGGATAAATGGCAGTACAAATGTCAGGCACAAACAATTGAAAAATGAAAATGCAACGTCTCAGTTCTTGCCATGAGACACTCAGCCACTGCCCTAAGTATAGCTGTAGACTTTTCTGGACAACCAAAATCCCATTAATGCCCAGTAATAGGTATCTCCTTGGGTCTCATCCATTTTCTCTATCCACCTGAATCTAGATAAGAGAAGTGTATATAATTCTCAACTGACAGAAGTGTTACAGTAGCATACTCCAACTTTATTACTCCACCTGTACTGCTTAGGAGGCAGTAGCAACTGGAAGAAGTTTTGGTGTTCAAGTTCCTGTTTGATTACACATTGATCATAGGAGTACTAGTATATGCATTTAATTTCTGAGTAGAGTGGATGAGACTACAGTGCAACTATTCACTCTGAGTTATGTGTGTATAAGCAGAAGTATTGCTTAATAGAAGAGGGATATGAAGACAATTTATAGCTAAATGCTATTTAAATTCCTGGATCAAATTGTGTTTGATGGGATTTGAGCCCCCCATTTTGCACAAGCTCAATTTAATAATTTCTGTACAAATTTCTCTACCCCCCCTCTCTCTAGCTTTAGATCCAGCTAAAGATCCATGCTTAAAGATGAAATGTAGTCGCCATAAAGTATGCATTGCTCAAGATTCTCAGACCGCAGTCTGCATTAGTCACCGGAGGCTTACACACAGGTAAACATTGTTAAATTAAATGCCACTGATTGAATGGTACTCCTTGTACAATGAATAACTGCAGAGTGTAAATATTTGGCCATGTCTGCTAAGCGTTCATCCAGAGTTTTATTGAAACAGCTTCAGAACCTTGGTTAATGCAATTTTCATTCACTTGGGTGAAACATTATCAGTCAGATTTACTAGGGATTATAGAATTTAGGCATATATTATAAATAAAGAGAATTTTGTGAAGATTGGATTAAAGTAGTATATTTACCTGCTTATGCTTTTTGAAATTAAAGGAACAATTACAGTTTTTGTACCCTCTAAATATTGTTACTTATGCCCACTCAAACATTCTATTTAAAAACAAGTTAAAGGGAAAAAAGAAAAGAAGGATTGATGTTATAAAAAGAAAATTTAAAAGTCACAAAATAAAGATACGGACCTGGAACATTTATTTATGGAAGCACTCATACTGGTGGAGTCCTTGTAGTCTAGTCCCTGAAGGCTGGCACAGAACTGTAAGAGAAGAAAGGGCTTTAAAGATCTTTTATAATGATCACCACTGCTCCTGTAAGATAGACTCTATTTGGAGAAGAATCAGTAATTTAGAAATAGCCTGTGAAGTCTGCTGCTGAGTTTAAGGATTGGCACTTGAAACAACCAAAAGTGAAATCATTGGATAACTGACTGAAGCAAGCACGTGTATCCATTCCCTTTATTACTTTGAAAGGAATTCTGCTCTGGCCGGGAGGCTCCATTGGTTGGAGCATCACCATGATGCACCAGGGTTGCAGATGTGATCCTGGTTGGGGTGTGGAATTCTTTTTATGAGAGTTGCTCTTTTCTCTGATAGTGGGCCTAATTCGTGTTGTGCTTTTCATCAAATGAGCATCATGGGGATTTCTCTGGGTATGTTGAGAGACTAATTGGATTTTAGCTTTAGTGTACTTACATCTAAGTTCTATTATTCATATACAACAACAGAGAATAAGAACTCTAGAGAATAAATATAAGTAGCATATCTATAAAACAGCAAATATTTGTTTCTTTGTTGTTCCTTATTAATGTAAAGGCAACCCTTTATTATATGCTGAGCAGATTATAAGTCTTAGTTCCATAATTTCAAATCTATATTGGCAGATTTCAAATACTGAGACAGGCTAATGCAACTAAGATAGAGGGCTTGGGAATGAGTTCACCAGGAACAAAGAATCATGTCATGGCATATCAATAATGTACCTTCAGGTGAGAGGGAGAGGGAGCGAGAGAAGACAGTTTGGGCACATAAAGTGTAAAAGACCTGCTAGAAATAGCATTTCTATAAAGTCAACATACTGTGGGAAGGTCCAGAAGGGTGACACAGAGTTATCAGTAATATATCTCCTCTGTCACGACATCTTTATTGGTTTTGCAAAGGGATAACAAAAACTTTGGGCCAGAATTATATTTTTCTACTTATTTCCTTGGGGTTCCAAAAAGCTTCTGGATGTCTTGGAATCCCTATTAATTAATCACTATACATTTAAAATATCAGTATGTGAAATGATGTATGGGGGAATGGGTGGTGAGTGGGCTTTTACTTGAAAAATCAATAGGAGGCCCAGTGATCCCACTTCTAGGAATATTTCTCAAGAAACTAGAAACATCAATCAGAAAGGACCTATGCACCCCTATGTTCATAGCAGCACAATTCACCATAGCTAAGATTTGGAAACAGCCTAAGTGCCCATCAGCAGGCGAGTGGATTAAAAAACTGTGGTACATCTACACAATGGAATACTATGCTGTGGTAAAAAAGGAGTTCTTACCATTTGCAACAGCATGGATGGAACTGGAGAGCATGATGCTAAGCGAAATAAGCCAGTCAGAGAAAGATAAATATCACATTATCTCACTCACTTATGGAATATAATGAACATAAACTGATGAACAAAAACAGATCCAGGGACAGAGAAACATCGATCAGACCGTCAAACCTTAGAGGAAAGGTAGCAGAGGGTGGGAGTAAGGGAGAGAGATCAACCAAAGGACTTGTATTCATGCATATAAGCCTAACCAATGGACACAGACACCAGGAGGGTGAGGACATGAGTGGGGGGATGAGGGTTAATGGGGGGATAAGGACACATATGTAATACCTCAATCCAGTGGTTCTCAACCTTTCTAATGCCACGACCCTTTAATACAGTTCCTCATGTTGTGGTGACCCCCAACCATAAAAATTATTTTTGTTGCTACTTCATAACTATAATTTTGCAATTGTTAATGAATTGTAATGTAAATATATGTGTTTTCCAATGGTCTTAGGCTCTACAGTCGCGACCCACAGGTTGAGAACTGCTAGCAGGGTCGCCTAAGACCATCGGAAAACACAGATATTTACATTACAATTCATTAACAATAGTAAAATTACAGTTATGAAGTAGCAATGAAAATAATTTTATGGTTGGGGGTCACCACAACATGAGGAACTGTATTAAAGGATCACAGCATTAGAAAGGTTGAGAACCACTGCCTTAATCAATAAAGAAATTTAAAAAAATAATAAAATAAAGTGTCACTCCCTTTTGGCAACCATGAACTTGTTCTTTCTATCTATACCTCGGTCTGTTTCTGTCTTGTTTATTCATTTGTTTTTTGTTTTTGTTTTTTGTTTTTAGATTCTACATATAAATGAAATCATATAGAAAAAAAATCAATAGGAGGGTGCTGTTGAAATGAATTCGGTATAATGCCTCACCTAAGTTACAGAGACCTGGTCAATAATCCTACCTAATAAAAGAGTAATATGCTAATTGACCGTACCTTCGCTACGCCCACAGTCAATCAGGGGTGCTATGCAAATTAACGCAGCAAAGATGGCAGGGGGAGGGGGCAGCACCTGCCGCAGCCGGTGGGACCCAAGCCCCTATCGCGGACCGGGGCAGGCGGGCGTGGGTCAGCTCCCGCCCCCGCTGGCGGGCGCTGACCCAAGCCCCGATCGTGGACCCAAACCTCGATCGCGGACCCAAGCCCTGATCACGGACCGGGGCAGGCAGGGCATGGGTCAGCGCCCGCCGCTGCCTGCAAGCACTGACCCAAGCCCCGATCACGGACTGGGGCAGGCGGGGCTTGTGTTAGTGCCCGCCGCCGTTGGCAGGCGCTGACCCAAGCCCCGGTCGCAGAACGGGGCAGGCTGGGTGTGGGTCCCGGTCCACTGGGTTCAGGAGAGGCGGGGTGGGCAGCCCCAGGCCCTGCCCACAAAGTCCCATTCCATAGGGGTACACAGGGAGGCAGGGCGCGCAGCCCCAGGCCCCGCCCACAAAGTCCTGTTTCATCGGGGCCTGAGGGGTAGGGGCGGGCAGCGCCAGGCCCCAACCGCGGTGTCCCAGTCCATCGGGGAGCCAGGGGAGGTAGGGTGGGCAGTTCCAGTCCCCGCCCTGCAAAGTCCTGTTTCATTGGGGCCCGGGGAGGCGGGGTGGGCAGCCCCAGGCCCAGCCCGCAAAGTCCTGTTGGGGGCCCAGGGAGTCAGGTCGAGCAGCACCAGACCCCAACTGAGGGTCCAGGTCCATCGGAGGCCCGGTGAGGCGGGGCGAGCAGCTCCAGTCCCCACCTGCAAAGTCCTTTATCATCAGGGGTCGGGGGAGGCGGGGCGAGCAGCGCCAGTCCCTGCCCAAAAAGTCCTGTTTCATAGGGGGCCTGGGGAGGTGGGCCCCAACCATGGGGTCCAGGTCCATCCGGGGTCGGGGGAGGCGGGGCGGACAGCGCCAGGCCCCAAATGAGTGGTCCAGGTCTATAGGGGACCCGGGAGGTGGGACAGGCAGTGTCAGGCCCTGCAGGAAAAGTCCCGTTCTGTTGGGGGCCCGGGGAGTCCAGGTGGGCAGCACGAGGCTTTTTAGGCTGCTGTAGGGCATGAGGGAAGTCCTACATTTTCCTGCTGTTTCTAGCAGCACAATTGTCTGTTTATTGTGCCTGAATTCTTCTGCCCCCTTACAAGGACTCTAAATTCCCTTGGGGGTTGATTTTCAATGATAACTGTTCATGGGAATTACTTGAGGAGTGTGTGTGTGTGTGTGTGTGTGTGTGTGTGTGTGTGTGTGTGTAAAATATTCCAAACAACAAGTCTACCCCTTCAGAAATTAATGTTCCAATTCTGTTCAATTTCCATAGATTCTGATTTTGCTGATTTGGAGAGTATCCAGCCAACAGTAAATTTTAAGTGTCCCTGAATGATTCTAACCTGTGGGTTAGAAGCCACTGCTTATGTTTATGCAAACACAAGAGCCAAATGCCAGGTAAAATACAGAAATCTCAATTGTACAGCTCAATAAATGTTTACCTATGTCTACACCCAGGTAGCCACCATCCAGAGTGTTCTGTTGAATCTTTCTCCATTAGCAATAAAGGCAGAACCAGCTACTTATCTTGGAGAGAGGAAAAAGAGAAAACAAAGGAGAATGTGTGGGAATATGTAATAATACCTCAAAACAGTACCTCCCAATAATTTTAGTTATCAGATTATAGGCTCTTACTCATCTGTGTTGTACTTACTGGCCTTCAGTCAGACATCCCCAAGGGGTCCCAGATTGGAGAGGGTGCAGGCCGGGCTGAGGGACCCCTCCCCCCGCCGTGCACAAATTTTGTGCACCGGGCCACTAGTTTCATATAAAATCAAACACTGCTTTATCACAGTTTGAGACCCAGGGACAGGTTTCCCTCTACCCACAGTTAACACCTTTGAATAGGCTCATCTGCCATTTCACCCCTGGCCTCCTGAATCCAAGTCAAAGAGCAAATGAAGACTTCACAGTTAGTATCATGCCTGGAGCAGGGGGACACTCCTTTCTATAACTGCTGAACAGCAAAGCCAGGAGAGATTGATGTTCCTGACTCCAGATCACAAAGCTAGGAATGGCCAGAGCATTGATTCCCATCTATATTTACTAACATCAAAGTCCATGCTTTTTACAACTGTGCTGTCTCACTGCTTCTCTAACTTATTATTAACCAAAGAATCCAGGGACAAAAGGAAACTTTCTTAACAAGGTAAAGACCCTCAGAAACCAATAAAATGTTTTCTTAGTAGGAAGTAAAGCATCCTAAATAGAGAACCACTGCCAGCTTCCCCTCAGGTGCACAGGTGGGCTGGGGCCCTAGCCGAGAGAGCTATGCTTTAAAGTAGGAGGACTTCAAAGTGTTTTATGGAAACAGAATGTAGTCCTGTTCTATTTCTGATAGACACTATTTTAGAACTTAGACTCAATATACATTAAATTCAATAAATAAATAACTAGTTTCCAAAGAATTGATATTAAGATTAATATTTGATACGTTTTATTAGCTTTGAGGATGTCAGTACCTAAGTGAATGTTTCTACAACACTCAGGGAAGGGGGGTATTGCCAAGCAGTTTGATCAATGAAGGCGGCTATTATAAATTATGTAGATCTTAAATTTAGGGGTTTGTGTGTACTTTGAGGATGGGGTACAGAAAGCAGAAAAAGGGCTTACTTAATAAATGTTGGGTATTTGCATAGCTCAGATTAGAATTTCTATTTTTTTCATCTAAAGGAACAGCTTTTCTTTTTCTTCCTCCCTTGATCTCATAAAAGCTGAAAGAAGTGCAATAGCTATTTGACTTTTCAGGGGAAATCCTGTTTTTCAATGAGGTCTTCCTAAGTCCACCCCTGACTCCCAGCTGGATATCACACCCATTTCTTCATTACCTTCGAACCCTGAACTTCCCATCTGGTAACCCTCACTTCATGGGTCATAAATGAATTGTATAACATCAATCTTCTTCAATTATCTGGAAATTTTATGAAGATGGGGGGTCTATGTCTTATTCACCACCTTATACTTAGAACTTGACATGGTGACTAGTATATATTTTCTTTGAACAGTGTATTAAAATAGCTATTTGTAGGACATTTTAAAAAATGAGTAATTTGATCAATTGAACTGGTCAATATAGATAACGTAAGTCTAAAAATTGTTTTCCGTGTGCCTGGTGCTTATTTGTTGAAGATGGTCTGAGAAGGGCATGAGTCAATCCACAAATACTAAAATGCACTCATTTAATGAGCCAATCATAAGTCACTGCCAGAAAAAAATGGAAGAGGGGGATAGGGAAATATGAGGGGGAGGTGAGTCCATAACAACTGGCTGAAGAAACTGGTATACCCTTGCCTTAGATTTATAAATAAGTGAAATATTTGCTAAATTTTTCCTTACTTCATGTATTAAATAACAATACCGTCATGCCCTGCTTCATGATTGGAATACATTCTGTCAGGGAGTGCACTTACACAAACCTAGATGGTATAGCCTCCTATTATAATGAATGTGCTATGGCTTTATGGGACTGACAGCACAGTAAGTAGGTTTGTCTATGCCAGCAGCACCACAAAGGAGTCAGTGATTGCAGTGTAAACCCTGGCAGTTGCCCTTTCTTTTTGTAATACAAGGGCCTGATTTAAGATTTGATTGTTGAGGCATTCACTTCAGAGAGGCATCCGTTTCAAAGACAGCACCCACTTCAAGGAAGGCTCTCTGCAATAAACGCAGGGCCAGCCACACACCTACATTGAGAGCCAGGCCTCCCGAGCCCAAGGAGGCTTCTTTGTCTCAGATCTTGGTTGATTTTGATACATGCACATCCGGGCGACTTGTCTTTTTCTCTTTCTGCACTTTAAATTCCCACTCTCACGTTTTATATTAACCAGTAAAGAGTGAGCCCTAGAACCCTAGTCCCCCACCCTCATCCCCAATAAAAGCAGAACCTCAGGCCTGCGCTCCCATGGTTATCACTGAAGGGCATCTTGCAATCCGAATAAGGACCACAAGAATCAGTTCAGTTCTAAGGTTGGTTTGGAAAGGAGAATGTCTATGGGAAGGTCACAGGGACCCAGGTGACTGTATCCAGGCATTTCTAACTGATAGCATAAATATGGGCACTAGGACATAAGGATGACTAGGAGGTGACTAGGTGAGCGGAACTTTTCAGCTCCATTATAATCTGAAGGGACCACCGTTGTGTATGTGGCATATTGTTGATTGAAATCTCATTATAAGGCTCATGACT
The DNA here is from genome assembly GCF_951640355.1 of Cnephaeus nilssonii. Classification (NCBI taxonomy): domain Eukaryota; kingdom Metazoa; phylum Chordata; class Mammalia; order Chiroptera; family Vespertilionidae; genus Cnephaeus; species Cnephaeus nilssonii. Next base: position 42,382,800 of record NC_137076.1, read on the forward strand.
GTACTTGTCTTCTGAAGTCAAAGAAATAGCCTGATTAGGAGTCTCATTGTGTGTTTTACACTAGCTTTGACCACAATAGCCACTAGAGAAGATTGGGTCAACTATCCAAATATATCATCTTCGAGGTCATAAATTCAGATTTTTTTTTTCTGTGAATACTTGGCCTCAAATAAGAATGATACCCATATCCTTGTGCTGGATTTTTGTCACTATTATCATCACCAGTTAAAACTAAATAGTTTTATGAACAATGAGAAAGACCTTAAATACAACCTTAAATTTTCCACAATGGTAACATAACTAATTATTTAGATGGTCTAATGTAATATATATATATATATATATATAATGGCTTGCCAGGCTTTAAAAATGACCCATTTTTTTTTTCTTCCAATTTTATTTTGTACTAGTGGCCCCGTGCACAAAATTCATGCATGGGGGTGGTGTGTCCCTCAGCCCAGACTGCACCCTCTCCAATCTGAGACCCCTTGGGGGATGTCCGACTGCCGGCAGTCGGACATCCCCCTCGCAATCTGAGACCGCTGGCTCCTAACTGCTCACCTGGCTGCCTGCCTGATCGCCCCTAACTGCCTCTGCCTGCCTGCCTGATCACCCCTAACCACTCTGCCTGCTGGTCTTCTCGCCCCCAACTGCCCCCTTGCCAGCATGATCGCCCCCAACTGCCCCCCCTGCTGGCCTGATCACACTCAACTGCTCTCCCCTCCTGGCCTGATCGCCCCTAACTGCCTCTGCCTCAGCCCCGCCACCATGGCTTTGTCCAGTAGGACGTCTGGAAGGTCTCCCGGTCTAATAATCATATTACCCTTTTATTAGTATAGATTGGTTTCAGGTGTACAGATTATGGTTAGACAACCATATACTTTGCAAAGTGTTCCCCTCAATATTTCTAATACCCCAACTGGCACTATATATAGTCATCGCAATATTATTGAGTATATTTCCTATGCTTTACTTACATCCCCTTGAGTATTTTGTAACTACCAATTTGTTTTGCTCACTCCCTTCATCTTTTCACCCAGCCTGTCAACCCCACTCCTCTCTGGCAGCCACCAATTAACTCCTTGTGTCTGTGAGTCTACTTCAATATAAATTTGTTCACTTATATTGTTCTTTAGATTCCATATAAGTGAAATTATGTGGTATTTGTCTGTCTCTGATTGACTTATTTCACTGAGTATAATACCTCTAGGTCCATCCATGCTGTCGTAAATAGTGAGATTTCATTATTTTTTTATGGCCCAGTAGTATTCTATTGTATATATTACCACAACATTTTTATCTACTCATCTATTGATGGACACTTGGCTTGCTTCTATAGCTTGGCTATTGTAGATAGTGCTGCAATGATTATAAGGTTGCATATATTCTTTCAAATTAGTATTTTGGGTTTCCTAAATAAAACCCTAGATTTGGAATCGCTGGGTCATAAAACAGATAGATTTTTTTAATATTTTAAGGAACCTCCATACTGTTTTTCTAGTGACTGCACCAATCTATATACCCACCAACAATGCACAAGGGTTCCCTTTTCTCCACAAGCATGCCAACACTTGTCATTTATTGATGATAGTCATTCTAACAGATGTGAGGTGATTATCTCATTGTGGTTTTAATTTGCATTTGTCTGATGATCAATGATGTTGAGCATTTTTTCATATGTATATTGGCCTTCTGTATGGTCTCTTTGGAGAAGTGTCTATTTAGGTATGACCCACTTTTTTATATTGTTATCTTGGGGAAATTTCATAGATGCTTATATAGCTGAGTGATTTTTGGTTCATTGTTTTTGTGTATTGTGAGCAAGATTCCCCATGTTTTAAGCTTCCTTTGCTGTCCATGCAGCTGCAAATAATTAACACTATTTCTAGATCAGTGTTTTGGACCCCAATCAATGCTGCTGATAGTAGAAAAAATGGTTTATAATAATAAGGCAGATTAAGGTTGAAGAAGTTGTTGTAGAACAAAACTAGTCATGTGGATTCTGTTCCATTTACACCAAAGATTGAAAAAAAATCAATGAGGGAATGCTTTTGGCTTCCCAAGGAGGCTTATATAAAAGAATAATAAAACTAATTTAAAATGCTACTCATCAAAATATATGTCAAAAGGTGAGTCCTACTACTCCTCTATTTGAACCATGTACTTTTAGGATCCATACTTTTTTAAAAAATATGTTTTTTATTGACTTTTAGACAGATAGGAAGGGAGAGGGAGAGAGATAGAAACATCAATGAGAGAAAAACATCAATTGGATGCCTCCTACAAGTCTCCTACTGGGGATGGAGCCAGCAACCTGGGCATGTGCCCTGACAGGGATTCAAATCAGAGACCTCTCGGTGCATGGGACAATGCTCAACCAACTGAGCCACACTGGCAGGGCTATGATCATAATTTTAATGATAATATTCAAAAGAAGATTAGAACTTCTTTATATAGTAATTAAATAAATGACTATAGTATTTATATTTCCACTGCTATAATGTTGAAATATTTATTATGGGAAGATTTAATAATAGGAACTGAGTTGTAGAGTCCCAAATATGTTTGTTTAACTGAATTGAACATATAATTATTTTAAAATAATGTTCCTTATACTTACCTAAGATTTTATCTCTATGTTATATGAATGCAGTAAAGTTGCCCATAGGGAGAATGAATCCCACCATTTATTGTACATTTAATATGTGTAAAGCTCTACTAAGTGCCTTAAATTTATTTTGGTTTTACAACCCTAATGCTTTGTACTAAAGATTATTATGTTCATTTTATAGAAAGAAATACTGAAGCTCAGAGATGTTGGGTAGTCTGTCTGATATTTATTATACAGAAAGATAATAGATGGATAGATGTTAAATAGATAGATAGATAGATAGATAGATAGATAGATAGATAGGGCAGATTTAAGATTTAAAATTATGTCTATCATTTTATATATACACCAGAGGCCTGGTGCATGAATTCGTGCACAGGTAGGGGTCCCTCAGCCTGGCTGGCAATTGGGGCCATCTTGCCCAGTCCTAATTAGGTCCAGCTAGCCAGGGGGAGGGACCACGGAGGTTGGCCAGCCACGGGAGGTTGGCTGTGGGAGTGCAGTGACCACCAGGGGGCAGCCCCTGCATTGAGTGTCTGACCCCTAGTGGTCAGTGCTCAACATAGCGACCGGTCAACTGGTTGTTTGGTCATTAGGTCACTTAGGCTTTTATATAGAGAGATTCTTTTTATAATTATAAATGAATTTTAATCATGTTTTTAAGTACCTAGCTCTCCATAACTCTCTTTTGGTTAGGGTATAGAGGGTTTGGAACACTTTTTTTTTTTAATACTCTTTTTAAAAGAACAAGCTAAGACTTATAGCAATATTGAACAGAAAGTATAGAGAATTTCTCACATAGCCTCTGTACCTGCATGTACATACCTCCTCCATTATCTCCCACCAGGGTGGTAATTTTATTATAGCTGTAAATCTACATTCACAGATCATTATCACCCAAAGTCCATAACTGAATTGCTTTTTAATATTAATTGCATTAAAAAATGGGTCATAATATTGTTGATAATGAATTAGTGTAACATTGATTCCTCTTTTTAAACACAGATAATAGCTAAACTTCATAGTGTTTAATTTATGTCTGGGTCTCCTTAAAAGATTTGTATATGTATATTTGTGTGTATATGTGTATGTATACATATATTTGCATATCTAAAACATACCCATGCACACATGCATATATATGTATTTATATGCATAACTAATTTAATCTGACAACAATGATATGAGGTAAAGTGGGTTACATTTATTACACACATTTACAATAATAAAAACTGAGACAGAATTTGCATGATTTTCTCAGGTGGTAGACTTGGACATTGAGCCTGATCATAGAGATTCCAGAATTTTTTCTTTTGATTATAATGCGATAATATCTTTTAAAGATATATTTTTATTGATTTTTGGAGAGAGAGGAAGGGAGAAGGGAGGAGAGAGATAAACATCCATGTGAGAGTAAAACATCAATTGGCTTCCTCCTGCACACTCCCTATCAGGGATCAAACCCACAACTTCGGTATGTGCTCTGACTGTGAATCGAACTGGCAAGTGCATGGGAGGATGCCCAATCAAATGAGCCACGCCAGCCAGGGCTATGTGTTCATGTCTTTTGAAACATATTAACACTTATAAAGCATGTTATATAAATGAGACATTCTAAGTACTTTAGAGGTAACTTTTTTTCAACAATCTTATATTCCTTTATAATAATCTGGATAAACATTGCCTAAGGTACTGCTTCTTAACATATTTTAACACAGTCTTTCTTGCTGAATATATTATATACTCTTGAGAGTGTTAGCAGAATAAAATAAAATTCTTAGGGTTTTCTTTTATTCTGCTATCACTCTCAAGAGTGTATAATCCTTAGCTACTTCAGACTTGCTCTTAAAGAAAAAAAATTGAATTCATTAGAATGTACATCTAGATCAGTCAATATTGATTTGTACAAGTTTTATTTTAGGTGTTCTACTTACACACAAAAAAATACATGTTTCTCAAATATGAAAATAAGACAACAATTGGCTTTGTTGTTTAAGTGCACAGCACAGATCATTATTGTGGCATCATTCCCATTCCTGTTGAAAATCAGGGACCTGTTGATTAAAGTCCAATATCTTTGGCATAGCCCCTCGTAAGCTGGCCCATGTAGCTTCACAGCCTGGTCTGCAGCTTTCCCCTGTGGCACATTGCAGCTTAACTGCATCAGGAAACTCACTGTGTGAGTGAATGCGGTGTCGGGAGCCAGACTGCCTGTCTTCAGTCTGGTCCCGCTCTCCTTAGCTGTGTGATCCTGGGCATGTTACTTCAACTCTCTGTGCTTCTGTAAAGTAGGGATGTTTTTTTAAAGGTATTTTCTGATGATGTTGTTTTAAGAATTAAGGAGCTAATACACAAAAACAATTAGAAAAGTACCTGATTCATAGTAGGAACAGTGTAAGGGTTAGCTAGTGCTCTTCTTCTTTAAAGATGTTGTATTTTTTATAATCATAGATTTTTGTTGTGTTTGAGTATTTTTCCTAGTGAAATGTTCTGCCCACTTATTTTCTTGTTCTTTTGGCAAATGTTCCATGTCTGAAGAGGCTTTTAGCATAATGGTTAATGGTGAGTAATTTGATACTAGTCTGGCTGGCTTTGAAATCTGTCTCCATTTCTTGGTATCAAAATGGCTTTGAGCATATTAAACTCCCCAATACTCAGTTTTCTTGTTTATACGGTAGAAAAGATAATTATACGATTCGTCTCCCTCTGTTTTTATAAGAATTAAAGACATAATTTGTGTAAAACACTTTGCACAATGTAAGCACTCAATAAACATTAATTATTGAGACATCTCTATTCAGCTTTCTCCCACAGGTCTCCGAGCCCAAGGTAGAATTAAATTCTCCTTCACCATTATGCCCATAGCACATCAGCAACACTTTTATCTACCTGTATTATAGCTATGTATATACTATTTAATAGCTACAGGTTGATTTGCTGAGTTGCAGTTGATACAGTATTTGTAAAATGTACTGGTTGACTCCTGTTATGGTTATAGCAGATGGAATTCAAGATTATATTTCAAGTAAAAGGAATAATGTGATTTTTCCAGTTTAGAGTGGAGAGAAAGGGGGCAATGTGTCATACGTGTAGGGGGAAAAAGTGAGAGACAGCCACTTAAAGAAAAATAGCAAGGCAGTAGGCATACATTTGTTCCTCTGAAGGTTGTTAGGTTGCTGTCCTTTGGACAAATGTGTTGTCTTTAATGATTTTCTAATTTATATCTTTTACCACAGCCCATATTCTCCATGCCCCCAGGAAAGGGGCTACAGACCAAGAAGTTCAAAATATATGAGAGGGATTCTTGAGTGCTGAATTCCTCCTTGAATACTGTCATTGATAATTGTCTGTAGATAAGTCCCCTCGTGTCCTCTCAGATAGCTTTGATTTCCCCAGTGGTCCGAAAGACTAACAGGCTCCTTCCTCCAAGCGTGAAACCAACATGAGGAAGGAAATGCTGGGTGTGAGTGGAGGTCTTTTCCAGTTCTGCTTGCCATACATATTAGCTTTGAAGTTTGTCTACGAAATGTTCATTAATGGATTTTTGTGTACACTTCTACATCTCCTGATACCTGTCAGCTGTGAGAACAGGGTTGAATGATGTCCGTCCACAGAAGGGAGCAAGATGAGCAGCCACAAGAAGCCTGTATGATAATGACACAGGGACTACATGGAACCCAGCTGACAGCATACTATGAATAATAAACATAAGGAATTCATTTACTCCTAAACCATTTTCTTGCTTCATAATATCTCTTTACAAGGGAGAGAGTAAGAATTAGAAAAAAGTACAAGAGAAGCTTCAAATATTGCTTGGTGAAATTGTTTCCGAATAGACAAAAGAATAGTAGAGGTCTTTAAAGAGACAAAAAAGTGGATAAATATTCATACTTTTATCATATGTTTCAGCAATCACATTCCTTAGCATTTACCCAATGGAGTTGAAAAAAAATGAATGTACAAAATCAAACCTGCACAGAGATGTTTATAGCAACTTTATCCATAACTGCCAAAACTTGGAAGCAATGCAGATATCCTTCCATAGGTGAATTAATAAATGGTGGTATACCAACAATGGAACATTATACAGCACTAAAAATAAATGAGCTATCAAGACATGAAGGGATCTTTTTTAAAACTTTTTTTTAATTGATTTCAGAGAGGAAGGGAGAGGGAGATAGAAACATCAATGATGAGAGAGAATCATTGATCGGCTGCCTCCTGCATGCCCCCTACTGGGGACCAAGCTCACAGCCCAGGCATGTGCCCTTGACTAGAATCGAACAGGGGACCCTCAGGTCAGCAGGCCAATGCTCTATCCACTGAGCCAAACCAGCTAGGGCAACATGAAGGGATCTTAAATGCATATTATTCAGTTAAAAAAAAACAGTCAAAAAGAGGTTATATAGTTTATGATTCCAACTATGTAACATTCTGGAAAAGATAAAACTATCTTTTCCAGAATGTACATACATACAAGACAGTAGAAAGACCAGTGGTTGCCAGGCATTGGGGGTGGGTGTGTGTGGGGATAATTAAGTGGCACACAGAGGATTTTGAGGCCATTGAAACTATTTTGTGTGTTGCCATATGGTGGATACATGCCATTATATATTTTTCCAAACCCAGAGAACTTACAGTACCAAGAAGGAACCATATGTAAACCATGGGCTTTTGGTGATTAGGATGTGTCAATGTAGGTTCATCAAAAGTAGCAAATGGCCCTGGCTAGGTAGCTTGGTTGGAGAGTCCCTGGTGCACCAAAATGTTGTGGATTTGATTCCTAGTCAGGGCACATAACTAGGTTGCATGTTCAATCCTTGGTTCGATGCACAAAGGGGAGGCAGCTGATCAATGTTTCTCTCTCTCTCTCTCTCTCTCAAAATGATTAAAAACATTTTTAAGATAAAAATATGGTTTTAATAAAATATCCCAATATTGGAAAATATATGCTAGATATTTAAACTGTGACAAAATGTGCATAATTTATTTATTCTAACTACTATTTAGATCTATTATTTTTTGAAGCAGTTAGTGTTTGATAGGCAGGTGCTATGAGGTGCTAATTACTGTTTTACATATTTTTGGTAATAGCCATATCAAATGAGTATTTCTCATTCTAAATACTTCCCTCTCCAGCTAATCAATTTTATTTCTTAGTATTTTAGATAATTTGTATTATTATACTTAATATTGTGATTTTTCAATGATCAATCCTGCTATTATTGCATTTCATTTTAATCAAGACATTTTAAATCTTAAACCCAAACTTTCTATTACCGACTTTTTACTAAAGAATCCAACATCTTGGATAAATTATAGCTAAACCTCCTGCTAGCCAAATGTTGGCAGACAGACAATAGTATTTCTGCATAATGGACTTCAGGGCTGGAGCATATTAATTTTTCAGCTTTGTAGAAAGCCTTCATTCTGTAACTGATTGATGTAGCTAAATAATTAGGATACTTAAAAGTCATGTGCTGCTATATGTAAGTGAATGATCTTTCCTTTTTTTGGCCTGCTTTTATTTAGTTCCTCTAGATTTAAAACATATATATTTTAACTACTTTAATACAATTTTAATGTTGGGCCTATTTAGTGTCAAAATATGAAACTCAATGCTTCTTATTCAATTCTCTATTCACATTGTGATTTTGAATATGTAATTTATATTCGTTCATAATCATCTAAGGGCAGAGACAGCTGGTTATACAACAAATCCTGCTTCCGTTGCATAGAGATTTGTTGCTGGCAAGTGGCTGCTGGTCAGTCAGGAACAACAGTTTTCAGCATCCCTTCAGGGAAGCCCTTGCTTTGTGAGATCATGTGACTAGATCTTGTGTCTCCAGCCAGAGTCAGTTCAGAGTCCAGATGGTAAAGAAATGGCATGACTGCCTCCTTGTTACCTACCTATGAGCAATTAGCACATAATTCTAAGGCGAAGGGCATAGTGGACCCACAAGATACAAGGAACTTCATTACTTGAATTACCATGTGAAAGGTCATCCAAGAAACAGTCACATCTGACTATTAAATGGAAGAAAAATAAGCTTGGTATATTAAAATGTACAATCAGTAATGTTTGAGAATGGCTTTAATGGTGGAAAATCATGGAAGTATGTGATGGAATCATAGTAAATATCTCATCAAATTTTACTTTGGTTAAAAACAACAGGATAGCGGATAAGAGGTTTAAAGAGCTTATCTAGTAGGTACCTCATCTGGATGTGGCATGTCCTTTTCTGTCACACAGGCATCATATCTTCTGTATGAGCAGAAGATAACTGTGTAAAACATGAGAAAAAAGACATTCTTGAGCAAGTCAACATGGTAAAAACGTGACTTTGAAGTTTTGCTTCCCAGCATTTTACTTTGGCATTGAATCAGTGAGATCAATAGGAATAATAGTTTTATAAATTTGGAGAATTTGGAAGAATTAACTTTGAAGTGAAATTTCATTTTCAGATTCTCTCTGTGATTCACAATTCCATATATTTTGATGCACAGTTGTTGGAAAAAGGAGAAAGATATGTTAAACATTTAGAGCTTAGGGAAAGGGAATATAATGTCAGCTTAACCTGTATCCATTTATTTTGCACAAATGTACTAAACCAAGGGTAGACATTTTTATATTCTGGTGTTTATAAGGTTAACACTTTCCATTGAGAGAGAAATATCTCCTTTTCTCAGTTAGCTTCATAGAATAAATAAATCTCATTCTAAAAGAATTGTTTACATTCTTTTTAACATGAAAATAGTTTACCTTTTCACTGGATTATATAGTTCTGTGGTTAATCTGATGGCCAGAAACATGTGATTATGATTATTTAATATTTATAGACCATGTTAAAACTGCATAGCTTTATAGAATGGTTTCCAAGAAATATGATTATTGTAGGTGTTTTTTTCATTCATAAAATTCTAATACTGAGCACAACATCAAGTTCTGAATGTTTTTCTTAAAACAGAGACATGAGTACAAATGGACATGGGAGCTTTTTTTAAAGGGAGATGTGTAATACAATGTAGTGTCATTTCATTTTCACAGAAGGGTTTGACGCAGATGCAAGTTTCCACTGTAACCTTCATGTTTCCAAAATGATGAGTCCAGAAATTTTGACATGTTGCCACTTCTCTTGGTCACACTAAGTCTACATTCGAGCCAGCTGATGATTGCAGGCATTTTGGAAGGGCATTCCTACTTTGATGCTGTTTCCCATGTTGAATTTTCATCATAGGTCCTTGGTTTCAAACCATCCTAAGCAATCCTGTGAGAAAATAGGCCAGAGTTTATCTATTTTCATTCCTAGTCTCAGTAGTGACTCAAAAAACTAATAAGTAAAACAATAAAATTGTCATTATAAAGAATATTATGCCCTGGGCTTCTTCTGGAAGCTAAAACATGTCACTTTTAACACATTGCGAACCAGTAGTTTTATTGCTAGCTTTACCCAGTGGCCAGATAAGTTTCTATTGCATGAGTACAAAAAGTGTTTTACATAAATATAAGCATAACCAATGGACGCAAGACACTTGAGGAGTGAGGCATGTTTGGGAGTGGAGTGGGGGTGGAAATGAGGGGATATGGACACATATATAATACCTTAATCAATAAAATTTTTTTTTAAATGTTAAAGGCATGCTTTAAAATTAAATACCCATTGCATTTTGAAGTTATTTATTACATGTTATCACAAGCTAATATCTTTTCAAAGTTTGATACTTTATAAAACACTGTGTAATATGAAGCGAGAATTCTTGTGATCTGTCTGCAATTTAATATAGATAATCCTGTCTACCTTTGGCTCCTAGATCCCAATTACCTGTTTTCTTCTGAACCAAATATTTCCTAACTCAGGTATAAAACCAAGAAGTAGGTGTATCTATGCAATGAACTAAAAGCTTGATTATTAAAGACAAAAATTAACCCAGCTGGCATGCTCTGTGGTTGATCCTGGACCTATGAAACGGGAGGTCGTGGTTCTATTCCCGGTCAGGGCACATGCTAGGTTCTGGGCTTGATCCCCAGTGGGGGTTGTGCAGGAGGCAGCTGATCAATGATTCTCTCTTCACGTTGGTGTTTCTCTTTCTCTTTCTCTCTGAAATCAATAAAAATACATATATTTTTTAAAAGACAAAAATTAGAGACTTCTTGTTATAAAACAACATTGCTGAAGAGGACAAACATTTTTTAACAAAAACTTAACAAAGATACTATTATATGTATTTTATAAGCTATAGTTAATATTTAGAAATGATAAAATGGCTATAAGCATGTCAAATTTGTGGCTGGCGGGCCACATGACTTGTTTATCGAATAGGAAGAGTCTTACATGTCTAGGTCATCTGTACAATTTAGGAATTATTTCACATCGGTCTTGTGCATCCAGTTTCTGCTGATGTGACAATTAGAAATTCTCCCTTATATTGTCTGTAACATCTATCTTATTGATCCTTATACCAAGAATTTTTTAAAAAGGGATAATATTGACAAATGACAAACAAAAAATTCATAGAATTTTTAAATAAATGTAATACAAAGTGTTTAATACTTACAGTTTTAATAGTGATTTTTGACCAGTTCTGAAGCTGAATTGTACAGCTACAGGAGAAATGGAGAGCTACTTGTATTGGAATCTAACTATATAGTTTATCAAATTATATACTTTCTTTTTTTACAGATTTGTTTTCTAATGTTTGTAGAAAAGCATTTTCAGAGGATGGTGAAAGTTAATTTTACAAAAACTATTTTAGTAATCCATTTCTATAGTGTGCAGAATGAAAATACAGTTTTAGGAAAATCTTTATCTACATCTACTAAAAGTTCTATGTGTTCTTTGTGTTGCTTTCAATGTTTTAGACCTCAGTGATCAGTCTCCCTCAGATCTTAATGGATCCTGAAAAGCCCATATAACCTTGTTCTTTAACCTAGTGAATTATCAAGCAAAAGATGAATACATTTTATTGACAAAATGTGAACATAATGATAATTAAAGAGGAATTTAAATGTATTTGTTGTATTAGATTTATAAGAAGTATCATTTTCTAATATGTACAGCTGTTTTAGTTGGCTTGAATTATTTTTTAAAAATATAATTGAATACTGATTAGCATATTGCCAAAAAGACATACTATTTCTTAGGTTTTCTCAAATTTTCTGAGAAATCATCATTGCATTATAAATATCTCTGTAATGCATTGTTCTTTTCTTCCTATTACTCTATTATATTCAAGTAAATGGGAAAAAATATTCTCAACTCGCTGCATATCTATGAGTAAGGCAATGTGCTAGCTATTGTGGGAATTCCAAATTAAGAATAAAATATACTATAGTCTCAGGTTAATTCAATAGATATATAGCCATATAATTCCATATAGAGACAATATGCATTTAAATATAAAATATTTGAAAAATTGAGTAGTCTATTTTATTTTCATGCAATTCTGGGCTATGTTATGTAACATAACCAAGTATAGTTGACTAAAGCAAAATTGGCAGGAATGGAATTAATGGTCATATGTATGGTCTCTTTTCTACTATTCTATTGCTATATTTTACTCTGCTGAGACTAGACAATTCTATATGGAACAAACAGTCTGAAAGTTAATGATTGTCTTTTTAGAATGCAAATTCACTTTATGTAGTTGTACAACTCTAGCTTGTTAACAAGGGCTCTATTTATTTTCATTGGACAATTACCTCAGGAAAGAACTTGGTGAAGACAGGTTAATAAATCACAAATATTGCCACTTATCTTTATCAGTAATTGGCTACTATCCTAGTTCCTATGAATACATCATTTGAGTGCAGATCTGGGCTCTTGAAATATACGGACACCTATATGTCTACAAAATAAAGATGGTTTGAATTTTACATTTTCTCTACTCATTTTAAGTCTGTCAGTTTAGATACTAAAATGTATAATTCTTCTAAATCATGTGCAGTCCAAATAATGAGTCCACACTGCATTTTCTTCAATTAGTGAAATTTAGAATTGATTTTAAATTATTTACTTGGAGGGACCTAAAATAGTGTTTTTTTTCATCTGCAGGGTTTATAATTTAATGTGTTTATTATTATGTGGAATTGCAAAAAATAAGTGACAGAAGAAATACAAATATCAAATTATGAAAAGACAGCTTTATATTATCAGTAAACTCCATTTAAAGGCATGTAATATCTTCCACTGCATTGAGCTCTTAATTGACACAAGCAAATTCTTGGGAATAGTAATGAAGAAAGACTAAAAAGGATATTACTATATTTATGTATGTATGTATGTATGTATGTATGTACGTATGTATGTATGTGTGCATGTTTTCATTCATTCATCCATTCAGCTATTATTTACCTGTAATATGGTCATAGTTCTAAGAATGGCATAAGTTAATAAAGGAGACATCCATTTTTCTTTTATGGAGGGTAAAATCTAATATGCTTTTTTAAAATTAAGGAATCTATAATAATAAATGGGTAATATGCAACTTGGTCATGATGCCCTCACAGTAACAACCGAATAGCAGGCTGCGTGGGGTGACCAGGCCGGCAGGGGGCTTAGCGAGGGATGACCAAAAGACTGACCAGCAGGCTGTGTGGGGCGACAGGCAAGCAGGGGGGGGTTAGCAAGGGACGAACCAAAGGACTGACCAGCAGGCTGCGTAGGGCAACCAGGCCAGCAGGGGGGGTAGTGAGGGACAACCAGACTGGCAGGAGGAGGCAGTTTGGAGTGACCAGGCAGGTTGGGGAGCAGTTGGGGGTGACCAGGCTGGCGGGGGGGGGGGGGGCAGTTGGGGTAACCAGGCCAATGGGGGGGCAGTGAGGGGCAACCAAGCAAGCGGAGTGGGGCAGTGAGGGGCAACCAGGCAAGTGGGGGGGCAGGTGGGAATGACTACGCAGGCAGGCAGGTGAGCGGTTAGGAGCCAGAGGTCCCGGATTATGAGAGGGATGTTCAACTGCTGGTTTCGGGCCAAAATTGGCAGTCAGACATCCTCTGAGGGGTCCCGGATTGGAAAGGGTCCAGGCTGGGCTGAGGGACACCCCCCCATGCACGAATTTTGTGCACAGGGCCTCTAGTAAGTATATAAATACACTATGCAATCACTATGTGATCAAGATAGAATTGGTATGCTACCTTAATTGATAGAGCTGTCAGACCTCGTAAGGGTATGACATCAAGGCATGAACATGGAGGATTAAATGGAGGTTATCAGGTAAAGTCAAGGAAGAAGAATGAGGCAGAGGAGGAAGAGGAAACAGCATGTGTGAAGGCCCTGGATAAGGAGATAATAGAGTAGGGGAGGACAAATGAACTAAAGAGTGTGGCCTAGACTAGGATAGGTGTTATAGATGGAGAGAAGTGGATCATCGGTGATATACCCTAAAAGTAGAAACAACAAGGCCCACTGATTAATTTCACATGGAGAACCAAGGAGAGGTAACAGTCTACATTGATTTTGAACTAATTGTATTAATCACATTGGCAGATTGTGGTCCCATTTTAAGAATCACTTCCCTAAGCCTGGAAGTGAGAAAGAACAATAAGTCTAGAGCTCCATTTTAAACGTTGTTAAGTTTTAAAAGGCCAGCAAGATTTCTAGTATATGAAATTTGTGGAAATGGATGAGGGAGAGACTGAAAACAAAGAAGAGAACAAATCCCTGGGAAATTGCAGTGCTTAGTGGAAGAGCCTGCAAAGGAAACTGAGAAGGAGCAACTCATGAAGTTGGAAAAAATCAAGAGTCCATGGTGAAAGCAAAGCCAAGAGAGAAAGGTTAACATGGAGAAAAATGTTGGCTGTGTCCATTCGGCAGAGAGGTTCACTGCAATATTTACAGGAAAATAACTATTAAATTTTGATAGTTTGGGGTTGCAATTCATAGTAGAACAGTTAGGGGAGTGAAGGAAAATAAGGAAATAGAAGACATGTTCTAGGAGAAAAATGATGGGAATCTTATTATAAATATCAAGATTTTTGTTTTTGTAATACTGTTTTCATTTGTTTTACTTTAGGGTTTGAGCTAATTGCCAGAGAGCTTTTGGTACTGATTAGCATTCAGTGAAGCCAGGGGCGTTTTGTGGTGCGGGAGAAACAGAATCAAAGTCTTTGCGAGAGTGAGGCCTGAGAGGTCCTATCTACATGTGGATGTGTATAAAGTATTCTGTGTTAGAAAGAGGGGTGCTTCCTCAGTCTTATCAGAAACAAAAAAGAAAATGTGTGCAGATGCATGTAAATCTGTAGACGTTAAATTGTGAAAGGTTTATTTCTTAACACCTATTTTCTAAAGGCTGTGTCAGCAGGTCCTTATAGATCTTAGCGCTAGTACGTATTTTAAAAAATAGAGTTATTGTGATGTTTCTTGTTATTTGAATAAGGATGGATTCACATGTTTTCAGATTTAAAATATACTAAATTATATACAGGGAAATGTCTCCTTCCCAATTTGTCCCATACTGTCTAGTGCATATTTTTTCCTGGGTCAAATGATGTTTTTAGTGTATTTTAAATATTTACAGAAATATTTTATTCACATATAAACTGATATATTTTATTAATTTTCTTTTCCCCTTTCATTTTCCATTATCTTCTCTACATGGGTTTACTTACTAAGATGTTTTGAGTTCATTCCTACTAAGCAGAGCTTTCTTCTTCTCTTTCTTTTTGAAGCTATGTTATATACTATTTTAAATTGATTATATATTTGTTAATTTGTATACAGTTTATTACTTTGAACTCAGTGCATGTTGCATGGACAGCAAATAGTAGTCATTTTCCTTTCCCCTGTATTTTCTACATACTAGTATCATGAGACTCTAACACAAAACCAGAGGCAGGACATATTTTTATCTGTTTTGTTTATCCAGCTTCAACGTTAATGTATTGTTCTCATAACTGAGTTCATGTGCTAGTCTCAACACTAAGTCTTTCCTCTTTCTCTTAACCTTATTCCTATTTGACTTGTGTGGGCATGCTTTGGTTACTTTGAATTTTTTCTTTATTTGGCCTGAACTCTGCTTGTCCTTTCCCAGTGCTGTCTTAGGCAGGACCCCTGGGTTGAGGTAGGTGCCAGAGAGTCTTACTGCTAACATGTAATTAAAAAAAGAAAAGGAAGTGCAAATGAGAAATAAGACTTTTGGAGCATAAGGGCTCAACTATCTTAACTTGAGAAATTTCTGCTTCTAATATTACACATGTGGTTCTTGGTCCAGCGTTAGTGAAAACATTCTTACTATATACTTGATGGTAGACGGACTCAGAAACCCTGGATCAATACATGCTTCCTCTGTAATGGAAGACTCATCCTTTTGTTTCAAGAGTCAATGGAGACTTAAGCAGATTTGTAGCAATAACTTTGAATCATGGCTAGATTCGAGTCAAAAGCTTATGTTGCTAATAGGAATTTAAAATCTTTGTGTGTATGCATTTGTAGTTTTGCCAAGAGAGAGAAAGTTGATGTAATGCTATACTGATTCAGATCTGTTTTACATCCTTCTTCTTCAGAGAAGAAAGCTTTGGCATCCTTCCCAACTAATGGAAGATTTCCAAAGGTTAAAAAAAAGAAAAGTGACTATCAGATTCTGGCTTCACTATCAATGAACAATCACTTCAGAATCATTAGGTTTAAATGACTTACTCTAGAATGTTCATTCAGACTTACCTGATACACAAACCCTAAAAGTCTCCTTGAAAATATGTATTCTAAAATTGAAAACATGAATATTCAGAATCAATCCATTACACATGACTATGAAAGTAGTAGTAGACAAAGCAATCCTGGAAATTCTGTAATTTAAAGTGATAGTCATTTTAAAAATTGGCAAAGAAAAATTACAGTATTATCAGGGAATGTTATGCTTATGAACTTTTATAAATAATCCTCTGTTCCCTTTTTAAAAACGATCATAATAATTATTTTAAAGTTTTCATGACATTTACAACTCTTTATATATCTGGTCTTTAATCTAAATGTTCATAGCAGATTAAGTGTCATTAAGTATGAGTTAGTTTAATTGACTTCATATAAAATAAAACCTTTAAAAGTAAATAACTCAACCCTGACTTGTACTGTGCTACTAAATACAGCATGATTAGAAAGTGATTAAAAACCCAATATTTAAAATATATATTGAATAAGAAAGCATCATGTTTTGAGTAAAATATCTGAAAACAACAAAAATAGCCCATATTTAAGTACAGTAAATAGAGAATAATCATTGAATACCTTGTTTTATTGTGAAAGGATTTTGGTTTGAATTTTTGCTTTGCCTCTTATTAATTCTGTGAACTTGGGCATTCTGCTTCATCTTTCTGAATTACATTTGAATCTCTCATAGAAAAATTGGCTAAATTATAATATAAAATTAAAATTAATTTTATAAGACAAATAATATAATAGAGGAAAATAATTAGATAATATGTTTAGTATCTGGGATATCTTAACAAATGTTAGTTTTCTAAAAATGGCAGATCCTAGAGATGATAAAGCAAGTGGTTAAAACATGTAATATTTAATAGCTAGATTGAATTCTTAAACTAGTCATAATAATCCAGTCTAGCCCGGCTGGCGTGGTTCAGTGGTTGAGCATCGACCTATGAACCAGGAGATCATGATTTAATTCCAAGCCAGGGCACATGCCTGAGTTGTGGGGTGTGCAGGAGGCAGCCGATCAATGATTCTCTGTCATCATTGATGTTTCTCTCTCTCCATCTACCTTCCTCTCTAAAATCAATAAAAATATATTTAAAAAATTATAATAATCCAGTCTATTTGTTCCTGCAGTAAATATTTAGTAAGCAAGTCTTTGTTTCATGGGTTTTACTAGACAGTAGAGGTACAGAAACCTAGTTTTATGGAGAAAAAGAAAGTAAAGGAGAAAGATGGAATATGTAGTTGAACTGGAAGAAGTGGATGCTGTAAGTTTAAATAGGGTAACCAGGAATGGCTGCATTGAGAAAATAAGGACCGAAGGGCAGTGAGAGGTTGAGCCATGTGTGCATCTAGGTCCTAATCTGTTTTTCAAATTCTAAGGCAGAGGACAGCAGCAAAATTCAATGTCACAATTAGACTTTATTTTTTATTGACTTTATTGAGGTGACATCCTATATAATAAAGAAGTAATATGCAAAATAACCATCATTCCAACACACAAGATGGCCGCCCCCATGTGATCAAATATGGCCGCCCCCATGTGGACACAAGATGGCTGCCACAAGATGGCCAGCAGGGGAGGGCAGTTGTGGGTGATCAGGCCAGCAGAGGAGGGCAGTTGGGAGGGACCAGGCCTGCAAGGTAGGGCAGTTGGGGGCAATCAGGTCTTCAGGGGAGGGCAGTTAAGGGTGACCAGGCCTTCAGGGGAGGACAGTTGGGGGCAACCAGGTGTGCAAGGGAGGACAGTTGGGGGGGACCAGGCCTGCAGGGAGGCCAGTTGGGGGGGGGGGACCAGGCCTGCAGGGGAGGGCAGTTAGGGGCAACCAGGACAGCAGGGGAGGGCAGTTAGGGGCGACCAGGCCAGCAGGGGAGGGCAGTTAGGTGCAATCAGGCCAGCAGGGGAGCAGTTAGGCATCAATCAGGCTGGCAGGAGAGTGGTTAGGGGGTGATCAGACTGGCAGGCAGAAGTGGTTAGGGGCAATCAGGCAGTCAGGCAGTCAAGTGGTTGGGAGCCAGAAGTCCTGGATTGTGGGTCCCAGATTGGAGAGGGTGCAGGCTGGGCTGAGGGACACACACTCCTGTGCACAAATTTCATCCTACCTAATAAAAGAGTAATATGCAAATTTACCCTAACTCTGATACACCCACAAGCCACGCCCACCAGCCAATCAGGAGCAAATATGCAAATAAACCCAACCAAGATGGCTAAAGCCACAGAGAGCAGGAAGGAGGCTTGGGTTTCGCCGGTAACAAAGGAAGCCAAGCTGTCCACCTGCCATTGCCGGCCTAAGCCTCCACTCAAGGCTACAAAGTTTCAATAATAGAAGGTAAACAAATCCAAACAGAAATGGCGGCAGCCACTGAGTTGGAAAGAGCAGGAGGCAAGGGTTGCCGCCGGCAATGGAGGAAGCAAAGCTTCTGCAGCCCTGGCTGGCCTAGGCCTCCGCTCCAGGCTACAAAGTTTCAATTATAGAAGATACATCAATCCCAAGAGAAATGGCTGCCAGCCACGGAGCGAGCAGGAGGCTTGGCTCCTCTCCAGGCTACAAAGTTTCAATTGTAGAAGGTAAATAAATCCCAGATACCAGGGCCTCCGCTTGGGTCACCAGGGGGTGTGACCGGCCTGCAAACCAACACAGGCCCTTCACCCAGGCCGCCCCACACTCCAAGGGAACCCCCACCCTGATCCGGGATACCCTTCAGGGCAAACCAGCTGGCCCCCACCCATGCACCAGGCCTCTATTCTATCTAATAAAAGCATAATATGCAGATTGACCATCACTCCAACACACAAGATGACTGCCCCCATGTGGTCAAAGATCCTGCCCCCATGTGGACACAAGATGGCCACCACAAGATGGCCAGCAGGGGAGGGCAGTTGGGAGGGACCAGGCCTGAAAGGGAGGGCAGTTAGGGGCAGTCAAGCCTGCAGGGGAGTGCAGTTAGGGGTGACCAGGCCAGCAGAGGAGGGAAGTTGGGGGTTACCAGGCCTGCAGGGAAGGAAGGGCAGTTGGGTGGGACCTAGGCCTGCAGGGGAGAGCAGTTGGGGGGGACCAGGCCTGCAGGGGAGGGCAGTTAGGGGTAACCAGGCCTAAAGGGGAGGGCAGTTAGGGGCAAACACGCTGGCAGGGGAGCAGTTAGGCATCAATCAGGCTGGGAGGGGAGTGGTTAGGTGGTGATCAGGCTTGCAGGCAGAAGCGGTTAGGGGCAATCAGGAAGGCAGGCAGGCGAGCAGTTGGGAGCCAGCAGTCCTGGATTGTGAGAGGGATGTCCCCACCAGGATTGGGCCTAAACAGGCAGTCGAACATCCCTTGAGGGGTTCCAGATTGGAGAGGGTGCACCCCCCCATTCACGAATTTCGTGCACCGGGCCTCTAGTTGGTTAATAAAAGTATGTAGGTTTCAGGTGTACATTGCTATAATACATCATCAGTATATGATCAACAGTTTATTTTTTAAAAAAGCCCACATGTGTTTACTTTTCAGTAAACACCTTCCATTACTGTATTGAGGCATAATGGTCAAAATTTAGTATGGATTAGGAAGATTATACATATTTTTGACAGAGTGTTACAGAGCTTTTTAAAAAATGCTTTCTAGAACTTTAAGAGCTGTCAGTATGGAAAATCATTTATGCTTTTGTTTTTCCCTTTGCAAGTGTTAAATGTTTGATGTTCTTTTGATTTGTCAGTTTTTCTTTATGATGTGCTTGTCAAAACAGGGAGCTAACTTGAGACAGAGCATTCTGAAGCTGCCAGCCCTGCGATTCAGACTGTCATCATTTTACATTGTAACATTGCTGTGTGATGGAGGCCAGCTGGTGCATTTAGGTTTCTTATTGGAACTTTTCATCTGATCATTATTGTGATTTGTGGTTTTGTACAGAAACGCTTAATCATTCTTATGTAGCAAGCACTTCTGAAGCTGCTGAAGGCTTTCTCTTTCACTGAGTAATTTCTGCTATCAATCTGTTAGTTTGAAAGAATTTCCAGTTTGCTGTATTATTGTTTGTTTGCACAGGAAGTAATACACCACAGAGCTGAATGTATAGTAATGGTTTCCAATGGACTAATGAGTAATACCATTTTTATGATCCTAATATATAAAAACCCTGGGTGTGTCACGACTAGAGGCTCGACCAACTGGAAGTCAGACCTGCAGTCAGTGCTGAGTTGCTGTGGTGACCCAGCGCTGACTTCTGCGGCTACAGGTGCAGTGACCCAGCACTGACTGCTAAGGGGGCTGCAAATCAGGTCTGGAGAGAGGCCTGAAGAAAGAAGCAGGGTCTGATCTGTAGCCTGTGTGGCAGCAATTGATCAGCACTTGCATCTCCTTTTCTCTCCAGGCAGGGCCAGCAGCCATGCCTCCATTTCTCTCCAGGCCTCCACTGGGGCTGCTGATCAGCCTCACCTTTCTGATCAGGCCCCGTTGATAGGCCCAGAGATGCTGACTGTCATAGAAACCGACCAATCAGAACCAAATCTGGGTGAAGTGTGAGGAGCCAATGGCTGCCTAGGAGGTGGGGCTTTTGACACTGACTGGCATAGAAACTGACCAATCAGAATCAAATCTGGGCCAACTATGAGGAGCCAATGGCTGCCTAGGAGGCAGAGCTTTAGACACTGACTGGCATAGAAACCGACCAATCAGAACCAAATTGGTTGGCAGTGGAGGGCAGTTGGGGGCAAGACCAGGCCTGCAGGGGAGGGCAGTTGGGGGAAAGATCAGGCTGGCAGGGGAGGCCGTTAGGGGTGATATCAGGCCGGCAGGGGAGGGCAGTTATGGGCAATCAGGCAGGCAGGCAGAGGCAGTTAGGGGCGATCAGGCAGGCAGGCAGTTGAGCGGTTAGGTGCCAGCAGTCCCAGATTGTGAGAGGGATGTCCCCGATTGGAGAGGGTGCAGGCTGGGCTGAGGGAACCCCCCCCTCAGTGCATGAATTTCATGCACCAGGGCACTAGTACTATTATAATAACTTGATGAAAACAATTACTGAGTACCTGTCTGTCATAATTCTCTTTTGTACCATCTCAAGGGACAGCAGGTTATTGTTTACATTCCTGCAAAGTCAGAGTTAACTGTGCCTCGTGCCTTGGGTGTTTTCCTTTATTTTAAAGATATAGGACCTTAATATTTGGGCATGTTTCTTTAATAGTAGTAATGTGCCACTAGTAATTTCACACATATTATTTCTGCTTTTAATGCTAACAAAAATTGCTTTAATATTTGTGTTTGATTATAAGTGGAAGCTACTGATGTCTAATATGTTTCAGGAAAATACATGCATGAAAATATATTATTTTTATTGTATTTATCAAATATTAGTTTAATTACAGGAGGTATATTCATACCATTGTATGTTTTGATATTCAAATCTAATACTTTGGGCAAATGAAAGGTATTCACATATAATCAAGGATGAGAAATATATTTTCATGGAAAATTTTAAATTATCTTTCATGATTAATGAGGAAAAATGTTCTTATGAAAATAGAAAACATGAATCCATCCTTTTACTAATAAGAAGTAATACGGACAATCAAACATAGGAATAAAAGTACAAAATGTCAGTTAATCTTCAAATACCTGTTAAAGACATTTTCCACTCCCTTTGTCTCTCATCTGTCTTCTAAAATAAGTAAGCATGTTAAAGACAGGAACTCCTTTATGAATGAGCTAAACACTACCAAATTGTCACTGAGGCATAGGGACTTAGGAGGCAAAATAATCCATGCTAGTAAAATCTTGACATATTCATGAAAAATCTACAGATGCTTTCTACAGAAATATTTGTGTATCAGAAAATGTGTGGATGCTTTCTACACAAATATTTGTGTATCAGAAAACTTATCAAACATTTCTGTCTCACATCTTGGAGGTCCTTCTCAATTTTTCTCCTGAATTGTATAAATTATACTTTGAGATTAGATGCTGGAAAATGTCTATGCCCTTGATCTATCTCTACTTGTCTTTCTTTCTTTTTTCTTTTTTTTAAATCCACACCCCCAGATATTCCCCATTGCTTTTTAGAGAGAGTTGAAGAGAGAGGGAAATACAGAGAGAAATGTTGATGTGAGAGAAACACATCTATTGGCTGCTTCCTGAATGCACCCCAACTAGGGCCTGGGCTGGGGAGGAGCCTGCAACCGAGGTATGTGCCCTTGACCAGAATTAAACCCCTTTGGTCAGCAGGCCAATGCTCTATCCACTGAGCCAAATCAGCTAGCGCTCCACTTATCTTTCTTAGTTTAAAAAATAGCATGACTACAACTTTAATGTAGCAAATAATTTCGATATATTTTATGGGTTTAGAATTATATCATTTTTATCATATATTATAAGTTCTCAACTCCTGTGTTACTCTGTTTTCTGAAACCTTGTTTATGGAATCTACAGTTATCTGTAGACTTTTATGAGCATGAATTAAATTTAAAAGAGTATGCTGGTACATTGATATTGCAGTCAGACAGGGTTTCAAAGAAGTATAGACACTCCATAAAAAAATACCAGATCTCTAAAATAAAGTTCCAAAACCTGAATGTTCAGGGAAAGAAAAATCTAATGAATGTCAGCCTGAAAATCTCTATAACTGATAACTCTCCAGAAAAGGAAACTACCCACATGTGGATGAATAAGTTCAATGAACTCCTCAAACCAGAATCCAATAAATTGATGAAGATGTATAAGACACCTGTTTTTTGATATTGGAAGTCTGTCCAGGACTCTGATTCCTAAGATCCCTAAGGGGGGAGGGAGAGATTACCTCAGCTGAGCATCAGACAAATATGCAGATAGAACCCAGACTAGATTGGTCTGGCTAAGCTGGGGAGACGTAGCTTAAATTTGGGGCTGCTGAGGTGATAGATGTTTAGAGATTAGTTAATAGAAGGAATCTGCACAGAGGAGGGGCATCATAAGTCTGCATAGATTTTATCTTTGGCCAAATACACAAGATGAGCTAATTTGGGGCAAGATGAGGCTCCTAGGGAGCTATGACTTAAATGGAGATTCTGGAAATTACAACATGTCGGTAGGTATCTAACAAGGCAGAACCAGAGACTTCTCTGTCAATGTTTGTGGGCTCAGTAGGCACTCTCGGTGAGAAAGGTTTTGAAATTAAGGCTACATTTACACTTATACAGTATTCTTAAAGTGTAATCTATGAATCCCCGGGGATCTCCAAGACATATCCAGGGGGTCAGTGAAGCCAAACTAATTTATAGTAATAATAATATTATTATTAACTAGAGGCCCAGTGCACGAATTCGTGCATGGGTGGGGTCCGGCTGGATTGGGCTGAGTCTGTTGGGAGGAGGAAATTGTGGGAGGTTGGCCAGCTGACCCGCCCTAATCAGGCCTGATGAGTGCAGGGCGACTGGGGGAAAGGGCTGCGGGTGAATGGCCGGCAGGCCCCGCCCCCGATTGGGGTTGGGGGCTGATTGGGCCAGTGGCCTGGGGGAGGGGCCGTGGGTGGTTGGCCAGTTTGCCCTGCCACTGATTGGGGTAGGGGGCCGGCCGATCTGGGGTGGACCTGGGTGGGGGGAGGGGCTGCAGGAGGTTGGCCAGCTGGCCCCTCCCCCTATTGGGGTGAGGGGGGAGATCAGGGGTGGGTCTGTCTAGGGGGAGGGGCTGCGGGCCGATCAGAGTAGTGGGGGCCCATAGGGGTCATGGTTGGCCAGGGGAGGGGCTGGGGAGTTGGCCAGCCAGCCCCACACCTTGATCAGGCTGGGTTGCTGACCACAGTGGGCGTCATAGTGACTGGTCATTAGGGTCGTTATGGCCATTACAGTAGCTGGCTTTATATATAGATAGATAGTAATAAGTTATTTGCATGGTGACTAAAACTGTGGTACTATAGCACAAATTAAGGCAGTAGCAACAAACTAGGGTAGTAGTCATTTGATTTTTCACTGCTTTGAAATAGCAGTAGAAACTAACACTGTCACTTAAAGTATCAAAATATATTAATTTTATTAACCTCAACTTTATGTAAGCCTTCTAATAATCAGATAAAATCAGAAGTATGCATAAATGCCGAAACCGGTTTGGCTCAGTGGATAGAGCGTCGGCCTGCGGACTCAAGGGTCCCAGGTTTGATTCCGGTCAAGGGCATGTACCTTGGTTGCAGGCACATCCCCAGTAGGGTGTGTGCAAGAGGCAGCTGATCGATGTTTCTCTCTCATTGATGTTTCTAACTCTCTATCCCTTTCTCTTCCTCTCTGTAAAAAATCAATAAAATATATTTAAAAAAAAATTAAAAAAAAAAGTATGCATAAAAACATTCTGCTGCAAAATGAAGTTAAAGTTGTTATGGCAAAGGAAAGCACTTATATGACTGAGTTACAAATAGAAATAGCTATATTTTTTCACAAAATAACAATTTTATATAAATAATGAATAATATGGTTATTCTCTTGGTTATTTAAATGTGTGTATATATATATTCTAATATATAAAGAGCGAGAGTCCATCACGACCTAAACGACTGGATGGATGACCGAACAGCAGGCTACGCGGACAGGAGTCAGTCCTGGGTCCCAGCTGCGGCAGCAGCACGAGTCAGTCCTGGGTCCCGGCCATGGTGGTGATGATGGCGGAGTCAGTCCTGGGCCCTCTGCCATCACCAGTTAGATGGCATCTCAAGGTGAGGACCATCACCTCAGCCAGAACTCAAGATGGTCACCTGGCCTGGCCTGGCCCCTCCTCAGACGCAGCCGCTTTCCTCCATGTACACTGCAGAGGACAGACAGGGATGCCTAAGAGGCTGGGGCCATGGTGCCCCATCCCTACCCTGCTCCCCTGGCCTCCTTCACCTGTGACCCCCACAGAAGGGTATGTATGAGAGCTCTTCCCCTGCTACCTCTCACCACTGTCTTCGGCCATCCCTCAGCACACAGGCATATCGGCTTTCCAACTTGCCCTACTCACTTCCTCTCACCCCCTTCCAGGCCTCTGCTCTGATTGGGGCCTTTGGAATCCAGGGCTCTGGGGTTTTACAACAGAGCTGGGGTGGCTGATATGGCCACCCACCTCTGCCTCAGGTTGACCAATTAGTTTAGCCTCAGAACGTGGCACTCAGAAGGAATCCCTACTTCCGCCGCAACGGCTCTAGGGCCTCGGCCCCAGTGCCAACCTTCTCTCCCCCTTGGCCCTCCCCAAAGCTGGTGCTTACTGCAGCTCCATGTGCCTTACTTAACCACCCCTTCCTTCCCTGTTCCTACAAAGGAGGCTGCATCTTTGTATGTTATATTCATATAAACTTGGTAACATTTCGGGGGGGAAAAAATGATCACCAAGAGAAAGCCGCAGTCAACATCCAGAGTCCGGCTCTGGAGAACAGAGAGAAGGGAGAATTCCATAAGTTGGCTGATGTGAAGATATATCTTAGTGACTGCCTAGCATGTGACAGTGGTGTGACCGCAGAGGAAGGAGTCCAAGTTTCTCAGCAGAACACCCAGGACTTCTTCCATGTTCTGAACCTTTGCTTTGATTTTCAGAATTCCCTGCTCCCCATCTGTTGGCTCCCTCCCTCTGAGTGGTGCTGTCGTCATCATATGGGTGCAACTGGAATATTGTATCTCTAGAGGATTGCCCCAATGTACGTATCCTTTTATCCAATGATGAAAAAAACCCAAAGAATAAGAATGGAGACAGACTACTGTCCTTCAGGCTTAAAAACACCCTGGATGTGTCCTGCAAAGAGCTGAGGCTTGGTTCTGTCCACATGCCTCAGAGAGATTGGATGAGGAAATGGCCCTGACTTTACTCACTTATGTTACTCTTGAAGGTGTCTTTGCCACAATGTGAATAAACTGTCACCTTTTGGAATAGCGGCTCTTACAAAAGTCTGCATTCCCAACTTTCCTTGAAACAGATCTGTGTTCTGCAGCTGTGGCCACCGTCCTGAGATCAGGTCCTGTTGACCAGGTCCTGTCAGTGGGAATCAGGGGGCACTGGAGTGGAGGCCCTCACCCATGCCCTTTTACATTCAGGGATTGAACTGAACTCACTTTGGGGGAGGCCTGGCAAGGGTGACAGGTGTCATAGATGGAAGATGGAGAATGGAGAGGTGGATACCCTGCTAGGTCCCTCCCTGGGTGGGGTCAGGCAGATGAAGGCCAGCCAGCCCCGCCCACAATTGGGTGAGATAGTGTCCTCTGTATCCACCTCTCACCCCATGGGCCCGGCCACTCCCTTCAGCTCCGGGCAGCCCATGGGGAACGGGCCTAAGCCGGCAGGCAGACATCCTCTGAGGGGTCCTGGACTGCAAGAGGGTGCACCGGGCCTCTAGTATGTGTGTGTATGTATGTGTGTGTGTGTGTGTATATATATATATATATATATATATATATATATATATATATATATAATGAATGAAGTAGACCTATCAATTCAAACGAAGCACCTGAGAAACAGTTGGTGGGGAAAAAGAATTTGCATTAATAGTCACAAACATTTTCCAAAACTGGTGAAATGCAACACTAATAGTTCTAAGAAGTCCAGTGAATCCTCAGCCAGAGAAAAATTACACAAAGGAGGACAATGATCCAAATAATGTCCAACTTATCATCCAAAACACTGGAAGCATGAAGACAATGGAATTACATTTTTAAATGCTCAAAAAATGTCAAACCAGAATATCCTACAAGATTACTTAAAAAATTGAAGGTGAAATGAGGATATTTTCAAAAAATAAGCATGGAAATTTCATTGCCCACAGACCTTTCACTACAAGAAATTCTAATGGATGTTCTTCAAGTTAAAAGGAATTCATCCGTACTAAATCAGCTCTACAGGAAGGAATGGAAAACACTGAAAATATTACATGTCAGTAGATTTATATATGTAAATGTATATGTTTTTGAATTTTAAAATAAAACACATGACTTTAGAATGTAAATTACAGTGTTCATTATTGGATTTTCACATGTATACATTTTTGCATGTAGGAAGTTTTATGTATTTAGATAGAGAATATTTGGTGATTAAAATTCTGCCTATTGACTACTCTGTGATGGCATAGAATAAAATTAAGTGATGACATCCTCTGTGACATACTGATTATAAATTGTTATGACTTCGTGTTCATTCTGAGTTGCCATTTTCTAAGTGCTCAGAGAGGACCTGATATATAACAATAACTACTGGTATATGTCTAAGATCTGTTGTCTAAATACCATTAATTCCCAAGTATGCTGTGCTTTAAAATTTTTTAAAAATATTTTATTGATTTCAGAGAGGAAGGAGGAGGGAGAGAGAGAGACAGAGAGAGAGAGAGAGAGAGAGAGAGAGAGAGAGAGAGAGAGAGAGAGAGAGAGAAACATCAATGATGAGAGAGAATCACTGATTGGCTGCCTCTTGCATGTCCCCTACTGGGGATCAAGCCCACAACTCGGGCAAACCACTGAGCCACGCCGGCCGGGCTATGCTTTAAATTTTTATTCTAGGTTTACTTTTTTTCATTCCTTTGAAAATATTGAATAATGATAGGAAGAAAGAAAATGTTTATGCATAAGCAAGTTCTTCGGATAAATGTAAGTTATTTAAGAAATAATATGTTTAAGAAGGGAGGTCTATGTTTATCCCTTAATTCAAATTTTCATCTATCCATTCAAATTTTATTGACTAGTACATATTAACTACAACACAAGGTGGTAGTTTTGCACTTAAATAGTGTACAATCAAATATATGGCATATGAAATGAGATAGTGGGTTTATTTTTATGAAAAGTGAATGCAGAGGAAAAGCACATATGGGTATAGTTTTCCACCCTGAGATTCTGATGAGAAGACCATTAATTTATATTTTAAATCATAATGCTAATCAATGTGCTTTATCCAATGAATCATGATATCTAATACCTAATATAATAATGATCTGTCCCTCATTTAGTTTTTGAAAGCCAGGAGAAAATAAAATCTGACATTGGGATAAAAATGAGTTTCAAATTGTGCTACCAGTGTATTTGTATTCATTCCCTTTCATAGAAAAATGGAGAATGTTAGCCAAGGGCTTTGTATAAAAAGGAAATCAACATTTTCTGTGTGGAATATTTAATAGCACATTTTTTAAAAAATTGAATAAAATAATAAACTGTCAGTTTTACATGAATATTGGCTATTCAGTATTACCTCCTGGGGTTTAAGTTAATGAATTTTAATACCGGAAATTTTTGAATGCTTGGCAGCATTAAACATTGTCTTGGTGTTATGGTGCTAACTCTAAATCTGTTTAATAAGTATCACTACCAACAATGATAATTCAAGTATAAAATTCTAACTGATAGAAAATGTTAACTTCTTTATAATGAGTACAAAAGAACCATTCTGGTAATATTAACATATTTCCAGATAAAATATTACATTAAGTAAAAAAAAATTATATGTCTTTGTCTACTCACATTTCTATTTATCTCTCCAAATTGTGTATTTTTATCCACCTATTGATGATAATAACAAAATGGTCCTGTTTATCTATTGTTAGTAATGCTAGGAAATGTATAGGTCAAAAATTACCATCAGGGAGAGGTCTGATATCAAGGGGCACAAAGTAGTAGAGCTAAGGTTTGGGAAAATCCATAATTAAGATTTGATGATACAGGTTACGAGGACAAGAGGCAGGGACATGAATTGGAGATATTTCGACTATAGCAAAAAAGGAGGCAAATTGTGCTTGGCACAAATTAGGCATGAATGACTGAATGATTGAAGGAATGATATTTATTTAATATGCATCTAAATAGACTAAGTAATATATAGCAAATTTTGAAACTAGCTAGGGTGAGACGTTTCCATGTTGTAATTCTCATGACTTAAGGAGAAATATGTGGAGCCCTATGGAGTTTCATCTGGTGACTCAACATATTTCCGATGGTTGGATTTTGACAATGATTTGTTCTTTGATTGTAAATAGAGGAAGTCATTTCCAAAAGCTACCTGGTGCTTTCCTTTTGTTTCTGAGCATTCACAGGTTCTATGGAAGTTTTGAAAATGTTTTCCCAAACGATTTTCTGACATGGGAGCATTATAATGCAGTCCAAGATCATATCCTATCATTTAGATACAAATTCAAAGAAAATAGATTTCCAGCATTACACCTTTTTTCTCACCTTCCCTCTCCTACATCTCTCTGCTCTAAAACATTATTAGTTGGAAGTGACATTTGTGTTGCCTGTAGACCAGTCTCTATTTCTATTGGTATAATTATGATAAAAAACACTGACCTGAAAAAGTCCTACTTTAACAATTACATTGATAATGGCAAGGACTATGAAATGTCTGAGTTCACCCTAATTGCAAGCTATCCTGACACAGTTTCTTGTGCGCTGGAAGAAGTCACAAAACCACTGGGTCAGACTGAGGATCGTTTTACTCACAGTAATAGCATTAGCCAGAATAATACCATTTGCACAGGTTCCTTGAGCTTCAGTTTCCACAGGTTGTTGTAACAAGGGCCGTATAACATCTGTATACATGGTGGTTTCTATTCCAGGATAGGAAACTCCATATCTTACAAGAAGTGAAGTAGACAGAACAATGGCTTCCAACAGATATTTATATCTTAAGCCTAGAACCCATGAATTTACCTTTTTCTTTTTCACTTTTACTATTTCTGATTTCTCCTTATTAAGCCTGGTTATATCATTTGCCTATCTTTTCCATTTAAACAAATGTAAAATTCTAAATCTACAATGGCTAGATTAATCATTTTTTTGGGACAAGAACGATTGTTTCTTTCCCAATTCTACAAGCTTTGCTGGATCCAATCAGTTACCTTACTTAGTATATGCAAAGAACTCACTGCTCAGTCCTTGAGTTGCTCTACAATATCATGTACAGCTTTATCCCCATTATTCTGTCCTTAGACCTCTACAAGATTGACCAGACTGAATTTCTTAAAGCCTGATCGATCACTCATATGCCTGCCCACTGTGCTTGTTTTTCTCTTGCTGTTCATTGCTCATAAATATTCACACACAACTCGCCAGTTATCAGTGTTTATCCTATTCTGATTGCGAGCACAATTTGCCACTCTCTGATTCACGCACTGATTTTGCTGACCTGGCTAACTGGATGCCACTTCTTTTGTCTCTGCAATTCCAAATGCAATTGCCATACTCAGTAGAGAGGCTGACCTGCTGGAGAAATGCTTTTATTTCTATGGTATTGTATGAGTAGCTGTCCTCCCTATCAGAGTCTCTGCCAAAGCTCTTAGGATTGATTATCTAATACTCTGGGGTAATGGATATTTTGAGAGAACAGACATACTATATATTCATCCTTCTGAGTAAATTCCAAGTGCTTTATATTCAGTGAAATGTTTATGTTCCCCACCTGAAGGTATTCCTCCCCCTTCTATATCTCAGAGAAATTTATATCCCTCATTGTGGCTTTTCACTATTATATGGGTGGTATCTACCATCTGCGAGGGTCTATAACTCATCTGGTCTCTTTTATTTTTGCACTCTCCTTATCAACCTGAACAAAGCTTTGCTTTGAAGTTCACATGTAAAAAGTTAATTGATATAAATAAAACTTAAAAGTATAATCCTTGCATGTTCAAGGATTTTGCTTCTCAAATCAAATATTTCTATACTGTTCGATATTTTTACAATGAGTATATACTACTTTCATAATCAGAAAAATAATTTTATGTGAGTTATTAGGTTTGTTCCCTTGGAATAGCTTTGTGAAAGAGTTCCAAAGTGACTCAGTCTAATTAGACTAAAATGTTTCAATTATTATTCTAGTGTGTTTTTTATTGTGCTTCATTTTGAAAATAACCATTAAGGGCAAATAAAAAAGAAGTTTTGATCATTTTGTGCCTACTCCCTTAATTAAAATCTGTGTTTACTTATCTTGATGATTTATTTTATTTTTATCATCTATTGCATATGATATACTTGTAAAGTTGAGACATTATAATTATAACTGTGTTGCTAGTAACTAATAAATATCTCTAGACCTCTCTCTATAAGATGTAAAAACTATAGTTATATTTTAAGTAAAGATGGTATTTTTGACATTCTTATCTAATTATGTATTTTTCTTATTCTTCTGCATTCTTTGGTAATTTAGACTCTTTACCCACTTCCCCCATTTACCTTTTCTTCTGATTTCTTTTATGAGTATTAATTAGTTGGAAAAAGTCACAGGCTCTATTTTCTAACTTATGACATCTTCCTTGATCGACTCCTTATATCCTTCTCTATTTTTTTTGCTCAGTTAATTTAACAGGATCCAGGTAAACAATGTCAAATGAGCAAACCATGTTTGCAATGAGCTCATGTCATACATTCTAAAATCATTAAAAGTAATTAATGCTATGCTTATAGCATCCATTGGATGCTTGTCATATTTTATAAAAATTAATCTCTTTGTAACCAGTTATGATAGAATATAAAAAAATTCAAAGATTTAAATAACATTATTTAAGCTTGTCACTCTCCTCCCTTCCCTTAATTTATTTCATAACTTTAAATTCAGAAAAGGAGAGAGGACTTCTCTCTCTTGATCATACTTTTCATGTTCCTATTTGAGTGTCCTTCGTAAACATTTGCTAAAAGAATGCATTTCTCACAGTTCTAGGAATACAACAGTAAACAAAGAGAAGAATCCCAGTCTTCATGGACTTTACCTTCTAATAGAAGGAAAAAGAAAATGATCAAATTAAATAAATCTTCCCTTAAATATCATCTTCTCAATTTGGACATAATCACCTTATTTCAATTGCAACCTTTCTCCACGCCCAACTGCAACCCTCTCCTCCTCCCCAATTATTCTGTATGAAACTCTATACTTTCTATATATTGTCTTATGTAATTAAGGGAATAAGAAAAAAAAAATCACTGTAGTTACTTTTTTTAAAACAAAACCATTGTAGGGTAGGATAAGAATTGAGGCCTTGAGACTTATTACGAAGCTACTGCAATGATCCAGAGGAGAAATGACCATGGTTTAGTTTAGCTCAGTGCCAGCAGAGGTTATGGTAAGTAGATGAATTTGTAATTTTGAAGAAAGATCCCACCACTTTTGCTTCAGGTTTTGAGAAATAGAGCAGAGTCAATGATATCTCCAAGGTGTTTGCTTGAGTGACTAGACTTATGGATTTGAAATTAAGTGGGTTGGGGAAGACTTAAAGGAGACACACATTGGTGATGAGGAAAGCAGAGGTTCAGGTTGAGCAATGTATTTATGTATGATTTTGTCCTTCAATAAGGAACAAAGGGTAAGTGTTCTAAGAGAATGGTGTCTACTTTCAGGGCTCACTTACATTTAGTAATCTGTGAGTTTAAAGTGAGACCAAATATTGAGATTGTGTGCTTTCCTTCAAACATGTACATCTGCATGGGTGTAAGGGCAGAGTGGGTGTTAGCTAACTGTGCATGATGAAGTGAGAGAGGGGAGTAATTTTAGTAATAGTTCATGGACTCTAAACTTGTTAAATAGAAAAGAGAGGACATAAGCAGGGTGAGGAAGGCTGAGAAAATTGCTGGAATTGGGAGAGAAGAGGGAGGGAGTTTGGATTAGAGATCATGGAGTCCCTAGAGAGTTATGGGTAATAACACAAACTGATGACTGTGAAGAGGAAAGATGGAAAAGTCTGAAGATGCAAGATTCCCATGTGGGTGTTTTTAAGGGGAAGTGACAAAGAGTGGGGAGCAAGGGAAATAACTATCTTGTTCATGTTATGAGTCACATAAAACAATAAAAAAGCTTGAAAAGGCTAAAGAAACAAGCAAGTTAGTTTAGAGCAAGAACATGAAGGAAGTGAACAAACTATTATAAATTGTATATTTGCAAAATAAAACTGTTAATTACTAATTTATATTGGCATGCTTTCAGAAATATTGGGAACTATGTTTCTTAGCTACTGAAATGTGCTGAAATACATAAAGATCTGTTTATAATGTGGTAGTTAAGCCTTTTGAGTCCCTACTGGAATAGGAATAGTGTAGCAGGCAGGCCAAGGAATTAAATGAGATGATTTGAATAAAAGAAATGTAAGGATTATGACAGCCCAATATTTTAAAAAAGAATTCATATTCTTTTCCAGACAGGGAAGCATGTGTACATGCATTTTTCTGTTTCAAACCTCAAATATTAACAAAGGATTTGCATGTCAATATTTGACACAGTTGAAACAAATGTTCTGAAATGGGATTACAACGATGGTCTCCTAATTCTAGAAATTTCCTAAAAATCACTGAATGGTACAATTAAATTAATGAATTTTAAGGTATGTATATTATACTTCAATAAAAGAGTTTTATTCAATAAAAGTAAAACAGAGAACGTTTTAAAATAACATTTAAGCAGCAAAAATAGGACCCAAAATTAAATATAGTGCTGCTGAGTATTAGCTGGTAAGGTTGTTATGGTATTTTTTTGTTTTCTTTTTGTTTTGTTTTTGTGTGTGTGGGTTTTTTTTTGGTCAGTAATCTTGTAATTGGCATAGTAATACATTATATACTTTGATCCAATAATCTCATTTCTGATAATGTTTTCTAAGGAAAATAAGTCAAAGGAGGCAAAGCAACATGCAGAACTTTGCTTACAACAGCAGTTTTCCCCCTGATGGTAGGATTACAAATGAATAAGGATGAATATTCAGTAAGTTATGCAATATTTGTACTGTCGAGTTTTGTGCAACATAATCACTTTGAGACTTTAGAAAATGGATGCAGTAGTGGAAAAGGTGGTAAAATGAGTATATTTGACTATGAAAATATATTCATGGAATACAAATTGAATATTAAAAAGAAACTCAGAATTATTGGGGTCAGGCTGTTGATTTCCTCATTTATATAATTGAGATATAATTTCTATTTAAAAATGCAAGTAATAGGTAATGAAAATATTTGTTTTATATAACTAATGATAAATTATCATTTCAAAAGTGCAAATAAGTTAATATTAGAAAGTAAAAGAGTACTTTTAAGTTTGTAAGGAATTTGCTCTTTATGGCAGGTTTTCAGGTATAATATTCAGTGATATTTTGAAACAAATTTTAAGGACACTTGGTATATTTATATAACCTTAATGGTCACAGATTGATACAATTGTTATACACTTTAAATAAAAATACTTGGGGATTTTTCAAAGGTGATGTTGATTGTTTTGTAATAAACATTTGCACTTGTTTATTCAACATCTGTTTATTGTCCATCTATTCTGGGCAGGCATTGTCATAGGTGTTTAGGAAATATCTGCGAACACAACAGACACCTTTTCTCCCATGTGGCACTGACATTAGAGTATAGAAATAAAAGTTTAATCAATATTTTGTAAATAGCGAAGTGCTATAAAAAGGGGAGAGCAAGGTAAGAGGAATCCAGCATGGTCAGACTGCAGCACTGAGAAGATGGTCAAGGAAGCTTCATTGTGAAGATGATATTTAAGCAAAGATTTGATGTATTGAGGAAGATGACCAGATAGCTATCTATGGAAGAGTGTTTTAAACAGACAGAAAAGCTAGAGCAAAGGGCTTGTTTACAGCAGCACATATTAAAAGGAACATGCTAGTGATAACCGGAATGGTGAGCCAAGGTTTTTTTCTCCCTGGGTCTTGTCTCCAGATGCCAAAAAATGAGCTCTATGGACCAGAAGATTTAAGCAAAAGTGTGGAAAATTTATTACAAGCAGATTCAGACTTCCCTCATGGGGAAGGGGAGCCCAATAATGAGCTGCCTGTTAAAGGCTTGTAGGCCAGGGGTATATATTTGCTACAAGCCTGCTTCTATAGCTACCTGTGGCATCACCTGATTGATTCCCTCAATTGTTCTTGCCCAACAATGGTCCTAAACTTTCCCTATTTCTATGTGTTCTCTCTCTGTTCCTATCCTGAACTTGCCCTGTTTCTCTGTGTTCTCTCTCTGTTCCTATCCTGAACTTTCCCTATTTCTATGTGTTCTCTCTCTGCTCCTATCCTGAACTTTCCCTATTTCTATGTGTTCTCTCTCTGTTCCTATCCTGAACTTGCCCTGTTTCTCTGTGTTCTCTCTCTGTTCCAATCCTGAACTTTCTGTTTCTATGTGTTCGTACACCTTGTTGCTGCAGGCCCTCCCTTGTTTCCCCATGCCTCCCACTTTGAGTCCAGAAGCATTTTATCATTTCTGCTTGGTTGGTTTCTGTGATTAGCCTTGCTCAAACTGCCATGTCTGCCCCTGCTTATGTTCCACCTGCCTTTGTTTCCCACTGGACCCCTGCCTAATCTGCCTGCGCTTCATGTTAACCCTCTCACTAGCATGCTCTGGAACTTCAAGGACACCAACCAGTGTGGCTAGAGCAGAGTGAGCCTGGGAAATCCAAGTGGATAAGCTCAGAGAACTAAGCAAGAGTCTGGTTAGGTAAGACCTTGTATGCCATTGCACCCTGAATGAAATCTGGGATTGGTAGGGAAATGAACAAAGGAATAAATGGCCTGTGTTATTTTTGAGATTATTCTGTCAACTATGTCAAGAATATATTGGCAGGTTTGGAAACAGGGGAAGGGAGGTAGGAGAATGGTACAAGTAGAAGCAGGGTCCTGTTAAGAAATTTTGCAATAATGCAAACAAGGCTCCTATCAGCATGATACCAGTGAAAATGGGAGGGACTGGTTACGATTTGGATGTGTGTTGAAGCACACGCAACAGGATTTACAAACAGGCTGAATGTGTGGTGTGAGAAGATGATGCTGAGAGTTTGGGCTTAAGCACCTTGAGATGTCCTCACCACGGATGAGAAGGCTGTAGGAGGAACAATATTGGGAGGAAGGATAGAATTCAGTTTTGAACATGCCAAGGTTAAGATCCTTCTTTGTTATCCAGGTAAAAATTCCTAGTAAGCATTTAGTTCAGGGTAGAGGTCTAGGCTAAAGATAAATTTGTCAGGTCTCAGCAGATAAACGATTCTTTAAAGTCACTGAACTGAGTGAGATCACATCTGAGTGAGTGAAACAGAGTTCCAAGGAGAGAGCCTGGGGCAAACTCAGCATTTGAAAAGTATAAGAGAGAGAGGAGACACTATAAAAGGAGACTGAGATGGAGAATAAGTAAGGTAGAAAGAGAAGATAAATAGGAGTGTAGCTTTGGAAGCCAAGTGATTGTAGCCAGGTTGAGGGAACTGTGACAGGCCATGTCTGGGACAATGTTTGAATTTTCATAATAATAGTACCAAATTATAACCTACAGAATAAAGTTGAAAATCATGAGACCACAGTAATATAAATGAATTAAATATAATAAAATCTTTTTTTAAAATATATTTTTATTGATTTCAAAGAGGAAGGGAGAGTGAGAGAGAGAGAAACATCAATGATGAGCGATAATCATCAATTGGTTGCCTCCTGCATGCCCCCCACTGGGGATCAAGCCTGCAACCCTGGCATGAATTCTTGATGGGATATTTACATAATCTCAATGTACTTCAAGCAAAATACTTAATGTCCAAAGATTCAAGTGACCAAGTTAGCATCACTATTAGTGGAACAAATAAACAACATGGCCATATGACATGATGTATAAAGGGAATACAACATTATTTCTGCTCAAGTTTCATAAGCTGAATTTAATCATGAATAAACATCAGGTAAAACCAAACTGAGAAATATTCTACAACATACTTGGTCTATAATGCTCCAAGGTGTAAAAATATGAGAGCCCAGAAAGATTCAAATGTTCCAGATTGGAGAGACATTTTTAAAAATGTCAACTTGCCCTAATGGTTTGGCTCAGTGGATAGAGCATCATCCTGCGGACTCAAGGGTCCTAGGTTCGATTCCAGTCAAGGGGATGTACATTGGTTGCAGGCACATCCCCAGTAGGGGGTGTGCAAGAGGCAGCTGATTGATGTTTCTCTCTCACTGATGTTTCTAACTCCCTCTCCCTCTCCCTTCCTCTCTGTAAAAAATCAATAAAATACATTTAAATAAATAAATAAATAAATAAATAAATAAATAAATATATAAACGTCAACTAAATGAAACCAAATAGGATTCTGGATTACATTCATTTGCTAAAAGGGTATTTTTGGAGCAATTATCAAAACTTGAATGGAGTTTGAGGTTAGATGGAAGTAATGTATCAGCATTAATTTTATCATTCAGGCAGTTGCATTGTTGTTACATTGAAGATATGTCTTTGTAGCCAATACACACTAAAGTATTAGGGGGATGATGGGGATCATGTTAGCAACTGATATTCATACCTTTGTCTAACTCTCCATTTGATGTAGAAAAAGGACTCCACTCTCTTTTGAAGAATACTTTCTAGAGTAGAGTGTTAAATTAAACTGGCTCAGAACAACAGCAATATCATAGTTATTTATACTAATATCTAATAACTAGAGGCCTGGTGCATGAAATTTGTGCACTGGAGGAGCGGGGTCCCTCAGCCCAGCCTGCAACCTCTCCAATCTGGGATCCCTCTCACAATCCAGGACTGCTGGCTCCCAACTGCTCACCTGCCTGCCTGCCTGATTGCCCCTAACCACTTCTGCCTGCCAGCCTGATCACCCCCTAACCACTCCCATGCCAGCCTGATGCTTAACTGCTCCCCTGCCAGCTCGGTCACCCCCAACAACCCTTCCCTGCTGGCCTGTTCAGCCCCAAATGCCCTTCCCTGCAGGCTCAGTTTTCCCCAACTGCCCTCCCCTGCCAGCCTGGTTACCCTTACCTGCCCTCCCCTGCTGGCCTGATCACCCACAACTGCCCTCCCCTGCCAGCCATCTTGTGACCACATGGGGGCGGCCATCTTGTGCAAGGGTGTGGTGGTCAATTTGCATATTACCTCTTTATTATATAGGGTGCCATATATATTTACTGTTAAAATATACAGTAAAATATGAAACTTTTATTTATTTTATTTTATGCTATTTTTATTTTAACTATAAACAACATAAATTTAATTAGTAAAATATTTTCAAAGAATGAGAAAAAGGGGACCACTAGCATTTTAGTGTTCAGACTACCTTTTCTTGTTAATCTTCAGATTAATGGTTTAACCTTTATTTTAAAATGATGATTTGGAAATAAGGAAGAATATAAGTATATTTTATATTCAGAATATAACCCACATTTAGTAATTGTCAGAACAAGGCACAAGAGATTAGAATATACATTAATACTCTGAAATATTTCAAAATATTTAACATAAGAAAAAAAGAAACACTTGGTATACATTTGACTTAACTTTGATAAGTATTTTTTCCCTACTTCAGTCTATTTTCACCAAACTATCAAAAATTGATAGATAATGTGGGGTTGATTTTAGTCTAATGTTTCTATTATTTCATGTGTCTTCTTTTTGTCAAATTTTAATGAAGTCTTTACTACATAATAGCATTAAGATCCAATATATCCTGACCTTGAATTCTTATAATTCTCTTTCTAGCTTGTCCTATGCATAGAGACTTATTTCCCAAAGTATGTCTCTATGACCAATGGATGTAAGTGACTATAAATCAATTCCTTATTTCAGATATTAATGCCATGGCCTTGAATAGCAAACTCTAAAGAAAATCAAGTAGCATTTTGAGAAAATTTTGTTAAAATAACACAAATACACAAACTATTTAAATTGAATGCAATCAATGTTTTCTTTTTTCATATGAAAAAAAAAGAGAATATGTTCATATATTTTATTCCAAGCTAACTGATAAAAACAGCTTCCACATGTCATAATTTTACATAATGAGGAATCTAAAATGGCTCAAAATGGCAACAAATAACTTTCATTAAGCCATGAATATTGAGTAGCAATTATTGCTTAATAGGCTTTTTATAAGACACTATTTACAGTACAGCTGGTAAGTTGCTATAAATTCTGCTTGAATGTATCATGCAAATAACAACACCTGTGATACTTTTAGAGTGTTAAGTCAAATTCATTTGGGTATTCTTAGTCTAATCTTTTCTGCTCCATAGCTTTTGAGGATTTTTTCTGCTTATTGACATTCTTTTTAACATTTTGCCTTAAGAGAACAGTGTCCATTTATTGTGTAAAATGTATATAATTTTCTGTGGATGTTGGGGGTTGTTTTGAGGTAAAAGGTTTCCCAATATTTCTAGTCTGGCTAGTGTGGTTCAGTAGTTGAGTGTCGACCTATGAACCAGGAGGTCATGGTTCAATTCCCAGTCAGGGCACATGCCTAGGTTGTGGGCTCCATCCCTAATATGGGACTGCCAGGCAGCCAATCAATGATTCTCTCTCATCATTGACATTTCTATCTCTCTCTCCCTCTCCCTTCCTCTTTGAGATCAATAAAAATATTAAGAAAAATATTTGTAGAGATCATATCCCTCTTTGCCAATTTATTAAAAAATATTCCAAGAAATAGAAACATAAAATGATCTAAACTCAAACTATGGATTTACTACCTACCTTTTTATATGTGGTTATGTTTTTAAAAAGATAAAGGAAATAACATTTAATATGTTTATAAAACATCTTTAAAATGTCAAATGATGTGTTTGCTCTTTGTTTCTGTGTAACAAATTATTTGTGGATAAAACCACAAACTTTTTCTGATTTAAGATGGTCTCTCGTGAGGTTGCATACAAGCTGTTCCCTGAGTTGGAATCATTTTCAGTTCCACTTTCAGTCTCACCCATATTTTTCTTGGTGGCTTCATCAGCTCATTGGCTGGTAGACTAAAGACCTCAGCTCTTATCATGCCATGGGAGCCTCACTTTAGGACTGACCACTCACAACGTGATATGAGCATGAGTAATATGAGAGAGCGCAAGAGAAAGTGAGCACCCAGGACAGAGGGCAACCACACTCTTGTAACCTAATCTTAAAAGTGACATCTCTTCACTTTTATCATAATCTGTGTATTAGAAGCAAGTCGATGAGCTTAGCCCACACTGAAGGGATGACACTATACAAGGCTGTGAACCAGGATGCAAGGATTATTGACGACCATCTAGAGGCTGCCCACCCACAGATATTAAAATATTTAAAATATGGTTGTGTGTTACAGTTTCCCCTCCTTTGTGGTAGTAGTTTATCTTTCTGATTATGAGAAGAGCAATGCTGCAATTGAAGAAAGGGGGAAAAGTTCCAACATATATGGACTGTAACACTTCACATGTTTCTATGTTTTGACCCAAAGTTAGTAATCTAACTTTACTGTTGCTAAAATCACAACACACCAAGGTCAGCATTTTCTGTTTCTCTTGTTCACAGATTCTGATTTTGTAATTTCTCCATGGAGAATGATGAGAGTGCTCTACATTCTCTGGAGGCATACATTGGTTGGCCTGGCTTCTATCTGTTGTCCATTCTAAATCCATTTTAACTGTGACCAAACATGTCTGCAGGACCAATATCTATTTGTATGGGACACCCAGATGGCTCTGTTTTGAGTGTGGTTTATGGAGGCTGTAGACTAAGAAGCTGAAACCAGCACAGACCATCATGATGCTCTGAGAGAAAAGGGGATATTGGAATCTGGGCACGTACTCAAAAGGTGCCAGAGATTATTTTATCAATATGGTCAGAAGGATAACTGAGTCACCAGAGGTATAAGTATACTTTCCACAAAATCATTCCTAGATTGTTTAAACAATAGTAGAAAATAATGTCATTGATCAGTCTGACTGCTTTACCATGCATGACACATACAATTGGCCATTGCATTATCCCCATTTTCCCACTTATTAAATTAACCTTATTTTAAATATTTTCTTTAGTATTACAGAAAAGGTCATTTTTTTTTACTTCATTAAATCAATTAGTTTGGTTATTAAATAAAATTTGGAATAAAGTAAAATAAACTAGGGAATTTTACCGTTTATGTTCCTGGTTTATTGTAACTTCAATAATTGGTGTCTTTCTAGTATAATGGCTTTTACAAGAGAAAATAAACTAAATTATATTTACATAATTTTATTGAGAATATGTTTGTTGGAACATCCTATTTTCCTATTAAACATAAACATAAAATGGCTTATTATGTAGAATATAATGATCAAGACTATGGTTTTGAGCTATTTTTAATAGTATTGAGGGGGTCAGATAAAAGTAATTTAGAAGTCAGTCATCATTTATTGAGTTCCTAATATATAAACACAGCTAAATCTGTTAGTGGGAATTATATAACCTTAAAATGTATTTATTTACAAAGAAAGAAAAGTTGAAAATTAACATTCTAAGTATTCAACTCAAGAAAATTAAAATTAAGAGAGTAGAAGAAAGGAAATAATAAATATAAGGCACGTCATTATTGAAATACTAGTAGCCAGTAACTCACCAGTAGCTTGCTGCCACCCTCCAATAGCTCTCTGCCTGCTGCCCCACCCTCCTATAACTCCCCTTTCCCCCTCTTACCCACCCCCCTCATAACTTGCTGCCCTGCCCCCTCCTGTTGCTCTCCGCCACCCTCTTGTAGCTCGCTGCCCACCCTCCTGCTGATCTGTGATCTGGTCATTACATGGTTGGTCATTATGCTTTATGGCATAACGACCATTTGCATATTACATCTTTATTATATAGGATAAATCAAATATATAATAGAGAATATCAACTAACCTAAAACTAGTTCTTTTGGGGAAAACTAATAAGAAAGACTATCCCCAGCAAGAATGATCAAAACAAAAGAGAGAAGACATTTCTCTAATATCAAACATGGAAAAAAGGAACATCACTAGAGAATCTACAGACATTAAAAAGATCATAAGAACTTATTAACTATATTAATAAATATTACACTTGATCAAATGTAAAAATTTCTACAAAAAGTCAATTTATCTAAAGCGAGTCAGAACAAAATAGAAAATCTGAAATAATTAGCAATTAGAGAAACCTATTTTAAGAACTTTATCTCTAGGTTGAGGTGTTTTCATCATGAATTATTTTAGATATTTAAAGAAGGAAACAAATATTGTACAAACACTTCTGGATGATAAAATTGAGTTTTGTGCAAATTAATTGTGATTAATTGCAATATCAAAAGCTGACAAGAACTTAAAAAAATTGCAGGCTAATATTGCTCATGAATATGCATGCACCATTCTTAACAAAAAATAGCATATTCAATCCTACATAAAAGAGTCATACATAATAGAATCAGAGGCATGGAACAGACTGAGGAATCTCAGAGGGAAGGGAGGAGGGGGGTGTGAGAAAGAGATTAACCAAAGATCTTATATGCATATATGAATTACCTATAAACATAGACAATAGGCTGGTGAAGGCCTGGGGTGGGGTGGCAACCGGGTAGAGGAGGGTAATGGGGGAAATTGGGAGACATCTGTAATACTCTCAACAATGAAGATTTTTTTTTTAAAAAAAGGAGGAAACAAAAAGAGTCATACATCACAACTCAGTGTTTATTCTAGGAAAGCAAGCAAGATTAACTAATTAATGTAATTAAGAAAATAAAAGAGTTAAACCTTATGATCCTCTTATAGAAATGGAGAAAAGTATTTGTTAAAGTTCAATATCCATTCATGAGAAAAACTCTTACTAAACTGGGAATGAAAGAAAACTCCCTTAATCTAAATTTTCCCATCTCAGTCTTCTTGTATGAATTCAATTAAATCTTGTTCCATCCTTTTAGTAACTAATAATGATTTATTTTATTTTATTATATACCACATCTATCCTGTCAAAA
This sequence comes from Cnephaeus nilssonii, assembly GCF_951640355.1. NCBI lineage: Eukaryota > Metazoa > Chordata > Mammalia > Chiroptera > Vespertilionidae > Cnephaeus > Cnephaeus nilssonii. The sequence continues at coordinate 42,425,652 of NC_137076.1, forward strand.
AATCCTTTAGGTCTACCTTCAAAATATATTAGAATGCAACTGCTTCTCCACATCCCCATTGCTGGAACTTTGGTTCAGGCTACCATCATGTCATGCCTTCATTAATGGAATTGCTTCCTTAACTTCCTAGTTTCCTGTTATACCCTTGTCTTATTTCAGTCTGTCCTCTAGGCAGCTGAAAGATGACCCATTTTAACAGCTTACATTAATTCTTATGTTCAAACTTGCTAATGGGCCTTCTTATCATCCAGGATAAAAGCGAAAATCTTTTCAGAAGTTGGTATGACCTTATCAAGTTCGGATTATTGGATTTTACTCTACTTGCAAGTTACAGGTTAGCCTTCCATTGTTTCATGGATGCTGGCAGACTTGGGAATCCTGGGTTAGGGAGGTAGCATTTTATTACTCATAGTATAAACAGTAGCCAGAGCTTCATATTTGTGCTGGGTTCTCCATGTCCCTAAGTTCCATGATCCTGTGATGGATACCAGCTCATGTGGTGGGCTACAATGTAGGAGAAGAACATTGAGCTTGTGCTCTCTTCACTTTTAGGAAGAGGAAGAAAGCCTGCTCTTTGTCTAGGGAGAGACATTACCTCATATCTCAAGGTTACTTGCTGAAAATTGTATCTTAAGAAATAGATAACAGTCAGAGTCTATTTTTGGCATATTCAGCATGAACATGTGATCAATACCCATGGTGGACTGCATCTTCCAAGAAGCCTACAAGTCTGGACTCCCATTAAAAATGTGCTTTTCTTATGCTCTTGGCATTCCTTGCTTATATAGCTTTAGACTGCCCTATTTGCTTTTCCTCAAATAGGTCAAGCTCCCTTCCCATCACCACTTGTTTTTGTTTTTTTAACTCAGGATGACTTTACTTGAAGTTTCCTCTACTTGGAATTTTTACAACTGACTCCTTCACCTCTTTCAATTTAATTTTCTCAAATATTAACATTTTAGGTCTTAGCATCCAATTTAAAATCACAACACAATCACCTTTCTATCTTTATTTTTCTTCAGAGTCCTCATTACCATTTAAACTGCCTTTGGGAGGGCACTAAAGTAAGGCAGTAAGCATTTTGCCTTGAATTTGGAAATTCAAATTATAGAAAGTTATTCTATAGCAATAATCAGAATAGACCTCATACATGCACAACAAATAGTATCTATCACAATATTGTTTTCTGTAGCAGTAAATTATAACAATTACATGTAAAGAATATTTTAATACAAATACATCAGACAGCTGACATGAAGTATCTTTGGGTACTGATATTATGTGTGATTTTTATTTTATGTATGTTTCCCTACCTTCAGGGTATTCTAAACTATTTTCTGTTTATTTACTTTTCTTCCAAGTTTTCCTTCACATTAATTTTATATTGTTCATATTTTCCCTCTATTTTTTATGCACAACTAAGAATTATGAGTAGTTTGAAATTTCATCCTCGTTGTAAGCAGACAAATTAGCCTGTGTCAGTTACATGGGTTCTAGTAAAAGACACCAGACCCTTGTGTCAGAGTGAGAGAATGCGGCAACCATAGGGCATCAGCATATCTGCTGGTTCCTCTTGCTCTCAGTCCCATGGGGGCAACATGGGGTGGGCAGCTAGATACCGGCCACACTGTGTGCTGCATTATATGAGATAAATTCAAAGTTTAGGTAATCCAAGATTTTTCTAATGAGTAGTAAGCCTTCCTTCATTTCACTGATTATCTTTATTATTCTGGACAGTGAATAAATTTGCTTTTACTTCCGTAGCAAGACAAATCTCTATGTTCTATGGAAGTTTATAATACACCTTGAAAAGATTGTTTAGAACCGTGGTCGGCAAACTGCGAGCCACATGCGGCTCTTTGGCCCCTTGAGTGTGGCTCTTCCACAAAATACCACGGCCTGGGCGAGTCTATTTTGAAGAAGTGGCGTTAGAAGAAGTTTAAAAAATTTGGCTCTCAAAAGAAATTTCAATCGTTGTACTGTTGATATTTGACTCTGTTGACTAATGAGTTTGCCGAACACTGCCTTAGAACAATGGGCCATTGGTGCCATGTGTGTAACAAGTGCAGAAATGGGAGGAGTTCCACATGGGGAATTGGTCCCTAACATGCCTTACATTGTTGGTAATAATAATAATGATGATGCCCTAGTCACTTTGGCTCAGTGACTAGAGTGTTGGCCTGTGAACTGAAGGGTCCTGGGTTCAATTCAGGTCAAGGGCACATTCCTTGGTTGCAAGCTTGATCCCTGGCCCTGGTCAGGGCGTGTGCTGGAGGCAACCAATGGATGTGTCTCTCTCACATCAATGTTTCTCTCTCTCTCTGTCTCTCCCTGTGCCTTCCACTCTTTTTAAAAAATCAATGGAAAAATATTCTCCGGTGAGGATTAGCAAAAACAACAACAATAATAATAATAATAACGATGATGATAATACATTTTTCTATTTGGAATGAGAAATGAGATTTACTGAGAGAGCAAGTGAGAGAGAAAGAAATGTAACTAGCGTCCTGCAGTCAGGGAGCAGTTCTCTGTGGAAGTGACTCTAGAGCTGAGATCTAAAGGGTTGGTGGGAGATTTATAAAGACATTTCTACAAACATGCTAGACAGGGGGCCAAGTAGTGGGTAAGCCCCACCCCGTGAGAAAGAAAGCACAGGAAAGAATTGAATGAAAGCACACCTGCTGGGGCACCAGGAGCCAGGGAGAGCCATCGGATGGGCGCTGGTAGAGGTGGGAGAGGCAGATGTGCTGTACCTTCCAGGTCCAGGGAAGGCCTTTGTTGTTTATCCAAAGATCGGAAGGAAAGCATCAAAAGTTGTGCTTCTTTCTTTGGTTTTTTTGTTGTTTGGTCATTTTGGTATTTTTAGCAATTACATTTTTATTTTGAAAATCTCTTCTGAACTCAGTGTGAGAAAAGATTCAAAGACCCCATTAATGTTATTAGTAATATCATAATTTTAATATTGTAGTAATAAGGTTTTTTCATATCTGAAATTAGAGTAAAATTTGGCACTCACATTTACATTTTCCTCCCAGAGAATACCTTGTTAATAAATTTATCAATGTATGTAGTTTTCAGTGCTTTTGTGCTAATAGGATCTAGTAAAAAGTATAGCTTCTTATGTTAATCACAGTGACCTTGCATGAAGGTTGGAAGGATATAAGGCAAACCGAAGGATTTTTCCATGTTAGCAGTGAGAAAGTTCTTAATATCATATTGATTAATATACATAGATAAAAGGCAGATGGAATCAATTCAAATACATCTTATCAGTCTAATTCCATTCATCCAGCCATCCTTCTATACTAGTAAATAAAATAGACTATTTCCTCATGTAATTAAATTAAGCAATTAATTTTTAAAAATTTTACCTAGATCTTGTTTCAATGAGGAATTAGTTAACATCCCCTGAAATTGACATTTTAGCAACAAAAATTTCCCAGCATTTTATTTTACTTATAAACCATGAAACAACTTCAGAAGAGTTCATTGGTGGATCGGTTTTCTGAAAGAAATACCAGTTAAAAACAAGGCTCATTTAAAAATAGAATGACTATTTCAATTTACATTGACTTGATTATCATATTGTTGTTTATAGTTTTGACATTACCAGAATTAGTCAGAATTTGACTGAAAAGTCTGACCTTATATGAGGAATACCTGTTTGGTAGGAAAAAGGCCTTTCAGAAAGTGACTGAGGATTAATACTGAAGAACACTCAGTTTAGGAATTTTCTTGATAAAAGAAATGAAGTATCTCTTGCCATTACTACCAAAAATATAACTTATTAATAACTAATAGAACATCTTTATATCTTTTTACATAAATTGTGGACTTATTAAAGTTAATGTTAAACAATGCAACAAGCTAATATATTTTTGGCTTATTTCTGTACTTCTGGGATATATGTATAACCTGGGATATATGTATAATGGTAATAAATATGAAATGTGAATTTCTGTCACTACTTAGGAAATATCACAGTTCATATTATCTTACTCCAAACCTCTATATCCATGCACTATTATTTTTTTATCCATGCGCTTTTAATGTGTAAATGTATAGAAGTGCTTTGGAAAGAAAGAAAGATCTAAAAGTTCAAGAGAAACCAGGAAGATCCAGTAATAATGGAGAAAGTAGATCAAATTCCCAACAATTTTCTGAGTAAGGCCTATTGAGAACCTGATACTGGTTCCTCCTGCTCTTTAAAGGAGCTTAACATTTTAACCTTTTGCACTCGGATGTCCAGTGTGACTTGACACGGTTAGCATCGGTAGCAGCTTGTATGTCGAGCCACACTCGACATGTAGTTTCACCGCGGGGGGGAAGGGGGATTTTTGTCTATTTTTCCAGTATCTTTTCTTGTTTTCATTAGCATGAAAGGACAAGTAAAATGTAAATGCCGTCTCAACTGATGCCACCACCTAAGCTTATCTTTTGCATAGGCAGCAATCTTGAGTAGGAGGGTCCAAGGCATGAGTTGTTGCATCATGCCTTTTTGAGCTTGCATCATCTTCCCTTGGTAAAGAACCTTCCTTATCTTTTCGTCTCCTAGGTTTGTTTAGGTTTCTATTAGCATATCACAGATGTTGTCAGGACACAGGGTTTAGTTGGATGATTGGTTTGCCCCCTAGCAGTTGCACGTTCTGAGTGAATTTCCCCTCCTCAGGATGAATAAGTTTTCCAAAGACATAGAAAGCAGCGATGATGAATTTTACTTCAAAAATGAAGAAAAAAGTGAAAAATGTAATAGTGACGAAAGTGAGTTCTCCGAGGATGCGAGTGGAGATGATGAACAAATCGCTGGTCCTAGTGGAACTACAGAAAGGAAAAAGTCCCTTGCTTTGCCCAAAGATCTGGCTGAAAGTACTGACAGTGACAGTGACATTGAATTCATAAAGGCAAAACGAAGACGCACAATTGTTTATTCGAGTGAGAGTGATGGAGATATAGGTGATATCATTGAGAAATCGGGTATAAGACCCAGTGAAAGTTACGTTTCTAGGGGAAAACAGGAAAAAGAAAAGTGGACATCTACATCTGTGAATGACAAAGAGCCTAGCAGAATCCCTTTCTCCACTGGTCAGTTACATGTTGGACCTCAAGTTCCTTCTGGATGTGCCACACCAATAGACTTTTTTCAGTTGTTTTTTACTGAGACGTTGATAAAAAATATAACGGATGAGTCAAATGAGTATGCTAGGCATAAAATTAGCCAGAAAGAACTATCCCAGCGATCCACTTGGAATAATTGGAAAGATGTGACGATAGAGGAAATGAAGGCTTTTCTTGGTGTAATACTAAATATGGGTGTATTGAATCACCCCAACTTGCAGAGTTATTGGTCCATGGATTTTGAGTTTCATATACCATTTTTTCTATCTGTTTTCAAAAGAGAAAGGTTCTTGCAAATATTTTGGATGTTACACTTGAAAAATGACCAAAAGTCAAGTAAAGATTTGAGAACAAGAACGGAGAAGGTAAACTGCTTCTTGTCATACCTTGAAATGAAATTTAGGGAGAGATTCTGTCATGGAAGAGAGATTGCTGTTGATGAGGCTGTTGTTGGTTTCAAGGGAAAGATACACTTCATCACATATAATCCTAAAAAGTAAACAAAGTGGGGTATTCGTTTATATGTCCTCTCAGATTCAAAATGTGGTTACGTACATTCATTTGTCCCTTATTATGGAGTAATAACATCTGAAACATTGGTGAGACCCGATCTCCCTTTTACTAGCAGAATAGTTTTAGAGCTTCATGAAAGATTGAAGAACTCAGTACCTGGTTCTCAAGGTTATCATTTCTTCACTGACAGGTATTACACTAGTGTCACTCTTGCAAAGGAATTGTTCAAGGAAAAAACACACTTGACAGGGACAATAATGCCCAATAGGAAAGATAATCCACCTGTTATCAAACATCCAAAGCTAATGAAAGGAGAGATAGTGGCTTTCAGGGATGAAAATGTAATGCTTCTTACATGGAAAGACAAGAGGATAGTCACAATGCTCAGTACATGGGACACTTCAGAGACTGAGTCTGTGGAAAGGAGAGTGCGTGGTGGTGGGAAGGAAATAGTTCTCAAACCCAAGGTCGTGACCAACTATACAAAGTTTATGGGGGGTGTTGATATAGCTGATCACTACACAGGAACATACTGTTTTATGAGGAAGACTCTAAAATGGTGGCGTAAATTGTTTTTCTGGGGGCTTGAGGTCAGTGTTGTAAATTCCTATATATTGTACAAAGAATGCCAAAAAAGAAAAAATGAAAAACCGATAACGCATGTGAAATTTATTAGGAAACTAGTACATGATCTTGGAGAATTCAGAGATGGTACACTAACTTCCAGGGGTAGATTATTATCCACTAACTTAGAGCAACGTTTAGATGGAAAGCTCCATATAATCACACCTCACCCTAACAAAAAACACAAAGATTGTGTTGTTTATTCTAACAGAAAAATCCAAGGAGGAAGAAGAGAGACGATTTATATTTGCGAAACATGTGAATGTAAACCAGGTCTTCATGTGGGTGAATGTTTCAAAAAATATCACACCATGAAAAATTATAGAGATTAAAATTACTCTTTGAATGTATCAATAATTTGAAATATAAAAAAATCCAAATAAATAAGTTTGTATGAAAAGAAACTCCAGTTTTTTATTCTACTGCCGCGCTTTGTAAAATCTGGGGTATTTAAAAAATTAAATCTCGAGTAGAATAAAGGAATTGAGAAAAAAGCAAGCGAGTGCAAAGGGTTAATAAGCTCACCTGTACCATATTCAGTATCAGAAACTATACTACACATGGCTAACATAAGAGAAATGAACTTTTCAGTGCAAATAAACACAAATCATAGATTTAGTATTCTAAACAATGAAACTAGCAGGTTATAGAGAAGAGATACTAATTATTGCCAGTTATTCATGTTTTTTAAAAAATAAATATTTCTTGAGCATTTATACACATATATTAAAGCGTATTTTAGTCACGGGGGACACAGAACTGAATAAATATGTAGAAATATCTGCTGTGAAAGAGTTTATATTCTGTTGGGGGTAGATTGATGATAAACAAAATTAAAATCTAGAGGATGGATATTAGATATCAAGTAAGCGGATGCAATATAAGTTGCCTTTAATTTACAACAATGAATTGTTTTAAAATGATATTCCTATTTCAGTGCTAAAGGAAATGAAAACATTTTATTGCCACTAACATGACAAAGCTAGAGTAATGTTTGTACTTGTGGCTCATGTGAATATTGGGAAACTGTGTGTGTTGTTTGGGTGAGAGTATCTGCCCGCAAACACAAAAATTGGTGGAGGAAGACATTAATGGGATCCTTAAAAAGCCCATTTACTCTCTTTGGCAAGGGACAGGTGAACATATTTTTATCTTTTTAGTCGCAAATCTAATAGAATTTGTATTATATGTTTAAAACAGTTTTTAAAAGTGCTCTTAACAGAAATCTTATCGAACATAGTATTTGGGGGCAAATATACATTGATCTCATGGAAGCATGTCTAGGAGAATGTGTGTTAACTTTCTTGTCTATATTCATCTTATGATCACTTGACAGGAAATGCAAATGTTTTCCGTAAGTCCCTTGTGTGTTAATCTTAGTGCCTGACCTTTTCATAATGCAGTCTTATTTTTAGTGCTTTCTCTTTGAGTTATCTTCTCTCATGGAAGGCTGCCTTTTTTTTCTTCTTCATTTTTTTGGTGCCAGCACAATTATTAAAGAGCTGTCAATTGAACTGTGGTTGTCATTGTCCATTTTTACAAGGAGAGAATAGTAAACAGGATTTATGTCAATTTTGAAAGAATAGCTCCTTTCTACATATAAAACACTTGTTGCTTATGGTAGACTAAGATACTACTATAATCAAAGATGATAAAATCTACACAAATATAACAAAAACAGTAAGTGAGGGATGTTGACAGCTTTTATATGTGTAAACATTTGTTTCTTTGTGTTTTATGACTCGATTTTAACTGCTATTCTCCCCTCTACCCCACTGTTTTAAGAAAAAAAATAGTGTGTTTTCTTCATAATTATACTAAATGTACTTTATTTTTTAAAGGGAAGTCATGCTTCTAGCAAAAAATATATTTTTTTTCCTAAGGAAAGTTACTCAAATGCATCTAGTAGTATCAAAGGATTAAATTTTGAAACTGTATAGAATTCAAGAATAAAAGAGCTAGCAATTTCCTAAAAAGTGTCCACAAAATAGCATAACTATAACTTTGTGTTATGGTCCTTATTTGTCTTTGACATCTATTACTGTGACATTGTTTAAATGAAAAGTTTCTAACAGACTGAGCAAAAATCACTACATTTTGCTAGTATTTTTCACTCTATTAATGATGTACATCTTATATAGTCAAAGTTTTCAAATATTATATTGAAATCGTTTTGAAAATTATGTTCTTACATAGGTGAAGATGAATAATTCAAGCTGGATGTAGTGTAGGTATCACCTAGGAGGAAAAAACAATATCTGTGGAATACCTTGTTTTTTAATTAACAAGGAAAGTAATAGAAATCTTGCCATTGTATACAAATGAAGCACTACATACTATTAGTAAGCAAGAATGAAACAGATATTTGAGAAATCGAGGTTCTTCATTTTATGGGAAAAAACTGCACAAAATGTTTGCTAATAAAATGTTTACCAAGGTTTACAACATCACTATAAGGATATTTAAATTACTAAAATATATTTGGTCCTTCAGATGATCCTACTAAAATCTTCTAGGGAAGATTTCTGATCTTCGCTCGGGGGAAAAATAGGAGCAATGTAGCGATGTTGGTCAGTGGTCTCTGTGTATCTTCAATGTGGACACATTAGGAAAGAAACGATTCACAACATTCAACTCCTGAAGCACTTTGGCATCGCTGGGAATAAAATGAAGATTTAGAATATGCATGGATATCTAGCAGATTGCTCATGCACGCACTGGGAAGAATTAAGAAATTATTTTCAAGCTAGTAGTCTCAGAGCCCCAACCCATCAATTCAAAACACAACAATCCTGCAAATTTGTTTCTAACATAAAGTAATATTATTTTTTAATTTAAGAAAACATTCATCAGGATAAAGACAAACCAAACATTATTGGCATAAGTGAATCGTTAGCAGAGTTTTAAATTCTATTCTTCTGTGGTATAAACCTTAAGCAGAAGGTAACTCAAATGTTCTTTAGCATTTTCCTTTATATTGATTGACTTCCTTGTTTATTCATAACTCTTTAAAATTTTATTTTGGAATTATTGTTTCAAGTTGTGTTCAATATAAAGAGTAAAATGGTAATGGAAGAAATACAAATTAACAATAGAAGAAAGTAAAACCAAAATTATAAAGAAAAATGTTTATTTTTATTGGTAATAGCAACAACCTATGACACAATCATTCTATAGCATTTCTATCAATACATTAACAATATTTTCTAAGACCAAATGGTTATTTACCATACAAATGCTACTGGAAAGAATGGTTCATTAGAAATTTTAATAGTAAAATATTTATTGGACATAAATGTGACCCGTTTATACAAATAATTTCAGTTCACAGACAAGACACCAGTTTATTTATTTTATGACATAGCGATCTCCTTTTACCCACTGCTGTGAAGGCCTTGAAGGCTATGGAGTTATTGCAAGGCATTGATATGCATCATGAAATATTTGCATCATTTTTCAGAAATGTTATGAGTAAAAAAAAAGTTGCTTGCTGTCATTATATAATTTCTGAATGAACAAAAGTAAAAATATAACTCCTATCAAATGGGAGTCCCAGGAGGGTGTTTTGTTTTAGTTTTAGTTTTAAATGTATGGGATATGTTGACTCGTCAAGGATGCAAAGTGCTATTACAGAAGAAAGTCTTTGTTATCTTCCTGTACTCTATCTGTACATAATGAAAAGGACATTGTCTAACTAAACTTAGAAGCTCTTCTCCTGAGGTGCAGCTATGAAATATCTGTTGGATCTTTCGTTCGGAAATGGCCATAGGCTACCTTACACCTCTTTTAAGGGCTTTCAGCACTGTAACACTTGAAATGAAATTATTCTAATTTTTTTGTTTAACATTTGATCAACATATTGAACCTAGAGATGGACTTGAAACTTAAAGCAAAATCAATATTGAGGACAAACAGGAGATTCTTGACAAGTGTAATGAAGTAATCAATTGGCTCCCTAAGAACCAGGCTGTAGAGAAAGTAGAATTTGAACATCAGCAGAAAGACCTGAATAAAGCCTGCCACCCCGTCATTTCCAAGCTATACCAGGAGGAATGCCTGGAGGCTTCCTGGTGGTGGAGTCCTCTTCCGGTAGTGCCTCCTTTGGGCCCACCACTGAAGCGGTTGTTCCAGAAAACAAAACAAAACATTGAACAACACAAATTTGTAGCAAATTCCATGGCATTTTAAACACCAAGCTGGGCATTCTTGATACTTGGATATGGAGCAGGTGTAAGGGAAATAAAGAATATGGACGATGTGCATAGGGAAAGGGAAGAACATTGCATAAGCGTGGTATTGTAAATGAAAAATGCAATGTCTTAATAAAGCAATATTTAAAATTGGGAAAATAATTGTACATCTATGTTCATTGGGCTCTTGTCCCTGTAAGTATAATGCAGAGAGTATATTTTAAGAGTTTGAGGTAATAGTCTATTACTTATTAAATTTCCAAAATAGAACAGGAGGATTTTTTTTTTTTGGTCTGAAACATATATACCTAGATTAACTTTCTCCTCATCACACATAGGGGAAGAGGTTAAGGATTGTAGAGAAAGGGCAAAAGTTAAAATACCTTTTACCAGCAGTTGGGTTGCATGAAGATGGAGGCAACATTTTAAAGTTCTGTTAAAGACAGTAGTCTGAAAACTAAGTTCAAACAGCTCTCACACCTTTCCACAAAGATATTTCAAATGAGATCTGGAGAATGTAGCCTGAAACAAATGCCGAAGGTGACAACTTTCTATTAAAAGATGTCTAACTTTCCTCCTGGCCTTTAGAAAATGGAAGTTCTGCAGATGCGGCCATGTATGCTGTGTGGCTCTTAGTATGCTGACAGGAGCCTAAGAACCCACAGGGTTTTCATGGTTGCTGAATATAAAACTCAATGAATAATTCATAAACTGCATTTTAATTTTTTCTCCTGTTCTATAGTTAGGAAAGATTCACCAATTACCCAACATCTGCATTTCATCCCAATCTAAGGTTTTGTAAAATTTAGCTTCACCAAAAGGATTATGATAACAGAATTTATTTTCTCTTGATGACAATGATAACGATGCTATTCAAACAATAATTCCCCACCCCAAATTTCCCTAAGCTTTGTGAAAAAGAATGTCTACTAATCATTCATTCAAGTGGTTATATAAATGTATGTGTGTAACTTTGAGAAGAAGAATATAATTTGATTTCTAAGTAAGATATAGGCATATTTGCATAATTGTTTAAAGTGAGTTGTAAAAAAATTAATGTCATTTCTTTTAGTTATCTTAAAATAGAACCAATTTTGTAACTCTTTCATCTTGCACATTAGGAAATTCACAAGCATGACATTAACTTTAATGTATATTTTGTTCTGAATTATGTATCTGTTTTCTTTATTTCTTCACACTTTCAAGTCCAAGATTAAGTTTCTATGCTTGGGGAACTTCAAGAAGTTAATAAGTATTTTTAAAATATAAATTATCCTTGGAATACTTGAATTAATTTCTGATTTGAAACCAAGAAGGCTGGGAATTACTTTCTACACTTTCATTTTTCAACCATGTTCAAATGAGTTGTATCTTAGATATTAATATGTCTAGGTTGCTTCAAATATCTGTGTTATTAATGATAATGACACAATATTAATTTACTATACATGCATTAAATCAAGAAGGGTAGTCCTGGGTGAGTGGAGGTTCTCTTCTTTCTGTTGATTTAGGGGCAGGATTCTTACTATAAGTACGCTTATAGAGTTCCCTTCTTTACAAATGTCATAGTAGTAGGTAAACATAGATCTATTCATCCCCTGAAGTTTGTGGGGCAGAATTACGATTCCCTGTTGTTGGGAAGTGATTAAAGGAACTCAGGACCACCCATATTTCCCACCAAAGGATACATGTGCAAAGGGGGAAAAATGTAAATAAATTAATACTTATCTCATGCTGAAACTTCAGCATAAAACACCAAGGCATGCCCATCTGCCATGCTATAACCCATGAGACACCCTTTATTTAAACTTAAATGTCTTTACCTACTTAATGGTAAAAATCTAAGTAATACAAGATCAAATTTTATCAAACCAATGTAAATAAAAGAAACAAACAAAACCAAGTATACGCAGCTTTCAAGACATAACACAAAGTGAGTAGACAAATGTTATTATTTACCTAAGGTCTGCAGCCAAGTTCCAGAAGTTTAGGTTACCCGTATGAGCTTCCCTTCAATATAGAAAGACAGTAGCCAGCTCCCAGGAGAGCATCTGCCAGGCCAGTTTAACTTAGCCTTGTGATCCCTCACCTAGAGACTCACTAACCTTTTATTCAGCCCAGCAATCCCACTTACCAGGCTTTGGTCAGTGAAAGAACAGTAAACATGGTAAATCACTCGCCATCTTTCTATTTCTTGCAGGCATTGCTAATGGGGGAGTTGGTAAATGCATAGTGGTCTTCATCTATATGTTTTATGGCCTCCAGATGGTGAGGAGAGAAAAAAAACTGTCAGAAGGGCAAGAGAGATGGTGGTATTTTTAAAGGGAAATCAGCATGAGATTATAGATTAATTGGATTTTATTGTTTTGAAAGTCAAGTGAGAAACAACAAAAATGCAGTAAGTTGGCAATATTTTTAAGAGTTAAAATAATAGTTGAAAAGAAGCCTATGTAAATCACTCTTCCCCATACAGTTGTAAAGAGCCAAATTGCTCATTTCCTGATGCTTGCTTGCTTCCCAGACGAGTAATAGAGAACATGTTGCAGATTCTGAAATATGAGATTGAAAGAGTCTTTGATAAACTGAAGCTACTGAAGGAAATAATGTAAAATGCTTTGTCATGCTCCCTTATGTTATAGCATAATATAATTTGTCAGGAAAAATAAGACTCTTGTTTAATTTATTTTTGGAATTTTTAAAAATTTATTGGGGTGACATTGGTTAACATGCTCATATAGGTTTCAAATGTGGGTTTCTAGTAAATCTATTTCAATTCAACTTGAATGACTTTTAATGTGAAAAATCATAATGACTTTTAAGGATTTAATTTACACATTATTTATAAAAAGTTTATTCAGTAAGAAAATAATGCGATAGAGTTTCTACTTCTTCAAAGGACACAGCAAAGAAAATAGGAACCATCCTTAGTGCTTCAAGCAGAGACTCTGTCCCTCCCATGTTTCTTTCTGCCTCTCTCTCTCTCTCTCTCTCTCTCTCTCTCTCTCTCTCTCTCTCTCTCTTTCTCTTTCATTTTCTCTCACTCTTTTATCCATTTAGTGCTATTTATTGAGTACTTAATTTGTGCCAAAGTCAAGGAAATATGCTGGAGTAAAAATTATAAGTTGTGACTAAAAGGTGAAAAGTATTCGTGGAAAGGGAAGACCATGTGTAAAGTTTGGGAAAAGATTGATCAGCAAAGTGTAAAAACAGAACATTTGCTGGCAATGTAGATAAAGTATATGGACTCACTTTCTGAAATAAATTCTTGGTATAATGCAATGGCTTCTCTTCTATATGCTCCGGATGCCATGGAGACTGAATTTATCCCTGTCCCATGACACAGTCCATTCATCCACTATCCTTTTCAATTTGTCCCAATGACCACTAACCCTAAATGCAAAGGAACAATGGGAAGAAAACCCCATTGTCTGTGTCATCTGTTTTTCTACTAATTAAATTGAGGGTCAGATGAGGCATGTTGATATGACTGTTATTTTTATTGTTTACCCCCCCCCCCCCAAAAAAAAGGTAACTTGATTGCTTTCCAGTCTTTTCAATTGTAGCATTCAATTTCTCTAAAAATTAGTAAAGTGAAAATGCTTCTCTAATCTACTGAGACATAGATGAGATAAAAGTACATTGATTGAGAAGCCCCAAACTCTATATCCACTCACAGAAGAATCAATTATGTCTGGTTATGGTTCCATGGTTAGGATGAAGTATGCATTTGCACAGGAGCACAGCCTTGTAGCTGAAGGACAATACTCTTAAGTCCCAAGATATTGTCATGGAACATATATTTGTCCTTTAGATGTAAAAGGATTGATGGGAGTAATCACAGGGCAAAATACACTGTGATTTTATACATAGTATAAATTTATACATAGGGTTCATTAAGACATCCCTCCAAACCAGGGACACCATTACTGAAGCTCTTTTGTTGTGGAAAGGTAAACTATCTGTTTTCCTAAGTAGCCTCCCTGTTGTAAGCTAAATGGTGGCCCTAAAGATATATCTGCTTCTTAATTGCTATAATCTGTGCATAGTATCTTATTGGTCAAAAGAAGGAGATTTATCTTATACGGTGAAAATTGTGATTATGTTAAAGATCTTGAGAGGAAGAGGTTTTCCTGTATTATTAGAGTGGGCCCTAAATGCATTCACAATGTATCTATATAAGAGGGAAATTTTGACAAAAACACAAAGAGGGGAAGGGGATGGGAATAGAAAGCAGAGAAAGATGCAACCACAAGCCAAGGAATGCTGACAGCCACCAGATAACCTAGAACTCCCTGAGAGAGTCCAATAAAATTGCTATTGGATTTTTGACCGCCCTAACTCCAAGAAATTAAGCTTCTGTTGTTTTAAGCCAGAAAGTTTTAGGTAGTTTGTTATAGGAAATATAGGAAACAGAAACAATTTACTCCATTTCTGCAAGCACTACCTAACTAAAGGTAAATCAGGAATGTGTCAGAATGTTTGACGTGGTGATTCTAGAAAATGCTTTTGTTAAATTTATGTCCAATCCCATGTAATTAAAATGAGCTCTGTTGCTGGCCACCTGCTTTCTACTTACCTATGAATAGAGAGACTCTAAAGAGGTTAGAAGTATTTTTAGGCCACAGAATGTAGGCCTTTGCTTTAAGTGACTCCATTGTCTTCCAAACTTCAAATCCAGGAGAAATCGAAGAAGTAGGGAAGAAGTGGGTATTTGGCCCAGTCATGTTTCCTAATGGAGCAGCTGTCATGGGAGCAAGACAGAGACTCAGAATTAGGGGAGCATGAGTCTAGGTTTAAAAAAAGATAACCATATGGGCTGTTAAAATAGAATTGATAAGTAATACTTGAAGGGAGTATGTGTGACACAAACTTGTAGAAAAGGTTTTCTTGGGAGGTCGGAAAATAATTTAGAAATGGCATCAAAGGTGGAAACTCAAAGATTAATATAAATCGGCCAAATAAGCTCAATGTGTCCTTATTACTTCCTGAACCACAGGAAAACCTCACTCCAAGCCAGGCCTATCTTTTTGTTCCCAAACTAATTCTCAGATCCATGAATTCAATGACTCTATCCACGTGTTACCTCCAGATTCTAAAATAGTTCCTGAACACATTATCGGGTATATTCATGAATAAATATATGAACAATATTTAGAAGGGCGCATAGGTACTATTTGTAAGTTAGAAGATAAAATAATTATTGGATGAGCTAGTGATGGGGTTTTGATAGTGCCTAATTCATTTCCTAGAGCATGCTAGGTAAATTATAGCTATAACTATAAGTAACAATATACTATAGATAAAAATAATACAAATATTTTAAAAGGCCTCTCTGATAACTTTATATATGCTACCAGTTACCAAGATAGCACTTCTTGAAGACTGTTTCCTTGTCTGGCAAATCTTAACTTTATTCCTGATTTCACCAGAAGGCATCAACACATGCTTTCAGGACAGAAATTAAAATCTGGTTGAGAGAAAAAACTTAAGACATCTGAATTTTACTAATTAACTTGAAAAATATTGTGAAAGCTAATGTATAGAGAAGATTTTGTACTCTTCGTCTTTTCTCTTCATCAATAAATCAGACTCAAGCAAAACATGGCAGCTTCCTTTATCCTTTCTAATTTCTGTAACTTTCCTTTTCCCATGAAGCAGTAAGCAAGGAGGAGGCCAGTAGCAATGACTTCCATGAAGACAAGACATGGAGAAAAAGTTCTGTTTTCCTTCCCTGAGTTTGGGATGACCTTTAAGGATTGTTTTCTTAAATAAATTGTGATATTTAATGGTTGAATGATAAACCTTTCAGGTCTATTTAGTGAGCAGTAGTGAAAATATTTGCTTCTGTTTAGAAAAACCAACAAATCAAAAGAATGTTTCATAATCAAGACATATTTTTATATGTAAAAAATATTTTGAATAATCAGTCTTTTCGCATGTCTTTTGGTAATAGTTGCTTTGTTTCATGTCATTTTCTTTTAGGTAGAATATTTTTCCTTTTTAAGCTGCATATCTGTCATTGTTACTTTTTAAATGTGAACACATTTTTTCAAATATAGAATCTCCTTGACCTTTAAGAATCACACATTTTTGTGAACTCAAAGTTTAGTCATTCTTTGCTCAGTGCTGACATTATAGAACTGTTTAAGGTTAAAGTAACTTCACAGTTAATGGTTGAAAGCTTGCTTTATCTGTGAACATAAATAATTGAAAATTTCCGGATTCTTGTTTTGAATATATGATGTTATATGATGTAGACTTAGCAATCATATTAATATGCTCATATCTGGAGTGAAATATACCTGTCAACACATTTAATATAATTAATTCACATATTCCTCTATACTGATTTTCTAAATCAGAATCACATATATGGTGTTGTATTACTTATTACACCATGTAAATTTCAGGTTTAATTAGCCAGGTATAGTCTCTAGGCAACATTTATTGGTGGTAGTGAATCTTTCTTTAAATAAAATTTGAAGCAACTATGTGGTCATTTTTTTTTCACTTGTTAATTTAATTTATGTTAGGAATAGATTCAAAGATACATTTTATTAATAAATCCTATCACTGTATTTTATTTTCTTCTATCACTATATTTTAAAATATGTCTATAAGTGGACTTTTTTGGTAAATCTTTGTTCTTTGTAAAATATATAGAGCAAGTAGATTTTCTATTCATATTGCAGAATAAGCTGTGCTAGCTCATTTTTATGTATTTAATGATATTTTCTAGTATGACTTAAGATTTATTTTTTAAATTTTTTTATTGATTAAGGCGTTACATATGTGTCCTTATTTCCCCCATTACTCCCCTTGTCCCCCCCACACTCATGCCCTCACCCCCCTGTTGTATGTGTCCACTGGTTAGGCTTATATACATGCATACAAGTCCTTTGGTTGATCTCTCCTTATGGTATCTCTTTTACTTAAAATTAAAATCAATAGATCATCTATTTTATTTCATTGCTCAAATTACTGTCATACCAAGTAGAGAAATCATATAAAGCATATTGTGGTCACTATAGTTTTAATAAGTTCTGTTTAGAGCATGCTAAATTTCTTTTAATTTTATTGCCCCAAAAGATAATTTAGTGCACTTATACCATTTGTTTTTTTCTAAGGCCCCTGATGAAAAAGTAAGGGCAGCCTTATTTCTTGAAGAGTTATGGCCAGTAGGGAAGAAATCATGACTTAGCAGCTGCATCTCAAGGAAGAATTTCTCCACAACTCAGGCAGAACTTAAAAAAACAACAGCAGCAACAAACATGACTGCCTAAAGGAATTAAAATGCTAAATGTATTGAGAAGTCAAGAAATACCTTAAGTTGCCTTTAGTTGAGATTTTCACAGAATATTTCTGTTCACTTGAATGCTGATTTTATCAGATTACAAAAATTCTTCTGTTGAAGCAAAGTCATTAAGAATTACATTAATATAGGTGCATAGAGAGAGAATCAAACACACCTACAAAATTAGGAATTAGATACTGATGTTTCCCTTGTAAGATAAATACATAAGAAATAAATTGGCATTTTATTTGGTTTGTATATTAATGGCCTAAAGAATGAACGTGTATAGTATGTGATGTCAGATCCAGGAACTGCAAGATTTGAGAGAAATAAGTAATATGAAATAATTATTTTTATGATTTATTGGCAATGTCCCTTGATATTGTAATAGAAGTATTATTTGATTGTTAGGTATGCTTTTTGTGGAAAGCATGCCTCTTTAAACACAACCTTCTTTTTATCTTCCCTCTTCTATTAGTTATCACAAGACAGGGCTCCCTCCTTATCTTTCATTTGCCACCTTGAGATAGCCGAATTTTGCAACTTCAGCATTCCTAACAATCTCTTGCCTCACTCAACATCAACCTTCACACCATAATGATATATTTGTTTCACCCGATAACAGTAAGTCAAGTTCTAAAATTATAATATACTAGAGGCCCAGCGCACGATTCAATCGTGCGGGTAGGGTCCCTAGGCCTAGCCTCCTGCGATCAGAGCCATCTTCTGCCTGTTCGCCAGTCCCTAGGCCCAATGCTGCCTCCGCCGCCGCCACTGAGCTGCCAGGCTGTTGGGATCACCAGCTCATCCCCAGCCGCTGCCGCTGCTGCTGGGGCTTGAGGCGCTGACGAAGGGGAGCACGGCAGGGGATCCGGGTGCGGACAACCGGCTCCCCGCCTCCGATGGCAGCGGAGCTGGGTGTCCAGGGTGTCCGAGGCAGCCCCCCTCAGCGGCCGCCAATCCAGCAGTTGAGAGGCGGGGGGGGGGGGGGGGGGGGGCCTGGAGTCCCGCGCCTCTCAATGGCCGGATATGCCACCCCGAGTCCCGCCCCCCAGCCTCCCACCGCCCAATCGTGGGCGTAGCGAAGTGATGGTTATTTGCATATTGCCTTTTTATTATGAAGGATAGCCAGTATACACTGTCTGTGCTTCTAATTTTTGTTGAGTGCCTTCCTATTAGCAGTTTTATTAAGGATTTATAGACTCATGGAATTCTCAGGATCAAATGATCCATACTGATGAAGCTTAGCATTGTATAAATGAAGAAATTAAGACCTAGGGAGGTTTCTGACTTGCCAAGACTAATAAATAACATGCTCACATATGAAACTTAAATCAAATTGGAATGAGATTTTTTTTCTGCTAATCATTTTGGTAACATCGTTTATGTTCTTCCCAAAATCAATGTACATCCTAACACATGGAAATCATGTTCAAATTATATTTTTAAATTGCACAACATGATTAACTAAACATAAAATCAAGTATCATACTTGATTAAACAGATGTAGCTGTAATTAAATTGTAGCTATTAGAAAATTAAGAGACTGATGTGCTTTCCTACATGACTGATTCTGGAGATTCATACTGAGGACCAGAATGAAAGGGAAAGCAGGAAGACAAGAAGGTAGCTCAGGGAACAAGAAGATGGTAGGATTCAACTGCCTCAAAACAAGTCCTGTAAAGAAGCACTAGCAACAGTATAAATTCATCTTTGTTAGTTTAGTTTTCAGCTATTAGAAACATAATTACGTGTATATTGGTGTGAAACTACTTAGTGCCTAGAATGGCAGAAGATAGTGTATGTGTATATAATAAATATCATAGATAGATAGATAGATAGATAGATAGATAGATAGATAGATAGATAGATAGAGATATGTATTACAAAGCAAAAATGTATATACATCCAGTTCTGATAAAGTACCTTCTATTGCTTAGAATCCTGAACTTGGTAATAATTTCTCCTGATGTATTTGAAAAGCAGATAATTTCCATAATTTTATGCCTTGTTTTGATTACGCAAAGTGAAAGAAAAATACAAGTAGAATATTTTATTTTTTATTTCTCTCTACTCCATTTCTATAATTTATAGGTTTTGAAGTGGTATAGAATGCCATTTCAAGTTTTCCAGTCATTGTTTTAATTTCCATTAGAATTTTGTTCCAGTGAATTAATGAGTAATAGCAGCATGGTTATTTTTTCCCTTGTATCTCTTATGATGTGGACTCTGTGGCCACACAAGATTTTAAAGTGACCTTTTGGCAGAATTTACAAAATTGAAATGAAGAAAATGCATTTGGAATCATGATAGGTTTCATGAAAATCTTGAGAGAGACAAGCGATGGGAGGCAGGGAGGAGGGGGAAGAGAAAATAATAGACATTAAAACATATTTTAATTGATTTTCAGAGAGAGAGGAAGGGAGAGGGAGAGACAGAGAAACATTGATGTGAGAAGGTAACATCAATATGCTGTCTCCTGTTATGCCTCCTTGCCCCAAACCAGAGCCTGCAACCCTGGCATGTGCCCTGACCAGGAATCAAATGGGCAACACTTTGATGCATGGGATGATGCCCAACCAAATGAGCCACATTGGCCAAGGCAATAAACATTTTTAAATTTGAATATATAGTTTAAACTTCTTTTCCTATAATGAAGATCCTTAATATATTTCTTAACTAGAGGCCTGGTGCATGAAATTTGTGCACGGGGTTGTGTGTACCTCAGCCCAGTCTGCACCCTCTCCAATCTGGGACCCCTCAAGAGATGTCCAACTGCCTGTTTAGGCACGATCCGGTAGAATCGGGCCTAAACGGGCAGTTTGACATCCCTCTCACAATCCAGGACTGCTGGCTCCCAACTGCTCACCTACCTGCCTTCCTGATTGCCCCTAACCTCTTCTGCCTGCCAGCCTGATCACCCCCTAACCACTCCTCGGCCAGCATGATTGATGCCTAACTGCTCCCCTGCCAGCCTGATTGCCCCCAACTGCCCTCCCCTGCAGGCCTGGGTCCCCCCCCAACTGCCCTTCCCTGCAGGCCCGGTCGCCCCCAACTTCCCTCCTCTGCAGGCCTGGTCCTTCCCAACTGCCCTCCCCTGCTGGCCTGATCACCCACAACTGCCCTCCCATGCAGACCTGGTCCCTCCCCACTGCCCTCCCCTGCTGGCCATCTTGTGGCTGCCATCTTGTGTCCACATAGGGGCATCCATCTTTGACCACATAGGGGCAGCTATCTTGTGTTGGAGTGATGGTCAATTTGCATATCACTCTTTTATTAGATAGGATAGTCTTGGGGATTGCTTTTTTGTGTGTTTAACTTATTAATGAAAATAAAATTTAAAGCAAAAAAAAAAAAGCAAATATGTCTAGTAAATCATCTTTTCCCTTCATGATATAAACATGACAGTACACTCCATGAACAACTTTAATGAATGAGTACTGATTTACTAGAGTAATTTTAAATATTCTTATTATTAGGCCCTTTACTACCCCCTCTACATAAATTGTGCACACATTACAGACAGAGCATTATTGCAGTTTAATCAAAATGGAAAAACAAATAAATGTTAGGGAAGGTAGCAGAAGAGTATGGGTATCCCCTAGTCATTCTAGATCAAAGCCTAATGAATCTATTTGGAAGCATCTCTACACAATAAAAAGAGGATTGGCTATCACTAAACCTACTAATTTGGCTCTCTAAATACTGGCTTTTGTAAAGGTGTGGTTCTGGATTGCTCTGTCCTCTAAAGTAAGCTGCTTCTCTTTTCAGGCACATTGGGTTTGCCCTGTGGATTAGTGTCTATTTTCTGAAACTGTTCCTGACAAAATACTAGGGTGGCTATTAGGGAGTCCCAGTTGTGTGGGTCCTTTATTGCTGAGCAATTTTTGTTTCTCGGTCTATGTAAAATCTGTCAAAGTATAAATTAAAACAAAGTATCCATATAATGAAATATAACTAGTCCCTATGTAATTAGCCGAATATTTTAAGGAATATATTCTTATTTTATTGTAGGGAACCCTTGATATATGAAACAAAAGATTATAATGAAGGACACTGTACAGGTTAATGGGTGGTAAAGGAGAAAAATAGTTTCTGATTCTAATTTATCTTCAAGATTTGGAGTGACAGTGGAAACATGTGATGTTAGTATAAATGTATTTGTTTTTAAATAAATGCATTAAGTCTGGTTGTTTTGTTTTTTTAACAGTATGAAAGATGCAGGAGTAGGCCATAAGCAATGGAGGGGCCCCGTCTCATCCACCTGCAAACAGTGCCCAATGGTCTATTCCAGCCCCGTTTGTGGTTCAGACAGTCACACCTACTCTTCACAGGTAAAGAATCTTATAGTCATTTAGTATGAAATATACAACTCAGATTTATGACTAAGTGCTTAGGTCTATTAGTTCTCTAATGTGATCATCCAAATAATTTTTAACTTAAAATAATGTGGATAATCTCACTGATTTGAAATATGATTCAATGTCTATTTGTTTCCCCTATTTAAGAATTTTTAAAGTTTGAAATGCTGCAGTTGTCAAAACTCTGAACCCTCAAATATTAAAACCAACATTTTCTTAATTGCTGAGAGAGATCAGAAAGAGACCAGAAATTATTACCATGTATATAATGATGTTAATGTTATTATTATATCAATAGAGGTGCAATATGTCAATATCATTACTACTTTTATCTCATGTTATTTCCTATATTACTTTACTTAAGCTTCCAAGAATTGTTTTTAACAAATGAGAAAACTAAGGATGAGGAAGATAACAAATTTTTTGTATTTAGCTGACATTGAAGGAAAGATTTAATGTTTTCTCTGATTCAGTGTCTCCTCTACATTAATCTGCCTCCTTATTTTATTCAAATACTAGAGGCCCGGTGCACAAAATTCGTGCATGGGTAAGGTCCCTAGGCCTGGCCGGTGATCAAGGCCAATCAGGTTTCCTGCCTCCCCACATCCTCCTTCCCTCACTCCCTCAGCACCCTGTCAGCACCGCTGGTTACCTGCCATGTTCCTCACCACCCCCTGGTGGTCAGCGCTCATCATAGCAAGCGATCTAACTCTCATTCTCACAGTCGAACTCCCGAGGGGACAATTTGCATATTAGTCTTTTATATATAGAGAGAGATTTTGGAGTTTTTAAGAACTGTATCTAAATAAGACATTGATGAGTTTGTTTGTTTTTTGATGTGACAAATGAATATAGACTGACAACCTCTTAGCTGAAACTTTGGGAACACATACATGTGTATTGTTACATAAAACATGTTGTAAAAGCATAATATGTAATATCTCTAGTGGGACCTTACCCTATAATTAAATACACTAATATATCTTTAAGGAACCATATGAATATGCATATTAAATAAGATATATAAAAAAATAACCTCACCTCAGTTCTTTTCTGGTTTTGCTTACTGCAAAGTAAGTTCAAAAAATTTGGGGCTATTTGATCATTTTGTTCTGTGGGTTACTCTTTATGAACCATACTTTGTCTTGGTGAATATTTTCCTACAACTTCCACTTGCATTTTACAGTTTCTAATCTTGATAAGAGCACTACAATGATAAGATTGATTAATTCAGTCAATAAATATATCCATAGTACTTACTGGGTGCCAAGTACTGTGTATTCTTAATTAAGCCACCATATACCTACTTGATAAAGTTATAAGATGTATATAATGGTGTAGATCTTGCTAGGAGAGAAGGGAGTGTGACACTGGTCTTTTCAATATGACCTTATCTTGGTGAATATTAGCTTTGCAGGCTTTGAAAATTCATGCTGTCAGCACAAGGGAGAATGACTCTATCTCATATTATCACATTCCCCAGGATAAGGGTATGCCGACCATTATACTAATTTATTAAATTATAACTAAGGATGCATGTTATAATATTCAAACTGGTAGGCAGAGTAACATGGGAAGCCAATTTGAATCGTAATTTTATTTGATGAAGATTGATAACTGAACAAGTTGCATCACGAGACAGATTGGCTTTATTACTGCCATCCAGCTGAGACAGATGCATGTCTTTCTCAACAGTAGAAACATATGTGCCGGCAGAATTGATATGTTTGTATCCAGAGTGCCATGGTCCCTGGAGAGGGCTGGCATTAGTCTAGCACCTGCTTGTTTGGAGCTCTCTTCAGGATGCTACTAATAGATGATCAGTTATTTCACAATTTCGTTTCAAAGTTACAGACTTACACTCACAAGTGATTTCCATCTGTTGAGACCATATGGGAAGTATTGTTTGATGATTTTAGAGAAAAACAATTAGCATACTCCTACTTGAAACTAAATATACATATCATATGTAGATTAATTCCCATACATTTCCAATCCCATGGGGTTTCCCCGTTGTTCTCCTTTCTATCGGGCACACTCTGAAGCCCAGATTACAAACCATATGCTCTTATTAATATTGTCAATAAATTTATTTTGAATAATCCATTCTTGAATTATTAATTTAATATTTTTGCATATGTATCACTTTCAATAAATGCCTCGTTTACATAGGAAGACATAAAAGGAGCATGGTTCAAATGAATGTGAGTTGTTAATAACCCCAAATCACCATCTTCTTTTCTGTTGATTCTAACTTAACTTGGTGATTTTTCCACCTTGGATCACCAATCCTAATCTTACATGTGTGCACTGATAGCAGTGAGGCTGAGCTGTAGAAAATAATGAAAACTGAATAGAGATCTTAGCCCAGTAAGAACTTATATCAAACTCTCCTTTTTAGAGTTTATTGGAAGTTTACTTTGTAGATGTTTATTAGATTTAAATGTAAGGCATTTAACTTTTTCCCCCCTTGTAAGTAGAGTAGTGCCCACAGAGGCAAGTCCTTCTTGAGAAGGTCATTGTATTATTTTTCCAGCATCTATTTTCCAAGAGATAAGAATAGAAGATTGGTGCAGGGAACACAGGGTCTTTCTTTGGCTCTTGGTTCACTCAACTTGGTTGATAGACTAAGCAAACTCTGTTCTACAAGCAACTCTGTTCTACAGGGCAAATTTAAATTACAGATTTTGGGGACATGTAGGCATTTAAGCTCACAATAATGGTGAGCCCCAAATCCTAAGCTCAGTGTAGTGCATGAAGCTCCTGCTCGAAGCTTCCAATCTCCCAGCTGAGTAATCCTCACATGATAAAGATTAGTCAGAAGCCAGGTACTCTCAGCAAGCGAGTGTGACCCCACATCTAGGAAGGAAGCCCAGTCCTGCTCTCCAAGTCTTACTATGGTTCTGTATCTGCAGGAGCACTGATATACAGGGATTTTTGTGTTTTTACTATTATAAAGAATATTCCTATCAGTTCTATTCTAGACCCACCATCTTCCCTCATTACCTTCAGCTCAATTTAGAGAGTAGAAATTGCAAATTATATTTCCACTCTACAACGTAAGTGGAGGTGATTTCATTACAAAGTATAGCAGACCCAGGAGCTGGGGGATGGATTGAGACAGAGGGTATCCAAATGAAGACTTCAGGCAAATGACATAATAGTACTAGGGTATAATTTTAGAAAGTATGTCTTATTACACAATGGGACCAATTTTGAATAATTATTTTATTAGAATTCAAACTCTGAACTTGTCAATTTGTCTAGAAATCCTAAGCAGAGTATTTAAAGCTGTATACACACACACACACACACACAAAAAAAAAAACCAACACAAAAAAAAACACACACACAAAAAAACAAAGGAACCGATGAAGAACTATGGAAAAATAGATTTGCTTGAAAAAATATTGAGACTTTTGCAATTTTCATGAGAAGTATTTTTGAAATATTATCTGTGTTTTATTTTCCTGTTAAGAAAAGTGATTGACTTATTTAAGAAGTGACTTAATCTTTCTTTTTCAAAGAACCAATCTATTTTGAATTCTTTTAAATTCAGCAATGCCAGAAAAATCAAAACATAAGTCTGTTTAAGGTTAATTGGAGAGGTAATCACTCCTGAAATTGACACAAAGGATGAAGGTCTTTGTTTCTTTACTTCAGGCAAAGTCTATTTTGATTATATTGTCAGGCTTTAGTAATAACTAAGAATTGTTCTCTGATACAACATCTGTGTTAGACCATGGATATATTTGTCACTGTCCTGTGTAAATTGTATACTGCATTTGCTGAGCAGAAGTCAATAAGTAATACTAATGTCTTAGAACTCAGCTGGGCATCTGTAACATAAATGCCCTGCGGACAACATGTTGGGTGATTTTGAACACTTGATTCTATCATTTTTAGTCATGGAGTGCTTGCCAATTGAACTGAATAATGGTGAATTCCTAGGCATAACATTAATTATAAGAAATATCGATGTGCGTGCATGCGTGTGTGTGTTTGTGTGTGTTTAGGGAAGGAAAACAGAAAGCTTATCATTTTATACTGGCACCAGAGACAATACTTAATTGTTTGGTGTGGGGCCCTGTGAATCTGAATTTTACAAGCTCCCTGCATGATTTTTACACGTGCCATGTTTGAGAAGAACTGTTGCTTTTGAAATTTTAAATATGAGAGTTTTAAAAAATATAAAATAGAACAACAAGTTTAGCATTAAAGAAGAAACATTTACCTTTTATTGCAACTTGAGAAAATTCCATTTTAAGTTTCAGCATTGTCCTATTATTTGTTCATTTTTAACTGTTTTCCATATTTGAGGTATTCTGTTACTTTCTTTTAACAATAGTTCCTGATTCTAGTAGATATATGTACTTTTTGAAAGATAGAAAATTTCTTACACATCACCATTTTGATGTGTTACCTCTATTTGTATTGGGTGTTTAATGGTCCTGTCTACCTTCTCTTGAATACTCTGTCTGAGCTGAGATAATTTTATGTTGGAAGATCAACAGTCAGAAATAAATGTGCACTGTTTCTGTTTGAACTGCTTTTCAAAAAAAGCTACATTTTGATTTTGCTTGGTTATGCCAACTTGATCAAGATTAAAACTCCAGCGTATTATCAGAATCACTGGGATAAGCTCTTATTAAACCACTGAGCATCAAAAGAAATAATGTGAGTTAACTTTATCATAAAAACTCAGATTTGAAAAGAACTCAATAGGACATCTAGGACAAACTTCTATACAACATGCAAGTCCCTGATAAGATATCATGTTCTGTGAGATAAATGTCTATTTTTGAAAGATGTTCTAATTGTCAGAAAACCTTTTCTCTCCTTACATTGATTTGGCTTCCAACACTCTCTAATTTACCCCCTCAGGGACATATCAATGCGCAAACTAGATACTCTATTTTCTTTAGTTGTTGGAAAAATATGAATTTCTGAATTTTTCATTTAAAATGTAACAAGAAGCTAAAAGACATTTTTCAAAGCAGACTAAGGGCATAATATTTTATAACTTTTATAAAACTGTATTCCTGGTTTTCAGATGCATTTTACACATTCATTTAGATACAAACTTTTTTTATATAGCACACCTTCA
This sequence comes from Cnephaeus nilssonii, assembly GCF_951640355.1. Lineage (NCBI taxonomy): Eukaryota > Metazoa > Chordata > Mammalia > Chiroptera > Vespertilionidae > Cnephaeus > Cnephaeus nilssonii. The sequence goes on from NC_137076.1 coordinate 42,452,856, forward strand.
TTGAGTATACTAGTAGGCCATGCAATGTTTCATGGAAACCCAGCCCTTTAATTTGTCTTAATATTTGATCATATTAAGTCATATTTAATAAAATTATATAGTTATGATATTAATATACTTGAACTGATTTTAGGGGCCAAAAAGTGGTAAGCATAAAACTCATCTGACAAAAATGAGAAAGTTTGGAAATATTAATTCAGTCCCTGGCCAGTGTGGCTCAATTGGTTGGAGCTTCGTCCTGTGCACCAAAAGGTCCCGGTTCAATTCCCGGTCAGGGCACATTGCCGATTCAATTCATCCTACAGGAGGCAGCAGAGCAATGTTTCTCTCTTTCTCTCTCTTCCTCTCTCTCTAAGATCAATAAAAAACAAAAAACTAATTCAGGAGAAATTAATTAATATGCTCCTCTACTGTAAATATTACATGTTTGGGTTAAATATTATTACCAAGTAAATGTGAAATATGATATTTTTTCAGTTGAATTTGAAAAATTAGAAATAATCACTGAATTATAATGTTTAAATATTTCTTAGAAAATATTGAGTAAAAATAAATTATAATTATTTTGTTATTTAATCCTGGATTTACTTTATCCTCTGAATATTGGATGTGCATGAAATATAATATGTTGAATAATTTAGTGTTTTTTTAATTTACTAATTCATTATTAATATATTTAAATGCATACATATAGGTAAGAAAATAATCATGTATAGTGATTCATCATTTGTTTTCAAAAAGGAAGAAGAAAATTATATTTAAACATGAAAACTATGTGCCATTTCTATAAAAGTATTCTTATAACAAACTAACTATAAACCTTGCAGAGATTTATTATGTTCTCAGCTTTGGCCTATGTGGACTACTGTCAAGAAGCTCTGAGCAGGGTGATCAGATTTTATGTTAATTCAACTAGAGAAGCCAGGTGGCTGAACCAGAATTGAGTTTTATTTCCCAAATCCCCTTTGCATAGGCTGCCACTCGGAGAGTACAGCAAACAGACCAGCCTGCAATTACTGTTAAGGGAATGAAAGAAAAACCCTGAATGTTTCAAATAGGCACCCATAACCTCTTTCCATCCTGTTAATTCCCCAGGAACCAGCTGAGAGAGTATGTTCCCTTTCTGGATACAGAGATATTCATTGACTAAGCTGCTGTACTAAGGTGAGGGAGGTAGACTCTGAAATAGTTTTCAGTAGAATTTTTGCAGAGATCATCCCAATGCTTGCAAATATCAGATGCTTGTGGACAATAAGGAACATGGGAGGGTCATTATATATCTTGCCTGTCAGCCCACTATTGAATAGTTTTTTGATAAAAGTTTTCACAGTTGTCCAACCACAGATAGTCCCAAAAGTGAAACATATGACACTGATTAGTGACAAAGAACACAAGGATGTGGCCAGATGGAACTGGAATAGCAGCAGCAGAATCTGAAAAGTGTCAAGAGAGACTTAAAGCTTAAATTGATTCTCTGGGTTTGTGGAGCCCCAAAGTAGGGAGTGTGATGAAATTTGCTGGGTGGCTTATAAATCAGTCCATTGGTTTAACTGATATAAAGGACCAAGTAGAAGAACATACTCTTTCTAATGCCCAAAGAATCTATGTAGGAGCTAGGACTAATCTTTTGATGATCAGCAGAGTAATGGATAAAACTGCTTAATACAGTGATTGACACATAGTGGTGACCCAAAGAAAGTAGTCGTTTATAAATTGTGTATTTTGTAGTTATAGCTGATTTGTATTTTTGGTTGTTCGGCATAATGAACTTATAGCTGATAATTTATTTGTACCATTGGGTTTATTTTATATGTACTACTTTAGTGAATGCCCAAGTAAACATTCCTAAAGAAATAGGAAAGAGATCTTGAGAGTCGAGTTAATCTATTCATTATATTTCAGTGGACCAGTGCCTAAATATGAGCTGCTCAATCTAGAAATGAGTGACATCTGAGGTCAGATAACGCTTTATTTTGGGGAGCTCATCTGCGCATTGTAAGATGTTTAGCAGCACTTTTTACCTCTATCTAGTAGACACCAGCAGATCTCTAGTTGTAATAACCAAAAATGTCTCCAGATGTCCCCTAGCTGAGAACTTCTGATTTAAGCCATCTACCATGGCCATGGTGAGTCCCTGGCCATGAAAACCTGTAACAGTAGACTTTCCAGTGTTTGCTGACACTGATTGTTGGGGTCTTTTCTGTGGACAGCCCAAATCTCTCCTATTTAGGTCATATTTTCTTCATTGTTATTAAAGCAAATGACTTTAACTTACTTTTGCTGATAAGTGTCAACTTGTACTATTGAAAAATCATTCTGCAGGCTTGCTTTTCACAATAACTCATAACTTAAGTACCCAGGTTCTTAATCAGGAATGCATTAATCATGTCTTTCTCTACTGTATTTGCATTTTGGGGTAATTATAGACTAATGAGTATGCCCTTTATGTGATATTTTGCTTCACTTATACCTTTATAAATATTTCAGTTTTGTGATAATTAAGTAAATTGAACATTATTAATTGGAAATGCAATCAGTGGATATAGCTAAAATTTCTAAAATACTACTTTTGATATCCTATTATTCATTGAATAATATTCTTCAAAAATACTTTTTTTCAAAATCAGTCCATGAGTAAATAAAACTAGTTTTCTGACTGCAGAAAGCTAAACTCATACAACTATACACATGGTGTGTATTTGCTATACATCTGATTTTGTTGCTCTCTACAGAAACACATAACAAAAGTGTTCAGTAGAATCATTCTGAAGAAAAGTTGTTTCACTTATGAAGTAATATTTTTGCAGAGCTATAACTTCATCGTATGCAAATCTTAAAGACAGCTTTGACATTTTGAATTTATAATTATGTCAAAGAAAATTAGCCAAAGGGTAAAAGTTGATGATAATGAAATAAAATTTTTATAAAGATTGTGCTTTTTTTCTTTTTAATTATTTGTTTAATAACATTATAAACAATCAATGATCAACTTTTGAGCAAAAAATTATTCCTCTATTTAATAAATTAATAGATCATGTATTTTTGCTGTTCAAGTATTTCTTGAACTTTCATTTTCTTGGAATAAAAATATCACTGCTAAAAATTAACCACATTTAAAATGTGAATGAGTATAGAATAACAGCTTTGAAGGGAGTTAACATTTTCAAATTTAATATTAGCTACAATTAATATTGACTTTTGACTTTATCTGCTCATATGCCACTTATAATTGCTGCTGAACTTCTCTTAAATTATGTCATGAGTCATAATTTTATTATGACCAAATACAGGCTCCTGAAATATGAAGTTAAAAGAATTTACAGGAAAGAATATTAAATTTGAAGTCTCAAAGATTTATGTAACTTATTTGGCTTTCACTAAAGCCCTCACAATTTCTTAACTATGTTTACTTTTGATTAGCTATAGGGGATTATTAATTACATTTAAAATTTATTGTGACTTTACATGACAAGATCATTTTTTTAATTATTGAAATATTAAATAATAAAAAATGATACCTTTGAAATAATTTATTCCTCCAAAAAGGCCCAGTAAGCCATTGCAAATATATTTCAAGTGCAATAATTTTTAATCATTTGTTGTAGAGCTAATTAAGAATTTTGCCAGGGAGAGTTATTTGACAAAGAAAAAAAAAACAAAACATGCTGCACAGATGTGAGTAATCTGATTAGTCATTGGGTGGATTCAGTGCTCTTGGTATCAGCTGAAGCTGAATTAAATTAGTCACTGGTGCATTTGTCGATGCTAGCCAGAAAGTCTGCAGTATTTCTTCTTAAAATAATTTGTACTGAGTAAATTATGGGGGTAGCCACTAAAGAAATCACATTACTTTAGAATTAGCGAGATCAATTTCTTTTAGGGGAGGAAGATAGTTACTGCCTCTTTAAAATATGGAGTAGTTTTATAATTTTTAAAATCATATCAAATGTGCATTTATAAAATATTATCTTAAGATTGATTTATGAATAATGTGGTTTAGAATACTAACAAAGAGTAATGTTTACAAAGAAAATCAAACCAAACCAAACTAAACTAAAAAAAAAAATCTTTATGTGCCTTAGTAATTTTGATCATTTATCTTTAATTTTATTCAGCTTTGTTAACATTTACTGAGGAGAGCATGGCTCATGGTTGCTACTGCTGTTTGATTCTTGAAACACTGTAGTTTAGGTGTTATCCCAATTATTCATATGGGAAAATTGAGGCTGAAAACATTTAAAATACTAGCCCCAAATGTCACATTTAAGAAGAGACACTATTAAGATTTTAGCTCAGGTGTAATGCTCTTTGTTCTATTCCATTCATTTATCTTTCCCCATAGCATACATGATAGAATCACAAGCATACTGTTGTCACTTTCTCAATGTTTTACTGTTTAATTAAATATATTTGAATGACTATTTTTTCTCTCTTCTTATACAGTGCAAACTAGAATATCAGGCCTGTGTCTTAGGAAAACAGATCTCGGTCAGATGTGAAGGCCATTGTCCATGTCCTTCAGATAAGTCAACGAGTACAAGCAGAAATGTAAAGAGAGGTAAGTGATGAAAACTTCTTTATATTTTTACTTGTTATCTCTACTAAAATGTTTTGTAGTAAATGTCATTATGCATGATGTATACAATGAAGCTTAATTTTATACATGTATTGAGCAGTAATTATATTGTAAGTGAACTTTTCCCCTTTAGCCTCAATTATTATAGCAAGTAATGTTTTCCTATAGATCTACATTTATCTTAATTGTAATAGTTATATGCTTCTTTCCTACATGTTTACCATATATAAGAAATCTAAAGCAATTCCTTCTATGAATTGTTGTGTCAGAAAAGTGTTTTACATCCATTTTTACCCCCATTTTGGAGCAAGCAACTGATTAGTGGTAACATAGTAAGTGATAGTTTGGTTCACTGTGGAACTGGTCAGACAATTAGTACTAACCTTTTTAATTAAAATTTATACCCCATATAGAGTGTGAATGTGTGTATAAGATGGCCTACTAAATAATTTCATAAATTAAACTTTCTTTTGATTATGTCTAATGTTTTGAATCTTTATTTTTATTGGTTCAATGTCTAATAAAATAATGAAATATAATGAATCCATTATGTGTTACAGTATATAATTCAACTTTTCATTGATTATTTATTGTGGTTGGAATGGTAATGTTTTTATATTTAAGATATTATTTATGCATTTGAAAATATCTCTATAGCTGCTAGTTTTAGTTCTTTGCATCTATAGACAAAGAAGACAATTTAAAGCATTTTTTTGAGTCAAAGACTATTTTAGAGAACATTAATACTACATTTGTCACATATTTTATAACCATCTGTATCATGTAATATAAAAATTATTATCCTTGGACCTTAATGAAAATAATTCATTTTCTCCTTTTTAAAAAATATCAATAACAGATATGCATATAAAATATTTATTGTAAAATATGTATTTTCTTAAACATGGTATACTTGATATTCTATATTATAATGTCTCACAATGAATATTTTATTACAGATACAACTTATGAACTTCAATTATGCCACTTATATTTGTCTTTACTTAATAAGTAATATTTTAGATAAAATTTAGAATTTAAAAACTGTTACAGCATTGCTTTTAGTAAAGTGAATGGTTGATTGTATTATTAAAAGTAAATTAATTGATTTGCAAATTAATTTCAAGCTAGTGTTTAGATATTATGCAATATGCAGAAAGACACCAACTGGTGGAAGAAAGCTGTCTTCCAGAAGTCTCACCCTTGTTGCCTCACCCCAGCCTAGAGTCAATTTCAGAGTGATTCTTCCTGGACTTCCTACCCCCATCTCACAATCCACTTGCTCTAGCATAGCTCAAATGAGGATGTTCAGGCATGACCTTGAATATGTTAATCAGTCCCCTTATAATTAAAAGTAATTATCATTTTATTTTAATTGAAGTATTCAATATCTCTTGCATCCCTCATCTCCATTCCCTATTTACATAATTGAATACATTTTCCTCAGCAAATCACTCTTAATTTTGAAGTAAATCCTACCTTGGTGTTCAATATCCATGTCTTATTGTTTTCATTGGAAGCTATAAAAACATTTGGGTAGTAGTCATAATAAGTGTATACCTATAATACATCACAACCCTGCACTAAAATTCCTCTTAAATAAGACTTCTTGCTTTTTTAAACTCATTTTTGAATAAGAAGATATATTTGATGTTGTATTAATTTAGCATAAGCTTCCACAAACTACAAAATGAACTCAGTATCCATTAAAGAGGATCCCTTGTGAATAAACAATAATTATGTTTTGTGTTGCTCAAAATCTCTGTACAATGTTTATTTTAATATGTCAAGAAGAACACTTCACTTAAAAATCATATCATCAGGGGATAAGGATCATTTGTGTTCAATTGAGCGTAGAAAGAAAGGCAAGAAGAATTTAAACTAATCCTGCTCTGATGGATTGTCAGGGCAAAACAAGTACAGAATAATGCTAGCTACTGTGGAAAAACAGTACAGAAAACTGTGAATGTCATTTCTGCACAGTACCAAAGTCCAAGAGAAAAGGGAAATGTAAAACCTAGTTCCATATCATTTCTAATCTTTCAATTGTCATTTACATTAGAAGCTTGCCTTCAGTAGACTGTGTAGTACAGGAAATTCAATTTAATGGCACCTCTGTTCTAGAAAAAGGGAGACAAACTACAAAAATGAAATATTTCTTGAATCTTTCTGACTTCCTACATTTGAGCTCAAATTGACACCATAGTAAGTCTTGACTGTGTTAACAGCTGAATGAATTCTTTAAAGTGATTTGAAATATATTACAACTAATAAAAGTACATTTTCTTTATATACTGGGAGAAACCAATGTTTTCCTTTGTTCTCCTAATGTATTCAGTAATGGATGTTATCTCAGTATTTATCGTCTAAATGTCCCCTTACCATCATTTTATCTTCACATAAATTGATCCAAATATATATGTTCAAGTAACCCAAATAAAGATAATAGGCACTTTACATTTTTTAAATTCTAGATTCTGAGTTTACATAAGTAGATAAGCATACTCCTCTTAAATTAGTAAATTAACTCTACAGTTTTCTGCTTTTTGAACTCATAAAAATCAAGATTACAAAGGCCAGCACTTCTAGGTCCCTTTAGTGTATTATTTCTTTCCATTACAAAGAATTGTTGTTTGATCACAAATGCAGAATTATCGTTTGAAAGATTAATCTACTTTATCCAAGAATTATTGACATTTTAGATGATTTCCAAAGCCCCATATACATTTTATGTAGTTAGGTTAATATGAGATTCATAGGTGTGAACATGGACTATGGACAAACCACTTTCCATGTATTTTGTATATTGTTTTGCTACATTTTGTTTTTGGTGGCAAAGTTATACTCAGAGACTGTTGTCTTTGCCAGCAATTTATTTACCACAGGTTCACAGTGGGGATTATAATAATTCATAAGCCACTAGCATACAGGATAATATCTCTTAATAAGCCAAGAAAGGAAAAAAAAACATATTCCATGCAAATGACAAATTTAATTGTACAGTCATTCCAGGCAAGAGCAGATAAAGAAATAAAAGTCCCGCCCTGTCCAGTGTGGTTCAGTTGGTTGAGTGTCTTCCCATGCACCAAAAGGTTGCTGGTTAGCACATGCCCAGGTTGTGGGCTTCATCCCCTTTAGGGGGCATGCAGGAGGCAGCCGATTGATGTTTCACTCACATCAGTGTTTCTGTTTCCCTCCCTCTTGCTTTCTCTCTCTCTAAAAATCCATAAAAAAAATATATATATTTTTTTTTATAAAAGAAAGTCCAAATTTAACAAAAGTGTACCTTTTTACTAGTATATAAGTTTGGTTTCTTGGGAGAAGTCTTGACCAACCATGAGTTGACATTCTCCTGTCAGTGCAAAAACGAAAGCCCCTCATTGCTGGAGCACATTGCTGGGGAAAGGAAGATGATGGTGTTGCTGAACATGATGGGCTGCTCTGAGGATTATGACTCCAGAGACCGTGACATGGTTGAGCACCCCTGCCAACAGTCACCTTGGACAAGTCAGGAGCAAATATCTCAAGATCTTCAGAGAACTACTTAGGTCAGCAAAGTGTGCCTTGCCCAGACTGAAACTCTCAAATAGTCTTCACAAACTCTCAGTATTTATCGTCTAAATGTCCCCTTACCATCATTTTATCTTCACATGTTCTTATCAGTAAGTCTCCAATGGGGCCCCTCAGCATTGCTGAGTGCTTATAAAGATTAACAGATGAGATGGTAATAACATCCTGACTCAACTTACTTCATTCCCACATCAAAACAACTTTACTTATAAAAAAAAACAAAACACAAAACTTTTTGTCCTTGTCATACACAAGTGGATTGAAACAGCTTCACTTGAGCCCTGGCTGGGAGGTTTAGTTGGTTGTCCCATACACCACAAGGGTGCAGGTTTGATTCCCAATCAGGGCACATAACTAGGTTGTGGGTTTGAACCTCAGCTAAGGCACATCCAGGAAGCAACTGATATTTCTCTCTCACATCAATGTGTGTGTGTGTGTGTGTGTGTGTGTGTGTGTGTGTGTGTGTGTGTATTGCAATCCTAAATCTAGAAAGAACTTTCAGGGCCAAAGATGAAGAAGAGCATTGGAAAGGACCTTAGACAATATTTATTTTGCACTTAATATCTAAACTCAAAGGAGACTACCCTAGACATATCTTAAATGGTCTACATAGCAGTGGTTGATGATCACAGTAAACTTTGACCTATGGTATATCTTAAATGCTCTATTAAGTTATTCATTTGAATGACTAGATTCAGAAGTTTGTTTTCTGAGAACACATCAGATTATATGTTGAAAGGAGTTAAACAAGGACTATGTACAAATAGTTATTGGATGTGGCAAGAATTAAAACAATGCTATCTCCACTTTTATACCTGATAACATGCAACTTCACAAAATCCTATCTAAAAAAGAGTAATATGCAGATTGACCATCACTCCAACACACAATATGGCTGCCCCCATGTGGTCAAAGATCCTGCCCCTATGTGGACACAAGATGGCCACCACAAGATGGCCAGCAGGGGAGGGCAGTTGGGAGGCACCAGGCCTGCAGGGGAGGACAGTTAGGGGTGACCAGGCCGGCAGAGGAGGGAAGTTGGGGGCAAACAGGCTGGCAGGGGAGCAGTTAGACATCAATCAGGCTGGCATGGGAGTTGTTAGGGGGTGATCAGGCTGGCAAGCAGAAGCGGTTAGGGGCAATCAGGAAGGCAGGCAGGTGAGCAGTTGGGAGCCAGCAGTCCTGGATTGTGAGAGGGATCCCAGATTGGAGAGGGTGCAGGCTGGGCTGAGGGACACCCCTGCCCCCCGCGCCTCCGTGCATGAATTTCGTGCACCGGGCCTCTAGTCAAAATATAAAATTCTAACTAGAATTTATAGGAAAGATAGAAAAAATACCACAACAAATTCATGTAGAAAATAAAATACTTGTGTAAAATTTGAAATCGATCCAATAGCACCATAATAATAATAATAATAATAATAATAATAATAATAAGGTTTTCAGAGAAAATAAGCTTATCAGGACTTGACTGATGGGATTTAGGAAAGGAGAAGTCTCCAGGAGTCATTGACAACTCCTGAGAAAATTATGATGATAAAACCAAGATGGAAACATTGTTAAAAGATATAGTTTAGGTGGTAAAATTTTTAAATTCAGCAATGAACACTGTGTAATTAAGGTATTTGTGGCCCAAGTGTAGAAATATTTGTGCTTTCACATCTGAGAAAAAAGGTCTGGGTTGGAGTAAATACTGGAGATACACTGAGGTGCAAAAAGTGAGAAAAGTAGGGTAAGAGGTTTGCAAAAGACTATTAACCACAGACTCATTACAGGAAGAAGCATCTTGATGATGTTAAATGAGAAACAGGAAAGAACAGTGTCTCAGCTGCTGAGGAATAAATTCCAGCTTGAGAAAGATGGTGAATTTGACTCTTGTATTCAGGAGAAATGTTCTGTAATATGAACCCGAGAAATGACCTCAGACATTGGTAATTAGAATATCAGTAGTAATGGTAAAAAGAGCAACTTGAGCCTAATGGGAGTTAATGGAAATAATACAGACAAATTACTTAACATATATAATAGGAATTCAATAAAAGTTTGTTCCTTCTTCTACCTCTGCTCATCTCTCATTCCCAACATGTAATTTATTTCAGGCAAAATGGTGGGGTTGAGATGATAGTGATTAAGGCAGTAGGGGTATAAAGCAAGTAATTGATTCAATAAAATTTTTGGAAGCTAAACGGCCAGGACTTGACTATTGAATTTAGGAAAGAATATAATCCGTATTTGGAATATGAGAGAAAACAGTGGAAATAAAACATATCTACATCTATTATTTGCAAGTTATTTTCTTTACTCTTCAAAACATGTAAATATTGGTATACCAGTTGGACACTTGAGGAAACTAAAGGTCCTAGAGTTAAGAGATATTCCCAGCTTAAGAGAGTTACCAGATAGTCTTTCTGTCTTTTAAGCCCACATTCTCTTTCTTTCTAAGAATAAAGAGACTGATTTTAACCCAGTTTTGTCACCATGGTAAACTTTACTTTTATTTTTTGTATTACAAAAATATTTTTTTATTTTTTAGAAAAAAAATCCCCTTGAATTTTCTTCAAATAATAGTGATTAGCTTCATTTTTTTGCATGTATCTGTCAAATTTTCCCAACACCATTTATTGAAGAGACTGTCTTGACTCCATTGTATGCTCATGCCTCCTTTGTCAAATATTGATTGAGCATAATGGCTTGGGTCAATTTCTGGGTTCTCTGTTCTGTTCCATTGGTCTATATGTCTGTTCTTGTGCCAGTACCAGACAGTTTTGAGGACAGTGGCTTTTTAATACAGCTTGATATCTGGTATTGTAATTCCTCCAACTTTGTTCTTCTGTCTCAAGATTGCTGCAGCTATTCGGGGTCTTCCAGATGAATTTTTGGAGAGTTTGTTCTAGGTCTTTGAAGTATACCATTGGTATGTTAATGGGGATTGCATTGAATCTATAGATTGCTTTGGGTAGTATAGACATTTTAATGATGTTGATTCTGCCAATCCATATACCATACACAAAATTAAACTGAAAATGGATAAAGGACTTAAATGTAAGACAGAAAACAATAAATCTTAGAAGAAGCCATAGGCAGCAAAGTAGCAGACATTTGTTATAGCGATATCTTTATCAATACAGATCCTAGGACAATGGAAACTAAGGAGAAAATAAACAAATAGGAATACATCAAAATAAAAAGCTTTTGCACAGCAGAAGAAACCAACAAAACAACAAGAAACATATTTGCCAATGTTTTCTCTGATAAGGGTTTACTCTCAAAAATTTATAGGGAACTCATACAACTTAACAAAAGGAAGATAAACAATCCAATCAAAAAATGGGCAACAGACCTAAATAGACACTTTTCAAAAGATGACATACAGAAGGCCAAGAGACATATGAAAACATGCTCAAAGTCACTAATCATCTGAGAGATGCAAATCAAAACAACAATGAGGTACCATCTCACACCTGTCAGAATAGCTATCATCAACAAATCAACAAATGACAAATGCTGGCAAGGATGCGGAGAAAAAGGAACCCTCGTGCACTGCTGGTGGGAATGCAGACTGGTGCAGCCACTCTGGAAAATAGTAGGGCGTTTCCTCAAAAAATTAAAATTTGAATTTCCATTTGACTCAGTAATCCCACTTCTAGGAATATATCCTAAGAAACTAGAAACACCAATCAGAAAGGATATATGCACCCCTATGTTCATAGCAGCACAATTCACCATAGCTAATATTTGGAAACAGCCTAAATGCCCATCAGCAGATGAGTGGATTAGAAATCTATGATACATCTACAGGATGGAATACTACGCTGCTGTAAAATAGAAGGAATTCTTACCATTTGCAACAGCATGGATGGAACTGGAGAACATTATGCTAAGTGAAATATGCCAGAGAAAGATAAATATCATATGATCTCACTCATTTGTGGAATAGAATGAACAACATAAACTGATGAACAAAAATGGAACCAGAGTCATAGAAGCATCACACAGACCATCCAACCTATGAGGGAAGGCAGAGAGTGAGGCGGGTAAGAGATCAAGCAAAGGACTTGTATGCATGCATATGAGCATAACTAATGGACACAGACTCTGCCGGGGGGGAGCGGGGGGGGGGGGGTGGAGGGCATGTGCTGGGGGATGGGGGTGGCTGGGGAGAGGTCACTGGGGGAAAAAGGAGACTTATGTAATACTTTAAACAATAAGAATTTAAATTTAAAAAATAAGTAAACATAAAATAAATAAATAAATAAATAAGCTTTATTCAGGAAAAGGTTCATATGAGGTTACAACATTTCGGAAAAAAAGATTCCTAAGACTTCTTATATCACAATGCACAGCATATAGTAGGCACTCAATGAATATTTATGAATGTATGAATTAAACATAGTGTTGTAAATGTCCAATTAATAGTACAAAACTAACCAATTTTAAAATAAAGTTTGGAGCCAGAGTTTATGCATAAATAATAAAATAAAATAGTAGCAATTAAAATGATCCAATAAAGCTATAGAATTCAGCTGTAGAGGAAACTGGCATTAGCCCTAAGTCTTCCCCTCCCTCTCTCATTCTCACCCTTTCTCGCTCCCTCCCTCTTCCACCTCCTCCCTCCCTCCATTCCTCTGTGTCTATGGGTTATGCATATATGTTCTTTGGCTAATCTCTTCACCTTCTTCCAACCAGTTTCCTCCTCTTCCCTTCCCTCTGACAGCTATGAGTCTGTTCCATGTATTGATGCCTCTGTTTCTATTTTGTTTGTCAGTTTATTTTTTTCGTTATGAAATGGGAAATTTGGACTGGAACGCGAGATGTTCCCCTGGGCAGGATGGATCCTGGGCTCTTATCCCATGGAATATCAAGAATGAAACCATGGACTAAAGGTGATATAGCAAAGTTGGAAATTTATTGAGAAACAAGCACAGACTCCCATGTGGGGAGAGAGAGAATCCCATCAAGTCCCCTTTTCCATGGTTTATAAAGGCTGCAGTTTTTTGTGCCTCAATATCTCCTCTGATTGGTTACTTTTCCCCTTAGATTTGGTCAGTATAGCAACACCTGAGCTTAAGCCTCACATGAAGTGCCTGAGGTTCCCTCCTTCTTCTCCCTATTGTTCTCCAATTCCCTCTGGGCTTTCTTCCTCCCTCTGTTTTGTAAATGTGTACCTTTTGCCACTCCCAACTTCCCTTATCTTGTGGAAATGCTCCCCTATCTTATGGAAATGTAACTTCTGTTGCTCCTAGCTCCCTTGTTTTATGGAAATATATCCTTTGTAGCTCTGCAGCCCTGTGCTTTTTCTTTGGACCCCTTAATTTCTAAAATTTTCTAAAACTGCCTATTTCACCCCTAAACACTTCTTTCAGTTAGATTACACATACTAGTATAAGTGAGATCATGTGATACTTGTCTTTTTCTGACTGGCTTATTTTGCTTAGCATAATAATCTCCAGGCCCACCCATGCTGTCTCAAAGGGTAAGAGATACTTCTTTATTACAGCTACATAGTATTCCATTGGGTAAATGTACCACAGTGTTTTTATCCACTCATCTACTGATGGCAGTTGGGCTGTTTCCAGATCTTGGTTATTATGAATAACACTGCTATGAACATAGGCGTGCATATATTCTTTTGAATTGTAACTTTTAATACTACTCTGTATCCACAATTTTTTTGGATTCATTTTCTCTCATGTTGTCTCCTTTAGTTTTCTTGAATATATCATTTAATATTTTTTAAAAGGATGCATTGATGGTGGGCTTTTTGTGAACTTCAATATCAGAAAAGTATTTGTTTTTAGGAATAGTAAATAGTATAGCTGAAAAAATTCTCAAATAAAATATCATACTTCCTCAGAAATTAAAGGAATTGATCTTTTGCCTTCTAACTGCTATTGTTGTTAAGAATAATATCCTTTATATTATGTCAAATGTTATAATAACTGAAAAGAATATAATTAAAGCATTATACCAATAGTACTAACAGTATACATACAGACTATAAAAGTATATCTAACAGAAAATCCAAAGCTATATTAAATTAAAGAGGGATTGAAGTTCTTGCAAATGTAAATGCTGTAATAATATATAATTTTTACTTCTTAGTCTCTTAAAGATGCAATGATAGTACAGAAAAGTGGCATTATTATAAAAAACAGTGACTGTTATATTATCAATTAATCCCTATGTGTTATTACTGATTCACATACTGTAAGTATGATGGATATAAAAACTTTGTATATCAGTTACTCTTCTATCAGATAATTTTCTTATAGATTTTAGCCTCAAATAAATATAGCAAAGTTAAAGTATACAATTATCTGTTTATGAAAAATACTTTACGTTTAGACATATCAGCAAAACCTTTTGATGTTCTAGTCTGTACACACATTAAATATAACATATTGGTACAATTACTTAACTAGGTCAGGCAAAATAATTTTTATTAAAATTCTATAACTTTAGGCATTACTTCTTGCAATAAGGTATTAAATTTGCATTTGGCCTGATTTTCTGTCTGTTGTTCTGCATATATATCATGTACTAGATCAAGTTCTACAATTTACATTTCTAAAAATTGTGATCATTATAAAGTCTATTTAAAACCTAACTATCCAGGGAGTCAGTGGGTCCTCGTGCTTAACCTCACAGGTATTGTGGTTAGACATCCATATGCTTACATTAGTGATCCTGCCACTGAGTTGAAGTTTGACCTTGAAAAAAATAGCGAAACACTCTAATTTTTAGTCTCCTATTTTCTCATATCATTAAAATAAATCCACTGGGTTTGAAGACTAAATTGAAGTAGATAAAATGTCCTTCGCACAGTTCCTAAATTATCACTTCTATTCCTCAAGGATCTCTATTTTTTGAGGCTGTGGGATTTTTCCCTACTTGGAAGCCAACAAGTTAACCTACATAGTTTCTCAGATGCTGACAGCAAAGAGGCAACATCTAGATCATAGACAAAGGACTTGATTGCTCACAGCACAAGGTTCGTGCTCACATTTGTTCCCCTTGACCTCTAGTCCCACAGGAGAGATGTGGAGTGGGTACTGTGAACACAGTGGGTTTCAGCCCAAGTTTAGGAAACCCTGAGTGATAAGGAGGCTGGTAGCAAACATGCCCAACCTTTGCCCCAGAGGAAGACTTCATCTTGACATTCCTAGAGAGCATCGCATCTGCCCTCATCTCTGTAGGTAGATACTAGCCCAATTTCCCAAGTCCATTTGCTCCATAAATATCTTTAAAAAGATAGTGCAAGGAAAAAGCTGAAATGTGTTGACACAAAAGAGATACATGGAGATTTATCTCTCCACAGTATTAACAAATTCGTCCCTGCTTCCGAGTTAACACTTGCTGTTGAGCTCTTTGATTCTACTTTGCCTTGATCTCCTCTCCTTTTGAATCTGTCCCTGTTACCTCTACTGAGGTGTACATCCTCCCCCAACCATGAACCCTGCTCCTTACAGTTTCTCCAGTGCCTTGGTTATAAATGGTAGTTAGGAAATAATTGTTGAAGTTAAATGAATTTGTGTTTATGAAGATTTCACTTCAGTTTTCTCTTACTTGTCATGTTGCTGATAGAAGTTGGCTATAATTCTTTTATTTGTTTCTCTATAGGTGAGCACTCACCAACCCAGCTTTCTTTAACATTCTTTGACTTTTTACAGTTTGAATGTGGTATGTGTGGTTTATCTGCTTTTGTTTTGCATTGTCTGCTTATTTTGCTAGGCATTTTCTGAACTTCTTGAATCCATGGTTTGGTGTCTGACATATTTAAAAAAAAATTTTTTTTTTATCCTCACCTGAGGATATGTTTATTGACTAGAGAGAAGGAAGGGAGAGAGATTAAAAAAAAAAAATCAATGTGAGTGAGAAACATGGATTGCTTGCCTCTTGTAGACCAAACTGGCAATCTAGGGATGTGTCATGACCAGGAATGGAACCTGAGACCTCTAGGTGTATGGGATGATGCTCCAACCACTGAGCAACACCAGTCAGGGCTTAGTGTCTGATATTAAATTTGAAAAGATCTTGACTATTATTTCTTTAAATATTTTGCTATTCTCTTCTCCTTCTTCTGCTATTCCGACTGAGGAAATGTTACAGCTTTTGATATTGTCTCATGTTTCTTGGATATTCTGAGTGCTTTGTTTTTCTTTTTTGTCTTTTTTTTTTTTTTTTTGTCTCTTTGCATTGTACTCTAGGAAGTTTCTGTTTACCTATTTTCAAACTCACTGATTTTTATTCCTACTACTTTCTTTCGATTCTTCTATTTTTTATCTCTATGTTTATGTTAATCATCTGGTTTTCCATGTTTCTGTAAATTCCCTTTCTGATTATTTTAATATTCAATCAGTTGATTTTGGCTCTCATGATGGGTTATTTTGTCTCTTGAGACTTTTACATTTTTTAAAAACTTTTGAATTTTTTTGTTGTTGAAAGCTGGAGAGAATATATAGGGTAGTAAGCACTGAGGTAAGAAAGCATTTAGTGTGAGGATTATGTTACTATGGCTAGGATTTGAGCAGTGCCCCATGTTTATGGTAGCTATAGGCATCAGAGGTTTCATCTTCCTCTTTTGTCATTGTTTGTCCTCTCCTCTCTCAGGAGCTTCCGTTTGTATACTACTCCTCAGAGTGAGTTAGCATCTGGCAGCTCTTTCAGTTGCTATTGAGTGTTACTGTTATTGGAGGCATGTTAGAGTGCTGGTCAGGTGTGGGAGGAGGAGGGAGTTTTCTAATTTTCTGATTGTCTTAGTCTTTATTGGATCTGTGTCTTAGGGAAGTGGTTCTCTCCCTCCTCCGGGCATAGAGGCTTCTCCCTTCCTGAGCCCTACTTCATCCTCCAACTACAGAGTTCCCAGTCTAGGTCTCCAGAGCTTTATCCCCTGTCAGCTATGGCATTTATTTATTTATGGGTTAGTTGGTTTGTTTCCTTTGGTAAAATAGGAAGGTTGGAGGGGCTACAGTTGGGGGATTTTTTTTCACCTCCCCTCTAGATCCCCCCATAAAGTAGGTCTCTATTATAGAGAAAACTTATTTCAGAATGGTTACTCTTCTCCTTTCTGGACTAATTTCAGAATGGTTACTCTTTTCCTTTCCTACCAGAGCCACAATTTGATATTTCTTTGGACTTCTACAAGGCAAGCCCAAGGTGTCTGGAGGCTCCATAGGATGGAAGCATCCAGAGGTTCCTCGTCATTATGCTAATCCACACTCAGCCTTCAGCATTTGGTCACAATCACAACTTACGTGTCCCTATCAGTTTATGCCTCCAGCGGTCTCTTCTCCGAGACAGTACATCCCAGCTTGACTCCAGCTGCTGTGGAGCACAGTTCCTTCCCTGTGCTGGCACAGAGTATCCACCTTGCCCTCTGATGAAGTCCTTATCCCTCATCCCCGGTGACCAGGAGTTTGTTAGGGAGAAGGAGCTGAGCGGACGTCATGATGGCCACTCTTCCATTCCTGCTGCCAGGGCCTTGTGGGGAGTTGTCTTAAACACTCTCCATGAGAACCCCCTGGGATCTTGGAAGAACAGCCTTCACAAGTGTGAGCCCCTCCCCTCTGACTTCAGCCTCCAGGGGCTTCTTGCTCTCAAGCTAGTCCCTACTCAGCCTCCAGCAATAAATCAAAATTACTATTGCAGTGTTTCAACCTGCTTATGTCGCCCATCAGCTTACCTGTGAAGGAAAGAAATCTCAGGTGCTATATCTCTAGATTTGTCAGACTCTTATGATTTTTAGTCTGGTGGTTTGCCCTGTAATCTCAGTTCTTTGAAGGGTCCCTGAAAAGTGATTTTTAGTTTCTTGCATTTTTCTTGGTATGAAAACAGGAAAAATGCCTTTTAAGCTCTTTACATTTTGGATCTGACACTTGAAGTCTAAAAATACTTTTAAAATATAAATCACACAGTTATTAATGCGTCATTAGTTATTACCATGTAATTTATTGGAATATAAAGCTCATCAGCTGTCTTTTGAATAAAGGATAACACTATAACTTAATAGTAAAAAGGAATGAGGTGAGCTTTCCTTCCTATAAATAATGTAGGTGTTTGAAATTATTGTCTTCTGACCCATATATTCTAGAAACTAATAGCGCACATGTGCAGAAGAGCAATTGCACTTGAGGGTTTAGTATGGAGCTCTGAAAAAGAGGAGGGAGACTCAAAGATCTTCGTTTTGCTGGTTTATTAGATGACCTGACACGTAATACTATAAGATTTTCTGACTGTGTAATTTAGCATGTGTTTAACTCTGATTGCTTTAACTCAAAAGACCTAAGTATCACCATTTTACAAAAAGTAAAATGAACAGCACTGTTCTTTTAACTATTTTTGCTGATCTTGCAAGATGAAGTACCAGAGAGGCCTCCCAGGCACTTCTCAGCAGTTGCTCAGTTTGAGTTAAATTGTGAGCTCTGCTCCATCGGCGTGGGAGCAGCTTGGTAATTTTCTGAATAATTATTGAAGACAGAAACTCACAATTCTTCCCTCTCACTGCAAATATTTTCTAATTCATTTTCTTAGCAAACAATTGTTCTTAAAAACTTTATTTAAAAAATTAGCTTTAATTATCAAAACTAAAAATTTCACTAAAGTCACCAGAGTAAACATAAAATCAATGTCAGGGCATCATAGCACATTAAAGATAAAAATGGGGACATTTTGTATGATTTTGGCCAGCGACCATTTTATTTGGTTTAGATAGGTCCTGATTCTAAACGGAATAGGGACTTTACACTTAGAATCGTGTCATTGTTTTTGCTTTACTTTGTGGGCTTTAAGGAATAAAACTACAGGAAGTCCCCCACCCCCCCCAAAAAAAATGTATACACATTTTAACAACTGATAGCTCAATTTTGAAAATTAAATATATTTTAGTAAACACTGCATTTATATTTATTCAAAGTGGGTGTTTACATTTTTGGGACACCCTATATATTGATAGAATTTGACTTTTTAATCAAGGTTATTTTTTTTTCCTGTTTAATCCTACATAATAAAAGGCTAATATGCAAATCAACCAAACGGCGGAATGACTGGTCACTATAACACACACTGACCACCAGGGGACAGATGCTCTATACAAGAGCTGCCCCCTGGTGGTCAGTGCGCTCCAACAAGGGGACCACCGCTCAGCCAGAAGCCAGGCTCACGGCTGGCAAATACAGTGGTGGTGGCGGGAGCCTCTCCCACCTCCGCAGCAACACTAAGGACGTGTGACTGAGCAGGCCTAAGCCATCAGTCGGACATCCCCCAAGGGCTTCCGGACTGCAAGAGGCACAGGCTGGGCTAAGGGGACCCCCCCCCCCAGTGCACAAATTTTGTGCACCAGGCTTCTAGTAAATAGATAAAAGGATGAATAACTTTATAGCCTAGATTAGTTTCCCAGAGGAATTTGATTTTTCCAAGGTTTACTTTATAATCAGTGTAATGAATATTATGATCATTACCCTAAGAATAGCTGGTATACATTTTACAAAAACTAAACTATATAAACCCAGGTTATTCCCGATGATACTCAATGTGTGATTTAATACAAACTTCAGAATTAAGAAACAACAACAATAATAAACACTCATGATTATGTAGTAGTTTGCAGTTAACTAACTTATTTTCTTAAAATTATAACTGAAATGCAAATAAAGCTGTTCATTCATCAAATAGTAATTTTTATTATTGTTTTTTTCAAACAATCTTTTTTTTTATTGATTTCCGAGAGGAAGGTAGAGGGAGAGAGAGATAGAAACATCAATGATGAGAGAGAATTGGGGTTTGAGACCGCAACCCCGGGCATGTGCCCTTGATTGGAATTGAACCCAGGACCGTTCAGTCCATAGGCCAATGCTCTAATCACTGAGCCAAACCAGATAGGGCAAATAGTAATTTTTAAAATTATATTATTCATTTTTTAGTCAAACAAATAAATTATATCATATGCATATAAAATAATACAGTTGACATATGTATGTATTATATATACTAGTATTATAGCTAAGAAAATCTTTGTTTTGACATGAAGCTCTTCTCAATTTTAGTTATTCCTTTCACATATTAATCTGTGTCCCCTAAGATTGTTGATATTATCAACAATTGTAATGCTTTTGTGCTTTAATTTATTTTTATTATATTCCTACTGGTAATATTTTGCCTAAATAGAATTAACCCTTTGCACTCGCTTGTTTTTTTCTCGATTCCTTTATTCTACTCGGGATTTAATTTTTTAAATACCCCAGATTTTACAAAGCGCGGCAGTAGAATAAAAAACTGGAGTTTCTTTTCATACAAACTTATTTATTTGGATTTTTTTATATTTCAAATACATACGAGCTGCTACCGATGCTAACCATGTCAAGTCACACAAGACATCCAAGTGCAAAAGGTTAATTTTCTTTTGTTCACTTTTAATATTAGCAAATGCTATTCATTATTTTAATCTTTAAAGTATTAAGCGGTTTTCTTTACCTTTAACTAATGATTTCATCTTTTGTGTAGTTCATTAATCAGTATCAATTGCTACATGCCAAATGCATTTTCAAAAATCATGACATTTAATTTCCAACATACAATGCTCATAAACCATTTATTTTAACAGACTTCCTTTTGTACTGTGTTGGAACAAACCTCTCTATTATTTCCTGTTAACTTTAAAAATATTTCCTTTTCCTCACCAGTATTAAACTCTCTTCCCTACCTTTCTCATGCATATTAAAGCCATATGGACTGGAGACAGGAAAAGTTCATTATCATCATAGTTATTACTAGAAGCCAGGTGCATGAATTCATGCACTGGTGGGTCGAGCCAGCCTGCCCCAGGATGTAGCCATTGTGGGCGGGCTGGCTGGGGTCAGGGGCCACAGGTGGTTTGCCAGCTGGCCCTGCTTCTGATCAGGATGGGGGTACCCGCTTGGGGGCGGGGTCAGCCAGGGCGATGGGCTGCAGGTGTTCCAGTAGTTTCGCCATTCAGTCAATTTGCATATTACCCTTTCATTATATAGGATTATTGTGATCTTCATCCAATATGTCAGAGGAAAGGGTAATTTAAACTAGGAGTGTAGACTATGTTATTCCACAGTATCTCATTAAATAATTTTGCTCCAGGTTCTTCAAACTGTGAAATTAAATAATTTCAGCATATGTCTTCTTTATTGTTCTAAGAAGGGGCTTTTAACTAATGTTAAATTTGCAGAATAAGGTTTAGCTTGTTTACTCTTTATAGTTCCACAGCCATGGTCCAATTTACATAGAACTACAGTGTGAATCATCCTACCTAATAATAGACAAATATGCAAATTGACCATACCTCTGACACACCCACAAGCCACGCCCACAAGCCAATCAGAGCGAGTATGCAAATTAACCCAAACCAAGATGGCTACAGCCACAGAGAGCAAGGTTTCCTAGGTAACAGAGGAAGCCAAGCTTTCCACCTGCCCTTGCCAGGCCTAAGCCTCCACTCAAGCTACAAAGTTTCAATTATAGAAGGTAAACAAATACAAACAAATATCAGCAGAATGGAGCTTGAGAGAGCAGGCCAGGGTTGCCGCCGGCAACAGTGGAAGCAAAGCTTTCCGCACACCCTGGCCTGGCCCACCCGCTTAAGGCAACAAAGTTTCAATTATAACCCCAACAGAAATGGCTGCCAGCCTCAGAGGGAGCCCCAGGCTTGGCTCCACTCCAGGCTACAAAGTTTCAATTGTAGAAGGAAAATAAATTCCAGATACCAGGGCCTCCGCTTGGGTTGCCAGGGGGCGTGGCCGGCCTGCAAACCACCACAGGCCCCTCGCTCAGGCTGCCCCACGCCCCAAGGGAACCCCCACCTGATCCGGGACACCCTTCAGGGCAAACCAGCTGGCCCCCACCCCTGTACGAGGCCTCTATCCTATCTAATAAAAGAGGAATATGCAGATTGATCATCACTGCAACACACAATATAGCTGCCCCCATGTGGTCAAAGATCCTGCCCCCATGTGGACACAAGATGGCCACCACAAGATGGCCAGCAGGAAAGGGCAGTTGGGAGGCACCTGGCCTGCAAGGGAGGGCAGTTGAGAAGGACCAGGCCTGCAAGGGAGGGCAGTTGGAGGTGATCAACCCTGCAGGAGAGGGCAGTTAGGGGTGACCAGGCCGGCAGAGGAGGGAAGTTGGGGGCAAACAGGCTGGCAGCAGAGTGGTTAGGGGGTGATCAGGCTGGCAGGCAAAAGCGGTTAGGGGCAATCAGGAAGGCAGGCAGGCAAGCAGTTGGGAGCCAGCAGTCCTGGATTGTGAGAGGGATGTCCGACTGCCCATTTAGGCCCGATCCCAGCGGGGTCCCATATTGGAGAGGGTACAGGCTGGGCTGAGGGACAACCCCCCTCCGTGCACGAATTTCGTGCACCGGGCCTCTAGTTACATATATAAAGGAGCTCAGTTTTGTATGTGATAAATACATTCATTTTAGTGGTGGAATTATATATTTTATTATATTTACCTTGAGATATTAACAACCTAGAAATAATGTGGTCATGCAATATGAAGTCTGATGTGATAATAAGAATTAATGTGGATTAAAAGCATTTTAAATAATCATTTTTTATGTAGATATTATATTAGCTGGTATCTGATTACTTATACTTTCAGGAGTATATTCTACAATTTAACAATTTTTATAATAGTCATCAACTGTACTCTTTGTTTGGCCATGGTTAATATTATTTTCCTTCCTTCTAAAGAATATGGATTACCAATTTTGTAGAAAAGTGCAAAGTATATCATCTGGATTTATTCATGACCAATAGCTATAGAAAGCTCAGTAAGTAGATAAAATGATGATGATAGTATTAAATAATAATCTATACTAATAAAAGGGTAATATGCTAATTAGCCTGAACGTCTTCTGGACGTCCATCCGGACAAAGCCACAGCGGCTGCAGGGCCGAAGGGCGTGGGAGAGGCGGGGTGGTGCAGGAGAGGCACGGCCACGTGGCCCCTTTCGCAGAGGCCACGGGAGAGGCACTGCTGCCACCACGGGAGAGGAGGTGACGCTGCTGTTGCTGCCACTGCCCCTTTCACAGAGGTGGCACGGGAGAGGCCTCTGCATGGGCTGGTCCAGCGCCACAGCCCCTCCTACAGCCTGCCTGGCCCCAGATCGCCCCCCACTCACCAGTGGGCGGGGGGGGGGAGGGCCAGCACTAAGAAGCGAGGGCCAAAGGCCAGCAGCCACGGCGGCCGGCAGTGGCAGCAACAGCAGGGTGACGGGGGCAGCACCTTCCCATGATTGGCCTGGTCACCTCACACAGAGGGAGGCCAGACTGCAGGGAGCAGGCCTAAGCCGTCAGTAGGACATCCCCTGAGGGCTCCCGAACTGTGAGAGGGGGCAGGCCTGGCTGAGGAACACACCCACAGTGCACGGATTTTCATGCACCAGGCCTCTAGTAGTAATAATAATAGAGAAAAAGAAATAACTGATCTCATGCTTAGTCAATAAGGAGAAATCTTAAGAAGGATTTTAATAAGTAAACAATAATATTTATAGTTATTTAGATATAAAGCTACTGCATTTTATAATTTACTACTTTGAAGTCTTATGAGGGAGGAAATAAAATATTACACTCATGTTTCTTTTTAATTATAGGAAATAAAGCCTAAATAATTTTTTATAAATTGACTAATGCTACATAATGAAGTAATTATAAAATAAATGTAAGCTGGGTGTATGATTCTTAACCACAGGAACATGCTAAAATGAAATAGTACTAATTATGCAAACATTATAGTATTCATAGTCACAAACTGTAAATGATAATATAAATGGGCCCATTGGGTAAATGTGACAAATCCTTTGGTAGATGGGAGATGGCTATTGAAAGTTCTTAAAAGAAAAATAAGAAAATAATACAGATCTGGTTTAACACTCATTATCACTAGCTTTACTTGCTAGATATGAGGAACTCAGTATCACCTCCAATAAGTAAAACTTTATTCAAATATCTATATATGTAAAAGCCTAAGCAACCATCGCAACCGAACGGATGATCGAACAGGCTGTGTGGGGTGACTAGGCCGGCAGGGGGGTCAGTGAGGGGCGAACAAACAACCGAGCAGCAGGCTGTGTGGGGCAACCAGGCCCGCAGGGCGGGGGGGCAGCTGGGGGCGACTAGGATGGCAGGGGGGCCAGTGAGGGGTGACCAGGCCGGCAGAGGTGGGCAGTGAGGGGTGACCAGGCCAGCGGGCAGGGAAATTGGGGATGACCAGGCCACCATGGGGAGCAGTAAAGGGTGACAAGGCTGGCGGGGGGGCAGTTAGGGGCAACCAGGCTGCGAGGGGGGGGGGCAGTAAGGGGCGACCAGGCCAGTGGGGGTGGGCAGTTGGGGGCGACTAGGCTGGCAGGGGGGGCAGTTGGGGGTGACCAGGCCAGTGGGGGTGGGCAGTTGGGGGCGACTAGGCCGGCAGGGGGGGCAGTTGGGGGTGACCAGGCCAACAGGGGGGATAGTTAGGGGTGATCAGGCAGGCATGCAGGTGAGCAGTTAGGAGCCAGTTGTCCCAGATTGTGAGAGGGTTGTCTGACTGCCGGTTTGAAGAGGGTGCAAGCTGGGCTGTGGGGACCCCCCCTCCCCACCCCACCCCGTGCACGAGTTTCATGCACCGGGCCTCTAGTTATTTATATAAGCATTTTACAGACTCATAATGTCTACTCTGGAATAGTAAGTGATTTGACCAATTTTATTTTTTTAATTCTCACTCAAGGATATTTTTCTATTGATTTTTAGAGAGAGTGGAAGAAAGAGGGAAAGACAGAGAGAACCATCAATGTGAGAGAAACACATTGATTGGTTGCCTCCTGCACTCACCCTGACCAGGGCCTGGGCCAAGGAGGATCTTGCAACCGAGGTACCTGCCCTTGACTAGACTTGAACCCAGACCCTTTGATCCACAGACCCACACTCACACCAGCTAGGGCATTGACCAATTTTTATGTATGAAACGATTACAAAATGTAATATTAAAAGTAATTTTAAATTTTAAAGTATGTTATTTTATAGTACGAGTTAAAGTTAATACCCCAATTTTTTTATAAACAAATTGCCAATTTTCTTTTAACCCTACAAATATCATATTACTTGTATACCAGCCCATGAACTTGACAGGTGTATCCTATTTATATTGTTTTCCAATTTAATTTGCTACATTAAAGTATTTTTTATAGTTTTACTGCCTTCCTTTTTTTTTTAATTTCTAAGACTCCTAACTTTGTTACCTTTAAATCCCCCAACCCACGAAAGACATATCACGTGCATCCAGTGGGAAGTCTACCTCCCCCTGCTTTTTCTAAATTTAATCATTGTACTCATTTTTTAAGCTTCTATTTTTGGCTTCTGAGGGAGCCTGACCCAGTTCCAACCTACTTGCTGCATGCAATTCCTGAAGTTATACACATTTTTAGAGTTTAAGTCACCGCATTTAAAAACACGGCTAACAGAACCACGGAGAAAACTTAATCTGATTAAGCACAATATGTTGAGCAAATGCCCTCATCCAGGCTAGCTAGGGCATGCAATGTAAATGTCTAGAGGGGCCAAAGGGGACGGAATATCATCTGGGAATTACTAAGGTGGAACTAATGAATCCACAGATGTGAAATCCAATTCTTATAATCTGGACAAACAAAAAAGCAGAGTGTGAAGGGGAATCCCATACCAGGTAAGTGTTGAAAAGGTCTGTAGCTGCTGCCAAAAAACTCATTCGTGCTGCCTTTCCTCAAGTTTTTATTGCAGTACATATTACAATAAAAATTTATATTCAGGAAAGTCGGCACAAAGGAGTTTGGGCTTTTCTCCTGCAGAGAGAGGTTTACAACAGCTTCTCCCAATCTACAGTCTATTGTAGATGACAAGCCTGGGTTCAGAGGTCAGTGCTGCTGGGAAGGGCCACACATTAGGGCAGCAAGTGGAGAGAGCCACCACCTAAATAGCACGGGGAAGGCAATGGGGATCCCGCACTACGAAGACAATGTATTTAACTTCATTTAACCTTAAACAAACTTACCGCTCGAGGTCATTTGGGCATAATTTTAAAACATCTATTGAAGTGGGGTTTTTGCCATTTAAAAAGTGCTGACTAGAATTTTAGAGTTGAATTCAATCAAGTAGGATTAGCTTTTCTTGAAGTATATCTAGGTGAAAATGTTTTTAGTGTTGCTGGTAAAGGATGTTGAGAAAGGTATGGAGAACACGGGGGAGAAAGATGGATTTATTTCTTTAATCTGAACCGACTGAGGGAAAGACTACTCCTGTATTCCTTGATGGTGTAGCCTTCAGGAAATCCTCTTATCCAAGTATTTCATGTTATTGTTCACCCTTCAGTGATTATGCTCTGTGGGACTCACTGAGAGCAACCCCAAATGTAGCCTCATGCATTTCTCTAAAGGTCTGAATGGAGACAGGTTCCTAGTGGACTTTGAGTCAGAGCCATGACTTTGGATGATTCTGCTGGTTATTCCATTTTCAGGGTAAAGGGGACTGATTACTCCAGCTACCTGCCCAGGGAACCAAAACCCATCATTGCCACTTGAGACACTCCCATTAAAATATTTATCTGTAATGATCCTTTAAATAATAATTTTATTCTAGACTTTATTGTCCCTGCAAAGGATTAATTGAGAAGTGCCAAACCCACACATACAATAATTCTAAGATTTATAATGCGGTTAATTTAAACATGGAGCTATATTTTTCTTTACTTGTGTGTGTGTGTGTGCGCGCGCGTGCACCCGCCCGCACCTGCACACGTGTTGAGAATGAGGGATGTAATGGGAGTCTCTGACAATCTCAGCTTCTTCCTAGCATGTGCTCATTGAAAACCTTAGTGATATGTGGTACAGTGGGAAGTACCTCTTTGCAGGTGTTCATCTTCATCTTCCTGAGTCTGTATTGAATGGGCTTATTATATATACCTGGTTGGTCATAGATGGCTTGCACTCCTATCAGGGATTTTATACATTTTAAGAAGACTTATCAGTCTTTCTGTTTGCAGCATTTAGACTTCAATAATAATTTTGTTGACTATTTACAGGTTTTTTTCTTACTTCTAGAAATTATGGTGAATGCAGTTGTGCCCCAATAGTAGCCCCCAAAATAGTTTCTCTCTGTTTCTCTCCCACACGTCCAGGGAACCAAAACCCATAATTTCCAGTTGAAACCCTTTCATTAAAATAATTATCTGTAATGTTTCCTAAATAATAATTTTGTTCCAGACTTTATTGTTCCTGGAAAGGATTAATTGATAATCACCAAACCCACATATACAAGGATCCCTCCATCTTGTAAACCTGTGTTCCATGTTTTTCTCTAGTAGTAGTCTGCTAAACTAATTTAGCCATAGAAACTTTGCCTGACAGATTATACTTGAAAATACCACCACCATAGGAAATAAGTGATTGGCATTATGATATTTAACAAAAAAACTCTTCTAATGTAAGCAATAGCATCATAGCCAACTGGGCCTCAGTGTGAGTCTTTCATAGCACAATCTGCCACGGAGGACCCTAGAGATTCACTGCCAATAGGTTTTCTCTATATGACTTACCATTGCTTAGGTGATAGGCCACCTACTATACCTGACTTATGAGAACACTCAAGTCTGTCACACATTGCTACCTAGTTGAATGGATTGAAATTTTATGAGAATCCCTTATATTTCACTGGCATTTTTGTAAGAGAAATTCCATCCACCTTGCTTAGTTTAAATAAATTGTGCTTGCTGTTCTTGAGATACTACTCAGCACTTTGTTCTTAACACTAATACATTTATAATGCTCTTTGTTGGCAGGTTACTTATAAAAAATTAAATACTTCTGGTATTGTTAGCTGTGTAGATTTTTACTAGAGTGTCTTTTGAAAGTTTCATTCTCAAATTTGGTGCCCTGTTTCTGAAGATGTGTCCTATTTAGCACCAGAAACCCCCTGGGTACTAATTACACGAATAACATGTCCCTTCTGATCTTTCTTTACAAAGAAAAATTATATCCTTACTGTGTTCTCAAGGCACAATGAGTAAATTACCCAATTCAAAGGCAACAATTGCATTGCATTTCATTCTAAGAGGCATAGTTTTTTTTAAAAGAAAGCTTATATTACTAGCATATATGAGTGATTAAGGATATAAAAAGTTATAGCACTAACAATAGTCACTATTTATCATATGTTGTGTTTATTGTTTATCAAATATTTAGTGAATTCTTCTAGACAAGTCTGTTTTCTTTGTAATTGTTCACTAACAAAGGGTAAATACATTTGTGCAATTTTAGGCTCAAATTGTCTTGATAGAAAGTATTTGCTCCTACAGAAATGTGGTTAAGATACATCTCTGTTAGAAATAATATTGTTGGTTATTTTCATATCTGAATACAACCTGGGTATATCTGTAATTTATATATTTATGTATATATGATAGCATATATACATGAATTAATTAATGCTCACAATAAGAAGAAGTTAGCAGTGAGCAGGAAGAAAACAATGTACTTATATATTTCATACTTGTTTTATTTAAAATAAATTATTAATTTTTTACTCATGCAATATCTCTGCTGGTAATCCTGTCTTCTTATAAAATGTTTGAATTATTCTATTTTCAATTTAACTAGATGACCATTCATGTCACATATATTGTACTTCATATTAGTACAAAATGTTTGCAGGGAGCTTAAATATACCTTTGTTAAATTTTTTTGTATTTTCAACGCTAGGTAATATTGGCAGGTATCGTTTTGAGAAAGGTGTAGACATTTTCTCTTCCAAGAATTCACAGGCCACGTAATCTGTACCTATAAACTGTGGTAGGAAGTAAAGACAAATAAATGCCATAAAAAGATGCTCTTCTGTGTCAGTTTAGAGGAAATTAGGATGGGTTAAATGAAAGAGCATTTGACAGAGGCCAAAGGTTGTATATTTAGATAGAAGCATGAAGAATGTAGACAGAGCAAGGAACCTGATCAAATTCATAGCAATACTTTTTTCATAAGGTATCTGTTAAAATAGAGAACCTCCCAAATTCTGAGCAGAATGTTCATACTTGACCCTCCTAGACTTTGTCTCCCAGGTGTTCAGTACTATCTATTCAGCATTGCAGTGACTCAGAAGTGGCCAATGTGTGTAATAGAAGAACGATCAATCGAAGAAATCTATCAAGTGTTTTCCATACACAGGTGCTGAGCTAGGTTCTACAGGAGTACTCATAAACATACATATTCCATGTGCTACTTAGTTATGTGATGAACCCAGCATTCTGAAGGTTACAATCAAAATATGCTGGCTAAAAGAATTGTTGTATTTATGAACTGTAGGTTATAGGTAATGTCATTTCCAAGAAAAAGGTACAGGGAGAATATCGTTCCAACAAAATGGGATGATGCAGATTGCTCTCACTTGGTAAAATGGGCTGAAGCATATGCCACAACTCCCTGAAGGACTGTGGTTGGCAGGTCTGGCAGACAATGCCTACACCCCTTCCTTCCCCTGCATGTGAATCGATTACTGAAAATACTTCATGTTTGGAGCTACTCGCCATAGAAGGAACGATAGTAATCTTAGCTATGACACCTTTTCAGAAAATTAATTTTTTTTAGTCTTTTTAAACTAAAAAGGAAATTCAACTTTTCAAATTTCCTCTCAGATTTCCCCCCAGTTGTAGGGAAGGGCAACTCTGAGACCCCTATGTATGGTTATTTCTTAGACAAGTTTGGGTCCAAGGCATACTGGGACCTCAGTTATAAATGGAGAGACAGCCTAGATTCACCCAGACACATGAAGCAGTCCAGCTAGAACAATAGGAGTTCCCAGCTGGCTCGTGTCCTCTCTAAGGGTCTGTGCCCACAGCCTCCTCCATCTCCCCAGCTATGCCAGTCATCTGGTTTAGACGTCTGCTCCCACCACTGTGAACACAGTTTGCTCCTTGCCAGAGGTCAGACCTGAGCTTGGGGACAGTGGGAGGGAGGCCACGGTTCCTGGTGAACCCAGTGAAGTTTCTGCTGACCTCTTGACCTCTGAGTGGAGGACCTGCCATCTGCATGGGCGAGCTGGAAAACGAAAGAGGGGAGAAACTAAATTTTAAAAACTTTAAAAGAATCTTCTGTATGATATCATTTGCCCATTATTGGGGCAGAACCAGAAATCAATGCATCTGATTGATTTTTTTTAACCTTGAAGCTGCCCAGGTGTGGCTTCCAGATGATTTAGTACTTTGTATTTGGATAGCAGCCATAGGAATTTGTATTAGCTTAGCAGCCATAGGAAGAATCTAGCCATGAACAGGTAGAATGTCCGGGAGAGATGCTGCTTCAGTAGGTATGCCAGTTCAATTCAGTTCACTGTCATCGACACAATAACGAGCAAGGTACTCTTTCTTCTAATCTGTTCACAAGTCTTTTCCTTTTGAATGTAAACTTGATAAGGAAAGTTACTTTGGCCAACTTGCCTCTGCAGCTCCTACTTCTAGAAGGTTCTCTAGACCAGCAGGATCAGCATCTCCTAGGAAATTATTAGGATTAGAAATGCAAATTTTCACCTCTCCACCCATACTCTATCAGAAACTCTGGAAGTAGGGATACAACAATCTGTGTCTTAATAAGCCCTTCAAGTGATTCTGATGTAATATATTCCTGGCACATAGAAGACACATAATCAAGCCTTGTTAAAGGCCTGAAGGAAAGTTAAATAGAAGTAGCAATAGTGACTTAAGAGAATAAGGATCACATTTCTGTTTTTTCCTATGTACTTTAAATATTAAGTAAAGGTGTTTCTCTTGGAGCAAGAAATTTTGAAAAGCATATTAGAAGTAACTGGCCTGATTTATTAAGAGGCATTTAACTTTCCATATTTACACTACACAGAAAAATGGTGTTTGTAACTTCAGAGCAATTGGAGCTAGCTCTAACCCTGTCTGATCAATAAAAATATGCAGCTCAGGACAAGAATACATTTGTTTTGGATCTGGAAGTGGCCATTTAGCTCTTGTATCTTTTTTTTTTTTTTTGTATATCATTGGTTAATGTGAACTCAGCTGTAACTTATTTTTACTTTGTGAATGTGTGCTTCTAACTTAAAAAAATTGCACTGTATTTCTCAGACAGTGGAGGGTAGTTTATAAAGACATAAGAATCACTGAGCCAATGATACTGCTGGAGATAGTGGGAAGAACTGTCCTAAATTTGATGATCAGCAGCAAGCTTGCTCACTCTTTCAAAGCTTCTCAGTGATCATCAGTGTATTTTTGACAGTTCTGCCAACAACTTATTGACTAGTAAGTTGTGATGTATTTTTTACTAATAAATTGGTAACTGGAAAAGCATTGTGCTATACCAGAAACTGGGCAGCCCCTCTTGACCGTCACTGCTTCCCTTCCCATTGAAATAATTGTATCAACGCATAATCAGATAACATAACTTTTAGGAATCAATTTCTTAAGTTATACCAAATATCATATAATTTTCTAAATAGAATTGACAGTCTAGAAATGTTTTTGACAGAAATTTTGAAATGAATTGCAAGCTAATGGTGAGCTCATGCATCTTTTATAACTTTTTCCTAATAGAGTGAGAGAGAATCCAATTTGTTGAAACTGTTTTGGTGTTTCTTAATTATTATTCTCAGTGAGCAGAGCTGAGCAAATAGTACCAAACATAATCTGTTAGTTAAATCAGGATTTAGAAAATTGAAAGTAGATTATATTTATATTCCAAATCAGCCTGCATATTTATTCTGAGCATACTGTGTACAGATTACCCCTGTAAAGTGCTGTTGAGAAACACAATGAGTATTGGAAACCTCTTCTGACCCTAAAATCTCTACAAAACTTGAATGTATTGAGAATTTTAACATTCTGTGTTTTGCTAATATAGGACAGTTCTATGTTGTTTGTTTGGAGAGGAAGGTATATATTTTCGATGTTTCCCCAATGGTTAGAATGCTAGTACAAAGAATTTGCATACTTATACATATAGCCCATGGACACCAGCAATAAGGTAGTGAAGCCCTGGAGGGGTGGGTAGGGGCTGGGAGGAGGAGGGAAAAGGGGAGGGGGAAATGGGAGATATCTGTAATACTAGCAACAATTAAAAATATATTAAAAATAAATAAATAAAAGGAAATTCTACCTATAGTTTAAAAAAAAAACCACACACACAGAGCAAGTGAATAGATATCTTTTTTAGTGTTGTCCCTGTGTCTACAGATATTTTTAAATTTCCTGCTTTTTCCCTGAAACTTTCTCTGACAAAACAACTGTTGAATGACTTTCCTCTAATTGTGTATATTATCAGTAGTCTCTCTGTGGGTGGATAAAAAAAATCCATTGTAATACAAATTTAAAATTTCACTTATTTTATATTTTAACTAAAGAAAGCAATTTATATCTTCTCAATATGTACTATACAGATAGACAGAAGTACATACACATATGCATGATTTATAACTGGATATATATAAATAGGCTGAATGGATTCAATATTTTACTGATAAAGATGCTAGATAAATAATAGCCCTACATTATTGTTTATACTGTCTTTCTGACTGACTTTGAAAAGTATGTCTCATTTCCACATATAATATCCTCAATGTCAAGGCCTGTATTTTAGATACTTATGTGTTTATATTTTTAATTCTGATATGTTTATTTGAATTAACCACAAACGCAGAAAACTGTGGTGATGGCCAGAGAGAAAGGGGCAGGGACTGGGTGGAGGTGACAAAGGAGGGGAAAATGGGGACATCTGTAATAGTGTCAACAATAAAAGTAAAGTTAAAAGAAAACTTGATAATCTGTTGGCCCCTTAATTCATAGCATTTTGTGAGTCTCAAAAATAATGTCTAGCCTGGCTGGTGTTGCTCAGTGGTTGAGCGTCAACCTATGAACCAGGAGGTCATGGTTCAATTTCTGGTCAGGTTGCAGGCTTGATCCCTAGAAGAGGGGATATAGGAGGTAGCCCATCCATGATTCTCTCTCATCATTGTTGTTTCTGTCTCTCTCTCCCTCTCCCTTCCTCTCTGAAATCAATGAAAATATATTTGCAAAAAAAGTCTAATTATGCCCATGCTGTTGCTAAATATAGAAGATACTAGTATATTTTACTTTACCCTTTAAAAGAAAATGGCTAACAAGAAATGATAAGCAAAATGACCTATATAATAGTATGGAAAGAATAAGATGTTGGACTTGGAACCAAGAGAATGACAAAGGGAAGAAACAGCATGCCAGAAAGGATACCAGTGTGAACTAGGCATATGCCCTCCTCAAACACTGACCAGCATGCTGGCTCCCAGAATCCTTTTCGTGCTCAGCTCACTGGCCCAAGCATCTCCTATTGTAAGCTCTGCACCAGAGCTTGAGAAGGAAGTGTAGCCACATTCAATTAGACTTATACAGAGTTCAAATGATGGGTTACTTCTGATCACTTGGCTGTTTTTGAAGTCAAGTGCTTGTTTCAGGAAGGAACTCTCAAAGCACATGGCAGCTCACCACACAGTTCAAATTGGAGTGCTTTCCTACTCCACCCAGCAGAGGATTTTCATTGACTGTTTCTCTATGTTGTATTTTATGTCTAAGAGCATTTCAAAACATCATTCTGTAACAGAAAGAATTCCCTCTGCTTTCGGGCCAGCTAATTCAGGATGCTGCAAACACTGAGAGAAAGGAAATAGCATGTGGTGTTTCAATATTTTTCCTTTTTCCACAAATATAAAATACAAGTTCTCTGACTCTTTTCCTGAGTCAATATGAGTAAATCTGTGCTGCAGTCATTTGAGTGGTTAATTGATCAAAACTTCACTCTGTATTCCAGCAGTTTGTAACTTGCAAATGTAAATTATAAGGCAAATAAACAACAGAAATACATATATGTAAAATTAAATGTCAAATGTCAATAATCAAAGGAATGGGTACTGACGTTAGAGTGGTAGTTATAAAGTATTGCTTGAACATTGAAGTTTAGTTTCTATCCACAATATGTAATGGTTCCATAAGAACACTACTGCCCAATAGTCTGAATTAATTTTAAGAACTATGGTATGTAATTCGTAGGAAACTTGATTGTGATTTGATTCTGGTTGCACACCAGATGGCTCCCAGCTTTGATTTCAACAGTTTCATGAAAATGTTCACAGAATACAGATGGGACAAATATTTCCCAAGTTTTGCTGCCTAACTAGAAACCACTGAATCACTATGTGCAGCACATATGAATCATCAAAACTTTATTGATATTGCTTTTTATGTTTTTGTTTTTTTGTATATAAAGCAATTTCTGTTTATCAGTCTTTCTTAAAACTGAGTTATTCAAGGATGTTTATTAAGTATAATATTTATAATTGACATGCTCATATTGGTTAATACATATTTTCACATAACAATAAATATATAGTATTTATATAATATTCATGCTTAATAAGAATATGTTAATATAATAATAAATATATTTAATTATTATTAATATAATCCTAAGAATTATAATTTCAAGCTATAAAAAAATACAGTAACATGATTCATAATCAGAAAATCTAAGACTGTTTTCTAATGTTCTGTCTTAATTTCTTCCTGAATTGGTCAGCTTTCTCCAAAATCCAAAACCAGGTGAGGGAAGTTGACCAATGGGTATGAGCATAATCTCACTATTTCTTACTTCAAGGCCGCCTTTCAAGTATAAAGGTCTGCATAATCTTAAAGAGAACACCACTGCTATTTTCCCTGAGTATTTCAAATTTAGTGTGTTCAAGTGTCTTATATTAAAACAGATAATTCTTTAAGTTACTAGAAACTCTGAAATGTTGAGTTTTTCAGAAACCTTTAGTTTATGTCATTGGCCTGCAGAAGAAAATTTAGTCCATTTTTTTGACAATTTTCATTTTCTAGATATCTGACTGTGTAAAAATAATCAGTCTCTATCATTGCTTCAGCTCCTCCCAAATGTTGTATGAACTGGTAAATGAAAAGTGCCTAGCTTGAAAAAGAAACAGCTTTCTTGCTTCCTCCATCATATTACAAAGAATTTTACAGTAAAGATGACATATCCATCTTTCATTTGATGTAAGTGAATGCTTGATATTTCCCCTTCTTTCTGCTTTTGATGTGATCTATTTATGTCCAGTGAGATTAACTTGTGTGTATAAGTCAAACTATCTAATTGCTTACTCATAAGGTACCATTTACCTACTATTAACAGATTCATTTGATTTAAAATGGGTTGAAATTTTTAGTGTATACTTACTGGAAAATTCAACTTACAATAAATTTTCTATTTATATTATTCCATTGATATATTTCATAAGTACATCTACATGTTCAACATAACAAAGCCTAAAATATTCCATTAGGTAATTAATAATCTAAAAGTTGTCTTGTAAATTATCATATAACCAAGAATATACACCAAAGTGATTAAAATATAAATTTAAAAAATATAACTAGCATTTGGTTTATTTTGTTCATTAGATTCTACATATAAGTGTGATCATGTGGTACTTGTCTGTCTTTAACTGGCTTGGCCCAGAGGCATGGAAGCCTGGCACAAACTGATATATCTCAGAGGGCAGGGGGGTGGGAGTGTGGACTGGGAATAACTAAAGAATTTATATGCATATTTGCATAATCCATAGACACAGACAATCATGTGATGAAGGCCTGAAGTGGGACAGGAACAAGATAGAGGGTGGCAACAGGGGGAAACGGGGGAGGTCTGTATTACCCTCAACAATAAAGATAAACATATCACTCTACAGCATTAAGCTACTATATTTTACTTGCCGTGTTGCAGTATACCAATTTCAGTTATGTGAAGGACAATGAGCAAATGAGAAAAAAATAGGCATTAAGCAATGTTACCAATTATCTGAAAAAATATCTTATTTTCTGGTCTCTGCTAAAGTATTAATCAGAACGTTTATAATTGTTTTAGTGTAGATTAGATCAATTATGAATTCTTTTTCAACCTTTTAAAAAATGTTTTATTGATTTAGAGAGAGAAAGAGAGAAAAAAAATCCATGTGAGAGTGAAACACTGATTGACTGCCTCCTGCAAGCCCCCTATTGGGGATCAAGCCCACAACCTAGGCATGTGCCCTTACCAGGAATGGAACCAGCAACCCTTTGATACCTGGGAAGATGCCTAACCAACGGAGCCACACTGGCCAGGGGTCTTTATTTATTTATTTTGGGGATTACTTTTAGGATGTTTATTTGGTGATATTCATAATTAAATATATGAACTATTATATTTCCAAAAAAAATAAAATGTGACAAATTTTTATTAATGACTAGTAGCCCATTTGCAGGAAAATCCTGCAAGTGGCTGTTGCAGCTGCATGCGCGGCCGCTGCCGCCGCCTTTGCGGCCACCGTGCCTGAACCCGCTCGCCACTGCCACCCGCCCCACTCTGGCCTGCTCCACCCCGCTCCGCCCCACCCGCGCTTTCCCTCTGGCAGCCACCTTGCTTTCCACTTTTCCTCCCTCTTCCTTCTAAGTTGTCTTCAGTCTTCACTCCTCCTTCTCTCAGCGTATGCAAATTAACCGCCATCTGTGTTGGGTAATTTGCATACTCGCCCTGATTGGCTGGTGGGTGTGGCTTGGGCGTAGCGAAGGTGCGGTCAATTTGCATATTACGATTTTATTAGGTAGGATGGGATTGGAATGCATGAATGCTTGTTATATTTTTCTTACACGGTGCCTTAAACTTTTAGAAAATAAAAGCAAAACTCAGAAAACTGAGGACTGCTATAATTAGCTGGAGTACCTGCTTTAGGATGAAATGAATAATCTCTTTAGCTATTTTGCTTTATTAGATCCAGACAACATGAGAACAGAAAAACCTAGAATACAACTTATAATAAAATGTCACTATGTTCAAGTTGATGGAGTTAACATAACAATACACTTTTTTGAAGACATCTAAAAGGTTTCAATAAAGAAGCTGCCTTCTTTGCAAGAATGTTGATATTGTATCATGCAGTCCCTCTGGTGATGAATAAAAAGAGCCTACAAAGGATAAGCAGGGTTTAAAATCCACAAATGCTGGCTCACTAAAGCTAAAATAGAGCAACATGCAAGATAACTAACAAATTATTTAAGAAATAGTTTGCCAGCAAGGGAACAGTGGAAGTTTCTACACAGATAAATGGAAGATGAAGGCCGAGTTTCACATTGGCTATTCCCTTTAGGCCCTTTGTGAATAGTTTAAGACCCAACATAAAAAATAGCCTCAGATGTTTAAAAAATATACAAAGGATATGTTTTGTTTCCTGAGGTAACTTCTACTTAAATATTGTCCTCGATTGTCTCCAACAAAATGCCGATGACATTGTTGACATTATAAGCATTCTTGGTTTCATGAATTCTGAAAATAAAATAGACAAGACTTTTTTGGACATTATAAATAATATTTAGTAAAAGTTTAAACTGTTGAGAGGAAGAATCTGAATATCTATAAGTTCTTTTCCTTGTGCTCTAAGGTATAAGTTAGCCAATTTGTTCAGAAGCCCTTAGTATTCATTTTTTCTATAACATTTTAAAAATATATATTTTTATTGAATTCAGAGAGAAAAGGAAAGGGAGAGAAACATCAATGATGAGAGAGAATTGTTGATTGCCTGCATCCTACATGCCCCTTCTGGGGATCGAACCACAACTTGGGCATGTGCCCCAACCAGGAATCAAACTGTGACCTTCAGGGTCATAGGTTGACTCTCAACCGCTGAACCACACTAGCCAAGCTACTATTCTTGACTAATAGCAAATGTATAGATAAACACATGACATCAGAATTGGTGACATTACTTATATAAATATAATAGCAAATTAACATAAAAACATTTTATTAATCTGTTTATAAATTGAAAATTCAGATTTGTCATGTTAATGATAAATCTTTAGATCTATTTCAAAAAGCAGAAAACTATCCAAATCTATCCAGAAAGAAACTGAGATATTAAAGAAAATGGAGGTGCCTTTATAGAATTATTCTTGAGAAATCAAAGAGCATAGTAGAGGTGCTTATTGATAGAAATATATTTAATTTTCCTAATTAACAGAATGATACATTGAGACTGGGGAGAAAGAGTGAGAGAATATAGAGTCTATAATTTAAAATGTTTTCAACCTGAATATAGAATCCAATCTAATAAAATAATAATATGCAAATTGACTGTCACTCAACACAAGG
Organism: Cnephaeus nilssonii; assembly: GCF_951640355.1. Taxonomy (NCBI): domain Eukaryota; kingdom Metazoa; phylum Chordata; class Mammalia; order Chiroptera; family Vespertilionidae; genus Cnephaeus; species Cnephaeus nilssonii. The sequence continues at coordinate 42,491,186 of NC_137076.1, forward strand.
TGGCTGCCCTCATGTGGTCAATGTGGGCACAAGATGGCCGCCACAAGATGGCCGGCAGGGGAGGGCAGTTGGGGATGACCAGGCCTGCAGGGGAGGACAGTTGGGGGGCGGGACCCAGGCCTGCAGGGCAGGGCAGTTGGGGGCAACTGGGCCTTCAGGGGAAGGAGGGCAGTTGGGGATGACCAGGCCTGCAGGGGGAAGGCAGTTGGGGGAGACCAGGCCTGCAAGGGAGGGCAGTTGGGGGCACCCAGGCCTGCAGGGCAGGACAGTTGGGGGTGACTGGGCCTGCAGGGGAAGGAGGGCAGTTGGGGGGACCAGGCCTGCAGGGGAGGGAAGTTGTGGGCAACCAGGCCCATAGGGGAGGACACTTGGGGACGACCAGGCCTGCAGAGGAGGGCAGTTATGGGGGACCAGGCCTGCAAGGGAGGGCTGTTGGGGGGTACCAGGCCTGCAGGGGAGGGCAGTAGGGGGGAACTAGGCCAGTAGGGGAGAGCAGTTAGGGGCAACCAGGCCAGCAGGGGAGGGCAGTTTGGGGCAATCGAGCTGGCAGGGGAGCAATTAGGCTTTGATCAGGCTGGCAGGGGAGTGGTTAAGCAGTGATAAGGCTGGCAGGCAGAAGCGGTTAGGGGAAATCAGGCAGGCAGGCAGGCGAGCGGTTGGGAGCCAGCCGTTCTGGATTGTGAGAGGGATGTCCCAGATTGGAGAGGGTGCAGGCTGGGCTGAGGGACACACGCCCCTCCCATGCACGAATTTCGTGCACTGGGCCTCTAGTATATATATGAAACAGGGAATCATGTCTAGACCATTTTCTTGTTTGATCAGGTGTTTGTTTTTTCTTGTCTATTTACTAATGCCTTCTAGCAAAGCACATACTTTCTGAAATACACTTGGATAAAAAATGCTGAAGAAGATAGCCTCTTAGACTCGCATGAGAAAATAGGACTCTTTAGAATATAGAAAGACCAAAGTGAAAATTAATCCCATCATAATATTGCTACTTGAACTTAGAGAAAAATCCTGATAATCTAAAATTTTATAGTTTTTTTTTTAGCTCACCAGATGGCTGTAGTAGAAAGGCAATAAAGTCAACTGCATTCTCAACAGAAACAAGACCCCTCCACTGAAGAGAGGCCATAGGGACTGTTTCAGAGCATGTGAGGAAGAGATGGCTGCATTATACATCCCTTTTTTCTATGTATTTTAAGGTAATTTCAATTATAATTGAAAACTTTCCTTTAAAGTACACTGCAGGGCCAGATGATTTCACTAGCAAATTCTAACAAACATTTAAGGAAAAATTCTACCTAAAATTGTACAGATAATGGAAGAGGAAGGAACACACTTCAACCCACTTTATGAAGTTAACATTATCTTGATTAGTGCATTAAATGAAAAGAACAAAAACATCATGAGTGAAATCAAAGACAAATAAATGAAAATGCATGCCATGCTAATGGGCCTGAATATCCCATATTGCTAAACTGCTAACCTCTCTCTCACATTGTTCAGAAGATTCCACAAAATAGCAATCACATTCCTCCAGGTTTTTTGTGTTTGCTTTTGTTTTCTTGGTGGAAGTTGATAAGTTGATTCTAAAATATCTGAAAAAGCAGCTAGAACAGCTGAAACCATTTTAAAAATTAATGAAAAATGGGAGGACTCCCACAACCTGATTTCAAGATTAGACCTAGCTTTTAATGATACCTGTGAAAACCAATGAATAAATAATTTATTTCTTGAGGAAGTGCCCTAGCTATTTTTACATATTAGTTAGTCCATGGTCCTTGCCATTTCACAAAATCTTTTTTTTGGGGGGGGGGGGGGGCGCGATGGGTGGGGCGAGGGGGCTAGAGGGAATTGATATCGGTCTGGCTTACTTTTAAAAAACATCTTTATTGTTGAAAGTATTACATATGTCCCCTTTTTCTCCCATTGTCCCCTACCCCCCTTCCCAGGCCTTTATATGCTATTGTCTGTGCCCATAGGTTATGCATATATGCATACAAGTTCTTTGGTTGTTCTATTCCAACTCACCCCCCACTTTCCCTCTAAGATTCCACAGACTGTTCCATGCTTCTATGTCTCTGGATCTATTTTGTTTCTCAGTTTATTTTGTTCATTAGATTCCACATATGAGTGAGATTATGTGATACATTACCTTCCTCTGACTGGCTTATTTCACTTAGCATAATACTCTCCAGGTCCATCCACGCTGTAGCAAAGGGTAATCGACCCTTTATTTTTACAGCTGCATAGTATTTCATTCTGGAAATGTACCACAGCTTTTTTGTCCACTCATGTAGTTATAGGCACTTCGGCTGTTTCCAGATCTCAGCTATTGTAAATATTGCTGCTATAAACATAGGGATGCATTTCCTTACATATTTAATCATTGACAAGTGATTTAATTACTATATATCCACTCCCTAAGACTACATTCTGCCTTTTGCAAAGGAGATAACAGAGGTAATCAAAAGATCTGTTTTGTTCATGTGAAATAGGGTATGTAAAGTTGCTGGGAACATTGCCTGACATATGATGAACACACAAAGGATGCCCATCATTATAACTATTTATTGAGTTGAAAAAAGGTTGAATAGCATTAAATAAGCACTTACATTATGCCATTTACTTGAATACTCTGGTAGCAAGTTATATTTCATTTATTGTGAAAAGTTATATATTTCAATTACTTTTTGTTAAACATAACTGCCTTCAATTGCCACAAGAAAAAGAAAAGGTTTCAGGTTAGTATTGAGGGGAAAAAAACAACAAAAGGAAAACCCACAAAAACAGCATTCCTTTTAAATCAGAAAAATATGTTAGGACTGTGTATCATGACCAGCTTTGGCTCTGAACTACATTACTTGCTCTGAATAGCAGTAAATCCATAGATCTTGCTGAAACCAACTATGTTTCCCATATATTTAGACATTTTGTGCCTGGCATCCACTTCAAATCTGAGAGTGGGAATAATGGCCTTTATTCATAGTTCACTCCCAATAGGAAAGAAAATCTATGACAAAACGTAAATAATCCTGAGAACCATTGCTTAATACTTTTTGTTTATTATAGATTACCTCTCTTTTGTGCGTGTGTGTTAATCCCGAACCAAGCATATTTTTCCCATTGATTTTTAGAGAGTGGAAGGGAGGGAGGGAGTGGGAGAGGAGAAGGGGTGTGTGTGTGAGGCATAGTTGTGAGAGAGACACATTGACTCATGGATTGTTGCCTCCTGCACATGCCCCAACCAGGACCAGCATGGAACTTGCAACCCAGGAGTGTGCCCTTGACTGGGAATCGGACACACAACCCTTGGTGCATGTGGGTGTACTTTCTAAGCACTTAGCAACACTGGCCAGGGCAGATTATCTCTCTTTTTTGAGAAAAACATTAAAAGTTCATAAATGTAAGATTTAAATTTCCTAAAATTCATTGACTCTAAATCATTGTCAGTTAAAACTAATGGCACTTTAGAAAAATACATAAAGAGTGCAATCCTCAACAGTCTAATTATTTCTCTTATTTCTTTAAATCACAAACTTAATTATTTTAGTATAAGATTTAGTATAATGTCTTCAGGTTTTCAAAAATAATTGGTTGTATGTCCTAGAGTCTTTTCCTTACATTCTAAATACCGTGGAACTGAAGTGGATATTATCTGGTTCCTTATAAATTGAAAATACAGAAAATGATTAGTGATAGTTTAATAATTTAGTGCCATATGATTTTTTATAGTAAGATAGTTTCACATATAAATAATTTTGATTTTTCCAAATTTCTCAAAATTATCTTTCTATTCAATTAGTAAATCACATCTATTTCCAAATGTAATTTAGCTTAAATTTACACTTTTTGTTTGACTATTTCCAGAGGAAAAGTATCTATTATCAGCAATATGTAGGAATTAGAGGATATTGTGTAACTTATCATATTAAGTGGGCAAAAATGTTTCTCAGTTATTGCTTTACACCAGGGATTCTCTAATAGTATCTTATTATTTATCTCCAAAGGCACACAGATTATCTTTTATCATGGGCTGTAATCATAGTTCCGGTATTAATAGCTTCCTCCTTGACATTGTGATGGTAGAAAAGTGCTGTTTTGCACCAAGGGAGTGCAAAAATAGGCATTCCTATGGATGGATTACTTTTTCATTTTCATTTTAATGCACTAAGTACAAAAATACCTACTGAATAAGGGGTATCACATGTACAGTGGCTCTTAACAAGGGATTTACAAATAATACATTTCAATGAAGCAAGTATTTCTTTTGACCATAGATTTTCACTAATCCAGCTTTTCCTAAAAGGCTAGAATTCCCCAAGAGAAATGTATGTTGCTTTTAATAACAGTGAGAAAGTTCTGAGATATAATATATCTACTGAGAAGACTGGTAATAAATCTGGGATGTTTCCCTATTTTTATCTGAAATACTGAAAATTTTGTGAAGGTGTTTACTTAAGATAATTTTAATGAGCCAATTTAAACAATTTACTTATCTGATACTAGGTATAACTATCCTGTTTGTGGGTGTTTTTTTTGTTTGTTTGTTTGTTTGTTTGTTTGTTTTTGTGTGTGTGTTTTTAATGTAGCCAGTTTCCAACAAAGAAATTTTTTTAAAAAGTGTATTGTTACCACACACACTTAGATAAACACAAAAACATGGATTAACACCATTGACATAGGTTATATAGTATATATCAGACTAATATGGCTATATATAATCAAGTTGGTTATAATGTAAGTCGAGTTTATCCTCTTTTGAGGTTAAGATTATATCGTCTTAACTAGAATACAAAATCCTAAAGACCACCTTTGAAAAAATGACAAATTTCCTAAAAGCCAGATAGCAGACTATATTTGTGCTCACTAGCATTATGATTCTCTTTCTAAATAGGGCTGAATCTGTTATGTGCTTAGGGCAAAAGGGCTATATTAAATGCTCTTTTATTTCTTTACTAGAGGCCTGGTGCATGAAATTTGTGCATGGGGTAGGGGTGTGTCCCTCAGCCCAGCCTGCACCCTCTCCAATCTGGAACCCCTCTAGGGATGTCCAACTGCCGGTTTAGGCCCGATCCTGGACTGCTGGCTCCCAACTGCTGGCTCGCCTGCCTGCCTGCTTGATTGCCCCTAACCGCTTCTGCCTGCCAGCCTGATCACTGCCTAACCACTCCCCTACTAGCCTGATCAACACCTAACTGCTCCCTGCCGGCCCTATTGCCCCTAACTGTCCTCCCCTGCAGGCCTGGTCGCCCCCAACTGCCCTCCCCTGCTGGCCCAGTTACCCCTAACTATCCTCCCTTGCCAGCATGGTTACCCCTAACTGCCCTCCCCTGCAGGCCTGGTCTCCCCTAACTGCCTCCCCTGGAGGCCTGGTCCCCCCCAACTTCTCTCTCCTGCAGGCCAGGTCACCCCTAACTGCCCTCACCTGCCAGCATGGTTGTCCCCAACTGCCATCCCTTGCAGGCCTGGCCCCCCCTAACTGCCCTCCCCTGCAGGCCTGGTCCCCACCCCAACTTCCCTCCCCTGCAGGCCTGGTCCCCTCCAACTTCTCTACCCTGCTGGTCTGGTCGCCCCTAACTGCCCTCCCCTGCAGGCCTGGTCTCCCCCAACTTCTCTCCCCCGCCGGCCTAGTGCCCCCCAACTACCCTCCCCCACAAGCCTGGTCCCACCCAACTGCCCTCCCCTGCAGGCCTGGTCCCCCCCAACTGCCATCCTCTGCAGGCCTGGTCGCCCCCAACTGCCCTCGCTTGCAGGCGTGGTTCCTCCCAACTGCCCTCCCCTGCTGGCCTGATTGTCCACAACTGCCCTCCCCTGCCAGCCATCTTGTGGTGGCCATCTTGTGTCCACATGGGGGCAGCCATCTTTGACCACATGGGGGAGGCCATCTTGTGTGTTGGAGTGATGGTCAATTTGCATATTACTCTTATTAGATAGGATAACCTTTAACTTTGGAATTTCTTTTTTAATTTATCGGTATTTTAAATTGAGTAAAGATTAAGAGTACATTTAGTTATTTAGTCATTTGTAAAAAGAAAGCAATTTTCAAAGCATCTACACACTGGAATGACACCCTAAACTATTATTATTCTCAGTATGGAAACATTTTCTATGCAAGGCCCCACACTGGAGGTCCAAAAGTTCCCGGTGCAAACTTCCTACTTGGCAGAACAACCTTTGTATTGCTGCAAATTCAAAGTGTTTAAACAAACAATTTGGGCTTGTGTTATTAATTGTATCATTGATGTCTCTTGGAAGTTTATATTCTTGTGAACTTTAAAAATCTCATTGCTTTCATGTGGTAACCCTTCGAATTTAAAAATGCTCACCTTTCTGAACCAGCAATGTTTCACTTTCTGCAATGTTTCACTTAAAATAGCTGGCAGGTTAAATATCTTAATTCCTTAAATCATTCTTCATTTTACACGAGGTAATTATCTATCACTGCCTTGTCTGTTCTGTAGTTTGCATCTCTTCACCTGGATGTTCCCATTAAACAAGTTTGCATTAATACCTTAGTAATAACCCACACTGTGGTTGCAGTCTGGCATATTGAAAACTAAAATGAATTTAATTTTCACGTGAATTGCTTTCAAACTAGGTCACTCTCATTCTGTCATTTCTAAAATGATTGTTTTTTTGGTGAATTTAAATACAAGTCTTTATAAATGTTTGTTCATTTTAAATTTGTTGCTTCAAAGTTATCTCATGGCCTATCAAGTCTGAGTCTCACGGTAATATTCCTGGAAGGATACTCAAATTTGGTAAGAATATTTTCTAAAAAAGTTTTTAAATATATGTGTTTCAGTTTTATCGGTTAATATGAGAAAATAAAATGAACTAATTTAATAAAATAATAGAAACATTGCAAAATAATATTTTCTAAGTTATTGGAAAACTGATTGGCACAGTGGTTGCTGACTACATTGGTCTAAAAGGTCTACCTTTACACCAGTACTAGCTTTGTAGTAAACTTTGAAATCAGGAAATGTAAGCCCTCCAACATGGTTTTCTTTCAACATTCCTTTGGCTATTCTAGGTCCTTTGTATTTGCATATAAATTTTAGAGTCAGCTTGCCTGTTTCTGGGAAGAAAAAAAAAAAGAGAGAGAGAGAGCCTTCTGAGATTTTAATAGGTATTTTATCAGATCTGTACATAAATTTGGAGAGAATTGCCATCTTTATATAATGTTGTCTACCAATCCATGACATAGAATATCTCTCAATTTGTTTAGAGTTTTCGTTTCCTTGTTTTGTTAAATATATTCATAAACATTTCTCTGTTTTGAAACTTAAATGAATGAAATTGACTTCTTGATTCCATTTTGTCCACTGTTAGCCGTATAGAAATATGATGAATTTTTGTACATTGACCCCATCCTCCTTGTGACTTTGGAAACTCCTTTATTGGTTCCAGTAGGTATGTCAGTGTGTGTGTGTGTGTGTGTGTGTGTGTGTGTGTGTGTGTGTGTGTGTGTTCCTTAGGACTTTCTATATATGGGAATGTGTAGTCTGCAAATAAAGGTAGTTTTACCTTGTCCCTTTCCAATTCTGATCCTTGTATTTCTTTTTCTTGCTTCATTTATCTGGCTAAATTTGTTCAATGTTGAAATTAAATGTTAAGAGTATTCATTGTTCTTTATCTTTGGGGAAAGCATTCCGAACTTTCACCTTCAGTTATACTGTTACTTGTAGGATTTTTGTAGATTTCCTTTATCAGGTTGAAGTTCCCTCTTATTCCTAGTTTGCAGAAAATTTTCATCATGAGTGAACATGTATTGGATTTTTTATTTTGTCAAATGATTTTTTTTCACTTATTGAGGTCATCATGTGTTTTTTTCCTTAATATACATAATTTTTAAATTATGATAATTAATGATAAAACAGGTTTGGCTTTTCTTCTTTTAATTTTTTCCAAATACAAGTAGTAGCATGTTGTGCTAAAAGTCAATGAGAAATTCATAATTAAGTATACAATGGCTGAGAATGGACTTTTAGTTCTCAAATTATAATAAGTTCTATGGACTTATTAAAAGCAGTTCATATTCTGGGTAACTAATTTTAATTTATAAGTCTCTTTCATTTATAAAAATTACATTTTAGATTCTATTTATTGAATACCTTGTTTAGGGTCCTACCTATATAGTTGCAATAAGACTTAAAATAGCTGGCATGTTCTAAAATTAATTTTATTATGAATATAAGACTGTATGTTCACAGAAGAGTATTTCTAGGAAGTATAAGTCTTAGGTGTAATTTTTAACAACAGCTTTTAGCATTAAGTGTGATAAGTGAAGTGTGTGTTTATTTTAATGGGTAATAAGAAAGAAGTGATAGAAGAATTTAATGGATATGGTGAATTAAGTTTACATTATGTAAAAAGCAGTACAACCAGTAACTTATGATCAAAATAAAAGTCTGCATAAATCAGAAAAGTAAGTTAAACCTAATTCTTCCAAGAGAAAAAAACAAGAAATGATTTTCTTTTTTAAAATATAATTTTTTATAACTCTGATAAAAGTATAAAAGTATCTTCACTATAGTGATGGTTATAGTGTTAAGGCACTGCTTGAACTACACGAAACACATGTTGTATTATATAATAACTAACATTTATTGAGCACATGTATTATTATAGGTAATTTACTGAGAGATTTAAAACATTCTACTACTTCAGTTTTCAAAGCAATTATCTGGACAAAGTATTTGTTAACTATGTAATCTTTAACAAACTACATAATTCTTATACTTCAGTTTCTTATTTTTAAAGAATGAAGATAATAGTCGCCTACTTTATAGGATTGCTGAGATTACTAAAAGAGTTATTAATTTTAAAGAGTTTACAACTAGTCCAGATGCATTATATGCACTAACTGCCCTTATTTTCAATGTTGGGTTTTGTTGTTATGTGTATATTTGTCAACTAACTGTTATATTTTCTCATTTCAATGATCCTCTTAAAATTCCTATCTTTTCTTTAAGTTGTTTTTTTTGTGTGTGTGTGTGTTGTTTTTGTTGTTGTTGTTGTCGTATTTTATTTTGTTTTATATTAATATTGTTACTTGGTTTACCCTTGAGTTGAATTACCTGTTTTTCGTTTTATATTTCTTAATTTTTAATATTTCTTAGAGCTCCTCTTTCCAGATTTAATGGCTCCAACCTCATTATGGATAGGGAGGCATTGCTAAGGGATCCCTCTGGAGTGGATATTGTATTCATATGAACTGGACTCTGATTTTCACCTATGTTGAACTCTGATTCCACCGTGATATTACCTTGTGACCCTGAACTTCTGCTATTACCATTTGGCCTACAATTCTGCACTTCCTGCACATCTGTAACATCTTGTGAGCAGAGACACTGACTGGCCTTTCCAAGTATATCTGTAAACAGCCTTCAAAGAAGGCGAGAGCATCTCCACTGAGAGTAAAACCCGGTTAGCCTATAGCCTTGAAAGGTGAGAGTTACTGTTCCTGTCCAGGAAAGAGGCAGGTGTGCTTGTGGGCCACTGCACAGGATGCAGGTTTCCTCCGCTCAGGATTCCTCCCCATTAATGCAACACATTGCCTGTGCAGGCCTCACCTGGCCCGGTGATGTCACTGAGCCGTAGTCACATTGCTCTGGGTGGATCAGGCCTTAGTGAAAAAAAGCGAGAAAATGATTATGCTCTGGCTACTGCTACTGCTGTGTAATAAACTGACTTTATTTCTGGCCCAGAGTCTGGGTCTTCTGCCCATAACCATGAAACTGTGGCAGGCTACTGTGTAAGCAGGTTAAATTTCAGGTCCGTCACAGTTCTTGACACTATGCTTCTGTCACAGGTGATGAACAGATAGGAAACGATTCACCCAGGGCAATAGCGAAATAAAAAGGGGAACCCCATCCTCTCAGCTAGTTTCCTGCTCACAACACAGAGCCTCTGTCTTCTACAAGATCTTGAATAGTGTTTTTCTTATTCATGTTCATCCTTATATACATTTCTTACTTCTATAGTTTCTCCAGGTTTGGTCTGGGAAAGGGAGTGAGGATTATGTGCTTTTTCAACATCCTGTCACACCATGATTTAAAATTAGTTATGCATTCATCTTAACATAAAGTGTTTGATTTGTATGTAATTTCCTTTCCAATCAACACGATGATATTATGTGGCTCCAGAGGAAGTCGGCCCTCTCAGAGAGAGAAGGGGGAAAAAATAACACATTTGGCAGACGGGAAAATTGCAGCCTTACAAAGCATACAGGGTGCTTTTTTAAAATGCTACTTGATGGCAAAGAAATTAATTAAAAATCTGCAGGGCCAAAATATACACACACATAAGAATCATTTTGGCATGAATTAACAGAATGAATAATGAAGTTTATAGCACCAGATACCCAGGATATGTAAAGAAATTTGAGACAGCCTCAAGGAAAAACACATTAAAAATTGCATACACATACACAGTTGGAATTGCATCTCTGAACAAAGACCATCCATATTTTAAAGCTAGAAGAGAGACTGAAGAATAACAATAATTTTTTAGAAAAATATGAGCTATTTATATGAACATGGCATTGAATGATTTTGAAATGAATTATTTTCATTTCTAAAGAGCAAAGGACAATAAGAACTGTAATTAAAGCAGAAATTATTTAAGCTTATTTCCTAGATAATTACTTTATCTTACTAGAGGAATTATTAAATAGTTCCTACCAGATTATGCCAGGTTTAATAACTCTTTATAATCATTAGGATGCTGCAGCACAATAGTAAGAAGAACATGAGTTAAAAGATAACTGAATTTTTACATAGTTATAGAATTTAACTAACTGTGTGGATTTGGGTAAACTGTATAAGTACTCTGAGCCTCAGTTTCCCCAATGTTAAAATGAGGATAATGACTTTCATGGTGGATTAGTTGAAATAATTATATTAAAGGCCTGGTAAAAGTTCAGCTTGGGTTAGAAACTCAAAAATGTGCATATCCACTTATTAGATCACTAGAGGCCCAGTGCACGAAATTTGTGCACGGGGGTGTGTGTCCCTCAGCCCAACCTGCACCTTCTCCAATCTGGGGCCCCTCAAAGGATGTCAGACTGCCCATTTAGGCCCAATCCCGGTAGGATCGGGCCTAAATGGGCAGTCGGACATCCCTCTCACAATCCAGGACTGCTGGCTCCCAACTGCTTGCCTGCCTGCCTTCCTGATTGCCCCTAACCGCTTCTGCCTGCCAGCCTGATCACCCCCTAACCACTCCTCTGCCAGCCTGATTGATGCCTAACTGCTCCCCTGCCAGCCTGTTTGCCCCTAATGCCCTCCCCTGCAGGCCTAGTCACCCCTAACTGCCCTCCCCTTCAGGCTTGGTCACCCCTAACTGCCCACCCCTGCAGGCCAGGTCCCCCCCAACTGCTCTCCCCTGCAGGCCTGGGTCCCCCCCAACTGCCCTTCCTTGTAGGCGCGGTCGCCCCCAACTTCCCTCTTCTGCCAGCCTGGTCACCCCCAACTGCCCTCCCCTGCTGGCCATCTCGTGGTGGCCATCTTGTGTCCACATGGGGGCAGGATCTTTGACCACATGGGGCCAGCCATCTTGTGTGTTGGAGTGATGATCAATTTGCATATTACTCTTTTATTAGATAGGATAGAGGCCTGGTGCATGGGTGGGGCCAGCTGGTTTGCCCTGAAGGGTATCCTGGATCAGGGTGGGGGTTCCCTTGGCGCATGGGGCGGCCTGGGTGAGGGGCCTGTGGTGGTTTTCAGGCCAGCCATGCCCACCGGCGACCCAAGCAAAGGCCCTGGTATCTGGGATTTATTTATCTTCTATAATTGAAACTTTGTAGCCTTGAGCAGAGCTAAGACTCCTGCTTGCTCTGTGGCCACAGCCATTTTTGTTGGAATTTATTTATCTTCTATAATTGAAACTGTAGCCTTGAGTGGAGGCCTCGGCTGGCCAGCATGTGCGGAAAGCTTGGCTTCCTCCATCACCAGGGGCAACCCAAGCCTCCTGTTTGCAGCCATCTTGGTTGGGTTAATTTGCATGCTTGCTCCTGATTGGCTGGTGGGCATGGCTTGTGAGTGTAGCGGAGTGATGCTTAATTTGCATATTACTCTCTTATTAGATTGGATATTTTATACCTGTAAGTATTTTGTGGAAGACCAGATAATATCTTCAGAATTTTGTAACCATAACAAGTGCACAGTTTCTCCTTACTAATATATAAAGTTAATATATGCTCTATACTCAGTATCATAATACATTAAATTTTATTTGCTTTTTGTGATTAACCTTTCGCACTCGGATGTCGAGTGTGACTCGACACGGTTAGCATCGGTAGCAGCTTGAGAAAAAAGCAAGCGAGTGCAAAGGTTTAAACAGCTCTGTGGTCATAGGTAATTTCTACTGATTTGTTTTTCCTGATTAGGCACATTATCTGTTTAGTGATGGTCTGACAATATAACAACAAATTACCAAATACAGGAAGTGTGCACCCAGTCTTAGCTGTACCTTAGCAGTTCTGAGGGGAAAATAATTATTTGTGAAGATTTTATAATGCAAAGTTTTTACATACATTTCCTACCAACCATTTTTGTATCAGTAAGTGTATGTGCAATCAAAATATAGATATATAAGCATTTTCTTATTTCCCTCAAAATATAAAAGCCTAACATGCTAAGTGTCTGACCATTCAACCAGTCGCTATAACATGCACTGACCACCAAGGGACCAACGATCTGACTGGTAGGTTAGCTTGCTACTGTGATCCGGCTGATCGGGACTGGGCAAGATGGGCTGGACACACCCTGGAGCCCTCTTATGGTCCCTCCCCGGCTCCATCGTGCACCGGTGGGGTCCCTTGGCCTTTCCTGTGCGCTCTCATAATCGGGACCCCTCAGGGGATGTCAGACTGCCAATTTCAGCCTGATCCCCACAGGCCAGACCAAGGGACCCCCCCCCGTGCACAAACCCATGCATGAGGCCTCTAGTTGATATATATTAAAATTATATTTCATAATATTCTAATCTATATATATATATATAAACAGGGAATATGCTAATTAGCCGAGCATCACGACTGCTCAGGAGGAGGCTGCATCACGATCGCTCAAGAGGAGCTGCGTGTGCAGATGGGCGGGAGGGGACTGCGTGCCTCCCCCAGCCCCAGTGGCCATGGGGAGGCTGGGGATGGGGGCGAGCCAGAGCAGAGACACAACTCACAGGAGTGCCTGCCCCCACCCCAGCTGACACAACACGGCCAGCCAGCGATACGCAGGTCAGGCGCGGGTCCTGGCCCCCCGTGGGGTGCCTCCTCCCACTATTTCAATTGCGTGCTGGGCCTCTAGTTATATATAATATAATATAGGGTGTCCCAAAAATGTATACACACACTTTGAATAATTATAAAAGCAGAGTTTATTAAAATACATTTCATTTTCAAAATTGAGCTACCAGCTGTTAAAGTGTATATATATTTTTGGAGTCATCTGGTGTATAAAATATAATCCATATAATACCACATATTACTCTAATTTTTCCTTATCATATTTTGTTTATGTTCTCTGTTGATACCAATTCCTTATAGGAATAAATTATTATATTGAAAAATGAATAATTGAGAATAAACATCTAATTGCTATGTAATTTTATTTTCAGAGTTATTGTTCTTAAATTTGAAGTAAGCCAAGCATTAATGTAATTTCATACACATTCTCCAGTACCTCCCTTTTCATTGTTTTCCATTTACTAGCTATTCCATTTCTATCTTCAAATTAGAATCTCATGTATGACCTTTTTTCAGATACTTTCTAAACCTTCTCTGAATATACATGTATATCTTATCTATACAGCCATTTAGTCTTTGTCCTGGAGACTATTAGTGGATTTTATGAGTTCTGATGAAACATTACAATCAGATTTACTTTATGAAAATGTAATTTAATTTAAATCAGTTGAAAGTTTATGATAAATTAAACATGGACAGAATGTGTGTATGGAACATTAATCTGAAGCAGTGAGAATAAGCAGCTGTGTTCCCCTGGTCAGATAACTATAGTATTTATATTAATTTTCCCATGAAATGGAATGATTAGAATAGAAAATTCATTATGTTTCATTAAAGAAAGAGAACACCAAAATGCTCTTTTATTTATTAATTTTAAAGTATATGTACTCCACTCCCACATTTCTCCAAACCAGTAATATTTTAATGAAAGTATATAAATAATGAAATTAAAAATATATAATACCATTACACTACATGTACTTGAATGTTCATTTATATGTATGTATGAATTTTAAAAATGTAAAGACTTTACAATTTTTAAGTAAATTTCATTCATCCCAGTGAAGAATTATGGTCCAATGGGAGCATACCTCAAAATTTACAAAATTCATTTCAACCCTGGTCCCATGGCTTGGTTGGTTCGAGTGTTATCTTGTACACCAAAAGGTTGCGGGCTTAATCTCCAGTCTAGGCACAAACAGGAGGTAACTGATGGATGTTTCTCTCACATTGATGTTTCCTTCTCTCTCTCTCCCTCTTTTTATCTCTCTAAAAAAAACACACAATAAAAACATATCAGATGATGATTAAAAATTCATTTCAATATACTATTGATATATTTTGAATATTTTCATTGAACTCATACATATAAAAATAGATGTAAATAAGAACACTATTTCTAAAAATAAAATATATTACCAAGAAACTTTAAGATCATTCAGTTGGAATCTTTTCCCTACATTTAAAGTAAAAATGTTTACATCATAACACCAGGCATTACTTCTGCTATAGTTTCTCTAGCTGAAACATACAAGAAGCTCAAACAATAAAGATGAGAGAGCATGATGCATCTTAACTCAAGAATCCATCAGGATGGTGTAAGTTTTTAGGCATAGTCCCTTAGCCTGATAGCCAGTGATGCAGTGCGCCTTGAGAGTTTTGTGACCAGCTTCCATTCCCCAGGCCATTAGGATCACCTTACTATAGGTTGCTTATGATGTGAAATACTCCACAATGAAATACAAATGCTTGGTCTGACACAGTCTTTGCTTGTGGATTCTCATTTATTTATTTTTATCTGACATAGATATTACTACTAAATCTTCCTTAAGTTACTATTACAAATATGTGAACCTTAGTCATAGTAATGTATACTGTATACTTTAAGACAAATCCTATATAATAAAAGGCTAATATTCAAATAGACCAAATGGCGGAACAAACAACCAACCAAAGAACTGGTCGCTATGACATGCACTGACCACCAGGGGGGCATGCGCAGAACATGGCAGGCATCGGCCTCGGTGGGATGGTGGAGCAGGTGAGCAGGGGTACCAGAACAAGGCAGGGCACTGGTCACTGTCATTGGGGTAAGCCTCTGGTGGTTACTGAAAATTCTTTGCTCTCGCACACCACAGTCCTGCCCGGTGCGTGCACCTGCTGCTGGCTTCGGCCCTACTCGCACCCGCTGCTGGCACCAGTCCTGATCACTTGGTGCTATCATCAGTGTGAGTGGCGGCTGCTGCCCCAATCGCCCTTGAGGGCTTCTTCACCTCCCCCACCTGCCGCTGGCACCTGCCCCAATCACTCTACGCTGGTCAGTGTGTGCGAGCAGGGCCGGCGCCTTCAGCGCGTGGGAGCAGCAGCGGCTGGAGCGGGGCTGCCGGTAGACTGAGGACCATGGGCCGGGGGGGGGGGGGCGGGGGAGGGTTCGGAGGATTTGCCAATACCCGCCCCTGTGCCCACTGCAGCCTTGAGGCCCATAGTTCCTTTCAAGGTGCACGAATTCATGCAGTGGGCCCCTAGTCAATTATAAGAAACAACAATAATCAAAAAATTACATATGCTAAAATTTTGCTAGATTTTTTTATATTGATATTATATATTCATATATTTTATACATTTAGGGACACTAGTGTTTAACATTTTTAAAAATATATTTTTATTGATTTCAGAGAGGAACGGAGAAGGACAGAGAGGTAGAAACTTCAGTGATTAAAGAGAATCATTGATCAACTGTCTCTTGTATGCCCCTCACTAGGGATTGAGCCTGCAAGCCAGGCATGTGGGCTGACCAGGAATCCAACTGTGGCCTGTTGGTTCATAGGTTGACGCTCAACCACTAAGCCACTCTGGCCGAGCTAAGATTTTTAAAATAAAATTTATTTTTAAAGAAATATTTTCATGAAAGTCATGTGAATAACCTTCTAACTTCACCATTGTGTAACTCAGCTCATTTACACACAAAATAAAAGCAACATGCCCCATCTGGTGACAAATCCTCTAAATTAAAGGTAAATGTCTAAGAAATGAACAATCTTCAAGGAGATGGCATTGCTAAAACAAAATTATTCACTTATGACAAACTGCACAAAAAAATCTATACACTGTGTAATATTAAGTCTTGCTGATAGTCAAAAGACTTATTAGTCATAACAAAAGCTGCAGCCTCATGAAGTATTTTAAGACACTAAAATAAGGACATTTTATAATTTGGGGATCCAAATTAAAATGTGGCATGCATTTCTTTGTTTCCATAATGCTTGTGTACATAATATTTAAATATTAGTAAAGCAGTAATTAAGAAAAAGTATACCTATAGGTTAACAATATTGCATAATTTAACTATTTTTTAATTAACGTGGTTTTTTTAAAATAATGCTGCTTTTCTACTCTCAATTACTTTAGAATTTAGTGTAGGGAATATAAATTCATTAACATTTTATTGTGTTTCCACAAACAGCAATTATATTTTAATGTAGCATTAGGTTATATCTTTTACTATATGTGGAAAAATTTTGTTACACTTTTTAAATAGTATTTATTGTAGGGGGCTTTTAGAAACATAAACTTGTAATATTTTATGTACTTAAAAATGCTTCCACTTGTTTCAAACTTAAATACGTTGCTCTTGCAAATGCCAGTCAGGTTTTATTATTTCAGATGATTGCCAAATGTACTAACATTTTCACGTATGACTTCTTTTTTACCCCACAGTAATTCTCTTCCTGGCTACTAGAACTGATTGTAATAGCAAGTATGCCTTCTATTAATATTATGCAAGAGTAAAAGCAGTTCTTGGCAGGTTCCTGAATGGAATTCGTCTGATTAAATATGCATTTTTTTATTACTATCTAACCTTCTATGACCTTTAATGTCTGCCTTTTGCCATTGATGATTAATCTGCCAGTCTGTAAGATGGAGTAAAATCTGAATGGATCTGCATTACTTTACCTCATTTATCAAATAAGATAAGACTATTTATTATTTTTACTATTTGTAGATATATATGTGACGATAAAATTATCATCTAGTAGCAAAGGAAATCAACTAGAATATAATGCTAAAATATACCGATTATCAAATATATTTTCTGGTTATCCAAAATTTACCAGACCTACAAAAGACTCTCAAAGAAACTCTCAAAGAAAATAATAAATTTAAAAGATTTACTTTTTTTTTATTTCCCTAACTATCCATCCATCCACCAATAATTTTTGAAGTTCTGTTTATTATCAATATAATTGTGCTGTGCAGAAGATTAGACATTCATGATAAAGATATGATATATATAGCTCTTTTTCTGTTTTGTAAAATATATGTATCCCTAAAGAACATTATTGCTCAGAAAAAAATATGATTCTGTGAAAACAAAAATAAATACATAAATAAATATATAAATACAGTTTTGATAATGTTATATATTTTATCATTTTGGAGATGTTTAAAGCATGTTAAAATTCTTGATAAATTATGCAGAAACAAAATCTCTTTAAAAAATTTTAAGTTCTGTGTTTGTTAAACTCTTGGCTGTGGAACCCTTAAAACAAAATGTAACTCTTCACAGAATTGTGCTCTATGAGGCATGTTTTGAAAATGCTGTGGTTGCATTGACTGTTTAATCCGTGCTGGCAGTGACTAGAAACCAATGTGGAAACAAATGAAATGTGTGTACTCATTTTTTACCCCTTCAATATACAGTTAGGAGTGACAATTGTCAAGGATATTAAATGTTTGAAATGCAGAAATATATGAAGATTTTAGAAACAGCTGAAAACATATCTGAGGAGAAGTGTTAGCTTTTTAACATGCACAATGTGAATTTCAGGTGATTTGAATTACATGCATTGACACTAATAACGTGCTATCAGCACAATGCATGCCTTCTGTTATGGTCTGAATTGTGCCATTCAAAATTCATAAGTGTAGAAGTACCTCAGAATGTGAGTATATTTGGAGACAGGGCCTCGAAAGAGGTAATTAAGGCAAAATAACATCATATTGTTGGGCTGTATTCCTGTATGACTGATATCCTTTTATGGAGAGAAGATTGGGACATATTCTATACTGACCAAGGTGGGTCCATATGAGGGCACAGCTAGAAGGTAGTAAATTGCACAAAATCAGAGATATAGATCAATGGAACAGAATTGAGAGCCCAGAAAGAAACCCACACCTATATTGTCAATTAATATTTGACAATGTAGGTAAAAACATACAATGGGGTAAAGATAGTCCATTCAATAAATGGTGCTGGAAAATTGGACATGTACATGCAAAAAAATGAAACTGGACTACCTTCTTCCATACACAAGAATAAACTCAAAAATGGATTAAAGACTTAAATGTTAGACTCAAAACCATAGCAATCCTAGAAGAATACATAGGCAGTAAAATCAGGGACATTTCTTGTAGCAATTTTTTTATGTCTCCTCGGGCAAGGGAAACAAAAGAAAAAATAAACAAATGGGACTACATAAAACTAAAATGTTTCTGTACAGCTAAGAAAACCGTCAACAAAATGAAAAGACAACCTGCTGAATGGGAGAACATATTCGGCGACACATCTGATAAGGGGTTAATATCCAAAGTTTATAAAGAACTTATGAAGCAACACCAAAAAACAAGATAATAATCCACTTTAAAAATGGACAAAGGACCTAAATGGACATTTCTCCAAAAAGAACATAAAGCTGGACAATAGACATATGAAAAAATGTTCAATGTCACAAATCATTAAAGAAATGCAAATTATAACCACAATGAAATATCACCTCACGTCTGTCAGAATGTTTACCATACATAAATCAACAAACATGTTGACGAGGATATGGAGAAAAGAGAACCCTCATGTACTGTTTGTGGGAATGCAGATTGGTGCTGCCACTGTGGAAAGCAGTGTGGAGTTACTTCAAAAAACTAAAAAGGGCACTGCCTTATGGCCCAGCACTTTCATCTCTTGGAATATATCTGAAGAAACCCAAAATACTAATTTGAAAGGATATATGCACCGCTATGTTCATTGCAGCATTATTTACACTACCCAACACACAGACATGGAACAGACTGATGAATCTCAGAGGGGAGGATGAGGAGGAGAGGGCAGGAAGAAATTAACCAAAGATCTTATATGCATACTAGAGGCCTGGAGCACGAATCCATGCACCGGTGGGGTCCCTCAGCCTGGCCTGAGGGGATCGGGCCAAAACCAGCAGTCTGACATCCCCCGAGGGGGTCTCAGATTTGGAGGGGGTGCAGGCCAGGCCGTATCTGTGCACCAGGCCTCTAGCAAATAAATAAAAAACAAACAAAAAGTGTTGACACCGCCTGATATTTATTCTCCTTCTTGCCTAATGACAGAAGTGGATTTATCTATATTTTGTAGGACATTAAATATTTCCACAAAGTTTGTCATCTTTAAGATGTTTGCCTAGAATGCTACTGAGTCATTTCATTCTGTTTTTAGTTGATCCTGCTTTTCAGAGAGACGTTTTTATAACCCAAAATGTCACTAACTGACAGCAGATAATGAATCATGTATGGCTGCTGTCCAGACGCCTGCTTGGAGACTCACCTATTCAACACCTGCCCTTTAATGTCTGAACAAAATGCCTCTCAGAGTAAAACAGCTCCGTCCTGAGACCGGTCCTTCAAAGCAAATCACTTATAAATCAAAAAGTTTCACATACACTTGTGAACATCAGTGTGTTTTAGTAGCTATAGAAATTGTAGCTCATGGTTTAGTAAAATTGTATGAAATATAGCAATGCTGAGGGTCCATGGTTTCCCTTCCATAATTAATCAGTTAACATTTCCACATGACTTCAATGCATAGCACACTCAGACTGAACTAACCTTTGGTAAGGAATCATTCTCTTATGATGTATGCATCTGTACTCATGTATGTGTGTGTGTATTTGTCAGAGATTCTGGAGGGTGACTTACCTGATTCTGTACCCTTTGTACCTGCTTGTGTACTACATGCAGCAGAGACCTGGCCTCTGTAGTTTAATAGGGTCTATCCCAAAGCCTCCTTTGTCTCTGTGACAAATACTGTAGGAATTTTTAACTGAATCTTTTAAGAAAGACATAGTTTAAGCTAAAATTGCTCAACCTTGGTCTGGAATGACAGTTACCTACATTTTACTCTGTAATTAGGAAAGTGTGTGTGTGTGTGTGTGTGTGTGTGTGTGTGTGTGTGTGTGTGTGTGTACATTTGATTTTATATACATGTTTGCTCTAAAATTTTCAGTCCCTCTTCATTTACCAGATGAAGCTTGTAGAACCTTCTTTGATCAGGCATCTTCCTTTTACCAAAAGGTCAAAACCATGCTATGCTTGTCCCATCTATTTTTCTCTAACACCTTCAGACTCAGCTTATGGATTTTCTCAGAAAGTCTTGAACTACTGATTCTTACAGGAAAAAAAAACAAAACACTCACTGAAAAAAAATGCAAAATGGCCAGCATCACTTATTTAATAGTATAAGCCAGGAAATGTTCTCATTTTCTCTGATTTGTACTTTCTCTAATTTATTTATATGTTCTTTTTGTATGCTGTACATATTGTCTCCTTCCAGGCAATGATGGAAATATTTTTACATTCTGATTTGGGAAAACTTCCTAAGTTCCATTTTAGAAACCTAATTTAGAATTGAACAGAATATAGAAACTGTCATTTATGTTGAAGCTTCATGAACATATTCCAGTAGCGGGGAGAGAGGTGTTCAGGCATCCTTCTTTCTTTCATTGCCTGATGGTGGCTATTCTGTTGACTACACATGCTATATGCATTGTTAGTTAGATTGTCTTAAATAAATAAATATGTAATTCAGGCGAGGCATAGAAAAGACTAATTTTCTGTTGTTGTTGTTAATTCTCACTGGGATATTTTTCCATTGATTTTTAGAGAGAGTGGAAGGGAGGGGGAGAGACACACAGAGAGAAACATCGATGTGAGAGTATAGTAGTTGATGTTGAGTGACATGTTGCTTGGGCTTTTCTTTTTGTAATAGACTTGGTCTTATAAGAAATTATTGACATCAAGGCAAACTCAAGCCCTTTCACATTTAGACTAGTTGTTTACTAAAGGCTTTTCATTATACCACATTCACATAAACCTAATCCCATGAAGCAGACAACCAGAATCTTTTTTCTTTACATTGTTGCAGAGGGTGGTGGCAAATATTTTTATTTTTCAGAAGTGAGGTGTGGTGATGTTTTATTTCTTCACTTTGTAGAAAACAAACATTTATGAAATTCTTTGTTTTACCAAAAGCTCATGAGGTAAAAATACCAAATATGTTTGAGTACCTTATGTAATGATTTTCTAACATTGCGCAAGAATGAAGGATGATTTGAGAAATATGTATAAAACCTTATGAATCAAGCCCAATAGACATTGTACTCATTTTGCTTAGACCTATGAGGTATTCGAACAGAATTGATAACATTATTTAAAGTTAGTGCACAGTTACCATGTGGAATCCACCACCAACCAGTGGAGCCTTCCGAGAGCATCCTCTCTGCTCACAAATTTGCAGTTAGGTTTGAACTTCTTATTACAGAACTAGTAGCCCAGTGCACAAAATTCATGCATGGTGGTGGTGGTGGGGGGGGGGGGTTTCCCTCAGCCCAGCCTGCACCCTCTCCAATTGGGGACCCCTTGGGGAATGTCTGACTGCTGGTTTAGGCCTAATCCAACAGGGATCGGGCCTAAACCAGCAGTCGGACATCCCTATCACAATCTGGGACCACTGGCTCTTAACTACTCACCTGCCTGCCTGCCTGATCCCCCCTAACTGCTTCGGCCTGCCTGTCTGCCTGATCGCCCCTAACTCCTCTGCCTGCCTGCCTGATCTCCCCTAACTGCCCTCCCCTGCCGGCCTGATCTTGCCTCCAACTGCCCTCCCCTGCCAGCCAATTTGGTTCTGATTGGTCGGTTTCTATGCCAGTCAGTGTCAAAAGCTCCACCTCCTAAGCAGCCATTGGCTCCTCACAGTTCACCCAGATTTGGTTCTGATTGGTCGGTTTCTATGCCAGTCAGCATCTCCAGGCCTATCTCCGGGCCTGATCAGAGAGGCGGGCCTAATCAGAAGTCCCCACAGAGGCCCAGAGAGAAACAGAGGCAGGCTGCTGGTGAAGCCCAGAGAGAAAGAGGCAAAGGCTAGTCAACAGCTGCCACAGAGGCTGCGGATCCGACTCTGCCTCTCTCTTCTGGCCTCTTGCCAGGCCTGATTCACAGCCCCCTCAGCAGTCAGTGCTTGGTCGCCACTCCTGCACCGGCGGCAGTCAGTGCTGGGTTGCCACGGCTGGGTTGCCTAGGAGGCGGAGCTTTTGACACTGACTGGCATAGAAACCGACCAATCAGAACCAAATTGGCTGGCAGGGGAGGGCAGTTGGAGGCAAGATCAGGCCGGCAGGGGAGGGCAGTTAGGGGAGATCAGGCAGGCAGGCAGAGGAATTAGGGGCGATCAGGCAGGCAGGCAGGCCAAAGCAGTTAGGGGCGATCAGGCAGGCAGGCAGGTGAGTAGGACTGACTTCTGGTCAGTCGAGCATTCGGTCATTTTGGACGTTACAGACCCTGGATTTTTATATATTAGGATGTTGTTTCAATGAACAACTCACAGTGATAGGCATTAGTATTCTTTCTTTAGTAAATGATAATCTTAATAATTATATTTGTTACAGTACATCAGGAACATTTTAACAATTTTTTTTGGTAAAATGTTAGTCTAAAATGAGACTTGAGAAATAATTATGGTCCCCAAAATACAAAAATAAAGGAAAAATAAATAATCAAAAGTAAATGTTTAAGAGTTATGAAATATGTCTTCTTTAATTTTTTTAAATTTTGCATTTATAATATTTCATTAAATTTCATAAGTGTGTGGTTTAAAGTTTCTAATTTGGCAAAAATCCCTACTTTGCCCAATGCTTTCAGATAAATCATTGCCAAATTTAGATTAAATGACTTGTTTTCAAAAGAAAATTCACTTGGACATCCTATCTAATAAAAGATTAATATGCAAATTGACCATTACTCCAACACACAAGATGGCTGCCCCATGTGGTCAAAGATGGCTGCCCCAATGTGGACACAAGATGGCCACCACAAGATGGCCAGCAGAGGAGGGCAGTTGGGAGGGACCAGGCCTGCAAGAGAGGGCAGTTGGGGGTGATCAAGCCTGCAGGGGAGGGCAGTTAGGGGTGACCAAGCCAGCAGAGGAGGTAAGTTGGGGGCGACTGGGCCTGCAGGGGAGGGCAGTTAGGGGTGACCAGTCCTGCAGGGGAGGGCAGTAAGGGGCAAACAAGCTGGCAGGGGAGCAGTTAGGCATAAATCAGGCTGGCAGGGGAGTGGTTAGTAGGTGATCAGGCTGGCAGGCAGAAGCAGTTAGGGGCAATCAGGAAGGCAGGCAGGCGAGCAGTTGGGAGCCAGCAGTCCTGGATTGTGAGAGGGATGTCCAACTGCCTGGTATGATTGGGCCTAAATGGGCAGTCGGACATCCCTCGAGGGGTCCCAGATTGGAGAGGGTGCAGGCTGGGCTGAGGGACACCTCCCCCACCCCGTGCACGAATTCCGTGCACCAGGCCTCTAGTATATAAATATTTTCAAAGATTTGATACCTAACATATTATTTATGTATGCTATAGGTAGGAGCTTCAAAATAAAATGTCTTGGGCTTCTGGTAGGCACTGAGATGTTCCCTAAATCACTCCATCAATTCTCACTACTTGTGATCCTCTTTGAGTAATAGGAACCTAGGATGTGAGTGCACAGTACTCTTTTTTTTTCCATTGTTTAAAGTACTACATATGTCTCCTTTTTCCCCAATTCACCCCCCCCTTGCCACTCCCACCTCCCAGGACAAGCCTCCACTGCCCCAATGTTTGTGTGCATTGGTTATGCTAATATGCAATTGCACAGTATTCTTGTGTAGCCCTGTCACTGATGCATAGTTTATTGATAAGAAAAGATGCTAGTGTAGCATAACAGAAATGTTTCTGAATTAAGAGTACCAGATTTGCCATGGAATAATTATGATATGAAATGAGGTAGCAAATTCTCTAAACTAATCAGTGTTATAAAGGATGCTACCGTACTTTCCGGCGTATAAGACAACTGGGCGTATAAGATTTTCCTGGGTTAAAAAGTCGTTTTATACGCCGGAAAATATGGTATATTGGTCTATATTTATGGGATTAGATATAATGGATTAGATATATTGGACTATCATATTTTCTGGCATATAACATGACTTTTTAACCCAGGAAAATCTTATACGCCCAGTCGTCTTATACGCCGGAAAATACGGTAATAATGACTATGATCAATAAATTCTAATTGTCCTCCTTCACCTCCTGTCCACACTGTGCATTTAGTAATTGCCCTGCAGTTTTCATGAAGGAGAGACTGTGCAGGGAGGGAAGTGTCTCTCTCAAACAAATTTTCAGAACTGGGGTGAAAAGCCAAAAGGTATGAAAGAGTATAATCAAGACCGACAATCAGCCTCCCGCCCCACTTCTCCTCATTTCCACCCTGGGTCATAGAGCTGATCGTTTTTTAAGCTTACTGCTTCTCCCCATCTGGTGATGAGCTCATTTGTGAAACAGCCATTTATCAACTTCAAACATTACCTTTACATTTTCTGCTTTGATAAATGAGAACATATTCCACTTCTCTCCCACTTTTCAATATAATTACATGGCTATTCTTAGCTTTTTATTGGTTACAATTTAGAAAGCAACATCATTAGCAAAAACAAAAACAGAAGCACTTAACCATCTGTTTCCAGTTCCGTAGACATCGCTCGCCTCCTCGTTTTGTCGGATGAGGATGTTAGCGTGGCCATGTTTCCCTCCATGTGGACTTCCTCCCGCCTTCGTATTCCTAGTGGCTATAGTTGGACCGTTCATTGCCCAAACTGATAACACACTTACATTTTATTCTGTAAGCATTTTTAAATCGTCGGTGAATTCTTTATAAAGTAAGTCAATTTGCACATAAAAATTTTTACAATATGACAATGTGAATACTGTTCACTAAAAAGTTAGAATTTATGCTGCAGTTATAGCTATACAAACGCATATTTTTTTTTCTTTCTTAATGGACAATATTACTAGCCTCAGTCTTAAATGCATCTACCATTTCATATCCCCATATGAAAAACTTACTGTGGTAAGTTTTTACAAGTTGTCAACCAGAGACTATTCTATCAAATCACACTCTGGCCATCACCCACCAGATTTGTTTATGACTGAGCTGACCGTAAGCTTGCTTCATCTTGAAATGTACTACATAGCTAGTCTGAATACTGTGCTTCTCAGTTTTTGAGTGGAGTCCCTCTTTTGTAAATTTCATGCCATTGTATTTTTTTTTAATTTCCTCTATTAGTTTGCTGCAACCCATTCTCATGGAGGCAAGGAATGCAAAAATATCTGAGCTCTTGCATACCTAAACATGCCTTTATTCTGCCCTATTTGCTTGATAATTGAATAGATATTGGGTACTTGATTAAAATTTATTTATTTTAGTATGTTTTTATTGATTTTAGAGAAAGAGGAAGGGAGAGGGAGAGAGAGAAACATCAATAACAGAGAGAAATATCGATTGGCTGCCTCCTGCATGCCCCCTACTGGGAATTGAACCCACAACCTGGACATGTGCCATGATGGGAATTGAACCTGTGACTTCTAGGTGCATGGGACAACACTCAACCAACTGAACCACATTGTCCAAAGCTAGAATTTATTTATTTTTTTATTTTTTAAAAATATATTTTATTGATTTTTCACAGAGAGGAAGGGAGAGGGATAGAGAGCTAGAAACATCGATGAGAGAGAGACATCGACTAGCTGCCTCCTGCACACCCCCCACCGGGGGGGGGGGTGTGCCCGCAACCAATGCACATGCCCTTGACCGGAATCGAACCCGGGACCTTCCAGTCCGCAGACCGACGCTCTATCAACTGAGCCAAACCGGTTTCGGCTAGAATTTATTTTTATTAAAATGTTGAAGGAGTGCTTTATATTGTTCTGTAATCCAGTATTGCTAATAATTATTGGATGATAAAGCTGAATCTTTTTGTTTGGTAGTGACTTTTTGTTTGTTTTTTAGTCTGATTATTTATGTTTATTTTTATTTTTTCCTGCAAGCTCTTGTAACTTTATTTTTATGTTTTATATTCTCTCTTTTAAAAAATATATTTTATTGATTTTTTTACAAAGAGGAAGGGAGAGGGATAGAGAGTTAGAAACATCGATGAGAGAGAAACATCTATCACCTGCTTACTGCACACCCCCTACTGGGGATATGCCCGCAACTAAGGTACATGCCCTTGACCGGAATCGAACCTGGGACCCTTCAGTCCGCAGGCTGACGCTCTATCCACTGAGCCAAACCGGTTAGGGCTATATTCTAAATATTGAAAGATATTTTGGTATGAGTGTATATAGATCTAAATTTAATTCATTCAGAAAAGATCTCGGTGGTTCCTTTTTTTCTGATAACTTGTCCTTTTGCTGCTATAGGAATTATTTAATTTTTAAAATAATTTTATCAATTTCAAATTATTCTTTCTCTTAATAACTTTCATAAGGCAGATAGTAAACTTGTTAATCTGGACCTCTATGTCTCCTTTCCTTTATGTTCTTTTGCTCTAGTCTCCCTCTATTGTTTTTGTTTTATAGTCTAGATTGTTTTCTGCCTTTATCCCCACTGATTCTATTGTGTGTTTTGTCTTTTCAAATATGTGAGTAGGTGTGTGTGTACACAAATATAAATGTATATGTAACTTTTTAAATTTTCAGGACCTCTTCCCTTTTCATTCATTTGCTTTACCTAATATCATGCTCTAATTAATAATTTGACACAGTTGAAGAACCTTGTATTAAAACCTAGCTTTTCTACCCCTGGACATAGATAATAGTTTGTGAAGGCCTGGTGTGGAAGGTGGGGGTAAGGCTAGAGGGAAAAGGGGACATGTGTAATACTTTCAAACAATAAAGATAGTTGTTTTAAAACCTAGCTTTTCTTTTAATCATATTTATTATGTTATTATGATTTATTATCCTGTTACTTATTTCTGGCTACAACTACAATTAGATCAATGAGTACCAAGTACTGTTCTAGTTCACTACTGGCTATTAAATTTAGGGCAGTCATTTATATTCAGTGTCCGAGTTTCCATAGCTATAAAAAATAATCATCATTTACCTAATCTTCCAGGCTTTATATTAAAATCAAATGTGGAACCTCATCAAAAGCATTTCATGCTGTATAAATACAATGAATTATTTCTAGGGGAACTGTTAGAAAATATGAAGATTGGACATTTTGATTTATTCTAGAAAAGAACAGTAGTAAACCACAGATGACTCTCAGACACTCACAAGAGTGAAGTTTGACTGGTCATATTGCAATCCGAACATGTCTGTAACAAAGGATTTGATCAAAAGTGAAGTAGGAATGTCATTCTATAAATAATGTTATAGTCCAATATTGTTTACCTCAGGTATTTTATTTTGTTGTGTGAAAAGGACATCTGACTCATAACTTATAATAATGCATAACAGCAGTGTAGCCTCCGTCTGGAAAAAAAAAAAAGGAAAGGCAAGTCGTACGGGGTAGCCTCCATCATGGGCCCCCGTGGATGCTGAGGAATATGTGGTGGCATATTAGCTTATTTTTCCATGAGATCTGTGTGATCTGTTTTTAATTGACCTTAAAAATGGACTTGAACAGACTGACAAATCTCAGAGGGAAGGAGGGGCAGGAAGAGATTAACCAAAGAATTTATATGCATAACCCATGGACACAGACAGTAGTGCAATGAAGGCCTAGGGTGGGGTGGGATCAGGGTGGAAGAGGTCAATGCGGAGAAGGAAAAGTGACATCTGTAATACTTTCAACAACAAAGATAAATTAAAAAATAAACTTGAAGATACATGCTCCTTTAAAGAAGATATATTGACATAGGCTTTGTGTATTTTCTTTTAAAAATCTGTTTTGTTCATGTACATCTCTGCAGTGATGATCATGTCACATGATGACAGTCATAACTTACTGAAATGGAAATTGATAAGGTTTGAGTGAAACAGTGTCTTGTTTGATCTAATTTGGATCATGCTACTACTGAGGTAGTTTGCTATAAAGATTAAGACTTATGCCAAAACCGGTTTTGCTCAGTGGATAGAGCATCGGCCTGCAGACTCAAGGGTCCCAGGTTCGATTCCGATCAAGGGCATGTACCTTGGTTGCGGGCACATCCCCAGTAGGGGGTGTGCAAGAGGCAGCTGATCGATGTTTCTCTCTCATCGATATTTCTAACTCTCTATCCCTCTCTCTTCCTCTCTCTGTAAAAAATCAATAAAATATATTAAAAAAAAAAAAAAAGACTTGTGCCCGGCCAGCGTGCCTTAGTGGTTGAGTGTCAACCAATGAGCCAGGGAGTCATGGTTTGATTCCTGGTCAGGGCACATGCCTGGGTTGTGGGCTGGATCCCCAGTGTGGGGCATGAAGGAGGTAGCCAATCAATAATTCTCTCTTACCATTGATGTTTCTATCTCTATTTCTCCCTCGCCCTTCCTTTCTGAACTCAATATATATATATATATATATATATATATATATATATATATATATATATATATATATATATACATATATATTTTAAAGACCTTGTATTCTATCTTTTGAATACAGAATTTGGATCTGACACTTGCCTGACCTCCCAAATGCATAATTTTTCTAACACGTAAATGTCGGCAATATTAGCATAGATTTTATAAAGTTTTTATAAGGATTAAACATGTTACTGTATATAAAGTCTTTTGATAGTAGGTAGTGTTAGCTGCTATTAGTATTATTATTATTGGTATTATCACAGGATTCTTAATTCCTAAAATATTCCAGTACAATACCTGCATCATCTTACATAGAAATTGAAGGTATCATGTATTTGGAATATTAGAGTAAATTTTTAAATGCTATTTTTCTTAAATATAAATTCATTGAACTCAAAAAATCATATGAAGTCACAGATATTTCATTAGATATACATGATAAGCACTATAGCACTAAAATTTACTATCACAGTTAAAAAAAACTGTGCTAAATTGATCAACCAACTTTTTATTGTTTTTTGGCAGATATTTTATTGGATAAAACTTTGCTTTTTGTTTGGGTATGGTATAGCCAATAATAAATGTGTAAGTATTCAGTTTGGATTTTCAACTCGTATTTCCCCAGATGATTACCACCTTACCATGACAAAAGTGTTCAGAACATACATATTTGACCAATTTATGTGATGTTAAAAATTAGAACTTTCAGCTGCTGTTATATTCTAGAGAAAAGTGGAAGTACAATTCTACTAGAAATATTTCTTTATTAAATAAAATATTATACTACATCTCATTGCATTTGAAACACATTTATTTTTAGTGTTTGAAAAGCTGAAACACAATTAGTCATTGTATTACTTTTCTTTTTCTTTTAGTTGTTGTTACATTTCAGTTGCTGGAATAGTTGGAGAATTAGCATTGACCTTCTGCTAAGTTATTATTCATGATTGTTGTTGTTCCTCTTTGTTTTTAGCATGCAGTGACCTGGAGTTCAGGGAAGTGGCAAACAGGTTGCGGGACTGGTTCAAGGCCCTTCATGAAAGTGGAAGCCAAAACAAGAAGACAAAAGCATTACTGAGGCCTGAGAGAAGCAGTAAGATTTCTATCTTTGAAATATGCCATTGTCTTTGATGTGGGATTTTATTTCCAACGAATCACTTAGATCAAAACACCTACTTCAAAGTTTATCCTTCACTTAGATGCTGAACAAAAATCAGCCTTGTATTTACTTCCAGCACACCTATAGTATTTTGCAAGGAAATAAACCATTTGTGAAACCCCTGATTGGTAGAAAAAGAAATATCCCTCAGAGACAGCATTTAGTCTTTATATTGAATTGAAGGTGTAGGAATATTTTTTCAGTGTTTTCATAGAAGTGGTAAAGAGTAGAATAACAGGGGGAAAAAAGGTAAGAATTTTGGAACACAGATTTTTAGAGAGCACAATTCGTGCCCCTCATTCCCAAGATTAGCCTTTTCATGATTGCTTTGCAAACATTTCTACTTTGACCCAACGATGACAGTAGACTAAAAGGGTATTTTCAATGACACACTGAAAATTAAATTTATTAACAGGAGTTATATGAATCTGATATGATTCTTTCATTATCTATTCAGGGGTAGGGAACCTTTTTTCTGCCAAGGGCCATTTGGATATGTATAACATCATTCTTGGTCCATACAAAATTATCAACTTAAAATTAACACGCTATATTTGGTCAAAAATTTAATTAACTCACCCATAATGCCTTGGCAGGGCCAGGCCAAATGATTTAGGGGCCCTTACACAGCCTGTGGGCTGGATGTTCCCCACCCCTGATTTATATAATCCCCCCAGAAGTTTTTGTTTTAATTCCTTGAACATCAGAAATGTAAATTGAAATAGGGAGCTTGTTATGAATAATTTCGTGAACTTTGCATTTTTCAAAAAAGAAACCTGTCAATATGATTTTATTTCCAAAAAATATTTTTTACGTATTTAACACGTAGAAAAGAAATAAATTGAAACGTGCTTAATTTTAGGGAGCACCCAAAGATTGAAGCATTTGACTTAAAATAGTGCAAGAGGGAGTAGGCAATAATCATGAGCAGCATCTTGTAGCTAACAAAGGAAGTCCCAAGTATGTTTCCTTTGCTCATTGTGACATGACCCATCCACTCTCACTTTCAATTCTCAAATATCAGCTTCTAAAAAAAATCATAAGATGGCACACTCATCCATAACCTACATTTCCTAAAATGCCTCATTTGTTTTCTTCTCATCAAGGAATTTTTTTTACAGTTTCCACTTTTTGTATTTATGTATTTAATAGTTCTGTTTTACATCATCATTGTTTTTTGTTTCTTTATTTTATTTATTTTTTCATCACCATTTATTCAACCTCTTATACGCTCTTTCATCTATACCACCTCTTCACCCCACAATCTCTACACTGTTGTCTATGTCCATGAGTTCTTTCTCGCGCTTGCTTTTTCTCTTTTGCTCTATCCCTTTGTTTTTGTAATTAGAAAGGCATTCCTCACTGGTGGACTATTTTAATTTCTACATTGTTTACAATTTCATTTTAAGCATTTACTTGTGCTTTACCTCACCTTGTGGTGTGAGGTAGGGATCTAGTATTATTATTTTTCCCTCAAGTAGTTGATCAAATGTACCAGAGCTGTTTACTTAATAATCCTCCTTCTTTTGCTAATTTAATTCTTTTGTAAAAAGTACTTTATTGTTTAAAGTATTACATATAGTATTATATATGTCTCATTTGTTCCCCATTGACTTCTCCCCAGCCACCCCCAACCCCCAGCACATGCCCTTACCCCCTTAGTGTCTGTGTTCATTGGTTATGCTTATACGCATGCATACAAGTCCTTTGGTTGATCTCTTACCCACCCACCTCCCCTGCCTTCCCCCTGAAGTTTGATGGTCTGTTCGATGCTTCTATATCTCTGGATCTACTTTTGTTCATCAGTTTATGTTGTTCATTATAATCCACAAATGAGTGAGATCATGTGATATTTATTCGCTTAGCATAATGCCCTCCATGTCCATCCATGCTGTTGTGAATGGTAAGAGTTCAATTATGCTATCACCAATGGACATAATTATCTCTAAATGTGTAGTGACTATGTATATGTTTTTTCCCACAACATTCAGAAGGAAATGGTAGTATTTTCCCTATTGTGTAGGAGTGTTTCTCAGGTTTGTCTTCAGAATTATTGATTATATCTTTGGCAGGTGTTAATTTTTTTGATGCCTTGAGAGTAAGCAAGGGAGATGCCTGATCTTAGTTAATAAGTTATATTTACACTTTTTATACAAACATATCTGGAATGGGACAAAAGTTTGTTCCAGACCCTTACATTTTGATTTTTTTTAATGTCTATACCTCTCCAACCAATTCTCATACTTGAATGTTTACTCTCAAATGTATCCTTTGAACTTGAGTTCAGAAAAATAATCTTTTCCATACTTGGAGACAGATAAAATGAGAGCTTGTGTAAACATTCAGCACAGTGTCTGCTTAATTTTACACATTCATAAATATTATTTCCCTTTCCAGTTTTTTCTTGTAAGAAATGAGACATTCTTAATATAATGGTATAATTACAAGAAACTCCTTGAGAGATTAATATATTTGGAGAAAAAAAGAAAAAGTGAGTACAGGATTCCTTATACTCTGCTTGAATAAGTCAGAGGCCAACTAAGAGTAAATTTACAAAAGGAAGTTACCCATTAGAACACATAAGACAAATACCTGGAAGAGAGATAGTAAACTCACTCAACTCCTCAAATGGGTACACCCTCTGAGTGAATCTTCTCCTGACATAATCATATTTAATGTATAAACCAGCCCTCTAATATTATATTCCACATCTCCTTTTTATTCTTATTTTTCCTTTGTAGCAATTCTCACTATCTACCATAGTGATAATCTACTTGTTCATTTTGTTTGTTTTTCTCTCTCACACACCATCTGTCTTCCTCTCCATCTCTTTTTCCTTCCCTCCACACTCGACTATTGTAAATTTAATGAATGCAGAGGTCTTTATTCACCACTGTATCATTGAACCATACAATAGTTTGACACATAGTATTCATTCAATAAAAATGAGTAGAATTAATGAACAGATGAAGCAAAGAAGCAATAAAAATACTATATTGTTTGCATATACCATAATTTAACCAATCAATTATTTCCCTAGGAATGATTATTTACTATTTCAATTATTTTCTACATGACAACCAATTCTGCAGTTACTTGGTATGCTTTTATTTCCATGAGAACGATTCCATACAATGGAAGTGATGGGTCAAAATATGCATGAATTTCAAATTATAAATGGTAATAAATGTTGCCAAGCTGCTTTGCAAAAAGTTCAGGGCATTTTTAAGTTTTAACAGGTAAGCATGAGAATTAATTTTAGTCTTCACCCCTGCCATTTTTTTTTAAAAAAGTTCTTTTTAAAAGCTTTTCCATTCTTGTGCGCACTTTATTATATGTTGTTAATTTAATTTGTATTTGCTTTATTAGAGATGAGATTGAACACAATAAGTATATACTGTACCATTATAATCTGTATACCTTGATATATTTTGTTTCATTGTTTAAATCTCCAAAAGTTAAAGAACAAATATTATACATAGGGTTTTTTTGTGTGTGTTTTTTATGGTTGTAGTTGAGTCTCTGTGTGTCTGACCTTTGGAAAAGATATTGTATTAATTTTCTTTTTGTCTGTTTGGAAAGCACAATCACATGCAATCATATGCAAAATCCTCAGATTAACAGTCTGGTTCAGATTAAGATAATGTCTTATTTTTGCTTTCCTATACACCAAATGCTCTCCCCAGTCAGAGAAAATGATAGAGAATTACTTACATCCCCAGGGTGAATGAATACAGTCTAATTTCTTTCCAAGACATTTCTCACTTTATGTCTTGCTGTCTTCATATTGAGAGAAAGATTACTTTTGGAATCCGATGGCTTAAAGACAATGAACTATTTTAATGCAATTAGGAGCCTTCTAGGACATCTTTTGAAAGCAAAGATTTATAAAATTAGAAGATACATTTCATTTTCTTATGTCAAGTAATAAAAAGAAAGATACAGATCATTGCTTATTTGGTTTGTTCTAATTATTGAGACATCTGGCATTTTCTTCTTTTATGAGGTAGACAAAATAACTCTCTATAATAACATTTCATTATACACTTAGTATTACTTACATATTATCTTACTATTTAATTATAAAATTTTGCCAAATTATATATTCACTAGAGGCCCAGTGCATGAAATTCATGCAGGGGAGGGGGTGTTCTTCAGCCCAGCCTGCACCCTCTCTAATCCAGGACTCCTCAGGGGATGTCCGACTGCTGGTTTAAACCGGCAGTCGGACATCCCTCTCACAATCCGGGACCTCTGGCTCCTAACTGCTCACCTGCCTACCGGCCTGATCCCCCTAACTACCCTCCCCTGCTGACCTGATCCCCTTAACTGCTCTCCCCTACTGGCCTGATCCTACTAACTGCTCTCCCCTGCCAGCCTGATTGCCCTAACTGCTTTCCCCTGCCAATCTGATCACCCCTAACTGCCTCTGCCTTGGCTCTGCCACCATGGCTTTGTCTGGAAGGACATCTGGTCTAATTAGCATATTACCCTTTTATTAGTATATATAGATGCCTGGTGCATGGGTGGGGGCCGGCTGGTCTGCCCTGTAGGGAGTCCCAGATCAGGGTGGGGGTCCCCACTGGGGTCGGTGCCAGCCTGGGCCAGGGGCTGGGACAGTTTGCAGGCCAGCCACGCCCCCATCAGGGTGAGGATTCCTGCGGTGGGGCATGGCCAGCTTGGGCGAGGGGCTGAGGGCCGTTTGGGGCCAGTTTGCAGGCTGGCCAAGCCCCCGGCTTTGTCCGGAAGGTCTTCAGAAGGTCTCCCGTTCTAATTAGCATATTACTCTTTTATTAGTATAGACTAGATGCCCACTGCATAAAATTCATGTACAGGGGTGTGTGTCCCTCAGCCCAGCCTGCACCCTCTCCAATCTGGGACCCCTCCACGGATGCCTGACTGCCCGTTTAGGCCCGATCCCGGTAGGATCGGGCCTAAACGGGCAGTTGGACATCCCTCTCACAATCCAGGACTGCTGGCTTCCAACTGCTCACCTGCCTGCCTTCCTGATTGCCCCTAACCGCTTCTGCCTTCCAGCCTGATCACCCCCTAACCACTCCCCTACCAGCCTGATTGATGCCTGACTCCTCCCGTGCCAACCTGATTGCCCCTAACTGCCCTCCCCTGAAGGCCTGGGCCCCCCCCAACTGCCCTTCCCTGCAGGCCCAGTCACCCCAACTTCCCTCCTCTGCCAGCCTGGTCACCCCTAACTGCCCTCCCCTGTAGGCTTGATCGCCCGTAACTACCCTTCCTTTCACACCTGGTTCCTCCCAACTGCCCTCCCCTGCTGGCCATCTTGTGGTGGCCATCTTGTGTCCACATGGGGGCAGCCATCTTTGACCACATGAGGGCAGCCATCTTGTGTGTTGGAGTGATGGTCAATCTGCATATTACTCTTTTATTAGATAGGATAGAGGCCTGGTGCATGGGTGGGGTCCGGCTGGTTTGCCCTGAAGGGTGTCCCGGATCAGGGTGGGGGTTCCCTTGGGACATGGAGCAGCCTGGTCGAGGCACCTGTGATGTTTTGCAGGCTGGCCATGCCCCCCCCTGCAACCCAAGCAGAGGCCCTGGTATCTGGGATTTATTTAACTTCTATAATTGAAACTTTGTAGCCTTCAGCGGAGGTCAGGGCTGTGGGAAGCTTGGCTTCCTCCATCACTGGGGGCAACTCAAGCCTCCTGCTCTCTCCAGCTCCATAGCTGCCGCCATTTTTGTTGGGATTTATTTATTTTCTATAATTGAAACTTTGTAGCCTTGAGCAGAGGCCAGGGCCAGCCAGAGCGGGCAGGAAGCTTGGCTTCCTCCACTACTGGGGAAACCCAAGCCTCCTGCTCGTTCTGTGGCCGCAGCTATCTTGGTTGGGTTAATCTGCATACTCACTCCTGATTGGGTGGTGGGTGTGGCTTGTGGGTGTAGCAGAGGTAAGGTCAATTTGTATGTTTCTCTTTTATTAGTGTAGATATTTAGCTAAATTAATGTCATCCTATATAAATTGAAACTATAATTATAAAATAAAGATAGTAAGTGAATAATATATTATAATACAATTGTTTTGTTACATTATTCTGTCCTGGGAAATTATCTAGTGGATTCATTAGACACCAAACTTTTGATGAACCTCTAGTCTTTAGGAACTCTATTGTCCCAAATAGAAGGAGTTACTATTAGCATTGGTAATTTTGAACATTAACAAATAGCTTGATTCTCACAGGATATGTGAAATATTGTAAATTTTATTATATTCTGTTTTCAACAGAAGAAATTTCTTATTTTCAAAATATAGCTATGCAAGGTGTTCAGCACACATTTCACCAGTAATTTGCATTATTAGAACATAGTCAAAGTGAAACCCCTCCCCCAAAAAAAGACAATAATATTTTTTTTAATCTGTGCAGGAAAAAACCATACATTTTTATAATATAGACATATATTTCTCTTTTTTAAAAAAATTTTTATTGATTTTAGAGAGGAAGGGAGGGAGAGAGATAGAAACATCAATAATGAGAGAGAATCATTGATCAGCTGCCTCCTGCATACCACACACTAGAGATCAAGCCTGCAACCCAGGCATATGCCCTGACCAGGAATTGAACCCTGACCTCCTGATTCATAGGTCTATGCTCAACCACTGAGCAACACAGGCTGAGCACATATGTTTCATATGTATTCAATCATTTATAATGTAAGCATTATTTCTATTGAAGTTTACTCCATTATCTGTTGAGTAACTAACACACAACCTGGAAGGTAAGCATTATAGGTGTCTTAAAAGCATCAAGAAATGACAGCTAAAACAAAGGAGAAAATATAAACAAAAAGGAAATAAATTAGCTCAAAATCATTACATAACATGAGACAAAAAATTGTTAATAGCCTGATACATGGTTTTGCAATCTTACTTCATTCTCATACGTATATTCACATAAACATTTATTTTAATCTTTTAATATTTTATGTGTTCCAAATATTTTCTCACTACATCTTTCTGTTTTGATCTCAGAGTTCTTAGTTTGTGTTCCTTAAGAAAAATCTCTCTCAAAAAAAGATTGACCTGGATAATATTCTAATATATATATTTTTGCACTTGTTGGTATGAGATGATTATTACAACTGATTATGTTTTCTTACTGAATTTAAATAACGTCTTTGAATTATTTAAAACCCATTTATTCTTTGTATTTTTTGTTTAAGTTTTATACATATTTTTTCATGGTTCCTTCTGTTATTTATTTCTACTGTAATTCTGTTATGTTCTGATACCATATTTTGTATGCTTTCACTTCTTTCACATTTCTAAAGGTCCACTTTATGCCCCAGAATAGATTTCATATGCACTTGAAAGGAACGTGTATTATTATTCTGTTATTATTTTTTGGAGTGTTTTATAAATGTAAATTATTTCAAGTTTATTGGCAATGTTTTTCAGATCTTCTATACCCTTGCTGTTTTTCTGTCTACTTCTTTTATTGATTGTCTACAGATTAAAGTCTCCAGCTGTAATTGGGAATTTGTCTATATCTATGTTTGGTTCTATCAGTTTGTTGTTTTCTTCTCATGCAATTTGAAGCTTCATTTTAAATACATACAATTCAGGTTGTTATGTCTTCTCTTTGAACTACTTATCATTATGTAATATCCCTTTTTATCTTGAAGTGAAATATGTTATTAGTATAGTCAGTCTGGCTTTCTTCCCATAAGCATTTGCATGGTATATATTTTTTTCAATCTATTAATTTCAACCTACTGTGCCATTTGATTTAAAATGGTTTCCTTCAAGACAATATACAGTTTCTTCTTGCTTTTTAATCCACCCTTACTTTTTTCTTATTTTTATTGATGTGCTCAGATAATTTACATTTAATATAAGTATTGATGTGATTTAACTGCAATCTACCTTTTTGATAGTTGTTTATCACTGCTTTGCCCATTTTTCTCTCTTATAATGTCTTTTTTCAGACAAATTAAGTATATTTATGGTTATTGCATTGCTTTTCTACAAAATGTTCCTGAAAGGTTCAAAAAAAAGGTGTGGTTTTGTAGATTATTCAAAGTTTTCTTATATTTAGTGTGGAGCAATACTTGTTTTAGCTTTCTACTTCTTAGGTGAAAGCAAGGAGTCCTTGTCTTCATTCCTGGTGAATATTTTCACTGGATGTAGATTTTTGAAAATATTTTTTTTTGTCTTTTTCATCATTTAAAGATATCATTCAACTCTTCCTGGCCTCTAAATTTTCTGATAAGATGACAAACTGTAGTTGAATCATTGTTTAATTGTAATGTGCCATCTCTTCCTGCTCATTTCAAGTTTGGTGTTTATCTTTAGTTCTTAATAATTTGTTTAGGAAAGTCCTTCCTTTGTATATTTTTCTTGACATTTATTGTATATCTTCAAACTATAAATTTAGATATACAAGTAAAATTTCTACCATTATTTTCTCAAATTATTTTTTCTGCACCATCTTTTCCTTCTCATCTGGGGCTTGACGTGTGTATTGTACTCTTTTATATTATCTAGATATTCCCTGAGGCTCTGCTGTTGTTTTTCCCCCCGTCACTTTCCTTAACTTAAACAATTGCAATTTTTCTAGTGATATCATTCATATATATATATATATATATATATATATATATATATATATATATATATATGGAGAGAGAGAGAGAGAGAGAGAGAGAGATAATATATATGTATATGCTGCTTTATTATTTTGTTCTTCAATTTGCATTTAGTTCTTTCTTATAATTTTTATTTCTCTACTTAGAGTTTCTATCATTGCAATTATTACAAGCTTATTTTCTTTTCCTTCAATAAGATAGCTATTTTAATTGTTTTAAAAATTTGCCTGCTATTTCCAACAACTGGGTCATCTCAGATTTGTTTCTATTGGATTGTTTCTTATGAATATGTTCCATTTTTCTGGTGCTTCATATGTCTTATAATGATGGATGTTTTCCCAGACGTTATGGATTAAATTGTTGGGTACTTTGTTATGTTATTTTAATCCATTGAGAGGCATTTTTGTTGTTGTTTTGTTTTGTTTGTACCACATGCTCATTCTGTTGGGCTCAAAATGAAAATTATACTTCTTGTGTGCCAGCCTTAATCAGTTCAGAATTATAATTTTGAGGAGGTAATCTGAGTCTACAATGTATGTGGGTGGTTAATTGGTCGTCAAAATCTAGAGCAGACAATAATTGGTTTTTGGACTCCTTTCCTTCCTGTATTTCTCCCTCATTCTTCAGTGGTTGTGTACAATTTTCTAAGTGTCCAGGTTATAATGTATGCATTCTTTATTTACCAGGGTCCCTACTGTTTTTTTGCCATGCCAACTCTATCTATCCCTGAGCTAAAAAACAGTGAAAAATGGGAATTCATTCCATATAATTCCCCTCCTAAACTGTGGACTTTCCACTAGAAAAGTGCTTGCTTCTTATTCACTCTTCTCTTTCTGTGTTTGTTGTTGTTGTTTTGTGTTTTTGTTTTTGTTTTTTGTTGTTTTTTAATTATGTGCAGAGCTTAAAAACTCATGGGTAGGAGTGTCAGTCCAGTATTATGTTACTCATCCAGTATTGGAAGTGGAATATAAAATAACTACTTAAATGACAAATTAAAAAGAGGATTTTTGTCTTCTTTGTCTTTAAATCTACAAGACCTTTGAACCTAGTACTTTCATTACCTATTTCTGTTTATACCTTTTTTCTCACCAAATAGTACAGTACCTTTTTATTTTTATTTTTTGAGGGTAGGGGAGAATTACAGTAAAATTTAAAATATTAAATATTCATAATTAAGGCTAATCCTTCAGTCATTTTGAATATATTTTGACAGTTACTGCTGTCATTTAAATGATTTTTACATCAATTTTTTAATCTCAGTTATGCTAATATATCTGCCATTTAAGTAAATGCAATTGTTAAAATAGACTTTCTATTAAAATTAGTAAGTGAACAGTTATGTGCCTAATTCTAGACAAGAAAAAAAAAACTGATTTTCTGCCATCAAATAACCTATGAGAGAATGTGGAGAGATTTTTCAATGATAAAGACTGTGTGTTTGATAGCTTCTGTACCAATCTGAGATTCCTTATACTTGATATTTCTTTTACCTGGAATGTACTGCCCCATATTCTCTGATTACTCATAGTTTTACTTTTATATTTCTGCTCAACTACCCTGTTTTTAGAGATAGTGGGCAGGGCCTAATTCTGAAGATGGCCCTTCCAAATTCCTGGCCAATGGTTATTCAAACAAACATTGTTCTAGGTACTAGTGTGAAGGAATTTTTTAGATGGAGGTCAGTTGCCCTTAAAATATGGACAAAGGAGGATCTAAAAGAATAAAGTTTGCAAAAATGCCCACAGATTTGTGAAGAGAGTTTCTTTGGAAAAAGCTCTGCTTTGATTTCACCACTTCTCTAAGAAGAGATGAGTGTGTTTTCCCTCATT
The DNA here is from genome assembly GCF_951640355.1 of Cnephaeus nilssonii. Classification (NCBI taxonomy): domain Eukaryota; kingdom Metazoa; phylum Chordata; class Mammalia; order Chiroptera; family Vespertilionidae; genus Cnephaeus; species Cnephaeus nilssonii. Next base: position 42,531,671 of record NC_137076.1, read on the forward strand.
TCTAATTGAGGGAGCAGTTTCTACAGACCACTCCGAGTTTTACGTGTGCTCGCAGACAAGTGGATTATGGAAAATCTAAGAGGCAATAGTAGCCATGATTGGTTTACTTGTTTGGTTTCAAAGCAAAGGAAAGTTACTGCTGCTTTGGAATTGTATGTCCAGGCAAGAAATACAAGAATGGTTACTGTGGGCAATATTTGAGCCATATGAATTAGAACCAGTGTAAATTCTGCCCAAGAGGGCCATTTCGAATAGTGCATATGCCCTGGATAATTGGCTCACCATATATCCAGAAACTAACTAAGAGGTGTGGTCAGCCAGAGGAAAATATCATATATCGCAGGAAATACAGTGGAAGTGTGAGTGCTCTGGGAACCCACTGCTTGTGATTAGTGTCTGAAGTGAAGCAGTCTTATGGAATCTGCAATAATCTCCAGGACATAGTGTCATAATTGAATTAAATTGGCCCGACAGGTGTGACTCAGTGTTTGAGCATCGATCCATGAAACAAGAGCTCACTAGTTCAATTCCCAGTCAGGGCACAGGTCTGGGTTGTAGGCTTGATTCCCTGTAGGGGGGTGCAGGAGGCACCCCATCGATGATGTTTCTCTCTCATCAGTGTTTCTATCTCCCCCTCTCCATTCTTCTATCTCTAAAATTCAATAAAAACATATTTTAAAAGGATTGAATTAAATTGTAGGAGACCCTTTGTTATCCATAGGGAATTGGAGAATTCATGGTGAGGAAAAACAGTACATTTACGCTACAAGTATTACACAGAACAAATTTTTCTTTAAAAGAAAGGAGATATTTTTTCTTATTTTTAATCACTTAAAAAACTGGTAAGCTGTTTAGAGCAAACATCATCATGGAGTATTGTGGGGTTTACAACATATAGAGAATTAAAATGGATAACACTAACAGCAGAAAATGTGAGACAGTTTGAATATACTCTGGTAACTTTCTTATAGCATATGTGAAGTGGTATAATGTTATTTGTAGGTAGAGTGTGATAATAGTGTATACTGTAAACCCCAAGGCAAACACAAAAATAAAATATATACAGTTAATAAACTATATTAATTTCCTAATTCTGATGTAACAGATCACCCCAAGTGGCCAAAGCAACACAAATTTATTAATTTTCAGTTCTGTAGGTGAGTGGCCCAACACAGGTTTCACCGCACTGAAAGCAAGGCACCTAGAGGACATGAGCCTTCCTGCAGGCTCTAGGAAAGGATCCACATCTTACTAGTAGATCAGTTGTGTTGTTGACAAAGTTCAGGTCCTTGCAGTTATAGGAATGAGGTCCCTGTTTCCTTGCTGGTTATAAACTGAAAGCTATCCTCAGCTTATAGACATCACCCCTATTTCTAGGCTTCTGGTTTCCTTCTGTCTTCATTGAAATTTTTGGGGGGTCTTATTTCTGTCTGATTATTGGTGTGGAAAATTCTTTACTTTTAAGATTTATGTGATTTGATTGGGCCTATCTAGATAATCCACAATAATCTTCCATTATTAAGGCCAGCTGATTAGCAACTATAATTTCAGCCACAATCTTAATTGTCTTTATATTTGCATTGTATTGCATATAGTGACTATATGATAGCATTATCCACGAACTCTTAAAGTCACCAAACAGTATTTATTAGCTCTATAAGTTCAAGATAAGACCAGGGAAACCTTTTTTCCCCCAATTAATTTTATTTTTGGAGCATCGACAGGATGATATTGAAAGTTTAAATTTAATTTAGAATGTAAAAATAATTTTATTTCTAGTCCTTTTCTGTTACTTATTCTGGTGACCCTTATAACACAATTTTATGTATGTCATTCAAATAACGTAAATTCACTGTACTTTTTATTTTCAAGGCAACATAGATCATGCTTTAAAAATCTTTACATTGTCTAGATATGGACATTAAAGCTGAGTTATATTGAATAACTTAACCTAGTAAGATAGCAATAGAACAGGGGCAAGTTACCTGAATTCATATCAGATACTTTGACATTCTTGATCTAAAACATTATGACATTTCATCAAATTGATCCTTCAGCAGACATGTGCTTTATGAAAATGTAATATCCCTTTAGTATAAAGGGCAAAATCTTAGTACTATTGTGTCTAACATTTGTTAAATATCTGTGAATGTCCTGTTTTAAGAAATATTCTTTTTTGCTGATGCTTGTGTTGTAAGATAAGTTCTCCTCAAAGTAGAGCTACAAAAATTATTGAAAGATAACAGTACTTTTCTTTCACACTATAATTGACAAAAATAAGAAAAAAGAATGTGTTGAAACCACCAATGATGTTTACAAGATATATCATACAAGCTTAGCAAAGATAATTTTAAAATTTAGTTTTTAAAGATTGACGATCAGTCAAAGTAAACTCAAGCACTTGTGAATATATGATACACATGGCTATTCCTGTCACTCCCTATGGCATCCCACCTTCCACACTTGCCCTCATATTATACACATGACAGAGATTGTCAATTTAAAGTAAAAGTCATATCATGCCACTCTCTGCTTTTAATATTTTAATCATTCTTCATTGTTCTGAGTAGTCAGTCCAGAGTGTTGGCTTGAATCTAAGGCTCTGTTACCTCTCCTCTGATTCTCCATCGCTTATCTCTAAACAGGAAACACTGGTTGGTGAATCCCTAGCTGGTGGCCTTCTGCTCACTTTCTCTGAGCATTACCTTACATCTCATCTACCCCAACACAGAGTGAGCCTTCAGACTTTGGTGGAATCCCAGGGCAGTCTTTGCCTTTGGTCTGCATGGCCATACTCCAACTATCATGCTCCTTTGTCAATAACAGGACTAGTGAAAAATAGATACACAGATATGCAGCTGGAAATCAGATGCCCATCTCTCCTTCTTGCAGACACCGTAGACTTTATCAGGATTCTCTTAGAGTTCTCCAGGCTAAGTTTTGGAAGACAAACCCGTTGAGTCCTCCATTCCAGTAAGTAGGTGAAGGGAGAAGATAGCCTCTCTTTCACTAACTCTGAATGCTTACTAAAAGATAATGGCTCTTCTCTCTTCTTTCCATCGCTTATATTCATAAAGGCTGGTATAGCACCCTTAGGCTTCTCCATTGACCTGAAAATTAGATTGGGAGAGAGGGAGTGATTTAGATGCACACCAGAAATCTCTTACCAAGAACTCAATTTCTTTGAATGCTTATGCAGAATTTAGTATATTTGTTTTCTACAGGTTGCTTTCTTCATGTAATCCCTAAGCATATGACAACTTCTGGTAGAAGTAGTTTTAACCAATACCTCAACTCATGCTATTTTAAAAGTGAGCTCCAAGGGAATAGGGCCTTATCTAGATTTTTCAACCTGGTATTTCCAGAACCAAGGCAAGGAAATAGGAAATGAGCAACTTATGTTTGCCATTGCTTTGTTTGAGTGGGGGAATTCTGTTTTGATTATACAAACAATCTTACGTGAAAAATGAAAACAATGAAAATAAATCAGATTACTTTTCCTCTGTGCTTTTATGAAAATGTCACAAATACCTTTTACCTTATCCCCATTGCCTAGCATGATGGTGCACAGATAGAAAGCAGTAAATATGTTCAGAATACACAAATACATTCCAAAAAGATAGTGAAAATTTTAATTTGTCAAGTCCACAAATTTAAGTTTTAATCCCAATAATCTAAAAATGATAAATAGGATTCAAATATTAAATGCTAAATAACTATAACTTTCTTTGCAATTATTCTTACATCGTACCCTACACAAACAATTATGTTACTTTATTTTGCTTCCTGCTGATGGGGACTTTCAGGTTTAACTAATCATTTTCTGTCTTTGCCATTAGGATTTGATACCAGTATTTTGCCAATTTGCAAGGATTCACTTGGCTGGATGTTTAACAGACTTGATACAAACTATGACCTGCTACTAGACCAGTCAGAGCTGGGGAGCATCTACCTTGATAAGAATGAACAGTGTACGAAGGCATTCTTCAATTCTTGTGACACATACAAGGACAGTTTGATATCTAACAATGAATGGTGCTACTGCTTCCAGAGACAGCAAGGTAAAAGATGAGGCACCTACCAATGTAGATAGTTGACCTGCATGTCAAATTTTACCTATTCCTTCATGATTTAAAAAAGTGCATTCTATATCCCATTCATTTCAGTAGATGCTTTTCTGATTAGAGTGTTTAATAAAAGAGAAAATAAGAAGCAGGTTGAACAATATAATTCTGCTAGGGATGCAAAACATGCTAAATAAGATGAAAAAATAGTAACTAATATTTATATTAATATACTTCATTATAGTTTCCATTATAAACCACCAAGAATCACATAGAGATATGAGAACATCAATATTAAAAGTAATCAGTAAAATTAATTTGCTATCTACATTGCCCATGGTGTAAAATAAATTGTTTTTATCACTCTACTATAGAGTTTTAATGTTCTATTTTGTGATCTGGTTAAATGAGCTGAATGAACCACAGAATTTACCATAAAGTTATTGTTATTCATCTGATTTTTAAATGACTTAGTCTTCCAAACTCTCAAAATCACTTAGCTTCATAAAAATCCACAGCAAATAAAGTGTCTTGATTCTCTGCAAGAAATGAAATAACCTGAACATTTGGAATGATGCTATTTATTTATTTTTATTCAGAAACATTAATGTAATACAAAATTGGAGCCATGCTTATATGCTCAGTCGACTAATAATTATAATTATGTATATAAGGGAAAGAGATCCAAAAAAACTCATGATAAAGTTTGGGGAAATGTAAAGATATAATGATATGTATAATTTGGAGCTAATTTTATAAAAACAGACTGATAATTTATCTAAAGTGATATACCTGCTATTGTCACTGATTTTTAAAATTCTTGACAGCTAATAAAATGAGTAAGTTACTTTAAATTATATTAATGATTCTCCATTTTTCATATGGGAAACTAACACATTATGTAAGGTATTTTACTATATCAATTAATTTTTCATATATTAGTAATTGTTTAATAAGTAGGGGTAAAATGATTATCAATAAGTGAATTAGCAGTGGGTGAATAGCAGGGTTTGTAGAGTAGCTACATTGTTTATAAAATAGTTCAAGCAACATTTAAAAATTATATTTGTTTTATGAAAATATTCTAAATCATACATACAGACACACACTCAAACAAACAGATTGTTGACTTTATTATTACATATGTGCTTCTAGGTGATAGAACATGCTATAAACTACATGCTAGTTTAATGACTGTTATACATTGAATTCATTTAAAGAAAAAGTAAATCCAGGTAAACTGCCATAAAAAGACATGTGGTCTTTTGTTTTGATAACAAAACTTATTTTGGTTTTTCCTTGAATGTTATGATAGTATGTTTATATGTTTACAAATTAATATAAAATATTCTGAATACCTCTGAATATTTCTTTAGAAATAAATACTTTCATCTTGAAAAAAATTCCTGGATTTTGCAGTAATATTTTAGAACTGATTAAAAATATTCCCCAAAAAATAATTTTGCTTCGTATACTTTTCATTTATTAAGCACCTTTCTTCTAAAGTTTTAAAATCTTTATAGTCAAGTGAAGACATAATCTGAGATTATTTAATACATAGTAGAAATAATTTAATTAAAGGTTACCCAAGATGGTAAAAGGATTTATACAACTTCCCCAAAACTAAGGAGTCTGGACTAATTATGTTCATCACTTTCATATGCTAGAAAATGTTACAAAAGCTCTGTCAGAGTAATTGACTTATTTAGTTAGTCTATTAAGTAACTTCATAATAAAGAATAGCCATTAATTTAAAAATATTCAAATATTTTACCTTATAAAAGAATGTTTTCCTGTTTTTTCAATAAACAAGAAGTTCTTAAGTTTACTATAATAAATGTAATGTAGAAAGTTAATTTTTAACTCTATAGTAAACTTAAGAATGTTTTTATTGAATAACAGGAAATTATTATATATTACATATAGGAAGAAATAAATATATATGAAGAGAGAAAGAGAAAGGTGTATAATTGGATATTACTAATCTAGGTTTACTTAAAACTGCAATCAAGACTATAGTTATATGGTGTTAGAAATATCTTGAAAATAAAGTAATTGAGTTTTTTTAAAAAAAACTTTCAAAAATATAAAATTAAGGTTTATCTCAAGTTTAATAAAAGAGGTTGAGAATTTAAATGTTCAAGCAAGTGATACACTTGTAGGTTTCCAAGGGAAAATATGTTTTAACTTTAATTAAAATACAAATTTGTTTCTGTGACTAATTTTCTAAAATCATGACAATTAAGCACTACAAAATGGTTATGATTGTGATTTTAAATTCCTTTTTCCAAGTAATCATGAAAAAATGAGTAGGAGGAATATTTATTGGTGATTTTAGTTACCTTAGGAGTTAATAACTTACTTTCATAAAAGTATATTCTAAGTCTCTACTATGAAAAAGTAAATCAATTATTAGTTGCTATTTCATTTAATGTTCTATTTTATAAGATCCAGGAAAAAAAAAAAAGAAAATTAACCTGTATTCAGGTCCACCTAGTCTTTTGTATACATAAAAATATTTACTACCCAAATAGCACCATGAAAATATTGTTATTCCCATTTTATGCCTAAGGGCTGAAGTTTATTGATCTTTAATAACTTCACATTACAGAATGAGGGCAGGAACTGGTATTTGAAACTAGAATCTTTGACATTTGTCTCAGTAGTTTTAATTCTACATTCTGACTTTGCAAGGTAATTATGTACAAAATGCCATAGAGACATTACTGTGTACAACTTCTTGGCAAATCCTATTTAGTACAGGTAACATCAGCAAGTGTTATTTCAATCAACAATATATCCAATGTTTTTTCCTCGGGACTACAATGAAAATAGATGACATTTTTAGAGATTATTTATATAACTAATCTACAGGGAGAGATATAAAAATGTGACTCATGTGTGTTAATTTTACAAAAGATGTTTTTCTATTTAATGAAAGACATTAAATAAAGAGAACTTTGTCCTCTGGTCATAAGAATATTTGAAATTTCTACTGATGAAATAAACCTAAATAAAGATTTTCAAGTATATCCATTGTGTGAGAAGCTATGTGAGTAATACAATATTGACTTAAAAAAAGAGAATGAGGACAATGGCTAACTGAGAGGCACATTAGGGACCCACCTGCTGTACAGCTCCAGGCACTCTTCATAGCGAGGGGGAAGTGCATGCTCCCCTCGGAGCTGCGCAGTGCACAGCCTGGGCTGCTGTGTGCCACCTACTTAGAGAGTCGCTCACAAGCCTCCATCATATCTACTATATTTTCATTTCTGACTGTAGATTGTCTCTATATATTTGACAGCTAATAAAGATACACTCCTCAGAAATGACTAGTTGTGATTATAGAAAAAAAACAACACACATTTGTATATAGAACAACTGTAAACATATTGATATTTGCTTACTTTTTGATTTACCCAGTAACATTTTATTGAGTTCCAAATTGTATGGGAAGATAAAACTGCATCGTTTTCATTATATTGAATATTTCAATATAGATCATGTGTGAACGGCCCCAATATAGAGGTTTGAGTTTTTAAACTGAGAATGCAAAACAATGAACAAAGTTATTTTAAAAAACAATGTTTTGAAATTGAACTAATAAAAAAAGTATTCTATTTTTTAGTATTTTTAAACTAACATTTTGAGTGATTACTTGTAAATTAAATGATTAAAACATATTTTATTAATGCATGATTCTCATAAAAATTTTAGCACATAAAATCAGAATTTCCCATAAAGTTATAACACTGTTAGGTAGTAAACAGAGGGAGTAAATCTTGTGATATACATTTGTGCGTACGCTCTAAGCTGACTATTCATAGTCTAATCATGTCTAAACCTTCATCCAATTAGTTGGGTTACTATCCTTTATCCAGATCGGTTCTTTGCAAGTAAGTTTAAATAATAGATGAAATCTCAATTTAGCACTTGAGGAATATTTAAGTTAAGGGCCAGACAGAGCTGCCTTTTGAATAATAGAAAAAAATATTTCAAAATCAAATATTTTATGTAGTTGTATCTGTCATGATTTCTTTTGAAATCTTACATCTTTCTCTTATACAGTTTGTAGGACTAATAATCAGGTTTATTTAGTGAGCTTACACATCAAGTCAGACTCAGATATACCTGTATTTTTAGGCAATTCAGTAGTGAACATATATGAAATGTTACTTCTACTTTACAGTACCTGGCCATTAGCAATTAGAAGAATTACTTTAACTATATTGAAACTTCAGCGAAGATCTTTCCTCTTGGTTCTAAATGCATAGTTGGAGGGCAGTACATTTTAAGTTATCTATTCTCTAACCTCATACTATATAACTTGATTTATATTTCTTGAATGTTTAGTATAAGAGCCCCACAGATTAAGAAAAACAAAGCAATCAACTGAACCAATTTCAAAATGAAATAGAACAATAAATAATTACTCAGGCTTTACAAACAAACTCCTTTTTCTTCACAGTTTAGATTCTCCAAAGAAAAACATTTTGGCCTTCCATACTAAACTATAAATCTATATATTAAACACTTTGTCTCACTTCCTTATTCTGCTTTACTTATGTACAAATTTAATAACTATATGTTATGAGATTGATATAATAAAGAATTTTAAAATCACTTAAATTAATTATACCTTGCTATTTCCTAAACAGTTCTAGTATAGGAGAATAGGTACTAGTTCATTGTTTTGCTGTTTCAAAAGTTTATGGTACAATTTTTATATAGCAAATATTAAAAGGAGGGTTTTAGAATATTACTGTAAAATACATTGAACTGCTTTTAGCTAAGAATATATATTATATGTAAGGACATATAATTGTATATATAATATAAATCAAACTGTATTGTGTCTATTTAGAATTTTATACTCCTAAAAAATTATCCTTTAAGTGATTGAGTTTGAAAAATAGCCAAATTGTTTTAATGTTTTAAGTAATGTTCTTAAAGAATAACTTATGAGAAATTATTGTATATCATATCCTTTCCAAATTGCATATACAGGGGTTGGCAAAAGTAGGTTTATAGTTGTTCATATGGAAAAAGACATTCAGGTTATGATTATTAAAAATAGCTTTATTAACTCAAAAGAATGTCACATTGGCACAGTGCACTTAGGCACAATCTGGCAAGTGTTCAAATTGCCCGCCTTCATTATGTTCCATTATTTTTTATTATTATTGATTTCAGAGATGAAGGGAAAGGGAGAGAGAGATAGAATCACTGATTGACTGCCTCCTGCACACCCCAAACTGGGGATTAAGCCTGCTACCCAGGCATGTGCACTGACCAGGAATGGAACTGTGACCGACTGGTTCATAGGTTGACGCTCAACCACTGAACCACACCGGTTGGGCCATATACATTCTTGTAGTCTACTTGCTATATATACTCAAACACACTTTGGCACATAGTTCTTACCTAGTTTTGCCAATCCCTGTAAACTGAAGCATCTAGGTGAAATAAAAAGACCAAAGCCTGTCAACATTTTTCAATATAAAATTTTATTAAGGTGTCTCTGATATAACTGGAAAAAAGGATTAACTGTTTCATAGACCACTTTTTAATGCAAAGCTATGTGTCTATATCTTAGAAACTGTTTTAAGTGAGGGGAAAAGATAAACTGTAATTTGCTTGGGTGACAGTCCATCAGTTGGGTTTACATTGATGAGTTGATGGAGCTTAGCGGGGTAAGAGATCAACCGAAGGACTTGTATTCATGCAGATAAGCACAACCAACAGATGCAAGAAACTGGGGGCGGGAGGACGAGGGCAAGTGCTGGGAGGGTAGGGGAGGCCAGAGGGAGGTCAGTGGGGTAAAAAAAAGACATATGTACTACCTTAAACAATAATTTAAAAAAAAGTAAATGATAAGATAATTTTTCATCATATAGTAAGTATTTTATACCATTCTGTTTTTTACATCCACTTCAGTCATTCTTAGGAATATCAAGATAACCTAATATTTATAATCAGGACAGTCTCCCTCTGTCTCTATCATTTTAGGTATAGGTACTTACACACACATGTCCATGTGTATCTCCAGAAGTCAAATGACTAATATGTAATATGTGTTATGCAAAGGCATGTAAAAACTAACTGAAGTTTGATAACATAGAAATTACACTTCTTTTCATTAACTCTAAGCCTTGAAGTAACATTGTTAATGTCATTGCAGACCCTCCTTGCCAGACAGAGCTCAGCAATATTCAGAAGCGGCAAGGAATAAAGAAGCTCCTAGGTGAGTAATAGATTATTCTTCTGAAGTCTTTATTACTTACATAAATAGCCCCAAGGAAACAGCAACATAAAATCAATATTAATTCAACAAAGATAGACTACACTAAATTTCAGTAACAAAATTTATGAAGTTTTTGAAGGCAATTAAACTTACTTTTATTGTCTTACCTATTGAAAGATATTATGTCTGTTTTATTACCCTAATATAATGTTCATTTTGAGAGTTATTAAATAAAAAAGAAAGAGATTTGAACAAGGCTAAAGTTAAAGCATCAGCAGAAACTTCAATTCTAATTCTATGGCTAACAACTCAGGAATTAATGAGAGAGGAAGAAAGAGGGAGAGAGGGAAAGAGAGAGAGAGAGAGAGAGAGAGAGAGAGAGAGAGAGAGAGAGAGAGAGACTCTGAGTACCTCAAGAAAATATGAGCACACTTTTTAGTGTTTTTATTAGAACCTGTTACTAACTTTCAGTAAGTTAATGTATGTATTAGAACGTTCGATCGATAAATGATAGATAATTCTAAATTTTACCCACCCACAGCTATCAGATTATTAAACTATTATCTACATATATAAAAGGCTAATATGCTAAGTGTCTGTCCAGGTAATGAAGTTGCATAGCAATGTCCAGCTTCCTCTCCCTAGCGACTAGCCTTCTTGGAGTGTCTTCAGCCCAGGAACACAGGTGGAAACATTTCACACTTTAACCAAATGTCTGTGAAGCATTTTCCCGTGTCTCATCTCATTTCATCCTCACAGAAGTCCTGGAGTAGGTAGATAGGATACTCGGTGGAATCCTATTTTCTTTTCATTAGCGGGAAAACAGATATTTAGAAAGCTTAGAAAGTTGACCCAACTGAAAAGATGTAAGACATGGTGGACTTTGAAAATGACTTCAGGTTTTCTCACTGCACAGAATATAGTCCAACACTGCTAATTCCTGAGTTGTTAGCCATAGAATTAGAATTGAAGTTTCTGCTGATGCTTTAACTTTAGCCTTGTTCAAATCTCTTTCTTTTTTATTTAATAACTCTCAAAATGAACATTATATTAGGGTAATAAAACAGTTAAATATTTTACCCTTTGTTCTCCCTGTGTGATCTACAATAATAATCTGCTTCCTGTTGATATTTACTGCTGTGTTGCTGACAATTACCTGAAAGAGAAGTTGGGGTGCTTCACTGGGCTGGAAAAAGTTTAGCTAAATCAGAAAGCAGGTCTAATTAAGCAAGTGTATTCTATATCTATAAAAAGCTTAGTTGACTCGCACATGAGGGATACATATAAAGTTCTCGCTGGCACCAGTCGCACGCGTGTGTTTCGATCTGTCATTGTCGATCGTGAATTTGGTTGACACTTCTATTATAGAGAAAGGGCGAATAGCGATATTAAAATATTTCTTCTAATTAATTTCCTTTCAATGTGCATGAGTCCATGCACCGGGCCACTAGTGTATAATAATTTTGTTTATTCCTATAAACATCCAATTTTAAGTAAACTCTGTTTGGAGTGATTTTAGATTAACAAATTTCATAAAGAAAGTACATAGTTTTCATATATCCTTCAACCATCCTCACCTAATGTATCAAATCAAACCATCTTACCATGTATCAAATAAGCATTATATATTTGTCAAATTTAGGAAATTAACTTTGCTGTGATCCTATTCATTAAGCATTCATTGGATTTTCGGAGTTCTTCTACTGATGTCCTTTTTCTATTTTAGGATCCAGGACAGAACGCCACATATGCAATTTTTTTAATGTATATTAATGCCTTTGTTTATTTAGTGCCACACATTTTATAATGTATTTGAATCTGTTTATATTCTGATATGCTTTTTTAATTATAATATTCTATGTTTACAAGAGAAAAAAATTCATCTTCCTTGAAAATTACTGGTTCAAAATTAAAAGCTTCATTTTCTTAATAAAGCATTTTAAGATGTGAAGCATTACTAATGAGAAAAGCTATGTGTCATGTTTCTTTAAACTCTTGCAAAATGCACATGTATTATAGCTCACAAAAGGAAATAATACATTCATACATTGTTTGGTTTGTTTCCAATAATCAAAGTTTACCCATGTACAATGGGAAAAGTCATTAAAATTCAACTAAACATTATTTTAGACTTGATCAAGGTTTACTAGTGACAAAAGTTTATTGAAATTCAGGCTCTGGTTATTTGAAGTTACAAAAAAAATGAAAACATATTTAGCTCACATTTGGGAGGATTCACTTTTATTCCCCTTGTATAATAAAAATTAAAGTCATTATTATAGAGTACTGAATGTCTTAAGTATATTTTTAATTTACATAGGATAATGGTACTTGTCTGAAAATTGATAAATTGTTGTATAAGTGTAAGGTGCCATATGTTCCAATTTGTGAGTTCAGTCTTGCTTGATTTCTGAATTTCTAGCATAATTCTTAATAGTGCTCTCTTCCATTTTCAAAGTATACTTGCCTAAAGGTTAAATTAAATGGTCACACTAGTTTTACCTCATAACTTTTTAATGTCAGATATGTCAAATGGTACTTTTTTCATGAGGCAGAGTGAGAATGTTAGAATTTCTCCTCACTTTTGTTGTCATTTACTCCACAGAAGTGGTTCTCAAGTTTTGGTGATACTCTGTCTACCTCACTGATAAACTACTAATTCAACTCCTTCAAATGAATTATAATTTTTAAGCAAAATTTATTGTTTATATATCAGACTCTTGAAACTTTTTAAAGGGAGAAAATTATGATCCCGTATGGTTGCAAGATTAAATTGTCTTATGTTTTATCTATTTATTCAGTTGTTGTTTTTCTTTCACAAAATAACTCTAGTATGTCTGGTCACTGAGGGGAAAAAATTATTAGGAAACACAAGAAAATGTTCTGATCTTCCAAAGCTTACATTGTAATGTTGGAGTGTTTATTGAAGAATGTGAATTCACTTCTAAGTTATTAGTTAAACATTTATCATTAACAATGTGACAAATACCAGTATATTATTAGATATTATAGATATAAAAATGAATGTCTTTCCTGCTAGACTGAGTTTAAGAATTTTTAAGAAAGCAATCAAAACCAATAAACCCCAAAATTTCCAATATAAGGATATCACAGTATAGCATATGACAGACTACACACACACACACACACACACACACTCATGAAATGAAAATAGAATGTTGGTAGTAATGAGACTGTGAAGGGTCTGGTATGCCATGCTAAGTGGTCTGCATGACTTAATATGATTATTCAATTAACCAGATTTTAATTTTGTATTATAACTCTCAAAACAGTACCCTTTGCCCAGTAAATTTGCTTAACAAAAGAAATGAAGGCAATACATTTTTACAATGGCCAGCTTCATAGATGGAGTGGGACCTCCATATGTGTCTGTCTTTGAGTGAATTAATGCATAATTGATCCCTGTGTGTTTCATAGGACAGTACATACCCCTATGTGATGAAGATGGTTACTACAAGCCAACACAATGTCATGGCAGTGTTGGGCAGTGCTGGTGTGTTGACAGATATGGAAATGAAGTCATTGGATCCAGAACAAATGGTGTTGCAGGTTGTGGTAAGCAAATGGGTACTTACTTAGCAATATATCAAGCACAGGATAAGTACTTAAGGATCACATTCATTTGTTCAAGCATTTAATGAGGACATATTTTATGCAAAGACTATAGAACAAAATATGCATTCTTAGCATATTAAAAATTATATAATTAATGAATGGAATTACCTCATTTAGATATTTAAGGAATAATTATTAAAAGGTGGGTTCCTTTATATATATGAGGCATCCCCAAAATGTATAAACACACTTTAATAATTGCAAAGGCAGTGTTTATTCAAATACATTCTCAAAATTCAGCTACCAGATGTTTAAGTGTGTATTTCTAAATATTTTTAAAATAATAACTAGCTACGTTAGTTTTCTATTGCTGTTGTAACAAATTCCCACAGCTATAGGGCTTACACCACACAAATCCATTATCTTAAGGTTCTGTATGTCAGAGGTTGTGCATGGGTGTCCTTGTGATGAACATCAAGGTGTCTTCGGGGCTGCATTCGTTCTTGGAGGCTTTTGAGAAGATCCTGTTTCTTGCTTCACATTCCTTAGGACAGTACATACCCCTATGTGATGAAGCTGGTTACTACAAGCCAACACAATATCATGGGCCCTTTCCTCTGGTTTCAAAGCTAGCAACATTGCATCTCTGACCATTCTTCTCTAATCAAATCTCCCTTGAACTCTATCTGGGAAAGGTTCTTTGATTTCAAAGACACTATTTATTATCTGGGCCCAACAGAATAATCTAGGATATTCTCCCCATTTTAAAATCCTCAGTTTAATCACATCTTCAAAGTCCCTTTACCATGTGAGGTCACATATTTGCAGGTTGCAGTGATTAGGAATTGAAGATTTGAGGGGGGGCAAGTACTTTGTTTATTGGAGTAGTAGAAGAAGTTATAATTCTTTGTCAGATTCAAAGTTTGACATGGACTCTATAAAACCTGGGCTGAGATCAATATTCCTGAACTGGAAATCTTACATATCGACCTCAGTAACAATTCTGGTTTTTGGTATATACATTTTAACAAATAATAGAAAATATATATTTTTCCTTTTTTTGTTAAGTGAAAGAACAAATTAAATTTTTCTTAATTTCCTCAATTTTCATTATAATTTTATATTCCTCAGAAATTATTTTACTACTCAAAAAAATAACATTCATGTTTACATTTTTCCTAAGCTATTGATTTTGAGATCTCTGGAGATTTTGCAAGTGGAGATTTCCATGAATGGACTGATGAGGAGGATGATGAAGATGATATTATGAATGACGAAGATGAAATTGAAGATGACAATGAAGATGAAGGGGATGATGATGATGGTGGTGATGATCATGATGGGTACATTTGATGAGAGCTGAGATCAATACATTAAACATTTCTATTATTTACAAGTGATAGCCTATTGAGAATTACCTTCTTGCCCCCAAATAAAATGATTCTAAAATTCACGTATATTTTGTATAATTATTTCAGATATTGCAGCTAAAGTCATAGAACTTTATGTTTAAATAAGAATCACTTACTTTGAGTTTTTATATGCCTTAGAGAAAAAGAAAACACATATAGAGTCTAGTCAGATGAAAGTTATGAAGAGCTATTGCTATAAACAAACAAATGTCTATAAGAATAAACTATGTAAATCTTCCACAAACAAAACAATAACCATGTTTGAGGTCTTATGTGTTATGTTTCCGAGAGAGACTGTAAGTTAAACTTATAATAACTTGTTGGTGACCTGGGTCCCAGGACTTTTTTAAAGTATGCATGACCTTAATTGCAATTCCAAAGTAGCATTTGTCCCAAACCTGGAGATGAGTAAGGGGATACAACACAGGGTAAGAAAAATAAGGAGTTCTGCATTGTGTTTACATGAATAATGATGTTTATAATTATGGAGTTATTCTGGGTATGATAGGGTCTTTTATGAAAGGACAAGTATGGAAAACCATGGATTCTGAAAGTTAAAAACTTAGTTGTTCCTTCTAGTTTTAATTTTAATTTGAATAGCAGTCTCATGTGGATTTTTTATATTCTTACACAGCATGATTTCTTTACCTTTCTAGGTTTCTTGATCTTTCTAACCAGATACTTAGGGCAGAATTTAAAGAAAGAAGACAAAGGGAAAGATTTATTTAAATTATATTTTCACATGAAGTTTGTGATATGCCCGATGTCAAATTTAAAAATCTTAGTTATTTTATTTCCTATTATACATAAAAATTTCATTTAATCTAAGAATTATACCACTTTTGTTACTAGTGTTGAAACTTAGAGAACATATTGTATGGTGCCTTGCAAAATAGAAATAGAAAGGTTTTAGCATGCATACCAATATAGAATATTAGGCAATATATAAGCACACCTAATTAACAAAGTAATACCAATAAAGGTACTGCTGCTGGAATGAAGAAAATGGAATATGTTTCTTTCTTTTTTTCTATTGTTACATAATTGCCATGTGGACTTGTTTATGATTATTGTGTAGAGTAGCATTTAAGATTTAACTGTAACAAAAATTACTTTACTTGCTATATTTAAGTTAGCATGTTAATTAATTGTGTAGACCTTTCCACACACCATCACTTTTAAGTATATCAGACCTAAGGTTTTGTGCCCATAATAAAAATGAAAAACCTGTTGAATATTTCACATTGGTATTATGATTTAAACAGTGGGTCAGCTGGTTTCCTGATATACCATCCATTGAAAGTAAAATTGGTGGATTAGTTCCATTTGATTAATACACACTAAAAATAAACTTTGATGTTGACTTTATGTAATATTTAAAGTATAATGCGTTTTCTTTTTTACTGTTTATGTATAGTTTACAAAATAAAGAATCTTGTAACCAAATTAAACTGTTCCTTAATGATTTTCTGGGGTATAAACAGTAGCATAAAGCGTTCTTAATCTGTTGGTTTTTTTTAATGAATATATTACAATGTGGCTAGAAATGGTTTTGAAAATTGTGAATTTTAAATCAGAGCTCTTGGCATCTTAAATATTGTTTTTCTACCCATGTTAAAGATGTTTTTTGTCTGTTGATTTGTTTTAAATTTTTCATTTGTCTTAGTGTTGCAGTAGATCATTTTCTTTATTGAGGGTGATAATCTAAAACCCGTATTTGTGGTATTATATTTAACATATTTAACTAAGTTTCTATAGCAATAGGATTTTGAAGAGTGATAGGATAACTTTATTTAACAAATGTATAGAAATTATAAAATATAATATAGGTTGATTAGAAAAAGACAAATAATCAAATTCTATGTGGGGGTTTAGCAAATGAATTTAAAGTAACAAATATAGTGGGCTTGAAGTTAAGATGTTTTTAAAAAAAGAATCTTTCAGGCTCTCTAGAAAGCAACCAGTTCAACAGTAAGTATAACATTGCAAATATTTACATTATTAAACTTTATGTAAAGAATATATGTACAATTTATATTTATATACATATGAGTGTATAAAAATTCTATTTGTGATGTTTGTATTAGGTCTTTTAATTATTTGTTTTATAGATTTTGATTCAATATCATTATTTTTATTTATTCTAAAAATATTAGTATTAAGCACCTACTATAATGTAGGCACTATTTTAGGCACTATAGATTTATTGGTGAACAAATAATTATGAAGTTACTATTATAGTTTGGATGTCAGGCAATACATTTATCCCTAGACCGTAACATAATGTAATTGCATTACCATTGGGAAAAAATCAAACTAAGCTTTTCTACATTTATTTTGTTGTTGTTTTTTAGTTTTTCTACATTTAATTTGAATAAAAAGCAATGTGTTTTGAATGCTTAAGAAAAGTTCTTGATACACACTCAGAATTTTAAAAGAGCATTTTTGATTGAAAATATTCAAACTACCCTAACATTTTGTTCTTTTGTAAGTCACATTCTAATGCACAGGCATGAATCATACCTCAAGTTGTACTTTAAGCCTTGTTTCACTAGTATTATTAAAGGGAGCACACATGCAAAATAAAAACTGTAAGACAGTTGCAATATCAAAAAATTAAAATTTAAACTCATAGAGGAAAAGAGTAGAAATATACAAATATCAAATGTTCCTGGCATGTCAAAATCTGATGTGGACATTTATGAATGCTTTTGGTTATGCAATTTAACATGACGATTTAGTTAGGCTGAATAATGCTCTTGGGGAAACAAGCTAAATTAAAAAACAAACATATAACATTTTGATATTGATTGAAAGAACACATGGCCTAAGGCAAACCTTGTATTTCTGCCAATCTTTTAATAGAATAAAGTCAATCAAGCCAAACTAGCAAAATCATTAGAATTTTCTAATGAATTCACAAAATGGATACTGAGTACTTTATTCTCTATATAAACATTTGCATATTTTAATTTTACATGAAGCTAAAGAAGAGGTTAAAACTAACTCACAAAATATACATTGATCCACATTGTCTGCTCATAATTTACTTAAACTGGGTTTAAAGAGTTTCATAAATAATTATTTGCATTGAAACAAACATTCTATACGCTTTGTTTAAAAGGAATAACACCATGGTTATATTCTGTAGGTCATTCAAGGCCTCATACTTAGTCAACTTTGCAAGATCCCTAATAGCTCGGGGTGTGGGGGAAATGGGTTGGAGAAAGCAAACCAAACCAAACAGAGCCATCAACATAAATGAGTTTGTTTTGTCTGATAAATAATAGCATATATGTATGCATGCACATGCACAAGCACACACACACACACACACACTAATTTTTGTCTTTGATTTTAAATGGCCAGATACATTTACATTTATTTCTCTTCTAATTCATGATGAATGAAGCATACTAGGACGTATAGATTTTTCAGATGAAGTACAAAAACACAAAAATTGAGAATATCTATATAGTGTAACATATAATAGTATGTAAATAAATAATAATATGAGCTCCCTGTAGTGTATGCTTTTCAACATTATTTTAAACCAAATAGCAGATATTGAGAGTAACATAATGAAAACATGTACTTGTATACATTTTGATATGAAATAATATTAGGTTTTTACTTCCATGCTTCTAAAATATGTCAGGGGTTATAATGACTTCATAAAAATTTTTCAGTAGTTAAGTCAATAAACAAAGAGAACATCTTAAATATTAGCTATATATAATACATATGTCATCCCTTCTTGGACAAGGCAATTTGGAATAGTCTTTTTGAATAATGACTATTTCCTCAATTATATATGCCATCTTTGTACCTAATGTCTCTTTTACTTATTTGTTACATGCCTCAACAAAAATCTTAGCAAGTAAAATTAATATAAATCAGTACATCATGAAACATGATTTAAAATTACAAAATGAAACATTGTAGGTAAAAAAAAAATTTTTCATCAACCTGTACGCCCTATCATACCTATGTTCATCTCTTTCAAAGACATCCTTGGGAACTTTATTTTTAATGTTTGATAAATCACCCTCTCAATCTTTAAACACATAAGTACATAATACACATAACTGGGTTTGGAGTCTATATGGCTCACCTTTCTCATTATAATATACTTTAATATACTTATCCTAGAGGATTGTTGTGAATACTATATGAAAACATTTAATAGTCTTTTTTTTTTTTTTTTTTAAGAGAGAGAGAGAGAGAGAGAGAGAGGAAGGGAGAGAAACATCCATGAGGAGAGAGAATCATGGATCGGCTGCCTCCTGCACGCCCCCTACTGGGGATGTGCCCGCAACCAAGGTACATGCCCTTGACCGGGAATCGAACCCGGGACCCTTCAGTCTGCAGGCCAACGCTCTATCCACTGAGCCACACCGGCCAGGGCATATGAAAACATTTAAAACAGGAGCACCATGTTTGTCATATAGAAGGTACCCATTAAATGCTATTTCTTCTTCTAACTCTTTAAAATGACTTAGCAATAGACATTGTACTGAAGTTTTCAAGATATAGTGAAAAAATAGCTTCTGTTCTTAAAGTTTTATCTACATCCATCTCAAAAAATTAATTCAGTTTATAACATATTTATATACTAAATGGGGGTAATAAGTACAGCTTAAATAATAAGGCCACTGTGAAAATACAAATGAATTATTGCATGATTTTTGGAATATAGTAACTTCCAAATAAATGCAATTATTATCATTGTTATGGGGACATGGCATAGCAAAATCAAATTAAGAAATTTAAAAATAAAATGCCAAACCCCAGTATCCTACCTAATTAGTGTTCCTACATATTTTTTATATTCAAATATGTCTTTTTCAAGAATAATATTGGCTAGCATTTGTGTACATTTATTATATATTCCATATATTAAATGCTAAATATATTAAGTCGATACAATACACTAGGGGAAGGGTAGTATTATGTTTCTTATATCAGAGGTGAAGTATCAGAGAAATCACTAGTACTCACCATACCCAGTTCTCTTCTTCCTGTGCACATGAGACATCTTCCTTTTTTTTTTTTTTTTTTAGTTTTCTTCACAGTCAAGTTGGGTCCATTTGACCGGTTCTATTCAACAGTGAGCTGAAGTAACTAACATGTGTGGAGCTGGACAGGGCTATGACTTTAGTTAATGTTTCTCATGTCCACTGGTCATTTCATCCTGACATGCTATTTCCACATTCATCTGCAACAATTATAAAACTAGTGCCTTCATTCTTATAAAACATACAACATATTTTGAAAGCACCTGAAATCCCTCTAAGGTGAAGCAGTTGACTAATGAAAATCTTTGTGTAGCAATATAGGAAAAGAAGCTCCTGCTGTCAGAATTCTGAGCTCAATCTGGTACTGCTTTGTCATGTTGGGCAAACTGTAGATTAGTTTCTTCAGATGTGAAATAATAATATTAGAATTTACTTCATAAAGCTGTAATGGAGCTTTAATTCTTCTTTACTAGTAAGAATCCTAGTAAAATACCAGCTCAATAAAGTTAGCTACTAAAAATAAAAAAATTGTATATATGCAGGGTGGTAAAAATCATGGATACTAGGGCCTGACTATGAGGTCTTGAATTCTGGTTCTGCCAGAATTCTGTTGCTCAGTTTTCTCATCAGTGAAATAGGTATGGGATTAATTCTCACCTCATAGGTTGTAAGGGAGGATTATAAATGTTAATGTTTTTTTAAAGTACTTAGAACAGTGTTTTACACTTAATGAGCACTAAGTAATATTAAGAAGAAAAATAAAATCAATATACTCTCTACTTTTTTAGATCCATCACATTTTTGTTTTAAGGTGGGAATGTACAAATTGTTTCTCTATTACAAAGCCTTTAATCCACAAAAGTTAGGTGATTTTTGAAGGTCACTGGAACCTCAATATAGAAACTTAAATCACAAACTTGGGTAGCATCAACTCAATGCAGTCCAATTTTAACTTGCTTTTAATATGTTATAAGTGTTCTAAAAATTTGCTTTCTACTTAAGGACCAAACTTTTCAAAACATTGAATTTATGGTCCTATCCAAAAGAGTGGTTAGTTACAGAAATTTCTTAATGTAGGCTTTTCTTCATTGTCACTCTAAATTTCTTTTTAATTGAGATGTTAAATATTGCCCAATTTTTATAATAGTTTTCAGTTTTGGGGGAGAATTCATAAGTTCCATAGTTGAAAGAGAAGCAATAATTAAATACTATAAATCTGTTTCAGAATTTAACAGAGGTTGTGACAATGTGTCCATTTTTAATTTATTAGATTAAAAAAATTGTGAACAGCATTATCTGTACTTTAAAAATAATTTACCTTTTGTGTGGGGAGGCAAAAGTACAAATGGAACAATGAGAAAGAAGTATGGAAAAGGACAATTTGGCATTCTCAAATAGCCTCACCAAGACTATGAATCTGTGACATAAATCATTTTACATTTGTCTAAAATTGAACATTTTTATTTTCATATATATAGATAGATATGGATGTATAAATATTAATTTGAAAATAGGCCATTATTGTTAAACTATCTCTATTTTATTTAGCTGGATACACTTTTTCCTGATATGACATGAAAAAATGTAACATTTTTCTCTTAGAATAATGTGTTCCAGGTGCTCCTTTCACTCCAAACAACAGGTACTTTTCCTGAACTAATCTGACCATCTGGAAAAAAGACAAATAAAAGATGGTAGGAAAAGCCCTTTACTCTAAGATATCTTTGTGGGGAAATGAACAAATTAAAGAATATTATATGGGCTTCACATTCTTTTTATAAAATACTAGAGGCCCGGTGCATGAAAATTCATGCACTGGAAGGGGGCGTCCCTCAGCCCGGCCTGCCCCCTCTCACAGTCCAGGAGCCCTCCGGGGCAGGAGGTGACCTAGCAATCAGGGGAAGGCAACACCCCATAACACCTCTGCTGCTGCCACTGCCAGCAGTGCAAGCCTGGGCAGGCCCTGGTTACCTAAGCCTTGGGCGGCCCTGGGCGGCTGGGGGGGCTGAGAGGACTGGGGGACTCCAGAGACAGGCGCATGGAGCGGCTGGGCTTGCCTGGGGGTGGGCCCAGCCTTGCTGCTCGCCTGCTGCCCCAGCGCGGTTGAGGGGACTGGGCTTCACCATCTTGTGAATGTGGGTGCTGCCATCTTTGAGGACGGGGCAGTCAATTAGCATATTCCCTCCTTATTGACTGTGGGAGTCACCATTTTTGAGGGTGGGTCAGTCAATTAGCATATTCCCTCCTTATTAGATAGGATTATGACAGCAAAATAAATTATATGTATGTTGTATTTGGCCACAAAACTAAATAATTTGGTCTCAAGGTTGGTCAAGTTAGTCATGTGAATCATGGACTATTGGCACTAATGATTTATTAATTAAAATATATATTTGATATCAGCTTCATAATTATAGGAGCAAGGAGTACTTACATCAATCACTGTTTAGTTTCTAAAATTTGTGATCATTAGAATAGAGTTTGTTTCCCTGCCAGGGTATATATGTCCTTTGATTCTTTTTTTTTTTTAAATTCTTTATTATTGAAAGTATTACATATGTCCCCTTTTCCCCTTATTGTGGTCTCCCAGCCTGCCCCCATGCCCCAGTCCTGGCCTACACCCCATCCCCATTGTTTGTGTCCATTGGTTATGCTTATATGTATACGAGTTCTTTGGTTGATCTCTTACCCCCACCATTCCCCCTGCTCATCCTCCCCTGCCTTCCCTCTGAGGTTTGATGGTCTGTTCAATGATTCTATGTCTCTGGACCTATTTTTGTTCATCAATTTATGTTCATTATATTCCACAAATGAGTGAGATCATGTGATATTTATCTTTCTCTAACTGGCTTATTTCACTTAGCATAATGCTCTCCAGGTCCATCCATGCTGCTCCAAATGATAGGAGTTGTTTTTTTTTTCTTTTTTATAACAGCTTAGTATTCCATTGTGTAGATGTACCACAGCTTTTTAGTCTACTTATCTGCTGATGGGCACTTGGGCAGTTTCCAAATCTTAGCTATGTAAATTGTGCTGCTACGGGTGAATATATCCTTTCTGATTGGTATTTCTGTTTTCTTGGGATATATTCCTAGAAATGGGATTACTGGGTCAAATGGGAGCTCCATTTTTAGTTTATTGATGACACTCCATACTGTTTTCCACAGAGGCTACACCAGTCTGCATTCCCACCAGCAGTACACGAGGGTTCCCTTTTCTCTACATCCTCACCAACACTTGTCATTTGTTGATTTGTTGATGATAGCCATTCTGACTGGTGTAAAGTATTGCCTCATTCTTGTTTTGATTTGCATATCTAGGATAATTCATGACTTTGAGCATTTTTTCATATGCCTCTTGGCCTTCTGTATGTCTGCTTTTGAAAAATGTCTATTTAGGTCCTTTGCCCATTTTTTGATTGGGTTGTTTATCTTCCTTTTGTTAAGTTGTCTGAGTTCCCTGTAAATGTTGGAGGGGCTTCTAGGAAGGACCACCAGTTAACCCTGCATCCTGGCCATTTAAGGTGAGGAGGAACAGAAAAAAGTTAATGAGGTGAAACATGTTCTAAGTTAATTACTCCATACACTCGGCATTTATGAATTTAGCATTCATCCATGGCCATGCAGGCATTTTTAATTTGAATCCCTCATGCCTCTAAGCCGGTGAGAATAAACAGCTGGACTAGTAAGGGAGCCTAGTCATTCACTCACTATACAGTTTTTTAATAGCTTTATAAGAGCTAGGTCATCTGTTTTGAGGAATTCTCTTTTATGCTTTAATCCCATTTTGTGAAGAACACTGCAAGTCATCGGGTGTCAAGGAAACTTGGGCTAATATTTCTGAAAACGCTGAGTGGGTACTGAACAACTGTCATTAGTTTCTAGTTGTGTTTATAATTACTCCGAATAGGAAGTGGTTTCATAACCGGCATTATCTGGATACTAACTAACTTATTCTCTAGTGTGATTATGGAGTAGGTGTCCCAGGATCTTGCAAGATCAGAACACAGTTGATATTGCAGCTCAGTTGTATGCTTCCCCTGGTGGCTACAGCTTGAGCCTCTTTAATGCCAGGAATGACACTGTCATGTCTTATCAGCACAAACAGCCTCACTCCCCATGCAGTGCCTCAGGCAGACTAATTTTAGCTCTGAACTTCAATGGGGATCCACGGAAAGAGCTGTTCTTTTAAAACCTGGTCTAGGATACACTGTGAGAGAAAGCTGTTCAGTGCTTATTAATATCGCAATCTCTATTTTAATTCTTTATATTGAAGGGGGGGGCAATGCAGTCCACAATGAAAATTAACTTTTTATAATAGATATTGTATGCTATTGTAGCAGCATGCCTGCTAACCACTCTCAAGGTCATTCCTAATGTATTTATGCATGCATTCTTATGGATTTGCCTACTCCCAGATTTATAATGCAAACCTTTTGTGTCTCCCATTTCCTTGACTCCTCTTTCTGACTTCTGGAGATGAAAAGTATTCCTTAAAGAAGAGAAAACACAAGTCAGTCCATTTTAAACCTGTCAGTGCCCAGACAAGAAAAGCTTAATAATAATAGATATAATTAATCTCAGAAATTGTATTAGATATTCATGATTCTTATAGTCTCTGTACCTCAACAGTATATGTTAAAATTCAACTGAGTAAATTTGACCATCTAATTGGCTTTATTAAGTGATTCATGGATCATACAGCATCCCATCTAGCATCTAGACGGGCACTCCAAGGGATTGCACAAAATGGAAAGTTTGTAAAGGAAGAAGGGTGGAGCAGGGAGCTATGAACTAAAGAAAGGAAAGGATTATTTTTAGAGGACATCTTTAGCGGAGGGGTGGTGATGGGGAAGGAATGTCCAGGGTTTTGTCATACAGAGCGTCTCTTCTTTCTATGGGGCATGGAAAGGGCTCATGCGACAGATTACCTTACTGGTGCTTAACCAGAAAATTCCAGACTGGTTGATTTAAGACTATTTCCAAGGAAGGTTAAAATAGCAATTAGGGGAGGTATTAAATCTAGGTTTGATGCCATGGATTTAGCACAACTGATGCCATATTGGGCTGTGGTTTTCTCTTTAACGCATATATCTTCACTCAAGTGGCCATTGTAAATGGTATTCTAGATGCAGAATACATGTCACTAAACATCAGTCTTCCCAGAAACTGCAAGACATTCAGTGATACTGACATTTCTTAACGAGAAGAGGAAAGTAGCTGAGTCCCTGGAGGCCAGTGATGAGCAACAAAAGGAAGTATAGGTTGTGGCCTGAGTCAGCAGTCTTGCCCTCCAGAGTTAGCAGAAGCACCTGTGCAATACTCATCCGTTAACAAAATAGAGTCAGTCCTGATCAAATTAGCATGTTAGTGAGCCTTTTTTCTTTTTCTTTTTCAACTTTCACCTAACTGTCCCCTCAGGGGGGAAAAATTACCTTCTCCCAGCATGTTTCAGGTCAATCATGCATCTTTAGCCTGATGATTAATCTGTGATACTAGACACAATTCGGGACAAATGAAATGGTGAAATTTATTCTTTAAATGGTCACCACCCATTTTTTCTCAATCCCACATGGCAGCATGATGAATAGCTCAGGTTTGCTGGCCAAGTGAGACCTTGATTTCAGAAGCTTCAGCAACTTTAACCACCCCTTGACTTTCTTTTCATCCACAGATAGACAAAATGCCTAAAGACTAACCTGTTTCATGGTGGTGTTCAGTGTTAAGGCCTCCACATGGCTATTTATAACTGACAGCAGAAAAAATAATAATAAGATTGTTCTACTAGTATGTCATACTCCCTCATACAGCTGCTAAACATTCTGCTTCATTGTTTTTCTTCTAGTTCCAACTCCCTTAGAAATGACTAAAGGTTGATAATACTTCCCTTTCACTTACCTTTATTCTCTCTCTTTTCTGCCTTGTTCTTTTGGCAGCGCATTAGAAAATGGAAGTTTCCAAAGCATGCATGTGCACACATGCACATATACATAGACACACACACACACACACACACACACACACACATTTTTATACCTACAAACTGTAAAGAGAAAGAAAATACCCAACCACATACTTTTACTTAATCAGAGAACTTTGACACATTTGTGCATTCCCATTTCTCCCTGCACAGCGTGCATCATGAGCAAACATATAGAATATAATTTTACTTGGAAAGTTGCTCATCAATTTTAACATGTTAAAAACTAATTATGCTGTGGGTTCTGTCAAAGTTGTGCTGCTGCTGATGGAGCCTTTAATGATGGTTTCCCTGCATGAACAGATCATAAACCAATTGCTGCTGCCTTGCAAGCACATTCATTTCCAATGTAGGAGGAAGTTTCCTTTTTGACAGAAGGAGTTTCCATTCTAAGCTTTACCACCTGCTTAATCATAAAAGCATATGATGTGTTGTAATTATGTTAACTCCTTTATAAAATTAATAAGTGACTGGGTGTTAAAGTAAAATACTGAATGATTAGTTTACATTCCTACATAAATGGCTATGAATTAAAACTGGTAAGTTATCCTTTCTGTAGTTGTTGTATAAGCAGAACAATTGATTCTTTGTTGTTGTTGTTGTAGGAAAACTTTTAATTTTTTAATTATTTATTTTTAATTGAATTTATTGGCATGACATGGGTGAATAGCATTACACAGTTTGCACGTATGCACTTCTATAATAAATCATCTGTGAATTGTATTGTGTGTTTACCACCCTCAAGGGAAGTCTCTTCCCATCACCACTTATCCCTCTTTTACCTTCCACTCCCTTCCCCAACCCCACTGAGTGTGTCTACTGAAGAACAACCAGCACTCTTTTCATGATTTTTCCCTCTTGAACATTTTAATGCACCCAAGTTTCCAGACACAGGGAACATATGCTTTCCCTTGTAATTCTTCATACCTGCACCCTCTCTGACTTGGTTCCTCCTTATGCTGATGCCCATGGTCAGAGTCCATTGCCTCAATCAGTCTACCATTTTGACTTACATGATTTAGCTTTCTGCTTCATTTGGTTTTCAGTTTTGCTTATTTCTTTCATGCTACTCTCTCTTTCTTTCCATCTTGGTGAAAAGCTCTCTTGCCTTTTAGCCAGATACCAATTAACCAGTCCTTTAAAAAATTGAAAATAGATTTTCAACACCCCCTTTAACAAATAATACAAATATTTGATCATTGATTGTATCACTTATGCTATAAAATATCAAAACATTCTTTAAACAAAAGTAGCATTTTTGAAAAGATATTGATTCCTATGACTCCTGAAACATGTTTTATGACTAGCCCCTGATGCTAATTTTATCAGAGAATTTATAAAACACCTTGATATATGTCCTGTTAAATACATTTTACACAACTACTTTTAGTGTATCAGGGTGGAAAGCAGAACATCTTGGGTTGCTACTACCTAATTTACCACAAATTTGTAAGACTTCTAATACAGGGGCCACCTTCTAGCTTTCTAGAATCTTTGGATTAAAGTAGCTGTTTATGTACTTAAAACTCTCTTATTCTCCCCAAATTTTGGGTGCCATTATGGCAACTCCCATTTTTTAAATTGCCTTAGCATCAAAGCACCTAGATGTGCTGAGGCTTGAAATCGGGAACAATGGAAGAAGACCTAGAATAGAAATGACCACCCTCTTCTAATTTTAATTTACAAACTATGTGATTGGGTGCTATCTAATTTTTTGTTAAGTTTCCTAGGGTCATTTCTTTTTTATTTTGTAAAAAATACATTTAAATGTATGAATGGAGAGGACATTTTTCTAACCTCACTATCCAAAATCCAGGGGAAAGAAAATTAAGATTCCTTTGGCAACCTCTCATCTTGTCATTTTTTCAATTACAGCCTCTCATTTTTCATCATAGATTAAAATGATACAATGATTATATAGGGCAATTAATAATGATAACATGTCACAGAAATAGCAATGAAAATAATTTTTTATGGAAACAAAAGTCACAATGACCTTTTATCCAGGTCTTAATTTGGTACAGCTGAATAATTTCCTCAATATCTTGAAATAGGAAATCTACACTAATAATAGACATATATGTAAATTGACCATACCTCCGCAATGCCCCACAGCCAATCAGAAGTGATTATGCAAATTAACCCAACAAAGATGGCGGGTGGGCCTGTGAGCATCACGAAGGTACACAGGCGCCAAGTGGCCGGGGTGGGGTGGGGCGAGCCGCTCGGGACCTACATACACAGGTGCCGAGCACCCAGGGGCAGGGCAGGGTGGGGCGGGGCGGGCTGCTCAGGGCCTACACATGCAGGCACCAAGTGGCCTAGGCAGGGTGGGCATCCCTGGGATCCCGCCCGCTTCAAGCCTGTAGCCAGTGCATGTGTGTGCGCACCGGCACTGAGTGGCCGGGGTCCTGGGACGCCACTGGAGTGTCTGGTCCTGTCAGCCTGGCCTGGGGACTGCTGGAGTTCGCAGTCCTTCTCATTTGTGCAATCCCTGGAAAGGAAGTGGAACCAAGATCACAGGGAGCACCAGGAATGCTGAGAATTGTAGTTCTGGTGGTAGAAGCCTTATGGGATCTCCTAGACACTAGAGCAAAGTGAGCATGGAGCAAGTTACTGTTGCAGGTGGGGGATGGAGGGAAAGCAAAGGTGAGAGACATAAGTAAAGTCACAGTGTCAAGGAAAAATTAAAGGGAAAATATCCTACAACTTCTAGGAAATCTCCGCCAATGAAGCAAAGAGAAAAAAGACCTCTATTATTCTGTGAGCACCAAACCAAACTGGGTTGGAGTCTCAGACAATTCGCTCATATGATTGCAAAACAGACAGAAAGTCCCGGATTGGAGAGGGCTCCCCTGAGGGCTTCCAGATTGGAGAGGGTGCAGGTCGGGCTGAGGGACCCACCCCCTGTGCACAAATCTTCATGCACTGGGCCCCTAGTTTATGTATAAAAGGTAAATTACTTGGACCTGTTCATAAGACAGTGAGTAAACACTGAAGCAGCTAAGAAATCAGAACCTTTCCCATGGCCCTCCTCTCCTCTGTCTTCATGGTATATCTTCTATGGCTCTGTCTCTCAACATCTTTTGCCAAGATTGCTGCAATTTTCTCTTAAGAGACCAGATTCCCCTAGTCCCAACTTCTACCAAAGACTCTAAAAAGCTGTAGAGTGTCCCACTGGTGTTGCTCAGTATTTGGGCATCAACTTATGAACTAGGAGGTCATGGTTGGTTCCCAGTCCAGGCACATGTCCAGGTTGAGAGCTCGATCCCCAGTAGGAGGCATTCAGGAGGTAGCTGATCAATGATTCGCTCTCATCATTGGTGTTCATGTCCCTCCCTCTCCCTTCCCCTCTGAAATAAATAGAAAAATAAATAAATAAACAAACAAACTAACTAAAAAAAGCTGCAGGGTAGTTTTCCAAAATATGTATCTGATTGCCCTCTCAGTTTGGAATAATCATATTCAATCACTTCCAAACCCTTTGTGACGGCTACTCCAAACTACCCAGCCACACATCTGTCCATACATTCTATGCTCCTGTTAGCCAGAATAAAATGCCATTCTCTCATTTTCCTCTGTTCCCTGGCATAATATCTGAAAGTCTTCTTCCTTCTCTATCTGCAAAATTCCAACTCCTTCTTTAAGTCTCTGTACAAATCAGGGTTGGATTCAGTCCCTCAATATTCAAAGCCCTTCCTTGGAGAGCCTGTTCCTGTGGGAGAATGTTGCATGCCCAGCCAATTTATTCAAAGAAAACTTTATGACTTGCTTTGGCGAATGAGATGTATGCAGAATTGGCAAGAAACTTGAGTTGGCATGTGTACTCCATGTTTTGTTTGTTTGTTTGTTTCTGCAAGGTGAGACCATAATCCAGTAAAGGCTATTTCATTAGCTTTAGAATCTGAATGAAAATGATGTGGAGCCGGACTACAACTGGTCTGTGAGATACATGTAGTACTGAAGCCACTAAGACCTGTCTTTTGTTATCACAGCATAATGATAACTGGATGATGCATTATCTATTTCTACAGTGTAATTGCTAGATTTATTGTTGTTTTTGATTATGTTTCTCTCGCTAACCTTTGAAGTCTTAAAAGAAAGGAACTGTGACTTTCAACTTTTTTCCTCTAGCAAATAGTAAAATGCATTGCACACAAAAGGAAGGAGAAACGTGTCTCTTTATAGAAGAAATGAGAATAAAGATTTATTGTAAAATATAAGTCAACTATCCCACACTATCTCTAGGATGTAGACAAAAGCATAAACAATTATATACTTAAGCAATAAGTGAACATTTTGATCCTCTGCATCTGGTTTATTTAGACTCGACATTTGTTTTTATTTTTTCAGCATTGATTATTGTTGCAGTACTGAGAAATGAGCCTGCCCTTAAGAATTGTGTGTGGGGGTTCTAGAAATTCCTGGGCATATTAACAAAACACTCAAGAATAGGTAATATTTATAGGATGAAAGAAGAAATTGCTTAAATTTGGGAATAATTAATGGTCTACAAAAATTAAACTTAAGGGATATGGATGTTTGTTATTATTACTATACTCATACATAATGAGCTAGTCAAATTCCTGACTTTTAAAGTAAATTAGATTTAAACTGAAACTTGCATTACCTATCATTTCCTGGATGGTCAATAGTTTCAGTTCTATCTTGTTTATAATTGCTCTCTATTTCATTGGTTGATTGGCCAGATTGAATTGAAAATTTTGGTTAACACTTTATTTGATGGCCTGTTTGGACTAAGGGAAGTTTGTCTGTATCTGTGTACATATGCATGTGTTTATTTTTATGCACATGGAGATTGGAATCTACAGTTTTGTCAGGTAAAAAGTTATATTGACTGTGCTCAGAAAAATGTTTGCTTAACAATTAAAAATACCTTTAAAAAAGAACAGGTAAGATGTAATATGGTACAAAAATAGGGCAGGCATTTTAGGTAGAGGAAGAAGGAGGCATAAAGGCCCAGATTCAAGAGAAATGCATGGAGAATGAGGTAGGACAGTGTAGATGATGAATTGAATGTGAGGTGGTAAGTGGTAAGTTCAGGACTGGTAAAGAAATAAGGCCAGATCAGAAAGCACTAACATGCTATATTAAGCAGTTTGAACATTATCACAAAGTGCTTTCTGGGGAAAGCATTGAAAACATTTTATTAAAGGAGTGACAAGACCAAATTTGTGATATAGAAATTACAATCTATGTGTATGTGGAGAATAGAGTGGGGGTGAAGACAGTAAAACTAAAGACAAGGCCAAAGATTTTTAAATTGTGGCCTTGTGTAAAAAAGATGAGCCGAGACAAGCATATTTTCTTTCTCATTAATTTAGGAAATTAAGAGAATTTACCAACCATAGTGCAAGTTGATAATGGAAGGTAGTGATGGCAACCAAATTTGTGAGTAGACAGAGTCAATGAAGATTAGAGATAACTGGAGTGAGGAGAAACTGGTAATGAATGACAATGAAGAGTTCGTGTCAATCATAAGCGTTAGAGTGACAGTATGCATGCCTGCTGCATAGACTCTAGATCCCCAGTTCCAGCTCCCATGACCTCCACCTCTACCGTGGCTTCTCTCCTTGGCATCAAGCAACATGGCCACCTTCTATATTATTGCTTCCTATGTGGGCTTAAAATAACCCACCCATTTTGAGACTTGAGAGTTTCTACTCCCTAGAAACAAACAAAAAAAAATCTTAAAACACATCCTAGATTGATAGCCATATGTTATCAATAATAATTCATATGAACTTCATCCAAGCAATCACCCAGGAGGAAGTGTGGCCTATGTGAAATAAAGCTTGACATGGAAGGGGCGGGGGGCTGTAAAATGACCTAAAAGGAGCAGAATATTCTTTGGAAAAGGTACATGTCCTGAAACAAATATATACTTCAGCTACTGAAAAATTAATCAATATGTCCTTGTATTTCAGTCTAGGGGAGCAATTCAAATTGCACAGCTTGAAAAATGTACCTTGGAATATTTCCAGATGGAAGATGTTACCTTAATAGCAAAGGCTATTTTTTTGCTCTTTGGTATTATATATTTTCTTTTAATAAGTTTACCTGCTTCAGGGCAATAACATTTTGTCACACGTGGCAAAGTGTTTTGGTGTGTATCAAGATTCCTGTTCATTTGCTCTTGTTTGAGATCCCATGGCACATAGTTATTTGGGGCCTGGGAGAAAAAGGATCTTGGGTGACAGAATGACAAATTGAAATATTTGACAATCTTCGTGCAGGTTTTGTTCCCATTGGGATCTGATGTCAGTAAAATTGTGATGATTCAATTTATGTCATAGCAAACTATATCTGCAGAACAGCCTTAAGTCACCTGGGAAATGTAGTTGCAAGTCAGTGATATATTAGAAATATTTTTTTTCCCTATTTATTATGGAAACATTGGTTGAAGGATTTGATGAAGGCCTGGATGGTGAAGGAAGGGGATCTTTTTCTGCAAAGCTTTATGGTCCAGGTTAGGCTGTGGGCAGTCACAGTGGTTGTTATTCCCAAAGGACAATGTGGTTCAGAGGTTAAGCACCAGAATATAAATCATAACATCTGTTCACACACCTGGTGCAATAGGATCTCACCATTGATCATTAATTTCTCTATATTTTAAATAAAACCATGAGCCTACTTTCATATTTCAGAAATTCCTATGACTATGAGTATAGCAAAAAAAGCATATAATTCTTAGAGTTGTAAAGTGGGAGATTGTTGCAATAAATAGCAAAGCTCTGGAATAAGAGGGTACCATCTCTTCTAGGTATATTTGTCAGCATATACCAGACTTAGATTATAAAATTCTAAATTTCAAGTTACTGGTTATTATTCCTAGGAATTACTAGCCTCATTTCAAGAGCTCAATAGCTACATTGTCTAGTGCATCCAGGGAAAAACTGCATTTTTAATTTTAATTGAGTTAATTTTTAATACTGAGGAGTGTAAAACATTTTTCTGTTAAACACAACTTTAGTGGTTTCATGGACTACATGTCACTTTAAACTTGCATTACACATGTATTGTCACATTGTAGTGGATGATTAGGACACATGTCACTTCCAGCAATATACATAGGTAAACATGTGGATTCAGCTTGCATGATTAAGTGCAGAAAGCTATATAATTTTTACAATCATGATTCAAAATTCAAATGGAGCCTGGCCGGACTGGCTCCGTGGTTGAGCATCAACCTATGAATGAGGAGGTCATGGTTTGATTCCCAGTCAAGGCATATGCCCAGGTTGCTGGCTCGATCCCCAGGGTAGGGCATGGAGGAGGCAGCCAATCAATGATTCTCTCTCATCATTGATATTTCGATCTCTCCCACTCCCTTCCTCTCTGAAATAAATCAAATTAAATATTTTTAAAAATCAAATGGAGATGCAGAAGCTAGTACTGTTACCAGAATAGTATATAGAGAGAATGTACTTTATACATTTTATGAATAAAGACAATTATAATCTGGTAAAGCAGAGAAAAATAGAAAAGCTGTGTGTTATGTAAAACTAATATGTTAAAATTGACAAAAGGGAAAATATTAAAAGACATTTTCAGCAATTGGATAATAGATTTGACAAAGATTTTCCTCTCAATGCACACGCACACACACACACCCTATCAACAAACTAATTGTCTAAAATTAGAATTAACCAAAAATTTTAGACTTTCTAAGTAATCCATCAGCTTGTAACTTTAGCTAGTTAAACTGCAAATATACTTACACAAAAGGAAAAGGATATAGTGCAAATATGGCCAAAATATTATTTTTTATGTATTTTTGTGAAAAAATTATGATAGAAAACAAAATTTATACAAAGATCAAAAGAGCTTCAATTAAGTAACTAAATAACTTTCCATATAAAATGAAAGCTTTATAACAGTATCAAAGAGTAATTGATTATTTGAAAATACTATTCTTTAACTTTAGGTGAGTCATATAGTGACACTGCCCCGTTAACATACATTAATTTCTTCCAAATTTACAAAGAAATGTTGTTATTTTGCAAACTAAATAATTAATTTTAGGGCAGAGATATTTTGAATCTTTTACTTTTAAGAAATAAATAACTTCAGCTACAAGTGAAAAACATATCTCTATTACATGATGTTGCTCCAACTATGTTTTATCAAAAATCCAGATTTGTTGGAATTTAGAAGTAAAAGAACAGCTTTAAAGTAATCTAATTTATTCTCAAAATCATGAAGCAGTTTTGTCAGTTGCCGGAAGCCAATTCCAGCATGTCAGGAGGGCTGAATCATCTGGAAATGGCTGAGGGCATTTCCCTAGACCCAAAGGGATTCATGGATAATTGCTTGCTCCCAGACAGCTAAGGGCATCTTAATCTACATGTTTTGCCTCCTGCTGGCCAAACACCTGAACAGCCTAAGGCAGTTTCTCCCAAACCTGATAATCTGACAATGGATTCTGTGTACCAAACCCTGGCCTTTGAAATGTATATCTACCTTGCCTTAGGACAATTTGTGTTAATAAAAAGCAAGGGGTCCTGAGACAAGAGAGAACTTGGTTTCTTTAGCCAAGCTCCTCTGACCCCCCAAATTCCTTTCAAAATTATGTTTTGTCTCTGGACTCTTATTTAATTTACTAGAGGCCCAGTGCACAGGGGTGTCCCTCAGCCTGGCCTGCACCCTCTCCAATCTGGGACCCCTCAGGGGATGTCCAACTGCCGGTTTAGGGGCATTAACTCCAGCCATTAGGAAAACCACACAGAATGTCCTTGACATACAAACAGTGTGGTTTTATGAGTTGTTTTAATAATAATGGCCATTCATTTAAATAATATCTGCTTACATACAATACAGCTGGTACTATGTGAATTCAGAATGTTAATATCACAAAATCATAGAAGGTTGTAGTGGAAATAACCTTGAATTGTCTAGTCCAAACTTTTATAAATATTGGAATTCCCTTTTCAAAGGTTTTGAATACTTTTTGTCCTAAGAAGCTTAACCAATTTTTGAGGCAACCCATTTTCTGTGAAAGCACTGGGGGACTCTGGCGGCAGGCAAATTGCACTGCCACCCACCGGGACTGGGGGACTCCGGTGGGGCTGATGGAACTGGGTGCTGCCATCTTGTGGCTATGGGTGCCGCCATCTTTGTGACAGCCTGATGGTCAATTTGCATATTCCCTCTTTATTGGATAGGATGCTCAGCACTTCTCCAGATTCCTGAACCCTTCTAGATGCTGGATCAAGACCACCAGTGTTTATACAAACAATAAAAAAACAACAAATATCTTTAAATTTGATTATATTATGGGGAAACAAGTATATTTGGAACAGATTCAGTGTGTGCATTTTGTATTTCAACTGAAAACTTCAGAAGCTTAAAATAGAGATTAAGTATTTCTGAAAAAATGTTTCAAATTGGAATGTGATATAAGTAAAATACACGTCAGATTTTGAATTTTGAGTAAAATATTTTTGTAACATAATTAATTTAATTTATTTGAGCCACACAACACTCTAATCTCTGTGGAAGCAGGGATTATTACCTTTATATTTCCATTACATAGTGAGAACTTTGTTCATAATAAGTACTCATTACATATTTTGAAAGAAAGGCAATAAAGAAGGAAGTGGGGGGAGAAAATAGCTTTAATGACATCCATATCTACATATCACCTTCTCTATGTTCTTTTAATTTCTTGTGTCTCAAATGAATATTAAGCAGAAAATTCTTCAAATAAAGCATCATTATGAAATGAGATAGGTTGGCAAATATGTGAAAATATAAGTAAATCTGAGAAAACTACTCTACTCTAGAATCTAGAATTTTTAATATTTTATCTGATAAAAATTCCCTTTTCTATCTATAGCATCCAAATGAAAATTCAATTTGGAAAGGATCTAATGAAGATACATTTGACAACTTATTTGAGTGCATATGTGTACCAGTATGTGTTTTATAAAATACCATATGTAATGTGACTTTGATGAGAGACAAGCAAATCATTGCTTATTACTCTTTCGAGGAAGAAATGTTTTGGTTGTGAAGTGATTGCCTCTACATTAATCTCAACAACATATGATAGGCCACAGGCAATTTCACTAAGATAGGAAACTTCTGTAAGGTCAGAGGTAAATAGATTACATGGAATAGAACATTAGATGCCTGTATCAAGATCTCCCCATAGGCTTAGAATTTAAGGGCACCGGTCAAGATTCAAGGTTTTATTTTGTGTGTGTGTGTATCAGACAGGTTTATCACACACACTGTTATGAAAGAGCTAAAACAGAGGCAGAATTGGAGTCTTTTCTCCTTACCTAACACATGCGAAAAAAAAAAGAGGAGAGTGTGAGACCGATTAGTTTGTACTTAGCCTTTTTGTCATTGATGAACAAAGGAAAGGTAAGTCCCAGTAGCAATTAGTTAATGGACACATGAAAATGGAGCGAGGATAATTATTTTTTTTATTTCAGAGGTAAAAATTGCCCATGAAACTTGACTGTGTAATTTTAATTCACTGAGGGTAACATATTTCTGACACAGAGTCTTTGATAGCCAGACATTCATTACAGGTATCAGAACCCCCACCAAAGCTGGAGTCCAATGCTTGACACCAATACTGTCCTGTGGGTATATCTTGTCCCACTTCTGTACTCTTGGTCTCCTATCAGAACTGGTGGCTCTCACTTAACACTGTAGACAGTTCTAGCTAGGGACATGTTTCTGTCTTTACCTGATGTTTCAACTAGGGAATGTTTTTGGCCTATGGTATTCTGCCCATCTTAGTGTTTTATAAAGGTGACCTAGGCATATGTTAGCAATCCTAAGCAGGAGGTGCACTTACTACTAAGTGGTATGGCTAGTTAGAATAATCCCCTAATTATTCCTCATCATATTACCCCATTCACCATAAACATGGTACTAAAAAATATGTTATGAATAGGGTCAATGTAAAACTGATACTACTTGGATCATTTATATTTTTAAGTACTTGAGACTATGGTTCTTTCTGTCTGATGGCACTTACCCAGTTTGACATAATTTATAGTGTATCTATCATGGCTACAGCCATCTCAGAGTCTTTCAAAATCCTCAGAGACACTAACATTCTTATGAAAATGGACCATTACTTGCTGATTCAACTGTCTGCTTCCAAGCACTTGCTGTTTATACATAAGGCATGTCATCCGTTTTCAGATATATGAGGCATGTAATTGGAAGCAGATTTTTTATTACCAGCCATTCCATTCATTTTTTTCTTAACTTAGATTTATATATAATGTTCCTCAAGGCTGACAGGATGGAGCTCGAATGATAAATGAATGACAGCATCCATTCAAAAGAATTTGATTCCATTTGAGCTCTCTTGAAGAGATACAATGTAGATTTTTTTTTAAGATTTAAAAAAATTCTTACATATGTACATAAATATACATAAAGCTGATTATAAATGCATTATATATATATTCTAACCAGGTTTATTTCTATTTTCATTAACTTCAATTAAATAAATAAATTATACCACTTTATAGGACAATACAGGTATCTTTGCAAACAAAATGATCTCTGGTCTAAGCATTTGACTGCCTTCAAAAAATATTCCCTATAAGTTTGACCAGAGAGCAGAGTAACTGGATTAAATGTTAAGTATTATGCCTTCCATCTACACAGTGTTCATAATCAATTATGTTTTTCTGGTTATCTGTATGTTTATACATGTACCTACTATATGTATACTGAAATCATAGTTGAATCAGATTGGACTGTTTAAGTCATTGTGTGTACCTTCTGTGACTTTAAAAAGGTTTAGTTTTTAATGCTGTTTGTGTGTGTATGTGTAAGAGTGACAATAGCAGAGAGAGAGATTGGGAGAGAAAATATTGATGAGAGGAATATAAATATATATTTAATGTGAATCAAATGAGGATGAAAATATAAATTGCCAATTTTTGCATTTTTCTATGTGCAAAAGTTATAACTTCCACATATGCTATCTTATTTTACCTCATTACAAACCTATATATTAGCTATTATTTTCCACATTTTACACATGTATGACAAAACCAAGCCACTGAACTAGTAGCATGGGAAAACTTAAATCCACATATGCCTATCTGCCTAATTCTGATGGATTCATAATTATACTTATGCTATATCATATTAACATTTTGTAGGGAATAAGTCATACTATACTTAATTAACATGGAGTAATATCTGAAAACTTAATAAATGTTATTTGTCAATAAATACATAAATTTTATCTCAGATCTGTCTAAACAGAAAAGCAAAAATTTCAGTGTGCCTATTATTTTCAGGTTTCTTCAGAGAGAAATAAAAGAAATAAAAATGTATATGCAGTATACAGGCTATTTGGGTGAGTAATTATTTCCAAGAATGTTTTTCTTTTTTTTGGGGGGGGGAGGGGGGTCATTCATAAAGTAATGAATTTAACACAATTAGGAGAAACTAATTTTAAAAGACAGCTTGTTTCTACCAAGGAAATCTGAACATAAACAAAACCAATGACAGCAGTAAAGATCAGAGTGCCTAGCTTTTAAGAATATTTTAGGCCTGCAAATAATAAATAATAAGCTTACGAAAATTAAGGATGCCTTTTTATTCTGAAAAAGAATATAGTTTTCCAGAATCCCTAAGAAAGGTAATGACAAGAGATGTCTGTTTCAATTGAGGGTTATAATAATTTATTTTCTTTATTGGGCAGAAGTAAATTGTTAAAATATTTGTTTCTTTTATAAATGTAAAGACATTTAAGTGCACTTTGTATTTTAAAATGCATTTCTGTTATTTGTACAAGAATATTATCATTCAGTCTGGGTAATAAAAAGCAAACAAGACTGCAGCCTTGAGGGCAATAACTTTGAAGAATATTGCAAATTTAATTTAAAATAATGGTGCTATATTTCTTATTGACATTATTTTATAAGCGTTCACTGTGAGCGATCCTTCTTCTATGTCCTTTGCTGGTCATTGACCTTCCGTTTTGTTTGTGTGTTTAAACCCTTGCTACTAAAGGAGATGGCTAAATTTGCCATGAATTCAATGAGACATGAGAAAAATTGGCATCAAAAGGCACTAGGATACTTGGTAAAAAATGGAGAAATGTGTCAACTCATCAGTGTCCTATGCTTTTCAAACTAATATGCCTTAAAAGCATAGACAATAAGAACACATTGAGTTGTTTGGAGACTATGTCCATAAAAGACATAAGTATTTATTTTAACACTTTTACAAAGTTTGCTGAAATTGAAGAACCAAGAATATTTCTATGTATTTCGATCATTTTTTTAAA
The DNA here is from genome assembly GCF_951640355.1 of Cnephaeus nilssonii. NCBI lineage: Eukaryota > Metazoa > Chordata > Mammalia > Chiroptera > Vespertilionidae > Cnephaeus > Cnephaeus nilssonii. The sequence goes on from NC_137076.1 coordinate 42,571,264, forward strand.
AAGGATTTATGCATCAGCATAAATCTGGAAGAGCAATCACAGGTTGAAACTGTTGAGACATCAGGGTTGAGGTCAGGGTTACAGAGCCGTCTCTGCAGCTGGGTCCAGAGAAACTGGTGTGGCAAAGGGACAAGTAGCTGGAGATTAGAGAAGATAGGGTGGGAGGGCAGGATTGGATCCCAGGAAAAGACCTCACATAAGTGATGGAGTTGGGTCCTTTTTTTAAAAAAAATGGGGAGAAGGAGAAATATGCTTTTGTTTAAAATTTAAAAAAAATGAGTAAGAACTGTAGATCTTTATCACCATACTCAAGGCCCGATGCATAAAATTTTGCAAGCCGCAGAGGCTTACATCGGCCCTCACAATCCCGGCTTCGTCCTGAAGGTCGTCCAGAAGTATGTCCGGAAGGTCGTTCAGCTATCTGGGCTAATTAGCATATTATGCTTTTATTAATATAGATTGTATGAAAGTTTAAGGTCCTTGGGATTAAAAAAGGTACACTATTCTCTATCCTCTTGTCTTTCTATGCTTGACTTCCCACATGCTGGCTTTATGTTTGGGGGTTTGTTTGTTTTCTTTCTTTTTTATGTAAGATTCAAAGAATAACCTTAAAAAAAAAAAATACAGGCCAATACATATCCCAGGCATGAAGAATCAAGGAAGTACGGCTTTCTTTTTTACTTTATTCCTTTCCTCCCACCGCATTTGTATATATTCTTAGATATCTTCTCAGCCAAAGTTTTTGGATTGGGCACCTCTTTGGATTGTAGCAGTTGAATTTGGGGTGGTGGTGGTTTCTCTCATCTGTCAACATCGAATCTCAAGTTGAAGAGAGGCAAACTTCTTTCTGATCAAATGAGAAATCTTCTCAGTGGGAATTATTTATTTTTAATTTTTCAACTCAAATTTTTGGACACATGCCCACTCCATCCTAATATTTTCTTCCTATTATTTTTTCCTTTTATACCCCTGAGGCTGTGGGCTACAAAACATGGTTCGTTATTTTCCAATCTGGTTATGGTTTGTTTCTTTTAACATGTGGTTATGTATAAACTCTTTATCCTATGATAGCTATCAAAAGACAAAATCTAACATGAAACTTATTTAGATTTTTTCATGCCTTGTCACACTGGATTTTTTTCTTTTAACATGCAATTCTTACCCTACAGCCCTTGGACAGAATTCCAAAGTTGTTCATAAACTCCTTGGTATAGTACACAAAGTTTTGTTTGATGTTTATGTAATGAATATGAATGAGTCCACTACACTTGGTTTCAAGTACTTTTTTAAAAAATTCAATTAAATATAAATTTGGCCCTAACGGCCTGATGGATGGAACATCTAATTTCAGACTTTTGGTGAGTCCTCTTCATATTGTTAAAGTTAAGTTGCAGAGAAGAGGATTCTTAGAAAGGGATTTATTTCAGGGTAAGTTTGTACAGAATGCTTGAGAGGGCTACAGATACAGATTCTAGGATCAGTTTTCAATTTGACTCCTTGAGTGGGCCACCAGGGAAACTGATGCCTCCGAACTCAGGAACTTCCAGTCCAGCTGCTGGTTCTAGAACCAGACCCTCCTGTTTCTCAGGAATCCTCCACATTGAGGAGCCTTTTGTCAGTGCTCCCAGTTATAAAACCATTACCTCACACATCAGATAAACGGGTGCCCACAATAGGCCTTTGCTAATATTGTAGTAGGAAATGGAATGCCTGTAGGTCTGGGCTTGCCCAATAAATGACATATAAAACTGAAACTTATGAACACAAACAGCAGTGTGGTGGTTACCAGACGGAAGAGGGTGGAGGGAGAAAGGCGTCCTAATATGAGGTGACAGAAGATTTGACTTCGGGTGGTGGGCACATGGTGCTATATACAGATTTTGTAACTTAGTGAACCACACGTGAAACCTATATGTTCATGTTGACTAATGTTACCTCAATAAAATTTAATTAAAAAAATAAATAAAATTTAAAAAGTAACAGACACTTTGGAAACACAACTCCTGCCTCAGTTTCTTTCTCCACAGCTTCTGTGTCTGCACCTTATTGGCTAAGAATTGAAACCTTATTTTGAGCTCAGTTTAAGAGTCAGCCTCCCCAAAGTTCAGTGTAGCAAGGCACACTCAAACAAGGCTGCATATACATTGAACTCCAAGTGACCATATCTGTCACATTTTCCCTCCTCTTTCTTAGTGTGCAAAAAATTTTCAGATGATGCAAGTCAAGACAAATTGTCCAAGGTGCCTTATCAGTTTTTTTAGTCCCTGACAAAAATATTCATCTCCAAAGCTCTGTGGAAACCACCATTATGCCAAGTTTTAGAGAGCCGCGTACTCCAATGGGCTTTTATTCCAGGCCTTACTTACACATGCAGTTGTCCTCCTCAGTAAACCTGCCATTTCATGGTTTGGTCAGCAGTGTCTCTGGGACCCTAATTCTTTTTTATGAGATTATGTTAGACTCTTCTCTTAATTCAAAATATGGAAGCCTCCTTTCTCTTGCCCTCATGAGATGATTTATCTTAATCCCTCTTTAAAGACTGATCTATGAAATGCCCCCAAATCAGAAAACCCATAAATATTCCTTAAGTGTAAAATATGTAATTTCATTTGTACTGCTTCTTTTCTGATAAATGGAGTGAAGCAAAAAGGCAAGGCAATAATTTTGCAATAACTCATACCATTATAGGTCCATGTGCATTGCGAGGGTGGAGTAGGTGGAGAATGGCCCAGAGCTTACTTTGCATTATAGAATGAGGTCTGTGAATGCGAGATAATAAAACCATTACTTTAGATCAGCGATTTTTAACCCTTTTCCTCTCATGGCACACATAAACTAATTCATAAAATTCTGCAACACGCCAAAAATATGTCATCTCTTTTGCCAATCTGACAAGATAAATAGTTATAATTTTGATTCATTTATTCCGGATGGCTGTTGTGTTGGCTGTTGTCTTTTTTTAAAATGTGACACTCTAGGGGAAAAGAGGTCTGCACCCTGACTAAATAGTCAGGTTGTGCACGTTTTAAAAATTCTTGTGGTACACCGGTTGAAAGTCACTGCAGATGATGCAATTTTAATCTATGAAGGCATTTTATGACAATTGCTCAGTCTATGGTTCTGCCACAGATATCTCATAAAAGGCTGACACTTCTTAAATTATATAGCCTCTTGCATTCATTCCTGACAATTGACAAACTCACTTCTCTATTTTGGCCTGTTGCAAAAACTTCACTTAGGGTTTAGTCTCTCTGTGTCCTCATAGACTTCAATGCTATCTTAATACTGCTTCAACTCTCTTCCCTGGAACTCATATTTCAGATTCCCTACTCAGCCTCAGATCCTGGAGCCCAGACTTGGCTAATACCCATTTTCCATTGTTATTGCCATTTACCTTCTGCTTATTTGAATGAGAGGAAAGCACCTGCTAAATATATTATGTGCCTGAGATTCTGCAGTATTTAAAGTCAATATCTACCAATATGAATAGTAGATTTATCATATGAAATTGGTTTAGCATTATTTTATATTCATATGTAATATTTTAAAATATATTTGAAAACGATCATTGTACTATGTTACTAATATATGTTCTTGACATTTTAAAAAATATTTTGAATTGTTTGAAAAATGGGTGATATTGCCATACCAGCAATCCTAGTGAGACTGAATGGTAAGGCGTAACAACACGTCCCAGACTGATCCCTTGCAGATTGGCCTGCCAGAAGAGAAGTTCATCCCCTGCAATGCTCCCATCAACCAGTGATGGTGGACAGCTTAAAGCAATCCATAGGATCCAAATGTAAGGCTTGGAATTCACCTCTGATCTTGCTAGGGGAGGGACTTGTTCATTTCCAAACATGAAGGCTGATGCTGGAAGTCCTGATAGTAATTTGCCTTGTAATGCAGCTGCGATCACAGACTTGTGCCAGATCCTCTGTTGAGGAGCTAGTGGCACCCTTTAAGGAGGAACACTGAGCTGGTAGGTTCTACTATGTCATATAGTTATTATAGCCTGGATCTTCATCTCACCAGAGGTTAGACCAATACGTTTCTAGTCATGAGTTTTATACTCCTACTATAATAGAAAAATCTAATAATAATAAATCATTTGGGGTTTATAAGCAAAGTTTAGAAATGGTATGCTTTCTACTCAATAGCTGAACTATGTTTATTTCCAATTCCACTAACAGCGTGGAATTCTGGCTGAATCAAAATTATCTATTTTCATCTACTTCAATTTCTCCTCTTTTCAGTCTTTGGAATGACATTGTTGACATGCATAAAAATAACCATAAATAATACAATGCAGAAAACCTTCCCATATAATTTTGTTTATCTACCTGCTGTCATTGTAAATTATGATTATCATCATTTTTTACCTGCCTAGAATTCTTTCTCCTCGCCCCTGAGATTTTACAGACTTTGGATACAGCACACTACAATATTCAAGGAGGTATCTTACTATGTTTTGGGTGAATTTTACACATGTTTACATATTTTTTAAATATCAAACTTATTAAGGTATAAATTACATTTAACAAAATATATGACCTTTCCCAGTCATCTATGCACACACCTGTCTTCAGATAACTACTGGTTGGTCTGCTTTCTCTCACTAAAGGTTACTCTGTCTTTCCTAGAGTCTCATATGGAATCATACCACATGTATTCATTGTATCTGGCAACTATTTCTCAGCTTAATGATTTTGAGCTTCATTCCTGTTGTTGCTTGATCAGTTCATTTCTTTTTATTGGTGAGTAGTATTTCAATATAGACTATTGAGTAGAACATCAATTTTCTTCTGCCCTCGTTGGCCCTGGTTCTCAGGCCTAAAGACCCAGACTGGAATCTGTATCATTGACTCTGACTCTCAGGGCTTCCAATTAAGCCATGGGCTTATGTGGGTTTCCAGCTTGCATACAACAGATCATGAGACTGCTCAGCCCCCATAATTGCTTGGAGACAATACATTTTCATAGGTCTTTTGATATCAATCATCTATCTCTATCTATCTATCTATCTATCTATCTATCTATCTATCTATTTATCTATCATCTATCATTTATCTATCTAATCTCTCCTATTGGTCCTGTTACACTGGTGAAACCTGACTAACACACCCTCTTTCCTGAAATGTCCTAAATGTCGTGTGTGTGTGTGTGTGTGTGTGTGTGTGTGTGTGTGTTCTTGGGTCTGTGAGCTGTACAAAAGCTCAGGCTAATGGTTTAACTTCTAAATGGTATGTTTTCACTATGTTTCTTCTCCTTCTTACCAGAGCAATTTAAGTTTCACCAAATACCTTGAGGGTGAACCTTATCAAAATGTCCACTTCACTTCTCCAATGATCCTGCTTGTTTGGAATTTTGTAAGTCCTGATTTTGGGTGGTCCTAAATTTCAATTTTTGCCTCCATTTCAGCAAAGCCACTACAACCTCCTGGCACAGTTTTAGCTGAGCTTCTAGGACCCAAGATATGTAATGGCTAATACACCAAAGTAGAAAAGTGGCAGTAAATGTAGGTTTCACTAAATGCTTCTCCATTTCCTACTGGATCTTGCATCCTACTTGCCCCATGTCTTAGCTGTCTTGGTTGCTTAGCAATGTAACCAAAAAACAGTTATCTTTCATTCAATTTTTATACTTTTTGGTAAGCTGTAAAAAGTAATCTCTTCAAATTTCTTTGTTATGAAAAATTGATTTCTATATATGAGTATACCCTGATTTTTTCTAATGTACTTAAATTCAATTTGATTTACATATATATATATGTAAATTCAATTTGATATATATATATATATAATACTAATATATAACTAATTTTATAGCATTGACAACATGTTTTCTTTCTTTAAGGACTTTAAACTTGAGAGATGATATTAAGTTATATACTATGAACTCTAATTCCAAGTAGAGTAATAT